>NC_090929.1:309571397-310821397 GCF_040938575.1 Ambystoma mexicanum | reverse complement strand
GAGGCCAATCAAAAGTTTCAAAAGCCCCCCAGGATGCCCCCTAGTTGTTAATTCTACCTAGCCCAGGATGCCCCCTAGTTGTTAATTTTACCTAGAGTCTATTCTTGGGACTTTATCAAAGGTCATTGAGAGGTCGATAGAGGCCAAGTTGGTGCACCCCTTCGGATTTCCCCAAGCTGAACCTTGCAAGGCCCTAACTACCAACCCATTCAGGTTAGGCTGAGTAGTGTGGGTTCACTTTGCTTCTCTTACCAGATCCCTACCTAAGTAATAAATCACAGACAACTTATGTGTATGGAAAAGTTGTAGGCCGTAGTCATTTTATTTTCTTACAGAAAATACAACGAAACAAAATATTTACACTGCCATATGCTTTTGGGCACATTGTGTCCAGTCCCGAAGTTGCCCAAGGCTCCTCCTGAGTCCTTGTTATCCCTGGGCCTTCGTTCCTGGGCACATGCCGCCACACCTGAGCGGGTGTTCCTTACGTCCGCTCAGGTCCCCCCCAAAAGCACCTACCTACAACCCCGTTCTTGGAGTGCCCTAAAGATGTTGTTGGAAAAAAAACCCATCCCTTTCCTTGATAGGTGCACCCCATTCTGGTGGAACATGTCCGGATTGTTCCGGTGTAAGCCATCGTTTATGAAATGCAGCCCTGTGCTCTTGCAGTACTTTTCTACTGATTTATTTAGTTTCTTTCTGGCTATTTCAATTGCGTGCCTCTTCTGTGCCCCATATCAGACCCTTCTTGGTATTATCTCTGACATAAAAATCTCGGTTTTCCACCAGCTGCGGGCTGTGCTAGGAAGCAACTCACAAATGTTCCTTTGTAATTTACCCCTGTTTGTGCTCACCAGGTCGTTTCCCCCGAGATGTATAACCAGGTACTTGGAGGGGTCCCTGAAACCTATCAGGTCCGGCAGCCTGTCGTGGATGTCCTCCCAGTGCATCCCCGGGAGGCCCCACCAGGACGTAATTGTGTTCCCGAAATGTAGTACTTGCTTCACCTCTTCCAGCCACCTGCCCACCCGGGTCACGAAAGAGTGCCTCACTATCCATGCCGATTTGTATGGTCCGGCCTCTTTGGAAACGGAGGAGACAAGTGTCATATCAGTTCCTCCCTTATGTATTTTTTAAAACATTGTGACTTCCATCCCCCAATTCTTCTCACCCCCTTTGCTCCCAGGCCCCCCGCCCACCCAGAGGTTGCTGCACCTATCCTGAAAGAGTGTGTCCCAAATTCGGCTGGATCCCATCCTGCTCTTGCCACCGCTTGTTTCAATACTGCCTGAAACTGGTACCTGCTGAGTGCGCTGCCATCCCTATGAATTAATAACTGTCCGTCGACATCTGGTCGCAGATCTAGGAATTCTTGGGTGATTCATCTGGGACAGTGGCCCTTCTCTCTGATTGCTCTCCCCTTCCCCGTTTGGTCTGTCTTAGATTTCCTTAGCATTATAGACATCCCCTTGATACCCATACTAAAGTCTTTCCTTGTCAGGCCGTCTCCTGCCACCGTATTCCTGGCCACCAGTTCCCCTATTCTGAAAGCTCCATAGTATGCTAGCACAAATGCTGCCCTGAACAGCACGGTTTTGTACGTGCTGCTGCATGTGTCTTGCAGTACTTTTAACAGAATTATCAATTTCCCAAAATTTACCGGCCTTCTGCTATCTTGTTTCTTCCCCTCCAACTTTGCCCATCCCCTCATAGCGTATCTTATTTTAGCGCTGTCGGTCGGGTCCGGTATGCGAGCCACTTTCGTGGTATATGCCACCGCCGCCAGGTGCGCTGCTGCCCAGCTTTTCTTTTTCCCTTTGAGAAATTCACAAATGTTTTCCATTGACATTTTTTCCACCTTTTTTACGCCTGTTTTCACCAACACATCTTTTACATGCTTTTCGTACTGCTTACCCGTTTTGTACATCAGGGCATTTCTGGTCAGCTTGTCGATGACCCTTTCTTTTCTCCGTTCTTCTCCCACTTCTTTTGAGTCGGCCTTGTGGCCAACCGTGCTTTCCTTTCTAGTGCCTCCAATGGGACCCATGCCTTCCGCAGCGTGGGCGTTCTTTCCTTGTCGGCATCCGGTCTCAGCTCCCTGAATTTCTCCCACTGAAAGCGAGAGATTGCATCAGCAACCACATTTTCTTCCTCAGGGATATGCCTCGCCTTTATGCATGTATTCATTTTTAGGCTTTCCAGTGTGATTGCCCTCATTAATTCTAATACTATCATGCATGACGCACTTCCTTTGTTTAACACGTGCACCACCGCCATGTTATCTGACCATACTGCCAACTCCTTGCTCCCTAGCTCTTCCCCCCATGCGCATAACGCGACCCATACCGGGAAGAGCTCCAGCAGCGTTATGTTCTTTGTCCATTCCGCCACTTGCCACGATTTTGGCCACTTGCCTGCACACCATTTTTTCCCCAGTATTGCGCCAAAACCAAAGCCACCTGCTGCATCGGTGAACAACACCCTTCTACCTTCCTCGTTCACCGGTGAGCGCCATATTACCGCCTCCTTGAAGTTTTTCTGAAATTCTGCCACACTTCCAGATCTCTCTTGATTCCTCCCCCCAGCCTGACTCTGTGGTGCCCTTTGGTAGCACCTCTCGTTTTCAGCTCGATACTTCTCTGGAACACCTCCCCCTGCGGTATGACTCTTCCTGCAAAGTTCAGTTTTCCTGCCAGCACTTGCAATTCTCTCACTGTCACCTTGTCCTCCGGGATCCGACACCTTCCCTTGTTTGAGTCAATTTCTATACCTAGGAATTGGATAATATGCGTTGGGCCCATCGTTTTTCCTCCGCCATAGGAAAACCCCACTTGCTTGTTATTTCCACGAATTTGTCCAGGGTTGCCCTGCATAGCTCCGAACCTTTGGGGCCGACGAATAAGAAATTGTCCAGGTAATGTACCATCATGGACTCCCTCATCTCCTGTGTTACTGCCCATTGTAAAAATGAACTTACCCTCTCGAAATATGCGCATGAGATGACGCACCCCATCGGGAGGTATTTGTCAATGAAGTATTCCCCCTCCCAATACATACATAGCCATCTTTGTGATCCGCTGTTGACTGGCAACAGGCGAAATGCTGATTTAATGTCTGCTTTCACCATCCATGCCCCTTCCCCCGCTTTCCTGACCAGTTCCACTGCCTCCTCGAAGTCTGAATATGATACCGTCGCCTCGCTCTGGGCGATGCCGTCGTTCACCGAGGCGCCCGGGGGGTTGGATAGGTGGTGTATCAGCCTGTATTCCCCTTCGTCTTCGCACCAGCCCTAGTGGTGAACATATAAATTCTTCAAATGGTAAAGCCGTGAAAGGGCCCTCTACCCTCCCCCGTTCTACTTCTTTCCTGATCTTACTGGTCACTATATCCCTTTTTTCGATTGCCGATTTTAGATTCCTAGGAATGTCTTGCGCTCCCCGCCCAGTAAAAGGGATGTTAAAACCTTCTCTAAAGCCTTGTCTGATTTGTTCTGCCACTTCTTGGTCAGAAATATCTGGAGCCACCTTTCCATCCTCTCGATTTTTACCGGCGTGGCCCCTTTCCCGCCCCAGTTCTTATTTCCGTGTCTCATCTCTTCTGCCGCTTGGAGCTACGGCCCTTGTGCACTTGGAGCTGCTGTGATCACCCTTGCATCTCTCGCACTTGTGGCTGAACTTGCACTTCCATCCCCAGCTACAGGGTACCCCCTTTTCAAAGCTCCTGCATTGACCTGGCTCCGCTCGTGCTGTCCCCGTGCTCCCACTTCCCCCCCCCCCCCCCCGTGTTGTCGGGGGGCGCTGCTCTGCCACCCTCTCTGTGAACCGTAATTTCTGCTCCGAAAACTCCGGTCTCTATTTCTGTCATAGCTGGATTCGTACTTTCTGCTACTGGATCTATAATCCGCTTTGTAATCATTCTGCCAATACTGCCTTCTCTGCTGTCCCCCTGTGCTCCGCTCCTTGGAATCCAATTTATCCTTTAGCACGTTTAATATGTAGAGGTTAAAGTTTTCTTCATCCCAGCCCATATCCGGAAAGCAGTCCATCTCCTTTCTAAACTCGTGGTCATACTCCAGCTATGCGTCCCCTCCAAACGCTGCGTGGACCTTCAGCACCCTCTGTTGATACGCAACTAATGCTACCCCATCTTCCGGGAATTTTTGTAGTATAATTGTAGACATTATGGTGAAGGCCGCCATCCAGTTGTCAAAACTCCTCACTACTGGCCCCTTTTTCAGTAAGCTTTTCTCGTCCTCCTTCATGTCCTCTAGGGCCACATTCATCCCCCTCTTTTGGCAATCTAATAATGTAAAGATATCGATCAATTCCTTCCTCCATATTTTTTCTTTTACTTTGTCATTTATGTTCCAAGCCATCGCTTTCATCGACCTGCCTTGTGCGTCTTTACCCATGGTTGGCCTGCCGTATTTCGTCATGAGTGGCCCCTCATTATCTGCCACTGCCACCGTCGGTGCTGCCCCTGGTGGTGCGGCCCCTGCCCCTATGTTTGGACCTGCCGGTACACCTTGTGGTGTTGGGATCATTGGTGCTCCTTGCGGCACCGGGACTACTGGTGCCCCTTGCGGTGCCGGGACCGGGGTTTCCCTGGGCTCTGCTGGTGCCCCCTGTGGTGCCGGGACCGGGGCTTCTCTGGGTTCTGCCCCTGCCCCTCTCTGTCTTTCCCTGCTCACCACTCCTCTCCATTTTACCCAAGCCCTTAGATAATCCCTTTCTTCGTCATCACTGCTTGATTCATCTGATGAACTCCCCCTGCAAAATATTTAAGACTACAGGTGTTTGGCAGTAAACCCACTTGGTAGCAGTCTGTACCACACGGATTCACTTGGTAGCTGTGGCTGAGCAGTCAGACCTCCCTCAAGAAGAGTTAGGCAGTATACAGAGCATAGAAAATAGGTACAGAAATACAGTAGCACAAGCAAACACTGACCAGAGCTTGGGTGTAAAAGTATATAATTATTTATTTAACACACACTTATAAAACACACTAGCACTAAATTGGTAAGATCAGTTCAAAACACAATCACTATTATCATCTGTACATCGCTGATTACTTGTTGGACAAGTCTTAGTTAACACCACTTATTTCCAGACAGAGGTGAGCGCTTAACGTTCGATGGCACTCCAACAAGTTAAATAAAAAGGGAGGGAAAAGCAGAATTATGGAAGCACACACACGAAACACTTTTTAAAGAACCACAGCAAGTTAGGAAGGCACAGTCTACTGGTGAGCAAGGAAGTTTAGGTGCCAGGCCCACTTTCAAGGGAGCCAGGCGGAAGATGCCCAAGATCAGACAGTTACACAGAGTCTTCGAAGTTTGTGCAGGTAGTTCGCAAAAGGTTTAGTTCAGTTCAGAAAAGTTAGCTAAGGTGTCCCAGGCTAACCCAGGTTCGAGAGAGAAGGATTTAATACACCCCGTTCAATCGGTTGCAAGGGAAGCCAGGCGGAACACGGTACCTTAAATGGAGAGGATCCTCCATTGGGGGCAGTTGTTCCTGGCAGCGGGTGCAAGTCACAGTATCGTCCAGAGAAAGAGAAGATCTCGTCGTGGAGGAAAGATGAAGGTCGTTGCACTGCCAGGGAAGAAACCAGCCATGGAGTTCTCCGGTACAAAGGTACTACCCTTTCGGTTCGCGGTAGTGGTGAAAACGTGGTATCCCGGTTGCCGGGGTGCTTGACACAGGCAAGGCGGCCACGAGATGCTCCAGGAAGGCGAAAAGAAGGTAGACTGGTTATCCCCACCAGTCGAGATCTCCTCTGGCGTTGGGAAAAGTGGTGAGACGGTTCAGCAGGGCTCCCCTGTGGTGTCGTCGTTGCAGGTCGGCACAGCTTCTCCCTCCTCGGATTCTTTAGGTCCAGTGGCGACGTCTGAAGTTCCAGTCCCCAAAGCCCTGCTTTTATGCAGCACACCCCCATTCACTCAGCCTAGCTGTCAATCAAACATGCTAAGTGGTGAACCGGCCGGCTCACCACTTGGGCCAATCACACAAGGTAACTCTGTCCAGGGTGCCTTAACCCCCTCCCATACCCCCTGTGGTACCCAGACAGAGTGGCACCACTTTTGGAGGCTTCTGTGGAACAAAGGGCTCGACTTGGGTTGGAGTCACGGAAGAGAACACAAACGCCATTTTAGAATCGAGTTCTGGCAAAAAATACCAACCGGCGAATTAATATTAAATAAATAAACCGGCGGTATGTTTGAGGCTATAAGAATTAAATAATTAAAGTTGGTAGCCTCGAACAATGGGAAAATCCCATAGAGATATATTCGCGGTCGAATATAAAAAGTAGTATCCACTGCCACCAGCCAAAACTCGATCAGGGGGGACGGAGACGTGCCCCCTCGAACAACAGACCCCGGGCAATCGAATTTGCTCCGACCAGTACGTCCACAATATGATGGTTTGAACTGGTTTCTGTTCATAATTTGGGACTAGCAAAGCCAATGGTGACTTTACATGCCCTGGGAGACAATAGTCAGTCCCAGGGTATGGAGTCTATGTTGGGGGGCCGCTACGACACCCCTGTGTTACGGCACAGAGGGTGCTGTGCAACCCACATAAAAAAAACACATGAGACCCTATGGAGTAAAAGACCCCATAGCCCATAAAACACATGGAAAGTTAAAGGAACACCTCAAATCATGTCTAAGAGTGGGAGCAAAAGAATCTCATTCTTAGCAGGAGAGAAAAAAATAAACCCCAAAAAAATCCAGCAAAGCTGCTGGGGGACTCACTAGGTTTGGGAAATTAACCTTACAGAGAATTCTCCCTAACATACGGAAACCCACCTGAAAATTGCTAAGTGTCCCAGTTGACCTAGGCCACACTTTCAGATGTCCCAATAGAGCAGAAGCAAAGATTTTACAGTCTGCATCTATTAAAGAGATGAGACGACAGTTTGTGGGGTCTAATCTGAATCCTTTCTTAAAAATGGGCACAATGTTAGCAGTATTCCATGAAAGAGGAAAAATCCCTGAGTCAAAAATGCTCCCAAATAGCAACAGTAAAACCTTAGACCAGCTGGCTGGGTCTGATTTCAGTGTGTTATTTGTAAATCCATTTGGCCTTGAGTTTTTTATCAAAATCCCAATGTCTTCATACTTTAACACCGGATTCCACAGTGAGGTAGGAAAATGATTTCCAACTACCGGATTGTCATACATCCCAGTTAAGGAACCGCCATAGATATCCATGAAGAAATCATTACATTGAGTTTCCGTAATCGGATTCAATTTGGTAATTTGGAACATAGGCTCCAGATTATAAATCAAAGCCCAAAAAGCCCCAACGTCGTGCCTGATAAGAGTTTGCAAAATGCGTTCCACATCTAACTGAAGGAGGCCTGCCTTTTTAGATTTACAGAAATTCCTTTATTTTTGCTTTAGCTTCTTCAATTCCTGTAATAATTTGAGATTGCCAGAACGTTTCAAGGCCCTAATTTCACTTCGTAATTTCCTTTTAGCAACCACCATTTTTACGTCATACACATGTGTGGTCTTCACCGATACGTGGGTAGAAAATTTGGGATTAGATTTTGTAATAACGTAAGAATCAGGTAAGTGGATGAAAGCTTTATTCTCCAACCCGTACACCGTGAACATCTATCCCCTCCCAGCTCCTTCCTTTCAAAAGCCAACCGCCGCCACGAGCGTGGAACTCAGAGACATTCCACGCGCCTGGAACCTATGACAAAGGCTCGCGGAAGCGGGAGCAACTACAACACATCTCCCCCTGTAAACCTCAAAACAATGAGAATAGATTCACACATGAACATCAATGAAGGAAAAAAAAATGGGGAAATAGGAAAGGAACAAAGTAACATGCAGAAGGAGACATACGATAGAAGATTATTTAAATATCTGCAGTCCAAGAATTAATCATCTGCAAATTCTAAAACAAAATCCTTGTACTTTGCTGGAATCTTCTTCATTCTGGTCGGGCGATTATTCACCTTGTTGGAAGCTTCCGCTAAAGCAGAGTCCTCACATAGTTCCCTTCCATCTGGAATTAAAACCGAATTATCCGACACAAACACTGAAGACTCCTCTGCAACCCTTGTCCCCACCTCAGTCGGGCCAAGAGCAAAATTATCAGAATCACACTCAGAAGACTCATCCGCCTCCTTTGCAAAAGGTGCTCCATCAAATGGCGCAACACCATCACTTCCCGAGGCAGGCACCTCCACACTTTCATGCCCCACCCGAGTAGCCTGCCCAGGAACTGCCACACCACTACTGGAACCCTTATGGCTCTGTATGGGAATCACACACTCAGACGCACACTCGGGACCATCTCCAACTGTAGCACCACCACCCTCACAACACTGGTCCTTAGTATCCGCCAGCTTTCCTTTAACAGGGACCACCCGCCTCAAACTCCATCTGGTACCATCTTGCAGTTTAACGTAACCGTGACCTACTTTGGTCACGACACATGGCTTCATAAATTTGGACAAACCCTTAGCTACAAATCTTGGATTTTTCACCACCACAAGATCACCAACTTGCACACGCAAGGGTTTCCTCTTGGAAAGCTGAGATTCCCAAAAACGGGATTGTTTAATGCGTACCTTGTCAAGAACTTCCTGCATGTTGATGCAACTTTGCACACCACCCCCAAGAGCGGCTACCCTGAGTTTAGAGCCTGGTTTCCTACCCCTCATTAATTCAAACGGAGACACACCAGTAAATGATGAAGGGGTAACCCTATAAGCCTTTAGCGCCTCAGTCACTTCACTGCACCACGGCAAACCATTGGCGAGGGCCAACTGAACCGCCCCTTTCACGAACCGGTTCATCCGCTCCACTAACCCATTGGCCTCTGGATTGTACAAAGCCACCCTATGGTGACGAATCCCTAGTTTGGAGAAGAACTCTTGCATGGCAACCGACACAAATTGGGGACCATTTGGATGACTACTCCAGCAGGAACTCCCTCCCTGTCAAACACTGCCGACAAGAAGTCAATCACCTTCTCAGTGGTGATCGAGGACAAGGCCGTGGCCTCCACCCACCTAGAGGTGTAGTCAACCAACACTACAAAATATTTGAAACCTCCACCCAAAGTGTCCATGGGACCCATAATGTCTACAGCCACCTTTGACCACACGTCTTGGGGCACTTCCACAGGTTGAACGGGTTGGGGCGACGTTGTCCTACTCTTATCACTGATGGAACAAGCCACACAATCCTTAACTACTTTCTCAACCTCCTCATCCATCTTGGGCCACCAATACCCTTCTCGAAGCCTTCTTTTCGTTATAGATCTACCGATGTGCCCCTCATGAGCCAACTCCACCAACTTGGCCTTAAGAGATTCAGGTGGTATTAACCTGGTACCCCTGGCAATGCCCCACGGACCCACAGACAGTTCAGACCATACTTGACCGAACGATTTATCCAATTCATCCATGCCAGCACCGGTAGCGAGAGCTGCCTTGATGCTGTTTAACACTGGATCCATTGCACACTCTCTACCCCACTCCTGCTCTGTGACGGCCGGAAACACCTTGGCCACCAACACATATTCAGCACCCGTCACAGCCTGTGTTGAATCTTCCACACTTACATCGTGGCGGGGAAAACGAGAGAGACAATCCGCAACCATATTTTTAGTGCCAGGTAAATACTCCACTTTAAAATTATACTCACTCATGTCGGCCATCCAGCGCATCACCCTAGAGGATGCCTGGAACAATCCTTTAGATGTCAATACATGCACCAGGGGTTTATGATCGGTGCGTATAGTGTATTCCACCCCCCACAAGAATGTTCTAAAATGTTTGGATGCCCAGACAGCGGCCAAGGCATCCCTCTCTATGACAGCATACCTGCGTTCTGCCTCACTAAGAACCCTGGACGCAAAAGCAATAGGGCGGTACGATCCATCAAAACACTGCTCGAGAACAGCCCCTACCCCATACTCACTGGCATCCACTGTCAAAACTGTCTTCCTTGATGGAGAAAAGGAAGCTAAAGATGGAGCCTGGTCCACCTGAGCCTTCAAGCCTTCAAACTCAAGTTGGCACAACTCTGACCACTCAAAACGTACACCCTTTTTGAGCAAGGCTCTCATGGCAACTGTCTTGTCGGAGTACGTGGGAATGAACCTGCTATAATATTCAGCCAATCCCAAAAACGACCGTAATTGGTCTTTACTGGTGGGTGGAGACACTTCACATAACGCCTTCACCAATTCAGCCTTGGGATGTGTCCCTTTGGCATCCAGTGTGTGTCCTAAATAAGTCACACTCTCCACCCCTATTTTACACTTACTCAATTTGACCGTCAGACCACTCTTCTCCAAAATGCCCAAGACTCGTAGAATCCTCTCATCGTGTTCCTCACGTGACCTGCCCCACACCAAGATATCGTCCTGGAAATATTCCACACCATCCACTCCACAAAACAACTTTTGCATAACTCGCTGGAAAACAGCGGAGGCAGATGCCAAACCAAATGGCATACGCCGGAAACGGAAGGCTCCAAACGGCATAATGAACGAAGTAAGAGGGCGTGATTCGACGTGTAGATCCACCTGGTGATAGGCAGAGGACAAATCTAAGGTGGAGAAACAAGATGCCCCTCCCACAAGTGAAAGCATTTCGTGTATATTTGGTAAGGGATGCCTGTCGATCCAGATGCTGGAATTTAAATCTCTTAGATCAACGCACATCCTCATACCACAATCGGATTTGCGTGCCAATACAACCGGGGCTAACCACTCTGAAGATTCTACCTCCTCTATTACACCAGCTTCCATCAGTTTTTTAAGTTCTGTCTAGAGACCCTCACGTGCCATGATAGGTACACGCCTAACTCTGTGCACAACGGGAACGGCACTCCTCTTGAGCACGATCTTGTGTGAAAAACCCCGCAACTTGCCCAGGGCAGAGGAGAAAACTGACGGAAACCTCTCTTGAAGAGTATTGGCTGTCAACGCACTTCCTTGACTCAAACCACCTTCTCTTCCTTTGCCCACACACAAGACAGGGACAGCTTTGCCAGGACGAACCTCCATTTCCAGGGCAGCCTGCTCATCCCACCCAATAACTGGATCGCCCTTACAAGCTACATAGAGTTTTCCTCTGGTTTTCCGGCCATGAAATTCAATATCAACCCACTCGTATCCCAATACTTTAATCGGAACACGCCCATACGCACATGGATTAATGTCAGACGGATTCAAACTAGATACCTCCTTATGGAACTTGGACTTGTACATCTCAGGAGAAATCATGGTGTAAGGAGAACCCGTGTCGACCAACACACTGAGGGGAACTCCATTCACACTAAGGGTAGCCCACGCACTCTTTTTTTGATGGTCCCACACTCAACAGCGCACCTTCCTTTGGAAGCACATCCGCCATAGCAGAGGGACTAACATATCCTACAACAGTTACATTACTATCATCTTCTTCAGGGTCCACCATCCGCACAACTTCCTTCTGTGGAGCAGCCTTACACATGCGGGCAAAATGTCCCCTTCCCTTGCATTTTCTGCATACAACAGCGGAAGCAGGACACTCCCTAGCTCCTGCAACATGACCCCTCCAACCACATTTCTTGCAGAAATCTCTGCTATTTGGCGTCGCTCTTTGATCCTTGTCCCTGGCTCGATTTTCTTCATTCTTAAGTGGCTGAACCATGTGTACAATGTCCGCCTTCTCTGTCACTTCCTTGACGCTCTTCCTTGACTCCTCCAGGGCACGAGCTATTTCTATCACTTTCTCCAATGGAGGATCCTTCTCCGTCCATAACCTCTCCCTTACTTTTGAGTCACTAGTCCTCATCATGATCTGGTTACGAATGTATTCATCCGCCAGGCCCGTGAACTTACATGTAGAAATGAGGGTGCGCAGAGCCGTCACATATGAATCAATGTTCTCGCCAGGACCCTGTGCCCTTGAGAAGAAATGATACCTCTCTAGCACAATGTTAGCTCTCTTGCCAAACCGTGTCTCTAGCTTCTTAAGAGCAGTTTCAAATGCCAAAATCACTGCCTGCCCCCCTTCTCCATCTCCATCGCCTGAAGACAAGGCCAAAACATCCTGGCCCGGAAGATGCCTGAAGACCCTCAAACCCTCCGTACCAAGGCAATTGAGCAGGGTCGCTTCTTTGTCGTCATCAGACATTCTGGAACCACCTGACGCTCTCAGGTATACCTTGAAAGTGTCCACCCAAAGTTCCCACGCAATGGGGGGCTCCCCTGGATTGGGAAGAAATGCTGGAGGTGGGCGAGCATTGCTGTGCTGCATGGTCAATGGAACCGACATAGCCACTGACTGAGGTCAAGCGCAATGGAACAGATGGAAATGTCTGCACGTGACCAGGACCGACTTCCTTGGAGCACACGGTGCTAACACGTACACCCTGTCCTAAACAGCAGACTTTTATGACGGATTACTCCATTCAAAACACCTTTAATGGAAGAGAATTCGTGGAATCTGGATTTTGCAATATGGTTACCCAGACAGTCACCAGTCACTTCCTCCTCTTTGAACAGAAGTGGCCAACAGGGAGTTGCAGTTCCTGCAACGTCCGCACTCAAGGAGTTAACATTCCTCTCCTTGAAGTCCACGTAATGCAAACACGCCCACCAATGAATCGGAAGCCCTCGGCTCGCTTCCTCAGGAAATGGGCGGAGCCGAACAACGGAACACCCGTGGTCTCTGCGACCGCCTTCCCGGCTATGAGGATCCTCCGGGCTGTGCCCCCACCCAGGGTCCACCTCTCACCTGCTGTGCTCCTCAGTCCCCGACTTGCTATCAGCCGCAAGGCAGCAGCTGCACACACTTCCTCGAGCCGCGCTCGACCACGTCCGGGAGCGCGGCTCGGCCGGATCCTTGATGGGGAAGGACAGCGGCCGCTCAGCCGGAGACAACGGCTGCACTCTCCGCCGTGTTCCGCGCTCGACCTCGTCCGGGAGCGCGGCTCGGCCGGATCGTTGAAAGTGAAGGATAGCGCTGGCTCAGCTGGAACCAATCACGCCGAGGGCCGCGCTCGACCTCGTCCGGGAGCGCAGCTCGGAAGGCCAGCTGAGGCACCAGATGATGATCCACGGCTTGGCAAGGCGCGTGGGTTAGGGTTGAAGAAACCCTCGTCGCCAGTGTAATAACGTAAGAATCAGGTAAGTGGATGAAAGCTTTATTCTCCAACCCGTACACCGTGAACATCTATCCCCTCCCAGCTCCTTCCTTTCAAAAGCCAACCGCCGCCACGAGCATGGAACTCAGAGACATTCCACGCGCCTGTAACCTATGACAAAGGCTCGCGGAAGCGCGAGCAACTACAACATACAAAAACATAAAAACATACGCTCATTCAACTCTCCCATAAATCTATCATAGTTCGAGGAGTTAAAAACCTTTAATTTCCATTCTAAGGCCGTCCCTCTAATAACAAGGTCTAACTCAATATTTATGATCTCAATGTTTTGATTAGACGATTGAATGGTGTTCCCTGCACAGTTTGTTGCCACAAACTGCATAATGGCCCGTGGTTTAAAATCCATTAGACAATTAAATTCAGCATGCAGTATCGCATGGTCACTCCAATTTTTGAATTCAACTGTGAATTCGACGCAGCAGTTTAATAAATGTAGTCCAAAGTCAAGGAGCTCCGCCCCCGCTGCCAAGTTGATTGTACCCACACCTCCCCCTGAACAATTCTGTTAATCGGAAACAGGCCCATTGCCTCCATAGATGACCATCATAACCAGCTGTTATGATCCTTGGGGTCCTTAGATATCATATCCACGTTCTCATCCCAATTACCCTCTAATGTTTCCGGCAAGAAACAGTTTGAATTAAAATCACCTTCATAATAATTCTTCCCTCAGGAATGGAGTTTGACCATGCGTTGATGAGCCCTGAAATAACATCCAAAAAACCACGTAGTTGAGCAACTCCACTATGCCAATAAACGTTCACAATTAGCAGGTTCTTATATACATCATCGGTTGACAGGGCAACTGCCAGCGCCCCGAATAGGAAGTTCGGGAGTAATACCCCTTCAAAACGAGAGAAGCCCCAACTGCAGTAATCAGACTCCCCGGTGCTCGCCCACCCTTACTGGGATTAGCAGGTTGAGCAAACACCTGATAGCCATAGAGGAGAGGAGTGTCCAATAACCAAGTCTCCTGGCTTAAAATGACATTTGCCTGTTTTAATGCTTTCATAGCATCAATATTTCCGAACAGGTTTTGGCTTCCTCTAGAATTCCAGGAGACGAGCTTCATAGATAATTCTTGGGAGCTCCTTTCCTCTGAGCCTCATTCACTATGGGAGTTTCCTTTGCCACAAAGTGGATGTGACCAAGTACACATTGGACTTATTGCCACACTTTTGCTCCCTGACAAAATTAATTAATCTTGAGTTAGGATTATTGGAATCAATACTAATGTGAAGACCTCCCCCTCCAGGCAAATGGTTGCCTTCGATTGCCATTTCCAATATGTTTTCGATGTCGAATCCCAGTTCTTTCAATTGTAATCTTTCAGAGAAGACCAGTTCTTTCCCCAGTTGCGATCCAAAACAGAGAAGACAATTATTTTTGTCTACTCGATTTCGGAATGCTACTCGGTCAATATCGACTGATGACAGCAGATTCAATGATGAAATGTCCCTAAAGATGGTGAGAACATTCCCTCTATTCAGGCAGACAGGAACTTCCAGACCCAGAAGACTACTCATACAGAGTTTTGGCTGATTATTACTTTGTCTGCTAGTGAAGGATATAACTGGAGACTTGACTGCTCGGTTATCATTTTTATTCACCCCTGTGATCGACCAGACCACCCAGCGTTGCCATCCTTTGCTTGTCATAGCACACTATATGGTTTAGTTTTGTTCAGCACCCACCTCTTGGCCCATCCTCCCCATTTTTCACCTTCACCTGTATAATTTGTCTAACAATTGCCCGACCCCCGAATTCAGTGTTGGATATTCATTATGAGGTCAACTCTTCAGGCATTGTTTTTTTTTAGGTCCCAGGGGACATGATCTTTAGTAGAATCTCCCTGTGTCAACCTAACATCATGAGTGGTATTTCCTACTGTGTGGGGGTGGTTAAAGTCAGAGACATGCTCTCCCAAGGTAACATTATCACTGAATTGTACAAATTGTGGGAGACAGGCAACATTAGACAGACATTCCCCCACCTGGGACATAGACATATGCGGGGCTCGATCTTTAGTAGAATCTCCCTGTGCCAACTAAAGTCATGAGTAATATTTGCTACTGTGTGGTCGTGGTTAAGTCAGGGACATGCTCTCACAAGGTAAAATGATCACTGAATTGTATAGGTTGTGGGAGACGGGCAACATTAGACAAACATTCCCCCCCCTGGGACATAGGTATATGGGGGATTTTGTTGATGGCCACCTGGGGTATGCTTCGTAGAGCAGATCCAAAGCTACCCCTTTGTAGGGAGCCAATAGGGTCCTTCATTGCCAAGTCCACTGTTTCAAGGGACACTCTCTGCTTTGCCACTTGGTTGCCCTGCCCCTGCGGTTACCCTCCACTGGGCGTCCTTGTCTCCCCATTCATATTACTAACTACAGTGCCCCCTGATGTAGCTTCATCCATAGGTATCATCCCTGTCTGAGAGGTAGAATCTCTATATAGCTTATTTGGGCCCTCTTTAACACAGGTTGAGAGGGAGACACCCTCCCCGAGTGGATCTTGTCATTACACTCATTATTTAATAAGCCCTTGACCTCCCCTATTGGTTTCTCAGCTACAGGCGGCATCCTTGTTGAGGCCCCTCTTTTGTTACTCCCCAGCTTATTCATTTGTTGTACCACAGTGGAAGACTGAAGTTCTAATTTACACAGTGACAAAGGTTGTCACCTCAAACTGTTGTGCAGCTGGAATTAAGTGGATGAGGGAATTTCCCATACCCAGCTCCTCAAGCTTGTCATTTATTCCGATTAATATTGAATTGTGTTCTTTCAGTTCTTGCCAGATGTTATCATATAAATTATCAAATTAACTGGAACCATATTCAATGCTGACAGAGTGGAATGGATTAGGCAAATTCGCTCGTCAACCTCTCTCAGGGTATGGTGCAGACCGGCCTGTCCCCAAAGCCTCTGAGCCCTCTACCTGTGGTGATCAAAAGGCCTTTGCACCATTTATCTCCTCATTTACCATGCGGTTTGTCAGGGCAGTCGGGGAGTTAGGCATTGATGCATCACAGGTTTGCTGGTCGTGGTTAAGTCATTCCCCCACCTGGGACATAGACATATGCGGGGCTCGATCTTTAGTAGAATCTCCCTGTGCCAACTAAAGTCATGAGTAATATTTGCTACTGTGTGGTCGTGGTTAAGTCAGGGACATGCTCTCACAAGGTAAAATGATCACTGAATTGTATAGGTTGTGGGAGACGGGCAACATTAGACAAACATCCCCCCCCCTGGGACATAGGTATATGGGAGATTTTGTTGATGGCCACCTGGGGTATGCTTCGTAGAGCAGATCCAAAGCTACCCCTTTGTAGGGAGCCAATAGGGTCCTTCATTGCCAAGTCCACTGTTTCAAGGGACACTCTCTGCTTTGCCACTTGGCTGCCCTGCCCCTGCGGTTACCCTCCACTGGGCGTCCTTGTCTCCCCATTCATATTACTAACTACAGTGCCCCCTGATGTAGCTTCATCCATAGGTATCATCCCTGTCTGAGAGGTAGAATCTCTATTTAGCTTATTTGGGCCCTCTTTAACACAGGTTGAGAGGGAGACACCCTCCCCGAGTGGATCTTGTCATTACACTCATTATTTAATAAGCCCTTGACCTCCCCTATTGGTTTCTCAGCTACAGGCGGCATCCTTGTTGAGGCCCCTCTTTTGTTACTCCCCAGCTTATTCATTTGTTGTACCACAGTGGAAGACTGAAGTTCTAATTTACACAGTGACAAAGGTTGTCACCTCAAACTGTTGTGCAGCTGGAATTAAGTGGATGAGGGAATTTCCCATACCCAACTCCTCAAGCTTGTCATTTATTCCGATTAATATTGAATTGTGTTCTTTCAGTTCTTGCCAGATGTTATCATATAAATTATCAAATTAACTGGAACCATATTCAATGCTGACAGAGTGGAATGGATTAGGCAAATTCGCTCGTCAACCTCTCTCAGGGTATGGTGCAGACCGGCCTGTCCCCAAAGCCTCTGAGCCCTCTACCTGTGGTGATCAAAAGGCCTTTGCACCATTTATCTCCTCATTTACCATGCGGTTTGTCAGGGCAGTCGGGGAGTTAGGCATTGATGCATCACAGGTTTGCTGAATTACGCTCATAGGCTGCTCATCCCAATCTATTCCACCGAGGCCACTTAGGGCTGTTTCTGCAAATTCAATGATACTGTCATGACCTACAGAACACGCCCCTTTTGGACTTCCTGGTCCTTGTCTCAACATGGCTTACACTCCCTTGTACTCCCAACATGGCCGTCCACTGTGAAACACCTTTCTCGCTCTACACGTTGGACGTAGCGTGTTCTATTAATAGACCACGCCTCCCACGGCTCCGCGCGTCTCAATGCTATTGCGAAGTAGCGACCAGACGTGTGCTCCATAGCTCGCGGTATTGTTTTCCTTGGTTCTTTCCCAGCCAACCCCATTCCTAGTCCCTTTCCTTCCTTTCTTGATTCCTGGACTCGTGTGCTGAGTAGCGCACTCTGTAAATTTCCCCGATTCCTGGATCTTTGCATCCCGGAACTTTGAACGCACGCTGGAGTCGGAAGAGACTTGTGCAGCCTTATTCAAGACCCGATCTGTCCGCAAGAAGCCATCGACCAAGAAATCCAGCAAAGATCGAACTCAGGTGAGAAGGGGGGAACTCCTTGACAGATACTAAGATCATGTATTTCCCCAAAGCCACCATTACAATTCTTATTCAACAGGATGGAGTGGTCAATAAATGCTGTGCTTTTAATAGGAGCAATGGACTTTATATCTGTGCTAGTTCCAAATGATTTAGTAAAATAAGAGTCAATCATTCTTTGGCCAGAAATCGTAGATTGAATTAAAGCTTGCTTTGTAGTCCTTAATTTTTCACTGAATGTCTTTTTTGGCATCTGCAGGCCAATTAAGCCACTATCCCATAAATTACCCATCAAAAGTGAGCGATCGGGTATCCGCGCTTGACCCTCACCTTGAGGGATATGATTTTCTACCTGTTGACCCATCAAGTTACAAGATAGAGGGGTTGAATTGCCTGTATCCTAGGGCCTCTTAGTTGGAATAATTTTTACTCTCCCCCTCTGGGCAGATTCCATTAGTGATTTATTCGCCAACTCTGGGACAGGTAGCACATTCAATTCCATCGTGATCCAACCCATTTGTTTCCACAGGCCTTTCTGCATTGTTGACACTGGAAAATAGTCACTAGGATTCTCGCCAGAAGACTAGAAAAGAGCGCACAGAGGCCCAAAAAACTAAAAACATACATCCAAGGGCAAATTCGCTGTTAAAATGTCATTAAAAATTGTCCTTACTTTAAAAGAAAGAAATGTAAATGCAGATACAAAGATAGCTATAAAAGTGCAAATGGGATATCATTAAAATGGTCCTCACTTTAAAAGGAGAAAAATAAATATGCAAAAATATCTATGCAAGTGAAAAAACACAGTCAAGAGAGAGGGATGCAGGCCAACCAATTAACAGACATGATGTTAGGTAATTTGTGGCTTCAAGGGACCAGCCCTGCAGTCACCACGTAAAAAGGTTAAGTAGACTTTATAGAAGGCGGCACAGATTTAATGGTCCAGAGAGAGAGAGGTGCAGGCCAACCAATTAACAGGCACAGTGTTAGGTAATTTGTGTCTCAAAGGGACCAGCCCCGCAGTCACTACGTAAGTCAAGTAAACTTTATAGTAGGCTCAGTGAGCACTGCTAAACAGAAGGAGGAACCGTTGCTTTCCACAAATGGTAGTAGTGTTCAGCTATTTGTGGTTCAAAGGGACCAGCAAAACACCTAGAGCTTCTTATTTACGGGACTCAATGTCCCAGAGCATTGTTCGACCGTTAATGCTAAACTTTATATCACAAACAGTCATGGAGAAGTTATTAAACACTAGTACCCATTCATCTTGTGTCTAGGTACCACTCTTTCACAAGTATATGCTCTCCCTAATAGGAAGAACACCTGTCCCTGCTTATGAAGTACATTCTCTCCCTAGGCTGCGAGTGGTGTATCGCCTGTCTAACAGTGGATAGGGAAGATGCTGACCCTAGCTAGACTTCTTTCATACCATATAGTCAAAGCATACCAATGAAAAATGCTAAACATATTAAAAATAAACACAACTGTATAAGCTATTAAAGGCTATTCAAAAGAGACATCATGCTCATTATATCTGTCTCTATCTCAGTTGCTGTGCACTGTCCTCACAGCAGGATTTCCTTCTATATTTTAATAACCAATGTTGGGAAGCAGTCACAGCCACCATGAGCCTATACAGTGTGATGGGCGATATAAAATGCTCTCATCAGAGAACACAGCGAAAGGCTATTCTAAGCTAATATAGCTTTCTAATCAAACAATCACTATTACTGGACATGTCCAAAATTGATTCTGTTCCGTATTGTCTTTGGCATGAGATCACTCATGCCATATGTGGTCGACCGTTTCAATGATGCTTATAATTGGGATCATCTTCTTCAGGACCTGTATTTTACCAAGGACGACTTCCTTTGAGAGAATGTTGCATCCATCTCTGCGGCACTTCTGCTCCCTAGGGGTAGAACACAAAAGAAGGGAATCGGGGGCTAGAACTCACCCTGAGCAATATCCAAATGCCAACTTGGTGCAGGATATTGAAATGTGTGGTTAAATTGCTGTACTCCTTAGTCAAAAGGTAGCTATGTGTTATAGAATAACCGGAAACCCTCTATTGGCTCCAAATTCATGCACTTGTGGCGAGTGGGACCCAGGAAGTGAGTGAAGGGAGGGAAAAAGGGCTAATACCCACTTCAATGGTTGGGCTCCTGTATCACCCAATGAGTGATCTGGACTATTTCGTGTGGCATCTAGTGCCTTCTACGTGTGTGTTTGTTACCAATGTGGGCAGGGCCTAAGGGGACCATTGCGTGAACAAAAGTCCTTACCTGGCAGCCGTATATCAGTAACTGGCAATCCGGTAGTAGTTTCAGTGGGATAGACAGTTTGTCTTAAATCCCGTCTTGCTGGCAGTTGGTCGGACGCTTCCTTTCTATATAAATAGGAGATAGAGAATTCTACAAGTATATAGATATTTATCTCGGGGAGAAATGTGAACAAACTCTCTCATAACAGGTATAGCTGCTTGAGTTACCTCAGATGTCAGTAGCGTGGGCTTCAGGTGACAAACTGCTTACTTTCAGTGGCTGAAGTCTAACGAGCATCTGTACTTTGTCGCGCGTGTGTGTACACTGCTGCAGAGAAAGGGGAGGAAAGATAGACAAACTGCTGTTCAGTATCTAATGCGTTAGAGCGAAGGCTAAATAAAGCTCAGGGGTACGGTAACGCGCAATGGTATAATCCAGTGTTCTTACCTGCGAGCCTGCAAAAAATGTGGGAGCTCTCTAGCACTGTGTGCAATCCGGCTTCCAAAGAACCATGTTGCTTGGAGCCGGCAGCGCGCATATTTGTGAGGTAAATGGCTCTTAGAGGCTAGAGTGCGTATCGCCTCTTGAGGACGCCATCTTAGGTGAGTAAATCGACTCTCCAATACTTGTAGATAGAACATGGGTGAATCTGTTACTCATGTTGTCAAAATTACAGGACTGTGTTCCGACATTCAGTGTCACACATGCAGAAAAATGCCACTGCTGTTGAAATAGTGATGCCCAATGTTATATTGTGGCACCTATATTGAAGTGTTTAGACATGTGATCACAATGTGTATGTGATTAAAGAGAGGGCACTATGTTGCTGTAGCCGGTAGAAGATCGATGATTTTAATTATTATAAAGAGAAAGATGGGAACACCTCGCGGTCATAAGGGCTGGAGTAGGTGTAGGTACAGCTGCTTCCACATGCTAAGCCCCACCAGGGGCAAACCGGGAAAACCAAAGCCTCGTATCACCTCGGTGGAGCCCCTGTCTAAGTTGAGAATGTATCTCTTCTGGGTAAATTGCAAGTGAGGAACAAAAACTAGATTGTTCCTGTGGTATGTGTTGATGCCATATATTGTAATGTGTCAGGGTGTGGCAGACAGAACGAGTGGTGATTCAGAGTATCAACTGCTGTGCTGCCCGGTTACCCAAAAACCAATCATGGATGAGCGATGTTGTTGGAAAACATGTGGAGGAAGATGTTCATGTGGCATAACTCTACAAGGGTAATATACTTGCCCTTCAAGCTGGGATCAGTATAGATGTCAAATAATAATCCATGCATCACTGCCAATTCGTTCCGTTGTATTTGGTCATTGAGGCCAATTCTATTGGTCTTAAGTCTAAATATCCAACTTTGTTCTCTCTTTAGTAGCATGGTATGTAGATTGCCTCCATGTCTTGGTAAATGTATTTTTCTATCACTGTCCATCTCAATTCATCTGCAATATGTCCGGCTTGCAAGAAGTGAGTGACAAGAGGGGCAGTGATTTTTTTAGTTCTTATACTTATACATGATTTATGTTCAATCATCCTCGTCTTCACCTTTCTCAGTGTCATCCCTACATATCGCAAATTACATGGTCATGTAATTAGATAGATAACTGCCGAGGTATTACAATTAGTAAGTGTTCTTTGTATCCAGGGTGTTTTTAAACCTACATCAATCTGTGTACTCCGGCCTGTTTGTGGGCACAGGGTGCAGTTACCACACAGGGTATGACCCATGGGGGAGTTGGTATTCCAAAGGGTGGTTTGTACTGGGTCATTGTTCTGTGGTTCTTGTAGAGTTTTGACCAATTTGTTGCGGATGTTGGTTCTGCACTTTAATGCAAAGGCTGGCTCCTGCACAGGCTGTTCTCCTGTGCTTAGAATGGGCCACAGCGTTTTAATTTTGCGTTTAATCTGGTTCAAGAGAGGTGAATAGCTAAAGACTGCTAGGTGCCGGTAGCTTAGGGTGTTGTATCAAAGTAATGGCTCTTATTATTTTTAGCATTTTCATTGGTATGCTTTGACTATATGGTGTGAAAGAAGTCTAGATAGGGTCAGCCTCTTCCCTATCCACTTTTAGATAGGCGATACACCACTCGCAGCCTAGGCAGAGAAGGTACTTCATAAGCAAGGACAGGGTGTTCTTCCTATTAGGGACAGCATGTACGTGTGAAAGAGTGGTACCTAGATACAAGATGAATGGGTACTAGTGTTTAATAACTTCTCAATGACCGTTCATCAAAGGGACCAGCCCCGCAGTCACCACGTAAAAATGACGAGTAGACTTTATGGGTGTCTTGGAGAGCGCTACTAAACAAAAGCGACTCCTCCTCAAACATTAACACTACTCGAGTAGACCTTTTTAAATAATCAGCAACAGAATGTAGCTACATCGTAGAGCTCAAGTGCCTAAAATGTATCAAATGGCATTCGGATGACCAGCAAGTCCTTAGATCAAGATTGATGACATTGTGAAATGTAGGGCATGTGAGAGCGGTGCAGCAAGAATAAGAAGCCAACATATTTCCTTTTTCAATTACGAGAAACGAAAATGCATGTGACTGAGGCAGTGATTTATCTGTTGCTCCTCACAGCCCCTCGTCGGACCACCGTAGGAACACTTTCACCAGAAAAATGGGTCTTTGTAAAGATTGCAGCAGGTTCCCAGTGCACAACCACTCCTCCAATAGATAGACACTGTAAAAATAGTGCCACCGTAGGACTACTTTCACATTTCACACCACCTTTCCATGCCCGATCACTTAGAGTTTGCTTTTAGGGCTGTAACAGGGTTAGAATTGGTGAAGGTGCTGAATGCGATGCACCCTACCTTTTGCCTAGGCGATGTCCTCGCCTCTAAATTGATTCCTGACAATAAGAAACTGTATGCGCCCTTCTTCACTCAATTTGCCAATGCCTCCTTTAAACACAACACTGTCCCTGAAAGTATCAAGGAAGTTACAATCACTCCACTAATCAAAAAAGCCAGTCTTAATCCGGACAATATTTCCAACCTTAGGTCCGTTACAAATTTGTATCTTCTTTTGAAGATTTTGGATAAAATAGCAACTAGGCAATTTCAAGAATACTTGGATCAAACTTCCATCCTATACGCCAAACAATCTGGCTTTAGACCAAACCATGGCACAGAGAGTGCTCTGATCGATTTGTAGGCTAACATGATTGATATCATTGATAGAAGCAAGTGTGGACTGGTGGTTCTACTCGATCAATCAGCAGAGTTCTATCTCTTAAACCATGAGCTTCTCTTACTCACCCTTGACAAGGTTTGGAAATGTTCTGGGAATGCCATAGAGTGGATTCACTCCTTTCTTACCAACAGGATTTCCACTGTGCATTGGGGTGATGCCTGCTCCAAAGCAGCCCCCATTTGCTGTGGAGTCCCCACGGGGAATGTTTTTCCCCCACCCTTTTCAATATCTATATCAAGGCTCTTTGTGTTCTGTTGATCCAAATTGGTGTCGAATTTACGAACTATGTGGACGATACACAACTTCTGTTTGAGCTTGATAGTGACTGTGGGATGGATGCAAAAATCTGAGGGCCTAATTCACAGAGCGTTTTCCAACGGGGGTTTGCCATTATAAAACGTGTCTGTGAATTAGGCCCTGAATGTGGTATTTAAATCTACAAAACAGTGGCTGATTTCAGAATGGATGTGCTTTAAGAAGTCAAAAAACGAGTTTATGCTGTTTGGTCTACCACAAAACAGCTGTAAATTGGACCCAGAGATTTCAAGTTTTTCTATCGAAAACTGCAATATTGTAGTCAAAAACAAAGTAAAGACTTTAGGTACCTATCTGGAATCATTTCTGGGCTCTGATGCCCAGGTTAATAACATTGCTAAAAGTACACAATACTACCTGAAATTGCTTAGACAAATCAAGCCGTTTGTCTCTGAAGAAAACTGTGACACTTTGGCCAGAGCAATGATCCTACCTAGAATCGACTATTGCAATGCCCTTCAGGGGGGTGCAACCAAGGGTAATCTTCAAAAACATCAAGTAATCCAAAATGATGCTATCCGCATAGTTAAAGGTACATCTTAAAGAAAGCATATGACAGAATCAAGGAAAGACCTTCATTGGCTACCTGTAACTGCCAGGGTGCAATTTAAAATCCTTACTCTGGCACACAAGTGTGTTTATGGGAAGGCCCCAGTCTATTTAAAAGAAAAGCTCACCAACTACCAACTTAAAAGAGCTCTGCGATCAAGCAACAATCATTTATTCTCTTGTCCTAGATCAAGACGGGTTGATGGGAAAGGCATGTCCTTCCCTTTTCTAGTAGCCAGTTCCTGGAACACATTATTGCCTGCTCTACGACAGGAGAAGAGTCTGCTCTCCTTTCGAAAGAGATTAAAAACCATTCAATTTGAATAGGTGTACTGCACCTTACTTCTTCTATAGCTGGCTTGTGCTCTGCGTTTTGTCTTATGTGCCATTGTTGCGTCCTGATGCCTGTAGGGCTATGGCATGAGGTAAATAAATGAATGTCGTGTTGGTGGCCTGCCATGCATCTGAAGCGGTATACCGCAACTGGAAGCAGTATCACTTTCTCAATGTCCAAGTCACCTGCGATCCAGACCTCCTCACAACACACTGCTGTGCCTTCTTCCCTGGTTCCACCCACGATGCAATGGTCCTGCGGAACAGTACACTGCCTGCATGCATGGAAAGGCACAGAGGGCAACAGACGTGGATATTGGGTGAGTACAAGTGCCATCACACATACTATTCTCGCAGCAGAAGAGCAATGCCATGTTGTGGTGGGGGGGTTACCACAAATAAAGAATACATACCCTGTCAAGGCCCTCTACATGCAGGGTTTGCCACCACACACACACACACATGACAGCCTACAACCCACAGAATTAGTACATAAGTGACAATTCTGCAGTCAATCACCAATGCATATTGGCCCATAAGGCCAGCAACACGCACATATAGGACTACAGGAACCACAATGCAACATTATACATCCCTATACATGGAATGATGCGGTTCAGCACTGCAACAAGGGATGCAACACTGGCAAAAGTAATGCCATCTACTCAGGTAACTATGTATGTGAAGCCATAATGGAATAGATGCAGGCATCAGGGCACATGCATGGGAGCAACGCGCAGGCCCAACACAGGCACCATGGTATTATGCCCCATCAGTCACAGACCCCAAAAGTGACGAGTGCTGGCTGTCAGCTGTGTGCTTAATGTTACATGACAGAGCAAAGGTTATCCCTGAGTGAATGACTCCACATGCAAGTACAGTCATGTTAAATCATGTTGTTTGACAATACTTGTGAAATGCATGCACAGACGGCCTAACATGGCATTGTAACAGGCAACACATCCACAGTGCTCTGTATCTACCACCTACGACCTTTGTCTTGGCAGGTGACTCTGGATACCCCCAGCTAGCATGGCTGATGACACCGGTGCAGAATCCACAGATGCCACAGGAGGTGGCTACAATGAGGCACACGTCCGGACCAGTCTCTGCATCAATCAAACCATCGGCCTGTTAAAGGTTTGTTTACAGGCCAGAGAAGGTCAGACAAATTGTCCTTGCCTGTGTCATGCTACACAACATTGTTCCCCTGCCCCTTAATGAAGACATGCCAACCCCAGAAGAGGAGGACTCTCTACCTGCGGGTGTTGTGCTGCCACAAAATGAGCGGGAAGAGGGTAGTGATGGACATCTGGTCCGGCAAGAACTGATTGACAATTTATTTGGTGCCCATTTAATATGCACTTGTTACGCACCTCTGTATTTAGTCACATTATGAATTAAACACTTGCACACAATAAGGTATGTCCTAGCATTGCATCAAGTGAACAACTATTTAATGTACAAATGTGAAAACACCCTTCCCAAGACACCATATCAACAACACCTCCCCCTACCCAAAACACCCTCCCCAAGACAACATCCCTACAACACCTCCCCCTTCCCAAAACACCATCCCCAAGACACCCTCCACCAAACACCATCCCCAAAACACCCTCCACAAACCACCATACCCAAAACACCACCCCCCACCCAAAACACTCTCTCTTGCAATTGTTCCATGTGTTAATATGGCCATAAAAGAACGGTGCCATATTTTTGTGGCAATATTAACCCATTAAACCTGCGGGGGACACCCCTGCAAACCCCATATTATTTAAAAGGGAGCGGGTGACAGCCCCGCAACACCCAGTCCCATTTACCCAAAAAATTATCCCCACTAACGATATCGCCTATGGCCGTTCCCGATTAACGCATATATATGGCGATATTATTGGTGGGGATAATATTACCTTATACCCCTGAAATGTCAAACAAAATGGTGTCATGGCAGTCACTTCTGGTAGCTTTTGGCCTTTGTTAGCCTGCTCCAGCACCTGAGGTATCAGGTGGCACTGTGAGCAGCGCCTTGGGGTGCTGGGCTGTGACCCCTCTGTGGGGATGACAGATGTGGAGGGCTCAGACCCCTAGCCCGCATATGCTGAAGAGTCAGCATCATGCAGGAATTTAGGGACTCTGCAAAGGCCGACATACCCACAGTATGTTCCTCATCCTCTGCCCGACCATGGTGATGGCAGTGGTGGCCTGACAGAGGGAACAGGAAATGTGTCAGCATGATCCCGGTAGGCAGTCCCTCATGGCCTGCACATGTTCCACCTGCTCGGCCACCTGTGTTTTCAGTGATGCCTGGAGCTGCTCTATGGCATCTTGTTGTCCCCAAATGACTGCCATGTTGTGTACAAGCAGAGATGGTGGGCTGTGGGGAGGGTTGAGGATGAAGCATGGGGAGTGTAAGCCTGTGTCCTCCTCCTAATCAGTGGTGTGGTCACTGCATGTTCCATGATGATGAGTAGGGTGTGCTAGTGCCCTGATGTATGGGTGCCGGAGCGGGGAATGCAAGTATGTGAATTGCCACAGGGGCCGACTGTGGAGTGGCTGCTTCAGTGTCAGCCAAGCCACTTGCATGGCTGGTGGAGGGGCCACTGGGCACCGATGTGGGGATGTTGCTTTCCTCCATCCCTGCCAGAGGTTCCACAGCAGTGGTTTCTTGTGGCATTGCTGGCTTGATCCTCCTCTTACTCCCGCTGCCTACTGGTCTGGCCTGTGCAGGGGTGGAGATGGACGGAATGGATGTAGTGTAGGGTCCGGTCTCTTTGCCGTCTGTGGAGTGTGTACCTGTTGGGAGTATAATGACATGGTGTCAGACATCTTGCAGACAAGTCAGCAGGCTTGCAAGACACTCATGTGACATTGTGTTTGTTCTACATACACACATTGTGTGTCTTTGGCATGGGTGGTAGTAGGCCAATGAGTGTAGCTAAGGCTAGGTGGAGGTAGTGCCTACTAAGGGTGTCCATGGTGCCTGCATGTGTACGTTGACTGCTGGCCTTCCACTTTTGCTTGTTGTCCCTGTGCTGGGGGTACACTTACCAACATGGATTGTTATGGCATGCATGGGTGCTTATCATTTCCAGGTGTAGGCCAAATGAGTATTTTGGCCATGGAGAGCCGTTATATTTACACAGTGATGTAAGTGGCCCCCTGGTGGAAGATTCTGCCTTTTGCACCGCAGGGTGCACATGCAAAGAGCAAATGGTGACTTGCAAGTGTGTACGCCACCTCATGCCCTACACATGTGCACTCCAAAGTGCAAAGTCTGTAGATGCTGACTGCCATGCTTGTATTCCAGGCAGCGTTTACTTTTGTTTGTGAGCGCTGCTTGCCATGCTCGCTGTAAATACTGGAAGGGGGTATCTGTACTTCTGCCCACTATATAGTTGGGGTAGAGGCGCAAAGAACCCCAGCCAAGGTTCTCTTATGGTAGCAATGGACGAGCAACCAAGGCTAAAACTCAAGAGAGGTGATGCTAGCAGGTTCTTAGGTACAGTGAATTCCCAAGCCCCAACAAAGGAATGTCCAAACACTATGTTATGTGAGAACACAGTCATTTTATATAAAATAAGGTTCAGGTGAATATATACAGCAAAACACACCAAACATACTCATGCAACACTATCCTAATAATGGCAAATAGGTATTCCTCTATGTGGTACCACCATGCACTTAGATTCAGGTAAAATGCACCAACTGCTGACAGTTGTTAAAAAGCATACGAATTTCTAAGAAATGTATAACTTCATAGATATTACTGTAGATAGGCAGGTAATAATTAGAACATAGGCAGGATGCTTTCTTTAGGATAACAAATGAATACTGTCTCTGGATCCCCCACCTGGGCAACCTGTAAGGAAACTTTAAGGTGTACTTTATCTTGTATGTTACAGCCCAGTCCAAATATGTTCAATAAAAGTCTGCTTCTCTTTCTAAAGATCCCACTACCCCAAAGTACCTGGGGGCGGGGGGGCACAGGAGAACAGGATCCAAGATAAATCTGGGACACATGGAGGAATGCTGAGGATGGAAATGCTCTTCCTCGTAACAGTACCTTGGGCGCCTTAGCAGGCGAAGTGGTGGAGTTTCTTGGCTTTACTTGATGCGACCCCTTGAGGATGGACCCCACATGGGAGAAGGAGTTGCTGGGATGTCAGTGTCGAGAAGAAGAAGGGAACCAGGCACGGCCAGTGTCACAGATCCAGTCCCCAGGTTCAGGAGTGACACGAACCAACCATCCCCCCTGCGGTCTGGACGCCTGCAAGCGAAAGCCCAAACAAGCCTCCGAGACCCCATTGGGGAAAGAGGGTTAGGGAACCGATGGTTGGATAGGTTCAAGTTGCGAGGGTAACCGGTAAAAGGGTTAGGAGATGGGAGGTGGGTAGGTGAGGGAATATAGGAAAACACAATGAAATACAGTTACACTACATACACTAACATGCACTCTACACACTACACAGCATAGAACCAGAAAGGCACTTATCTCTGGGGTGAGTGCTGGCCTCCTGCCTGCGCACTCTCTGGTCCGTTATATTGGGGCAGTGTCAATGCTGCAAAGAGAGCAGGAATTACTACTCTGCGTGTTTCCTCACACACACATATGCCAACACTCTTTGTACATGCACAATGGTTAATGCCCTCTTCAGAGTGCTCTCAGCGAGTCTTTCTGCCTCAGTGTTAGTGTGCATGCAACTGCGATGATTCAGCCTTGTGCGTGTGGATTTAAAGCCGCACGTGGCTCTGTGCTGCACCTGTGCTTTTTGCTGCTGGTTTAGGGTCTAAGGAGTTCGCCACAGAGGGGTGACTGGTCATGCTGTCTGTCGCACGTGACGGGTCGCGGCTTCCAAGCCACACAATGCTAGCCACAAACGCGGGATAAGCTGCTACATGTGGCTAATTAAGTATTTAAATGGGATGGAGAGTATATGCACTGCTCAGACTGTTGTTCCACAACTGCGCGTAATCGAGTTCTCCCGTTGAACACTATGGCGCTATTATGTCACTAGAGTATACACTTAGCTTCAGTGAGGCAGGGGGACTGGAAACCCTGGGTGATGCCCCCTGCGCATGCCCCTTGCTTCTTTCTGTGGATTTCCTTCTCGCTGTACCACAGCGCTGCGCTTTTCCCCCGTGCTACTTGCCTCCCCTGCATGACTGTACTTATCTCTTGCAGGCGAGGGGCCTGTGATGAAGTTCTGTGGGACGTGGCCCCTCGTGCTGATCACTGTGGTGAGAGCTCCGGCATACACGTCCTCTCAGGTCGCGTATCAGAGCACAAGACCAGTGATTTGGTTCTTGTGCGCACGCGCCTTGCCCACCGTGGGCTTGGTTAAGTAGTTCCTGGCTCAGGGGTGCTTTTGAAATGTAGTTTGCAGGTCCATTTTGCTGCAATGAGGACACAGAAGCCCTCTATAAGGCTGCAATATTTTGCTTTTTGTTTGTTTCTTTCCTCTACATACCATCAAGCGTGTGTAAGCCCCAGTGGGGTTCTGTGTACAGAATCCCAGCCTCTGCCCCTTGACAGTACCACCCCTTCCCCTGCACAGAAGGATCTGGGTTTATTCGGGTAATTATGATGGAACCTTTTGACTAGTCTTGGAGCATGAACCTTTCAGGCAGGTTCCCAAGACCCATCCTCCTGACCATATCCCACCCATTCTATGAAGTAGTAAAGCCCATCTTTTCATTGTTGAGAATTTAGGATCGCCTGTACTTCATATTCAGGATGGCCTTGTATGATTATGGGTGGTGGATTTTCAGTACGGATGGTAGGACGGGCTGGCTTTAGTAACGAGACGTGGAAGGAGGGATGGATCTTCATTTGACTGAGCAGACTCAATCTCACTGCTCCTGGGTTGACTATAGCGCATATGGTGAATGGACCAAGGAACCGGGGTTGCAATTTACGAGGACCTGACATTCTGATATTACGTCTGGATAGCCAAACTCTATCTCCTTGCTTGTATGGAGGACTTTCTCATCTTTTTTTGTCAGCATAGGTCTTGTAAGTCGCTTTTGCGACTTCTAGATTTTTACGTATATGGGTCCAAATTTGTTCCCATCAAAGTAGGCAAGTTTACTTGGAGAGAGTTACCGGCCGTAGGCAAAACCCTTGGATGGAAACCATATGTACCAAAAAACGGGGTATACTTCGTGGAACTATGTTCGGTGTTGTTGTAGGCAACTTCCGCTAGCCAGACATACTGAACCCAAGATGTCTTAGCACTGGTGGCATAGCAGCGTAGATATTGTTCTAAACCCTGATTCACTTTTTCGGTCTGGCCGTCGGTTTCTGGGTGGTAACCAGAGGATAAACTCACCTCCATGTCTATTAACTGACAAAATGCTTGCCAGAAGCGGGAGGTAAATTGAGGGCCACGGTCTATTATATATTTTGCAGAAAAAACTCTGCCAGTTCGCCAGCTGTAGGGGCCCTTTAACAAGGGATGAAGTGACTCATTTTGGTAAGTGAATCAACCCATACCAAAATTGAGGTGAAGCTCTGAATGGGTGGCAGGTCCACGATTATATCCATGGTGACCGTATGCCATGGGGTTGGTGGAGTAGGCAATGGTTGCAGTAATCCCGCAGGTTTGTGATGATTGGCCATTTGTCTCCCTCAAACACTATATTATGATACATATCGCGGTTCAAAGTGGGCCACCAGTAATGTTGAGCAACGTTTTGTTGGGTCTTGGGTATCCCAGGATGACCCGCTGTTGAGGCATCATGGCACCACTGCATAACTTCTTTTTGTGGTTTCGCCGTGGTAAAACACAAGCCTTGGCGTAATACAGAGGGCCAACCACTAATGAATGTTGCGACCCTCTAGAACACCAATCTTGCAGCTCCTGGGCCAACATGGCTTTGAGCACATCCTCAAAGATATTAGGTCTGCCTACCTTCCCGATAATACGTGTGGCGGGTACTATCGTGCAAGATTCCATTTCCTCCTTGGTCCCAATCTCTGGATATCGTGACAAGATGTCCGCCTTTCTGTTATCGGTACCCGGGCGGTAGGTAATAAGGAAATCTAAATTGGCAAAAAACAGGGCCCAGCATAGTTGACGGGGGCTGAGGGGTTTTCCCGTCTTAATGAACTGCAGGTTCCGATGGTCAGTGATCAATGTTATGGTGTGACGAGCCCCCAAAAGGTAATGTCGCCATTCTTCGAACGCTGCTTTCACCACCAACAATTCCCGGTCGGCGATAGTGTCATTGGCCTCTGCTGGAAGTAACTTCCGAGAATAGTAAGCCACTGGGTGCAGTAGGCCTGTCTGGGGTTCTCGCTGCGACAACACTGCGCCAAGGGCATAGCTTGAGGCATCTGTTTCTACAATGAATGGCAGGGTTAGGTCCGAATGTTTTAATACTAGTGCCGAGGTGAAGGCTTGTTTTAACTGCTGAAAGCCTCGCTCTGCAACCTCATTTCATTGATATGTTTTTCCCTTTCTAAGCAATGTTGTGATGGGTGTCACCAACTCCGAAAAGCTTTTAATAAAGTGCTGGTAGAAATTGGCGAATCCCAAGAAGGCTTGTACCTCCTTGACAGACGTGGGGGTTGGCCAATCTAGCACAGCTTATACCTTTCGTTTATCCATTTGTACCCCAGCACGTGTTAAAAAATACCCTAAGAATTCCACTATGGTACGGTGAAACTCGCACTTCTCGATCTTAGCAAACAGACGATGTTCTCGTAGCCGTTGCAGCACTGCCCGGACGTGTTCCACATGATCATGCATGTTCTGAGAATATATGAGTATATCGTCAATATATACTACTGCGAACACGTCTAGGTGTCCGCGCAGGACTTCGTCGAGGAAGTGTTGGAAGGCCGCTGGCGCATTACATAGGCCGATTGGCATGACCTTGTACTCGTACAAGCCGAATGTTGTTCTAAATGCCATTTTCTATTCATCATCGCCTCCCACTCGTACCAGGTGATATGCCCTTCGCAAATCCAGTTTAGCATAGACCGTTGCATTGCGCACTTGATCCAACAATACTGGGATGAGGGGTAACGGATACCAATTCTTTATCGTGATACGATTGACACAGTTGTAATCTATACATGTCCTGGTTCTTTGGGTATAAAAAAAGAGGGGTGAAGATACTGGTGAGTTGGAGTGTCTAATAAACCAGCTCTTTAGATTGGTGTCAATGTATTTTGTTCAAATGTAGCATCTCGGCTTCGGTAAGTGCGTACATTCTACTGCAGGAAGGTTTCAGTGGCAGCCTGCTTACTAAACACGTCCTGGTACTCTTGGCGCTTGGGAGGTAGAGTACTTAGATCTGTACCGTCCGCTGATATGCTACACAAAGCTCCCCTGGAATCGGGTTCCAACAACAGGCATTGTTTGGGTGTATTGCGATGTGTTAGACAATTCGCGGAGGTTAAGGATACCTTGCCTTCCGACCAGACCACCTGAGGGTTATGCTTGTAGAACCACGGTAAGCCTGGAATAACACCAAACTGGGGGGCTGCTATTAAATCAAACTGGATGTTTTCCACATGATTCTGCTGACACTGTAACGTTAAAACGTACATGCAATGTGTGATAGGCCCGGAACAGAACACCATACCATCTACTGATTTTATCGATTCTGGGGTATTTTTCGACACAAGGGTACTCCCAATCTGCTGGCATAGGCAATATCAATGAAGTTACCCATAGCCCCTGAATCTAGAAGAAGGGTAACGTCAACCTCCTGGCCAAGAAATCCTAAGGTCCCTGACATGGTGACATGCGGAGCATAGTTAACGAATCCGATAACTGGGGTAACCTTCATCGCTTGGCTCGACCGTACTACCCCTACAACTGCCGAGCTGAGGCATTTCTCTGTGACTTGGGTTTTGTGGGACACTCCTTCACGAAGTGTCCTGTGGTGCCACAATACAGACAAAGCCCTTCCTTACGTCTGCGCTCTTTCTCTTCTTTGGTAAGTGTACCCCGAATGGACCCAATTTGCATGGGCTCATCTCCAGACGCCTTTTCGGCATCCCCAACGGTTCGTTGAACACGAGACTAGTCCAATCATGCTATTGGGTGTGAATCTCCACGTCTTTTGTCTCCACAACGTTCCGCCTGGCAGTGATCTAGGCGTAGCACCAGATCTATCATGGCTGGACAGTCTCGGGGCTGGGGGTCTACCTGGGCTACGAGATCCTTCAGATTATCCCTCAGGCCTTGATAAAAGAGGGACATCTGTTTCTCGCAAGGCCACTCCATCTCAGCCACCAACTGGTTGAATTTAGTGACATATGTCACCAATTCTTTACTCCCCTGCCGTAGCTTCAAGAGTTCCCGGTCTTTGTACATCGTTGCTGCCCTACGATCTTCCCAAACTCTGACTGGAACTCCTCCCAATCATATAATACCCCATCGTTTCTTTGTTCTAAAGGGTTTGCCCAGGCCGGCGCATCCCCAGTTAATTAGGATATAACAAAAGCCATTCTAGTCTGGGTTACTTTAAAAGCTGCTGGTTTCGTCAGGAAGTGAAGTTTGCACTGGGTCAGGAAGGTCTGGTACTTCTGCGGATCCCCTGGATACCTTTCAGGTGGGGCTAAGGGCACACCGGGTTCCGGGAAAACATGTACCTGGACTGGAGCGGCCTCTGAAGCCTCTCCTGGGAGGGGGAATTTTTGTGCAGTTAAACTACGCAGTTGGGTGGCCAATAATGCATAGTCTTGCCTTGTAGCAGCGAGTTCAGCCTGCAAGTCCTGCAGAACTTTTGTGAGCTCCTCCATGGTCTGGCCGATTCGTACCACTCAGGGACCTGTCACACTTGGGCTGGTGCTTCTGTCACAGCTCTGGTTTCTAGGTTCAGGAGTGGCATGAACCAGCCATCCCCCCTGCGGTCTGGGTGCCTGCAAGCGAAAGCCCATGCAAGCCTCCAAGACCCCAGTGGGGAAAGAGGGTTAGGGAACCGATGGTTGGATAGGTTCAAGTTGTGAGGTTAAGCAGTAAAAGGGTTAGGAGAGCGGAGGTGGATAGGTGAGGGAATATAGGAAAACACAATGAAATGCAGTTACACTACATACACTAACATGAACTATACACACTACACAGGATAGAACCAAAAAAGGCACTTATCTCTGGGGTGAGTGCTGGCCTCCTGCCTGTACACTCTCTGGTCCGGTATATTGGAGCAGTTTCAATGCTGCAAAGAGAGCAGGAATTACTACTCTGCATGTTTCCTCAGACGCACATATGCCACCACTCTTTGTACATGCTCAATGGTTAATGCCCCCTTCAGAGCACTCTCAGCGAGTCTACTTTCTGCCTCAATGTTAGTGTGCACGCAACTGCAAGGATTCAGCCTTGTGCGTGCGGATTTAAAGTCGCATGTGGCTCTGTGCTGCACCTGTGCTTTTTGCTGCTGGTTTAGGGTCTAAGGAGTTTGCCACAAAGGGGTGACTGGTCGTGCTGTCTGTCGCACGTGATGGTCGCGACTTCCAAGCTGCACAATGCTAGCCACAAACGCAGTTTAAGCCGCTACACGCAGCAAATTAAGTATTTAAATGGGATGCAGAGTATATGAACTTCTCGGACTGTTCTGCAACTGCGCGTAATCGAGTTCACTCTATTGAACACTATGGGGCTATTATGTCACTAGAGTATACACTTAGCTTCATTGAGGCATAGGGACTGGAGCCCTGGGCGATGCCCCCTGAGCGTGCCCCTTGCTTCTTTCTATGGATTTCCTTCTCGGTGTACCACAGCGCTGCGCTTTTCCCCTGTGCTACTTGCCTCCTGTGCACGGCTGTACTTATCTCTGGCAGGCGAGGGGCCTGTGATGAAGTTCTGTGGGGCGTGGCCCCTCGTGCTGATCCGTGTGGTGAGAGCTCCGGCAGACACGTCCTCTGAGGTCACGTATCAGAGCACAAGCCCCGTGCTTTGGTTCTTGTGCACATGCGCGCACGTGCCTCGCCCAACGTGGGCTTGGTTAAGTAGTTCTTGGCCCAGGGGTGCTTTGGGAATTGTAGTTTGCAGGCCAATTTTCCTTCAATGAGGACACAGAAGCCTTCTATAAGGCTGCAATATTTTGCTTTTTGTTTGTTTCTTTCCTCTACATGCTATTAAGCGTGTATGAGCCCCAGTGGAGTTCTGTGTACAAAGTCCCAGGCTCTGCCCCTTGACAGCGAGAAAGGCAGCACTTTCGGTCTTCTCAGTGGTCTCCTTTGTCACGTTGCTATGCCGGCTGTGTATGTCCCACGAAGGTGAAACATTCTGTGGACCTTGACAAGGCCTGGCTGAAGAAGATAAGACCCTAGGTGTCTGTAAATGACTTTTGGTGGTGACGAGTGCAGTGGCAGAAGTAGGTGTCAGGTTTTCAGGATTTCACTGTTGACCATCTTTCAGTTCTTTGGTGCTGCTGCCACAACATGGACATCAGGATGGCTTCTGGTGATCTGGACATGACCACTGGTCTGAACTGCTGGCCATCACCAGGTCTGGACACTCGGGAGGTCTTCTTCTGATTTTGGTGGCGGAAACCCACCGGCGGACACACCACTGCAGGCAGTGACTTTAGACATCCTCTGGCATGGACAAGTAGACAGATGTCATGGTAGGGACCCCTTAAAGTATTATTCAATGATTTGGATTTTTTGTAGCTCTGCATGGGTATCCTCTCTTCTGCGCAATACTCAACAAGCTGGCTTCCAGCAGTCACAAACACTGCTCTGGGCCCTGGGTGACACAGATGAAATTCTTGGCTTCAAGATATCAAGGCACTCCTCTTCTGAACCCACGAAGATCCCTTCTCTAGAGAGCAGGCACACAGGGCTGCTGGCTTCCAGGACACTTTGGGTGAAGAGCAGCAGTTGCACGATGTTCCCTCGTAGCTACAGGAAAAGGTTGCATATCCAGGTCCTCTCTGGTTCAATCCGTGAATCAGCATGGCAGCTTTTGGATTAGATGAAGAAATGCAGCCACAGTCTTCTTCCTGGATGCAAGCTTAAGATGATTTAAGCTTCTGCTTCAGGTTTCTTGATTCAGCTTCTGACACAGAGCCTAGTGTGAGGCTCCCTGTCATACAAAACATTCCCCATTCACTCAGGCTGTGCCAGGCTCAGCGAGCCAACCACAAGTGCATTCATGCAGGCAACACCTATCAGGCTCACAGGCATTCAGGCCATTCACCAGAAACCAGACACCCATAACACAGAATTGTAGATTGGGGGCTAATCCCCAACCTTTCAGTGCACTACACTCCATTCATTCCAGTTTCAGTCAGGGCTGGCTCAGGCATTGTGTCACACAACCAAAACCCACAACACAGAATGCATATTGACTACTCACTCCATTCAGGCAGGCTCAATCCCATGGGTGTACCCACAAGAAGCCCCAGTGCCATGTATGGTCCTTCCACCCAACATCCGTTCAGGGGAGGGGAACAGATCCAGGACTTCATAGAACTTTAACTAACAAGGAGGTAAGGCAAAGAAATCCAAGAGGCCACCAGTGGTCATCTTGCCTTTGTGTACGAATCCATTGATTCCTATAGCAGGGCCTGGGTATCCCAAAAATGGAGGATATCTAGAGCCACTGTCACATCAGCATGTCGCTGACACCAGCCCATACCCTGCTCTGTGGGCAACACACAGGTTTTCAAAACATACACTAGGGGTACAACGGTGTACCCCTACCCATGGATGCCCTAAGGGTATCCCATTGGTACTGTTCACCATAAGGTACAAATTAAGAGCTGCACTACCAGGGGTCTATACCGGACGCCTGTGCAGATAAACACACAGAAAACACCAAGAGAGAAGTGGCAGGACAAGGACAATGAGGCCCTGTCCCTCCAAAAGAATTTCCGGCATCACACTTGCATGGCAGGCAGCATGCACAATGGAACCCTATGGGGACCTCCTGCTTTATGCTGTTGCATGAAGCAGGCAGACCCCATAGGGCTCACCACCATCTGAGCTGGCATGATGATCCATGAAAGGGTGGATGTATCAGCATGTGTATGTATGCCTTTTATGGCATTCATTGATATTGGGGTCTCATGGAATAGAGCTCCCACATGTGTAGACATGAACGTTTCAAGTATGCAGCATTTGCATTGCCACATTTCCCCCCTCCCCCAGGTACATGCATGTGCTCACTGTGCACTTGTACCGATTGCCATGAGTCTGCCCATTCCCTTGATCACTGTGGCCATCTATGCTATGGGATGCATGCTTTTGGCTAATGCATTGACATCTAAGTGGGGTCTGATAGACTCACTGCCATTGCTGTTGCTTCCTGCACCATCCTCTGCACTCCCAATACCCTCAATACCCTCCATGTGGAGCATAGAGCTGCCCTTCGCCTCCCATGGTGTGAGGGTGAGGGGTTCCACAGTGCCACCTCCTGTGGCTGCACTCTCCCACCTGTGGCGTGAAAGGAGGCTGCGAACTCTGGACTTCAAATCATTCCCCTGTTTGTGGCAGTCCTCTGCATCTTGTGGAACAGTGTCCACAGCCATCACCTTGTCCTTGATGGAGGATCATATTTCGCCCTTCCTGTGGGCAGAGGTCTTTCTCTGCCTACAGCCAAACAGCTCCTCTGCAAGGTGCACAACTTCATATGCCAGCTGAGCGTGGAGAGCGGTCGCCGGTGGCCTGAGGGGATCAGCAGGCCTGGAAAGCCCTGCCTGGGCCTCCGTGAGTTGTGTGCTTTTGTGCTTTTTTAAAATCAGGAAAACGAAAGAAAGTTCAATTGTTTTCCTCGCGCTCCTAGCGCGGTGTTTGGCCTGCTCCTGCTCCCCCCTCCCACTTCCTGGTCTTCCCCTCCCTCCCCGCCTCCCTGCCCGCCCACCCCCCCCTCTGATTGGCTGTGTCCTGCCTCTCCTCTGGCCTACTCGACGGCCGTTCCCCACGCTCGCTTCTTTTCTCCAGCTGAGCGTGGAGAGCGGTCGCCGGTGGCCTGAGGGGATCAGCAGGCCTGGAAAGCCCTGCCTGGGCCTCCGTGAGTTGTGTGCTTTTGTGCTTTTTTAAAATCAGGAAAACGAAAGAAAGTTCAATTGTTTTCCTCGCGCTCCTAGCGCGGTGTTTGGCCTGCTCCTGCTCCCCCCTCCCACTTCCTGGTCTTCCCCTCCCTCCCCGCCTCCCTGCCCGCCCACACCCCCCCCCTTCCTCTCCCTCTGCCTATAACCTCCCCCCTCCTGGGCAGCCCTCTGCCCGGCAGCCCCCGCGGCTAAGGGCCCCAGGCCAAGGGCGACTCCTACAGTGCGGCTCCCTGTGTGTCTGCAGGTGTCCGCAGGGGACGCCAGGCGCCAGCTCCTCCGCACTCCGGCCCACCCCTCCTCACCTTGCTCACCTCATCCGCATGATGCCTCGCCCCCCTATTCCAATTTTCTGGTAAACTAGGGTGCTTTTCTCCCCTCGCAGGATTCTCAAACTTAGGTGGCCCTGACCTACTACGCATTACTGTTTGCTCTGCACTGTGTTAAACTAGGGTGCTTTTTCTCCCCTCGCAGGATTCTCAAACTTAGGTGGCCCTGACCTACTACGCATTACTGTTTGCTCTGCACTGTGTTAAACTAGGGTGCTTTTCTCCCCTCGCAGGATTCTCAAACTTAGGTGGCCCTGACCCACTACGCATTACTGTTTGCTCTGCACTGTGTTAAACTAGGGTGCTTTTCTCCCCTCACAGGATTCTCAAACTTAGGTGGCCCTGACCCACTACGCATTACTGTTTGCTCTGCACTGTGTTAAACTAGGGTGTTTTTCTCCCCTCACAGGATTCTCAAACTTAGGTGGCCCTGACCCACTACGCATTACTGTTTGCTCTGCACTGTGTTAAACTAGGGTGCTTTTCTCCCCTAGCAGGATTCTCAAACTTAGGTGGCCCTGACCTACTACGCATTACTGTTTGCTCTGCATTGTGGTAAACTAGTGCCCTCCACTCACTTCCTGTCTGCATACTCGTGTCGTTCGCCTCCCCTCCTACTCCATGGTGCTCTCTATCTCGCCTATCTACTCTAACTGCTTCTCCATTGACTATCCTGCTCTCCTCACTAAATCCGGTAGGAAAAAGTTTAAAAGGGACATTCTGGTCTCCAACCCAGGCCTCCCTATCGCTGACACCTACACGAGCGCCTGCTCCAAGGAAACTCTCACTGACATTCTCTTTTTCGTGCCTTCACCTGACCTATGGACCCCTCATATGGTCGCTGTGCTCTCTCCTTTCTCCACCTCTCCCATTAATGGTGGCACCCGTTGGGATGTCCTCTTGGCCCCTTTCCGCTCCTCTAAGGCCATCATTAATGTCTATGCTAACGGGACCGTCTTGGTCCAAGGCCCTCAGGCCAACCTTCACCTCTTTGATAGACGCTTCCCATGCCTCATCAACTTCCTCTCCGCTCCCGCTGTCCCCCCTCCTCTATCCTCGGCTACCTTGCCTCTCCCCTCCCTCCCTGCCCCCTCTCTTGCTCCCTCTTCAACTCCTTCTCTAACACCTCCGCAGGGCGTACCTCTGATCTGTACCCCTCCCCGGAAGTTTTTCAAGGGTGGCAACCTTCTCCACATTGCCACTCTAAATTCTCGCTCTGCCATCAAGCACTCCTCTGATATCTGTCGCCTTCTTGAGGAACTGGACCTCGACGTCCTCGGTCTCACTGAGACTTGGTTCACTGCCAGCTCTGCCACCAGCTTCGACACACTCCTACCTGACGGCTACAAGATCCTCTCCGTGCCCAGGCCCAACCGTTCAGGGGGTGGTGTTGCCCTTATCTTCCCTGAGTGGATTCCTGCCACTGTCACTCCTACGCAGACCTACTCCTCTTTTGAATGTCTTGTCTGCCGACTCTCTCTCTCTCCTAGCCATTCCCTTACCGTGGCTACTATCTATCGGCCACCTGGTCAAATTTCCTCCTTCCTCTCTGAGTGGGCTGATCTCTCCTCCTCACTCCTGTCCTCAACCACCCAACTCCTCTTTCTCGGTGACTTCAACATCCACCTCGATGCCTCCTGTCCCCCCACTGGTCTCTTTCGCGAACTCTGCAACTCTCTCTCACTCTCTATTCTCCCGTCTGGTCCTACTCACTCTGCAGGGCACACTCTTGATGCTCTGATCTCTTCTGACCTTCCCCTCTCCCTCCCTCTCTCCACTCCTCTCTCCTGGAGCGATCACTTTCTCCTATCCTCCCACCTCTCCCTCCCTACCCCACAGGCAAAGCCACCCTCTTCACTGCCACCCACCTTCTCGGTCATCCGACCCATGAAGCGCGTGTCAGTTGAGACTTTCGCTGCTACCTTCTCGCCCCCTCCTCCCCCCTCGGCTGACTCCCACCCTGACACAGCCCTCTCCATGCTCTATTCCTCTATATCTGATACTCTCGATATCCTTGCCCCCGTCATGAGAATCCGCCTGAAGCCCAAAGCCAAATGTAACTCCTGGTATGACTCGGATCTCGTCACCCTAAAACGCAAGTGCAGGGTGGCAGAGAGGAAATGGCGTGCTTCATGTTCATCCTCTGACAAACTGGCCTGCCGCCTGCTCCAAAGGCAATACCGGCTCTCCGTTCTCACTAAGAAGAGAGCCCTTATCCAAGCCCGCATCTCTGAGGCATCTAACAACTCGGCCGAACTCTTTAAAATCTGCAAGGAGCTGGCCAACCCTGCTGCAGTCTCTACCTCTCCTGTCCCCTCCCAGGCCCTCTGCACTGCTCTGGCCTCGCACTTCATCACAAAAACTCAGGACATCCTGTCCTCACTCTCCTCCTCTCTCCTCCCTCCCTCTCTTCCCGGCTCTTCCTCTTGCTCTCTTGCAGCCGCCCCTCCGCCCTCCTTCTCTGCATTTCCACCTTTTTCTGCTGATGAGGTTTCCAGACAAGTCCGATCTATGAAAGCCTCGTCTAAACAGGTTCACCCCTGTTCCTCCAAAACCATCAAGGACCACATCGTCTCCCTGGCTCCTGCCCTGGCTGACTTTTGCAACCACTCATTCGCCTCTGGAGTCTTCCCATCCCCCCTCAAGCACTCCCTTGTGCACCACCTCCTCAAGAAACCCTCTTCCGACCCCTCCTGCCCGGCCAACTATCGCCCAATCTCCATTACTCCCTTCCTGGGCAAGCTCCTGGAGAAACTGGCCATCTCCCAGCTTAACCTCCATGCTGAATCTGTTGGTAATCTTCATGACCATCAATCCGGCTTCAGAGCGGCCAGAAGCACGGAAACTGCTCTCCTGAACATCCGTGAGGACCTGCTCCTGAACCTCCAACACTCCCTGTGTTCTCATTCTGCTCGATCTCTCCTCTGCCTTTGACACTGTCAACCATGCCATCCTGCTCAACCGTCTCCGTGATAACCTGGGTATCACTGGTCAGGCTCTGGCATGGCTGACCTCTTTCCTCTCCGGTCGACCCTCCCAGGTCCAAATGGGCTCCTTCCTCTCTGACATCTTTTTCTCCACCTGTGGTGTCCCCCAGGGATCCAACCTCTCTCCCTGGCCTTTCAACCAGTATCTGGCACTCCTTGCCCACCGCATCGCCGCTCTCTGCCCCCACTTCCAGTGCTATGCGGACGATACCCAGCTCATTTTCAGGCTACCCTCGGCCTCCTCCTCTCCTTCCCTCATCTCCGACTGTCTGTCTGCTATCCAGGAATGGTGTGCCGCCAATGACCTCTGCCTTAACGCCAGTAAGACTGATATTCTACTCATCGGCACACCCACTCCCTCCTTCCCTGCAGCTCTCTGGCCGGCCTCCCTTGGCCCCCTTCCTGCCCCTACCTGCAAGGCTAAAAACCTCGGGGTCATCTTCGACTCCACACTCTCCTTCTCTCCTCATATATCTGATGTCTCTAAGAAATCACACTACCAGCTGCACCTCCTCAGAGGTATTCTTCCCTTCATCTCCTTCCCCCAGAAGCTCACTGTCTCCCGAGCCCTGGTTCTCTCAAGGCTGGACTACTGTAACAGCCTCTATCTTAATCTCCCTGCCTCCACTCTCCGCCCTCTGCAACTTATCCAGAACAGAACTGCGAGACTTGTCCTTGGCCTCAAGCCCAGGGACCGTATCTCTCCAGGACTGAAATCTCTTCACTGGCTCCCAGTGGCTGCGAGGATTAAGTTCAAAACCCTCTGCATTGTCCACAAGGCCTTCTGGGGCCTGGGGCCTAAATACCTTCAACTCTCTCTTCCTAAATATCTTCCTTCACGAGCCCTTCGCTCATCCGTCTCCAACTCCCTCTTGGTCAGCCGCTTCTCGAAGCAACGAGCTGGGGGTAGATCTCTCTCCGCAGCAGGGGCCTCCCTCTGGAACAGCCTTCCTGCCTCCCTGAAACTTGAGGAGAACCATCTCCGGTTCCGGAAGCACCTCAAAACCTTCCTCTTCGCTTCTGCCTTCTCTCTCCCTCTCCCCTGCTAAACCTGCTTAACTCCCCACTGAATTCTGCACTAAACCTGCATCTGGGCCACTCTCAGCGACCTCGGTCCAGGGCCCAGCCACTCTCCACTTGCACTGCCTCCCTGGCTCCCCTTGCACTGTGGGACTGTCACTGTATCCCTACAGCCCCCTTCCCAGCACTTGCTCAGCACTTACCTCGCACTTGCCACCAGCTGGCCCTTTTTATTTATTATTTATTATTTATTATTTTATTACGCTACTTACCTTGTACTGCACTTTCCCCCCCACCTCCTCTCCCTGCACTTTCTCCTTTTCCCCTTACCTCTGCACTTGCGCGATCTGAATGACACCGGGCCTAGTAGGATCGTTTGTCTGTCTTCCCCTTGCTTCCCTCCCTCCCTGCCTCGTCGCGCCTTGAAACACTTGTGTATAGGCGCGTTACAAATACCATATCATATCATATCATATCATAGTGTGTTCAGCTCAGACTCTGTGAACTTTGGCTTACATAGCCTTAGTTTGGTTAAGCAAAACTTTCCCTGATCCTGTGACATTTTCTCTTACTCTTGAGTCTGGATGTAAACAGGAAAGGGTAGATTCAGAGTGGATTGAGTTTTTAAAGATGGGCGCTTCTGTGCTCCCTGTTCCGGCAGTGATGTTATTTCCACAGGCGGTAATACGCCGGGTGTGCCAGAAGTAATGGTAATACCTTTGTATCTGGGCAGTATTACCCTTATTGCCGGGGGTGTGTGCGTGTGCCAAGTCCTGATTTGGCAGTAATTCCGCCGATCATCACAGAGGTAATGGTAATAGCGCTGAGGCGAATTACTGCCGTATTTCCATCAGATCGTGATGATCACCATTTTTATTCCAGAAGAATCCCTAGTCATCTTCATTGGGGACTGAAGCCATGCCGAGTACCTTTTGTTTTCTAAAATAATCCTATTTGCTTACAGAGTGCTCTATTGAGTCACTACGTGCCATCCAGAAAGGCTGCCGGCTCTGGTGTGAGGTGTAAAACCTGTTTTTTTGATGGTGCACCGCCTATCTATCAAAAGGGTACACAAAGAGTTGTTTGTCCTAATTCTAAGAATGGGTTTGATATAAAAAGACGCACTCTGTTTTTAAAAAAATGCATATAGTGGGGTGCAACCGTCACAGGCGAGATTACTTATTAAGCTTTGTTCAAAGAGTCACCTGGGTCTGGGTCTGAAAGGAGAAGAGGATCTGTGTACCAAATACTATCCTCAATCCAGGTTGTGATAAGTAACATTCAACCAACAGTGATCAGAATAAAGAATTTTTCAAAAAATAATTTTTCGGGGAAAATGTAATATAATGAAACAAAAAGAAAAGAGACACAAAAACTTAAAATGCTGCTCGTATTACTGGTGCAGCCAATAAGTACATTTATCCTGGGCTCAACATGTCATTTGCTGTTTTTACTGCAATGTCAACATTCAACCGGTTTCAGCAGTACTGGTTTATTGTGCTGCCTTCTTTAGGACTAGAATCTACCCTCTGTTGGGAGTTGAACTCTTTTTGCCAGGACGCCAGGTAACCACGTGCTCTCACTGCTACATGAAATCTAGAGAAAAGAGAAAAATAAAGATATATCTTGCTCTCAACATATTTATTTAAATAGTGACCTGAACTAAATTCCTAAATCAGATTTGAGTGGTACTAGTATATTTATTCCACTCACCCCTTACTGCATCTGAAAGCTGTATCCAGGGCTGGACTGGCCTATTGGGAACTCTGGAGATTTCCCGGTGGGCCTCTGCACCCTGGGCCTCTTTTGTGTGGTATTTCAAAATGTACCCATAGGAAAATGGTTGAACTTGCTGAAAATATGTAATATAGGGCCACTTTAAAATTATTTTCCAGGGCCTCTTTTTGTTCCCAGTCCACCCCTGGCTGTATCAAGCTCCATTTCATAATATTCCCATTGGTGTGTTTTCAACAGTCATTACTCGTCTGTGTGTAAAAAGAAACAGTGTTTTCATTCAAGGTGCATGAACAAAAAGGTTTCCAAATACCTCGTCCACTTTCCACATGGTGCGATTGCTTCCCCACACCATTTTTGGTGTTGGAGTTTTAGGTGGTTTAAGCCACCAAACTTTGCCAAAACATTGCTACAGAAGAAGGGGGTTTCAAGAAGCAGTCTGTGTGGTTGTCATGACAACTGGAAATGCTTTGGTTTACAATGACCAATGCACAACGTGTTCAATTATGTTGTACTACACGGATGTAATCCAATCGTGGCTTGTTTAAAGTATTTTTTCCCAATCAGGAAGACTGTCACATGTCACGTGCCTGTGTGGCTTTCTCCGAGCAAGCTGAGTGATTTGTTTTGGAGACGGAAACTGAGGCAGGCCTGAGACAGAAACCGAGGAAGGCCTCCATTCTCGCTGCCTTGTGTTAGGAATGCAAAGCTACCCCCACCCCTGACATCTGTTCTCCGGGGCGTAGAGGAAATATCCAGCTCTAATTATCCCAGATGGTTCTGGGGTTGTAGACATGGTGTTTTGTGGCTAAGGTCTTCCCTGTGATGAAGTCACGTGGTGCGACAGCAACGTTCTGCCATTGTGCATTGATATAAATATAGGGGGCGGTCCCGCGACACAAGCAGTGCATGCCGGGAGTCCGTGACATGAAGATCTGTGTCTGCGTGCTTATTTCAGTTACGGGGGGCAAGGCCTTCATACGGGAGTCGCGGGGCAAGGATGGTTGTAACATTCACAACGAGGATGCAGCTGGGAAGGGGGAAGGTGCTCCAATGCTTGTCATGGCTCCGGTGACCCTATCTGATACCTGTCAGAGGCATTAACCCTCATGGTAAAGCGAAAACAGCCATTTTCAGGTCCCAACGACAGTGGCTCCATACGTGGAGTGCTCATGCGCCATAAGGGCAATTTTTGGAGCCTACACGGGCCACTAACCAGAAACCGGGCCACAAGAGCCCTTTAAAAAAAAGGAGAGATTTTTTTTTCTTCTCTTTTTCCACTGAACAGTGCATCATTCCTACAAGCAACACATTTTCTCAGCCATACTGAAGAGTCATCTGGGAGGCCTGATGTGCCAGAAGGTGAACACGACAGCTCCGGGAGTCCGAGAAGTGTGCCAACTGGTGCAGATTGCACCCTTCTTCCACAAAGAGGGTGCCTGTGCAGTTTGCAACCATAAAGGTGCGCCAGTGGGTGCGAATTGCAGCCTTCTTTCACAAAGTGGGTTCCTGTACAGTCTGCTACCATGAGTGATGAGGAGGACCCCTAGGGAGCTTGTCAGGGTATGGCAAGGGGCCCACAAGCGAGAAGGACACCACACCAACAAGGGACACTGGCCTGATGCCAGAATTTAACACTTCAGGCAGCCCCTCGAAGCTGGGACCGAAATGGCTGCTCTGGATCGAGACGTTGGACATGTATTTTAGGGCGACTGGTAAAACGGATGATGAAGCCAAAATGTCACCCCTCATATACTCCGCTGGGTCAGCAGTTCACAGAATCTTCAAGTGCCTCACTCCCATTGACAACTCCTACCAAGCTGCCAAAGATAGCCTCAGAGAACACTTCCTGCCACTAGCCAATCAAGACTATGAAAGGTTTGTTATGTGCAGTGAGAAACAGAAGGAGGAGGAGGAATCCCTGGACCAATTTTATGACAGGCTCCGTCACCTGGCAAGAACATGTGCATGGGAGAATGAGGACTGTATGCTGAGGAACCAATTGATACAATTGTGCGCTTTAGGGAAGCTGCGCCGACAAGTACTGCATGAGCCTGGGTTGTTGTTGGCCCGGATCTTAGAAATGAGAAGATCATATGAGCTGGCGGAGAGCAGCGCAACTAAAATGGACACTGTGCTTCTCTCGCTGAGAGTGGTGGATGCATGTGCATTAGGGCGCTCGCAAAATTCTGGTCCGTCAAGGCCTAGATGGCCCCCAAAGAGATCTGAGACACTACTGCCTTGCCCCAAATGTGGCTACGACCTTTCACAAGTGTAGGAAAGACTGGCAAAAGGGAGAGTGTGCGGACACCGTGGAGCAGCGGGTCACTTTACCTAGATGTGCAAACCCCCACACCAGTAACTTTTCCCAAAGGGCCCTGCAGAACACCCAGTGACACCGCACGACGACCGAGGCAGGTTGTGGTTGTCGAGCAAGGAACGGTGAGTCAAGACTTGGCAGAAGAGGAAGAGGAGGAAGAAGAGATATTTTTCATCTCAAGTATAGACTCTTTAAAGAAGAAGAGGAGGTAGCCCATTTGCACAGCAGCCATGGATGGAACAATGACACCCGTACTTATGGACACTGGGGCGTCGGTGTGTGTGTGTGTTGGCAACCCGCCACTACAAAGCATTGCCACGGCCTCCAGCACTCATGAAAGCCTGGGCAAAAATATTCACATTGGTGGTACTCAGCCAATACCTCTTAGAGGCATGTTTGTGACCCGGGTTGCCCACGAAGGATAGGAGATTCGAGCCAAGTTCTTTGTCACAGACATAAGCATGCACTCTCTACGGAGCTGCACCGCAGCAGAGGCCCTCAAAATTGTATGTTAAGTCCTCAGCGTCTATGCCGAAGACATAAATGAGGTCCTCGAGAGGTTCAAAGCGGTGTTTGAAGGCATTGGTAAATTAAGGTGCGAGCCCAGCAAATTGCACATAGACGAGACAGTACGCCCAACCACACTAAAACTCAGTTGAATTCCTTTCATGTCTGACAACAGGTGGAAAAAGAACTACAAAACCTGGTAGGCCTGTACATCATAGAAATGGTGAAGGGTCCCACACCATGGTTATCCCCCATCCTCGTGGCAATAAAATCAAAGCAACACAGATCGGTACGAGTCTGCGTCGACATGAGGCCTCCAAATCTGGCCATCAAGCGTGAACGACACAACACACCGACTCTTGAGGACATGGTGGGAAACTGCAAGAGGCAAGGGTATTTTCAAAGCTAGATCTGCGATCCGGAGAACTTTACCCGGATTCGCGTTACATTACCACCTTCACAATCCATCAAGGGCTTTACAAGTACCAACACTTACGTTTTGGAGCCTCCTTTGCAGCTGAAGTATTTCAGAATGCCATACGGGTAGCCTTGGCAGGTCTCGAAGGATCATCAATCTCAGCGATGACATTCTGGTCTATGCCATGCCGGAAGGCAAGCACAAGGCTCGTCTTGAGAAAACTCTGGAAACAATCCAAAGCCTTGGACTCACTTTACATCACGAGAAGTGCGAGTTCCTGAAGGACAGCATTGACTTCTTTGGATTTGTTTTCCATGAGAAGGGAATCTCCCCAGACCAGCAGAAAATCAGGGACATTCAGGAGGCAAAACCACCAGGAAACGTGTCGGAAGTCAGGAGCTTCCTGGGGATGGTGACGTATTGTGGTCGGTTCATACCAAACCTGGCGACCCTCCCTGAGCCCCTCCGGCTGCTGATGTGAAAGGACAAAATGTGCGAATTGTCCATCTAAGAGCAGGAGGCTTTTGGAACCATCAAAATGGCACTCACGGGGCAAGAATCGATGGTGTTTTTTGAGCCGGGGAAGGAGTCAGAGATCATCCTCGACGCTAGTCCGGTTGGGCTCGGAGCAGTTCTGTCGCAACAGGATGCACACAGACAGATGAGGCCGATGGCATATGCCAGCAAGGCGCTCACCAACACAGAACAATGCTACTCCCAGATGGAGAGCGAAGTCCTGGCCGCGCTATGGGGATGCTGACAGCATTGGATTCACATTTTGGGCAAACCTGTTACTGTAATGACTGACCAAAAACCACGACTCCCCATCATGGTGGTATTCTCGTCCAAGCCACCCCCAAGGATTGAACGATGGATGCTGGCCCTGATTGAGTATGGAGTAGTGCTGACATATAGACCTGAAGCCCATAACGCAGCTGACTACCTCTCGCGACACCCGAGAAGTGGAGGAGAACGAGAAGACACAGCACCAGTAGAAGTCAAGGAGCATGTTCACCGGTAGCTCTCACTATTCAGGAAGTAGCAGACGCCTCGAAAGAGGACAAATGTTTCCGGGTGATCCGGACTACCATGATCAGAAGTGAGTGGAAGACCGTCTTTTCCAATCCCAACCGCAGGAGCCGAGAGGCGCAGCAGGATCTGGAGCAGCTGTGGCGTGTCAGGCATGAACTTTCGGCAATGAATGATGGTTTAATACTAAGAGGACACCAGCTAGTGATCCCAGCAAGCACTGGTGGGAAGGATGATGGAGTTGGCACACTGTGGCCATCAGGGAACAGCAAAGACAAAGGCCAGACTACGACCAAAGGTCTGGTTTCCAGGACTAGAAGCAAAAATGGATGGACACATTTCCAACGTTTCCAACTGCATCTGGTGTTAAGCGACTGCCCAGCTAACAAAGAGCCGAGGATAGAGTCTATGCCCCAGAGTGACCAACTGTGGGACATTGTCCAAGCTGACTTTGGGTCCACGGGGTGGGGAATACACTTCTTCGTGATGACAGACCAGTGGTCTCTATATCTGGAGGTCGAGTCTGGACATAGTGTTGGGTGACACTGTACTGGTGTGGGATCATCACCCCAAAGGCTCCATGGTAACTGCCGCCGATTAGAGGAGGAAAGTAACTCGTAACTCCAGTTTCCTTCGGAAGCTGGGAGGAAAAGAAGGGTTGAGAGAACGAGAGGAAGAAGGTCCCCTGACAGGAACTACAGGTGTGTAGCAAACACAGAAAGACAGTGCGGAAGATGCAGGATCCGCACTAGGTGAGGTGGAATTTGACACCATGGAGGAACCAGCAGGAGGAACATACCCTCGTCGAGAGAGCAGAAGATGCCCTGCGCGGTTCCGAGACTATATGATGGGTGACCAGGTGTGAAAGGACCCGTACCAGACCAAGTCACCTAATGTTCCCCACGTTGGGCCCAACCTAGTTTGGTATGTTACCACATTAAAGTCTGTCCTGTTTGCACTGACCAGATTATGAAAAGTTGTATTTTTCAATTGTTATGAAAAAGGAGGAATGTGATGAAGTCACGTGGCGCGACAGCAACGTGCTGCCATCGCGCTTTGATATAAATAAAGGGGGCAGTCCGGCGACACGAGCAGTGTGTACCGGGAGCCTGTGACATGAAGAAATGTGTCAGTGTGCTTATTTCAGGTATTGGAGCAAGGCCTTCATACGGGAGTCCCGGGGCAAGGCTGGTTGTAACATTCCCTGCGTTAGCCCGCTGCCACCCCACTCCATGGATAAAGGAAAGAACTGTTCGTGATGTGAGGGCTGGGCGGCAGTGATGACCAAGTTGCAACTTGACTGCTGTGCTTGAAGAGGCCATGGGGAAGCGGTGCACAGCCGGCAGGCAAGAACAGGCAGCCTCTGTTTACCTTTCAATGCCCCACAGCATTCTCATGCCCCCTCGCGGGCTGTGAAGGCAGAGCTTCTGTGTGGAAATCTCAGTCGGAGAAGGCGGCAGATTGAATTCCTGCCATTCACTTGGGACAGGCAAGGATGGCACCTTCTTTATGCTTTCGACTTTGGCTTTCTCCGCTACTCACTTAATTGTGTTAAATCACAAGATAAAAGATACCCTAACATTTGGTCAGCCACACGTGTTAACCATGTTGATTTCCTACATTTTCCGCGTGACATTGGATAGCACAGGCTATTTCTTTAAAAGCTCTGACACGGTTTGCAAAAAGAGGTCCCTTAGGCGTCAGCAGGTGGGGATGGTCAATCCTTTTTCCAGCTGTTCTGTCTGCCATGTAAAGGTGAAATTGTTAATACAGTTGTTCAGGATGTTTTGTATTTATAATAGTGCATTGAAACAAGGGGGGAACTGTTTGTTTAAATAAATTGTGTTTTTAACAAAACGTCAAAATATAGCATTTTCCAACAACAGAATGTAATAGAATACATTTATAAAGTTGTGCAAGTTAGTTTGCAGTGATGATCTTTTCTTTGATCGAGAAAACGGTCATTAAGCCGTGAAGTTGTGCACGAAGAAAGAGTGCGCTATCACACGTCTTTGTGCACAGAGCGTGTTTGAACTTGTCACTTCTATGGAATGTAAGTCCAGTACAGTCCAGTGCAGCCATGGCGCGTGCCATCCGCACATGCTCTGCTTGGCTTCTTAAGCTCACAGTGCTGCTGAAACTGGCAGACGTGAAGCTCCAAATGCTTTCAAATATAGACCATACATGGGAAACTTGTTTTAAAAGACTTTGTTTTCCACTAACAGTTCTCTTTAATTTAGCTGTGGATGAGAGAGAACAAATGTATATCAATATCATTGCTTCACACCTGTGGCGCTGCCCCTTTAAGGGCACGCACACGCGGCGGAGTGACGTTTCACTCCGCCCCCTGTGGTATAAATAAACGGGGTGCTGCCGGCCGCTGCAGTGCGACCGGGGAGCCTGAACCTACAGCATCTTGTCCGTGTGTGTCTGTGAAGAGGTGGGGGGCTCACGTGCCATCCTGCAATGCGCCCGGAGAGTCTCAAAAGTGGCGATGAAGCAGGATGCATCCCGGGCCGGGCGGTGACATCGGCAGTGATTTTTTTTCTTTTGTTGAAAGTTTCACTGTTCGACCCCGGTTGGACAGCCATTTTGTAAACTGGGCCTAGGTAGGCAGTGGCTTCTTCTTGAAGTGACAGTGAGCTATCCAGGCCCAATTTTTTGACATTATTGTGGCGGATAGCCATGATTTGCACATGATGTGCTTTCTGGTGTGAATTTGTGACATTTTCACCGATTTGTGTCGAGTATTGAGTGTGGAGCCAGGGGAGGCCTGCTATCCTTTTGTGTGTTCCCTGGGCCCACCCTGCTCAATTTTTGGTGCCTTTGGCCTGGACTTGGTCTGCAACATCTGGCTTCCAATAGCCTATGGAACTGTGTCTGCTGTGGGGAACTACATCCTTGAATGCCCGCTGAAGCACTGGTGTTTGTTGGAGGACCCTTACTGGACTGCCTGTGGAAGAACTTTGGCCTGCCAGTGTCCAGTTGGTGAAGAAGGGGTGAAGTCCACGCTGCAAGGTGAGGTGGTACAAGTTGCGGCCCCATTCAATCTACCTGCGGTGCCTGTGCGCTCGTCACCATGAACAATGACCAAGCTGCGGCCCAGCCGCCCCTGCAGTGGCAGTCCAACAAGCCCCACCAGCTGTGCCGCAACAGCTACCCGCCAGTACTACCACCAAGACCGCTGATGAGACCACCGGGTGCCCTGCAGCCAATGCCTGAATTTGATATTTCAGGTGCACCTTCCGGTTTGGGGCCCAGGTGGACAATGTGGATGGACAGGTTAGAGATGTACTTCAGGGCCACCATGGAAACCAACGATGACAGCAAGGTGGCAACCCTTTTGTACTGTGCTGGGCCAGCAGTGCATGAAGTGTTTCTGTCTCTCCAACCTCAGAACGGCTCGTATGCTGCGGCGAAGGATGCCGTCCACAACTATTTTTTGCCTCTGGAAAATGCAGATTATGAACATTTTCTCATGGGTGCGGCCCGCCAGAAGGACGATGAGATGTTGGACACATTCTATGGGAGGCTGTGCAGGCTCTCAGTGCCCTGTGCATGGGACAATCCTGATAGCATGATTAAGAAACAACTGATTCAAGAGTGTGCCTTCGGAAAGCTGCGCCGACAGACCTTGAGAGAACCTGGCATTACACTACCTCGCATTTTAGAACTGGGGAGGTGTCATGAGGTGTCTGAGCTAAGGGTGTCCCGCATGGAGGCTTGAGTGCGTCCCAACAAGGTGGAGGACGTTTGTGCTGTGGGCACAGGCAGAGGGTCCAGAGGCAGCGTGACAGAGGTTTGGGCCAGTCAACTTGTGCATGAAGTACGGGTATGACCTCCTGCACCCAGCAGAATGTCCAGCTGTGGAAAAGTTGTGTGGCCGCTGCGGGCTGCTGACCACTACGCCTGCATGTGCAAGGCCCCAAGTCTGCTGGTCATCCCAAGAGGTCCCGTCCGTTTGGGGTTCTTACACCTGCAGCGCACACCGAATGTGGCCCAGGTCAACCAAGGGTATGAAGGCACTGGTCCTGACGGCAATGAAGAGGAGGATGAAGAAGAAAATGTGTTCTTTGTGTCGAGTATGGGTGTCTTGCACTCAAAGTCCAGGCAGCAACCCCAATGCCAGGTACAGGTCAACGAAGCGTCCGTTCCGGTGCTTGTGGACACTGGCGCTTCTGTCAACGTCATGGCCAGAGTACATTATGATGCCATGGCGTCTCTGCCCTGCCTCTCCAAGCCTGCGGCTCGCATCTTTACCTTTGGTGGGGAGCAACCAATCCCGCTTGATGGTGCTTTTGTCGCAGACATGAAGCATGGAGGAGCGAAGATTTGTGCAAGGTTTTATGTTACTCCTGTGAGCAGCAACACTCTGCTCAGCTGCGCGGCGGCGGAGGCCCTGGGCATTGTAACCTTTGCATACTCGGTGTATGTTGAGGATATCCAGATGCTGCTGGACAAACATTCAGCTCTATTTGAAGACATTTGATGGATGACTGGCGACCCAGTCAGGCTGCATATTGATGACTCTATCCAACCTGTGGCACTGAAATACCGGCAGGTGCCATTCCACCTGAGGGACTTGGTGGATCAGGATTTGAACAATGTAGTCAGACTTGACATAAGTGAGAAGGTGGAGGGCCCCACTCCCTAGGTCTCCTCTATCGTGATTGCACGAAAGCCAAAGCAGCCTGAAGCGGTCATGTTATGTGTGGACATGCGTCTCCCCAATAAAGCGATCAAGCGGGAAAGACACCTGACGACCACCATCAATGACATTATCACTGAGTTTCAGGGTGCACATTTCTTCTCTAAACTCGACCTGCGAGCCAGGTACCATCAGGTGGTGCTCCACCCAGACTCCAGATACATCACCACCTTTACTACCCACTGGGGGCTGTACAGGTACAAGAGGCTCAGCTTTGGGGTGTCATCGGCTGCCAATGTTTTCCAAAATATCATCAGAGTAGCCCTCGCAGACCTCGAGGGTGTGCTCAACATCAGTGAGGATATTCTGGTGTTCGCCAAGACTGAGAAAGAGCATCTATCCAGGCTGGCAAAGACATTTGAGCGCCTCTGATCCATGGGTCTCACCCTGCATCGCGACAAGTACAAATTCCTCAAGACGGCCATTGAGTTCTTCAGGTTCGTTTTTAACGGAAGGCAGGGTGTAGCCCAATCCACGGAAGGTGAGAGACAGCCAGGAAGCCTGACCGCCCGAAAATGTATCTGAAGTGAAGAACTTCCTGGGCATGGTCACCTACTGTGGCCGGTTCATCAGGAACCTGGCCTCGCGCTCTGAGCCGCTGCAGGCCCTCATAAAAAAAGACATCACCTGGCAGTGGGGGCAGTTGGAATGAGCAGCTTTTGATGACATCAAAAGTGCTCTCACCGCCGAAGACACCATGGCCTTCTTTGATCCGGCCCTACAGACAGAGATTGTGGTCGACGCAAGCCCTTATGGTCTGGGGGCGGTGCTTACCCCGGTGGATTCCAATCTGGAGGTCCGGCCGATAGCGTATGCCAGCAAAGCACTATCAGACACTGAACAGCGGTACTCACAGATTGAGCAGGAGGTGCTAGTGGTCTTGTGGGGCTTCAGGCATTTCAGACTCCACTTGTTGGGGAGGCCTGTGACGGTGGTCACGGACAACAAACCCTGCTGCCCATCCTGGCAGGGTCATCCTCTAAACCACCTGCGAGGATAGAACGCTGGATGCTGGCGCTCCTTGAGTATGGCATGTCGCTGGTGTATCGGCAGGCAGCAACAATGCTGCTCACTTCCTCTCCAGGTATCCCAGAGGAGGAGAGGATGACCTGCAGTCCAGGTGTGCGGAGGAAGCGGACGAACATATCTGACTGTTGGTCGAGGCAGCAACGCCTAACTCTGTGCCCGTGGAGGAACAAGAGCGGGCCTCAGCGGCTGATGAATGCTTCATCATTCTAAAGACTGCCATGGAGCAGGGTGCATGGAGAACTGTGATGGACTTGCTAGCCCGAAGAACGCAAGAGGCCAAGGTAACCCTCAAGAAGCTGTGGAGAGTGCGCGAGGAGCTGGCGTTCCCAGAGGCCGGCCTACTACTTCGAGGGGACTGCATAGTGGTGCTACAGGCAAAAGTGCAGCAGATCATCGAGCTGGAACACCAAGGGCACCAGGGTGCGCCAAAAATGAAGGCCTGCCTCTGTCAGAAGGTCTGGTTTCCGGAGCTGGAGAGGAGAGTGGAAGAGTTTGTGGCATCATGTGTGTGGTGCAAGGCGGCGTAATCTGCTCTGAGGGAACTGGTCGTAGAAACCATGCCCATAGGGACTAGACCATGGGAAGTAGTGCACGCTGACTTTGGCTCCACGACCAGGGGCACACACGTCCTGGTGGTGGTGGACGAGTGGTCCCAGTACCCGGAGGTGGAATTCGTGGAGTCTGTTGCATTTGAAAAGGTGGTGGTGGTGCTGGAGAAGGTTTTTGCTACCCACGGACTGGCCAAAGTGTTGTGCTCGGACAACGGAGCACCCTTTCAGGGTGAGAGCTTTGCGGACCTGAAAAGAGGATACGGAATACACCACAGGAAGGTCACCCCTTTGTGGCCTAGAGCAAATGGAGAGGTGGAGCGCATGATGAGAACGCTAAACAAAGTGTTCCGCATTGCTGAGGTCCAAGGCGAATGTCTGCAGAGGGCACTGTACGTCTTTCTGCGAGGATACCAGACCGCCCCACACATTTCCACGTGGGTGGCACCTGCGGAGATCATGTTTCAGCATTGCCCAAGGGAGGTTCTGCCAGAACTGGGAGAATGTGAGCCTTTAATCATTGACAATGAGCAGGTGGAAGGGGAGAGAAGAGTACGGACAGATCTGGAAAACACCCAAAGGGGTCTGAGGCCCCTGAGACTAGCCCCGGGGGATGAGGTACTGGTGAGAAACCGGCACCCTCAAGGAAAGCTTTCTCTCACGTATGAGCCGGTGCCATTGGATGTGGTGGCAGTAAAGGGGTTGATGGTCACGGCGTTGGATGGCACAGCCTCTCTCACCGCAACGCCAGCTTCTTTAAAAAACTTGGCAAGTCCAGGGCAGAGGCCACGGCTGCCATGGACATGGCGGTGGTGACGGATGAAGGCAGCGGCCCCTCTCTTCTGCCGGGCGAAGGAACTCCTTCCTGAGAGACTGGAAGGAAGTACCCCCTGAGGACAGGACGAGGGAAACCTGCCCGTTTTACTGACTATGTGATGGACTAGATAAACTGTTGTGATGTTCCGGATGCCACGGGGGCCGATGTTCACCTAGGAACCAGGGTGGATGTCATTAAAGGGGTCTCTGGGGACATGATGGTGCAGTGTGCTGTTATGTGTGATAGTTAGTACTTCCTTTTCATGGGTTTGGTTTTTATGAAAAAGGAGGCGTGTGGTGCTGCCCCTTTAAGGGCGCATGCACGCGGCGGAGTGACATTTCACTCTGCCGCATGCGGTATAAATAAATGGGGCATTCCCGGCCGCGGCAGTGCGACCGGGGACCCCGAACCTATAGCATCTTGTCCATGTGTGTCTGTGAAGAGGTGGGGGTTCACGGGCCATCCAGCAATGCGCCCGGAGAGTGTCAACAACACCTACCTCAACCTAAGAGCAGCTGTCATCTCATTACCATTACCAACAAGCATTCAGTAAAGCCAAGAGGAGTGGCTAAAGTATATGCATTAAAAAGAGGGCCTGCAAGGGAAAAAGGAGCGCCGAGGGACAGACGGTTGGTGAGGAAGAAGGGTGGAATACATTTGATAATCTATAATCACCCATAATATATCAGTGCCATTAGGAGTGTAAGAATGCACAACTGATCATGTTATGTTTTTGTTTTTACACCTTATAACAAGGTGCTAGATGCACCGAATTAAATTAGTGGGTGGGGGGGGGGGGTTTCTGAGAAAAAATGAAAATTATTAATATACATAATCTGCCATTATTGACTGCACTTCATGAAGTGCATACATACAGGTTGTGTGCTATAAAGGAGGCCGAGGGGAAGCTCCCCATCGATAACTCCATGATGTTGAATCAAGGTGTAGGCTCTAAACCACGTGGCAGCAGCGCAAATCTTGATTAAATGCCATGGGCCTCTGCCCAAGTGCCATTGCCCGCTAAATCAGCTTGCATGAGGGATGATTTGGGGCACAACCAATGCGAAATAGGTATTAGGTGTGACACAAAGGGTTTTGCAGCTCTACGTATCTGCAGGCGGTTTGTTCCAAATAATTCAGTGACTTAGACAGGCATAACTGCAATTTTTCCTAACGTGCCAAAGATTGCATTTTCATTTGCACATTAGATCCGTTAACTAATTACAGTGATGCACAACTCTGACCACTTACTCAAAATTAAGTATCCGAGAACCGGCTCAAAACGCCGGCTTATGGTGTAACATCTTGATGATATGACCACCACCCTCAAAACAATAGCCGGTCTTGGTTTCCTTTGGCATGAAGGTGGGTGGGGGCAAGTAGTGAAATAGCTGGGAGCCGTCTAGGTCCTTGTAGCCTAGAAAAGCCTGGTTAAGTAGATACCCATAGGTATCTAGGGCTCTTTTTGACCTCTGAGGCCAAAGTTAGCCATCCTAACACACTGTATGACATTATCTTTGTCAGTATGTATAAAGGAGTATTAAGACCCATCCAGAAGATTTTAAAGCACAATGGGTCATGTATAGCCCAACAACGTATAGGTGTGCTTTTCACATGGAAGTTAGATTTGTTGCAAACCGTTTTGGCACACTCTATTAATACCCTCCTCCGTTGCTCTCTTTCCCTTCTCAATCCATTGCACACCTGCACACCCTATCGCATCCTCCTTTAAAACTTTGCATTCTCCTCCTTGCACCTGGTGCCTAAAAATGCAAAATGCAAAGAAGAACCGCAAACGCCAAAACTATTGGCGTTGTCAATGCTTGTTTGAGGAGGTCTACAGTTTTTACAAGCCCTATCAGCGCTGTTAGCCCAATGCTGCCGCTGTTCTCTACACAGACATGCTCAGCAATAAAGGTTGTCACTGGTAATATTCCTTTTTTTCACTACAAGGCATCCGTGCTTTTCTTATGTATCAAAAAATCTAAAAAATCCCCACACAGAGCCACTTCTTTGCGATGTACAGACCCACTGTTTCTTACCGTGAGTGTGAATCTCAAAATCCTCACTTCATTCTGGCGTCTCCGGTCCGTTAGTTACCGGTGGGTGCAGCGCCATCTCCTTTTATAGCAGTTTGCTGCTTATGCGCTTGCACAACAGAAGCTATGTATGTACTTGGAAAAAGGGTGTGCCATCTTGGTGTGGTACACAATATATAAGGATCTAATTCTAAGGTTCATAAGGTGATGGTTCTGCCTCAGGCTCTGCATGTTTTTCAAAGCTGCATGTTATTTTCAATAACTTACACAAAGATTCCTTTTACCAACATTTTATTTTTCATTTTCTGAATGATGGGGGTGAAACAGTGGCATTCGCAGTAGAATTTTTCAAATTGGTGATTGATTATTTTACATACATTCAAACTGCCCTTTAATGAGAAATGACTGGCAACAAAAGGTACTAAAAACAAAGGAGGTCCCGAATCGTGTCTCTTGATGGCGGCTGCCATTTTAAAAAAACCTGTTTTTATTTTTATTTTTCCGGCTGTGAAATGCAACGTGTCCCGCAGCCGGGGAAACAAAACATAAGGTACTAATGGCAATAAGCCTCTCGACTACGGGCCATTACCCCCTACGGTAATGGCCCCGGGGCCTTCCTTAACTATGGACCCCGGGGCCATTACCTTATGATATGATATGGCATTTGTAACGCGCCTATACACAAGTGTTTCAAGGCGCGACGAGGCATTGAGGGGGGAACAAGGGGAAGACAGACAACGATCCTACTAGGCCATGTGTCAGTACAAAGTAAGTAGAATAAAAAATAAATAAATAAGGCCAGCTGGTGGCAAGTGCAAGGTAAGTGCAGACAAGTGCTGGGAAGGGGGTGCTGTAGGGATACAGAGACAGTCCCACAGCGCAGGGGTTGCCAGGGAGGCAGTGCAAGTGGAGAGTGGCTGGGCCCAGGACCAAGGTCGGTGAGGGTGGCCCAGTTGCAAATTCAGTGCAGTTTCAGTGAAGAATTTAGCAGGGGAGAGGGAAAGAGAAAGCAGAAGCAAAGAGGAAGGTTTTGAGGTGCTTCCGGAACCGGAGATGGTTCTCCTCAAGTTTCAGAGAGGCAGGAAGGCTGTTCCAGAGGGAGGCCCCTGCCGCGGAGAGAGATCTACCCCCAGCTCGTTGCTTCGAGAAGCGGCTGACCCTGAGGGAGTTGACCTTAGGCGGTAATGTCCCGCAGTCTCAGTGCTTATTGCCACAATGTTTTCTGTTCTTCTCTCTGGGGAAAAGTTTGGTCATCTCATTGTCTCACTGCTGCTTTATTCAAAGAGTAGAGTTATTTTCTTATCTTTAGGTAACAAAGATTTTTTCCAAGTCTGTTAAAACTATTTAAAGGCACACTGTCTTAATATTAACACACATTTGAATGACAAAATGCAGTCTAAATACTTAATCGATCGTACCGGCTTGTTTACAAAATACAGCTTGCTGGTCTGAAAACATGTTATTAGCTATTTACCAGGCATCAACTCTTTTCACAAGAGAATGAATAAAAAAATTAGCTGATATTTGACTCAACCATCTTTCGTACTTTTTTAAATATGGGGATTAGCTCGACACACATTCAAGTTGATGAAATACTCTCAAGAAAAATCATGGAATTGAATGATCTTGTGAGAAATGGCCCGACAGCACAGGTTTCGATTTACATGAGTCTAAAGGAAGCCTTCCAGGGCTAGGAGTTTTGCCTATTTTTTGAGAACTTGGTACCACCCAAACCACGTGAACAGACATTTAAAAAAACTGTCTCAACTTGAGGGACAGATAGATTAAGGCACTATCAAGAGGAAACCCATTCAAGTGAGAATAAAGACTACTACAATTAGAAAAACAGGTATCTTCAGCAATAAATGTATCTAGAAATGGTCTTAAGTTTGTAGACCACTGGATAACAATTTGCCAGAATGCCTTGGAATTTTTAACATCAAAAGATTGCAAGAATGCGACCTAGTTATGAGCAATCTCTTGCTTTTTCATAATGTAGAATAACTTGTTATAGCTTGATCTAAATTATGTATTTTATTCATTTGAGGTTTTGTATATTGGGCCTTCATTCAAAGCACCATCCAATTACAAGGTACCAACAATACAATTGTATTGAATAAATAAATAACATGAAGACAAATCGACAATCCTAAAGCAGAAGGACCACAAGCACACTCCAGAGTTATAACATTAGGCAAACAAATTTTAATTCTGTGAATGATAAAGGATATTTGAGATGCTTCCTGAACAACAATAAAGTAAGAGAAGAACAAATCTCAAGGAGAACAGAATTCCACAATTTGGGAGCTAATAACTGAAAAGAAGAACATTGAGAAGTGGCACAAAGAATATGCTGACATGAAAGTAAACACTGAGAAGCAGAATTAAGAAAATGAGTGGGATAATACAGAGAGACAAGGCCACAAAGAGGGCTAGGAGCCGGAGCTTGAACATATTTAAAACAATACATAAAAAGGGAAAAGCAAAACGAGTTGGAATGCAAAGTCAGTGCAGCTGAACCAAATAAGGAGATATAGGAGCTGAGAAACTTAAACAGAAAATAATATGCAGTGGAGAATATAAAATAGATCAAGAAGCACAATTTCAAAGCCAGGAAATCCAACAAAAGTAGTGCATGCAACAGTAGTTAAGCAGAGAGAGGAGAAGATATTGCAGCAAAAGGATTGTTGTTGGAAACATAAAAAAGATGACACATTATCTGAATGTTATAGAGTTGGTAATAACACGCACCCACTACAGCTACAATTTATCAAGGGAAGAAAAAAGTATCAAACACAAAACCCACATTCTGGGCATTTGAAGAAATGGGGAATAGTAAAGGTGGAAAGGAAATAGACAGAGGAGAAGGCACAAAAAAAGAGGCTCAAAAGAAAATAACTTCAATTTTTTTATTCTGATGAAGAAAGTGAGACGGCATCTATGAATTGGTATCAGAAAGACAATCAGACAAAATAGGATGAAGCTCCTAAGCAATAGTAGGAAGAGAATCTGTGTTTCATCAGTATAGAAATGTGCAGAGACCAACATCATAAAACACAAAAGCCAGTGGAATAGTAAGAAGAGTTAAAAGAAGAGAACCAAGAAACAATCATTGGGGCACACCAAATGGTAACAGCTCAGAGGAATATTTCTCACCAATTGCAGGGGTAAAGATTTTAAACGCCGCTTTCGAGAAAATAAAATCTCTATGAAGTTGGTGCGTAGCCGAAGCAAATACCCACCAAAGTCAGAACTTATTCTCGAAACCACATTTGTCGATCTTGTAAAAGCCTAACTTTGGCTAAACACAAGTAATAAAAAAAATTAAGTAAAGAAATATCGAGCTCCAAAACCAAGTATAAAAATGAGAGAGAACAAAGAGTGGGGATGTAAAATAGATTATAAACTGAAGTAGATGGACTACATTGATTGAAGGACAACCTAATATCACTATCTTTATAAATGAAAAAACAGCAACATCTTCAGAATTTAATAAAGGATGGGTCCACAGGAGGAATGGACCACAGCTTATTTGATAAAGAAAAAAGACGACAAACAAGATTGAGGAAAAAGTGAGTCAAAATAGTGAGCATTAGCATCTTTAAGTGCAGAACAATAAGATTAAAAAAAGGAAGAGAAAGATATAAAATTAACGAATTATATGGTTGTTTTCCCTCTACGTTCAGCTTGACAAAGAGGTCTGAGATGTCAGAGGGGAGAAGAGAACTATGGATGGGGTGGTTTACTTTTAGGAACAAAGGTAGAACACATTAAGAGGATTCTTCCTTGAGTAAAAGCGGTGTGTGGTATAAACCCCCAAAAATAACATAACATAATATAACATATGCCAAGAGTTATATTTGACATTACCGTTAAAACAAAACATCATTGTTGAAACAATATTTTTCAACCCACTGAACAGTGCTCCCAAAATATTTGAGGACTTATGCAATTATGTAAACTAACTTAGTCCTAGAAAATGTGGAGAAAGTGCTGGGTAGTGGGTATACAAAATATTGTTTCCCCAACAATGTTTTGTTTTTACAATATCACTTGATACCATGCCAAACATTGCTTTAATATCCCAGTAGCAGCAGCTCACACCAGTCAATGCTTTATATGCATGATTTGGCCACTGTAGGTGAGTTACCAAAATATAATTATAATTCTTATAAATGCTGATTGGCACCATACAAAAGCTGAGAATTAACGTAACATCAATGGGGCTTAAAACTCCCTAAGGTGATACGTTCACTAGGTCCAAAAATGAGCCATTAACTGTCAGAAAAGTGTATCGATGAAAAATGATGCCCTAATCATGTAATTTGGAGAAGTTAAAAATCCACATAATTAATGAAGGAGTGGAGCTAAAAACTATCAACTTCCTCCAAACTGGTCATATAAATGATTCTTTCAGGTAATTTGACATTGAATCGGAAAACCTAAACTCCATCCACTTCATATGTCGGGGAAGTGGCAAATAACATAAATAACGTTGGTCTGACAATTGGGGGGGGTCAAGAATGCCCACCTCAGGTCCAAATCCCAGCATGTAACTCCTTACATGTGCCAAATCAAGCTGACTACAATGAGACAGTTCGAATTTCTTCGATCTTCCTAGACATAATCACGATTTAAGGCATTTTTGGATTATTTGAAAATTATTTGGAAATGACCAGGCAATGGAATGATCCCCCATGGCCAAAACATATTTGGTTAACAACTGCAACTGGGGCACCATGTAATTTCAGAAAGTCAGCCCCTTCCTCCACTGTTTTTCTAGTGCAAATAGCTGTTGAACGGTGAGGCTGCTCCTTGATTAGGTAAATACTGCTTAGATGCTTCAAAATTAATGCAGCCTTTGAGAACTGAGGAACCCTAGGCCAAGAGTCAAAACACCCCAATTCGTGGGACACATTGAAGACCAAACTGCCACAACTCCAGCTATAATCTGACACCTGATGAGGGCAACCTTTACATTCCTTGCTTTTGGGATAGCAAGTCTTGTTCTCATTTACGATGAAACCCTCTGTCCTAGTGCCTTATGCCATTGTTTTTTTTTCCTTTGTGGGTAGATCTTTCCAATGAGATCTGCCATAAATCAATATCTAGGAAGGTGCCACAGATTGTGCAAATATGAGATTGGAGAGCCAAAGATGTTTGAAGGGACTGGGTTTGACTTCTAGGAGAGGACTGCATGATGAATGCCTGACAAATGCCAAGCACTGCCCGACAGGCATTGCCCAGCAGGCAATAGTCCTATAAGGGCCCACTGAATGAGGCACCTGAGCTAGAGTGAGTTTTGAGACAGCACTCAGCCTGACAAGCGAAAGGATAAATATTAATGAATGGGGTCACCATACTGCCGCCTCCCCTCATTTGCCAATTCCCTGAGCACGGTAAGCAGTGTATACTCATTTGCACGGCAGAGTGCAAATGTGCGGGGCAAAAGGCAGCGTACATTCCTATTCGAATCTACATATCTGGTGAGTTGTATGCAACCATGAACATATGTTAATCTAAAATGATTTCTTTCTTTTTGTTAGGGAGAATTCTCAAAATGTGCTAATTGACATTACCTTTTGAGACCCCCAGCAATTTTGCTGGAGTTCTGGGATTTGATTTCTTTTCCTGGAAGGAGTGTGAGCCTTTTCCCCCCACTCTTTCATGTATTTTGATGTGTGTTTTACTTTTGTGTTCTTTGTATATGGTGTTTTAAACAAACTCCATGGCATCATCTTTTTTCTGTGTGTCATACAGCACCTTCAGTGCAGTGGCACAGAAGTGTATTTCAGGCTCCCCAAGGTTTAAATACCTTCCCTGGGACTGACTACTGTGTCCCAGAGTACGTAAAGTTAAATTGACTTTACTAGTCTCTTTAAATTTACTGACCGAGCACACACTATCTTCCGATAGAGTGCTGAGTCCCCTCAGTCAAAACACTGATGTAATGGTAAAATGTTACCTTTTCCTACTTTAAATGGCTGGTGGCAGTGATTTAGATTAACTACTGTGATTTTTCCCGACCGCTAACAACGGTAGCTAAAAATCAACAGAGGCCATGTTTTTCAATATGGCGCCCAGCACCTATCTGTAAAAACAGACTCCGGTCAACTTTTTTCGCCACTTCTTTTAGGAAAAGTCCTTCTTGTGTTTGTCTCTGCGTGCCAAACCAAGTTTGGTCCCTTTGTTCGGGCCCTTTGGCAGGCTTCTGTGCTGAAGCCCTCCTCTGGGGCCAGAGTGTCTGGGGTGGACAGGATGTGAGGGAGGTGCCCGAAACTCCCTGTGCTTAGTCTCCTAGTAGACCTGAATGCACTTTGGTGTGATTGGCCAGCTGGCTGTCCGGCAAGGCCAGCCACCCTGCTGGGTGAGTGACAGCCAGGCTGAATGAATGGAGGGAAAACTGTTTAAAAGCAGGTCTCTGGGACTTGGAAAGCAGAGTCGACCAATGGAACGAAAGAACCGAAGAGGAGAGGAAAGAAGGGGACTGCTGCAACTCTTGGACAACCGGTGAAGCCCGGCTGCAGGTCCGAATCGCCTGAAATTTCCGATGACAGAGAAGCCCTTCAAGGTTAACTTCTTCCCTTGAGTTTGGTGGGAACAAGCAACTCGCAAGCCACCTAGACACCGTCCTATTCTGGTCGAATTTTTTGCAGAGTGCTGTTAAAAACCGTATAGCGATAGGGAAGGAAACCAGGCACTCAAACCTTAAACCGACATCTTGCTTCAGCTTTTGGCCTCTTCCCTGGGCAGTGCAGGAACCTCCCGACGTCCTTCTTGTCCCCATGATTGAAGCCCAGGAACAGCGAGATCTGCTTAAACTGCCAGGAACAGCTGCCTCAGCTACAGCTTTCTTCATTTAAAAGGAAATCTTTTCTGCCATCGAGAAAGTGCGTGAAACTTTCCTCAACTACGAAGGCTTGTCCTTCCGTAAACATTCGTCAAACTTTTCGCCTAGCCAAATCCTTTAAAAATCTGTGGCAAAGACTTAACCGTTACATACCAGAACTCTGCTATCCTATACAAGAGACACTGAACCATTGACTTTGGCCTAGGCCTATTGAGAAGAATTGCTAAATTGTATTTAACTTGAACCCTTTGCCCTGCCTATGATTGTATTTGGGCTGTCTATTCTTATAACCTTGTCCTTTCATTCCTTTTCTAAGTATCTAAAGTGCCATTTTGCTCACACTTCATTTTTTAGCTAAACTTGTTTAATTACTTACCGGTTGGATTTTTGTGGTGTATTAGTGTGTGATATTGAGCTGCTTGTGTTAGTGTAATGTTTTATTAATGATTGAGTAAATAAATGTATATTCTTTTACTGAGAAACCCTGAGTAAGTGTTTACTTGAATCCCTGTATTGGTTGCCCTTTTTTGTAACTTGTTCTACTGCTCACTTAAACTCTTGAGATAGGTCTGGCTGCTCAGCCATCGCTACCACTTTACTGTGTAGTAAGGGCTTGCACCAAAGGTGAAATTGTGCTTACACTTGTAGACCTAATTGCCTATAGTGTCCCAAAGGGTACTGCAGGTGATTCTGCCTAACACTCTTAAACATAGTCATTTTATTTGGATTGCTTTAAGGGGGTTTAGCTTAAAGGAATATTTGAGATTTGAAATGTTCTCAACATTAAAAAATATATATATACTGGACACATGTAGTGTTTCATTGCAAAAATGGCAGGCACTACACAGTGCACCAGTGTCATTAACTTCATTAATTTACTTAAACATGATACATTTTACTTTCAAATGAAATCTCTGTTGTGCCTACTTGATTACATTAAATATAAACAAAATATGTATTTGTTCATTTCTTTTTCAGGCGACTCTTTATCACTTCACAAGGGCTGTCCCTTTTCAACTAAAGATCAAGATAACGATGCATCCGCTGAGAACTGTGCAGAGAGGTACAAGGGCGCCTGGTGGTACAACAGTTGCCATCACTCGAACCTGAATGGAAAGTACTGGCTGGGCTCCCATAGTAGTACTGCCGATGGGATTAACTGGCGCACGGGCAAAGGACACAACTATTCCTACAAGCATTCTGAGATGAAATTTAGACCAGTGTAGGCAAGAGGAAAAATGCTAAGCATGAGGCTATGCTATTGGTTTCAGCCAGGAGTTAGCTATCTCCGATGAAGACGACCATTTCTCGAAAAAGTTCTATGCTTTACGATTGCATGAGTTACTGTAAATGCCCTGTAGTTTATTGCTGTCATTGTGATGCTCTTCACAAATACCTTTCTTTTGGAAGCTTAGAGAAAAGGGAGTCTGCAATGTTTGGCTCTCCCGGTGTTTTGCACTACAACTCCCATCAGCCCTAGTCAGCATAGCTTTGGTGAGGGATCATGGGAATCGTAGTCGAAAACACATAGAGAGCCACCAGCTGCAGACCTTTGCCTTACAATAACTGTACATGCTAGAATAAAAAACGACTCTCTAACACATTAATAAGTGAGACCAAGTTTTAAAAAAATGGACACCCTTTATTTTCATAGAATTCCACTTAATTTCATAAGAGGTTGCATTAAGCGTACGTTTTGTCCTCAGTCCACCTCAAAATGCACCCGCACTCGCAAAAACATCTGGCAATAGAATAAGTTTGTTCTTAATCCATCAGTCAACCCCCTCAAGCGGAGGGTCTTTTGCTGCCATCTACCCAGTCTAACTACCGTGACACCATCACTGATGCCAAGGGCTGCAAAGGGCTTTTTTTAAGCTCTTAGAGGTCTCTGCCTTATTTGGGCATTTCTGTCATTGCTACACTACATGCCCAGTGTTATTCGACCATCTCCAAAAGGAAATCTATACCCCCCACCCCCCCCCCCCCCTTTCTCATATGGGGTCAGCAAGCTCATTTCAAGGGACAGGCCTTACATTTCCAGTCACGACAAACGCTATTTTAGGGTGTGGAAATTATTAATAAAAGAAACGTTCAAGCTACACATGAACACTTCTAATGCTTTCCTTTATGCCTGGTTTCTGAGAGAGGACAACAGCCTCAGATAAACAGCTTCAGATCTGTACAGATTAAAGTACCTTCCTTTTAGAAACATGAATTCACATTTGTTGCATCGTTTCTTCCGAAAGCCGTCACCCTGCCAACATTCTGAGGGTGGGCACCTTCATGGGGTGAAGCCTCCACTTGAGTGTGCGGAAACATCTTCATGAATTTGTTCCCTTGTTTTCTTATAACCAGGGGTGGACTGGGAACCAAAAGAGGCCCTGGAAATAATTTTAAAAGTGGCCCTATATTACACATTTTCAGCAGGTCCAACCATTCCCTATGGGAACATTTGGAAACACCACACAAGAGGCACAGGGTGCAGAGACCTACCGGGAAATCTACAGAGTACCCTATAGGCCAGTCCACCCTTGCTTATAACTGATACAGTTCGGAAGTGCAGCATGATTCAATAAAACAAGGAGACGGCAACCGTGGCTAGGATTACCAGGGTAAGGTGCCCCAAGAAGCATGGAAGTACTCGGCGTGATGTTTTCAGAAGTGCTTCGGTTTTAATGTATGGTTTTAAATGACAAATTCCTCAGATTCTTGTCTGGGTGATGTTGGGAATATCCTGACTGCTTCTACATCACTGATTGGGCTTATCCCAGTGCATTTGCTCAGAATCTGCACACCACAGATTCATCACACACACTCTCCGATCCTCTGCAAGGGGCATCCTTTACCAGCCACATTTGGGCAATACTAGACATTCTTCTCTCCCACAGAAACCATGTGTAGGGATCATCAAGATCTCAATGGTGGCTGCCCTGGGAGACTGTGCCAGATATGCTGTCGCATGAAAGATGAACGTGCACAGTGCAAATTCAGGACGGTTCAGCGGCCGCAGAATCATCATAGCTGCAAGGTGTGGATGTAGCTGGGGAGATCTCACAGTCATGTGGACATTGCACCTACAAACCCTCTGATCAGGAGAACTGGCAGAATTTGGGAGAACACGCAGAAAGCCTTTTTCTGTGTCGCCTAACCCGCCTCAAAATAAACTGCTTAGATGGCAGCCCTGTATGCTTTGGTATATTGTAATATTGGAATTACACTTTGTCCGCTCTCCCGTAGCACAGTTTGGTGGAGATTCGGAGCAATAATTCTTGGATATTTTACTGTAGTGTATTGACCAAGCATATTAGTTACTCTGACTGTAGATATAACAATTTAAATGCAACCACATAATAGGTACAACATAACTAAATAAGTTAAATATCATATCTACACAATTGATTCCCTGCAGTATTCAGGATGAGTTTACTTTGCACTTTTTCTTCTTTTACATCATGTTTTTCATTCCTTTGCTAGATGTTCCTGTCTACTTTTATTGCAATATTGTGCTGCTCTGAAGTTCATTTGCAATCTCCTGCTCCTCAATCAATGTTCATGAGCTATTGCTAGATGTTGATTATTATCCGTAGGAAATGTCATGTCTCAAAATGTCTATCTGAGTCCAAATACCATAATCAAGTATGATCTTTCATGAGCACCCTGGAGGAGGGCGCTGGCCAATCAGGCTGCTGGTGACGCGGGCTGTATTCTATGGCACAAGACTGTGTTCCGAGCAGCCTGTGTGCCGCTAACCAGCGCCCCCTTCCCTTCACCACTGCTCCTTGCCTCCCCCCTCCCTACCTCACCTCTTAGCACCCATGTAGATCATACACGGGTGCTAAGAGTTTTAAAAAGAAAAATGAAAACTTAGCTTGTGGTGTAGAACAGAAACGCTCCAGGGTTCTCGAGGTCTCTTTCCTAGTTGATGACGTCACAGTCATTAACATACAAAATGGACCTGGGTACTATGGAGCATTGCTACACCGCACCACAAGGTGCGTTTTCTTTAAAAAAAAAAGAAGAATAAACACCATTAGCACTCACGTGGGATCTAGACAGGTGCTAATGGCCATAAAACACTTGAGTGTGGGCCGGCCACCGCCGGTAACGACCTGCTGCCCGTGTTAACAGACCCTTGATTCACTCGGGCCCTTAACTTGGGTGGCGGGTCGTTACCGGTGGGGTCGGTCCGCCCCCACGTGTTATATCACCCCTAAATATATCAGCAGAAGAGGATGTGAAGCTGTCTAGCACGTCATTTTATGTTAGATTAAAGGCAGAAGTAGATGCTTTGGGCATTGCTATCTTTCTCATGAAGACTCACGTTCAAGGATTCCAAGAAAAGCTCACAATAATTACATAAATTGTAAAACACATCATTGTGAACATGCCTTTTGCAGTCAACAGACTGCTAGTGGAATAACATGATTGCACACTTTGCATTTTGAGCGAAGTTATTTTGTGTTTACAATATCCATAGCTTGGTCGTGGTAAATTTGGTTGACACCTTTTCATCGAGTTGACAAATGTTAGACTAAACCACCCCTCCAATAACAGAAAAAAGCAAGAAGATAAACCATGGTTGATGAAAACGTATCGACCAAATGTACACGACCCAAATGAGGTCGTTGTAACCATGTGCAAACTACAGAAGAATGATGATAAATGTCCAACGATAAACCCTCTTGGCAGCGATTCCGACCATTTGCTGACAGATCTGAACACAGTATTGGATGGACTAGCGAGTGGGTTTATCTCAGGATGTACTCTCAGCCTCTTGGAACAAGATGGAGACATTTTGTTGATTTGTATTTTCCACATATAGCATTTTGCTATTACTATGTCAGTCTCATTTTACATATTGTTGGTGTTGCATTTTACCTTGGTGATCAGTGGTGACATTTTACTGCTAATAAATCTTCAATAATACATTTCTTTGTTTTACCAAGAAATGTTTTTAAGAATATTTGCTATTTTATGTATCAAGTCATCACACATAGTTTCGCTGTTTTCTGGGGTAAGCACAGAGAAGCGAATAACCCCTTCTCTTGGTAGCACATACTATAAGCACACTCCACAACATTCTCATATCAGCTGCTCACTCGATGTCGAAGTTGTACATTCCTATAAGGAATATTCTGTTTTTTATTTTTTTATTATTTGATTTATCTGAAAATGTCAACCTTTCAAAGAAGAAAATTACTTATACACACAATTCTATACACTTCAATTATAACACTAAAATACATTACAACACAATATATTTGCATGAATAGAACAAGCAAAGAGGAAAGAAGGGAACCATTTAAATCATCTTTTAGATATACAATATTAAAAAATTAAAATTCCAATACAAAAATGTGTCAAGGAAGAGGAATATTATGTTTTGAAAGAACGCCTAAAACAGTGGTTGCAACCTTAAATGGACAAGGTGGCCTAAGCAGACAAGCTTGTAGAAAATTATAGAATGCATTGGCGAGGAAAAGGCTAAGAGAAGCAATGTTTATCTGAAGCCAATCATTTCTAATTCAATAATGTTGGCCAACTCTTGCCTAAGAAAAATGTGTTTCATAATAATCCTAATGGACTGGAATCAAGACATTTCCCAATATGGGTCTGAAAATAGCCTTCTAACATCTTAGAAAAGACTCGGGAAATTCTGTCTCCTCAGTACATCACCAATATTTGAAAGGTTCAGGTCAATCTTGGGTTGCGATCCGATTGGATGGAGGTTTATCACGATGGTAACGCTAAACTAGATTACTTTTAATGACCCCTCTTTTCATAATGTGCTGGGAGTTCATAGGTTGTCAAGGGCAAACCGATTTAAGCAAACTCTATACTTTTGGAATTTTCAGGATTTTATGGTCCGCAGAGAATGTGAAAATGCAAAAAGCTCAGGGTGCTCAGGCTACTCAGGCTGTGTATAATACAATGGGAGCCTGGAGGCTGTTTGTTATTGAAAGAAGCAACTGGAGAGAAAATACGTTATTTCTAGCAGTCTGACAGGGATAAGTACTGAACAATTGAAAATAGCCTGTGAATATCATTTTCTTTTACAAATAAAAGAACATTGACTATAACCTTTGTCGGTAGGGTTGTAGTAATGTTGTAATTCTTCCAATAACAAACTAATTTGGGAAGAAGAAAATACTCCCAGAATACTTAAAGATTTCTTAACTTTTCTTGCATTTTACCATAGAAGTGGAGTCACATGGGAAAGAAGTTTAAAAATGAGAAGGGTTGAGAGTCTGTGAAACATGGTGAAGTAGTGAAAAGGTACTAGTTCCTAATTCGATGAAGAGGTGCCAGTGTGTGACATTAAAAACTGCCTAATGCCTTTTATGATCTGGCCAGACAGAAAGACATGGAACATACCTGTCAGGCATGGACATTGTACCAATGGTAGAAAGGCTAAGATGGCAGGGCCAAGGAGTCAAGAAGACCATTATGCACTCTGTGCAATGTATTGCTCTTGTAATTGCAATTGGTTATTTATTACGTGCTTAATAACCAGAGGTTTCTAAGCGCGGACCCGGGAATCGAACCTGTGTTGCTCCACGTCGTCTTGCTTCCAAGGCGAGCAGGTTACCCCTGAGCTATCCTCCCAATTACAATGTATTCCTCGTCTGGCCACAGCAGGGCATTTGTCAGCCCAACAGAGCCCACTAGAATGTAAGGGGAGCCCCTTTGGCCTGCCAACATACTGCCACATCAATCCTTTGCAGCATACTTGCTCTCCTGGCCCCTACTGCTCATTCTTCACTCATCTCCACCCAATCGCACAACTGGAGCAAAACCAGTCAACTTTGTTCCACTCTCCACTGTGTTCTCCCTTCCTCTCATTCCTTTATTCCCCCCTTCCTGTTATCCCAAGTGATATTTCCCCCCTGAAGATCATTGGAAGAGGGGCAATGAGATTACAGTGATGCAAACCATAAGAACACATACCTTCCAGCCAAAGAAAACTCATCTGAGAGGAGTGCCCAAAAGGAGTTTTTTCTTAGTGTGGGATGTGTTGTGGGATGCACATCCAGCTCCCATTTGATTTAGGCTGCAGAAAATATATTAGTGCACAAGAAAGTGAATGTGCGCAGCTGCAGGGGGTGGAATGTGTGAAGTGGCAATAACAAACATAGTTCCTTTGTAGCAGTCATGAAAATATACGTAGGCCAAGGTAGAGGGCAAAAAGGCTATTGAAGTACAGTAGTTAAAATGTAGTGTACAAGGATGAAAATGTAGGTTCTGGTCCTAGACGGGAGAAAAACTGAAGCACTGCTATATTGGAAGTGAGGCCTGCTATGTTGCAGGTCCAGTTGGAAGTAGTAGTGTAGTGCAAAAAGTGTTCGAATCACATTCCCACCCAGAGCCCCAACAGTGAAACCGAGCACAAAGGCCTTGAGGCCAGGGGTATAGGAGGCACATACAGTCTGGGGGGGGTAAGGGGACACCTTGAGGACTTTGCTACAGACACAAACCACAGAGTAAAATCTTCCCATTTATTAGTAGTGAGTGATGAACATGCACATTTGTTAAAAAAACCAAACATTTTCTGTGGCGTTTGGTATGCATAACAAATTCTGTTGCTATTGTTTGTATGTCACCTAGATCCATTATATCTTTGTGTATATTGGACACACAAACATGAGTCTTTTCTGAGTCATAGTTGTACACAGCCACGTTTTCAGTCATCGCAATGCATTAAAGCTCCTCTCAGCCTCACAGGAAGATACTTGAGCAGTTAGGAGGATCCGCAGTAGCTTCTCCACCTGTGCAAATAAAGCTCTTTCTGTGGGAGGCATCCTTTGATGTCTACAAATTCTGAGATGGGAGAATACTTATGGACGCCTGATAATGTTGTTAAACAATATTTTCAGCACTTCTGTCTGTTAGAAGCAGCTGTGCCACGTGAGATGGGGTAATGCCTACTGCATTACTGTAGGACATTATTTTATATATTCTACGAGACTTTAGTGCGCACGTGTTGGAAAATGATCAAGAGGATTCAATTTGATTCGTACCTCCACTAGTATGTAGCTTAGGCCTTCATGTACCTCTGCACTAATGCCATGTTTAACCAGCAAGTTCACACACCTTCTAACAAACCGAGTTTCTGAGCAATGCTTCGCTTAGCAACGGATTAGGAGTATGCGCCCATGATTTCATTAGTTTAACATACAGACCCAGAGCACGACCCAGGAGTAGAAACTCGGTAGCTGCTAGTCCAAAATCACCCCAGATTAATTCCATAAAGATGCTCTGGGGTAATCCCAACAAAGGTCTCCTGCACTTGCCCTCAATTTGTTTAGTGTCAAAAAGGCCTCTTAAGGTCCACACTGCAGACCCACATAGTATCGTATGCATTATTTTCGAAGTGTATATGCTATTATGGCTGCCCTTAAATTATAGTCAAAGTCTGTAATATAATAGAGCTGCCTGGCCTGCATCTAATGGATAGATTTTTCAGAGGAATACTTAAAATGCAATTTTTACATTACGCTCAGGGCCACCTCGCAGCCACTTCATGGCACTGTACAGGCATTTCTCGGAAGAGCTTCAATACATTAAAAGCAGAAAACACAGCTTTATACTTGACATGACTGCTCCTTTCAGCAGAGCTGATAAGCATTTGATCATAGAAGAACATTTTTCAAATGCTCTTTTCATGGCTCTATCGAAAACCTTTCAGACTGGCTGCTATTAATTGTATTAGACAACATGGCACCGGATGCTGTGTGTTTAATGGAACTGTGCATCACTTGCCAGTAAGGCAACTAAACTACCAATGGGACAGTATCGACAACTCTCTCAACACGACTGGTACAGTTTTAATAACACAGTGTGGCACTCCACATCGAGCAGATCATTTGCTGCTAAGCCTTGCAATGGCACCTTCACAGCACATCTGGGTTGCTGTTTTTTCAATGCTGTAGCACTTGCCTTTTGTCTCAGAAGTGAGCTTGTGATTGAAGTGCAAAGACCTTGAACTTCCTTTTCAACAGGTGTGATTCATACATGCCACACCACACAGTCCCCTCATTACATAGACTAATTACAGAACTATTTAGCATTACACAGCATAAGGCCGTAGTTTCGTTTTTAGCCTTGCAGGGTTGCATTAAGAATGAGTGATATATGTTTGGCCCACTATGCTAGATAAAGATTCTGGGCTTATTTTCATTTTTGTATGATCTGCCTATGATTTTTAGCACAGAATATAAGGAGTAATGATGTATGGCTTTTAAACATGTACCTCCCACAGAGGTCCCAGTCCTGTAACACACACAGTGTAGCACTGAGCTGCACTTCTTAAGGGAACGACACAAATGAAGCCCCAATTATAGTGCACTACCATCATGGCTAAACATTTTAAGTTACAAGCTACTAACCAGGCATTAACAGTCACTTGCCCCCTCAATTCTTCACATACACACAGCACTCCAGTTCTTAGTCACCAAGAGTCCAGTATCACTAGTCAATGGCTACTGAAACTGTTGAGGCCTGCTAACATATTTGTTGTCTGACGTCAGATACTTGTAAGAATAACACCTTATCCAATGGTGTGATTTGTTTCTCATTTCAGCCAGAACAAAGAGCGGTGGTCTATCAAACATTTCCCCAAGCAGACTTCCTGACACACATGTTGCAGTCGAAAATGTTCACTTAGTAGCTACACTTGTATCATGATTGCTAGCAAACACTATTTGTTTGGCCAGGTGATGCCAGCACACCCCACTCTGAAGATAATTCCACCAACGCTGATGCCAGGCAATTACATTAATTGCCAATTGCTCACATCCAAAGCCAGGTATTCCACCAACTCACATCATCTAGCAGGCATGCCAATGAAATATACGTGGCCTTAAATATTGCACTCATATGCTGAAGTAAGCAAATCATATCCCAGATAGTGCCATTAAATTTCATCTTCTCAGATCATATGGCGGGTATCATAATCAAATGATCAGCGTGTGCTCAGCATTTCCATTAAAGGGTTAGTATTTGCCCCATATGCCAACCATTGTCAGCAGATACCCAAGCGCTCACACCCCACTCATGGTATTGCCAAATGCTAGGTGCTCTTATTCTATCCCAAACAGGCAGTGCTACATCACCCCCAAAACTGAAACAGCACAGAAGCTAAACTCTTCCTCATTCTTTGGGAGATGCTGCACACAGGAGATAGAAGCAACATGCATTTATTTATTTATTGTTTGCTTGTAAGGCACTTATACAATAAGAATATACTGTTTCAAAGCACCCACAGGGCAAGGAGGGAGGGAGAGTGGGAAGTACATTACAATAATTACAACACAATATTTAAGAGCAGAGGGGGAAGAGGGAGGGGGATGAACCTACTATAACTTGTGAGTATTCAGAACGTGAGTATTCAGAACATGTGTCTGTCGCAAGAAAACTGAGACAGGAAGACCAAAATCAGGCTTGCCTGAAGTGCTGGCCTGACAGACTAGTGTGCACCGGTTTTGTGGGCCAACGCAAGGGAGTTTTGCGACTTGGTGCACCTGGCAGGCCACATCTGGTAGTTTTGATCATAATGCTGGCCCGATGGTATTTAACAACCATCATTCACCACACATTTTTCAGAAACAAATACAGCCACATCCAAGCACTAGTTTGTTGCAATAAATCACAATTTGTGTTTGCAGGCCATATTTTAGGTACCTGGTCCTTTATTTGCCACAGTCCAATCCACAGAGAGACAGGGAAATAAATCTGCTTTACACATGAAAATGCACGAGAAGCCAAAGTGGTGCTGGTTGCACCCCTTGCAGTAATTTGTTCAATACCTGTCTCTTTTAGCATACCAATAAAGTGCTTTGTAGATGCATTTAACAGGCAATCCCAGCACAGGACATCTGGCTGAGCTAGACATGGTGCACCCACTGAATGCAGCTTTAACAGTTCATGCGTCATCCCATGGAAATACTGCACTGGTAGCCACTGTCCTAACGGTCGGGTCCTGTTCTTGGAACACTCTCCAGCCCTGCGCAGTGTAATACCGAGGTGAAGAAAGAGGGGCTAGGCCCTCAGTAGGGGCTGTGCCTTGGGCAGGTCCTTTTTTAGAAGGGGCGGGCAGGGATGTGTATGTGGTGGCCCAGCAGCCTGTCCCACTCCCTCCCCTCATCTTTTTGTCTGTTCAGTATTGCATGATGACAGCCATGGAGGACACAGCGATCCCACTCAGCCCTGACAGACACAGAGCGGACAACAGCAAAAGTTGCTGCCTGACTGCTCCACTTGCCATCTCCACAACACACAGCAGACTCGGCACTGGTTGCCCCCGGCCTTCTCCTCCCTACCTTTCCCCGCGCTGCGCTTGCACTGTCTGTAGTGCACTATGCATAATGTGATGCGAGCACTGGGGGAGGGAGCAGCAGTCACTCAGGAGCAGAGGGCACCTGTGGTTTATTTCCCGGCCAGGGCAATGCCGTGCCCCTCAAATGCACACGCATTGGGGCCAGATTACAGAAACTGTGGACTGGTGCAAGTGCAAAGTTGCACGGTATTAGCACTAGGGCAAAGTTTGCCCTATTTTCTAAAACAAAGGGTCATAGTAAAAAACGATTGTACCATAACTAGTGCAGTTTGGCATGGTATAAGCAACAGGGCAAAAATTGCCCTTGGGCAAAAAAGATACATTTTGAATGCATTATTGCAACGGGGAAAAGTTTGCCCTAGTGCTAAAAACAGAATGGTATTAGCACTATGGCAAACTTTGCACTGGTAAAAAGAAAAGCATTGAAAATGCATTTTATTTGCACTATGGTCATTTTTGGCCAGGTTCTTATAGCATGCCAAATTGCACTTGTCGTGGGGCAATAGTTTTCTAATATGTCCGAGTGTTTTTTAAAATAAGGGAAAAAATGTGCCCTTGTTCTAATACTGTGCAATTTTTGCAGTTTCTGTAATCTGGCTCCTGGCAGGCAGCGCAGCACTGGCACGGGCAAAGCCTTCCCAGTTGGAATGAAAAATAACCCCTGCCTTTCCCTCGCCTTGCTACTCATTGTGGGGGGGGATAAATGACATTATATCCCCCCGCACTTGACGTTGTGGGGGGATTTGTCCCCTCCGTCCCCCCCGTTTCCTACACCTATGCTTCAGGCCGAACAGAGACAAATATAATTGTATTGAGCTGTAGGCCTATGAAACCAGAAAAGAATGTAAATGGCCAAGCACGGGCATGGCTCTGCCTATCCCGAAGGACAAATTCATGGGAGCCGGGGTAGAGGTCTTTAGCTGCCAAAAGAGTCGGCTGAGATTTAGAGCACCAGCGCCCCCTACAATAATGGCCATCCCATTTGAACTGCCAGATGCCCATAAAACAGAATACCTAAATTCATCAGAATTTGTCTGATTACTGCGAACCTCGAGAGGCCTTGGAGAAGCTCCGGGGAGGGGCAGCTGATAAGCGGGAGCAAGGAGTGAAACATCCCATGATTTTTGATACGAGGAGCAAGAAGTGATGCCAACAAATGTAGTCCCACGACGGAGAGGCATGGTGTCAAGAGAAGCACACCATTATTCTTGAGGGACAATTTGACCTCAACGATATCCACTGAGTGTATGTTGACGACTGGTTGCAACTAGGCCGATAGTGGCAGGTAACATCCCAGGTAACTTGCCAATCCAGCAGCTGGCAACCACAGTGACGGAGTAAGGGACCACGAGTTAGAGGGCATGGGTAGATTAGGGTGTGGGCAATCGGTTGAGGGACAATAGAGATTAACACTGTATATCGTGCGCATCATCAATGATGATGTCTTTCCTTATACCTCCATGTTTGCTTTCAACTAACTGAGAGCTCTGCGTCAGTTTGGTTCTACGGGACCTTCTATCGCCTTTTTCCTTTTTGGATATGAAATAAATGTGTTTAGCATGCAACGAGGTGCACCAAGCTTTTTTTCTTAGAGGATTTTTTTTTCTTGTCTGGTTGTCTGGATGTTTTGTGTTACATGTGCTAAGAAGAATTTGGACTAGCAAACATTGCTCAAAATCTCTCTAGGTTTAAAGACCTTTTCCAGGTGCATTTCAGTTTCTGCCCTGCTAAAGTGAAGAGCAAAATGAGTATTGAAAGGCACATAAGTAGATTTATTTGAGCCAAAACCTGTCTTGATACACATATCAGTTTTACTGGGGGAGGTATAGGCAGTTCTTAACCAAGAACATTTGAAAGAACCGGAGATACAAGTGAATTTCTAAGCGCATGGGGATATTAGCATTGGCCACATGAAAACAATATATACAAACAACCTTTTATATACTGAAATCCCTGTGTAAAAGAGGTTTTCCCACTCTCAATATGAATAGTTGCACTTACTGCCCGTTCACTTATGCCTAGAAGCCAACATTGCCAGTGACCATGCGCACAAAACGATTGTAAAAGTCTCTATATACCTGCTTACATGTATTCCCTGCCTTCATTCTGTATGCCCAGCAGTACTTGCTTTCAGATACACCCAGTAACATGTACTGCCATTGTACATGCGTCCAGCAACAGGCATTTATAGATTTTCATGTTCAATAACAATAAATACGCTCCAGGGGCCAGATTAGCTAACATTTGCACCAATGCTAAATATTGGGCGTATGCGTTGATAATACAAAATGGGTCAAAAAGTTTTTTTCACAATCCACATTACCTAAAAACATTTTCACTTGGGAAAACATTAATCTGACTCTTTTTTTGTACTATGTTTTCTAGATATATTAGGACAAATGGTGTTTACTACATTTCTTTTCATTTTATGTGGCAAACAATAAATAAAACTGCCTGCTTCAATTTTGCCCGGTGAAAAACATTTGTTGATAGTTGCAATTGGGGCTAAACTGGTTTACTGAAGTCCATATTTTCTAAACAGCAAAATTGGTGCTAGATTCGTTTACTCTACTTTTTTGCACAAGTGCAAAGCTTTGATAATCTGGCCGCAGTTGCCAAATGCCAAGTTGCATACATGATCAGTACCCATGTGCCTATATATGTTTACGGGTGTTATTTGTTTCCCCGTGCCCAGTGATGGTCATTACTAAATAACAATACAACAATGACGAGTGACAATGATCAATATTATTGTCACATTTACAAGCTCAGCCGCATGTATTGCCAGGTTCACAGGCCAAGTTACAGGTATTGCTGACTTCTATGTGCTCGACATAACAAGGTTCAGGTCAGATGTCCATGCACATGTATTTCCAGGTTCACATGCCCAGTTCTGCTTTTGCCAGCTTTTAGGCCCTGTAACAGGATTGGCCAGTTTTCACGTGCTCAGCAAGGAAATCTCACAGTGTAAAAAGAACTTGTGCAATGCCCATTGAAGAAATATCTTTGATGCAGGCCATTCAACAGCACTGGGCAGTGGCTGACAACTGGAGTTTGTAAGCGATATTCAATCAACACTACAGCCAAGTCAATGTCTAGTCTGGGATGCTGAGGAAAACCCTTATTAATGTATTTTTATAATCAGTTCAGTACTCTGGATGACAACCCTTGCATAACACCCCCCTCTTAGAATCCCCCTGACCCCACTGAGCCAAGAAGTAGGTTTGTTTTGCAAATTAAAAGGTTTATTTGAGAAATAAAACAAAATATAGATACCACGCTTTTATAATAAATTAATAATCGATATCGCCCTTATAAATATAATGTTAATCAACAATGGGTAATCTGACACTAGCACACTTCTTTATAATCAATGGGGAGTTGGTGTAGGATGGATAAGGCAGCGAAAATACTTTTATGGTTTCAAATGGATGCAATGAGGAATAAAACGCAGTACAGAAATACTTGATATAATTTTAGCAAAAGATAGATAATCACTTTTTCTCTGGCAATTCACCCCCCTCCCCTATGCAATGTAAGAAATGGAAGGAGATGGAAAGAGGAGCACACAGTTCTCAGGAATGTAATCAAATACAATACGAAATTCAATTCCCACCCCAGCAAGCTTAGAGAAAACAGGTATGAGTTTTAAAACACAGGCCCAAGTGCTTTGAATGGGGTGGCAGTGAAGTGAGAAATATGCTGAAAATGCTTTTAATTCCCTTTAGGAGGTTCAGGGTGAGTGAGAGATACTTGGGATGAGCTCAGGCTCACTTTAGCAATGATTCAGGGACGGTTATTAAGAGACAAACGAATTTTTAGCACAGGAAAGCAAAAAGCTGCTATCTTTTTACAGGTAAAGAAATCAGGCCAAATCGCAAATCGCGGCAAAATTCGTGAGTGCGTGAATCGTGATTGCGGCAAAAGTATAAGGAGTAGGAATTTCGTTCCTAGCCCAAACGGTTCAAGAGATACGGACGATTTAATAAAGGTAGATTTCGGATTTAAAGTAAAACTCAAAATGACAGGTGACCGCTTGAGGCTTCAGAATTGACAGGTGACAGTTGTGCAGCTTTACAAATGACAGATGACACGATTTCTAGGAGGCTGTTCTACTTAGGTTAAAATAGTTTGGATTAGATCATTTCAACTAAGAGATTGGTTCTGCACAGTTCTGCTAGGTACTCACAATATAAATTTGAAATAGGCCTCGCCACGGATCTGGTCAGGTTTTGGACTGGACTCCGGTTCTGGTCTCGGCACTTCACAGTGATCTGGGTCAGCTCTCTGGTTCTGCTCACAGTGGTCTGGGTCACTCTGGATCTCTGGTCTGGTCTCTGGCAATTGTTCTTGGCAAAAGAATTCAGACAGCTCGCCCGGCTGTGGAATAGTTGCAAATGATTTTAAGGTTGCTGAGGCCTGCTGAGAAGAGTTCTCAGTTTGTGGGTTTAGGCCCTTGCTTTAAGTTCTGAAGTAAAGTTCTGGTCTTTGGAGATTGATGGATTTGAAGTCTGGATCTCTGGATGTGAAGTCGTCGGTCAGCATGCTCCGCAGCACATGGAATTGACTGTCTCTACCTGTCCCAGCAGTCTCTTTTTATGTGTTTTGAAAATGGGTGTTTGCCTGGGCCTAGCTAAGCCTGCCCCTCTCTACTTGTCATTGGCCCAATTCTCCCCTCTCCCATGATTGGGGGAAGGAATGGATTGTCAGAGTGATGCTGTAGGTTTTATGGTCAGAGGATCCTCCCCTGGTCAGTTTGCCCACAAATCTATATTTGATTCAAATATTTCATTTCCAGATATACAATTTGTTGAAATTACATGTGCACATTATATATTCCTTATGGTCCATGCTTGTCCGCCTCTGATCTTCCTGGGGGCTTGCATTAAAAAATGACAACATTTTGCGCTTTTTAACTGGTTTTGTAATATCGGACATTTACCCAAAATGTACCCAAAATTACACACATGTGCGCAAGGAGAATGGACATTAATTGATGAAGTGTCAGATTTTTAACATGCAGACATTTGGAGTGAGACCCTATTTTCCGCTAGCAACCCCCCAAAATACACCACAGGGTCCTAACGCCTCTGAAAATGTTCACAGAAAAATCACAAAAATAATGATATTACTTATGATTCTGATAAGTCCGCACTATAAGTTATCTATCTTTTAAAAATTATGCTCTGGCCCAGATGGGTGTGGTTTAGGTTCCAAAGCACATGGGGGAAGCTTCTGCCTCTCCCCGCCTCCAGCTCGGGTGGTTCCCAGAGGCACTTCTCCTCCCACTTCTCCCAAGAGGAAGCCACTTTTACGACGCCCCCAATATAACATTTGCCTGAGTCCAGGACAGGCCTTTGTTCAACTCCCTGTAGTCCCCAGCTGCTCCACCCCTAATCTAATCAGAGAGGTGACAACTCCTTTTGGCAAGGGGAAGAGTGGCTGAGCAGATTTTAACTCCTGTCGGGGGTAGTTGTCAGGCAGAATCCAGTTTCATTAAGCCAGGTTTCAGCTAAATGTCACTTTTTGTTCCCAGTTTAAATCACTTACATTTTTTACATATACATTAAATAATTACTTCCTTCAAGTCATTTCAGAATATAGTTTTACATTGTATCCACCTCTTAACAAGTCTTTCCTTGGTCTGGTTTTGTTTCATTTGTTCAGTTTTACACAGAAGTCTGGTGGTTTTAAAACGCCGGCTTTCTGATAGTGGTGAGTACTGGTAATGCAACCATTTTTGGGATTCAGAAAATGAAATCCCCACAAGAAGGTTGTATCTTTGGAGTGGTCTCGTGCCAACTGCGCAGTTCTCCTATTCTGGCGTGAATGTGGGCGGCGATAGCTCATCCCCACATCCACCCAGTCTATTGATTTAGTTTGTTCTGGGATAGAATAATGGGCGGCGACAGCTCATCCCCACATCTACCCAGTCTATTGATACAACATGGGTCAAAACCCATGACAAGTGGCATTCTAATCAGCACATCTTGACTGCCTATTGGCCAGGCATTGCTGAACTGGGGTGGGGCAGATTCGACTACAGATGGCGAAATGGTATCCCCAGGGGGATTATCTGGGAGGAGCCATTACTTTGTGGCTGGGTTACTGATAGTGAGAGTAGTGAATGACTAAGAGAACGTCCATCTCGATAGGGCTTGGTGGGAGAAGTTGAGAAGGCAGAGACAGGTGTAGACCTATTTCAGGTGAGTGGTGGTACAAACAGTGTCCCTGACTGAGAGGGGTCCCTCCTAGGACTACCTCAGATTCTCCCGTCCCCTAATGCGGGAGGGGAGAATACAAGCACTTAATGAATACAAGCACATCATGTGAGTCAATGCATAAGTAACCAGTTCCCCTGAGAGGGAATGGCCTGTGAGCATGCATTTTGTAGGCGTCAGGAAGGCCAAAGCATCGAGAAGCCTATGTGCATTTCTAAAGTGAAGGAGAACGCCCAAGAAAATAGAATCACATGTGTATTTTATAGTAAGAGGAGAAGGCCAAAGCACAGAAAACCTCACATGTATTGCGTAAGTGGAGCAGGAGGTCACACCACTGAGAACCCGATGTGCATTTATTAGGTGGAGGAGAAGGCCAAAGCACTGATTATCGCTCATGTATTTTGTCATCAGAAAGGAAGGGCAAATCACTGAGAACCTTGCATGCCTTTTGCGGGCAGAGTGGAACCTGTAGCCAGTGGTAGGTACATGTGAATTTTGTAGATGGCAAGCAGGAATTTTGTAGGTGGAAATCGGGAAGTTTGTAGGTGGCAAGCAGGAATGTTGTAGGTGGCGAGCAGGCCAAAGCAGTGAAGATGAAGGAGAATGCCGTAGCAGAATGGTTTGACAGCAAGTAACCCACCCCACAAGGTAGAAACTGCCATTAAATGAAATGATACGTTAATTCAGGGGTGTTGCTAGGTCTGGAAAAGATCCGGGGCTATGCTAATTTCGGGACTATTGGGACTCGGGGCTAGCTAGACTTTTGGTTGTAGCCCCTCAGACTCTATCCGGGGCTACAACCAAAAGACCTGGGGCTATAGCCCTATTGACCCCCCCCCCACCTAGCAACACGTCTGCGTTAAGGCCATCAGAATAACACACACCTAGATAGGTCCTCAAGAGCCCTAATGATGTTATGAAAGCTTCTGTTGCGCCAAAACCTCCCTTACAAGCAGCTGAACACTCCAATGCCTTCTCAGTGTAATTGAATCCTACATAACTGGAGACTCTGCAAGAATAATGGAATGCAATAGCCGACTACTTCAATAACCAGAGGCAACAACTGGTGGGTGACTACTGAACACTTACATTGTGCACTATGTCACTCTTCAAGGTGCTGCTACTGATGTATGTGTTTCATTTAGAAGTATGCAAAATACTACATGAACAAAAATGTCTGGCAATGCAGAAGCAGGGCAACTAGCCATGAAACTGCTCTCAACCTCCCCACAAATTATTGGGATGAAGGGGAATATGGCGCACACGCCCGCATTTTATCTTGATTGGCAGTTTAAAGTCAATGTGGCAACTTTCAAACAGCAATCCACGAGGAGTAGAAACGTGCAGGGATTTGACATTCTCAAGAGGAAGTGCTATGTTTACCTAAGGAGACACTAAGAGATGTTTTATAGCCTGGATGGAACAAGAAGAGAGAGCAAAGACAGAGTTCAACAACCTAGTGTGGGACTCAACTGCTGCAAAGACGCTTATTGGACACTGCACCCTTAGTCTGCTCATCTTCTGACACTTGTTCAGGGGCACCACAATGCGTTTTCTTCCAGTAGGAATCTTAAGAGGCTGCGGGACAAACTCTGACTCCAGTTTGGCATGCTGTATGCATGGTGCTCCTCATGCAAATTCACCAGTCTCACCACAAGACCAGATGGTTGAGTCCTATACTCTTGAAACACGCCATCTAGGTAGATCACTACCATCAGCAATCCACTGGAATTCTGGCTTGTTAAGTGGCCAGTATGGCCCTCTGTACTTCTTCCATTAGCCTTGGAAATGTTAAGCTGTCGCCTAGCTAATGTGCAATGCCAGTGGATATTTTGCTTTGCTGGGGCTAGTCTCTAAGGCCACATGATATCTCACAACACACATGCGACATATCTTACTTTCAGAGAAACGAATGAGAATCTTATTTCTGTAGATTATGGAGGGAAGAAACACCAGGCCCATCACTGGGAATACCACACAAAAGATTCTTCAGATGATGAACAATGGGTTGCAAGCCATCTACAGGCACCTGGACGCGACATATGGGGAAAGTTGATGGTGACTTTAACTTTAATAGTACTAGGTGATACGTAAATGTCTATGATCATGCAACACTCAGTATTGCTAGCTACTCTGAAGTACTTGAGTGCGTTCCTCCAGTAGAAATTACATTTTTCCTTCATCTTCAATCTGTATGGCTTGACCACCTTTGGGGGTGGGACCAAGACTGATTTGCACATGGTCTTTCCACTTTTGCAATGGCTTGCCAGGCAAAGAACGGTGGTCTGGATGGCTGCCCAGTGCAATGCCAGAAGTTAAGATTTTTTCTAAACCTTCTAACCATCACCACTTTTGTTTTGCATTCTCACCCTGATTGTTATGGGTATGCCCAGACGTGGGTGCTGTGCCTGCTGTGCCTAGAAACCCAAGCTACTCCTCACTGATGCTGTTGACCAAGTACCAACCTGTGGGGCCATTCTCTAACTCCTAGTATCACCCTCACAACATATTCTACAGTGTTACACATTTGTCCTTCTTGGTCTGCTTAATATCAACTTTAGTCTCAATAGAGGTTCTGCCTCAAGTTATTTAGCTCTACCAGCCAGTCGTAGTAACATGCTTACACACTGGCATTTGTGATTCAATGTACTAGGCTCGACCAAGAAGCAAAGCCACTCTTTAAAGGGGAAGTTCACTCAGAAATGTTATTGGCCCAATCGACCGGGCATGTATTTTTGAGCATACATCGATCTTTAAAAAAATTCCAATGCATCTTCCCTTAGTTTTTCTCACATTTACAGATGCAAAATTGACAGGCGGTACCGCCATCATGTGCTAATCTTATCCGTTGAGCCATTGCCCTAAGTTCTAGTGCACTTGTCCACGTCATCTCCTCCCTTCTCGAAAAACAGAATTCGAATATACACCACGAAAACAGGCTTTTCCACCTTGACCCCAATACAATGGGCCTCATTATGACTCTGTAGGTAGCTGTGCCGGTAAATACCCAGAGTAATTTGTTTTCCGGCACCCAGCAATTAGGACTTACTAGGGCATTACAGCCCCGGCGGTCATGGTAATTCCCTATTGCCGGGTGCCGTAAAATATTACTCCCCATTCCCATTTGAGTCCCATTGGACTCAATGGGAATGGGTAGGACAGATGCACCGGTAGCATTCATGAATGGTGCATCCGTCGAAGTTTGCGAGCGGGTGCCATTCCACCCTCCAGGTCAGACCTGGTGGGCTGAAAGGCACCCGCTCGCAGAACTCGTAGTTTTCCAATCCGGAAACAACGGTACCGGCAAGCTTACTGGTACCATTGTTTCCGGACCGGCAAACTTGTAATGAGCCCCAATGACTTCTGAAATGATGTCCATTGGTTAAATATTTCACCTTTGGGACTCTGAAACCTATTGCAACATTACTCAATTCATCTAGTTTCCAACACCTGATAAGTATGTATTGCTGTTAGCTAACTAGCTATTCGCTATCTACCTTTCGTGTGGATTAAAACCAAACCCATTTCAGAAATCATATTGGACATATAGAGATGGTTACAGTGTGAAATACAGATGCATGGATTTAGATGGATGAAAGTGGTGGGTTAATTCATAGAGGCAGCACAGGCGGACCGGGAAGGGGGGTAAAAACATTGATTGCTCACCAATCTGGGTGGACTGTTGCTCCCAGGCCCACATGTGCAAAGTGCAACAACAAAAAAAGGATAAAATCACAAAAATTCCAGCATGTCTAGCATGAGCAGAGATTTGAGAGGTTTACTAGCTTCTGTGTAGATCTATTCCAGCAATCATCTTGAGTTCTGCAATGTTGCAGGCATTTCTGGGTGTCATCCACATGTGGGCCTCCACAATAAGATGAAAATGAACAAAAGCCACAGGCGCATGTTCATAGTGCACATCGGCAAAGTATGCAAAATGACATAGTATTTCGGCCATTATTTCAATGGTGGCTAACACTGTGGCCCATAAAACTTTGGTCTATTGCAATTTGCAGCCACTTAGCACGATTCCTAAATGCCAACGATGTTAAACTCCATATCTTCAAAGGGTTTTTCCGTGCTTTCATTCTGTATCACGTCTACTACACTTTTAATATTTTTATAACGTGTTTTTATTGAGTTTCCTTACAACAATCAACATTAAAACCATAAAATCTGCCCCCCTTCCCCTCCCTCCCACCCCCTCCGAAAGATGCATCTATACTGTCTCTTGTCGCCTGCATATATCTCTTTCCCCACTAATTGAACATGTCCAGTATCCTTATTTTATGTGGGCACCATTGTTCCATGTAATCTCACCTGCAAAAAGTTGAGGGCTGTGCCCCAGTCTGTCTGAATTTTCTGGCGATCCACCTGAATGTTGTATGTGATCCGTTCCATTGCAATATGAGTCCAGACTCTCTGTAGCCATTCGTTTATTGTTGGTGGGGATTTTTGTTTCCACTTTTGGGCTATCGCCAACCAAGCCGTGATCAGAAGTCCCATGAAGTTCCGCTTCTGTGACTTTGTCATTACTTTCTCCTGGGGGTTTACCAGAACCCACACATCCATACCTCATCCCCCAGTCCCTCTGTTCCCTTGAACATCTCATGTATATGGGCTTTGACTTCCCCCCAGAAAAGTTGGATCGCTGGGAAGTCCCACCAGATGTGTCTCCAGTCCCCCACCCCCCACATTCCCTCTGACACTTTTTTTGAGGATGTTCTATACATAGTGTGTAGTCTTTCTGGGTTGTAGTGCCATTGCACTAAAACCTTCATCCACATTTCCCTTGTCTGAATTGCTCTTGTGAGTTTGGGTATTGCCTCCCATACGTGTTCCCAGTGTTCCTTTGAGTAGTTTCCCGGAGTGTGGATTCCCATCTTTTAATATATATAGCCATTTGATTTCCTCTGTAGGGGCATTCAAGAACTTATAGGTTCCTGAGATTAATTTTTTTGTGCCCGTGTGTGTTGTTATGTACTTTTCAAACAGGATTAGTTCCCTTGTCGCTGCTCTTTTAATCCATGTGGACTGTAGCCAGTGGTGTAGTTGATCATATTTATATCTATCTTTGGGGGTCAGTCCGAGTTGTACTACACATTATTCGAAGGACCAAGCCAGCCTCCTCCCACTTCTGGTATGAGTTATTTTCATGCACAGGGGGAATTCTGGGTTGCTGAACATCGGCATAAATGGGGCCGGGTCTATCGTTAATGTCCCCTCTTTTTTGGCTTTATCCCACACTCCTAATGTCGCTTTCATCACCTCACTAATTTGTAGATTAGGGTGTCGATATTGTTTCCCTTTCCATAGGAGATGGTGGAGTAGGAGATGGTGGAGATGGGTTTGTCGCTACCACCCTGTTTTGGGAGGCCCACAGTTTCTGTGACTTTCCGGGGATCCACTCTTTCAGTACCTGTTAGGGAGAATTCTCCAAAATGGCTAATTTCCCTTACCTACTGAGTCCCTCAGCATCTTTTCTGGATTTCTAGGATTTATTTTTTTCACCTGGTAAGAGTGTGAGCCTTTTTTACCACTCTTACATGTGTTTTGCTGTGTGTGTTTAACATTTTACTGTGGAGCCTCACTCCATAGGCATCATCTTTTTACTGAGTGTTACACAGCACCTTCAGTGCAGTGACACAGGGTTGTCTTTTTGACTTCCCAACTCCGAATCCATTTTCTGGGAATGACTACTGTCTCCCAGAACATGTAAAGTTGCCATTAACTTTATTAGTCTCTTTTAAAACTCACAGACCCAGTACAAACCATCTTAAATAGAGTTCTGGAAAGGGTTAATACTTATCCCTTTTTGTCGGTTTCTCTTGGAGCATTGTTTCGCTCCCTTTTCATTGAGACTTGGATGGTGGCAGTGGTAACTACCCTATTTTTACTACTGCGGTTATCTTAAATAGTCTTGGTATTGTTTTAGGCTATCTTAGTAGCCCCGAACTTAAACCCGCTAGACCATATACGTTTTTATACGGGTCTGGCTGGGTTTATTCACCGTTTATTTTTGTAAAAGTCTTTCTTGTGTTTTACTCTGCGCACCAAACCAGGTTTGGTTCCTTTGTTCGCCGTCCTTTCTCTGGCTTCTGCACAGAAGCCCTCCTTAGGTGCCTGTATGTCTGGTGGGGACAGGATGTGAGGGAGGGGGTTAGGACTCCCTGCACAGGGTCTCCTTGGAGACCCATGTCGCACTCAGATCTGATTGGCTGTGGTGACTGTCCCGGCGGCACAGCCACACTGCTGTGTGATTGACAGCCAGGCTGTGTGAATGGGGAAAAACTGCATAAAAAGCAGGTCTCTGGGGCTGAAAAGGCAGAGTCGCCACTGGAAAGAGAGAACCGAAGAGGAGCTGACAGAAGAGGACCCCTACCACGACTCAACCACCAAGTGAAGCCCTATGTCATGATGCCTACCTCCAAGGAGCCAGGTCCGACCCAGCAACCCCAGAGGCAGGCATCATTCCCCCCAGGGAAGTTCCAGCGGGCCCTTTGGACGCAGTCCTGGCGCCTTAGGCGCCAGGCTCATGTTGGACCCCAGTCCTGGCGCCTTAAGCGCCAGGCTCATAAAGCTGGACATGTGTTCAAGTGTTTTTATGTGCACTTACCTGATGCAGACCATGCTGCTACATCCAGGACCTCTTGATGCCTGAATGGGACTACTTTACCTGTGGGACTATTTTCCACCTGGGTGTGGTCGGGGAAGGATACATACCTGATCGGTGGAAGGATACATAACTGGAACTTCTTCCAAAGCTATTTAAACCCCACCCGAACAGCCACACGTGATTCGCGTTGTTCTGCACCTAGCAGCTGGACGCTCACCGTGTCTGCTCCTGCTTCTGGACTTCAGCCACGCCTGTCAGCATCCTGGGACACCTGCAAAGGGTGATAAGAAGAAAATTCGAGAGGAAGAAGGCCTTACCTGCTAAACCTGCATCACAGAGACATTTCACCGACGATCCTGAAAAGGAAGACATCATTTTTAAAAGCATTTCGCTCTGATCGCTGCAACACTGCATTTCACTCACCTTTCTTGGGCGCCTCCATCTTCAGCAGCGATCAACCGGATCCGCAGCCACTTCCCAGAGCCTAGAGAGAAAAAGAAAAGAACACAAGGTGAGAGAAGGAAGGGAATAGGAAAAGCTCAGTTTCCTTCTAAGACTTACCTGTTGGGTCATTCCCATTTCATTTCGGGTCTTGCTGCTTCCAGGCATTTTCCGGACCCCGGCCCCTATGGGGAAAAAAGACAAAGACATTAGATGAGCGAATGCAAAAACATTACCTGAGCGCTCATCTAGGACTTACCTGATCTTTACTGGAACTGCACTTTTCACTTCGGGTCGGCGCCATATCTCCGGCATTCCGAAACCCGGCCCCTATGGGAAAAAAAAATCAACATTAGCGCTTTGTTGCAAGAAGTCTCCAAAGGAATCTTCATTCATCACCTGAAAAAGACAATGAACATTATTATTTAAAGCTTGAACTTTTGAACTTGCAACAGAACTTTTACAGCGCCTTACCAGTATAATCAAGCTTACCTGAACTCGAATCCAACCTCAATCCAGTGAAGTAACTGGGTTCAACGCGCCCCTGCGTCAGAAGCAGGATGGAGAGCTCGTCCTTTCAGACCCTAAGGTGAGACTTCACGGGGGATCGTGGAAGGGTATCGAGGAGGGTTGGAAGGAAGTGGGAGGCTCGAGCTTTATTCCGCCAGATTGTAATACTCCCTTTTCACGTACAGGAGGATATTCCTGCGAGCCAGTTTAGCCAGAGTAGAGGGGCCCGTCCTATCCATCTTCAGAGCCCTCACCATTGAAGAGGCATCAGCACTCGAAACCAGGCCAGCGCCCCCGTGGGAATCAGGTGAGCGTGACACCCTACTGCAGGTCCAAATCTTCATACTCCAATGATAGGGAAGATCTGCAAGAAATCTTCTCTCCTTGAGCTGGTGGGAACAACACCTTTACCAAACTGCTTGCCAGGCCTCCCTTCTCTAGTCGAATTTGCTGTGCAGAGCTACAGTGAACCGGATAGCCAGGAGGAACGGACCCTGCTTGCGTTTTAAAGAGTGCACCTTTTATTCGTTGCTTTGCTCTGCTGCTGGTTTCTTCCCTGGGCTGTGCAGGACCCTCCAATCTTCCTACTTCGTGTCACTCCGACAGTCACTTCAGGAACCGTGAGCCTGCAGGACCTGCCAGGAACGTCCGCCTCAGCTACAGCCTTCTTCTCCATTTAAGGTACTGTTCAAAACCGGTTGTTAGTTTTATCCAGCCGCGGCAAAAGTGTGTGAAACCTTTTGCCAATTGGAGGGCTTGTTCTCCATTCCTTAAGCTAACTTTTCTGCTGCCCAACTTCGTCCTGAACTCTTGGCAAAGACTTAACCGCGAACTACCCTGAACTGTGTGATCTTGAGCAAAGACTTTGGTCCATTAACTTTGGGCCAGCGCCCTTTATTTTGATTTCCTCATTGTAGTTCCTTTTTCTAGATTGCTCTGCTTACTTACTTGTTGGTGCTGCTCAATTTTTGTCTAACTTTGTCTTTCCCTCCCTTTTAAATTGCTGGAGTGCCATTTTGCTCACACTTCATTTTGAGCCTAACTTGTCCAGAATCTATTGGGTGTGGTGTAGCGTAATAAGAGTGTGATTTTTCAACTGCTTTACTTTAGTGAAATGTTTTACAACTAATGTGTAAATAAATGTATATTCTTTTACTCAGAAACCTTGAGTCAGTGTTTGTTTGAATCATGGTAATTGCTGTCCTTTGTGTAACTATTGATACTGCTCACTTACTCTTGATATAAATCTGGCTGCTCAGCCATCGCTACCACTTTACTGTGCAGTACAGGATTGTACCAAGGGTGAATTTGGACTGTCACTTGTAGTCCTAATTGTGTGTGGTGTTCCCAAAGGGTAATACATATAATTCTGCCTAACACTGGTATACAGCAGTCAGGATCAAGTATAGTGATTACACTTGGAGTGCTGCTATTATCTTGGATCAACTTATCACAAGGCTAAACATCACTAAAAAGCAATATTAATCATGTCTGATATGGAAAGCTATAGTCAGGAGACCCTCCTTAGTTACACTGCGGATTATCTGAAAAATCTGTGTAGAGAAAGGAATCTCTCTGTGAAAGGCAAAAAGTCTGAATTGATTGAAAGGTGGTTAGAGAAACTAAGCCTGGAGGGATTGGTCTGAAATACCTGACCCCTCAGCAATTGCAGAAAATAATGAGGATGATAATGTGTCTATTATTGATGAGTTAGAAGAGGCAGAGGTGTCTCATAATATAGGCCTCACTGCTCCCTTACCTGCTCAGCAACCTCAACCTTTGTCCACTGGGACCCCTACAGGTCCTACACTCAGTCCTGAATTCATTGCTCTAGAAAAGATGAGGCTTGAATTGGAATTTAAACGTTTATATGCTTAAACTGAACAAAAGCATCAAGAACTTAAGCTCAGAGAAATGGAGATGAACCATGCCTTAGAAATGAAAAAGTTGTCTATTGAAAATGATTCTCTCCCAGAGTCTTCTAGGTCTTCCAGTCCTAAGAGACCCTGTATGCCTAAAGAAATTGTGGGTATGTATGAGGCTAAGCTTGATCATTTGGATTGGTTGGCAATGTTTGAATATAACCATGGGATTCAAGACATTACAGGGAATCAGTTGTTTCCCTGGCTCCTCTCTAGGCTACCCACTGTTGCATCTGATGTTGTGATGGAGTTGGGGAAGAGTGGATAGGATGGATTATGAGTGTGTGAAGCTAGCTTTAATTGCTAGATTTGGGAAGACCCCTTCCCAGTACCTTAAGAGGTTTTGGACTTTCAAAAAGCATGATGGTACCCCTTTGGCTACCTGGGTATGTGAATGTTTGAAAAACTTAGATGGTTGGGTTAAGGGTTACAGAGTAAACACTTATGAAGGTATGAGAAATCTTGTTATGTTGGAATCAATTTATGATGCCTGCTCTCCTGAGCTCAGACAGCACTTGGCTGATTCAAAGGAGATAGATCCCAAGAAGTTAGCTAAGGCTGCCGATTTGTGGGTTGCCAACAGGGCTACTCACAAGGATTCTGGGGCAGCTCAGAAGAAGTAAGAGGTAAAGCAGTCAAAGAAAGATAACAGGGAGAATTCTAATACCTCCAATCCAAAAGAGGGTCACAAACAGCAACATAGGGGTAAACCACAAGGGAAACCGAATCAGGCTAGTGCCCCATCTGGAGCAAAACCAGATGGAGGTCAGAACAAACCCCCATTCATCAAGACATTTGGAAAATGTTATGTTTGTGGGTCAACTGACCATGTGAAAGGGGATCCCAGATGTAAGGGTAACCTTTCAGGGGTCCACACTGTCTCCATAGCCTTCTCCCCAGAGGAAAAAGTACCTATGGCAAGTGGGAACTTTCACCTACTGGCTGATGAACCCATGAGAGTATCAGCTAGTGTTTCTTTGGTGTCCCTGGGCTTGTGGGAATAACAGATTTTAGATCTCTATCATTCCATCCCAGATAATACATGAGAGTATTATAGAGATACTGTTCTTGTGAATTGCCAGGAGACTCCTGCCATCAGAGACACTGGAGCCAGCATAACTGTGGTGGATGAATCATTTTTCAAGGTTGAGGATGTTGCTGAGGCACCCAAATGCCTCACCAAGTTAGCTGGAGGCCCTGTGCTAATACTTCCCCATTTAACAGCTCTCATCCAGTGTAATGATATGACTGTCAAAATACCTGTTAGTGTGCAGAGTGAAGTGCCTGGGAGAGTCCTGTTGGGTAATGACTTGAAAACTCTTGGAGTTGTGCCCAGTACCGCCAGGCCTCCCAGTAACAGGAAACAGGAGCTCACTAGACCTGCAAGGGAGAGGACCTTAAGAGGCTCTCCAGAGGAGTTGATAGAGGAAACTATCGCTCCCACTCCACAGGAGTTGCTCACTGATATGTCTGGAAAGAAAGAGGCAAAGGGGAAACCCAGGACCTCAAGGAAAAAGTCAGACAGCACCCCTGTGCTACCAACAAGGACATCACCAAGATTGTCCAAGGTCACACCTGTGACTCCTCCACCTGCTGAGGCAGAGTGTGAGGTACAACCATGTGTGGTTGATCCAGTTTCTGAGGAATCAGATCTGGAGGAAGACACTGTTTTGGTTGGAGATCTTGACCCTGTTGAGCATCCTGAGCTGGAGTCTTTACTGGCTGAAAGTGGACCCAACAGGGCAGACTTCAGCAGAAGACAAAGAGAGTGTCCTACTCTCGATGGTCTTTGACAACAGGCTGCTTCTCAATTTGATGGGCCAGAGGGTGAAAAGCATAGGTTAAGCTGTGAAGATGGCCTCTTCTACAGTGAACCGACTGAGTCTATCCATGGGGACTGCAAAAGAATTGTAGTGCCCCTTGCCAACAGACTCCAGTTCCTACAGTCAGCCCATTAGATACCATTGGCTGGTCATTTGAGTTTCAAAAAGACCAAGGAAAGGCTCTCCTTATACTTCTACTGGCCTAGGATGGGTTCAGCAGTTGACAAATTTTGTAGGAGCTGTCACCAAACCTCTGGCAAGAGTGGAGCCAATAATGTGGCACCCCTGGTGCCTCTCCCAGTGGTGGGAGTGCATTTTGAGAGGGTGGGAATAGATATTGTTGGTCCCCTTGACCCTCCCACATCTTCAGGGAACAGGTTTATCCTGGTTGCAGTAGACCACGCTACAAGATACCCAGAAGCAATACCTATGAGGACTGTTACGGCTCAGGCTGTGGCTAAGGATCTATTTGCTATTTGTACCAAAGTAGGGTTTCCTAAGGAAGTGATATCCGACAAGGGATCCAATTTTATGTCCCACTACATGCAAGCCATGTGGAAAAACTGTGGTGTCACTTACTAGTTCTCTACAGCCTACCATCCACAGACAAATGGACTGGTAGAGAGGTTTAATCGAACTGTGAAGAGCATGATAGGTGGGACCTTCTACTGCCATGCCTTCTCTTTGCTTATAGAGAAGTCCCTCAGGAGGGAGTCGGATACAGTCCCTTTGAACTTCTTTATGGCCATCCAGTCAGAGGTCCATTTGCCCTGATTGAGGAGGGGTTGGAGAGTGCTCCTTTGTAACGCTCACCTGATTCCCACGGAGGCGCAGGTCTGGCTTCGAGTGCTGATGCTTCTTCAATGGTGAAGCGCAGGACTCTGAAGATGGACAGGAAGGGCCCTCTACTCTGGATTCTCCGGCTTGCAGGAATATTCCCCTGTGCGTGAAAAGGGAGTATTACCTATTGACTGAGTTATGCTCAAGCCTCCCACTCTCTTCCAGCCCTCCACGATACCCTTCCACGATTCCCTGTGAAGTCTCACCTTAGGGCCAGGAAGGGTGAGCTCTCCATCCTGCTTCTGATGCAGGGGCGCGTTGAAAACCAGTTACTTCACTGGATTGAGGATTGGTGGGAGTTCAGGTAAGCTTGACTATTCAGGTAAGGCTCTGTAAAAGTTCTGTTGCAAGTTCAAAAGTCCAAGCTTAATAATAATGTTCATTGTCTTTTGCAGCAAGCGCTAATGCTTATGTCTTTTTTCCCCTTAGGGGCCGGGGTTCGGAATGCCGGAGATATGGCACCGACCCGAAGTGAAACGTGCAGTTCCAGTTCCAGTAAATGGCAGGTTAGATCTGGATGAGCGCTCGGGAACTGTCTTTGCATACGCTCATTCAATGTCTTTGTCTTTTTTCCCCATAGGGGCCGGGGTCCGGAAAATGCCTGGAAGCGGCAAGACCCGAAATGAAAAGGGAATGACCCAACAGGTAAGTCTTATTCCCTTCCTTCTCTCACCTCTTATTCTTGTCTTTTTCTCTAGGCTCTGGGAAGTGGCTGTGTATCCGGATGATCGCTGCTGAAGATGGAGGAACCCAGGAAAGGTAAGTGAAATGCAGCGCTGCAGCGATCGTAACAAAATGCTTTTAAAAAATAATGTCTTTCCTTTCAGGATCGTCTGTGATGTCTCTGTGGTGCAGATTTAGCTGGTAAGGTCTCTTGTCTCCCTTTGCAGGTGACCCAGGATGCTGACAGGCGTGGCTGAAGTCCAGATGCAGGAGCTGACACGGTGAGCGTCCAGCTGCGAGGAGCAGAACAATGCGAAGCCTGAGTTGCTGATCGGGTGTGGTTTAAATAGCTTTGGAAGAAGTTCCCAGTCTATATCCTTCCCAGACCACACCCGGGTGGAAAGTAGTCCCACAGGTAAAGTAGTTCCATTCAGGCCTCAAGAGGGCCTGGATGTAGCAGCATGGTCTGCATCAGGTAAGTGCACATTAAAACACTTGAACACATGCCTAGCTTTATGAGCCTGGCGCCTAAGGCGCCAGAACAGGGGTCCTACATGAGTCTGGCGCCTAAGGCGCCAGGACTACGTCCAAAGGGCCCCAGCTTGGGCCGCTGGCACTCTCCTGGGGGAAATGATGCCTGCCTCTGGGGTTGCTGGGTCGGACCTGGCTCCTTGGAGGTAGGCATCATGACAGTACCCCCCCTCAAGGCCCCTCCCAAGGTTGTTCCCTCCGGGGGTTTGGGCTTGTTCGGAAATCTCCGGTGAAACCTTTGCACTAATCGAGGTGCGTGGACATGGTTACTAGGCTCCCACGATCTCTCCTGAGGTCCATATCCCTTCCAGTCAACAAGATAGAAGAGTTTCGACTTTACCAACTTGGAGTCTAAAATGTCTTTAACTTCGAATTCTAATTCCCCTTCAATTTGAACTGGATCTGGAGGCTTCGACAATCGGGTTCCTGGTTGTACTGGCTTCAAAAGTGATGCATGAAAAACTGGATGAATACGCATGTTGGACGGTAGATCCAGTTTAAAGGCCACTGGGTTGATTATAGCTTTGATGGGATAAGGTCCTATGAATCTGGGATTGAAGGTTCGCGGGCCCTTGAGGGGTAAATGTTTAGTTGCTAGCCATACCTGGTCTCCTACTTGGTAAGGAGGAGTTTTACTTCGGTGCAAATCAGCGTTTTCTTTGTACTTTTTCTTGGCTTGCTGTAAATGAGTTGCAGCTTCTTTGAAGGCTCGGGTTATTGTGGAATGCAGATGATTTACTGCAGGCATTTCCAGGGTCAGAGGTGGATCTAGGTCAGAGGTCCGAGGATGGTGACCATACAAAGTATAAAAGGGAGTTTGTCCGGTTCCAGAATGCACTGAATTGTTGTATGCATATTCTGCGATCCAAAGGATGTCTTTCCAATTTAACTCGGATTGGTGTAACATGCACCGAAGATATTGCTCGAGAGTCTGATTGGTTCTCTCGGTTTGTCCGTCGGTCTGGGGGTGGTGGCTGGTGGATAACCGCACATCTATTTGTGCTAGTTGGCAACACTTCTTCCAAAAATGTGAGATAAATTGACTTCCACGATCCGAGACTAATATGGAAGGGAAACCATGTATGCAAACTATATTCTCCAGGAATTCCTTGGCCAAAGTGGAAGCTGAAGGCAAACCCTTTAAAGGGATAAAGTGGGCCATTTTGGAGAATAGGTCCACAATTACAAGGATTGTGTTGTAACCAGCACAAGGAGGCAGATCTGTTATAAAGTCCATTGACAGGGTGTGCCATGGTGCCGGTGGAATATCCAAGGGTTGAAGTAGGCCAGCTGGCCTTTTCTTTTGAGCCTTGTTTTGGGCGCAAATTCCACAAGACAGTACAAAAGACTTTATGTCCAGAAGTGGCGTTTGATTTTTTCCTCTGTTTTAGTGATACCAGGGTGTCCTTCCATTAAAGATTCATGATGATGGGCAATAACAAGTTCTTGCAATTCTTTACTTGGCAGAAACAACCGCTCCTGGAAGTAGGGTAAGTCATCCTTAACGGTGTAATGAGGACCCTTTTGACTCCATTCCAGTAAGGTTGAAGAGTCTCGAAGTTGTTTTACTTGCATTTGGATATCCTAAATAGTTTGCAATGAAGTCAAGCCTAAGATTCTTTGCTCAGGTATGATGGGCACAGGTTCTAAGCTCGAATTAGGTTCTTCCATGCCAATCCGGGATAAGGCGTCCGCTTTTCCATTCTTGCAGCCAGGGCGATAGGTAATTACAAAATCAAATTCTGCAAAGAATAGAGCCCATCGGAGTTGTCGTGAAGATTGAGCTTTGGTTGTTTTTAAATACTGTAAGTTTCTGTGGTCCGTAATTACGGTGATGGTGTGTCTTGCCCCGAGAAGATAGTGACGCCAAGCCTTGAAAGCAGATTTGATGGCCAGTAACTCTTTATCGGTAATTGCATAGTTGATTTCAGGAGGAGAACATTTTCTGGACCAAAAGGCCACTGGGTGTAGTTGGTTAGTTTTTGGGTCTCTTTGCGACAGGACAGCTCCCATGGCCGAACTGGATGCATCGGTTTCCACTATGTACAGGAGATCTGGGTGCGGGTGCTTCAATACAGGTGCAGAGGTGAATTTGGTTTTCAGGTCCTGGAAGGCTTGTTCGGCCTCAAGAGTCCATTCGAAGCGTTTGTTTTTCTTTAGGAGAGCGGTGATGGGTTGGACTGTTCGGGAAAATTCCGGGATGAATCTTCGATAGAAATTGGCAAAGCCGAGCATGCTCTGAACTCCCTTCACTGAGCTTGGAGATGGCCATTTGAGGATGGCGTCCACCTTTCGCGAGTCCATTCGGACTCCTTGAGGTGTCAGGATGAATCCGAGAAACTCAACTTCTGTGGTATGAAAAACGCATTTTTCGAGTTTTGCAAATAATCTGTGCTGGCGCAGTTTCTCAAGAACAGCCCTAACATGTTTTCTGAGATCAGATTCTGAAGAAGAGTACACCAGGATGTCGTCAATGTAAACAATGACACAGACATCGATAAGTTCCCGAAGAACATCATTCATAAAGTACTGAAAGGCGGCAGGTGCATTGCACAAACCGAAGGGCATCACCTGATATTCGAAGAGCCCAAACTTGGTGCGGAATGCAGTCTTCCATTCGTCGCCTTCTTTTATGCGCACCAGGTGATAAGCTCCTCGGAGATCTAACTTGGTGTACACACAAGCGTCTTTCACCTGGTCGATAAGCTCAGGGATCAAGGGCAGAGGATAACGATTCTTAATCGTTATTTGATTTAGGGCGCGATAGTCTATACACGTTCTAAGGTCGCCTTCTTTTTTCGGCACGAAGAACAGAGCTGAAGAGACAGGAGACTTGGACGGGCGAATAAAACCATTGGCTAGGTACTGATCTAAATACTGACGCAAATGCAGGTTCTCAGGTTCCGTAAGAGCATAAATCCTACTACAAGGTAGTTGAGCATTGGGTATCAGATCGATTTGGCAATCATAAGACCGATGGGGAGGTAACGTGTTAGCCTGTTCTTTCTGAAAAACGTCTTGGAATTCTTGGTATTCTGACGGTAGCTGTACAGTGGTGGAAGTTGCTGAGGCTAGACCCATAGCTGGATTTCTTGGATAACAAGTTGGTTCACAATCAGGAAAACTTATCTTCTTTGCTCGCCAGTCAATTCTGGGATTATGTGTTTCTAACCAAGGAATTCCAAGAATTACTTGAAATTGTGGGGCCTTGATCACATCAAACACGATTGCTTCCCGATGTCCATCCTGACCCACCAGTGTCACTTCAACAGTGGAATGCGTTACAGGCCCTGAGGCTATTTCGGTTCCATCTACTGTAGTAATGACATCTTGGGTTACTTTCGGGCGGAGAGGAAGCTTAATCCTGGAAGCCAATTCACGGTCTATGTAATTTCCAATAGCTCCACTGTCGATGTATGCTTTTATAGCATGCAACTGCTGAGGCTGTTTTGGGTCCACGAGCACCATTGGCATGACAAAATGCGAGGTCAAAGAGTTAGTTTTCAAGCTCGGCAAGTGGACCCCTACGCTTGCCGGGCTAGGTCGTTTCCCGAATCAGGTGTCACTAATTCGTTATCAGTAGCTCCAACCACCTTCTTAAGTGGTTTAACTGGACAATTTCGAAGAAAGTGACCGGAAGTCCCGCAATACAGACAAAGTTGCATTTGCCGCCTTCTCTCTCATTCTTTCTGCGTTAATGGTCCTTTAACACCACCGAATTGCATAGGTTCAGATACGTCGGTACTCTTGGAGGTAGCGTGGGTTTTGATCGGTGCTCGGTTTTCATACTTGAACCGATCTGCTTTTCTATTTTGAAGTCTGTGATCAAGTTGAACCACCAAGTCAATGTAGTCTGCGCAGACCTGTGGTGGGTTTACTATCTGAGCTAGAACATCCTTAAGCTCTCCGCGCAGGCCTCGATGAAACAATGTGATCCTTTTGCTTTCTGGCCATCCAGTTTCCACAACCAGTCTGTTAAAGGGGGCTATGTAGGACAAAAGATCCTGATTACCTTGTCGTAAGGATAGCAGTTCATTATCAAGGGCCTGTCCTTGAGAGTGTCGAGCGAACAATCTTTCCATGCTGGCCTGGAAGCCCTGAAAATTCCGGAGAATGGGATTATCCTGATTTACCAATGGAATAGACCAATCGGCAGCACTGCCACTGAGGTAAGATAGTATAAAGGCTACCTTGGTCTGGTCGTTAGGGAAGGCTCCGGGTCTGCATAGAAAGTGTAAACGACATTGGTTCATAAAGACGGCATATTTCTTGGGATCCCCCGCAAAACGTTCAGGCGGGGCCAAAGGCATGTGTCCAGGTAGATTAATTTGTACCGGGTTACTCAAACCCATTGATGTGGAAATGTCTCCGGAATTAGGTAAAGGAGAGTGCCCTGCCTGGGCCTGTAATAACCTTTTGGCTAGGTCATCAGTTCTTTCCTTGGATAAGATCAGTTCTCTTTTGAGAGCGTTAGTCTCCTGGCGGGCTGAGTGCACCTCTGCCCGTAATTCCCCCAAAAGCTGGGCCAGCTGGTCAGTCTCGCAAGTCTCCATAGCGCCCGGGTGGGAAATTGTGGGTTTGCTTCGCGTTCTGTAACGCTCACCTGATTCCCACGGAGGCGCAGGTCTGGCTTCGAGTGCTGATGCTTCTTCAATGGTGAAGCGCAGGACTCTGAAGATGGACAGGAAGGGCCCTCTACTCTGGCTTCTCTGGCTCGCAGGAATATTCCCCTGTGCGTGAAAAGGGAGTATTACCTATTGACTGAGTTATGCTCAAGCCTCCCACTCTCTTCCAGCCCTCCACGATACCCTTCCACGATTCCCCGTGAAGTCTCACCTTAGGGCCAGGAAGGATGAGCTCTCCATCCTGCTTCTGATGCAGGGGCGCGTTGAAAACCAGTTACTTCACTGGATTGAGGATTGGTGGGAGTTCAGGTAAGCTTGACTATTCAGGTAAGGCTCTGTAAAAGTTCTGTTGCAAGTTCAAAAGTCCAAGCTTAATAATAATGTTCATTGTCTTTTGCAGCAAGCGCTAATGCTTATGTCTTTTTTCCCCTTAGGGGCCGGGGTTCGGAATGCCGGAGATATGGCACCGACCCGAAGTGAAACGTGCAGTTCCAGTTCCAGTAAATGGCAGGTTAGATCTGGATGAGCGCTCGGGAACTGTCTTTGCATACGCTCATTCAATGTCTTTGGGCCTCATTCCGAGGCTGGCGGTAAGGGTTAACGGTCACCGTTAATGGCAACGGTGACCGTTAACACTTACCACCATATTCCGAGTTCCCTTTTGCGGGTTGGCATTTAACGCCTGCTTTTAGCATGCGTTAAAAATCCAACCCGCAAAGGGACCTTGGAGTAAATTACGGCACCATTGAGCCCTATGGGGGCAGGAATGGGGATGGGGAACCGGTATGGTGAATGGGGAATTACCGGTCCCTCCAACCTTGGAATGGACCGGTAATTACTCCATTCACCATGCCGGATTTCCATGGAGTAAATAGCTCCATGGTTGCTTACCATGGTGCTATTTACTCCATGGATAGCGCCAGCCTCGGAATGAGGCCCTTTGTCTTTTTTCCCCATAGGGGCCGGGGTCCGGAAAATGCCTGGAAGCGGCAAGACCCGAAATGAAAAGGGAATGACCCAACAGGTAAGTCTTATTCCCTTCCTTCTCTCACCTCTTATTCTTGTCTTTTTCTCTAGGCTCTGGGAAGTGGTTGTGTATCCGGATGATCGCTGCTGAAGATGGAGGAACCCAGGAAAGGTGAGTGAAATGCAGCGCTGCAGCGATCGTAACAAAATGCTTTTAAAAAATAATGTCTTTCCTTTCAGGATCATCTGTGATGTCTCTGTGGTGCAGATTTAGCTGGTAAGGTCTCTTGTCTCCCTTTGCAGGTGACCCAGGATGCTGACAGGCGTGGCTGAAGTCCAGATGCAGGAGCTGACACGGTGAGCGTCCAGCTGCGAGGAGCAGAACAACGCGAAGCGTGAGTTGCTGATCGGGTGTGGTTTAAATAGCTTTGGAAGAAGTTCCCAGTGTGTATCCTTCCCCGACCACACCCGGGTGGAAAGTAGTCCCACAGGTAAAGTAGTTCCATTCAGGCCTCAAGAGGGCCTGGATGTAGCAGCATGGTCTGCATCAGGTAAGTGCACATTAAAACACTTGAACACATGCCTAGCTTTATGAGCCTGGCGCCTAAGGCACCAGGACAGGGGTCCTACATGAGCCTGGCGCCTAAGGCGCCAGGACTGCGTCCAAAAGGCCCCAGCTTGGGCCCGCTGGCACTCTCCTGGGAGAAATGATGCCTGCCTCTGGGGTTGCTGGGTCGGACCTGGCTCCTTGGAGGTAGGCATCATGACATCCTTCCCCCAAGCCAGTCAGAGTGACTGACTATGTGATAGGTCTCCGGAGGAGAATGTCACACATGATGGCAGAAGCTAGTGATAACTTAAAAGCATGTCAGGCTCTGGTCAAACATTGGCATGACCAGAAGGCCAGCATGGTTGAGTTTACTCAAGACCAGCTTGTATTAGTTATGGTGCCAATAAGGCAGAGGGCCTTGCAGGACAAATGGATAGGACTCTTCAAGTTTGTGGGAAACTTGGAGAGATGAACTATTTGGTGGACTTAGGCAGACCTACGGAGGCTCCCAGAGTCTCCGACACCAACCGTTTAAAGGCATATGTCTTGAACCCAGAAGTGGGAGCTTTGCTTCTAGCTTCAGCTCAAGAGGAGGAGGAGAGTGAACCTCTACCTGACCTCCTCAGAGGCCAACCTTTGGATGAGAACATAGAAGGAGTCAAGCTCTCTTCTCAACTGACATCTGAGCAACAGGAGGAGTGCAAAGTTATGTTAAATCAGTTTGCCTCCCTGTTTTCACTTTCACCAGGCCTGACCCTGTGGTGCCAGCATGATATTCTCACTGGTGACTGTCTACCTGTGAAAAGCAGAGGAACCAGAAACAAGGTGGGCAACCATAGAGCGTGAATGTTTTGCCATTGTGTGGTCTTTGTAGAAGTTTAGACCATACTTGTATGGATATACTTTTGTGATTCAGACAGACAACCAACCCTTGAGATGGTTAATTCAAATGAAAGGGGAGAACCCAAAACCTCTGAGATGATCAATCTGCCTGCAAGGGTTTGATTTCACCATTGACCACTGAGCAGGATGTCACCACCAAAATTCTGATGGTCTCTCTAGGATGTTTTTACCTGACTAGAGGTAGAGATTCATCCAGGAGTGGATTAAATCCTCCTGTCGCTTAGTCAGGTGGGGGGCGAGTTTTAGGGAGAATTCTCCAGAATGTCTAATTTCCCTTACCTACTGAGTCCCTCAGCAGCTTTGCTAGATTTCTAGGATTTTTTTTTTCACCTGGGAAGAGTGTGAGTCTTTTTTCCCCACTCATTTTCTTGTGTTCATAGAGTGTGGAGCCTCACCTACTCCATAGGCATCATCTTTTTACTGAGTGTTACTAAGCACCTTCAGTGCAGTGACACAGGATTGTCTTTTTGACTTCCTGATTCCATTTTCTGTGACTGACTACTGTCTCCCAGAACATGTAAAGTTGCCATTAACTTTATTAGTCTCTTTTAAAACTCACAGATCCAGTACAAACGATCTTAAATAGAGTTCTGGAAAAGGTTAATACTTATCCCTTTTTGTCTTTTTCTCTTGGAGCATTATTTTGCTCCCTTTTCATTAAGACTTGGCTGGTGGCAGTGGTAACTACCCTATTTTTCCTACCGCGGTTATCTTAAATTAAATAGCCTTGGTATTGCTTTAGGCTATCTTGGAAGCCTCGAACTTAAACCCGCTAGACCATATATGTTTTTATACGGCTCCAGCTGGGTTCCTTCACCATTTCTTTTTGTACAAGTCTTTCTTGTGTTTCACTCTGCGTGCCAAACCAGGTTTGGTTCCTTTGTTCGCCGTCCTTTCGCGGGCTTCTGCACAGAAGCCCTCCTTAGGCGCCTGTATGTCAGGGGGGGCAGGATGTGAAGAAGGGGTTTAGGACTCCCTGCACAGGGTCTCCTTGGAGACCCATGTCACACTCTGATCTGATTGGCTGTGGTGACTGTCCTGGCGGGACAGCCACCCTGCTGTGTGATTGACAACCAGGCTATGTGAATGGGGAAAAATTGCATAGAAAGCAAGTCTCTGGGGCTGGAAAGGCGGAGTCGCCACTGGAACGAGAGAACCAATGAGGAGCTGACAGTAGAGGACCCCTACCACGACTGAACAATCTTCATACTCCAACGACAGGGAGGATCTGCAAGGAATCTTCTCCCCTTGAGCTGGTGGGAACAACCCGTTTACCAAACTGCTCTCCAGGCCTCCCTTCTCTGGTCGGATTTGCTGTACAGAGCTACAGTGAACCAGATAGCCAGGAGGAGCGGACCCTGCTTTCGTTTTAAGGACCACACCTTTCATTTGTTGCTTTGCTCTGCTGCTGGTTTCTTCCCTGGGCAGTGCAGGACCATCCAGTCTTCCTACTTTGTGTCAGTCTGACAGTCGCTTCAGGAACCGTGAGCTTGCAGGACCTGGCAGGAACGTTCGCCTCAGCTACAGCCTTCTTCTCCATTTAAGGTACTGTTCAAATCCGGTTGCTCGTTTCGTTCAGCCGCGGCGAAAATGTGTGAAACCTTTTGCCAATCCAAGGGCTTCTCCTTCTCCATTCTTTAAGCTAACTTTTCCGCCGACCAAATTCGTCTTGAACTCTTGGCAAAGACTTAACCACAAACTACCCTGAACTGTGTGATCTTGAGCAAAGACTTTGGTCCATTGACTTTGGGCCAGGCCCCTTTAATTTGATTTCCTCACTGTAGTTCCTTTTTCTAGATTACCCTGCTTACTTACTTCGTGGTGCAGCTACATTTTTTTCTATCTTTGTCTTTCCCTCCCTTTTAAATTGCAGCAGTGCCATTTTGCTCACACTTCATTTTGAGCCTAACTTGTCCAGAATCTATTGGGTGTACTGGAGTGTATTAAGAGTGTGATTTTTGAACTGCTTTACTTTAGTGAAATGTTTTTAAACTGATGTGTAAATAAATGTATATTCTTTTACTCAGAAACCTTGAGTCAGTATTTGTTTGAATCATGGTAATTGCTGTCCTTTGTGTAACTATTGATACTGCTCACTTACTCTTGAGAAAAGTCTGGCTGCTCAGCCATCGCTACCACTTTACTGTTTAGTACAGGCTTGTACCAAAGGTGAATTTGTACTTTCACTTGTGGTCCTAATTATGTGTGGTGTTCCCAAAGGGTACTGCATATAATTCTGCCTAACAGTACCCAGAGTTGAGAGGCTTCTTAATGTTTACAAAAATGTGGGAGTGCACAGCCGCCATACTTTCTCGGTTCCGTGAGGACTGATCTGGACAACCTGGAGGTCTTTTTCTTCCAGATGTATGTCATTATCGTCCTAGTCAGACTTTTAAAGTAGGAGGCTGGGATTTTAACTGGTAGTGCCTGAAACAGATACATGACACGAGGTAGAACCGTAATTTTTACTGCTGTGATCCGGCCCCACCATGATGTGGATAAGGGGTTCAGCTCTCTACATCTCGTTTGATTTGCTCTAATTGAGGGGGGTAGCTTTCTTCATATTAATTTCTCTATTCTGTCGGTCAGTGTTATCCCCAGGTGTCTGACCCCTTTATTTGCCACCTTCAGCTGTAGTGCTGGGGCCTGCCGTTGTATGGAGTCTCTGTTGCCTGCCAATATGAGTATTTCAGAATGTTGTCCGTTAATTTTTAACCCTGAGAGCGCTCCATACATTTCTATGTCCTGTAAGAGTATCGGCAGGGACTGCTCTGGGTCCCCTAATATCACTAGCATGCCACACGCATATGCTGCTATTTTATGGGAGTGGCCTGCCATTTCTATGCCTTTTATCGATGGAGTTTCCCATATCCGTGCCAGTAGGGGTTCCAGGAATATTGCATATAGAAGTGGGGAGAGGGGGCCGCCCTGTTTGGTCCTTCTCTCAATCCGAACTCTTTCAGATAAGCCTCCATTCACTGCTATATGGAAACTAGGGGAGTTGTAGTTGGCCTAAATCATACTTATGAAGGTGTCTCCTATGCCCATTTTTCTCAGAATGCAGAAGAGGAGTGTCCACTCGATGCGGTCAAACGCCTTTTCCGCCTAGAGTGCTAGTAGTATGGTCAGTGTGCGTGTGATCCCTATTTTTTCTACCGGGTGGATTATTCTCCTAGTATTATCATGGGTCTGCCTGTTTGGGATGAATCCTGACTGGTCCTGGTGGATCAACTTCGGGAGGACATGTGATAATCTATTGGCTAACATTTTTGTATATAGTTTAGCATCCAGGTTGATTAATGCTATCGGCGGTATGACCTTGATAATGCCGGATTCTTCCCCTGTTTGTGGAAGACCAGCAGTTTTGCCTCATTCATGGACTGGGTTATATTTCCTTTTTCTTTGAATGTGTTAAAGAGCTCTGCAAGGATTGGAGATAGGCGATCTCTATACGTCTTATAGAAAAGTGCAGTGTAACTGACCGGGCCTGGAGCTTTATTCACCGGGAGTTCTCTAGTGGATTTTTTAACCTCCTCCTCTGAAATCGCTCCATCCAGGTACTTTTTCTCGTCATCCGAGATTGCTGGAAGATGGGTATTGTAGAGGTACTTTTCCTGGTCTACTTCGTTAGGGTGGTCGGAGGAGTATAGGTTTTGGTAAAATTGTTTAAAAATATCCCCTATGTCTGCTGATTGGGTCTTCATCTGCCCATTGTTATCTACAAGGCTTTCTACTTTCTGTTTTGCCTGTTTTCTTTAAGATGCCTGGCCAGCATTCTATCTGCTTTATTCGCCTTCACATAATACCAGTGTGTCATATGTAGCAGGTTACTCTCTGCCCTTGTGGATGGCTTCTAACTGACCATGGACATGTCTTAGGGCTTTCTTTAGTTTAGTGGACTGTGTTTGGACCAATTCCCTTTGGATCGCTGCCACTTTCTCCTCTAACTCTGCTTCACGTAGGCGGTTTTGTTTATCCCTCTTAGCTTTTAGGGCAATGAGGTGTCCCCATGTCACCGCCTTAAAGGCCTCCCTGGGGGTTTCTGGGAGATTTCTGGGAGATTATTGCTGGGAGATTATTGCTGGCAAAATATTCTATTATTTATTTTGATTGATTCCCCCATCATCAGGTCTTGAATAATCTGTTGCAGGAATTTCCATCTCCATAGTCCGCTCTGTCGACGGGATAACGAGATGTCCGCCCAGAGGGGGGAATGGTCGGGGGGTGAAATCTGTCCTATCTCTGTGTGTATGACCTTCCTCAGTAGTCCCATCGAGACCCAGATATAATCTATTCTAGACATGTTGTTATGGACATGTGAAAAATGTGTGTATCCGCTTTGTTGTCCATTGATACCCCTCCATACATCTACTAGCGCTTGATTTTCCATTTTTGCTCGAAGGGTTTGGATGTAGTTCCCTGTCCTTGTGATCTGGCTCCTGATCTGTCCAGTGTGGGGTCCCATGCAATTTTAAAATCCACCCCCTATACCACCTCTCCCGTGGCAAACCTTTCCAGTTTATATAGGACGCCCCTAATGAAGCCGTCTTGTCCCGAGTTTGGGGCATATATTACCGTTAGAGTCAGGGGGTATCCCTCGATGTGGGTGTTCACAAAGAGATATCTCCCATGTTTATCCATGTTTATACACCTGCGTGTTGTGGATTTGCTGGTTAAAGGAGTTGTGAAATGCTATCAGGACCCCCTCAATTTTCTCCTGTTCATTTGCTTGGATGATTTGGTTATATCCTTTCAAGCGCACCTTCCCTTTATACTTACTCTTTATATGAGTTTCTTGGAGGATTATAACTTCAAATTTCCCTCTTTGGAGGAACTCTCCACTTTCTTTCTTTTGACCGAGGAGTTCAGCCCCCGGACATTGTACCATTGTACGTTAATATTTTCAGCCCCATTCTTTCATGGATTGCGTGGACTCTGTTGTTTTTGACCAGTTCCTTATTTTTGGTATCTGTTCCCTTCCGGATTCCATCCCACTACCCCTTCTTCCTTCCCTAACTTCGCAACCCCCAACTTGCGTCCTCCTTCGCGGCCATCTCTGCCGGCCTGGTATCTGCGTCTGACCTTGCGGTTTGCTCGCCTTGTGTTCTCCCCTTTGTCTGTGCAGTCAGATCAGCTCCCCAGAGTTGTACTAGATTTGATTCTTGTCTTGTGTGTGTGACCTGCAGCGTAGATTGTTGTTGTCTTTCCATGGACTTTGACATGTGTGCTGCTCTCCACAGATCTGTTCGCTTTTGGGGAGAGATCGTCGGGGCTCGGTCTTATGATGGCCTATTCCTGGTGTAAGTGGAGTCCCCTTGCTCCCTTGTGTGGAGGTGGTCTCCTGTTTGGGTATCACTGCTGAGGGGGGTCGCTGTTATGGGTGGGTCGGTTGTGTCAGGCTTATCCCCAGCCCCCTGTGTGGGCTCACGTGGAGTCATGTTCATGTGCCACTTTCTCGAGCGGTTATGTGCCTGGGTGCCCGTGCATATGGCTGTTTCCTTCTTAGTTGCTGTTTCCTCGTGTCTGCAGTTCCTGTTTATTTTATTATGTCTGTTGGCTTGCCCTCCTACCTGGCTTTCTGGCTGTGGTCTGCAAGATTCCTTTCGCTTTAGTTCTGTTTTATTTTAATATCTTTTAGTGCCGGAGCAAGGGAGGGTAGTCCATTCTGCATCACCCAAGTGTTTTGTGTACCCCCGTGTGTGCTTCGCCCCCTGATTTATTCCGTTGTGCCTGATGGGTATCACTGCTGAGGGGGGTCTCTGTTGAGGGCGGGTCAGCCGTGTCTGGCTTGCCCCCAGCCCCCTGTGTGGGCACACATGGAGTAGTGGTCATGTGCCACTTCCTCGAGCGGTTATGTGCCTAGGCGCCCGTGCATATGGCTGGTTCCTTCTTTGTTGCTGTTTCCTCGTGTCTGAGGTTCCTGTTTATTTTAATATGTCTGTTGGCTTGCCCTCCTACCTGGCTTTCTGGCTGTGGTCTGCAAGATTCCTTTCGCTTTAGTTCTGTTTTTATTTTAATATCTTTTAGTGCCGGAGCAAGGGGGGGTAGTCCGTTCTGCGTCACCCAAGTGTTTTGTGTGCCCCCGTGTGTGCTTCACCCCCTGATTTATTCCGTTGTGCCTGATGGGTATCACTGCTGAGGGGGGTCTCTGTTGAGGGCGGGTCGGCCGTGTCTGGCTTGCCCCCGGGCCCCTGTGTGGGCATACGTGGAGTAGTGTTCATGTGCCGCCACTTCTAGCGGTTATGTGCCTGGGTGCCCGTGTATAAGGCCGCTTCCTTCTTAATTGCTGTTTCGCCCATGTCCGCAGTTCCTTTTTATTTATTATGCCTGTTTGCGTGCCCTTCTACTTGACTTTCTTTCTGTGGCACACGAGATTCCTCTCGTTTTAATACTGTTTTATTTCTTTTAGTGTCGGAGCATGGGGGGATAGTCAGTTCAGCGTCAGCCGGGTGTTTGGTGTACCGACTTGTGTGTTTCGCCCCCTGATTTGTGCCGTTGTGCCTGGTGGGTCTAGTGTGGAGAATCTACAGGCCGCATGTCCCGTTCTGCCCACTCGCCTGCGGTCCCCTTAGTTGCTGGTTTCGTGGTAGTGTGGTGGCTTGGGGTCTCCATGCGCTGTTAGGGCATTCCTTGACATATGGACTGCTTGTGCTCTTCCTATGCGCGGAGGTCCGGGTTCGTATGTGATTCCTCTCCTTCCGTTCTGTCTCATGGATGAGGGTCGGGGGTAGGCCGGGGAAGTCCGCACCCTCTGCCCTCGCTCTGTCTTCGGGCTCTATCTCTCTCGGTAGTGTCGCGCTACTGTTCCTTGACTGCCTCTAACCTGCTCCCGGTGCCGACCTCGGGAGGGGGTCCAGCCGATCCTGCAACTGCCTTACGTGGGACCTTTCGTAGAGGTCTCCCTATGAGGCACGGCTTTATGATTGTGTTCCTGCCGCAGACCCGACTTCTGGGGAACTTTCTGAGTCTCTCTCTCGCCGTTTGGGTGTTTCGGTGCTTGCTGCTCGCAGTTTGATACAAGCCGGGTGAGTAGGTTCTGTCCATGTGTGTCTCTAGTCTCTAGTGCTCCGTTTGTACTTACTCTGGCCTCCTTGTGGGATCTGACTGCCGCAGCAGGATATCCCACTGGTCCGAAGTGCTGGCTCGTTGTTTTACGGTCTCTCATAGTTGAACTCTGATGGGCTATTCTTTTACTCTCCCGCAGCTCAGCTTAGCGGTCGCCTTGATTCTCCACCGATTTCCCCTGCAACGGTGCGTTCTCCTGGGGCTATGAATCCGCTTTATTATCGTTATTTATTTGCGCGGCGGGGAAGGGGAGATGGAACCTCACTCACACACGTCTTCCCCTCACACCCGCCATCTTGGAGTCTACTACTACACTTTTCTGATGAGATTCTTGAACTCTTGTGGGTTAATTACAAAAAAGAGGTTGGTAGCACCCCCAGTAATAACCATAAATAATAAAACTATGGTAGATTGTGGTAGTCACATTTGTGCACAGTTCGGTAACACTTGTAGAAGGATGTAACAGTCAGGGATTGCATATTATTATAATAGTACCATTACTGGTCATATTCTATGCACATAATACACAATGTAGTCCCTTTAAAGCTTTTTCTGTGAAATGCTGCGTGAATGGGCGCATCTGAGATGCCATCCTTTTCACCCTTTCCATGGCCCAGTTTTTTGAAGGAAAGCTCCTCTTGTTTGTGCACAAAACAAATACATATTATTGGTCAGACTTACTCTGTCTCCATCAGCATATCCATGGATGACACCCCACACATCTACCTCTGCTTCCATGAATTTAAATATGCAGCACACTTTACAAGAAAGTGCAATATGTCTGCACAATACATGTCAAGTCCACTCAGCATCTTTCACTGTGTTGTCCATGGGCAGACCCCATAGCTACAATTACCATCAAGTGCCGGACAACAAATTCTTGCATAACATGAATGTCAAATAAATGCAATCTGGTATTTACATGTGAACCAGTGCAATGGAAGGGGTGAATTACAAGCAATTATTCAATGGGCAATGTGGGCAAATGAAAGGGATGGTGTGCCAGGTAAGGCAAGGGAAGTCAGTAAAGAGTGACGGGATAGTGCAAAATGGCAACAGAGGTATGACATTGTTTTGTAAGTAATCATAGGATGAACGGTCATCAAGCATATGGTACAATGGCAGAACACCATATGGTGTGGTGTATGTAAAATAGGGAAGATGAGACAGAGGTGTAAATGATTAAACTTGGTCATTAGATTGAATGGCTGTTGCAAAATATTTATCCTTGACTTGCACCAATGCAACTCCTTGTGGAACTGGCTCTACACCTTACTTTTTCTAACTGTTTTTATTGGAATTTTAAAGCATGAATAAAATTCAACAAAACATACAACCCAATCGACGGCAACACCCCACCCACCCAAATCCTGAACCACTAACTGAAGGCACAGTTACAATCAGTTCTATGGCAGGAGAAAGAAAGGTAGAAACAAAAGACACATCAGATTTAAGCCTCACTGACTGAGCAACCATCAGACCCTTCAGAATCATCACTAGCGGTTGACAATAAATATGCTACATATGAACCCCAAATGTCTTGCGGCTTGGAGGCCGGGTGTGCCATAGCTATTGAGTCCTTCTCTAGTTCATGGTAATATAAGACATCAGACCTCCACTGGCCATATATAGGAGGAGGGCCCCATCCCCACCTTATGGCCACTCTGGATGCTTCCCGTCCTTCTTCTGGACTCTTTCGAGGACCTCAGCGACTCTCTCTCACTCTCTATCCTCCCCTCTGGCCCAACTCACTCTGCAGGGCACATGGATGGATGTTCTGATCTCTACAGACCTTCCCCTTTCTATCTCTCTCACCACTCCTCTCTCCTGGAGTGATCACTTTCTCCTTTGCTCCCAGCTCACCCTCTCCACCATTCAGGTCAAGCCAACCCCAGCACTGCCACCTACCTTCTCGGTTATCCAACCCATGAAGTGTGTGTCAGCTGAGGCTTTCACCGCCACTTTCTCACTCCCTCCTCCCTCCTCCCCCTTTGGCTGACTCACACCCTGACACAGCCCTCTCCCTGCTTCATTCTGCTATCTCTGATATTCTTGATGTTCTAGCCCCTGTTATGAGGATCCGCTTGAAGCCCAAAGCCAAGGGCAACTGCTGGTATGACTCAGATCTCGCCACCTTTAAACACAAGTGCAGGGTGGCTGAGAGGAACTGGCGTGCTTCCGGTACATCCTCTGACAAACTGGCCTGCCACCTACTCCAAAGGCAATACCGGCTCGCTGTCCGCACCAAGAAGAGGGCCCACATCCAAGTCTGCGTCTCTGTGGCATCTAGCAATTCGGCCAAACTCTTTAAAATATGCAAGGAACTGGCCAATCCTGCTGCAGTCTCTACCTCTCCTGTCCCCTCCCAAGCCCTCTGCACAGCCCTGGCTTCTCATTTCATCTCTAAAACTCAGGACATCCTGTCCTCTCTCTCTTCCTCTCACCCTGTCCCCTCAACTCCCTACTCTTCCTCTGGCTCTTCTTCGGCCACCTCTCCTCCCTCCTTCTCTTCCTTTCCCCTGTTCTCCCCAGACAAGGTTTCTAGACATGTCTGATCTATGAAAGTCTTGTCAAAACAGATCTACCCCTGTTCCTCCAAAACCATCAAGGACCACATTGACACCCTGGCCCCTGCTCTGGCTGACTTCTGCAACCACTCCTTCACCACTGGGGTCTGCCCTTCCCGCCTGAAGCACTCCCTTGTGCACCCCCTTCTTAAGAAACCCTCTGCTGACCTATGCTGCCCAGCTAACCATTGCCAATCTCCATCACTCCTTTCCTGGGCAAACTCCTGGAAAAGCTGGCCCTCTCCCAGCTTACTCTTCACACTGAATCTGTTGGTTGTCTCCATGACCATCAGTCTGGCTTCAGAGCCGCCAGAAGCATGGAAATTGCTCTCCTGAACATCCGTGAAGACCTGCTCTCCAACCTTGATTTCAACACCCCCTGTGTCCTCATCTTACTTGATCTCTCTTCTGTCTTTGACATGGTCAACCATGCCATCCTGCTCAACCGTCTCCATGATAACCTGGGTATCACCGATCAGGCCTTGGCTTGGCTGACCTCTTTCCTCTCTGATCAACCCTCCCAGGTCCGAATTGGGTCCTTCCTTTCCTCTATCTCACTTTCTACCCGTGGTGTTCTCCAGGGGTCTAACCTCTCTCCCTGGCTGTTCAACCAATACCTGGCACTTCTTGCCCACTGCATTGCCGCCCTCTGCCCCAACTTTCAGGGCTATGCGGATGATACTCAACTCATTTTCAGGCTCCCCTCTACCACTTCTTCTCCATCTCTCACCTTTGACTGTTTGTCTGCTATCCAGGAGTGGTGTGTCGCCAATGATCTCTGACTTAATGCCAGTAAGACTGAGATACTCCTCATCGGCACACCAGTGCCGTGCTTTCCTGTCGCTCTCTGGCCGGCCTCTCTTGACACTCTTCCTGCTCCCACCTGTGAGGCTAAAAACCTTGGGGTCATCTTAGACTCCACACTCTTCTTCTATTCTCACATCGCTGACGTCTCTAAGAAATCACAATACCAGCTGCACCTCCTCAGCAGTATTCTTCCTTTCCTCTGCTTCCCCCAGAATCTCACTGTCTCCAGTGCTCTGGTTCTCTCTAGTCTGGACTACTGTAACAGCCTCTTTTTAAATCTGCCTGTTTCTACTCCCCACCCTCTGCAACTCATCCAGACCAGGACTGCAAGACTTGTCCTTGTCCTCAAGCCCAGGGATCGTATCTCTCCAGGACTGAAATCTCGGTATTGGCTCCCAGTGGCTGTGAGGATTAAGTTCAAGACCCTGTGCATTGTCCACAAGGCCTACTGGGGTCTGGGGCGTCAAAACCTTCAACTCTCTCTTCCTAAATATCTTCCTTGTTTGTTTGTTTGTTTGTTTATTTTATTTATATAGCGCACCAGACCTTGGAGTAAAAGGGCGCTTATAGGCAAGTTGCAGAAGGCACAGTATATATAGAATTAACAGTAATACAGTATGTGGAGGTAACATACAACATATACAGTCAGTGCAATTAGGGTAAACAATTGAGACATTTGAATAGTATGTACAGTATATACAGCATGCGTGGTCTTATTCAGGCTGAGGATTAGTTTATTGTTTGTCCAATAGCCAACCAATGACTAGCTTCCTGAACATATGGAATGAGGGGGCAGACTTGGTGCTTAGCGGTAGGGAGTTCCAAAGTTGACGAGCGAGGACCGAGGAGCTTGAGCCATCAGCTTTTTTGGAGGAGAATCTAGGCACCATGAGGCAGAGGGTGTTGGAAGTTCTGGTAATTCTGGTGTTAGCTTTCAGGGAGAGTTTGTTGGTAAGATAGGGGGGGCAAGGTGGTTAAGGGCTTTGTATGTGAGGCAAAGCGTTTTTAGGTCAATTTTTTGTTGAATGGAAAGCCATTTGCAGGAGATTCTGAGGGGGAAATGTGCTCTCTCCTAGGGATGTTTAATGCTGCTCGCAGCGCGTTGTTTTGGAGAACTTTGAGCTTATTAATTATAGCTTGGTTAGCCCCTAGGTAAAGGCTGTTATAGTAGTCAAGCTTAGATTGTATAAGCGCTCTCGCCAGTGTGAGGCAACTATTCATGGATAGAAAAGGTCTGCAAGCTCTAATTAGTTTCCCAGTGTTGGCGGTAGTAGAGGCAGTCATGTTGACTTGTTTTGAAAGGTTAGTGTTGGCGTCAAGATAAAAGCCTAAGGTTTGGACGTGTTTGGCAACGGGGATAGTGTTGCCATCAATGGTGATGTTGGAATATGTAGTTTATTAGGAGAGCCGACCAGGAGAAGTTCTGTCTTCTCATCATTCAGGCAGAGGCCGTGTGTGGCTGTCCATGCCTGAATGATGGAGAAAATTTCGTTAATCCTGGTGACGTCACCCAGGTAGTTGCCAGAGATGGTGAGGAGTACCTGGGTGTCGTCTGCATAATTAGTGTAGGTGACACCAAGATGGTCCAATTTGTCAAAGAGGGGTTTAGTAAAAATATTGTAGAGGGTAGGGGAGACACAAGATCCTTGTGGGACGCCACAGGGGATGGGGATGGGGTCTGCTAAAGCTGCCAGTGAAAAGACTCTCATAGTTCTATTGGCTAATAAAGATTGTATCTAGCTGACAGCTGAGGGTGAGAAATGGGCGGCAGATGAGAGGTGGTTGCATAGTATTTTATGATCTACAAGGCCGAACGCTGCTGAGAGGTCAAGAAGGAGTAGTATGGCTGCTTTTCCTTTGTCTTTGATGTCATCACTCTGAATTTTGAGGTCAACAAGGGCCGTTTCAGTTCCATGTTGAGGTCGAAAGACAGATTGACGTAGCCCTGGTAGTTGATTAGATTCTAGGTATTCCTGAATTTGTAAGTATGCCACTCTGTTGAGGACTTTTAGCAGGAAGGAGACCCTGGTGATCGCCCAGTAGTTTGTGGGAATGGCTGGGTCTAAGGATTGTTTTTTGAGGAGGGGGCGAACCCATGATTGTTTCAGATTGTCGGGTATAGAGTTGGTGGAGAAGGAAAGGTTTATGAGTTTGGAGATGAAGGGAGAGAGGTCTCTTGCAGCATCTTTGATGATCTGGGCAGGGCAACTATCCCCTTTGCAGTTTGAGGGTTTGAGAGATGATATGATCTTTTGGACTTCCGGTATGGTGACCTGTTTGAAAGTGAAGCCAGCGGCGGTATTGGAAAGGGTCGATGTGTTAGGGGTAGAGGAGTTGCTATTGGATAGTTGTAGTCGTTTAGCCTCAATTTTGGTTTGGAGGCCAGAGATTTTGTTGGCAAGGGCATTTTGGATGCCAGTGCACCAGGGTTTGTCTTTTACGCAAGTGTCTGTAGGTGGGTTAGGGTTTTCTAATTCCTTCAAGATGGTGAAGAGTTCTTTAGTAGAGGATCCTGCCTTATCAATTCTTACATTGTAGGCTTCCTTCTTAGTACGGATTATCTCTTTTTTGTAGTGGGAGGAGAAGGTCATCAGGTTTGTTTTGTTTTCGGTAGATGGGGTGGTTTTCCATAGGGTTTCCAGCTTGGCTTTCTGTTTTCTGAGTATTTTGAGTTCCGGTGTGAACCAAGAGTTGAGATGCGCTCTAGGTTTGCCTTTGCGTGACTTGAGAGGGGCCACAGCATCGATGGCGTTTGACAAGGCGTCATTGTATGTGCTCACAAGGAGGCTAAGGTCAGCAGAGGTGGGGAGCGAATTAAGGAGGGGGAGAACTAGTGGTGTGAGGGTGTCTGCTGTGATGTTACGCTTATTTCTGGTTTGACAGGCAGGTGCAAGCGGGGATTGTTTGGGATTGGGGTTGTTAATGCTGATGTCAAATGGTATAAGGAGATGGTCTGTCCATGCGAGAAGTTGGGGGTGTTTTGCAAATGATGTTGCAATTGTAGGCTGTGATCCAGTCAATGGTCTGCCTTTCTGATGTGTTGGTAGTGTGATGATTTGAGTATAGTTATGTTCTGCTAAGGCGTTGGTGATGGATGATGCGTGCGTGTCATTAGGGTCATTGTACCCGAGGTTGAAGTCTCCTGGAATGATGTTTTGTGAGGAAGGCTTGGAATTCTCGGCTATTAATGAGGTGATATCTTCCTCAAATGTGCCTGTGGGACCTGGGGGTCTGTATATAAGTTACATGTTAATAGAGCTCTTAGGGGTGGTTTGTATTTTGATAGAGAGGTGCTCACATGAGTCAAGTGGAGTGGAGGTGATAGATCTAAGATCAAGTGAGGATTTGAAGATCAATGCTACAACTCCTCCACGAGCATTAACTCTGTCCACTCTGTGGATGGAGTAGTTGTTAGGAACGGCAAGGGTTTGATAAGGTCCGGCTGCCTCGTGTCGCCATGTTTCAGTGATAGCAAGGAGGTCGAGATCTGCTGAGAGGATGATGTCGGCAATTTCAGTGGGGTGGGCGACAAGGGATCTGACATTGAGTAGTGTGCCTTTTAAGGGTGCAACATTCGTAGTGTTTGTATCTTTCTTGTTGGTTTCCTTAATTGTAGGTGTGGTGGGCGAGTTGCTGGGTGTGGAGTGGAGTCTGGAGGAGCCTAGTCTATTGTTGCGGGTGGGAAGGTCTGGGTTGGATGCTAGCTTGTAGACAGGTGGTGTGGGCGGGTTAGTGTTAATGGTGGTGTAGTCGTACTTGGGAGGGCTAAAAGTTTTAAGTAGTGTGTTATCTCGTGTAGGGCTAGCTTTGGTTGCAAGATGATTGTGGGTAGTAGGGGGGAAGGGTGGTTGGGTGGGCAGGAATGGAGTGGGACAAGGAATGGGGAAGTGTCTTGGGCAGCCCAGTTTTGCTAGTCCGTTGCTCAGTGATATGTAGCTGTTGGAGCTGCAAGGTGTGTTGTTGTTCAGGATACAAAAAGGGAACATTATGATAGTGAGCCAGGGGAGCATAGTTAGGAGTATGGGTAGGTTAATGGCTAGGTGCAAGCACGTGGGTGCTGTAAACAGTTCCAACCAGCTGCGACTTAGCGTTGCTGATATAATGCAGGGGAGTAGGCTAATTCAGATTGGGCTGAGGTAATGCAGAAAGGGCACATTCGACTTGGTTGTAGCAATGCTAGGAAGTGTGGAATCAACTTTGCTGATAAATGCATGCAATAGGCTAATAAATGCAGGGCTATGCAGATTCGAATTTGCTAATAAATGCAAGAAATAGGCTAGTAAATGTAGGGCTATGCAGATTCGGCTTTGCTGATAAATGCAAGAAATAGGCTAATAAATGCAGGGCTATGCAGGTTCTATTTTGTTAATAGAGGCAAAAGGGCAAATTCAACTTTGAGGCACTGTGGGAGCGTAAGTCAGCTTTTCGCATTAGATACAGACGAGCGCAACTTTGCTGATATGTGCATGAGTAAAGTCCACAACTTTGCGGGATCAGCTATGCTAATAGATGCCAAAAATGGGTGAGTTCAGCTTAAGACATGGATTTCGTACGTATCAATGATAAATAGGGGCCAGTTAAGTAAGTACATTGCAGGTTAGCGAGCATAGAGAGCACTGGGGCGTGAGATGGTAGACCGGAGTGCAAAAGGTGGTGAAGCTGCATAGTGTTGTTAGCCGTATGCATGGTATGACTCGTAGCTGTAATGGGCGTTTGGTTGTTTAGCCAGTATGCTGTTTATAGGTTCAATGACTCGGAGTAAGAAGGAATAGACTCACTGAGATGTGGACCGCTGGATCGATGGAGGCTGAGAGACGAGTTCAAGGTGCCGGCATCAAAGTTAGGCAGAGCTGTAGGGTTGGGGTATCACTTATCCAAGTGGTTAGAGGTGCGGCAACAGAGAGGCAGGGGTCGTGGCCCTCGGCGTGAAGGCGTAGACAGGCTTGGAGACAGGCACCGTGCCTTCGTGGTGTGCCTTGGTGGGTGGGCCGGCTCAGAGCCTGCCGGCTTGTGGTTGGCTACAAAAGAGTAGCAAGAGCCAATCACAGTGTGCGCACACCAGAGGGGCCGGGTGGAAGAGAATATGGGAAGCGGTCGGCCATTTATGAGTGTGGAAGTCCTCGTGGCTTCCAATGGTGCATGAGTGCACCCCGGTGCACAAAGATGGCGAAATCCTTGTGTGAGAGGGGCGGCTGGGTCATGCCAGGCGCGGCACGTTTTCAAATAAATATTCGTCGCAGATTATCAGAAAAAGAGCATTCGTGCTGATGGCTTCTGGAATGCAGTTCTGGGAGGCATGTGGCCTACCTTGCGTGGCGCAGGGCTTGCGGGCGTAGGCTCCTCTTGCCTGCTGATCCTGCGGTGGATGGGTGGAGGAGCTCCTGCTCCTCCAAGCTTCAGGGACGGATGAGCTCCTTCTTGAGCTCTTCGCTCATCCGCCTCCAACTCCCTCAGGATCAGTCGCTTCTGCAAGCAAGGAGGTGGTGGTAGATCTCTGTCTTCGGCCGGGTCCTCCCTCTGGAACAGCCTCCCTGCCCCCTGAAACTTGAGAAGAACCATATTCGGTTCCGGAGACACCTCAAAACCTTCCTCTTTGCTTCTGCTTTCTCTCCTCCTCTCCCCAGCTGAACTCCTGGCTGAAACTGAAACTGATCTCGAGCCCAGGTCCCTCCCTCGCCAGTTGCACACCGGCACTGCCTCCCTGGCAACCCACGCACTTGAGGACTTTTTCTGTATCCCTACAGCCCACTACCTGCACTTGACACCTGATGTCTGCACCCACCCTTGCACTTGCCACCAGCTGGCTATATCTTTTACTTATGGCTTTCTATTTATTCTATATTTTCTACTGTTGATCTCATGTACTGCACTGACCCCTCCCGCTGCCTCCAGCATTTTTCCCCTTTCTCCTTCTCCTGCACTTGCACGATCTCAATGTCACCTGGCCTAGTAAGATCGTTGCCTCTGTCTTCCCTCTGTTCCCCCTCCCTTGCCTCGTCACGCCTTGAAACACTTGTGTATAGGCACGTTATAAATGCTATCTCATATCATATCATATCATATCTCCTCTTGGCTAACAGTAGCAGCAAGCCAAGAAGCTGTCTGACATGCTTATGGAAGTTCCAGCGTGAAACCCAACAATGCTGTCGTCAGAGTTAAGGCCACTTCCTCTCCACAATGCCCCCAATAATTTCAAACTCTTGCACCCAGAAAGAGTGGACTTTCAGGCAAGTCCAAGCGAGAGGCAAAAACGTAGTGAGGGAAACCTCACATCTCCAGCAGGAATCTGGTGTCTCCGGGAAGAACCTATGTATATCCACTGGGGTCAGCTAGAACTGATGTAGGAATTTAAACTGTATGAGCTTGTTGTTGCTGTTAATCGCCACATTGCATTTCTGCATACAGCATCTCCACACCTCATCCGAGATAGGGGCGCCCAGGGTAACCTCTCATTTAACGCAAGAGTCCCTGGCCCACCCTGTCATTTTATCAATTATAGTAGCATACAGCCTAGGTGCCTAACTGGTTTTGATCATCCAAGCTGATCAACCCATGCAGTACTGGCGGTACTGGTGGCTCTTGGGGGAAGCTAGTGAACCTGCCCCTCAAGCCAACACAAAGCCTGAAATATAGAAAAATATCCAAAGCAGATACCTCCCCATGGCTTTAAATTCTCCCAAAGACAGAAACTGCTCACTAGGGAAAAGATCTTGCCAGCAATTATGTCCCAATCTATCCATACATTGTCTGAAAACATTCTCTCCTACGAGCGGAATCCCTGGTACATGCTCAATTAGAAGGAGCAGAGAGTACAGAAGGTCACCATATGTTGTGCCCTCAATCCGCTTCCATGCACTGCAAGTTAGCTCAACCATATTGTGTTCCCTGGACATTTAATGTGGTGAAGTAAAAATGACTGCTCTTAGAAGGGAAGGAGCGACTATCGCCCTTTCAATTTGCACGTGCCCCCTGTCAGGTTTTAAATCATACCAGTGCGGCAAAAAGGACGCCTGCACAGCCACCCAGTATGCCTCAAAATTAGGAACGGAAAGACCCCCCTTTACAGGGACACCACTAGCTTATCCCAGCACAATGGGTCTGCTTTCCCTGCCAGACAAAGTTAGTAATGACAGACTTCAGTGATTTGAAAGATTTAGTAGGGGTTAGTATGGGAACATTAAGAAACGCATACAGACATCTGGGCAATATTACCATTTTAATGAGCAATATATGATGACCGAAGAGGGACAAAGGCAAATTCAACCACCTCCCCAGAAGGGCCTCTGTGCACACTAACTTGACTCCATAGTTCTCTTGATAAAGTACATTGTGGGGCCTGACCACCATCACCCGCAAGTAATGAGTGTGGTCAAGGTGCCACTGAAAGCTAAAATCATCTTGGAACCTACAGGTCCCATTGGTGAGGTGGAATCATATTGACTTAGAGATATTAATGTTAAGCCCTGAGAAGCGACCAAATAACAGGATGTCTCTCATTACCAGTGCCAGGTTTATTTTTGGTCCCTGATGAACAGAATTAACTCATCTGCATACAATGAAATCACCAGCTTTTGTGTGTGTGTGTGTAAAGTTGCACCCCTGTGTCTCTGTGCCTTGAGCAAAACATTTCCACAAGCGGCTCCACAGCAAGAGCAAATAACAAAGGGGACAGCAGGCACCCTTGCCGAGTTGCCCTCCCCATTTCGATAGGTGGTGCGAGCCTACCATTCATCCAAAGACGTACCACTGGGCCCTTAATAGCAAAGAAACCATACGTATAAATTCCTCTCCCATCCACATGTTCTCCAGGACAGCAAATATCAAGGAGATCAGGCGATATGACGCACAGGCCTCTGGGATTTTCCTTGCCTTCAGGAGAAGGGCGACCATGGCTTCTGGCATTGACCCAGGCTGCATGCCATCTCGCAGCGCCTGCTGATACATACGAAGCATATGGGGAACAAGTATATTTGCATAAGCTTTATTGAAATCTTCCGAGAGCCTGTCTGGACCTGCCGCTTTCCCTGCAGGTAGCGATTCAATAGCCTTATGAATCTATACCTCGGATAGCGGCTTACCTAACCAATCTCTTTCTTCCTGTGCTAAACAATACACCCAAACATGTTCTAGGTAGATTCCAAGCACACTCTGATCCACAGTTGACCTGGAGGAATACAAAGCCCTATAGAAATCTATGAATGCCACCACAATTTCCTCATCCGTTTGCAGAAGTCCCCCCACCTAATCTGAAATCGCTGTTATTTGCGACTTAGACGTTTCGGTCCTAACCAAATGGGCCATCAGGGTCCTCATCCTTTGACCTTCACCATACTATTGTAGAGCTGTGCTCCAATTAAGGAACCTGACCTCCCGGTCCACTGCATTCTGAAAGAGCCTTAATTCCTCCCAGAAACTAGCCTGCATCCTATCATTTTTGAGGAACCCTGTTCCTGCTTCCAACTCTTTCAAACGAGTTTCTCAAGCAGCCAGCTCTGCCCTTATGGCCTTAAAGACCCCATTTATTTTGCAATGCCTAGCCCCCCCTACCCAATCACACACTTGAAGGCTTCCCATAGGGTAGAATGCAATGCCACTGACCCTTCGTTTTCTTGAAAAAATGGAGAACACCCTCCCTTATTTCTTCTTGAAACACTGTGTCATGCAGACTCTCATTCTTAAATTACCAGTTTCTGCCTGCTGCCATTTTCCGGGGGTTGATGAGAGTCACAATCATAGGGGCATGAGCAGAGAGTGCGTGTGCCAAAATCTCACAACCAGAGAACCACCCAGTCACATTTGCGGAAGCCAAAGCATAGACCAGCCTAGAAGCCAAACTGTGTATCGAGGACCTAAATGTGCACCCCCTTTCTATGCTGTGGCTGGCCCGCCAAACATCTACCAGCCCCTCATTCGCACAGACCTGCTGCAGCTTACCGTAGGCCTTAGTCACGCCTCTGCCGGGACCAGCCATCCTGTCAAGTGAGCTGTTCATAACCGCATTAAAGTCACCAGCCCAGTACACCAAGCTCTGTGGATACCTTCTTAGTTGCCCCTCAATGAATTTGATAGACTCTAAAGAGTCAGTGTTAGGACCATAATAGTTCACAAAGGGGAATCTCCTACCCTGCATCAGCCCAGTGACAACTATAGCTATCCCCTCTATGTCCCTAACCACCTGAGTGCATCGAAATCCCACGCATCCCTAATGACTATACATACCTCCCGGGAGTATTTGGAATACGAAGAGAAATACCTGCGACAACCCCATGTCTTAGCAAAAAGGCCTCACAGGAGGGGGAGAGGTGAGTCTCTTGCAGAAATGCGATATCAATGTGGTGTCTCTGCATATGTAACAGAACCTTCCGTTCCTTGGAGAAACAGTTTAAACCCCTGATGTTCCATGTCATAGACATTAATCCACTGCTAGTCATGCCCCCCTGAAGAAATTGTGTAGTTAGGGGACTTGCTTCCTTAGTGACCATCTGTTGTCTGCCCCCCACAATGACAATGATCTAAATCCACCTCTGGTGCCAAGAGGGGTGCTCCCCATCCCGTCTCCCTCCGCCCAAACCTCTCCAATATTTGACTCTTTTAAAAGGTAGTGTGGCTGGTGGCCTACATGCCATCAACAACAAACAAACAGTGGTTAAATAACCAACTTGAACAGCCCCAATCTCCCCACCCCGAGACCCACTGACAACCCCAACCTGCCTGTTAACCCACTCCCCCGATAGCATCCACAAAGCCAATGCATGGGAGCCTCACGAGGCTAGCCATCAAACCTACCACACAATTATTGGCATTGGTGCCAAGCCACTCCATGCTGCCCTGAGAAAAAAGAACCCTCCCATCAAAGAAGGGATCGTTAGCACACATTCAGAGCCTTAACCTGGGTCTCTGAGCAAGGACCTGCCCTGGCCATTTCTGTTTCTTGCTGGTCTCGCGCCGTTATCTGCAGTGTCTAAGAAGTCACTCGCCTCTTCAGGCGTTTGAAAGAAAAGGGATTTGCTGTTATATTCAACACGCTGACACACCGCGAATGACATGACGTATTTGAACCCCTTCAACCAGAGCCTTTTCAATAACGTTTTTCTTTGAAGCCTGTACCTTGTTTGAGAAATCCAGAAAGAGCCATATCTGATCACCTTTATATCTAAAGGAACCCAGTTCTTGTGATCGATGCAGGGTGAAGTCTCTATCATGTTAATTGAGAAGCCTGATGATGATGAGCCTGGGGGGTGTGTCCGGCATTGGCGGACGGCCCCCCGGAATGTGGTGAGACCTCTCCACAACAAACGCAAGCTGAGAAACCAGATTTGCCTAGAGCCTTGTGCGACAGCACCTCCACCAGTTGTTCCATAGGTCCCTTGTCCGACACCTCACGGATCCGAAAGATCCAAAGGTTATTTTGCCTTGATCTGGACTCTAAGTAATCCCTTTTCTCCATAAGCTCCTTGGGCGCCCTTTTTGTTGGACCATTTCCTGTGCTGCTGCATTAGCACCATCCTCCACCGTAGAAAGGCGTTGTTCTGCTTCATCCAACCTGTCGTTGTGCTTATTCAGCCTGACCTGCATGGGATTGACTTTGCAGGTGAGGGTATCCAACTTACTGTCTAGTGAACTGATACTAGTTTGCAGTTGCATTAGGATACCTTTAAGGTCCAGCAGAGTGTCTGAGAAAGGTTCAGTTCTGGCTTGAGCTGCCTCCTCCATTTCTTGAGAACCCTGACCAGTCTGTTTAGATAGCACAGAAATGGCATAGGGGAGCTTTGACTGGGTTTTATCACTTTTCCCCATCTCGCTACTTGCCCGATCGGCCTGGGAATCCTATAGGTGTATCTATTGTAGACCAGTCCTTTTTGGCCATGTTGCTGCCCCCCTTCACAATGAGCAGATTACTGCTATTTGTTCATGAGCTGTCGGCTATCCAAGACCCCAGGTCAGTTCCCCAGGCCTAGCGACACTGCAGGGGCTACTTTTGCACCTCCAGGGGCAGGGATATGCTTACTGTGGCTAAATCTCTGCCGGGCGCCAAGATACCATTCTCACTCTGCTTACGGGTTAGTACAAATAAATTCAAATGCTAATAGCGCTCCCCTCCTTTCGTGTCCCCTGGCATCTGATTGCCGGAGCAAGACATCACCCAAGCTCCTGGGCCGGGCTCGTGATGTCACCATACCACAGCTAATGGCCGCCTCCCATGTGCTCCTCCCGAGGTGTCCTCTCCACTTAGCCCTGCATACCCAACCAAGCCGCCCCCATGCCAATGAACGGACCATTGCTCCCGGGATCTCCGTATTATGGGATATGTGGGGCAGCCAGCACACCCCAGCTGCCACCCACTGGCAAGCAGGGGCCCGCCACCTCTTGTCCTGCTTTCCGATGTCCGGAGATAACTTCAGGCAAATGCAGCACCATGTAATGAACTGGGTAATCCACCCTGGACTCAGCTTACGCCAGCATGTGGATCGTGGCTGTCTGGCTAGGACTCTGAGTGTTTGCATGTGGAGGAGGGGTTGCTCCCTTTCATCTGACCCAGCCACTGTGGTCCCGACTGGACCTCCGCTGCCCCACAATCTGATCAGGCCTGCCTTTGCCTCTATGCTTCCCCGCACAGCCCGGTAGCTGATCTGCACCTGCAGGAGGACTCCAGGCTCGGCACTTGCCCTAGCCAGCTGGCCCTGATAACGTATCTTCCACGGCTCTGCTTCAACACAGTGCTCAGACTGCAGCACCACCTCTGGCCGTACGACTTCTCACCTCTGAAGGGACCAAGCTGACTGACGGCTGACACTACGGGTAATTTTAATGATGTGACACCAGTGAACACTTCAGCCCTGGGGGGGCACAGCTTGACCAGCACATTGCGCTCCACATGTCACTGCACAGCTTCAGAAATGCAACAGCCCCCTCTGGCACCATGGCCACTTCCAAGTATACCTTGCCACAGGCCCACCTGTCCAAGCTGCCTTTCCCTTGCACCAGGGTCTGCGAGGGCACAGTTTTCAGCCCTCTGCCTGCTCTGAAACTGCTCACATCATTTAAGGGGTTGAACTGCCCAGGATTATTGTCGGATTTGTAGCAGGTATGTCGGGAGCTCACATAAGATCGGCCATCACGGCATGGCTTTTGAGCGTCCCCGCCCCAAATTTCAACTACTTTTAATCACTCTTCTTAATGCTATGTGACAGAGAAGTAATGTACGTCAAAGTTTAAAATTAAATGCATTTTTGTTGCATGCTAAAATCCATACATGGTGAGCCTATTTGCTCAGCGTTGTGCAATGTCAGACCTTAAGCCAGTGTTCAAGTTCCACAAAAAGAGGGTTGACTCATTAACATATCAATTGAAGGTTGTTTCACCTGAAATTAGCATATGAAGGTGTACTCTGAAAAAAGTGGGTGGAATACTTGAAAAAGTGGGGCTACTCCGTCCATATTTGTGTCCCTTCGACTTCAGGCCGTTCATAATGCTTGATTACTATCAATCACACAATTAATAGTTATTGTACCACTAATCCATGTCTTGTGTGCAAGATAATTTCTTAACAATTGTAATCGTACATCTTGCATCTGTTGCATTTTAAATATTCAATCATGTGATTGCATTACTTTCAGTCGATGTTCTATGTCTCATGTTGAACTTTTTGCTAGGACTTTATACAAATTGTTTGTGAATAACAAAACATATGTATCTAGAAATGTAATCAAAAATACTTTTCAATGATTTTGAAATAAAGGCACATACTTGAAATAATCACATTGACATTTATTGTTCTAATATAAATCAATGATATTGAGGAAAATATTCAAAAGGGCAAGAAAAATAGAACTATTAATGCATATCTAGTAAGATTAAATCACAAAAAAGAATTACATTAATGTAAATTATTCAACAATTACATTGCAAATGATATACTATTACATTTTTTGTATAATCAAAACAGTTTCCAACCATTGGGTAAAAGCTTGAAACTTGCTTTGTAAAGAATTGTGAAGACAGCCATAGTCTGGGCCCTGGGAACAAAATCTGGAGACATGCCATGTGTATGCATGACCAGCACAGTCAATGTCAGACCTTTAACAAATTCAAAATCCAGCTGCTGGAATACTGGCTTTGCCACCCAATGTTTGCTTCTTTGTGTAAACATCATGTTGTAACAAAGCATCCCGAATGTTCCTGCAGTTTTTGCTTGTTCCCTACCAACATTCTCGTTGTGTGCAAGTGCAGCCAGTCTTGTTCTGGCTCCATACCGTCTATGCCCAAATGCAACCTTTTAGGCCTGTAGTTTAGGCACATATTGTGGAACACCTCCAAATCTCCAGTGTGGCAGAATTCAGTGAGTCCCTTCATGTGTCTTGAAAGTATTTTGTTGTACAAAATCTTCTTCCGTGCTGTGTGAGGAGGGGATCCTGTCACAACTACTTTTCTTGTGCTCCTGCTCCTTACTGAAAGGTCTATGTACACGTTTGTGGACATTTTCGTTTTCTTCCCAAGAGGGTATGTTTGAACAATGGTGCAGTATTGAACACCATTTTTCAAGCAGAATATCTACAGATCCATCACAAGTTTTTGAGCTCCACCAAAGATGGTTGTCGATAGACTGACCAATTTAAAATGTTTTCTGTACCCTTTTCTTTACCAGCAGCTGTAATCTTTTTAGAAATTGATTTTGTGACGTGTCGTATATCATATTGATGCTGTATTTGTGTGCCTTTGCTATTCCAACACGCCTGTCAGTGGCTATCAGGTCTATTTGCATTCCTTTGGATTGCAAAGGTTCAATAGATTTAATGAAACCATATTTCTCCATGGCAAGATATACATTCAGACACGTGCATGACGATGGACGATGGAACTCACTATTGTTTTGCTTTCCATGTCTTGGAAGTGGTAAGTGCAGTATTTAGCAGAAAACCTAGGACTGTCCCACTGTCCATCACCAGCAATCCTGAGTCTTTTGCCAGTGAGAGCATTGTCCATTGATATCTGTTCGAGTTTCCAGGCCTGGATAATAGCCAGGAACACAAAGTGTGTCTGATATTTGTAGTATTGGGTCTTAGCAAAGAAATCAAGTCCCACACATTTACAGAAACTTGACATTTTACTAAACATTGATCGCCTAAACAAAAAAGCAGATGAAAAAAGTACATTTCCAGCAGGCACTTTTCCAATCATCGGTTGAGCATACCACGAAAATGTGTTATGATTGTGGACACAGCTACCCTTGATCTTCAGGTTGGTGCCTACACAAGTAAACTTCACCAATGGCTCCCCACAAATCCTTCTATGTAATTTTTGATCACCGTTAATCATTTTCTTAATCTCCATCAGGCAGTAGTCGAATACAATGTATGTTGGCTTCCTTAATACCACTCCTCCTGCAATACAGTAGTTTGCAATGGTGGTGGACAAGTCCTCCACTCTAGGAAGAGTGAAGTCCAGATCATGAGCACAATCATCTATCAATTGCAAAGATGCTTCAGTTATTTCAATGTGAATTAATTTTGTTTTTTCACAATTATTGGGAAATATGGGAACATTATCTTTTTCTTTGATTGACATTTTTAGAGGGTGAGGATTGTGTGAGCGGGTCTTCAAGCAATTCGAAACATCTTCTTTGTTGTCTGTCTCTTCTGGGTGACGTTGTGTGCTGTAACAATGATCCATGGTTACATTCCCTTGGTCACTGGTGACATTCCATTCACATTGCGGCCACTGGACATCTGCATCATGACTCTGAATCTTGAAAGGACATTGCTGAGTCTCAAAATGTAGTTGCTCCAAAGTGACATCAGATTGGCAAGCAACATCATTAGTTTGTGTTGTTGTCTGAGTCTTTGTGCTCCTCTTCTTCCTAGTCCTCTAATCGATGAAAACAAATATGCTTAATTTATAGCACACATACAGAATATATCAATTATAATCTAAAAATGTAATATCAATAACATAAATTCTATGCAACTTCTTCAAGACTAAGTTGACAAACAACATTTTGAAAATATATAAACCAAGCAATTTACTCTTCCACTTCAAGACTCATATATACATATCTACAAATAGAACATAATGTCTGTATGGAAACTACTAAAACATATTAAATATTACATGAGAGATAAAATGTATGATAACTGATGTTTTACAATATCTTAAGTATACCTCTGGTTCATGTGTCTCTTCAATTTTAACTGCTGCGGTAGTGCATTCCTTGTACATAACACATTCAACAAAAATGGTTCAATTGTTAAGCAATTTAATGTTAAAATCTCACAAAGTACGTCTTGAGAAAGTTGATTTAATGGATGTCAACCCTACAATATTAGTTAAACTTTTTTACAATGTTTACATTATTTGTAACATATGGTTGAACACTGTATACATGTAACATTTAAAAAAGACATATTTAAAATGCTACCTGATAATCTTTGGAGATGTCACAGGGAAGTGGGGCAGGAGTGGATCGCCCCATCAGCCGTTCGGCCCGTGGCCAAGCCAAAATCATGTGTAGTTCCTGGGGGCCGGTTTCTGCCCACGCCTGAGCCGGTTTGGAGAAAGAAAAGTGTGAAAAAGTTTTATTTTTATTTTGTATTTTTTTAAGGCATGTTTTTTTTCTGCTGTTTTCTCTGTTACAATCATCACAAGGCATTCCAACTCGGTGCCCTTGGTCATTTGATAATCCTTGTGCCTAAAATCCTCTGTACAGTACAACCACTGACCCAGAGATGAGGTTTATATTTATGGATTTCAAACTGTATTGCATCCGGGCCGTGGCTCTTCTGGGTTGCCTCAGATTTTAATACTGAAGCAGTCTCTGGAATCAAGAAAGGCAGACTATCATAATTGGGAATCAAGTGACCCCCCTCTGATGTTAATAGCTTTGCCTACTATTTTTCATTCAGGCCAATGGGCAACATGGAGGATTATTGTTTAGAAATTGTTATTGGTTTGGAGGATTATTGGGTGTTCAAGAGTTAAAGGTATAAAATAGGCGATATCTCAAGGCAATTTCCAATGCAATACCAATACATTCTGTTTAATTTTATAAATGTCACACAAACAGCATGTTTCCCGAGTGTATAAGCACATTTGTTATTGTGTGCAGCACGTTCCAGAACTTCCAGGCATAGAACAAGGCGAAAAGCATTGAGACACAAGTAGAGGCATGCAGGCTGGGACGTCATATATCGTTGCCAAATGCGCCCAGCCCAGGCCTCAAACGAATGAGCAATCCAGTGATCACATGGAACTAGGGAAAGTGGAGAGCAGTGCCTGTGGGGAGCTTGCCTGTGCCTTCCTTTAGAGGAGTGGTAGTATACACATGCGCGTGCCTCCAAATAATTATGGCTTGCAAGTAAGCCATGGGATTTTTCACCTAGATAGTAAAAAGAAATGTTTTATTTGTTATAGGGATATTTTTGATGTGGGTGATGTCGGCCTTCGGGAGGGGGAGCCCACACATTAGTCCAAGCTTTGGTCAACTTGCCAGTCAGCTTTGGGGGGGAGATAATCAGAAGAATATAGCTTGCAAATGTCCTGTTTTTTTATTCCTTTTCAGACAAGTAAAAGGGCACTACAATATAAATTAAATGAGCACATGTAGAAATAAAAATCAAACCTACAACATATAATCATACAAGGAAGCAAAAAGGTAATTGTTATTATTCTGTCATATGATGGAAAGATTCAGTAACATATTACAGGACAATTATATATAACTTGAAATTATTTGTTTTAGCTAATTTCTTTCTAATTCTTGAGATGGTGGAAAAAAGGGTTAATTACCAATAATTTGGGAAATATGCCAAACTACTGACGAGAACAACACAAAGCAACTATATCTACGTATTATGAAATTAAGATGTTAAAGGTAAGCCAACATAAGTTAGTTTAGAAGCTTATCACAAAACAAACGCCAGTGCCAGGAGGAGTCAGTCGACGAGAAGATATGGGCCTTGTTGGCTGTGCCGGGCATGATACAGTCAGAGTGTCTCTCAGTCAGAGACAGAGACAGGAGCCACAGGACACTGCGGCCGGCCGCACACACACGAGACAGAGCAGCACAGCAGCAGGCCTGAGGCCAGGTAGTAGCAGCCAGGCAGTGGGCTGGCACTGCAGTGGCACAGCAGTCTGTGTGTGCACCACAGAGGTGGTACAGGGCAGGCACGAGGCACCACACCATGCAGCTGCAGCAGCAGGCCAGCAGCAGGACTGAGACCGCAGTGTCGCCACCGCCCGGCCTGCCCACCCCGCCAAGTTCTTCTTTCTTCTTGGGGCACCTTGAGCAGCGACCACGCCCGCAGCACCTCTGTCACCAACACTGATCTTCTTAATCCGGCTTCCGGACCAGGACTAGACCACCACCACACCAACAAGTAAGTTTAGTTTAGGTCGGAGTGAGTAGAGCGAGTCAGTCGTCGGACCACAAATATTCTTGAGTTATCAACAGTTCCGATCATCCGATTCCGTTAATGTGTGACTGTTAGTCTGTGATTGAATTGTGTTGTATCTATGTCTTGCAAGTTCCACTATTCTGTTAGGCCACCCATACATGGCCCATGGCAAGTCTTCATGCAACCCAGGATCATACCAGGCAGTCAAAATTAGTAACAGGGGGTAGAAATGAAAAGGCATGACAGACCATTATCTACAGCAGACTGGAGCATGGAGGAATGGAGAAAACCCCCATGATGGAAGCCCATTAGCTTCTTTAGTCAAACATCCCAGTGGCTGCTCCAACCTAATGCCGAATATGCCCTGCAAAATGTGAACCCAGAAGATTACCAAATGGGAAGAGCCTGAAGCATCCGCTAATGAGGCAAGGGCAAAGTCTCACAACCATGGGCAGAGATGACGAGCACCTCAATGAAAGACATACTTGGCACTTAATCAGACAGAACTTGGCATGAAAAGTCACATATGTAAGATAAATTGCCCACAAAGAGCATAGTATCACATACTAACCAGCGTGGTGCAAAGCCAGACCAATGGCAGACTTATTTTGTGGTGCAAAATCTGTCCATCAATGGCCTGCCATTGAGCCCATGTAAAAGGGCGTTGTTCACTGTGAGTCTAGCATAGGAACGTAGGTTGGAGGGGTAACTATCGTGGGCAGGTTCGCCAATGTTCCAGGGTACTTACTTGAGATGGGCTGGTGGGGCAATGGCCTAGGTGTCAGCCAGGACCATGCATTGAGAAGGACCTATGAAAACTATGAAAACTAGTAGTCGTCACTGTCCAGGATAGGTCATAACAGAAAAGACTACTCACGCATGGTCGTTATGTTTGTCACCACCAATTTTTTATTTCTGATAAGCTTAACAAGTTGCACCAGCACCCACTAGTGAGGTATCTCTGCAGGAGGCCTGGTGAAGTCTGTTGGGTGCTTGCTGGCTATTTGCTGCACTCACTGCCTCTTGCCCTGCGTCGCGTCCCAGAGCACAAGGAATGATGCGCAGGCACAGTGACATGGCATAGTACACATGAGCACAGCTCTTAAAGGAGCTGATGGTGCTACCCAAGCCATCCACTTGTGTTTCTACCTTGTAATTATGAGGGTCCGAGTGGATTGCTTGCTTCTACCCATTGATGGACCTAAATGTTGCTTTGCGCACTAGAACAGAATGCTCAGCATTCACCCTGTTACTTATGTCTAGCCCTGAGCCAATTAGGCTGGCTCAAACTCCTCGAGAAACTGTCCATCTGTAAGATGATGAGGCAGTCAGGATGTGTATTGCTGTGCACGTTTTCATTGGTGACTTGTTGCAAGCAAAGTGACAGTGAGCTCAATTTCCAAAACAAATTGCTCTGGTGCAAGTAAGGGGCCAGACACCAAACATCTTTCATTCAAGTCGTCATTCTGTCATATTTGGAGCTGCCCAGGTCTTCTTAGAGGGCATGTGCAAATAACATAAAGGGCTTTCCTGTAGAGCACCCTCTCCCCCATTAGGGTCTCTTGGCTCTAGAGAGAGATATTGTTATCCAACTCAATAGAACTCCTTTTATCTGCCTTGGAACTGGGATGAAGGGATCAGCAGACCAGTCGGAATCCGAACCTGTGACCAATGAGTTTAAACACATGACCCTGTATAATAGATTATGAATTAGTCCAATGTGCCACAGTTCTGGCTAATAATACAATGATTTCACTCAATCCACAACTAGGAGAAACACTAACTCCCCTCTGTCCCCCCATCACGGTCCAGTGCTGCCTTGTTTAATCTAATTCTTGCCCTGCCGCATTTCACTAAAAACTAGAAGATGGAAGCACTATCTAATCACTGAATTGAAGCTTTCTTGCGCTCTCATTCCCTATCCTATTCCCTATCCATACCCTCTCCCTTAACCTCATTCCGGTTTTCCTACTCCCCCCCACTTCCTATCCAACCATCATAACCCTAAACCTCCTTCCGTGCTAGGGTTGCAGAGCCCTGTATACGCATTGACTTGCTGCAGGTCCCAAAACCACAGTCGGGGTGATTGGTTCATGCCACTCCTGCGCCTCAGAGCTGTGGACCCTGTCACAGAACTGTATGCAAAGCTATGTTATTTTATGAGTTGTGTTGTAATGTAACAGACATAAGAACCCTCCATAAGTAGCATTTTCAAGTCGTGAATTGATGCAAATTCAGGGATGATGGTTTGAGGACCACTTTTTTTGCTGAGGGGTGGGCTGATTTTTTGAGGCAATGGGTGGGCCACTTTTCTTTGGGTGTCTGGGCCTATTTCTTGTCCCAGTCTGACCCGGAGCTGGTGTGAGATCATCCTGCAAAACATTGTAAGTACATTGTTGCCGCCTAAAGTATGTTGAGTTGTAATGCTTTTTTTTAACGTATTTAAGATTTCAGAAGGAAGCTACAGCTTATGAACAAACCCATACACCATTCATATAGGGAAAGGTTCCATGTTATTCGGTTACAAAGTACGTTTTTGTGATGGTTTACTTTCATTGTTGCACATGTTTGGGCGATAAATACTACAAGGTTTTTGATCGAATGCTTTGCAATTTGCTGACAGTATTGTCATTTCTTCTAAACGATCACGTATCTTAAATTTAAACAATCATCCTCCAGACTGGCTGCAGTAGAACTATAGTACATTTTTGAAGTTCCAGCATCCCCTTGTATCAAAGTAATTGTTATGATACCGATGTAAAAGCAACAACAACAATTGCATGCAAAAGATGGTTGATATTGACATACAAGCATACATGCCACTTTGTGTCAATAGGTAATATTATACCTAACAATGATCAATAAGTTTTAAGTTGAACCTGACTATGTAAACATATTGTGTAGTTGCATCTGAAGGACTAGTATGAAATAATTATTTGAAAGGTGAGTGAGATTGCTGTTGCCTCAATAGTGGTCAATAGTGGTCCATATAGATTCAATGTAAATATTCATACCAGAGTTCAATAGCAAAATGTACATTAGTAGTATAATTTAGACCAAATCAAAGCTCTAAAATTAGTTTACATGCAAGTGGCTTGGCCTCACTATTTGGATGCTGGACGTGTCTGTAGTTTCCTCCATGATAACAGTCTGTAATTCCATCAGTGTGGTCTGTGCAAAGACAGACATGGTAATTAGCACATTTAACAAAATAACCTATTTTTAAAGTACGCTATGTCAGTGTTTAGTAAGGCTCACATTGCACTGAACTATTAGTGTATCCCTAAAGTAGGGATAAACAAAGTAATATAAAATGAAAAATGTATAAACCACAGTACATTGTGTTGCGTAGGAAACATGTGTGATAAAATATCGATGGACATATTCCCAAAAACTCAAAACCGTTCATCATGTTACCTTTTCACACACTATTTCAATATATTGAGTGATTATTCAGAAGACATATTACACAGACAAATTTAGTACCTACATAATAAATTCAGCATCCACTACTCACCTGGAACAGCGTGTGCTGAAATTCAGGCCGGACTGCATTGGGAAGTAATTTGCGACGGAGTCTGGGGCGACGCTTTTAAGTGTACGTTGATGGTTTGTACATATCATCTGAGAAGTGCATGTTGTAGACGCGGAATCGATTGCCCCTCACGATATGCAAGACATCCTTCGCTTTCTTTTCAATCTCGGACACTGGAAATCTGCAGTTCAACAGCCATCTTCTTATTAAATTTAAATCCTTTGGGAATACATGCATCACAGTACTGTGACTTTTGGCATGGCTGATATTAGGACATCCCAAAATGATACATAAAGGCATTGATTGATTTTCCTTAACAATCTATTAAAATATAAATACATATTACAATTAATAAAGCATCACAGTGAGTAAATCAACCATGACTTGCTTTTATATTAAAATAGTTTACATTGAAAAAAAATGCCACCTAAGGCAAACATGCATTGAAAACATGCACTACGAAACATTACATTTGGAAACAATACTCTGTAAGGTTATGTGCTAATTCCAGAGATAAAAATACACAGAATGGTTGATAATGTTGAAGTCTTTTGGATAAATTAAAAGGAGAATACAGTGTACATTGAGAATAAAGAAATGGAAGTTGCCCAGCAGAGAACTATGACACCCCAGAAACCAATAGTAATAGCTGACTAACCATTACTTGGAAGAACAGATGAGCCGATTCATCAAGCATAGTAAAAAAGTGTGAGCGCAACTCGACAGGTGCAAACTGCCATTGATACCAGAGGGGAATGGATGTGGATGAGGGGAGCATATTAAGCCAGTACATAGTCAAAGGTCACATACATATGTTGATTGCAGTGACAGGGTCTTCAAAGGGGAGTATGGAGACACCGCGTTTGGGGTGGCCATGTGGCCAATGATCCCCATGCGAAAGAATCCCTTGAGGTGTACATGGTATTCAGCACCTTCAGCGCTCACATCCACCCATCCCCCTTGCAAGCGCACGGCCACGGGTACAAACTGCCATTGATACCAGAGGGGGGATGGATGTGGATGAGGCGAGCGCAATAGGATCGGAACATAGTCAAAGGACTCAGAGATATGAGATATGTAGATTGCAGGGACTGTGCTTTCAAATGGGAATCTGGAGTCATCGGGTCTGGGGTGGCCATGTGGCCAATGGTCCCCTTGTGAAATAACCCTTTGAGGTGTACATGGTATTCGGCACCTTAAGCGTTCCCATCCACCCAGCTCCATTGTTAGCGCATGGCCAAGGGTATGAACTGCCATTGATACCAGAGGGGGCATGGTAGTGGATGAGGCGAGCGCAATGGGCCCAGAACATAGTCAAAGGACTCAGAGATATGAGATATGTAGATTGCAGGGACTGTGCTTTCAAATGGGAATCTGGAGTCATCGGGTCTGGGGTGGCCATGTGGCCAATGGTCCCCTTGTGAAATAACCCTTTGAGGTGTACATGGTATTCGGCACCTTAAGCGTTCCCATCCACCCAGCTCCATTGTTAGCGCATGGCCAAGGGTATGAACTGCCATTGATACCAGAGGGGGCATGGTAGTGGATGAGGCGAGCGCAATGGGCCCAGAACATAGTCAAAGGACTCAGAGATATGAGATATGTAGATTGCAGGGACTGTGCTTTCAAATGGGAATCTGGAGTCATCCGGTCTGGGGTGGCCATGTGGCCAATGGTCCCCTTGTGAAATAACCCTTTGAGGTGTACATGGTATTCAGCACCTTAAGCGTTCCCATCCACCCAGCTCCATTGCTAGCGCATGGCCAAGGGTATGAACTGCCATTGATACCAGAGGGGGGATGGTAGTGGATGAGGTGAGCGTAATAGGCCTGAACATAGACAACGGACACGAGATATGTAGATTGCCTGGACAGAGACTTCAAAGGGAATTCTGGAGACACTATGTCTGGGGTGGCATATGGTCCCTGTGCGCAATAACCCTTTGAGGTGTACATGCTATTCGTGGATCTATGTTGTAATTCTGAATCCCAAAAGCTCGAATGACAAAATTGAGAAGCCCTCTTGCTCGCATTTGGTAAATCAAGCTTTTGGGATTTTGGTTGTTGGTCCTATGCTATACATTTAATGTATGCGTGGGAAACCCCTGCAATCCCGCAGCCCATAATACTGAACTACAGGAGCGGGGGACACCCTACAACCCCGGCTCCTCTTGTTCAAAATTATGGGCTTTGTTTTTTAAACCATGCCAAATGTGCACAAAACACGCATTTGGCTTTTGTTAAATGATTTTTTGGGGTAATACTGATATTCGGCACCTTCAGCATTCCCATCCACCCAGCTCCCTTGCGAGCGCATGGGCACAGGTGCGAACTGCCGTTGATAATGGAGGGTGGATGGATGTGGATGAGGTGAGCGTAATAGGCTTGGAACATAGTCAAAGGACATAGAGATATGTAGATTGAAGGGACTGGGTCTTTAAAGGAGATTCTGGAGACACCAGGTCTGCGGTAGCCATGTGGCCAATGGTCGCTGTGCAGAATAACCCTTTGATGTGTACATGGTATTCAGCACCTTCATCGTTCCCATCCACCCAACCCCCTTGTGAGCCACGGCCACAGATGCAAACTGCCATTGATACTGCATGGGTGAAAGGGGCCCCTAGGGGTCCCTAACATCTATGGAAACAAGGCGAGTCACCACACACGATAGATGCGCCAGACACGAGGTTGTATTCCCAAAGCTAGGGTTTATTGCAAAGCAAAAGTCTCAGTTGGCCAACTCGGTCTCACACCCCGCGACGTGCATCTCTAGACCTCGAGGGACGCAAGAGAGTGACTTACGTACATCAGTTACATATATACAAAATGCATATCAAACAATCAGCTATGACATGTTTAACACCCACCTTTTATTGGGTTTCTTTGAACTTGGTGTGATGATGGACATCTCCGACAACTATGACACCTTCAAACATCTATTCTAGTAATAATTTGCAATTTGTGATTTCGGAGGCATCTTTCAGTTGTTGAATAGAACACAGCGCTTCTGTTCTTGGAAGCGAGCTACATACGGGGTGGGGGGAGAGTTGCATTCCAAACCTTGCTATCTATTAGGTGCTATTTGTGTCCTGGGAGCCGACACACTCTAGCGGGCTCAGCAAAGAGGGGCCGTAAGAAAAGCATAATTCAAGCCTTTAACTGTATTATTCTAACATATTCTACCATATAACGAGACTGGCTGGCAGCTGCGAAATGATTAAAAGCCATGCAGCTCTGCTTCAAGGCTATATTCGGGAGGGAGCCGGGCATTCTTCCTGGCGCTGCCTATGTTTGTGTTTCAGCGAATTCTTGTTATCCTCACGGCCCTGAGGCCTTGTCCTTTTTACGTGCAGACAACAATGTTTTACAGTCGAGCAGTGTAAGCGGAAAATATACTGCGAAGCAATAGGAACAGAAAGCAATGAGCAACGGTTAGAAAACAAAATGGCGATTCTTGTTACATCAAAATGGCCGTTCATTAGCAAACTCGAAAGCCTATATTCTGTCATATCGTGCATAAGACGGTTGGCCCACGGCCACCAAAATACGTTTGCGGTCACACAGTAGGGGTATCCATTTTTCTAGACTGACAAACCCTCCTTTGGCCGTATGCCAAATGTCTCATCTATTTATTGAAACCTCCTCTAGTGATGATGAGTCTGAAGTACTTATGTCTGAATTTTGCATGCTATCGTAAACATCATCGTCTTCATCAATATCTATTGCCATCAACTCTTTTACTGTTCTCATCTCATTTGGGTCTTGGTCAGCTTGACCATTAGGTTGTTTTTTCTTTGTCATCATATGCATACATCCTTCCGTACATCCCTCAGTTACCTCAGCGCAAACTATTGGTAGGCAATGTATGCAACAACAGCACATTAGGAATATTCCAAACACCACTACTAATATTGAGATCAACTTCCATCCCCAAGAACTTAGTATTCCCCAAAACCAAGATCCTATTACCCAGCTTCCTTCTCCAGTAGGGAGTTCAGAGCTTAGGACATGCATTTTCTTTATTGCTTCAAAGATCGTAGGGGAATAGTCATCGACATAAACGCAACACGCTGATCCCACTATTTTGCAAATTCCCCCACGATCAACCAGGATCACATCGAGAGCCATTCTATTTTGCAGCGTCATTAACCTGATTCCTCTTTCTTCCAACGTCATGTTAAATAATATATCTGTTGTTGTGTTTATGGTATTTTTTAGGATTCTGGACAGCTGCCTTATATTATAGGAGTTCACTATCTGCCCTAAGAATGGAATGAATGATTTTGCTACATCAGTTGCTATTAAAACACCCCTGTCAGTCCTTTTGACGCTAGTTCTGGATAGTCTGGCCATGTTGTCATGATGCCTACTTCCAAGGAGCCAGGTCCGACCCAGCAACGCCAGAGGCAGGCATCATTCCCCCCAGGGAAGTGCCAGCGGGCCCAAGCTGGGGCCCTTTGGACACAGTCCTGGCGCCCTAGGCGCCAGGCTCATGTTGGACCCCTGTCCTGGCGCCTTAGGCGCCAGGCTCATAAAGCTAGACATGTGTTCAAGTGTTTTAATGTGCACTTACCTGTTGCAGACCATGCTGCTACATCCAGGCCCTCTTGAGGCCTGAATGGAACTACTTTACCTGTGGGACTACTTTCCACCTGGGTGTAGTCGGAAAGGGTACACCTGATCGGTGGAAGGATACATACCCGGGACTTCTTCCAAAGCTATTTAAACCACGCCCGATCAGCAACTCACGCTTCGCGTTGTTCTTCTCCTCGCAGCTGGACGCTCACTGTGTCAGCTCCTGCATCTGGACTTCAGCCACGCCTGTCAGCATCCTGGGTCACCAGCTAAGAGAGAATTGGAGAGAAAGAAGACCTTACCTGCCAAAGCTGCATCACGGAGACTTCACACCGACGATCCTGAAAGGGAAGACATCATTTTTAAAAGCATTTCACTTCGATCGCTGTTAGGCAGAAACCTGTGAAGTTCCCTTGGGGAACACTGCAAAAGATTTAAGACTACAGGTATAGCAGTAAACCCACTTTGTAGCAGTCTGCACCACCCAGATTTACCTGGTAGCTGTGGCTGAGCAGTCAGACTTCCCTCAAGAAGAGATAGGCAGTATGCAAAGTATACACAATATGTACTCAAACACAATAGCACAAGCAGACACTGACAGAGCTTGGTTTCAAAAGTATATAGTTATTTATTTTTAGGAACACATAAGTTGAAAACACTCTAGCAATATATAGTAAAACACTCCAAACACAGTTATATGGAAAGCAGCCCTAACCCTTATTTCTACTAGACAACTCTTGGTTAACACCACATAATTCAAACAGAGGTGAGTGCTTAACTTTAGATGACACTCTAGTAGGTTCAAAGAAGGGAGGGAGAAAGAGCAGAATTAGGCTAAACACACCACTCTAAGGTCAAGAACACTTTCAGTAAGCTCAAAGAAGCACAAAGTCACAGGTGAGCAAAAGTCACTAAGCAGGGCCCACTCTTAGAGCAGACAGAGCGAAAACGTGCCCAAGATCACACAGTTTTTAGGGATTCAGAGTCTTGCAAAAGAGTTCGACAAGAGTTAAAGAGGCTTAGAAAGTTTAGCCAAGGTGTCCCAGGCAATCCCAGGATCGAAAGCCGGGGGCTAAAACTACCCCGTACAGTCGGTGGCAAGGGAAGCCAGGCGGAACACGGTACCTTAACGGAAAGGATCCTCCAGCGGTGGCAGTTGTTCCAGGCAGTGGCAGCAAGGCTCGACGTCGGTCAGGGGAGAAGAAGATCTCGCTGAAGAGCAGAAGAAGAAGGTTGTTGCACTGCCCGGGAAGAAACCAGCCGCGGAGTCCTCCGGTTAAAGGGTTGTACCGACTTTCGCGGTTGGGGTAAAAGTGGGGGGTATTCCGGTTGCCGGGGTGCTTGGCACTGGCAAGGCGGCCACGAGATACCTCGAAGAGCGGAAAGAAGGTGAAAACTGGTTGTCCCCACCAGTCAAGGGAAGGAGCCACTCCGTTAAGAGTTCTCCTCGGTCGTCGGGAAAAGTGGTGAGATGGTTCAGCAGGGCTCCACCGGCGGTGTCGTCGTAGCAGGTCAGCTCAGCTCTTCCCTCGTTGGATTCTTAGGTCCGGTGGCGACTTCTAAAGTTCCAGTCCCCAAAGCCCTGCTTTTATGCAGCAAACCCCCATTCACCCAGCCTAGCTGTCACTCAAACATGCTAAGTGGTGAGCCGGCCGGCTCACCACTTGGGCCAATCAGGATGGAGTGCGACTTGAGTTACCTAGGTAACTCAGTCCAGGGTGCCTAAATCCCCCTCCACCCCTCCTAAGTACCCCAGACAGAGTGGCACCACTTTGGAGGGCTTCTGTGGAGAAGCCCGCCAAAAGTGGGACAAAGGGCTCCACTTTGGGTCAGAGTTACAGAGGCGAACGCCAACGCCATTTTAGAATCAATTTTTGGCAAAAAAATCCCAACCGGAGTTATAATAATAAAGATATAAACCGGCGGTATGTTTAAGGCTACCATAAATAAATAAATAAATGTGTTAGCCTAAAACAATGGGAAATCCCATAGGAAAATATTCGCGGTCGAATATAAAAAGTAGTTTCCACTGCCACCAGCCAAAACTCGATCAGGGGGGACGGAGACGTGCCCCCTCGACTAACAGACCCTGGGGCAATCGAATTGCTCCAGCCAGTACATCCACAATATGATGGTTTGTACTGGTTCTGTTCAGGATTTAAGACTAGTAAAGTCTTTGGTGACTTTACATGCCCTGGGAGACAGTAGTCAGTCCCAGGGTATGGAGTCTATGTTGGGGAGTCCCTAGGACACCCCTGGGTTACTGCACGGAGGGTGCTGTGTAACCCATATTGCAAAAACACATGAGGCCCTATGGGGTAAAAGACCCCATAGCCCATTCAACACAAGGTAAACCAACGGAACACACTTCAAACATGCCCAAGAGTGAGGGTAAAAGAGTCTCACTCTTGACAGGAGAAAAAAAGAAACCCCAGAAATCCAGCAAAGCTGCTGGGGGACTCACTAGGTAGGGAAATTCAGCCTAAACAGAGGATTCTCCCTAACACTCGCCCCCCCCAGACTAAGGGACAGGAGGATTTAATCCACTCCTGGATGAACATCATACCTCTAGTCGATGATATATATCCTAGAGAGTCCATCAGCATTTTGATGGTGACACCCTGACCTGTGCTCAATGGTGAAATCAAACCCTTGCAGGCAGATTGACCATCTCAATAGTTGTGGATTTTCCCCTTTCATTTGCATTAACCATCTCAAGGGTTGGTGGTCAGTCTGAATAACAAAAGTAGAACCATACAAGTATGGCCTAAACTTCTTCAGTGCCCACACAATAGCAAAGCATTCTCTTTCGATTGTTGCCCACCTTGTCTCAGGATCCTTCAGTTTCCTACTGATGAAGCAAATGGGGTGCTCCCTACCCTTCTCATCCAGTTGGCTTAGAACTGCACCTATACCTACATTGGAAGCATCAGTTTGTACAATGAAAGTTTGGTGGTAGTCAGGAGCTCTTAATACTGGAGCTTGGCAAAGAGCTCTCTTCAGTTTTTCAAAGGCCTGATTGCATTCCTCATTCCATTTTACCTTTTTAGGGAATTTAGGAGAGGAGATTACATTCAGGGGAGAAGCTATGGTCTCATAGTTCTCAATGAAATTCCTGTAATACCCAGTGAGGCCTAGGAAGGCTCTCACTTGGGTTTGAGTAGTTGGTGTTGTCCAGTTTTGCACAGCTTCAATCTTGCTGAGCAAAGGCCTTATTTCTCCACCTCCTACCTCATGCCCAAGGTAGACCACTTTACTTTGACCAATCTGGCACTTACTGGCTTTGATTGTCAAATGGGCCTGTTCAAGAGCCTGCAACACATGTCCTAGGTGGTTCACATGTTCCTCCCAGGAGTGGCTGAAGACTGCAATGTCATCCAAGTATGCCATGCAGAAATCTTCCATCCCAGCCAGAACTTGGTTCACCATCCTTTGGAATGTGGCAGGTGCATTTTTTAGTCCAAAAGGCATGACCTTAAACTGGTACAAGACAACTGGGGTTGAAAATGCAGTTTTCTCCTTGGCATGGTCTGTCAGGGCTATTTGCCAATAGCCTGACGTCAGGTCAAATGTGCTGAGGTACTTGGCTGCACCAAGTTTATCCACCAACTCATCTGTCCTGGGCAAAGGGTGGGCATCAGTCTTAGTGACTGCATTTAGAGCTCTATAGTCCACACAGAATCTCAAGTCTTTGGATCCTGCCTTTGGTACTAACACAACTGGGCTAGACCATGGACTAGTAGAGGGCTCTATCACCCCGAGATCAAGCATCTTCTTGACCTCTCCTTTGATGTGGGTTCTGATATGTTCTGACATTCTGTACCCTCTGCTTTTGACTGGCAGACAGTCACCAGTGAGTATCTCATGCTGGCCCCAAGGGGTCAGGCCTGGTGACAGTGAGAACAGGGAGGCAAACTGATTTAACATAGATTTGCACTCCTCTTGTTGCTCAGGTGTCAGGTCGGAAGAGAGATTAACTCCTTCCACTTTTTCATCTAAAGGCACACCTCTGAGGAGATCAGGGAGAGATTCACTCTCTTCTTCCTCTGCAGCTGAAGCTAGGAGCAAGGCTCCTACATCAGGCCTGGAGATGTATGCTTTTAGTCTGTTGGTGTGGAAGACTCTAGGAGCTTCCCTGGGTCTGCCCAGATCCACCAGATAGTTGACCTCTCCAAGTTTTCCCACAATCCTGAAGGGTCCCATCCATTTGTCTTGCAAGGCCCTCTGCCTTGTTGGGAGCATTACTAGAACTAGCTGGTCTTGAGTAAACTCAACCATGTTAGCCTTCTGGTCATGCCAATGTTTGACCAGAGGTTGACCAGCTTTCAAGTTGTCACTTGCTTCTGCCATCATGTGTGAGATTCTCCTCCGGAGACCTATCACGTAGTCAGTCACTCTGACTGGCTTGAGGGGAGGAGCACCTTCCAATCCCTCCTTAATCAGGGCCAATGGACCTCTGACCGGATTGCCATAGAGAAGCTCAAAGGGAGAATAACCTACTCCCTCCTGAGGGACTTCTCTATAAGCAAAGAGAAGGCATGGCAGTAGAAGGTCCCACTTCTTTTTAAGGGGTTCCTCTAATGCACCTATCATGCTCTTCATGGTTCTGTTGAACCTTTCAACCAAACCGTTTGTCTGAGGGTGGTATGCTGTTGAGAACTTGTAAGTAACTCCACAGGTTTTCCACATGGCTTTCATGTAGTGGGACATAAAGTTTGACCCCCTGTCAGAGATTACTTCCTTAGGAAACCCAACCCTGGTAAAAATACCAAGGAGGGCCTTAGCCACAGCCGGAGCTGTAACAGTCCTCATAGGAATTGCCTCAGGGTACCTAGTAGCATGGTCTACTACAACAAGTATAAACCTGTTGCCTGAGGAGGTTGGGGGATCAAGGGGACCAACAATGTCAATCCCTACCCTCTCAAATGGGACTCCCACAACTGGGAGAGGCACTAAAGGTGCCACATTCTTGGAACCAACCTTACCAGAAGTCTGGCAGGTATGGCAGCTCTTACAATATCTATCTACTTCAGCCCCCATTTTTGGCCAATAAAAGTAGAGAGAGAGCCTTTCCTTGGTCTTCTTGAAACTCAAGTGACCAGCCAAAGGTATCTCATGGGCTAGTTGTAAGAACTGTTGTCTGTTCTCTTGTGGGACTACAAGGCGCTTGTAGTCTCCAGGTTCAGACTCAGTTGGTTCACTGTAGAAGAGGCCATCTTCCCAGTGTAACCTATACTTCCCAGGCTCTTGCCCATCAGCCTGAGAAGCTGCCTGGTGGCGGAGGCTTTCCAGAGTTGGACATTCTCTTTGCCCCTTACGAAAAGCTGCCCTGCTAGGCCCACCTTCTGCCAGTAAAGACTGCAGCTCAGGATGGTCCTCAGGGTCCAAATCTCCAATAAGGTTGGGGCCTCCTTCTAGCTCTTCCTCAGAGTCTAGCTCAACCACACAGGGTTGTACCTCCCTCTCAGCCTCAGCCGGAGGTGGAGTTACAGGTGTAACTTTGGACAACCTAGGGGAAGTCCTTGTTGGAAGCACTGGAGTGCTTGCTGCTGGCTTTTTCCTAGGAGTCTTGGGTTGCCCCTTTGCTCCTGATCTGGTAGTTACTGCAGTAAGTTGCTCCAGTGGGAGAGGAGTGATTTCTGTCATCATCTCCTGAGATAACCCTCTCAGGGTTTTCTCTCTTGCAGGTTTTGTGAGCTCCTGTAACCTTTTACTAGGTGGTCTGGGGGTATGTGACACAACTCCAAGAGCTTTTAGGTCATTACCCAACAGAACCCTACCTGGCACTTCACATTGTACACTGACAGGTATTTGCACAGCCATATCATTACATTGGATGAGAACTGGTAATTGGGGACACATCTGCACAGGCCCACCAGCTAACTTGGTGAGGCATTTGGGTGCCTTAGCAACATCCTCTGCCTTGAAAAATGATTCATCCACCACAGTTATGCTGGCTCCAGTGTCCCTAATGGCAGGAGTCTCCTGACCATTCACCTGGACACTGTCTTTATAATACTCTTTAGTATTATCTGGGATAGAGTTATAGACATCTAAATTCTGTTGTTCCCACAACCCCAGAGAGACTAAAGAAACACTAGCTGAGACTCCAGTGGGTTCATCAGCCAGTAATAGAAAGTTTCCACTTGCCATATGTACTTCCTCTTCTGGAGCGAAGGCTAAGGAGGCAAGCTGGACCCCTGAAGGTTTACCCTTACATCTGGGATCTCCTTTCACATGGTCAGTAGCCTTACAAACAAAGCATGAGCCAAAGGCTCTCTGGAATGGAGGCTTGTTCTGACCTCCTTCTGGTCTGGGACCAGAGGGTACACTAGCCTGATTCGGTTTCCCTTGTGGCTTACCCTTATAGTTTGGTTTGGGGCCCTCTTTGGAATTTGTAGTATTAGAATTCTCTTTGGAGTCCTTTTTTGGCTGTTTCTCCCCATCCTTCCTCTGAGCTACCCCAGAATCCTTGTGAGTGGCCCTGTTGGCAACCCACAAGTCAGCAGCCTTAGCTAGTTTCCGGGAATCTAATTCCTTGGAATCAGCCAAGTGTTGTCTGAGCTCAGGAGAGCAGGCATCATAAATAGTCTCCAACATAAACAAATTCTTCATACCTTCATAAGTGTTCACCTTGTAACCCTTAATCCATCCCTCTAAGTTTTTCAACCCTTCACTCACCCAGGTAGCCCAAGGGGTACCATCATGCTTTTTGAGGCTTCTAAACCTTTTAAGATACTGGGAAGGGGTCTTCCCAAACCTAGCTATCAAAGCTAGTTTCACACATTCATAGTCCTTCTTATCCTCCTCCCCCATCTCCATTACCACATCAGTTGCAACAGGGGGAAGCCTAGAGAACAACCAGGTGAGTAAGTCATTTCCTGTGATGTTCTGGAGCCCATGATTATATTCAAACAGAGACAACCAATCCAACACATCCAACTTAGGCTCATACATACCAACCAATTCTTTAGGCATCCGGGGTCTTTTAGGACTGGAACTTCTAGAGGAGCCAGGGAGAGAAGCATTCTCAACAGATAATTTCTTCATTTCTAGCTCATACTTGAGCTCCATTTCCCTTAGCCTTAGTTCTTTGTCAGTTTGAGCATTAAGTTTCTTATACTCCAATTCTAGTTTCATTTTCTCCAGTTCAAAGTACTGAGGACTAAATGTGGGACCTGGTAAAGGCCCAGTAGGTACAGCAGGTAGAGCAGGCAGAGGCCTAGGGGGGACAGTCACAACAGCCTCACCCTCCTCTTCTGACTCTTCCTCAAAATCATCAACATTTTGTTCCATGTTAATTTCAATACTGTCATCTACATTTGCTGGAGTGGTAGGTTCCTCTGAACCATCACCCAGACTTTGGTTAGCTAACAATCTTTCAATCAGCTCCATTTTCTTGCCCTTAGTCAGGAGGTCCTTATGTTTACAGAGCACTCTTAAACAATCAGCAGTTTTGGCTGCAAGGGACTCTTGACTATAGCTTTCTATAACTGACATGTTAGAGGATTACTTTTACAGTGCTAAGCTTTGTGGTTAGTTGCACTAAGGTATCTAAAGCACACTAAAATGTATACTCAATACAAATCCCACCGCTGTACACCAGTGTTAGGCAGAAACCTGTGCAGTTCTCTTGGGGAACACTGCAAAAGATTTAAGACTACAGGTATAGCAGTAAACCCACTTGGTAGCAGTCTGCACCACCCAGATTTACCTGGTAGCTGTGGCTGAGCAGTCAGACTTCCCTCAAGAAGAGTTAGGCAGTATGCAAAGTATACACAATATGTACTCAAACACAATAGCACAAGCAGACACTGACAGAGCTTGGTTTCAAAAGTATATAGTTATTTATTTTTAAGAACACATAAGTTGAAAACACTCTAGCAATATATAGTAAAACACTCCAAACACAGTTATATGGAAAGCAGCCCCAACCCTTATTTCTACTAGACAACTCTTGGTTAACACCACATAATTCAAACAGAGGTGAGTGCTTAACTTTAGATGACACTCTAGTAGGTTCAAAGAAGGGAGGGAGAAAGAGCAGAATTAGGCTAAACACACCACTCTAAGGTCAAGAACACTTTCAGTAAGCTCAAAGAAGCACAAAGTCACAGGTGAGCAAAAGTCACTAAGCAGGGCCCACTCTTAGAGCAGACAGAGCGAAAACGTGCCCAAGATCACACAGTTTTTAGGGATTCAGAGTCTTGCAAAAGAGTTCGACAAGAGTTAAAGAGGCTTAGAAAGTTTAGCCAAGGTGTCCCAGGCAATCCCAGGATCGAAAGCCGGGGGCTAAAACTACCCCGTACAGTCGGTGGCAAGGGAAGCCAGGCGGAACACGGTACCTTAACGGAAAGGATCCTCCAGCGGTGGCAGTTGTTCCAGGCAGTGGCAGCAAGGCTCGACGTCGGTCAGGGGAGAAGAAGATCTCGCTGAAGAGCAGAAGAAGAAGGTCGTTGCACTGCCCGGGAAGAAACCAGCCGCGGAGTCCTCCGGTTAAAGGGTTGTACCGACTTTCGCGGTTGGGGTAAAAGTGGGGGGTATTCCGGTTGCCGGGGTGCTTGGCACTGGCAAGGCGGCCACGAGATACCTCGAAGAGCGGAAAGAAGGTGAAAACTGGTTGTCCCCACCAGTCAAGGGAAGGAGCCACTCCGTTAAGAGTTCTCCTCGGTCGTCGGGAAAAGTGGTGAGATGGTTCAGCAGGGCTCCACCGGCGGTGTCGTCGTAGCAGGTCAGCTCAGCTCTTCCCTCGTTGGATTCTTAGGTCCGGTGGCGACTTCTAAAGTTCCAGTCCCCAAAGCCCTGCTTTTATGCAGCAAACCCCCATTCACCCAGCCTAGCTGTCACTCAAACATGCTAAGTGGTGAGCCGGCCGGCTCACCACTTGGGCCAATCAGGATGGAGTGCGACTTGAGTTACCTGGGTAACTCAGTCCAGGGTGCCAAAATCCCCCTCCACCCCTCCTAAGTACCCCAGACAGAGTGGCACCACTTTGGAGGGCTTCTGTGGAGAAGCCCGCCAAAAGTGGGACAAAGGGCTCCACTTTGGGTCAGAGTTACAGAGGCGAACGCCAACGCCATTTTAGAATCAAGTTTTGGCAAAAAAAATCCCAACCGGAGTTATAATAATAAAGATATAAACCGGCGGTATGTTTAAGGCTACCATAAATAAATAAATAAATGTGTTAGCGTAAAACAATGGGAAATCCCATAGGAAAATATTTGCGGTCGAATATAAAAAGTAGTTTCCACTGCCACCAGCCAAAACTCGATCAGGGGGGACGGAGACGTGCCCCCTCGACTAACAGACCCTGGGGCAATCGAATTGCCCCAGCCAGTACGTCCACAATATGATGGTTTGTACTGGTTCTGTTCAGGATTTAAGACTAGTAAAGTCTTTGGTGACTTTACATGCCCTGGGAGACAGTAGTCAGTCCCAGGGTATGGAGTCTATGTTGGGGAGTCCCTAGGACACCCCTGGGTTACTGCACGGAGGGTGCTGTGTAACCCATATTGCAAAAACACATGAGGCCCTATGGGGTAAAAGACCCCATAGCCCATTCAACACAAGGTAAACCAAAGGAACACACTTCAAACATGCCCAAGAGTGAGGGTAAAAGAGTCTCACTCTTGACAGGAGAAAAAAAGAAACCCCAGAAATCCAGCAAAGCTGCTGGGGGACTCACTAGGTAGGGAAATTCAGCCTAAACAGAGAATTCTCCCTAACAATCGCTGGAGCGCTGCATTTCACTCACCTTTCCTGGGCACCTCCATCTTCAGCAGCGATCATCCGGATCCGCAGCCACTCCTAGAGCCTAGAGAGAAAAAGACAAGAACACAAGGTGAGGGAAGGAAGGGAATAGGAAAAGCTCAGTTTCCTTCTAAGACTTACCTGTTGGGTCAATCCCATTTCATTTCGAGTCCTGCCGCTTCCTGGCATTCCGGACCCCGGCCCCTATGGGGAAAAAAGACAAAGACATTGAATGAGCGAATGCAAAGACATTACCCAAACGCTCATCCAGAACTTACCTGTCATTTACTGGAACTGCACGTTTCACTTCGGGTCGGCGCCATATCTCCGGCATTCCGACCCCGACCCCTAAGGGGAAAAAGACATAAGCGTTAGCGCTTTCTGCAATAAGACATAATTATTAGGCTTGAACTTTTGAACTTGCTACAGAACTCTTACAGCGCCTTACCTGAACAGTCAAGCTTATTTGAACTCCCATCAAACCTCAATCCAGTGAAGTAACTGGGTTTCAACGCGCCCCTGCATCAGAAGCAGGATGGAGAACTCATCCTTCCAGACCCTAAGGTGAGACTTCACAGGGAATCGTGTAAGGGAGCGGGAGGCTTGAGCATTATTCCGTCAGTAGGTAATACTCCCTTTTCACACACAGGGGAATATTCCTGCGAGCCAGAGAAGCCAGAGTAGAGGGGCCCTACCTGTCCATCCTCAGAGTCCTGCGCTTCACCATTGAAGAAGTATCAGCACTCGAAGCCAGACCTGCGCCTCTGTGGGAATCAGGTGAGCGTGACAGAACGCGAAGCCTACCCACAATTTCCCACCCGGGCGCTATGGGGACTTCCGAGACAGATCAGCTGGCCCAGCTTTTGGGGGAATTACGGGCAGAAGTGCACTCAGCCCGCCAGGAGACTAACGCTCTCAAAAGAGAACTGATCCTATCCAAGGAAAGAACAGATGACCTGGCCAAAAGGTTATTGCAGGCCCAGGCAGGGCACACTCCTTTATCTAATTCCGGAGGTACTTCCGCATCAATGGGTTCGAATAACCCGGTACAAATCAATCTACCTGGACACATGCCTTTGGCCCCGCCTGAACGTTTTGCGGGGGATCCCAAGAAATATGCCGTCTTTATGAACCAATGTCGTTTACACTTTCTATGCAGACCCGGGCCTTCCCTAACGACCAGACCAAGGTAGCCTTTATACTATCTTACCTCAGTGGCAGTGCTGCCGATTGGTCTATTCCATTGGTAAATCAGGATGATCCCATTCTCCAGAATTTTCAGGGTTTCCAGGCCAGCATGGAAAGATTGTTTGCTCGACACTCTCAAGGACAGGCCCTTGATAACGAACTGCTATCCTTACGACAAGGTAATCAAGATCTCCTGTCCTACGTTGCCACCTTTAATAGACTGGTTGTGGAAACTGGATGGCCAGAAAACAAAAGGATCACATTGTTTCATCGAGGCCTGCGCGGAGAGCTTAAGGATGTTCTAGCTCAGATAGTAGATCCACCCCAGGTCTGCGCAGACTACATAGACTTGGTGGTTCAACTTGATCACAGACTTCAAAATAGAAAAGCAGATCGGTTCAAGTACGAAACCCGAGTACCGATCAAAACCCACGCTAACTCCAAGAGTACCGACGTATCCGAACCTATGCAAATCGGCGGTGTTAAAGGACCATTAACGCAGAAGGAACGAGAGAGAAGGCAACAAATGCAACTTTGTCTGTATTGCAGGACTTCCGGTCACTTTCTTCGAAATTGTCCGGTTAAACCACCTACGAAGGTGGTTGGAGCCACTGATAACGATTTATTGACACCTGATTCGGGAAACGACCTGGCCCGACAAGCGTAGGGGTCCGCTTGCCGAGCTTGAAAACAAACTCTTTGACCTCGCATTTTGTCATGCCAATGGTGCTCGTGGACCCAAAACAGCCTCAGCAGTTGCATGCTATAAAAGCATACATTGACAGTGGAGCTATTGGAAATTACATAGACCGTGAATTGGCTTCCAGGATTAAACTCCCTCTCCGCCCGAAAGTAACCCAAGATGTCATTACTACAGTAGACGGAACCGAAATAGCCTCAGGGCCTGTAACGCATTCCACTGTTGAAATGACACTGGTGGGTCAGGATGGACATCAGGAAGCAATCGTGTTTGATGTGATCAAGGCCCCACAATTTCAAGTAATTCTTGGAATTCCTTGGTTAGAAACACATAATCCCAGAATTGACTGGCGAGCAAAGAAGATAAGTTTTCGTGATTGTGAACCAACTTGTTATCCAAGAAATCCAGTTATGGGTCTAGCCTCAGCAACTTCCACCCCTGTACAGCTACCGTCAGAATACCAAGAATTCCAAGACATTTTTCAGAAGGAACAGGCTAACACGTTACCTCCCCATCGGTCTTATGATTGCCAAATCGATCTGGTACCCAATGCTCAACTACCTTGTAGTAGGATTTATGCTCTTACGGAACCTGAGAACCTGCATTTGCGTCAGTATTTAGATCAGTACCTAGCCAATGGTTTTATTCGCCCATCCAAGTCTCCTGTCTCCTCAGCTCTGTTCTTCGTGCCGAAAAAAGAGGGCGACCTTAGAACATGTATAGAATATTGCGCCCTAAATCAAATGACGATTAAGAATCGTTATCCTCTGTCCCTGATCCCTGAGCTTATCGACCAGGTGAAAGACGCTTGTGTGTACACCAAGTTAGATCTCCGAGGAGCTTATCACCTGGTGCGTATAAAAGAAGGCGACAAATGGAAGACTGCATTCCGCACCAAATTTGGGCTCTTCGAATATCAGGTGATGCCCTTCGGTTTGTGCAATGCACCTGCCGCCTTTCAGTACTTTATGAATGATGTTCTTCGGGAACTTATCGATGTCTGTGTCATTGTTTATATTGACAACATCCTGGTGTACTCTTCTTCAGAATCCGATCACAGAAAACATGTTAGGGCAGTTCTTGAGAAATTGCGCCAACACAGACTATTTGCAAAGCTCGAAAAATGCGTTTTTCATACCACAGAAGTTGAGTTTCTCGGATTCATCCTGACACCTCAAGGAGTCCGAATGGACTCGGGAAAGGTGGACGCCATCCTCAAATGGCCATCTCCTAGCTCGGTGAAGGGAGTTCAGAGCATGCTCGCCTTCGCCAATTTCTATCGAAGATTCATCCCGGAATTTTCCCGAACAGTCCAACCCATCACAGCTCTCCTAAAGAAAAACAAACGCTTTGAATGGACTCTTGAGGCCGAACAAGCCTTTCAGGACCTGAAAACCAAATTCACCTCTGCACCCGTATTGAAGCACCCGCACCCAGATCTCCCTTACATTGTGGAAACCGATGCATCCAGTTCGGCCATGGGAGCTGTCCTGTCGCAAAGAGACCCAGAAACTAACCAACTACACCCTGTGGCCCTTTGGTCCAGGAAATGTTCTCCTCCTGAAATCAACTACGCAATTACCGACAAAGAGTTACTGGCTATTAAATCTGCTTTCAAGGCTTGGCGTCACTACCTTCTCGGGGCAAGACACACCATCACCGTAATTACGGACCACAGAAATTTACAGTATTTAAAGACGGCCAAAGCTCAATCTTCACGACAACTCCAATGGGCTCTATTCTTTGCGGAATTTGATTTTGTAATTACCTATCGCCCTGGCTGCAAGAATGGTAAAGCGGACGCCTTATCTCGGATTGGCATGGAAGAACCCAATTCGAGTTTAGAACCTGTGCCAATCATACCTGAACAAAGAATCTTAGGCCTAACTTCATTGCAAACTATCGAGGAAATCCAAACGCAAGTAAAACAACTTCTAGACTCTTCAGCCTTACTGGAATGGAGTCAAAAGGGCCCTCATTACACCATTAAGGATGATTTACCCTACTTCCAGGAGCGGTTGTTTCTGCCAAGTAAAGAATTGCAAGAACTTGTTATTGCCCATCATCATGAATCATTAATGGAAGGACACCCTGGTATCGCTAAAACGGAGGAAAAAATCAAACGCCACTTCTGGTGGCCTTCTTGGAGAAAAGACATAAAGTCTTTTGTATTGTCTTGCGGAATTTGCGCCCAAAACAAGGGTCAAAAGAAAAGGCCAGCCGGCCTACTTCAACCCTTGGATATTCCACCGGCACCATGGCACACCTTGTCAATGGACTTTATAACTGACCGGCCTCCTTGTGCTGGTTACAACACTATCCTTGTAATTGTGGATCTATTCTCCAAAATGGCCCACTTTATCCCTTTAAAAGGTTTGCCTTCAGCTTCCACCTTGGCCAAGGAATTTCTGGAGAATATAGTTCGCATACATGGTTTCCCTTCCATATTAGTCTCGGATCGTGGAAGTCAATTTATCTCCCATTTTTGGAAGAAGTGTTGCCAACTAGCACAAATAGATGTGCGGTTATCCACCAGCCACCACCTCGAGACCGACAGACAAACCGAGAGAACCAATCAGACTCTCGAGCAATATCTTCGGTGCATGTTACACCAATCCGAGTTAAATTGGAAAGACATCCTTTGGATCGCAGAATATGCATACAACAATTCAGTGCATTCTGGAACCGGACAAACTCCTTTTTATACTTTGTATGGTCACCATCCTCGGACCTCTGACCTAGATCCACCTCTGACCCTGGAAATGCCCGCAGTAAATCATCTGCATTCCACAATAACCCGAGCCTTCAAAGAAGCTGCAACTCATTTACAGCAAGCCAAGAAAAAGTATAAAGAAAACGCTGATTTGCACCGAAGTAAACCTCCTCCTTACCAAGTAGGAGACCAGGTATGGCTAGCAATGAAACATTTACCCCTCAAGGGCCCGCGAACCTTCAATCCCAGATTCATAGGACCTTATCCCATCAAGGCTATAATCAATCCCGTGGCCTTTAAACTGGATTTACTGTCTAACATGCGTATTCATCCAGTTTTTCACGCATCACTTTTGAAGCCAGTACAACCAGGGACCCGACTGTCCAAGCCTCCAGACCCAGTTCAAATTGAAGGGGAATTAGAATTCGAAGTTAAAGACATTTTAGACTCCAAGGTGTTAAAGTCAAAACTCTTCTATCTTGTTGACTGGAAGGGATATGGACCTCAGGAGAGATCGTGGGAGCCTAGTAACCATGTTCACGCACCTCGATTAATACAAAGGTTCCACCGGAGATTTCCGAACAAGCCAAAACCCCCAGAGGGAACAACCTTGGGAGGGGCCTTGAGGGGGGTACTGTCATGATGCCTACCTCCAAGGAGCCAGGTCCGACCCAGCAACCCCAGAGGCAGGCATCATTCCCCCCAGGGAAGTGCCAGCGGGCCCAAGCTGGGGCCCTTTGGACACAGACCTGGCGCCTTAGGCGCCAGGCTCATGTTGGACCCCTGTCCTGGCGCCTTAGGCGCCAGGCTCATAAAGCTAGACATGTGTTCAAGTGTTTTAATGTGCACTTACCTGTTGCAGACCATGCTGCTACATCCAGGCCCTCTTGAGGCCTGAATGGAACTACTTTACCTGTGGGACTACTTTCCACCTGGGTGTAGTCGGGGAAGGATACACCTGATCGGTGGAAGGATACATACCCGGGACTTCTTCCAAAGCTATTTAAACCACGCCCGACCAGCAACTCACGCTTCGCGTTGTTCTGCTCCGGGCAGCTGGACGCTCACCGTGTCAGCTCCTGCATCTGGACTTCAGCCACGCCTGTCAGCATCCTGGGTCACCTGCTAAGAGAAAATTGGAGAGAAAGAAGACCTTACCTGCTAAAGCTGCATCATGGAGACTTCACACCGACGATCCTGAAAGGGAAGACATCATTTTTAAAAGCATTTCGCTTTGATCGCTGCAGCGCTGCATTTCACTCACCTTTCCTGGGCACCTCCATCTTCAGCAGCGATCATCCGGATCCGCAGCCACTCCTAGAGCCTAGAGAGAAAAAGACAAGAACACAAGGTGAGGGAAGGAAGGGAATAGGAAAAGCTTAGTTTCCTTCTAAGACTTACCTGTTGGGTCAATCCCATTTCATTTCGGGTCCTGCCGCTTCCTGGCATTCCGGACCCCGGCCCCTATGGGGAAAAAAGACAAAGACATTGAATGAGCAAATGCAAAGACATTACCCAAACGCTCATCCAGAACTTACCTGTCATTTACTGGAACTGCACGTTTCACTTCGGGTCGGCGCCATATCTCCGGCATTCCGACCCCGGCCCCTAAGGGGAAAAAGACATAAGCGTTAGCGCTTGCTGCAATAAGACATAATTATTAAGCTTGAACTTTTGAACTTGCTACAGAACTCTTACAGCGCCTTACCTGAACAGTCAAGCTTATTTGAACTCCCATCAAACCTCAATCCAGTGAAGTAACTGGGTTTCAACGCGCCCCTGCATCAGAAGCAGGATGGAGAACTCATCCTTCCAGACCCTAAGGTGAGACTTCACGGGGAATCGTGTAAGGGAGCGGGAGGCTTGAGCATTATTCCGTCAGTAGGTAATACTCCTTTTTCACGCACAGGGGAATATTCCTGCGAGCCAGCGAAGCCAGAGTAGAGGGGCCCTACCTGTCCATCCTCAGAGTCCTGCGCTTCACCATTGAAGAAGTATCAGCACTCGAAGCCAGACCTGCGCCTCTGTGGGAATCAGGTGAGCGTGACACATGTCTGCTGTTTCCAAGAGGAATAGTCCTGGGAACAGTAGACCTAGGTAACATGTACCTCCCCAGTTTCTGGGCAACCAAGGATACGCTTTCTCTCCACATATAAAATAAACTGGATCATCTACATATACTGGTTCTATTTCCCATTTTAATACCACTGTATTCATGCGGTGTCCGGACATTTCATCGGCAACAATTGGTCGACAGGACATTTGGTCGACGTAATTTCGTCGAAAACCAAATGGTCGATTTTTTTTAAAATTTATATATTTATTTTTAAGGTTATAGTTTCGGAAAAAAAGGGTTTTTTAGAAAAAAAAGGAGGGAGCCCCCACCCCCAAAAAAAGGGTAAAAATAAAAATTAAAAAAAATTCGACCATTTTGTTTTCGACGAAATTGGTTCGACCATTTGTCCAGTCGACCAATTTTTTTTCGATGAAATGTCTGGTAACCTATTCATGCATCCAGTATATGTTCCGACTGAAAAAGAGCCTTTCTTTTTTAGACAAAAAGGGACAGTTCTTGGGCTATAATTCACTGTGTAAGATGGGGGAATTGTGTCTTTGTCCCTTTCTGTTCCTACACAAAACGTCATTACAGATGTCTTTTCTGTTGGGGACAATCTATCTCGTCTATTTTGTCGTGTTATCTTTCGTGTACTTTTCCTCGTGGGCTCTGGGGCTATTACTTGTGCTTTATGGAAAATGGAACAACCCACAGGCTTCATTATTATTTCCTCAAACTCATTCATGTTGGTTCTGTCTAATTGACCCGTGCTACTCTCATTCCATTTCCTATAAAACATTGCACCTAAAGATGCACTACATGCAGAACTTAATGGTAATGGCTGTACATACCACCCTATTCCTTTCCCAGCATGCTGTGGTAAATGGGCACATACCCATCAATTTGTTTTCTTCAGAATTGCATGTGTCATGTTCATGATCAATAGCAATGTATTATTCCCAAAAACTTCCTTGTGTCTTTCTTCCATTGGGGGCAGGGTATAGGTAATCACCTGAACCGGGCTTTCAGTAGAGGATATATTAATTATTGGTAAAAACATTTCTAATGGGTGTATCGCTTCCACATACCATAATATTAGGGCTGTCGATATTGGTGCTACCACGCTCATAAAGCACATTATTATTGTCAGTGCCAGCATACAATTCGTTTTACCATGCGTTTTTCTTAAGTTTACAGTCTTTATAATTGACTCATTCTCAGCAGTGGTGGTGCAGGAGGAGGCTGGAGCCGGTCCCGGCATTTTTCTCGTCGTCCTTCTTCTTCCTTATTACAATTTGTCATGGATATCTCTCTTTGTCGCGCTTGCTCTGGTGTCAATAAGTTCAACGGAATTGTCACAGTTCAGTTCTGCCTGTCCTTATTAGCATGGATTTGTGTATTCGTTTTTAGGCAAGATCACTTGTCCTTTCTCATACTGCTCAGAGAACCTTTGATCAGTTATCTTACTGCCTTAGTACCATGTGCGCCCAGCTTGTCCGCTCTGGTTCCTGACACATGTACTTTTAATCAGTTATCTCATTGCCCTAGTACCATTTGCGGCCAGCTTATCCGCTGTGGTTCCTGACACATGTACTTTCATGATCGCACCGAGGAGCCGCGAGTCTTGAATTGTCCGACTTGCACAATTCTCACGCTTCTCTCCTCTACACCTCTAGTTCCTTCTCCGTCCATGAGCTGAACCAGAGGTTCGATAAATATCAAAAAAGAACTGCGGATCACTTTGTCTTTCGAGGCCGCAAGTTGTATCGCCTTACTCCTGGTATCGTGTGATCCATGAACAGTGCTGGTGCACTTCCAGATTCAAGCTCAAAGTCAGCCTGTGGCGCTACTGCAGGTGCTGGTGTGCGCCGCGCCAATGATGCAGATCCGTTCTTTGGCGTGTTGGCAAGTGCTGGTGGGCACCAAAGGGGTACACGATTTGTTTTTGCTGGTATTTGCAAGGCAGATTTTGTGTCGGTCAGCAGTGATGTCGATTCTGCTGGGCAATGTTGGGGCACTCTTTCCCCTCTTTGGCAATCGTCTCAGGCTTTGTTTCGAGTTTCACTTCTCGTTTTGGCAGATTTGGTGGCTGCTTACTGGCAACAGTTTCTTCCGTTACTGGGACCGCTGTCTCTTTCCGGTCATCAGTGTCAGGCAAGTCTTTCAGTGAAGTTGGAATCTTCTTGGCATGGGTGGCATGGATCCACGACTTCTTTCCATCCACCCGTATTGCCGTCTGCGTCGCCAAGAGTACTTGAAAGGGCCCGCGCCACCTGGGTGCTAACGATGACTTTCTTTCAAAAAATGTTAGCAGCACCCAGTCGCCTGGCTCCAGCGCGTGCCCCGGACCGGTTTATCTCACTGGTAATGCCTCCTGCACCTGCTGATGAATCAAACGTAATTTCTGCATTAAAAGGCCAAAATAAGTACTAAGCACAGGATGTTCTACCTCACTAAGTCGTTTTGGCTGGGGTGCGCACCATACATTTACCGGCCTCCCCATTATGATGTCGTACGGGGAGAGCCCAGTTTTAGCCTGTACAGACGTACGCATGCATAATAGTGCTATTGGTAATGCATCCACCCAACTCAACTTGCTTCCCGCACAAATCTTGCTAATCTTTGATTTAAGAATCCCGTTGTGCCTCTCCACAAGACCGGCAGAACTCGGATGCCTTGAACTGTGGAATCTCTTATCAATCTGAAGACCAGCACATATCTGTAACACGACTGCGCCCACAAAATGTGGTCCATTATCGGACCATAGGACACGGGGCATGCCAAATCTGGAAAAGTACTCCTTAAGCATTACTTTTGCCGTGCTCATTGCTGTGCAGTCCTTCAAGGGATATGCCTCCACCCACTTACTGAATGCACAGATCACAACCAAGACGTATTTTAAGTTCTGGCATCTCTCCATCACTATGAAATCAAAATGGATCACCTCAAATGGCATAGAGGGCGGGCCAAAACTGCCTGTTGGAGTCACTGTTCCCTTTCCTACATTGTGTTGTAAACACGTGATACAGTTCTGCACCAACCTCTCTGCATTTTTTTTAATGTTTACATTCTGCCATACTGTAGAAAGGTGCTGTATTATCTTTTTCGCACAGATGTGAGTAGGGCTATGGGCCATTGTGACCATTGCAGTCACATACGAATTTGGCAACATCCAGTTTCTAGTTCCCTTGTCCACCCAACAACCCTCCACATCCAACTCAGCAGATCCCTCTGCCCACCCCTGTATTTCATCGGCCGTAGCTTCGGCCTGCATGTCTTTGACAGTGGCAACTCCATTTTCTATCATACAGGGTACTTCCTCTGTCTGAACCGTCATCATTTTGGTATTTAAATCAGTGGTAGTTTGTTTCGCAATTCTGTCTGCAAACGCGTTTCCCTCTCTTACTTTGCATGTTACCTTTTTGTGTGCCTCGCATTTCACTATTGCTAGGCGCTTTGGAAGCGTGCGTGCAGACAGCAATCGTACAATCAAAGGGCCATGTTGAATTCTGGTGCCATGTGATGTCAAAAACCCTCTCTTAGCCCAGAGTCGTCCAAAGTTATGAACCACTCCAAAAGCATACTGGCTATCAGTATATATATTCACATTCAAATTGTCAGAAATCTCGCAGGCTCTGGTTAATCCTATTATCTCTGCGGCCTGTGCCGAATTGTAGGGAATTCTTTTGCTTTCTTCAACGCTCTCTAGGGTAGTGATAGCATATGCGGCAGTTGTCGTGCCATTTGGTAATTTAAAACATGAGCCATCACAGAATAACTCTCCATCTGGCTCTGTCTGTGGGGTATCACTTAAATCAACTCTCCCCTTGGTTTCTTCCTCAGTGACCATTAAGCAATCGTGGGGGGGTGATTCATCCTACCCAATTTCTTTTATGGTTGGTGGCATTAATTCTGCAGGATTCAAAGCGCTACACCTCATAATTTGGATATGGGGCGCGAACAAGATAATCTCATATCTTGTCAATATACCAGAGGTGAGGTGTTGCGTCTGTGTCCTATTTAATAGAACGTCTATGGCATGTGGCACCATCAAAATTAAAGTGTGCCCCAATACCATCCTTTCTGTTTGTTTCACTGACGCAGCAGCCGCTGTGACAGATCGCAAACATCGTGGTAGTGCGCGCTACAGGGTCCAGCGCAGAAGAAATATAGCCGCATGGCCTATTTCTTCCACCTTGTTCCTGTGTCAAAACCGCCAATGCACATCCTTCACTTTCACACACAAATAGTCTAAAAATGTTCTCATAATTCGGCGTACCCAAAATTGGAGCCGAGCATAATGCAGTTTTCAATCCATCAAATGCTTTCTGACATTCCTCATCCCACTGCAAAGGCATAACCGCATCCTTTCTAGTCAAATTCACCAATGGCTTCACAATTAACGCAAAATTACCAATCCATTGTCGGCAATATGAAGCCATGCCTATTATGGCTCTGACTCCTTTTTGTGTCTTTGGAATAGGCATACAAGAGATACTTTCTATGCATTCTGGCGTTAGTCTTCTCCCTCCTTTCGAAAGTAGGTAGCCCAAATAGGCCACCTCCTTTCGATTATATTGAAATTTCTTCAAACTAGCTTTATTGCCATGTGCCGCTAGGTGTGACAGTAGTAATACAGTGCTTTCTTTACAAATCTCCTCTGTGCTGCAGCTAGCAATAGATTGTCTATGTATTGCAAGAGTACACAACCCACGGGTAATTCTAGCATGTCTAGCAGCTCTTTTAATGCTCTACTGTAAATACTTGGACTTTCCGTGTAACCTTGCGGAATCCGTGTAAATGTAAATGATCGTCCTCCTAATGTGAACGCAAACAAATATCTGCTGTCCTTGTCCACTGGAATACTGAAGAACACGTTTTTCAAATCCACTACACTAAAATATTCTGCTGAAACAGGTATCATTGTCAATATTGTAGTGACATCTGGCAATTGAGGAAATTGTGGATCTACTACCTTGTTCAATGCATGCAAATTAATTATAAAACGGTATGGTACTTCATTGCCTCCTTTTTTATAAACTGGAAGAATCAGGCAGTTGCATGTACTGCCTGTAATTTCCTCGATTACCCCTAATTTCACCAAATCTGTAACAATACTCTTCAATCCTTTCTCACCTTCAGCCGAAATTCTGTATTGTGGTATTCGCGGTAGGGTAACACCTTCTTTCAAAATGATCTTTACTGGCTCTATTTTTAAGCATCCTACATCATTGTCATGCATTGCCCATATACAGGTTGGTACTTTACTTAGTTCCCCTGGTAAAGTTTCGGACATGAATTCTGACACAGGGTCATCGTGCGGCCAAATCGTTAGGAACACTCCGTCTGCCGTGCAATGTATAACGGAACCTAGTTTTTTCAACAAATTTAATCCCAACAAGTTCTCCCCACAATTTTCTGTTAAAAGGAAAGGACAATGTTCAGTAAATGGTCCTATTGTAACTGGGACTGGTTTGGACACTGGATTTATGACTGGTGTACCTGCGAACCCTACAGAAACATTCTTTTGCCCTGACAGTGGTATATCCGGAACCAAGTGGTGGTTTATTGAACACTTCTGCGCTCCTGTATCTACAAGAAAGCGGTGCTCCTCATTCCCGACTCTCATTTCTACGTAGGGTCCTCTCTGATTCATGGGAATAGACACTGGTTCCGACCCCTGTCCTGGGCTGTCCTATTGGGGAAATAACACATCGTCCGATGTATAATCATTACTGTTACTGTAATACGTGTTTGGCTGTGTATCGAAAACGTTCCCACTCTTTCCTCTATTTACCCCACTCTGGTTTCCATACTGTTGATTTTGCTGTCCCTGACTCTGGTTTGGGTCATTTTGGTTTTGGCCTTGGTTTTGATTACCTCCGTTATTGTGATGCTGCTGCATACTATTCCTATTTGGTCCATTCGCTCCTGGGTATCCTCTATGCTGTCTCCTCTGATCAGACCCATTTCTATTCTGTAGATGCGGACATTGCGCTGGCCAATGTCCTTCCTCCTTACAATACGCACACTGATTTGGTCTCACTGTTCCCCCATGCATATTCAAATTACTCCTTCCTTGTGCGTTCCCTCGCCCTACATTATGTCCTGCTACTTGCTGCAGTAGTACCTGTGTTCTCAATAGACATTCTTTCAACTCTGCCCCCACCTGTTTTAGCAACGATAATTTGTTCACCATCTCCTTCTGCCCCCGTGATGGTAACTGCTGCCGATTATTATGTGACCCCTTTTTTCCCTTCCGATGTCTCCCGATATCCCTACTTCTGTACCCAGGTGTAGTAAACATTTCGACATAATCATTATCTAATTCATCTCTAAGTTCAAAGAGTCCATATACATGTTCTCTCATTTCTTCATCCTCTCCCTACAGCGTGCTAATGCATTCAAATCTAACAATCGCTGCGGTGGTAATTTCCCAATTAACTGTTTCCATTTCTCCACCAAATATTCACCCATGCATTCCAACACTACCTGTCTTTCGTTGCTTCTTCGGAAGTCATACATCGAAGCCAATGTTGCCGTCCCATCATTCCCGTCTATATACATCTCTGCCTGTTGCTGCAATTCCACCTTCCTTTCTTTGCTGATCGCACTGCGAGTTACCCTCGTGCATCCCCGTTGGTCAGTCCTGCCTCTTGCCCCCGTGGTTTCAACTTCAACCCCGGGAGGAATGGACCGTACCGAGTCTGTGTCTGAGGCGGGAGGTGCGGATGGAACAATGGGAACAGGGAGTGTCTGTTGTGAGCCTGGTTGGCTAATAGGAAGTGCTACGTGTGCGGTCTGTGGCTGTGGGAGGGCTTGAGCTACCGGAGGGAGAGCTTGGGCTATGGGCGGGGTTTGTGCAGTAGCTACTTACGTGTCTGGCCTCACTTCTGATCTTGGGCCTTGTTTTGTATGGGTCAATATATTTTCTATCAATTCATCTGCTATGTGTAATTCCCGTTGTGGATATATCTTTTCTATATTCAACTGGTCACGCCTACCTGCCCTTCTTAGATTTTCAGTCCATTCCTCCTCTTCTTTCTCTTCCGCTACTTCACCTTTCGATTTATGCCTGCGCGCATGCTTCGCTCTGCTTTTAAATTGGAGCATTGCTTCCTTTCTCCAGTCTTTAATAGTCTCAAACGCTGCAGGACGCGCTTTATTTCTTCTCAACATCCTTTCCAGGTTATCTATTCTCGCTATCTCAAAACTACCATTAATCGGCCACTGATGGTCTTGTTGCTTTCTGGTTTGCCTATGCCAAGTCTCACAGAATATTATCGCACCCACTCCATGCTTCACATACATCTCATACGCCGGCGTTCCCCCAGGTGGTACAATTTGGCCATCTTCCAAAGATGGTCTACCACAGCAGAAAAACCCTGCTAAGGTGGACAATACCCCAGGCATGTTTCAACCTTCCCCCTGGTTAATCAACCTTACCTAGGGCGTTTGATTTTGCAAAGTCAACTCTCAACCAATATCAGGATTACTTTGAATCGGAGAATTACTCACCTGACTAAGTCGTCTGTATACTGACCCACCAAATGACGTTGTGTCTGCGTTTCTTGGCTTCCGCCTCGTTTCTGGACCCTCGCCTCCTTGTTCTCTAGCCAGGCACGTCGATCAGGGATCAGATGTGTGCAGATCTGCAAAGGAGTCTCTCATCACTTTTACAGGGCGCCCAAACACCTCTTGATCCCGGCTCGATCGTCCCGTCCTCGCCATTCTCCGCCTTACTCAATTACAAAATTATGCGATGGAACATGTGGGGGAGGGTCCCTATTCGGGCGCCATCTTGAAAGGGCCCCTAGGGTTCCCTAACGTCTATGGAAACAAGGCGAGTCACCATACACAATAGATAAGCCAGACACAAGGTTGTATTCCCAAAGCTAGGGTTTATTGCAAAGCCAAAGTCTCAGTTGGCCAACTCAGTCTCACGCCCCGCGACGTGTATCTCTAGACCTCGAGGGACGCAAGAGAGTGACTTATGTACATCAGTTACATATATACAAAATGCATATCACACAATCAGCTATGACATGTTTAACACCCACCTTTTATTGGGTTTCTTTGAACTTGGTGTGATGATGGACATCTCCGACAACTATGACACCTTCAACGTCTATTCTAGTAACAATTTGCAATTTGTGAGTGTGGAGGCATCTTTCAGTTGTTGAATAGAACACAGCGCTTCTGTTCTTGGAAGCGAGCTACATACGGGGGGGAGAGTTGCATTCCAAATCTTGCTATCTATTAGGTGCTATTTGTGTCCTGGGAGTCGACACGCTCTAGCGGGCTCAGCAAAGGGGGGCCGTAAGAAAAGCATAATTCAAGCCTTTAACTGTATTTTTCTAACATATTCTACCATATAACGAGACTGGCTGGCAGCTGCGAAATGATTAAATGCCCTGCAGCTCTGCTTCAAGGCTACATTCGGGAGGGAGCCGGGCATTCTTCCTGGCGCTGCCTACGTTTGTGTTTCAACTAACTCTTGTTATCCTCATGGCCCTGCGGCCTTGTCCTTTTTACGTGCAGACAACAATGTTTTACAGTCGAGCAGTGTAAGCGGAAAATATACTGTGAAGCAATAGGAACAGAAAGCAATGAGCAATGGTTAGAAAACAAAATGGCGATTCTTGTTACATCAAAATGGCCGTTCATTGGCAAACTCGAAAACCTATATTCTGTCATATCGTGCATGAGACGGTTGGCCCACGGCCACCAAAATACGTTTGCGGTCACACAGTAGGGGTATCCATTTTTCTAGACTGACATGGGGGATGGATGAGGGGAGCGCAATAGACCAGTAAACTTGTTAAAGCACAGCAATCTTTCATGATACTCTTAGATGTTTGGATGTGTTGTGGACTTGCATAACATTTCTAACAACTTTCCATATTAACTCATTCAAAAACATTTTTTTAAATTTAGTTTGGTATAGTGGACGGCAATGACAAACTACAAATTGTACTGCTGCGGTCGAGGTACTGTCTGTATAACTCCCTGGTATTGTCCGTAGTCACTGGGGAATTTCTCACGAATGGCTCGAACCACGCAGGCAGGTATTACTCATTGAACGCGAAATACGAGTATTACATGAATTCACCATGTAAATGCACGATAGGCCACAAGCCTGTACCACTGGTGAAAGAGATACAAAAATAGTTGACCTGAATGGACCCAATAATTGAATATATTCTGTTTGCATTACCTTCTAAAATGTAAGACATTGTTATGCTTTGTGATTTCAAGTAGGGATCAATTAGAAATGTGAACGCCCATTCCAGCAAAAACAATTTGGGACATAGGGGAATATTGTTTTTAACTTCCAAGTGAAAGAAACATAATTGTGCAGATGTTAAATCTAAGGATGAATACTTTGGTTTGCGAATAGAAAGAGAAATGTATTCAATTTACATAAGAAATCTTCTGTCAGTGATCCATCGAAGTTATAATGATATAGGAGAACAACAAAATGTTAGCCGTCTCGCATACACGATATATAGGGTAAACTTACATGTTACCTGGATTACGAGTGTGAACTGCAGCTCGACAATCATGCATAAGGACCATTTATTTATTAGCATTTTTTTTTTAAAGCGTGCAGCAGCCCGGGCATCGTGGCACTGTTACAGACATCTTGCATCAATGTGAAAAAGTTACTGAGTAACAGAAGAAGCCACAGTACATACTTAGTTGCAAGCAGAATGAGGTTGGTAGGAGGGGGGCGGTGGAAGGATGTGTTAGTTAAAGAGTTTTGGCATCATCATTTGCAACACAGATCTCGTAAGGCAAGCTGCCCTGAAGTTATGCAGCTCGGTAATGCCTAGCGGTGGCGTGTCTTCTTCGGCTATGTAGGCCAAGCAGCCAGAGTTTTCTCTGCAACAACCGTTCTCCACCACAGTTTGCATTACCTCACAACGATGGCAGGCACCAGGTGGAAACATTCTCCATGCGCCTGCGTTCAGGCTCCAGTGAATGATCTTCACGATTTACATCTAATTCCCCCATCGTCCCGGTTTCTTTCTCTTTCAAGGATTTCCTCTTCTGAATGTTTGGGCTCGTACAGGTAGGGCTGAATTGTTGCCATAGTTCCTGAATATCGAAGAAGTACAAAATCAACGGTGAGAAAAAGTAAAAATGTTTTTGTTTGTATACACTAACGAAAATTCAATGTAAAAGAAAGACAAGAGAAGAAACAGACATGTTACAAAAACCCATCATGCAAAGACAAGATTAATAGGCTCAAACTTTGAAAGTTCGCAAGGACACATGTAAAGAAGAAGCCACATTAAAGTAGAATTTAAATATGGTTTTGTTAAGACATAATATAAAACATGTTTAAATAAAGAGGGACTATGAGTTCATTCATTTTAGGGAGGGTAAGTACCTGTTCTCAGTGCGTTGTACTTGTAAGATAGCGTGACAGCAGAAGCAAGTAATTGCGGCTGGAAATGAAATACACTGAAACAAAGGAAAAAAAACTCCAACGCTGTGTGATCAGAAAGATTTTGTTTACACTTGTCAAGGAAAGAGGCGTCTTGGCATTTCCATGGAGACACGTCAATATATTGTGCACAGAGGATGTTGACATGAGACGTGCATTGGCATTATGAAAAGGGGCTTGGGCGTCTAGTGATGTCAGCTTTAGGGGCGGGTGATCTGAATTATTGCCACCAGGGCACTTGAGCTGAGTGCGATGGATCAACGGATAAAATTAGCACAAGATGGCGGTACCCAACCCGTCGTTTTCGCATGTGTAAATTTCAGAAAAACAAAGGTAAGATGCATTGGAATTTATTTTAAGATCGATCGATGTCTGCTCAAAAATACATGCCCGGTCGAATGGAACAATACAATTTCTGAGCGAACTTCCCCTTTAAATCCTAGCAACACATACAACATGATTACATTCAATTTATATGTCTAACCTTTGGTGTGGAAGGTGGGGCAGCCAAGTGGGCCGGATGCCGCCACTAGCTGCATGATCCTGCATCCCATGGTGGAATGGGGAGTGTACCCTGGTTGCCTGCAGCTTGACACGGATGGGAGGCAGTGGCTTGCCATATGGAACCAACTTGGGACACTTTCCCTTCAAGGGACACTAAGGTACTGTCCTGTGGACATGCTTGCATATATCTCCATAGGGAGAAATGGCCCAAAAGGTGTGTAAAAGTAGTAGGCAAAAAAACACATACCCAGAGGTAATCTGAATCAACTGCAATTATAGGAACGGTACAAAAAGAGTAAAGGTGTGATCAAAATACCCATACTGCTCATCATAGTACATGGTTAACAGCGGCTGGGGTGGAGACTGGTCTGCGAAGGTTGTACAGAAGAAACAGCAGACTCCTATAGCAGAAAGGGTCATTACAGCAGCAGCCTGCTATGCACAAGGAGGGAAGCAGAGCCTCTAACCAAGATTGCAGCCCATCCCTCAATGCAATGGTGCATATCTTATGTGTTTTTTACCACTGTTGTTTTTTCAGTGTGTCATATTTTTTTTAAAACAAGACATGCATGTTCATTTTTTGTCACCAGATGGACTTTTCAATAGGCTTGCAGATTTTTCATATTCATGCAGTAGGCAATAGCACTGGACCATGATGATGCAGACAAATCACAATCCACTTTCCAGCTAAGGGTGAAACCCTCATACCACTCCCCCGCAAGGAATCACTGGAGAGCCTCTCAGCATTCTCTAGCTTCCCCCTTCATGAGCCATATGTCTTCTTCACCACCACCTTGCCACCACCAACCACTCTCCTGTGCTGTGTTCAGGGAGCTCTTATGTCCTATGCACATCTCGATCACCACAGTTTGCATGGAGGGCCGGGAGGTGCCAAAATTCTTTTGCGACATTTCAGTGATTTTTGCCCCCTCACGACCAATGTATGCTGCGACAAGGACAACCTGTGGTTTGAACTATTTATTTATTTATTCATATTTTTAAAGCGCACATCAGCCCTTAGGCATTGTGGCCCTGTTACAGAAGATACCATTGCTGGTTACACAGGGAAAGAACATAGCAGTTAACATAGGGTTATGCATTTGGCTCTTGCTTGTAGTTACATAAAGAATGCATTTGCTTTTTGGTGTGAAATTTCAAACGTTATGTAGTTGGGTAGACTGAGGTGGTAAGCGAGAGGCTTAGATGAACAGTGAACAGTGTGGTTTTGAGGGACTTGCGGAAGGAGAGTAGAGATGGTTCTGCTCTGAGAGTGTTGGGTAGGGCATTCCAAAGTTTGGGAGCTATGTAGGGGAAGCTGATGCCGCCAGCGTTGGCTTTTTCTATGGCGGGTATGCGGAGTTGGTTGACATAGTGGCTTCTTCTTGGGCGTGCAGAGGTGATCTTGGTTATGGTTTATGATAAGTAGGAGGGAGCGGAGAGATTGACGCATTTGTGTGTGAGTGTGAGGATTTTGAAATGGATCCTTTCTTTGACTGGGAGCCAGTGGGCGTTTCGGCTGGCTTGAGATATATGTTTGTTTTTGGGGATATGTATGGTGGCCCGGAGCATGTTGTTTTGTACTATTTGTAGCCTGCTGATGTTTTTTGTAGAGGTGCCTGCAAGAAGGGCATTGCAATAGTCCAGTCTTGCTCCTATGGTGGCTCTTGAGATGGAAAGGCAGTTATGGGTGGTGAGAAAGGCTTTTATGGCATAAATTAGTTTGGTGGTGAGGGCTGAGGCAGAGGAGATGGCGCTGACCTGTCTTGTTATTGAGAGTGTGGCATCTAGGTAGACTGCAGTGTCTTAACAGAGGTGGAGACTGGTATATCAGTGTTGTCGATGGTGAACTGAGGATAATTTTGGCTAAATTTGGAGAGGGTTTCCTTTGGGCCTAAGATGATAGTCTTGGTTTTGTCTCCGTTGAGGCAAAGACCATTGATTGCCATCCAGGTTTGGAAGGTGGCATATATTTGGTCGAGGGCTTCTGTATCTTTGTCATAGTCACCAGTGAGGGGGAGGAGGACTTGGGTATCATCGGCATAGTTTGTGTAAGCTATGCCGAGCGAATCCAGTAGGTCAAAGAGCGGTTTGGTGAATAGGTTGTAGAGTGTGGGAGCAGTGCAAGATCATTGAGGGACTCCACACTTGATAGTGGTGGGGGCTGCATTGGCCTGTTCAGAGTAAACTTTCATGGCTCTTCCTTCTAAGAAGGAGGAGATCTACAAGGAGGCTTCACTTGAGAAGTGTGCTGCGTTTGTTAGATGGGATGTGAGGATGTCGTGATCTACAAGGTCAAACGCTGCAGAGAGATTGAGGAGGAGAAGGTGGGAAGTGTTGCCTTTGTCTGTTATTTTGGTGATTTGGTTCTTTAAATCTAGAAGTGCAGTTTCTGTGCCGTGTCCATTGCGGAAGCCTGATTGTCTTCTGCCCAGAATGGGATTGGATTCCAGGTAGTGTTGAATTTGAATGTGAGCAGCTTTGTCAAGAAATGTAAGGAAAAAGGGGACAGTGGTGATTGGGCGGTAGTTGTTGGGGCATGCGGGGTCCAGTGATTCTGCGCATTCTTTAATGATTGTCGGGGACAAATGTCCCCCTTACATGTGGAAGGTTTGATGTGTTTGAGGAGATCTGTGACTTCCATCTACGAGACGTTCCTGAACATGAAGAGAGGGGTTTCATTAGTGGGATTGGGTGAGGAGGATGGTGGAGGTGAGGTGCTTTGGTTGGAAAGGATTTTACGCTGTACTAGTATCTTTTCTTGTAGCATGTTCACTTTGTTTATTAGTACGGCTTGAATGTTGGAGCACCAGGTTTCGTCTTTGATGATTTCATCAGGGCTAGAGGCCGGGTTGATGAGGTCTTTGAAAATTGAGAATATTTTTCTGGATTTGGAGCTGGCTTTGGAGATCCTGTGGTTGAAGGATTCTGATTTAGCTAGGAATATGGCTTTTTTGTAAGAAGAGGAGATGTCTTTGCATTCTTTTAGTGAGGATTGATTGGGGCTAGCTTGCCATTTTGCTAGAGCTTTGCATTTGTTGGTGCACATTAGAGAGAGTTCTTCAGTAAACCATGCATTGGAGTGCATGGATTTTTTTTTTCTTTTTTGTCTATAGAGGTGCTAAGGACTAAATGCCATGACTGAGGACATGGGTGTATGTGTTGGCCAGAGCGATGGGGTCGTTGGTGAAAGGCTGTTTAAGCTCTTGGATGTTGAGTAGAGGTGTGAGGTTGATTTTAGTGAGTTGTTTTGAGCTTCTGACTTTGGCCTGTCGGGCCTATGAGATCGCCTTGCGAGTGGGGATGGTGGGAATAGAAAAATGAATACAGTGGTGGTCAGTTCATGGGAGGGCTTGAATATTGGTGATGGAGGATGTACATTTGAGGTCTGCGATCCAGTCAATGGATCTGCCTTTGCAGTGAGTGGCTGCAGTGATTTTATGGTCAAACCCAATCTTAGATAGTTCCTTGGCTAGAGAGGCGGCTGCTTTGTCCTTTGGGTCAAGCAGGCCTAGATTAAGATCACCTAGCAGGATGGTTTTGCTTGAGCTTTTTAGGTTCTTACCTATGACTTGAAGGAGGTGCTTTTGGCCGTCAGGTGAGGAACCTGGTGGCCTGTAAGTAATGAAGATGTTATAGTGCAGTTGGGTGAGAGTGTCAGTTTAGCAGTGAGGAGGTTGGCGTTAATATCCCATTTTTGGTTGCATGCTCTAATGGAGAAGGTTTACTTGGAGATGAGGGCTAAGCCACCACCTTTAGATGTCTTTCGGTCCTGTCTCAGGATAGTGTAGCCTTGGGGGAGAGCAAGGGAGATGGATGGTCCTGAAGCCTCATGGAGCCAGGTTTCTGAGATGGCTAGTAGGTCTAAATCATGTGTGGTGATGAGGTCATTGATCTCCAGTGCATGAGCTGGCAGGGTCCGGGCGTTGATGAGTGCGCATTTGAGATCAGTATAGCGTGTTGTGGAAGATTGGTGTGTGTGAGTGCTAGAGTTGGGGCTAGGGTATGTGATAGGTGGTTGACTGTATGGAGGGGAGAGAGAAAGGCTGTGTACTGTGTGGTGGTTAAGAGGAGGGGATTTGGGAGAGTGGTGGGTGGGATGACATGAGTGCGTGGGAGGAGTGATGTTTCGAGTGGTGTTCCAAGAGCTGAGTCTGAGGTTTCTGAGGTGTGTATTAGGTGGGGTGCTGCGATGGGGAGTGTGATTTAGTGCAAGCTCTGAGTCTGAGGAGCCTAGTGTGTAGTAGGGTGTGTTCTTTGAGGTTTGACGTGCTGAGGCTGTGCTGTGTGTTTTGTTTAGGTGTGGAGGTGGTTTGTATGAGGTCTGAGTGTATGCTGGACATGTTGCTAGTTGGCCAGAGAGCGAGTGTGGTGAGTATGATGAAGAGGATGGCGATGAGGAGTGTAGCGTGTTGTTGAGAAGGCGTTAGCTGGTGTGGTTTGGAGTGATTAATTGGTGGGGATGCAGAGGCAGAGTGTGTCTAATGCTGTACAAGCAATGAAGCAGCCGACAGGTACAGGGTTACAGAGGTGAATGGTCAGAGACCACAGTGGAGGTTGAGTGTGAATATCTAAGTATATAACACAGTTACATGAAAGATAATAGCATTGTATTGGGATGCCAGGGCTAAATGCGAAAAATCGGGGTACAAATCCAATATAGTTGATCATTCATGCATCTAGATGGTTATATGCAAATGCTAGGGCTAGACGAGAAAGTTGGAGTACAGTTCTAGTATATATATGTAATCAGCATAATTTGTACAGCGATGCACATTTCGTTTGCTCGTTTCTACAGATTGCTGATCAAATCAACGGAGGGGCAGTGGCTAGCTGGATAGTGCAGTGTGCGTTTACACATGGCACATGTGAGATATGCTGGCAGTACAGTAAAGCAGTGTTGAGTAGAAGTACAATGTCAGGCAGTACGTGCACAAAATGTTCATAAAACGCTAATTTGCAGGAAAGATGTGCCGCGTGATTTTTAAGTTTGTAGATGCAGAGGTTTCCGAATTAGACGGGCAGCAATGTTTTGATAATCGGAAGCTAGGAGGCCTGGTAGGCAGGCGTTGTGGAAGCGATTTGGGCTGAAGGATTATACAATTAATTCAGCTGTGACTTCGCGGAATGGAAGGGGCGTAGTGGAGTGCAGTCGTATACTCGACCGGCAGAGTAACGGCGCCTTGTGACTGTTGCGTTCTGTCAGCTCGGTCAATAGCCTTGGTCTATGGCGCTGGGTCGTGAGGCCGGCTGCGCCTACCAGCTGATGCTGGTTGGCTCAAATGGATGCACAACAGCCAATAACCGGGGTGCATGAGCCGCAACGCGTAGGTGTGGGCAATTAAAAAAATAAGACGGCCATTTAGCAATATGGTGGGCCGTATGAGTGCCGATGGCGTCCGTTCCACAATTCAGTTGCCATGAAGTGTAGAAGCAGGGGGCAGGTTTCAGCTGGGCCTCACAGCGTGGCTGTAAGATTGTAGCATTCAGCTACTGTGCTCACACTGTATGGAACGCCACTAGGAGTGGGATGTCTGGTACGGCTGCAATAGTCCTTACCTCCACAGCGGTGGAAGGTGGGGGCTGCTCCTGCAGCGCTGGGAGAGAGCAAGCTCCTGCTCGGGCTGGGAGGGCACAATTTACGGTGCCTGTGCTTCTTGCACTTTGCAGAGTAGGATGACACAATAATGTGACCCCTGAAAATATATAATTAATTAATAAAGTCTCTTAAGGCATATTTGCTTGGCAGCAGTGGGGTTTCATTTTAATTTCTTAATCCCAATGTAAACTTCCATTGGAATTTGCACTGCTCTCTCACATCTGGGGGCAGTATCCTATCATTCTACACACTGCATTATAGGTAGATCTAAACATATTGAGCCAAAGCAGATTATGATGGTGTGTAGCGATATGAAGTTATGAGCAATTCAAATTTACAGATTTTAAGTTACAAAACTGTGTCTTACCCTTCATCATATGTTGATCAGCAGAAAGGGGTATATGCTGAAAGCATGACTCTTGCAAGCTGATAGCATCAGGTTTGCACTCCCCAGGAAACCACTTTGTGAGTTTCAAGTGCGATGTTATCACCTCATCCACATGAGGAGGGTCTGGGTTCTAAAGTCTGGTCTGAGTTATGACCACCTCAAAGGAGCTTTCTAGCAAGGGGGGGGGCATTTAACATTAGGTAAGTACATACGGTGTATCATTGTTTCACAGACAGAAATTACTGAGTGGTAAATCACTATGCAGTAGTTCATTGTGGCAGGAAGATAGGTATATGTTGTGGGTATGGGAAATGGGGAAATGTAGGGTAGTGGGGTAGAGGGGGTAGAGGGGCAGTCAGGAGGCAATGGAGGCATCCCCCCATTAAAAGAAAACTGAAAACTCCACAATGTTACTAACACAGAGTGTCATATCTCTCCGTGCGCTGCCGTTTTGTCAAGCTTGGAGGTCTTGTTCTTCCAACACGGTGGCCATTTTTACTATCAAGATGGCCACCGCAATTGCTCCCGGATTGCTGTGAACGCTGTCTAGTTCTCAGATGGCGTTCACATGCGCCGAAGACTCATATGCGCCTGAGACACAGCCAACCTTGTGTCTCAACGCTTGGTTGTACTTCCTTGCCTTTCGGTTTGTATTTCATAGCTCAGTTCTCTTCCTGTCCGTGTTCCCCCTTTCTTCTTCCCTTGATTACTTGCTGTCTTGCGCTCTGCACCTTGTTTGTTCCTCACCTTCCTGGTCCTGTCTTCCTAGTTCTTTCTTGCCCAGCATCCCCTGCTGCTATTCCTGAATTACCTTGCTTATTTCATTGGCTGCTTTTTCCTGGAGTACCTTGCTTGCATTACATTTGCTGCATCTTCCTGGATCATTTCATTACGATCATTCTACTGCATTTTTCTGGACTTACCTGCTCTGCCAATCTACAAACTACAGGTTTTTTTCCCCTAATTTGTTTTTTTTGTCCTCACACTGGGTGGTCTCCTCAGGGTCAGTCTGCCTGGTGCTTTGCCTAATAGGCAGGATGGCGTCAGGGGAGGCTCGCCCCCTTCTTCACGAACCCCAAACTAAAAACTCTGACCAGGTTTCCACAAGCGAGCTAGACCAATATAAGGAATTGATTCCACTTCCCAACCTTGCCGAAGAGGATAGGGAAATATTGGAACTCCCCCTAACACTAGAGGAGATCGGGCAGGCGATAAAAGATCTGGCAGCAGGAAAGGCCCCCGGTCATGACTGTCTCCCGGCAGATCTATACAAATGTTATGCGTCTGAACTGGCCCCTAAATCAATGATGCAATGGGAGGAGGCATTGTCAACTGGAACACTCCCCCGGACCATGAGAGAAGCAGTCATCACAGTCCTACTCAAGCCAAACAAAACCCGCATGAGCCCCTTATCGCTGAGAAACGCAGACACTAAAATATTCGCTAAAGCTATCGCAAACAGGCTATTACCCCACATGACTAAATTGGTAAGCCCCAACCAATCGGGATTTATTCCCACTAGGTCCACCTCTTTAAATCTACGTAGATTATTTAACATAATATCCCAATTAGACCCTAGGACAAACGTGATAGTGATCTCCCTCAACGCTGAGAAAGTGTTCAATTGGATTTCCTGGAAGTATATGTACGTTGTACTGGGACGCCTTGGGTTTGGACTCCAGTTCCTGAGACTTATTCAACTCCTATACAAAGACCCCACTGCTAGAATCAAATCAAACCAAACCCTCTCGTCCGGCTTCACACTACACAGGGGCACACGCCAGGGATGCAACCTATTCACCCTCATGTTTGCCCTCACTAAAGAAGGTATGGCAGCATTAATTCACCACAGGCATACTTGTTGGGGGGTTCGGATACGCAGTCCCCCGCAATTGATATTGCTATATGCAGCTGACACCCTAATATATATTAGAGACCCAGGGAGTAACCTATCCCCGATAATGTCAGATATAAAGGAATTCTCCAAATATTCTAGGTACAGAATCAACCCTGCTAAATCCAAAATGATCCCACTGACACAGGGGCCTGAATGCTCGGACTACATGGTGGATTTTCGTTGGTCCCATGCGCCAGTCACTACTTGGGTATCATTGTGGCCACTGACCGACACACCCTCTACACAGCTAATTATGAAGCGTACATCTGGCAGCTGGAAACCAAACTGAAAATCTGGGACAAACTTGCCGCTCTCGGAGTATGGACCTGTAGCCCTTCTGAAAATGGTAGTGGTACCAAAACATCTACACCTTTTCAGTAACATTCCGATATGACCTGGTAAAGCACTATTTGTTAGACTTAGGACACTAGCATCCAACTTTGTGTGGGGTGGTGGTGAGAATGAGCTGGGCTAAGCTCAGAGAAAGGTATGACACTCGCGGTCTTGCCGCCCCAGATTTCGAGCTACATTATTACGCTGCACAAGCCCAAGTCACAAGATATTGGTTCCAGAGTACTGAAAAACATGCCCACATACAAGTGGAGAAGTATGCAGCAGAACCCACGGACATACGCTCTGTGATTTTCACTAAATGATACTCTAAGACTAAGGAGGTAGATCCGGTTGTATGTATAGTGCGGGCATGGTACTGGCTGTTTCTGAGGACAGGGAGTATGGAACCATATAGTGCCCCCTCTCCCCTATGGCATTACCCCGATATTGCCCCCACATTTTACACAATGCTACAAAGGACTTGGGATCCCTAGATGCAGTTGACAGTGGGAGACATGTTTATGGGGGGGTACATTCGTAACACTGGATAATGTTCGGGAAAAAATAGGATGCGGCCCACAACAATACTGGGGGCCACAACAATACTGAAATACCATCGCCTGAAAGCCCTGTGCAAGCGCAAATGGCCCTCATTCCTGTCAGAACTATCCCCCCACCCATTTATATTAAGTATTATAACCCAGGATGGGGTAGAAGGGGATATATCAGCGTTATACAGAATGACACAATCCCACTCCCCATCTGCGAATGTAATGAAAACGAAATGGGAAAGAGACCTAGACACGACAATAAATGATACTCAATGGGCGAGATATTGCCAACTCACTCAATCTGTCTCCCTTAATGCAAACCTTCAGTTGATTCAGTTCAAAATCCTAAATCACCTACACTACACTCCCAAGAAAATTAAATTTGATCAGACGTCAAGAGCACTCTGTCCAAAATGCAAAGCTTTGGATGCCAACTCATTTCATATGTACTGGGACTATCCAGTCATTTATCAATTCTGGGTGGGGGTTGCTGCCGCTCTAAGCAACATTCTGGACACCCATATTCCCGCCACTCCGTTGAAAAATTCACTAGGTGACATAGGAAAGGTGTCCACCAGGGTACGCAGGTTGTTCACAGTGGCGGGGGCAGTCGCTAAACGTAGTATCCTCAGAAATTGGAAGGCGCAGTTGGCCCCTATGGTCCAGGCATGGATCAAACACTTGGCTTACATCAATGAACGTGTGGAGAGTTTTATCTCACAAGCTGACTCCACCAATAGGCCCAAAGACATATGGGCTCCAATCCGTCGCTATCTAGCGAGTAGACACGAGCTGGAAGCAACAACGGCAGGGGATGGTGTGTTAAACGTATAGTAATGCTGCAACCTAAAGAAAAAATGATTTGAATATGTATGTATTTCACTCTGTGTGTATTGTCGTATAGTACATCAACATGTTGTAACCGTCAGCAAAAAATAAAGTTTTAAAAAAAAGAATGGAGAAGGGATTATGCTTGTACTGTGCTTCTCCCAAACATATGCTACGCAATTGCCCCATTGTTCCTCCTAGACGTTCGGGAAATGGCAGGTCCCATTCTTAAATGGAGCCCAGGTTCGGGAGGTCGACAATTGCTCCTTTTTTTCTGCCTCTTTGGGACCTGCATCAAATTCCTCCTTGGTGGTCCTTCAAGTTTCCTTAATGTCGAATCGAGGTGAAACCCATTCTGTGCTCGCATTAGTAGATTACGGTGCAATGGGAATATTTATTGGTGATGAGTGGGCCCGTCAACATCGGATTCCCAGAGAAAACAAGGAACAAGTCCAATCAGTGGAAGGAATCGATGGATGCCCTTTGTCTTCTGGACGTATTACACAAAATTCAAAGCCTCTTTTCTTGACCATAACCAACCACCAGGAATATCTCCGCTTTGATATCATCAAGGCAGCCTATTATCGTGTGGTTTTGGGTATGCCATGGCTTCATCGACACAACCCATACATAAACTGGGTTATCGGTTTGTTGTTTCTGGGTTCAGAACACTGTCTTTCTCATTGCCTGTCAAAAGACTCGAATATCATACACAAGCCACTGGTTGGTCACAATGAAGATCATCCTGTCTCTGTTTCGAATATCAGGACTTTGTTGATGTCTTGACTGAAATGATCGTGCAGTCCTTACCCCCTCACCGTCCTGAGGGTTGTACCATCGAGACAGCTGAAAATGATATCATTCCCTTTGGAAGAATGTTCATCCTATGCACCCTGAAAAGAAGGCCCTGAAAGACTACTTGACAACGAATCTGGAAAATTTAATAATTCGACCATCTAAATCTTTCACCCCTGTTTGGATTAGAGAGGCTTTAATCTGGTAACTCGGAAGGATGGGTATCCTTTACCCCACATTTCGGACATTCTGGAGGCCCTTCAAGGGGTGGTTGTGTTTTCTAAATTAGACCTTTGGGGGGCTTACCACCTTATTCGGATAAGGGCAGGAGACAAATGGAAGACCGCCTTTCGGACTTCCTTTGGTCATTTTGAATATTTGGTGAAGCCCTTTGGCCTGTCTAAAGCACCAGTGGTCTTTCAGCGCTTCATGGATAGGATCTTTTCTGACATGTTGTTACTTTTTGTAATTGTCTACTTGGACGGCATACTGATTTACTCCCGGGATCCTAAATTTCATCAGGAACATGTTACCAAGGTGTTGACTAGACTTCGCGAAAATCATCTGTTGGCTAAACCTGAGAAGCCTCAGTTTCATGTGTCTGCCATCCTTTATCTTGGATTTGTTCTAAGCCCTCTGGGTATTTACATGGTTTCTAACAAAGTATCTGCTGTCATATCCTAGCCGATACCCACTACAGTGAAACAGATCCGGTCCTTCCTAGGACTAGCTAACTTCTACAGAAAGTTAATTCAAAATGTGTCCATTTTGTCCAATCATTGCATTACTCAAGAAAAATATTACTTTTGTATGGTCACTTACCCATGATTCAGCCTTCAAATTATTAAAGAAAAAGTTCACTGAAGGTCCTATTCTTTGTCTACCAGACATTTTCTAAACCTGTTTTGTAGAAACGGCTGTTTCCAAATTCGCAATCGGTACAGTGATTAAGAAAGAACAGGAAGACGGTTCGGAACATACTATTGCTTACCTATACAGGACCCTGTCTGACAGCAAAACACATTATTCAGTCCTGGAAAAGGAACTATTAGCCATACGTCAAGCTTTTGTGGAATGGCGACATCTCTTGTTAGGAGCAGTATTTCCTGTACAGGTTAGAACAGACCATCAGGACCTCCAGGTGCTGCAGTCAATGGAATGTAGAAACAGTAGACAAGCCTGTTTAGCCTATTTCTTTGCCCAATACAAGTTCCAGATTACCTACATCCCTGGACCCCTCAATGTAATTACAGATGCTCTTTCGCGATGTCCTGATTTCATCAAAAACCGCTCTCTGCCGCTGCCTAGGATGTTTCCTGAGACTGTTTTCATCAGTCATGTTGATGATTTTCCTGGATTTGCTGTGAGGAGTGGCAAAAACATCCTCATGACAACCCCTGGGGCTTAACCGTAAAAGAAGGGAAGCTCTTCTAAGGCACAGCCTTATACCTACCCTCCAAAGCTTTAAGAGATTCAATGATAAATCTCTGTCATGATACCACCTTTTCCAGACACTGGGGAGTCAAGGTTACCCTGCGGAATCTTAAAAGGTGCTTTGATGGCCTAAGATGTCAGAGGATGTACAATCATATTTGCGATCCTGTTCTGTCTGTGCTCAGAGCAAATATGATACCCGACAGCCATCTGGTTTACTATTGCAGCCCAAAAATCTTCCTCGAGCCTGGCAAGTTATTGCCACCAATTTCATTGTGAAGTTACCACCGTCTAAAGGATGTACCACCATCATGGTTACACTCACATGTCTCACTACACTCTGCTTTGTAAAATACCCATCACTTGTGAAATGGAAAATATCTTTCTTTCTGAGATTTTCCATTTACATGGGGTACCATCTACCTAATTTTGTCTGACCGGGGTACACAGTACACATCTCGTTTCTGTTCTCAGCTTTGCCAACTTCTCTGAGTTCAGAGAGCCTTGTCCTCTGGATATCATCCCCAGAGCAATGGGATAACTGAAAGGGTCAACCAAACCCATGAGCAATACTTACGATGTTTCTCATCTCAAATCCAGGACGATTGGGTGTCACTTCTTCCTGTAGCTGAATTTGCCTGCAATAACTCGGATCACACATCCTTGGACATCAGTCATTTCCTCTGCAACTATGGGTTGCATCCTTCTATTTTGCCTGTAGATTCTGTTGGAGTCAGTCATGTACCCTTCGTAGAAATCTGGATTAACAAACTTCAAACCACCCATAAGAATTTAAAGGAAGATCTGATGAGAGCCAGAGAGACCACCAAGAAGTTTGCAGACCGTAAACGTCGTCCATCTGGCCTATAAGCCATGGGTGATAAGGTCTGGCTATCCTCTAAATTCCTTCCCTGGCATTTGCCACCTAACCACATTTGTATGGTCCTTTTTCTGTGATCAAAATGATCAATCCTGTGGCATTTGGTCTTAAATTACCAGCTACTTGGACATGCATCCATCCTGTGTTTAACACTTATTTTCTTAAGCCATATCATCTGTCTACAAGAAAGACTGTCATTCCTCCACCAGTTATAAACTGATGATCACCAACTGGAATACAAGGTATCTCGGATATGTGATTCAATGTATCGTAGAGGACGCCTGCAATACCTTGTTGGATGGAAAGGTTACCCTCCGAGTGAACGTTCCTGGGAGCCCATTTGCAATATACATGCCCCTCGCCGCGTCCGCTATTTTCATCTTCTTCATCCTGGCTAACTTGGTGGTCGAGGTCTTCGGAGGGGGCATGATGTCATATCTCACCGTGCTTGGCAAGCTTGGAGGTCTCGTTCTTCGATCGCAGTGACCATTTTTACTACCAAGATGGCCGCTGCAAGTGCTCCCGGATTGCTGTGAATGCTGTTTAGTTCTTAGACAGTGTTCACATGCGCCAGACAGTCATATACATAGGAGACACTGCGAACCTTGCGTCTCAATGCTTGGTTGTACTTCCTTGCCTTTCGGTTTGTACTTCCTAGCTCTGCGCTCTTCCTGTCAGTGTTCCCCCTTCCTTATTCCCTTGATTCCTTGCTGTCTTGTGCTCTGCACCTTGTTTGTTCCTCTCCTTCCTGCTCCTTGCTGAGGATGCACAACTTACATTATACATCACTTTATATGTTATGTAACCACTTTCTATTATTTTTTCTTGTCTCTCACCTTTTTCCTACCCTTCTTTTACCCTTGCCCTCCTTCCCTCTTCTTTTTTCTTATGCAGATGACTACATTTTTTCTGCTGGTTTGACACTAAGCAATATGCAAAATCTCAGACCAAAATTTCTTTCTTCTAATTTCAAAATTTCGTACCCATTTTTTCATGAATGAATTTTATGTGAGCTTTACAAGAGTGATCATTATGTTCAAGGACAATTAATGTTAATTTTCTTTTGAGTGGCCTATTAGGAGAAACACTAGCATGTGCATCAAGGGCTAAGCATCAGCTTTTCATGTATTCTGTTGGGTGGTCAGGAAAGGTCCTGGTGATGAAGAGGGGTTCAAGTTTCACGTGACATATTTGTGACTGGGTGTCTGGTGAACTGGGTGCGATGTTGACATTTCATATGCACCCAGTGTAGTTAAATGTGAATGGGATATGGTACTTTAAGTGTTATTTTGTGTTCCAAATTGATACATATTAGATTTGAATGCACGTAGAAAGATACATGCCAAAACCACCAAATTAAATGTAAAACACAATTCAAATGATGTGCAATGAAATGCCTAGAGGCTGGGCAGTGAGGAGTTTTTATAATGCGAATGTGAGGAAGAGGACTGGTCATAGAGAACCGACTGTGAAGAAAACATGACAGTTATTAAACATTCATGCACACACAGATATACCTACACAGGGAATTATAAATATACATGTAGGAGACTTTTTCCTAAATGGACTGAACACGGCAGTTAGGGTTTCGAGAGATCAATTTTAAGTGATTTGCAGAAATTGGTTTGGAGAGTTTCACGGACCAGAGGAAGGGTAAATGAGTAAGCACGACCATCAGGTGGTCAGCTGAGCACAGAGTTTTTATGGCTTGGTAGTTTCACAGAAAGCAGATGTGACCTCTTTTAAATGCATCAGAGCCTGTAGAGGGGTCCGGCCATTTGGGGTTGACCAGCAATAAGCATGGGGTGAAGTGACCAATGCTATCTGTGTTTTGATTGTTTCCTCAGAATGTGGCCAAAGGTTATGTATGCTGAAATGGTAGTCATTTAGAAAATAATGTTTCTGGGACACCAGTAAAACCGGGGTGGATGAGTTGACTATTGATAGTTCAAAGTGAATCTGTTTATTCTGTTCTTTCATGTTGCTAAAGTATCCATGAAAACCATGTGCAATTATATTCTGGGTTAAAGGGATCAGGCCAGCAGTGACTTGTAATGAATTCTGTTTTTATGCAAATGTGTAAACATGTCATGACTTATCACAGACAAATCCCAAGAAGGGGTGGTCTATGACTATGACCTGAAGATGGTAGTTAAGATATTGGTGATCAATGAGACTGGAAGAATTGGAGAAAGATGGGATTTCTTTGCATAGATTTTGTCCAATCATGTGTGCGGACTGAATTGTGATAAAATATATGGGAGTATTTTAACTGTTGCAAAAATGTATATAATGTGTAATTGTTTTTGGTTTGGTGAGACTCCGGTTAGTTTGACTCGACAGGGTCATCTAGATCCTCACCATATGACTGTACAATGAACTTCTTTTACATACAAATGTTCACTCATTCCTTAAGTGGTGGGGCCTGCTTGGGTTAAGGTGATTAGGGGCCCACCCATAAATTTGGCAAGCAAGCCAGGAGCCCCAATTTCTGAGATGTAGGGGTCTCTCCTGTCTGTACAACTTGGCTGCAGCGGTTCTCTGCAGGGACCAGTCTTCCGTACACAGTGAAAAAGAGAGGTTTGAAGGCGCCATATTGGTTAAAGGCCTGTCTGTTCCCCGTAGGCATGGTACTGTGGGCCAGCTGTGCAGGACAACTTAATGGAGCACCAGATCGGAGCGCTTCGGATCCAAGTGAGTGCACTCTTGGGGGTAAAGCAAGAGGTTATATAGGGGGTAAAGGGGTTCTTTACTTGATTTAAGGAGTTTGGTAAGGGTGGAATTGGAGTGTGTGTGTGTGTGGAGTTAGTCGAGGTTACAGGGATTGAAAGGATGAATGCTTTCAAAGAGCGAGTGACCTGTTTTCCATTGTAAGTTCTTTGGATATATTTCTACCTAGTTTTTTATTTTAGAGGTGTGAGGTGCTATCCTACCAAGCATGTTCATTGTGAGGTGTGTCCTGATACTCTTTAGATTGCTTGTCTAGTTGGCCGGAGCCCTCACTTACGAGTGATGTGGCATCTCATGGTAAGTTCTCCTGTAGATACCTTACTGAAGAATACCCTCAGCACCCTTCATTCTCTATTGACTGTGTGGGTAAAGCCCTCTCCTCGCTTTTCTTGGTTAGTTGAAGTAGTGAAGGGGTATCTTCCAGTAGTTTTGAAAAGACAGTGTTGTAGTAGAGAAGACCCTACAAGTGATGAAGAGAGGGAGAGCAGCAGTGTTGTACTGAAAAACATTGCGATCTGTCTATGCTCAAGTGAAGGAAATATCTCAGAGTGGGTTTTTTGATAAGATGCTTTCTTTTATGTAAGAGTGAGGAGTATAATTAAAGAAAGTAACTAAGCAAGGTGATTGTGGGAAGAGCAAGTAAGGTGAGGGATTGTGGGGGAGAACTAAGAAACCAGGAAGGGGTAAAAAGGAGGGTTCTTTAGTTGAAAATATTGTGCGGCAGGATCGGCTTCTGTTATTATTTGGGAAAGTATTTTGGGTTAATTGGGTGTGAGTTTGGAGACACCACTGAATCATTTGTGTCAAGTACTTCCTTGTTATAAGGTGAAGATTCTAAAATACCATTGGGAATGGCTGTGGGAAACTAAGGGTAACATGATTAATTCTTGGCCTTATTCTTGGCCGATCGAGGGGACCTATGATAAGGGGATATTGGATAACCTGCAAACTATTTTAACTACAAGGCACAAGGGCTCATAGTGTAGTGGTTTAACATCTTAGAGCTATGGAGGATTTGTGAAAAAGGCAGGAAGGGCAGTAATGTTAAAATCTCAGAAGAAGGGCCAAAAAACATGGGTGCAGGAATTCCTCTGCACTGCCCCGTATGGGTGATATCCTTTATCACCCGCATGAGAGTATACAGACCCTGGGTTCGAACCTCCGTTTTCCCCAGCGGCCACTCCAGTAGTTGCAAGCCCGACGCAGGTAATGACTCCATCAGCTGCAATGCTTAGGAAGTGGGATAATGAGTGTTAGGCAGAATCATATGTAGTACCCTTTGGGAACACCACACACAATTAAGACTACAAGTGACAGTACAAATTCACCTTTGGTACAAGCCTGTATTACACAGTAAAGTGGTAGCGATGGATGAGCAGCCAGACTTATCTCAAGAGTAAAGTGAGCAGTATCAGAAGTTACACAAAGGACAACAATTTACTATGGTTCAAGCAAACACTGACTCAAGGTTTCTGAGTAAAAGAATATACATTTATTTACACATCATTTGTAAAACAATTCACTAATGTAAAGCAGCAGAAAATCACACCCTTAATATACTACACACCACCCAATAGATTCTGGACAAGTTAAGCTAAAAAATGAAGTGAGAGCAAAATGGCACTTAAAAGGGAGGAAAAGGCAAGGTTATTCACAATTAAGCAGCACCAACGAGTAAGTAAGCAGGGCAATCTAGAAAAGGCAACTGCGGTGAGGAAATCAAATCAAGGGGCCTGAGCCAAAGTCAATGGACCAGAGTCTTTGCAGAGGATCACACAGTTCAGAGTAGTTCACAGTTAAAACTTTGCCAAAAGTTCGAAACGAAGTTGGTCAGAAGAAAAGTTACTTTAAAGAATAGAGAAGGACAAGCCCTCGGATTGGCAAAAGATTTCAAACACTTTCACCCCGGTTGGACGTAACGAACAACTGGGTTAGCACAATACCTTTAGAGCAGAAGAATGTTGTAGCTAAGGCAGACTTTCCTGGCAGATCCTGCCTGCTCACGGTTCCTGAAGCGACTGTCGGACTGACAAGAAGGAGGAAGAGTGGAGGGTCCTGAAATGACCAGGGAAGAAACCAGCAGCGGAGCAAAGCGACAAATAAAAGGTGCGCTACTTAAAACCCAAGCAGGGTCCAGTCCTCCTGGCTATTCGGTTCACTGTAGCTGTGTACAGCAAATTCGACCAGAGGAGGGAGGCCTGGCTTTCAGTTTGGCAAACTGGTTGGTCCCACCAGCTCAAGGGGAGAAGATTCCTTGCAGATCTTCCCTGTTGTCGAAGTCTGGAGATTCAGACCCACAGTAGGGCTTCACCGGGAGGTTCAGTCGTGGTAGATGTCCTCTTCTGTCAGCTTCTCTTTGGTTCTCTTGATCCAGTGGCGACTCTGCCTTTCAAGTCCCAGAGACCTGCTTTTTATGCAGTTTTCCCCCATTCACCCCGCCTGGCTGTCAATCACACAGCAGGGTGGCTGTCCTAGGCTAACAGTGAGGAAAGTGGAAGGGTAACTCCTTCAATGATTAGGGCTAAGGAAAGGTTGAGAACAGAGAGCAGAAAGGGAATGACTCCCCCGACTGCGAGGTTATCAGAGAGATTAAGGGTGGAGGAACGAGAGAGATGGGGGCCCGCAGCTAGGAGAGTAGATGAAGGGTTGAGAATGAGGGAGAAAGGAAAGACTTTGCCTTTTTCCGATAGAATAGAGGATAGGTTTCGAGAGTAGTAGAGATGAAAGAACAGGAAAAAATGAAAGAAGTGCTGAGGCTAGTGGAGGAAGAGATAATGCTGTTACAGCGGCAGAGACATGAAGAGCAGGAAGACGTGAATAGACTGTTAAAGGCAGTAGAGGAAGGACAGTGGAAGCAGGGACAAGTTCTTGTTAGATTGGATGAATCCATTATCAAAGAGGTCAATGTGGACCTGGAGAACAGAAATGTTGCCATTAGTACAGGGTTCAAGCAGGGAGGACAGGAGAAAGGCACCCTACGGTAGTCCTGAGTATGCTTCCGTGCCTGTAGAAGTATCAGGGGAAATGATAACAGGAGTAGGAGACAAAAGGGAATGGGAATCGGATGTTGAGCTGGGAGATCAGTGAGTAGTAGCCCCAACTACCGCTTCTGTAGCAGCAGTAGTGAGTACACCATGGAGTCTTAGGACACACTGTTGTACTTGCATGCCCATAGTAAGTAGCAGGGGAGAGATGGGGGAAGCACAGTGAAAATGATTGCAACTCAGTTTCTGATGCTCCAGAAGGGTCTCGGAAAGGTGTATTATGTCCCGTGGTCACAGATGGACCGGAATACTTTGATGTATACACTCCCTTCACTCACTGCAGGCGGAGGGGAGTGGATCTATGCATTAGGCAAATACACTGCTGTGTCATGTTGGCCATAGGGTCATGAAAAGCTTATTCACGGCTCTGATGGGGGAGCAGTCAGACAAGCTGTGGAGGAGATCTGGGTATCTGGGAGTTCAGTTGGATTCAAATGCTCATGATGGAGCAGTTTGTAATAATTGCAGGGCGTAGGTATGGGGGTGTGTGAGGAATCACCCACGTAGACCTGGTGGCGAGACCGGGGTTCAGTTGAACGCGTAGTGTAGCCTTAGAAATCTTCCTGACAATGCAACTCCCAATAGTACCAAAGGACTGTTTGGAAGGGGAATTGCCCGGAAGATTATGGTGAGTCGGAACACAGCGCCTAGACAGAGAACACAGTGTCAGGAGTTGGGTTCACGAAGCAAACAAGAGCAAACAATAACTGAGCAAACCAAAGTACTCACGTAGTTGGGTACCTCTGGGCAATGTTAGGAAGTCAGGAAGAGCGGAAGGCCAGAGATATCCAGGAAACCAGTCCTGGTGCTTGTCCGTGTAATGTCCCAGCAGTAGAAGTGAAAACCCAGAAGAAATAGAAAGTCTGTCCGAGGAGCGTGGTTCCAAAATAGAGACAATCCAACCTAAACCTGTACCCGCCGGCATGTGGACGCCTTTTAGGGAAATGGAAGTCTGTGACAAGTTCCCAAAGTGAATGTTTTCCTTGTGACAAGTTCCCAAAGTGACAAGAGTTCCTTTCTGGATGAAGAGGAGAGTTTGCGCTTGCGAAAGGTCCGGGAAAAACAGATGATTGATTCTGTGTAACAGGACGTGCAGGAAGTGAGTTCCGAGGCGACAAGACAGACAAATGTAAGGCAAGAGGAATGGTCATTCGTTCCGAAGTCAAGGAATACAAAGTATCAAGTACGAGGCCAGGGGTGTCCAATATCAATCCGTAGGGCAAAAACAAGGTTGTGGTTCAAGGCAAGAGGTAACAACAAGAAGAGAGCTCCAAATGACAAATTTCAGAAGCAGCGTTCTACGGTCAGGGCGGAGATTTATACAGAGTCCCGTGACTGCGAGGGGAACGTTGCACACACCGTAGTTGTGCACGTACATGCTCAGGCAACCAGCGTTTCCAAGGCAACCCCCAGCGTTGTCGGAGGGTTTGGAAACATGAGGAGACGAAACGCTTCGGCTCCAAAGATCTCGGGGATTCGGGACTTGCATGTTTGGCATAACGTTTGGTGGTACGGGGAGCTGGTTTCCTGACAGTATCCTCTCCCAAAGATGCACTCCTCCCCCGAGAGGCCAGAAACCGAGCCAAAAGAACTGGAGCATGCAAATTAGATTCAGGCTCCCAGGTACGATCCTCGGGACCACAACCCTTCCAGTCAATAAGGAAATACCGAACACCTCGGGAAATCTTAGAAGCAAGAACAGCCTTCACCTCATACTCTTCCTCACCCTGTACCCTGACCGGAGGTGTACGAACGGGAAGTCTGGTCCCCTCAGAACAGGGTTTCAAAAGAGACACATGGAAAAACCAGATGGATCTTCCATTTGTCCGGTAGTTCCAGTCTAACTGCAGACTGGTTGATGATATCCTTGATCCCATAAGGACCTACATATCTGGGTTTCAAACAACTTCTCATGGGAATACGGACGTGCTTGGTAGAAAGCCAAACCAACATACCCGGGTGATAATCGGGCGCGGGAGACCTATGTCGGTCGGCGTTGTCCTTAGAACGTTCCTGGGCTTCTTTTAGACGAGAATGTACCTGTTGATGCAGAATAGTGATGTCCCTAAGACTGTCCTGGACTGCAGGATTGTCTGACAAGACCGGAAGATCCAATGGCAAAGAACGTGGATGGTAACCATACAAGGCGAAGAAAGGAGAAGTACCTGTGGAAGTGTGAACCGAGTTGTTATATGCAAACTCGGCTGCCACTAACACCGACAACCAGGACTCTTGATGCTGCATAGTCAAGCAACGTAAGTACTGCTCAAGAGTGGCATTCAATCGTTCTGTCTGACCGTCCGTTTCCAGATGATAAGCAGTAGAGTACCTCGCATCAACCCCCAGGGACGTGGTAAGGTGTTTCCAGAAACGCGAGGTGAATTGCGAGCCTCTATCGGATATTATGATGTCAGGTAGACCAAAACAGCGGAAAATGTGGTGAAGAAACAGATCCGCTAGTAATGGTGCCGTAGGTAGACCTTGGCATGGGACAAACACGGCCAGTTTAGAGAAAGAATCAATCACCACCCATATGGTATCAAAGCCCTGGACGGATGGGAGTTCTGTGATAAAATCCATAGATATCATAGTCCATGGTTTGCGCAGAACCGGAAGGGGACATAACAGTCCCATGGGTTTCATGGTTGTGGATTTACACTGGGCACAGACGGCGCATGTAGAGATGTAATCCGAGATGTCTTTCTACATAGAAGGCCACCAGCACCATCTGTTAAGTTGCTCCAAGGTCTTACGCAAACCGGAATTGGCTGAAATCAAAGAGTCATGACCCCAATGTAACGCTGTTCATCTGGAATCAACATCTGGAAGAAACAGACGACCGTTGACATAAGGCAATGTGTTAACAATCGTCATGTTAAAGCGCTCTATCTCCGGAGGATTCCCCGAAACCCATTTTCTAATGGAATCCTTTAATGAAGGCTTCAAGGTTCAATAGCATATGACCTGATTAGGTAACACCAGGCCACCAAAGTCCTTGGGAGAGGAGTTATCCCCATACCTCCTTGAGAGTGCGTCCGCTTTGGAATGTAGAGCTCCGGGACGATACGTAATCTGAAAATTGAACTGTGAAAAGAACTCGTGCCACCTGGCATGCCTGGCTGTGGTGCATTCCACTGACTGCATAGCAAGAAGATTACGATGATCAGTGTAGACCTGAACCGGAGTATCAGTACCCAGGAGGTGATGTCGCCAAACTTTGAAAGCATCACGCACAGACAACAGCTCATGCTCGGTGACAGTGTAGTTTGTTTCATATTTGGTAAGTTTCCTGGAATGAAACGCCACAGGATGGAGGAAACCCGTGTCCTTGCAATACTGAGACAAGACCGCACCAACTGCTTGATCCGAAGCATCAGCCTCCACTTAGAACTGTTGCATAGGCTTGGGATGCTGGAGGACTGGTGCGGAGGTAAACGCTGTTTTGAGGTTGTCAAAGGCTGTCTGTGCTTCCTCCGTCCATTTGAACTCGTTCTAAGGGCTGGTAAGAGTAGTCAAGGGGGCAACAATGGCAGAGAATGAGCGTATAAAATGTCTATAAAAATTTGCAAATCCTAAAAAGGACTGCAAGGACCTGATAGACGTAAGAGCAGGCCAATCCAGTACAGCCCTTACTTTGGAATCACTCATACCAACTCCTTGGTTCGTGATATCATATCCCAGAAATTCAACATGCTTGGCATGGAAGATGCACTTCTCTAATTTCGCATAGAGACAATGGTCTTGTAACCTTTGAAGCACTGTGGAGACATGCTGAACATGAGTATCATAATCAGGGGAGTAGATCAGGATATCGTCAAGGTATACAATGACGTATTGGTCGAGTAAATCACTGAAAACATCATTGATAAAATATTGAAACGTAGCTGGGGCATTGCTTAAGCCAAACGGCATAACCAAGTATTCATAGAGGCCATACTTAGTTTTAAAAGCCGTCTTCCATTCGTCACCCTTCTGCATTCTGACCAGATTGTAAGCGCCCCGTAAGTCCAACTTAGTGAAGATGGCAGAAGAACCCAATTGGTCTAAAAGAACTGAGATAAGCGGAATTGGGTACTGGTTACGAACGGTGATAGCGTTCAATGCGCGATCGTCGATGCAAGGGCGCAGATCGCATTTTTTTCGGGACAAAGAAAAGAGGCGATGCAGCCGGAGAACGTGATGGCCTGATAAAGCCAGAAGCCAAGGACCTGTCCAGATATTCCTTTAGCACTGCATCCTCCTTCTGGGTTAGGGAATAGACACGACCAGAGGGTACAGTTGCATTAGGAACCAAATCAATGGGACAGTCATACTGTCGATGTGGTGGTAGGATCTCAGCGCCTTTCTTGTCAAAGACGTCCTTGAAGTCTCTGTACTCCCGAGGCAATACCGTAGTCATGACTGCTCCAATGACCAAAGCGGAATCCAATAGATGAGTACTGGGTCCCGAAGATGAGGATCCTAATGTCCCACAAGACGTAGCACAGAATTCTGAATGAAAGGATACAGTCCCTTTAGCCCAATCCACTAATGGATTATGCTTCTTTAACCAAGGCAACCCAAGGATGAGCTTGAATTGGGGTGCTGTAATGACATCAAAGGCTATGGTTTCGGTATGACCAGAGGACGAAGTCATAAGGAGATCCACCGTTTGTTCGGTAACCAACCCTGATAACAGGGTCGTGCCGTCAACGGCGTTGTCCAGTTCGGGTGAAGGCTTGGGAATCAGAGGAATACCATGGTCCTGAACAAACTATCAACATAATTCCCAGTAGCCCCTGAATCCAATACTGCATCAACAGAACAAGAAACCATTGAAGGAGCGAAAATGTCAACAGTAATGGGAAACAAAACCTTGGTATCAGAGCCCGCACTAGTGGGACTCGACAAAGGGCCTCTCTCTATTGCCGAGCTTTGGAGTTTCCCTGTTTACGTGGTTTCTTGGGGCACTGTCTCAAGAAGTGTTCCGAGGAACCACAGTAATAACATAAATTGTTCTTCCTGCGGGTCTCTCTTTCCTCAGATGACAGAGGAGCCCTGAGGGTACCTTTCTGCATAGGCTCAGGCGTAGCATGGCTCTGATCACTAGATACTGGTGTTGGATAGGGATCCAGACTCTTTTCCCCTTTGCGTTCTGCCCTTCGTGCATCGACTTGAAGAACCAGGTCCACCAATTCAGAAAAAGCGGCAGGAACCACGGGGACAGTGGACAAAACATCCTTGAGTGAGTCTGAAAGACCTTTATAAAACAGAGCCCCTTTCTTCGCCTCAGGCCAATCCGTCTCTGCTACCAGTTGGTTGAACTTGGCCAAGTAGGACAATAAGGGCATATCCTTCTGTTGTAAGGAGAGCAGCTCCAGATCTGAGGCTTGGGACTTGTACCGAGTATCAAAGACACGGGACATAGCAGAGATGAGGGCATCACAATCGTACAAAAGATGGCTACCCTGTTCCAATAAGGGATTAGCCCAAACCGCTGCTCTTCCCCCAAGGTAGGATAACACAAAAGCTGCCTTGGTAGTGGCATCAGGGAAAGACGTAGGACGACATAGGATCCCCCATGAAACGTTCCGGAGGTGCCAAGGGAAACTGTACCGTCATGTAAACAGGCACATTCTCTTGTCGAGGAACGCCTGCCCCAAGGGCAGGACCAGAAGGAGGGGCACTTGCACCACCACCTGCCTGTAAGTTAACTTTCAGGGCGTCAATCCGACGCTGGGTGGCATCATGAGCCGCAGTCATATCTGCGCGTAAACCAGCGACCAACTGAACCAAAGCTGCCAACGGGTCGTCGGCAGCATCCATCATGGTTAATTATACGGCTTCTGAATATGTGAGGAATCACCCACGTAGACCTGGTGGCGAGACCGGGGTTCAGTTGAACGCGTAGTGTAGCCGTAGAAATCTTCCTGACAATGCAACTCCCAATAGTACCAAAGGACTGTTTGGAAGGGGAATTGCCCGGAAGATTATGGTGAGTCGGAACACAGCCGCCTAGACAGAGAACACAGTGTCAGGAGTTGGGTTCACAAAGCAAACAAGAGCAAACAATAACTGAGCAAACCAAAGTACTCACGTAGTTGGGTACCTCTGGGCAATGATAGGAAGTCAGGCAGAGCGGAAGGCCAGAGATATCCAGGAAACCAGTCTTGGTGCTTGTCCGTGAAATGTTCCAGCAGTGGAAGTGGAAACCCAGAAGAAATAGAAAGTCCGTCCGAAGAGCGTGGTTCCAAAATAGAGACAATCCAACCTAAACCTGTACCCGCCGGCATGCGGACGCTTGTTAGGGAAATGGAAGTCCGTGACAAGTTCTCAAAGTGAATGTTTTCCTTGTGACAAGTTCCCAAAGTGACAAGAGTTCCTTTCTGGATGAAGAGGAGAGTTAGTGCTTGCGAAAGGTCCGGGAAAAAACAGATGATTGATTCTGTGTAACAGGACGTGCAGGAAGTGAGTTCCGAGGCGACAAGCCAGACAAACGTAAGGCAAGAGGAATGGTCGTTCGTTCCAAAGTCAAGGAATACAAAGTATCAAGTACGAGGCCAGGGATGTCCAATATCAATCCGTAGGGCAAAAACAAGGTTGTGGTTCAAGGCAAGAGGTAACAACAAGAAGAGAGCTCCAAATGACAAAATTCAGAAGCAGCGTTCTACAGTCAGGGCGGAGATTTATACAGAGTCACGTAACCGCGAGGGGAACGTTGCACACGCCGTAGCTGTGCACGTACGTGCTCAGGCAACCAGCGTTTCCAAGGCACCCCCCAGCGTTGTCGGAGGGTTTGGAAACGTGAGGATACGAAACGCTTCGGCTCCAAAGATCTCGGGGATTCGGGACTTGCATGTTTGGCATAAAGTTTGGCGGTACAGGGAGCTGATTTCCTGACAGGGTGTGATGAATACACTTCCGGGGGCACCAGTGGTCCAGGGAAGAATTCTCAGTTTCTAAACCCTCAAGAAGCCCCACACTTCCAGTACACCAGAAGGGATCTGAACAGATTGGAATACAAGTAAAATATAAACATCCTTGTCAAATTCTGGTAATGTGGATAGAATGGCAGGCTTATCTTCACATGGTCGTGGATTGTTGGTTAGCTAAAATAATGCATTACCCAATGATAAAAGGGACTGTCCAGTCAAGGTTGTATACAAATATCTACTCAATTGTTACTATAACAGACAGTTCTAGCACACTACAAAATACAACCCACTCTGTAAAGGAACACAGAGGACAGACAGTTTCACAAAGGAAAGGGATGCACTCTGCATACCGACAGGAGGGTAGTCGGTACAGCAATCAGTCTTAACTGTTCATGGTTCTTTGGTTTCAGCACCAAGTGAGTAAGGGGTTGTAAATGTCACTAAGGGCTTCCGGAGAAGGACCAGGGGGACAGAAACACAATGTAACACAATGTACCTGGTGCTTGAAATGTTCTTGATGCTGGAAAATGTCAAGCCGGTTCCAGTATGCTTTTCAGCTCCTGTGACAGAGTTTGAGATCGGAGACTACATGCCAGCTTGGGTTCAAGAATTGTTGTCTCTGTGCTGGTTGGTGGATCTGGAATGCTGGTCGAGGCATCTCGAATGGCTTTAGTGACTGCAGCGTGACAACAGTCAATGGTGCAGCTGGTCAAGGTTCGAGGGCTTGACTGCCTCGAACATGTCTTTAAAAGATGGATACTGGTTGATGCTTTTTGTGGCACTCCTCATAGCTACTTCGCAGGGTGGGTGTGGTCAATAAAAGGCGACTGGACAAAAGCTGAGGAGAGTGCTTGCAGGTAACGTCCTTGTCCTTTGGTCAGAGACTCTCTGGCACTTCCCACCTAGGAAGCTTGATGGCAGAACATAGCAGGGCACGCTGTGTGTTGTCTGGGTATCATTTCTGGAGCTGCTGAACGGGTCCTCTGAGTCTGTATCTCCCTCTGTTCCCTGGGAGATGTTTAGGTGAGGGATCTTGCTTCCCTCTTGGAAGTCCTGGCCTTCCTTTACTGGCAGAAGCTATAAGGCAGATTGTACCTTCAGCCAGGGTCCAGATGAGTCCTCCTTCTTACTCCTTTTGAAGTCTTTGGATGATCTGCTAAGTGAGGGGCTCAGCCCTATTTTAAATCCAAATGGGTTCCAGTGATTGGTGCATGCTAAGCCTACCTTAAGGAACCAATCCGGGGTCCCCACCAACAATTTTCAGTTATGTGTGAGTTCAGAACCAGAGTGTTTTGCAACAGAAAAGGTAAGAAGTGACAACATGTACATCTTCCTGTCTGCTGTAGATCAAAGTGTCTCTCTGGTTAACTGAGCCCTCTGTGGCTCTTGAGCAAAGCACAAGTCTCTCTTGAGGTTTTTGGAAAGAACAGACTTCTGTCTCCCTCAAATCACATACTTCGTCGCGCTGAAAGGGAGTTTGCCTACTGTAAACAGTTGTCCCAGATATGACATTCACTGCCCTTCGTACAGAGGGGTGGGAGCTAGTTTCAAGGTGACACATTGTATATCAAAGAGGTGTTCGTTTTCCTGCCCATTGTTAAGTTCTGTGACCAGGCCTATTTGTAAGCCTGCTTCAATTAACGCTCACCAGTATGCGCGGCCACCACACAGAATTTAGACAATAGAACAGGGTGGATCCATGGAGCCTTTGATATTTAATTAGGCTGAACTTGCAAGGAGGAAGGTGTTGCTCTTCTCCTATGGATGTTTTCATGTACCACTCACTGTCACATAAATGTGACAGGGAGGACTGCGCCTGTAGGCTGTGTCCCCCAGAGTACACTGGACTATGTGTTGGTTGTGCAGTGAGCATTAGAAAATGTGTGCCGATTAGCCCGACACATTTTCGGAGATTGATTTCCCCTCATTCATTTCCAAATTTATTTTTTTAAAAGCCTAGGTGAGCGCCCTCTCCCTGTGCAGATGGCTGAATCCCTCAAAGGGGGCTCTGCGGATTATGTATTCTGATATACAAGACATAAATTCTATTTGAGCAAAAACAATGAAGTTGGATGATAATCCAGCCATACATATCCAGTTAATTCAGGAGATGTGGACGGCAGAGATGGGAGAAGAGTGGGACAAGAATGTGGCAATTTTTTTACCAAATGCTAAAAATGAGACTTGCCAAGGAAGTCCAGCACAATCTAGATAAAGTGTAGGGATGGAGGCCAAGAGTTGGCCAGAAATTCTGCACATGTTGTGCATTTTTGTAAATGAAGGCAAGAGAAGGAAAAGGAGACTATGGAGCAGACACAAAAGTCAGAGGCAAAGCTAGTTCAGAAAAAGCTAGCCAAAATATGTTTTGAAGGGGCAGTGATTACCAGCTCTATGGTGGAACAGCAGGGACAATTGGTACAACAGGGACATGGTGAATAAGACATGACACACGGGTGGATGGACAGGTATCCCCTCTTCCAATGCAAAATAGGGAGTTCCAGCAGTTTAGGGGAGTATTTTCCTGATGATGTGGGTCTTTTGACATGTTCTGAGAAATGGGGACTTAATGGGGACTTAATGGGCCAAAGGGAAATAACTATGGAGGGTTCTATGAGATTCAGTGTTGGTTGTGTGGAAGGATAGGACACATGTCATGAGATTGTTGAGACAGGTCACAGTATTTTAACGTGGGAGCCCAGCAAATGCAATCCTCAACCCTGCCAAATGCGCTGTGCAATCAGAACAGGTACGGGTTGAACAGAACCCAGCAATTGGGGCTGCACAGACCGTTTTGAGGCCTCCGACCATGCCAGCAGAGCCACTGGTACAGACAATGGAGAACAATCATTTACCCCAAGGAATGGTTACTCATTACACTGGAGCAAGGGTTTTGGGGGGGAGGAGTCCTGCTTCGCTCCCCGGTCCTAATATTTACCAAGAGTAGGACAGCCCACAGAGATCTCTGACGTATCCAGTCCTGTACGTTACCACCGAACCGGAAGAGGAACCCAGGGTAGGTGTGCAGGTAGGTGACCGAATGCTTTCACTCATGGTCGATACAGGGGCTACAAAATCTTGTATTATAGAAGGTGAGTTCCCCTTGTTAGGCAACACAATGGTCACACAGGGATTCTCTGGGGTTATCCTGTTGGTTCCTTATACTGAATAGCTACGTATCAAGGTAGGTAAACAACATGTATCTGCTCCTTTGTTGTATTGTACAGATACCCCAGCAAATCTCTTGGTCAGAGATCTCTTGAGCCAACTCCGAATGTCGATTGCTTTCACGGAGGAAGGTATAGTATGTTCAACTCCAGTTTTGTATCGCATAAGAGAAGCGACACGTTTCCATGCATATTGTAGTGACCACGCAATCAGCGGGGTGCGGTACATACAACTTTGTTTCTTTATGGGGTAATGTTTTGTTGAGTTGGGTCTCCAGGATCAGAAATCAGACATGATGGGTACTGATTGAGTTTTTGTCTCGGCCTGTCATGTTGCATGAGGTAACACCAAGCACCATTATTACGTTTTTCTTAGAGGCAGTAGTGATCAAGAAGATCAGGATGGTTCTCTCAGGCATCGATGAGGAAGGCGGAGAGTGGCACACAGTTCTGTGCATCGATCTGACCTTATCACTAAGGGACATGTCCGACAAGGAATTGTTTCAATACACAAAGACACAAGAGAGATGGATTTGAATTTGGGGTGCCTTGCTAGATCGCGATAGAGCAAAGGGAAGAACCACAGACCATGCGATTCATTAGAAATACATCATCACACTTGAAGGAGGACTTACAAATGGTGCCGGACCATTTATGGACCAGCAATCCTCGTGAGGTGGGGCTTCTAAAAAGTGTTGGAGCAGTGCGACTAAAGATGAAACCTGGTGCGAAATTACCATGGGTTAAGCAGTACCCCATGTCTAGAGAAGCAGACAAAGGGATTTACAAGACCATTATGACGTTGTTATGGCAAGGCATTACAGTCTTCTGTGTCCCCATGTAACACAGCCATCTGCCGTGTGGAGAAGGTGAAGGGGTCCAGTTGGAGGATGGTCCAGGTTTTGCACCCCCTCAATAACATTGTTGAGATGGAATTTCCGGTAGTACCAAATGCTGCCACCATTCTCTGGAATATTAGTTCTGAGTCAACCCACTTCACGGTCATTCATTTAAAAAAATAATTTTTCTCAGTCCCCTTAAACTCTGATTCTCAGTATCTCACAGCATTTGCGTATTGTGGTCAGAGATTTGAGCACACAAGGTTGCCCTAGATGTACTGTGAATCTCAGAGTGTTTTTAACAGGGTGGTTCAAATGGATTCTGGGAATTTACATGTGTCCAGTACAGTAATCCAGTATGTGGACGATTTGCTAGTCTGTAGCACTTCAGAAGAGCATTGTCGAGGTGATTCAATAATGCTCCTCACCCTGCTTGCGAAGAAGGGGTATAACGTGGACAAAGAAAAATTGCAGCACTGCCAGACAGAGGTAGTATATTTGGGGCAAGTGATATCGCCGCAGGAAGGAAGGTACGGCTAGACAGAGCCACTGCAATTAAGAATACACTCCAGCCAACCACAGTGAAACAAATGCAGCAGTTTTTGGGGCTCTGTAACTATTGTAGATCATGGATCTTTCACTATGCTAGTTATGTAAGGCCCTTACTGCAAGGATTTAAGGAAGCATAGAAGGTGAAGCGTCTGATAGAGTGGTCTGAAGAAATTGTGACTTGCTTTAGGGAACCGAAAGCTGTGATCAGCAATGCTCTAGTATTGTTGACCCCGAATTACAAGAAACCATTTTATTTGTCTCTCACTCAAACAGGCAGGTGATAACAGCAGTCTTGACCCAGCAAACATTGCTGGGCCATACACCTTTAGCATACTATATTGGACTCTTAGACCCCGTGATGCAGGGGCAGTTCCCTTGTGAGAAAGCTTTGGCAGCAGCTGCTTTTGCAATTCAAACGTCTTCAACACTTACCATGGGTTGCCCGGTGACATTGCACATGGAGCATGCAGTCTTTGCGATCTTGGAAATTATTAAGTTTTAGTATACAAGGTTATTTTATCAAATATATCGATACATCCTGTACGGTGTCACCTAGTCCATCCTGCGACATTTGTAGTCAAAGCCAGTGAAAGCTGATGACATTGCTCATGATTGTGCAATTTAAGAGAGAGAAAAAGAAGAGAGGACTAGTGTTAAGGAGGATGCCTTGGAGGGAGGTGAGGTACTTTTTGTTGATGGGTCCTCAATAATTAATCAGGACACTGGTAAGAGGCATACTGGTGCAGCGGTTGTGGTTCTTGTGGATGGGGAATACCAGGTCAGACTGAAGAAACAGTTGCCTTCGCATTACTCTGCGCAAGTGGCGGAACTAGTGGCACTTATATAGCTGCTAGAAATTAGTAATGGGAAGGCGGTCACTATTCTGACTCTGCGTATGTGACCTCCACTGTACATTAAGGGATATCAAGGTGCCAAAAAATAGGGTTTAGGAAATCTGACAGGACCCCTGTCCAGCGTGCTGCCCTGTTATCCAGACTAATCAAAGTGTTAACCTTGTCCACAGAGGTGGGCATAGTAAAATGGGCTACACACACTCATTGTACTAAGTAGCACTTGAAAATGATGCCACTGACCGGATGGCAAAAGAAGTAACACAAATTTGCCATTTACAGATTCTCAGAAAAATGAAACAGTGTCCCAGCAGGTCCAGTTACCAGTCCCATATACCACAGTCCTGGTGCTTCAAATCATAGTAATGCAAAGGAAAGCACATAAAGAGAAACAGGAGCTTTGGGCAAAGAGGGGATGTGCCCAAGGATTTGCTGTGGAGGCAGGAGCTGACAGGGAAGGTAGTAATGCCTGTATAATTGCACCTTGTGGCTCTAGAGCAACTACATTTCCTGTTGCACACTTCTCGACGTCAAATTGCAACAGAGCTCTAGGAAGAATGGTTTATACTAACCTCCAGGAACAGGGAAGCAGATTTGTAGGAAACTGTATAGTTTGCAAATAATGTAATCCTGGATACACCATAAGGTCAGTAACGGGAGTTTTGCTGAGGCCCAATTAGCCATTTCAGGAGCTCCACATAGACTTTGTAGACATTCCCACACTCAAGAATACGTCTCTAAACGTTTTGCTTGATATGTTCGATCCATTTCACCTGTGTTTCAGTGTATACATCCAGGCCATACAGTATTCCAGGCACAAAGCTAGTCCTATACATTTTTTTAAAAACTTCTTTGGAGTGAGACACCTTAGTAGAAATCTATCTTTTAATCACTCCAATGTGCCTTAGGACACAAGTTATTTTCCAAGAAAAGTAAGCTAGGTTTATCAGTAACCGGTACACCACGATATGTGTAGGACTCAACCACTTCAATCCTTCTACCATCAAGCTTCCTCACAAAGTGGTTAGCTTTATTTCTTTTACAATCAATTATTAATATTTTTGTTTTTTCCAAAGTTATTCTCAAATTGTTGGTTTTGGCATAAGCATGTAATGCACTAAAGGATCTCTGCAGTCCCAATGGAGTTCTATTCAATATTAGCCTGCTGATAAAATAAACCTTAGTGATTTCTGTAATGGGGCTAATTTCATGCTGACTGATGCCGGTCAAATGTCTATGATACAGATACTAAAATGTCTTATTATCCTTCACAATTGACAGCAAGCACAAGGGAGACAGAATCACCTGCAGCCACTCCTTCCATTTAAAGAAAGGGAAAGGATACCAGTACTGAACCAAACAAAGGGGACATGCTTTTACCAACCCCCCATCCCACAGGATGAATGCTCACTACATACCCTGAGCTATTTGGCACAGGAGGGATACAAAACCAAATTCAGAGGAGGAAAATCCTATAGCTTGAGACAGGGAAACAAACCACCAGCTCCTTAACATGCAGCAATAAACATAGATGAAGCAGGAAATTAAGATGGCATCTTCCTCATTTAAAGACAATGGGCCTCATTACGACCCTGGTGCTCCGTAATGAAGGGGGCCAGTACGGGACCGGCCCCCTTCATTACGGAAGGGCCAATTACAAGCTTCCCTTTGCGGGATCTGGATCAAACGCCTGGTAAAACCAGGCGTCCGTTCCGGGTCCCACAAGGGGAAGAGGGAGGTAATAATGGGCCAGTTGAAATCTGCCCGTTATTACCTCCCTCCCCATTCCCATTGAGCCCTATGGGGGCTCAAATGGGAATGGGGAATGGTTCCTGCAAGGAGGAATTACCGGGTCCTCCTATGTTGGAATGACCCGGTTATTCCTCATTGCAGGCGCCTGGTAATGGAGCCCGGTTTGGAGGCAGCCATGGAGCTATTAGCTCCATGGCTGCCTCCAAAGTCGTAATGAGGCCCAATGTATGTACTGGATACACCATAAGGTCAGTAACAGGAGTTTTGCTGTGGCCCTCTGAGCCATTTCAGGAGCTCCACATAGACTTTGTAGACATTCCCACACTCAAGAATACGTCTCTAAACGTTGTGCTTGATACGTTCACTCCATTTTACCTGTGTTTCAGTGTATACATCCAGGCCATACAGTATTCCAGGTACAAAGCTAGTCCTATACTTTTTAAAAAAACCTTCTTTGGAGTGAGACACCTTAGTAGCAATCTATCTTTTAATCACTCCAATGTGCCTTAGGACACAAGTTATTTTCCAAGAAAAGTAAACTAGGTTTATCAGTAACCGGTACACCAAGATATATGTAGGACTCAACCACTTCAATCCTTCTACCATCAAGCTTCCTCACAAAGTGGTTAGCTTTATTTCTTTTACAATCAATTATTAATATTTTAGCTTTTTCCAAAGTTATTCTCAACTTGTTGGTTATGGCATAAGCATGTAATGCACTAAAGGATCTCTGCAGTCCCAATGGAGTTCTATTCAATATTAGCCGGCTGATAAAATAAACCTTAGAGATTTCTGTAATGGGGCTAATTTCATGCTGACCAATGCCGGTCAAATGTCTATGATACAGATACTAAAATGTCTTATTATCATTTGCACAAGGTGCATTAAATATCAACTGTCAATATGTGTTATTTGTAGAATATCTATGAGCTTTAATCCAATTTTCATACTTGGTTTTTGCATTAGCAAAGATGGCATGTAGTGTGATTTTTAATATATTACATTATTTATTTTAACTCATTACATAATAGAGGCCAAAAAGATGATGGGACATGTAGTGTTTGCTGTTTTGTTTTTTTAAAGGAATTGGTCTATGCTGGGGGATATACTTTTGATGCACATAACTGGAGTTGCAGACTAGGGCCTAACATACATGTATCTATTAACTGTATAGGTGATAACTGGGATTTCTGCTACCACTCTGGATATTGAATGGGTGAGTGGTGCGTGTCCCCTGGTATTGGCCCTTTTGGGGTGTGGAAATCACTCCCATGGGTTACCTCAGTCTTCGCCATTATCTTGCTGACGGCAAATCTGTAATTGCATTTTGCTTGTCCAGTCCTGGTTTTACTCTGTTGAGAAAGAGAGATTATGGGAGATGGAGTATGCTTATTGATGGTTTGTTAGCAGGGTTTGGGAGGCCTGGTCCATGTACATGTTTTCCAGCCTCCTCGGTAGCCTTGAAGACCTGATTCAGTCTTAAGTATGGCCTATCCCCTCCCAGGTCCATAATTACAATTCCTGGATACAGTCTGGTTTAGTTTTCATTCAGTTAATAGATACACGGACAGATCCCCACATCCGTTGCCCACTAACAGGAACATTCAGGAGGAAACATCTCATGTCTCCTTCACAATAGCCAGCACAAGGGAAAAAGAATCACCTGCAGCCACTCCTTCCATTTAAAGAAAGGGAAAGGATACCAGTACTGAACCAAACAAAGGAGACATGTTTTTACCAACCCCCCATCCCCCAGGATGAATGCTCACTTACCCTCAGCTATTTGGCACAGGAGGGATACAAAACCAAATTCAGAGGAGGAAAATTCTATAGCTTGAGACAGGGGAACAAACCAACAGCTCCTTAACATGCAGCAATAAACATAGATGAAGCAGGAAATTAAGATGGCATCTTCCATATTTAAAGACAATGCGCCTCATTACGACACTGGTGCTCCCGTAATGAAGGGGGCCGGTACGGGACCGGCCCCCTTCATTACGGGAGCGCCAATTACAAGCTCCCCTTTGCGGGACCCAGATCAAACGTCTGGTAAAACCAGGCGTCCTTTCCGGGTCCCGCGAGGGGAAGAGGGAGGTAATACCGAGCTAGTTGAAATCTACCCGTTATTACCTCCCTCCCCATTCCCATTGAGCCCTATGGGGGCTCAAATGGGAATGGGTAATGGTTCCTGCAAGGAGGAATTACCGGGTCCTCCTATGTTGGAATGACCCGGTCATTCCTCATTGCAGGAGCCCGGTAATGGAGCCCGGTTTGGAGGCAGCCATGGAGCAATTAGCTCCATGGCTGCCTCCAAAGTCGTAATGAGGCCCAATGTATTGTTGTTGTCGAGCATGCCAAGAGAAGGCATGTGACACCTGCGGCTAGCCAAAGGGAAGCTAGTCATCTAAGCACAATATAAGGCCCAGCTCCCTTGACAAGAATGGCAGGGAGGTTTGTGGCACAGGGAAGGTGAGTTGTTGTTTTAAAGAGATGGAAGAAGATTGCTGGAGTAGAGACAAAGATTAGTGGGCTTGCTGTGAGTCCTGAAGTGGGAAGGCAGATGCAAGAACTAGAGGTTAGAGAAATAATGCTTGGCAGCTAATAAGATCTGGAGATCAATGGCAGGTGGTAAGACCCCACAGAGGAGAGGAAGATTTCTGTTGAATTTTAACTCCTCGAGAACCTGGATTGGTGTAGAGCACCAGTGGAGAGTGCAAAAAGGCAGTTACCAGCAGTGACTAGCTGTGGCTATGTTCTGTGTATTGCTGTTTCCCTGGGGAGTGAAATGGCTGTTACAATGTGCGAGGCGACATCTCTTCAAAAAGCCTGCATTGGTGTGGAGCGTCCACGGAGAGTGCAAGAGTGCAGTGACCAGCAGTGACTAGCTGTGACTATGTTCTGTGTGTTGCTGTTTCCATGGAGAGTGAAATTGCTGTAACACCTTTTGTTGAGACATCTCTTCAAAAAGCCTGTATTGGCATGGAGCGTCAGCAGAGAGTGCATGCTTGCAGTTACCAGCAGTGACTAGCTGTGACTACGTTTTGTCTGTTGCCGTTTCCCTTCGGAGTGAAATAGCCGTTACACCTTGCGATGAGACATCTCTTTAAAAAGCCTATATTGGCACGGAGCACCCGCAGAGGGTGCAATTGTGCAGTTACCAGCAGTGACTAGCGGTGACTTCGTTCTCTGTGTTGCTATTTCCCTGGGAAGTGAATGTTGTACTCCTTTTTCGACCTCCATGACACATTAGGGACAATGTGAAATCCCACACGTTGATGCTAAGTGATATAAAAGTAATGCTAGAAAATAGGGAACAACCTCCCTCCATTTTTTGTAAATGAAGGGCAGACTGTTTGCGATTGCAAGAGAATAATGTTCTGAAGCAAACACCTGCAAGGGTGGAGTTTGATGCAAATGTTCAAAGAACAGAAAAGGGAACTCTGCCAATAAGCTTACCAACTGCAGCGACAGTTGTTGGCACTAAAGAAACTGATTTGGTTTGTGCTGGTAAAAAACAGACAGGTGGGGGGGGTGAGGCCAAAAGTGTAGCTGCTCCTAGCTGCCACTCTGCTCCCGAAATCCAATTGCGGTCTCGATTCCCATGGTGCATAGTGGACGGTGTTCGTCAGCATTGTCCAGTGACTTATGCCACAGCACTGACATCTGCAGCGGGGCGGGCAGCTTGTCTGGGGTTTCTGTCCTGGCCTGGAGGACTGCAACTGCGGAGATAGTTGGCACTAAAGAAACTGATTTGGTTTGTGCTGGTAAAAAAGGTCTAGAGGGGTGTGGCCAAGATGACGACCATGTAGCTGCTCCTAGCCGCCGCTCTGCTCCTGAAATCCTGCAATATCCTGTAAAACTGCAGTTTGCTGGGACATATTATGCTCAAGTGTGGCAGAACCTAACAGGACCTTAACCCATCTTCATGGATGCCGTGATATCGCTGTTGGAGCAAGAACCCTGAGGCTCAGCAGCCTCATGACAATCTCAATTCCTGTGGCGCATGGCTGACGTCAGCAGAAATGGGGGCAGCTTGGCTGTGGTGTCGGCAATGCCCTGGGGAACCGCTCCGGCCTGAAGGTCCGGTCTGATAGGGGCTGGTCCTGCAGCTTGCAGTGGCACAGTGATGGAGTTGGTGAGAGGTGGAGCCAGCGATGCAGGAGGACCCGTACCGCATTCATGCCGTATTTGCTGCCAGCGGCTGGCCACCTTAGCAGTACTGTGAGGACGTGGTGGGGAGAATGGCCTGCCCTACAGCGAGGACATGGCAGTGGTTTGCTGCGAGCGCCTCCTCATAGCATGCTTAAACTGACAAGTATAATTCTGCAATTATACTTTTCTTGGTGCTCTGGCCACATGTAACCTAGAGGGGACCTGAGGCTTGAAGGATGTAGTAGCTGTGGTCTTGGGGTTTGGCTGCCTCACAGAGCCCTCTTCAGATGCCTCGGAAGTGGGCGGACAGAACGTCAGTGTAGAAGTCGAGCAGTTAACTGATTCAAAGGAGCTTTGAGGCGGGCAGCTCGACGCTCCATACAACTATTGAGACCACGGCTGGGGGTGCAGGGTGAGCTGTAGCCAGGCTGATCATCCATCAAATAGCGATCTTGAGCAGTTGATTCTGGGGGCCAACAGAAGCATCTCAGATCAAATTGGCACTCTGTCTCAGAGCATGTCCCTTATCAGGCAGGTCATTGACAAATTAAAGGGAAGAACAACTGAAGCGGGTAGCATTTGTCAACAGCCAAGGACTCGCTATTGGCCTCCTCTCAGAATGTCATGCTCCTAAAGAAAAGATATGGGGAGCTCCAGTGCAAGGTAACGGATTAAGAGGACCAGTCACGCCGCTTTAACGTGCGTCTCCTGGGCCTGCCTGAGAGAACCAACAAAGGGGCTATGGAGCACTTTCTCGTGGAGTTTCTGCACAGCTTAGTGCCGGAAGTGGAGGATCTATGTGGGATTAACTTTCTCTCGATGTCCACACAGCTGGTAGATCAATTGGGTCCTAGAATTAACTTGGGTGGAGATTTTAATGGTATGACATCCTTTCATCGCCGGTAATTTGAAAGCCTGGAATTTAAACATGCATATTATAACGAAAACGTTCATACATTTCTTTAGGGGTGGGTGGGAAAGGGCAGATAAGGGTTTGGCGGGATAGGGAATAGGTAAAGATAGGTGGCGGAACGGGGGGTTCCCCAAAAAGACAATAATAATTCAATTAACATTTTAATTATAATGTACACATTTAAATGCCAAGAGTTGAAATTACCGGCAATTAAATGACATAGAATCATTTTAATTGTATATTGGACACCAACTTGGACAGTTCCAGGAGGACAGGCCATCCCCTGGGGTTAGCCTTCAGAACGCTACTACAGGCCCTCAGAGGCGTTGCTAGGAGAGGACTGGAGGGGCTATAGCTGTGGGTCTTTTGGTTGTAGCCCTGAATAGAAGTTCAAGGCTACAACCAAAAGGCTAGCTATCCTCAAGTCCCGACAGTCCCTACATTAGCATAGCGCTGGAACTTTTCCAGACCTAGCAACACCCCTGCAGGTCCTTGATGAGTTCCAACTGATAGATGCTTGGTGCAATCCCCATCGGGACAGGGTGGAACTCATACTGGTCAGAGGTGCATAATGCTTTTTCTCGCATTGCTATTATATTTTTAAAGTAAGATATCAGTGCATCTGGTGAGACAGGCAACCTTTTTAGACAGGTTGATATCCAATCACTCCCCAATAGAGGTGCGGCTGGATGTGGAAGGGGGACATAGTTATCCGCCACAGTGAAGAATGCAAGCTTCTGCACTACAAGATTTGGCAAGTAGGCACATGATAGAGGAGAACATTCTTGCTTTTTTCGACATCAATAAGGGAACGGTTGAGTCTAGTGGGACGCTCTGGGAGGCCTTTAAGGTCACGAACCGAGGGTTGTAAAGGCCTAAGATCTGGGGAGTCAGAAATATGCTTAGCAGAGAGGCAACAGAGATAGAAAAACAAATACAGGAATTAGACGCCCAACACCACACAGACAAGATGGTCCCATCAGCTTAGCACAAGCACAGATCAAGTTAGGCACAGTGCAGGAGAGGTTGAGCAAGTTTTAATATCACAAGTACGTTAGGTTCCAGCATGAATATGGGGACAAAGCAGGTAAAACTCTCTCATGGATGACCTCAAGGGCACGAGATAGAAACCCCATTACTGAAATAGAGAAGCCAGAGGGGAATATTACTCAAGATCCATTGACAATTTGTAGGGTGTTCATGGACTATTACACTAAACTATTTAATGCAGTTGGCGTAGTGGCAGATGCACCCAACACTGAGGGCCTAGAAGAGATAGGGGTGCAGCTGACTCGAGTAGATCATCAACTATTGGATGATCCCATAACGATGCAAGAGATACAGGGGGCAATACAAGCCTGAAGGTGGGAGAGTCCCGGGGCTGTATGGTCCGCTGATTGAATTTTATAGTATTTTTTATCTCCTGATTCTGCACTTACAACACATCGATATGGAGGCCTTCGAAGTGGGATGGTTACCAACCACCCTGACTGAAGTGCAGATTATACTGCTGCTAACGCCAGACATATCCGAAGACAATTGTGGGTCATATAGACCCTTTTTGCTTATAAATCCAGATGTAAAGATCATCAGTAAAGTTCTGGTGGGCAGGATTGCACAGGTGGCCTCCTATCTGTTCGCTGAGGACCAAGCACGGTTTATAATGGGCAGAAATACTACTTAGCCTGTGTAGACTGTTTTTGGTACTTAACAGCGTCAATGCCACATCTTGCGATTTTGCACTACGAAGTTTAGTCGCAGAGAAAGTGTTTGATTCTGTGCAATGGGGTTCTATGTATGCAGGACTGTGGAAATATGGGTTTGGGCCGTGATACATAGAGTATCGGTAGAAGTACAAGGCAAGGGTGTCCGTTGTCCCCCCTATTATTCACCCTGATCATTGAACCACTGGCATGCAGCCTAAGAGCAAAACTAGCTCACCTGGGGATCACTATTGCTGGTGGCCATCACATTACCTCACTTTATGCCGATTACATATTGTTATACATAAAAGACCCAAGTAGCACTGTCCCACTAATGCTTCACTAAATGGAGCAATTTGGTCTAGTATGTGGGCTGAAGATTAACTGATCTAAGTCAGTCTTGTACCCACTGCTGAGTTCAGGGAGACTGGGACTAGATGACCTAGCTCTTCAGGTAACCACAGACTCTTTCAGGTTTTTAGACAGACTCTTTCAGGTATTTGGGGATTATGGTGAATGCAGATTCAGGTGTAGTATCCAAGGAGAATTTAACTGATTTGCTGCCACAGCTAGACTGTATGGTTACCACATGGATCAACCTTACGTTGTCACTTATGGAAAGAATTGCTGTGGCTAAGATGGTGATTCTACCATTGTTATTGCATCGCATGCAGGTGTTGCCAACACTCATACCTGAATTTTTTGAGAAACGTGGGGCCTCATGATGAGGACGGTGATAACGCGCAGGTGCTATTGGCGGGTTGCTGCCATCCTCGTAACACCGAATCCACCACCTGGCTTCCCGGTGCCACTGGGACATTACAAGTCCCAGCAGAGCAGGAAGTCAGGCAGCGTATTTGGTAAGTACCCACGAATGGGTTCACACAAGCATCAGCATCAATGTTCGAAACAGAACATTGCACCACCTATCAGCACAAGAAATAAAAGGGACATAACGAGTGAGAAACTGCTCCCACTAATATTACCTATACTAAACAATTCTACTAAGTTGTGTGCCGACCCTAAGGCCTTAGTCGACTTCTATGATCAAGCTATACTCAAAGCCATCAATGCCATTACCCCAATCAAACTTTGGAAATCTAAACCACATGCACACCTCAACTCTTGGTTTACACCACACCTTAGAGCGCTTCGCAAGAAAAAAAGAAATGTCGAAGCCTGCTGGAAAGGACTACTATCTCCTGAGAATTAGGACAGACTCATATTAGCATCCCTCAACTACAAAGAGGCAATCTGCCAAGTCAAAAAAGACATTTACAACATTCGGATTCCACAAGCTAAGTCGAGTACAAAAGAGCTCTTTAAGATACTTATAGAACAAGAATCTCCTTCAGCTCACCCTGATACCTGTGTCAAAGATAGCACACAGTGCTTCAATATCCAAAAAGCACTCCTTGATAAAATGTTGATGCTACAAACAAAAATCAACCTAAAAAAACAGCCTGTCCACTGACACACAGCACAGTATTCCCACCAGAGCCTCTAACCTTCCTCAACACACCCACATTCCCTTCAACTTCTCACCACTCTCTATCAAAGAAGTAGAAAATATCATCCTCAAACTCAAACCTTCGAACTGCCATGGTGACACATGCCCAGCCCCCATCATTAAGGAACCCACTAATGAATTAGCAGCTTTCATCACTGTATTAATAAATGCCTTTTTTTAACACAGGCATCATACCGAACAACCTCAAAGATGCCTGGGTCCTTCACTTACTAAAAAAACATCATTAGACCCGAGTACCCCCACAAACTACAGGCCCATCACCACCGTCCCGTTCTTACTCAAAATCTTGGATAGAGCAGCCTACAAGCAGATCCAGGAATATCTAGATTCGAATAACCTCCTTGGCCTGAGACAATCCGGCTTCCGACCTAGGCATGGAACCAAAACAGCTCTAATCGATTTAGAAACCCAAATCAAAGACCTCAAGGATAACGGCAAGTTGGCCCTCTTCCTATTGCTTGACTTGTTGGCAGCTTTTGATTTGTTCAATCACCAAATACTCTGCCAACATCACAAATCAGCAGTCCACATCTCAGACAATGCCACCACATGGATCAGTTAATTCCTGGAGAATAGATCCATGAGAGTCTTCTCCCCTCTGGCATCCGCGGAACCATCATCAGTCCTGTTTGGGGTCCCCCAAGGATCATGTGTATCACCAACTCTCTACAATGTATTTACGAAGCCCCTCTCGATATTCTTGACTATTTGGGTGTCACCTACACTAACCATGCAGATGACACCCAAATACCCATCCCAATCACTGGTGACCACAAAGCCGATTCCAAAGCACTAAATGACGTACACCTGGTTATCCAGGCTTGGATGGTCCAACATGGGCTCTGTCTTAACGATGATAAGACAGAGTTACTCCTCCTTGGATCTCAACCAAAACTTAATAAACTAGATCCAGCCTTCAACTCTTTCATCATTGATGGCAATACCATCAAGGTATCCCACGACACAAAAACCCTTGGCATATATCTAGACTCCACACTATCCTTAACAAGACAAGCCAATGCCATAACTTCCTCAACAGCCTATACGTGTAAACTTATCACAGCCTGTCGACCATTCCTCACCACCACTAATTGCATTACCATTGCTAGAACTCTGATCATGTTGAAACTCGACTATTGCAAGGCCCTTTATCTAGGGACCAGCCAACGGAACCTAAACAAACTACAAGTAACACAAAACAACATCATTCAGGCAGCATTAAATATCCCAAGAAATCATCACATCTCTGACACTAGACGTAGCCTACACTGGCTCTCCGTCACTCAAAGAATCGCCCTCAAATCATTGTCATTGACACATAAATGCCTCGCCAATCAGGCACCGAAATATCTCTCCAACCGATTCACACGTAACAACTCTGATCGCCCTCATATAGCAGCCCAAGCACATTGCCTACTATTACCTAGGTACAGGCTTCAGAAAGTAGGGGGCTGCAGTTTCCTGTTGCTCTCCGCAAGGCTGTGGATCTTGTTACCTAACCCGCTTAGATCAGAAGCTTCATTCCACTCTTTCAGAAGCAAAGCCAAAACTTGGCTTGCAGCGCAGGACCATTAGTGCCAACACCAGCCACCTTGACCACATCAGCCTACACGCCTATCCGGATATCTGTTATGCACCCTACGAACCCCAGTTTAATGGTGGCACACACTTGTATATGTATATATATATACTGTATGTAAATGGTTATGTATAATGCTATGTTATGTATATGCCTCATTGTAAATACTTGTAACTGTAATGTTTAAGAAATGTGCCTAGATGCCTTTGGGCCAGGCGCTTTACAAATAAACAAAATACAAATACACTCTGCCCCCTGATGGAGTGAAACTGCCCGGACAGCTCCGGGTCGCGGATTGAGGCTCTAAGCTGCACGATGGAACGGGTTGATAGAAAGCGGCAGCAGGGGAGCCTGGAAAGGGTGGCAGAGCACCAGAGGCAGCAGTCTGGTCAGAGGTGTGTTGGGCTGTGGATTTGCCCGGTAGGAAGCCTGTAGTGAGTCGACCTGGTCCTTGGTGGTCTGATTATGCTCCTCCTTGTTCCAACTTTGAAAGAGAAGGGAAAAGAACATACGCTAGAAGCTCAACATGGAATCTCCTGGTGCCGACAGTCTGTGGAGGTGGAGGAAGAAGCTCGCTGGAGGCCCACTGATACTGTGGTGTTGGAGATTGGCCTGAAGCAGAGACACTGGGGATAAGAGGTGGGGGCTGCATGCAGTATGTGCATGGACCTCTGATTATCAGCATAGGGAAGGTGATTGGAGGCTGGTGGCCTCAGTGGAGGAGTGGATAGGTATTGATATTAGAATGACTATGCTCACAAATAAGCAAAAGGGCCGGCGGTCGGGGGACATTAAAAGTCTAATGCATGACAGTTTTCAGGAGGAATCAGCAAAGGATAGCAGCACAGATAACTCCCTAACAGCCAGCCTGACAGATGAGGATGTCCCGACTACAAAAATGGACTGGCAGGATTTCAAGTTGGCGGCGGGGAGGATATGATATGATATGGCATTTGTAACGCGCCTATACACAAGTGTTTCAAGGCACGACGAGGCAGGGAGGGGGGAACAAGTGGAGACAGACAACGATCCTACTAGGCCAGGTGTCATTCAGATCACGCAAGTGCATCGGTAGGGGGGACGGGAAAAGTGCAAGGGGGAAAGGGAGAGGGGAAAGTGCAGTACAGGGTTAGTAATGAACAAGATAAATAATAAGGGCCAGCTGGTGGCAAGTACAAGATAAGTGCAGACAAGTGCTGGGAAGGGGGGGCTGTAGGGATACAGAGACAGTCCCGCAGTGCAGGGGTTGCCAGGAAGGCAGTGCACGGGAGAGTGGCTGGGCCAAGGACCGAGATTGGTGAGTGGCCCAGTTGCTGATTCAGTACAGTTTCAGTGATTTAGCAGGGGAGAGGGAGAGAGAAAGCAGAAGCAAAGAGGAACGTTTTGAGGTGCTTCCTCAAGGAGAAAAACGTTAGCTCTGTAGCTCCCTTATGGGCACCTGTGCCATCGGCTTTCCGGAGCAACTGCAGTGTTAACGCATGATGTGAGAGGGGAGAGGTGACCCCGCCCCCAGAGAAGGTCAGAGATCGGAAAGGCGTGCTCCATGGTAAGAGGCGCCTAGCGATCTCTTGGGTTGTCATTGGGTCGGACGATCTGGCGCGAGTCGGCCCTTCCCTGGAGGATGCAGGAAGAGGGTGGCGGCGGCTCGCCTCGCAGGAGAGGATCCATGAAGGTGGTGCAGAGGTTCCCAGCATCCAATCTCATCGGCATGCACTCCACCTGCTCAGTGAGAAGGGCCACACAGGATCCGGTGGGCTGTGGAAAAGTCAAGGCAGCGATCCACAAGACAAGGGCCTCAGCTGATCACACACCACTCCTAGGGTGTGAGGACTACTGTAATCGGTATAGACTCTTGGCTGATGCACCCAGGTCATGGGTGGAGAGGACCACTGGCAAGAAGGTAGGGGTCACCCCCTGGGCTACAAGGATGAGTTGGAAGCAATCTTTGCTGGAAGTGACTGCCAGAGTGGAGTGAGGTGCTGCAGCTGTCTCCCTCCCCCAGTCTAACATCAGCAAGGCTGGTGGGGACATAGGAGGGCCCAGCGACCTTCCCATCCGCGGGCCGCAGGAAGGTTGTACTGCAGAGAAGCCGAAAGGGAAAGGAAAGGAGACCTTGGCCTGGGCCTCATTACGACCCTGGCGGTAAGGGGTTTACGCCAGCGTTAGCTGCGCCGACCCCTTCCGCCCTACTACGAGTTCCCTTAGCGCCATGGTGATTTCAACGCCTGCTTTTTGCAGGCGTTAAAATCCATGGCGCTAAGGGACCTTGGTGTTAATTACGCCACCGTAATTTACGGTGGCGTAATTAACGCCTTCCCCACTCCCATTATGCCCTATGGGGCGAGAATGGGAATGGGGAAGGGTAAAATGGGGATTGGGGACTTACCGCCCCGCCAACCTCGGAATGGGGCGGTAAGACCACAATCCGCCATGGCGGAATTGCACCCTCTCCGCCAGGGTCGTAATGAGGCCCACAGTGTCCCCTACGCAGCGGAAGCCTACAAAGCTGCTGGAACCAAGGTCTGGGGTCAAACAGCAAAGCGCGTATAGCGGCAATGGCGTCCCCAGAGCACTGGTTCCTTGGCAGTCACAAAGGAAGAGCTCTTGCAATGTCATAATGCCTTCCAAGAGAAGTTGGCTGCCACATGTCAGGAACAACTGGTGGCCCTCAAAAAGGACTTGAAACAATCAATGATAAGCTTGTATTTTTAGCGAATTAATCCACAATACTAGTCACATATCAGGACTAATCACATCATGTCTGCATATTCACATCTACAGGTTGTCAAAACAAACAGCTGAAAGAATTTTGAAAGGATATTAAGAATGTTTAATTGTTCCAAATATTGAATATTTTGATTTATTTATACAAATATATCATAACAAACAAACAAAAGTCTTCTTTACAAAGTGCAACATCACATACAGATTAAACGTGTATATTCAAACTCAATCCAAAGAAGAGTGAATAAGGTGCAGGAGAAAAAAAAACACAAAGTGCAAGTGCTGATAGATATAACCAGAAAAGGAAGGACCCCCTCTATATACACTCCAAGGTTGATGTTGAAGGGAGAACGTATTCACTCTTCCTTTGGATTGATTTTGAGAACTTGGAAAATTGCTTGTGGCGTTCCAATATCCTTATAAAAAACATTGCAGAGGATTAGCTGGATAAAGACCTTAGAGAAATGGTGCAACATGTGTATGGGGAGTGTGAGAAACCTGAGGGCATTCTCACTCCTATTCCCCTTGGGTCCTCTGCACAGGTGGCCAGGGAAAGGCCATCGCTTTTGAATCCTGACCCTGGGGGTGGACAAGTGAGGAAGGATCACCTGGATGGAGTGTCTTTGGGGACTTGGAGTGGGATGACCTTGGGAGCGACATTGTATCCCCCTTTTCCTACTAATGACCTACCCAACCCCTCCCCCACCTTTATGGGTTATTGTGAATCAACTCCCCTGACTTCCTCAAATATGATCACTGACAGTACTGGGACGAAGAAGAGGCAACCTGGAGTAATAAGGGCAAGGTGCTTTTACCACTCTGGTACTGGGATGAGGAAGAGGCCTGCTAAGAGTTATAGAGGTCAGGTATGTCCCCTTAATGATGGTCAGGCAGGGCTGATTACACATTCACACCTGCAGCCTGTTACAGGGCTGCAGGTGTATAAAAGGAGGCAAAATCAAATAGTGTTAGGAGAAGGAGAAGAAGGACGTGAAGGCGAGGCAGTGGCGGTGCAGTAGCAGAGAGGCCAAGAGAAGCAGGAGGGAACTGTAAATGTGAGGCACGCTGACGGTTCCTGGAAGTTCAGCCCGGGAGCTGGGGCTCCATGGAACCAAATGAACGATGGAATGGGAGCCGTGCAGGAAGGCTGTCCCCTTTCCTGATGTTCACTGTGCTCATTCTCCTGTGGACAGAAGCTGACACAGAAGTGCCTGAGGGGCAGGAGGTGGAGCTCTAAGGCAGAGAACAGAAGGCTGAGTGATGTGCCCTGCGGGGAACCCAAAGAAGCAACATGTGAGTTTCTATGAAAGAGGAAACCCGGTATGCGAGTGTTTGAACTTACGCAGAGGATTACTTTGTATCGGAGTGGTTACATGCATACCGAATGGTGAAGGGAACCTTGAGTATTGGGTGGAACTATTTCATCCTGAAATTAAGGCAATTTGGAGACTTTTGTTGGAACTGTTTTACAGTTGGGGAAGGAAGCTGAAAGAAAGCTGCGAGCTGGACGGAGCTCCCAACTTTGAGCTGAACACTGTTTTGTTGGACATTGTAGACTGATGCTTCTTTAACGGGATTACGGGCTGTTTTGTCACAAAATGATGATGGGAAAAACCGAAACAACCGAACGGGAAACACAAAGAAAAGGAGGACTAAACTTAGGATGACACTGACAACATCCAGAACCGACCAGAGAAATTCTTACTACAACAAGGGAGACAATGCTAAGTCAAATAGGACACAAGCGACAGCCAGGAGGATATAAAATTAGTTTCCCCAGCAATCTCCAGCCAACAACCTCATCTGCCCCATAATTACTACCAGGTATCATACTTGTACAGAGTTGTGTGAATGCTAACACTGGCCACAATGGAACTAAGTTGTGGACACTGGCTTGGGCATTGACCATATGCAGTTGTGAATGTAGGCAAATCCCACCCCTGGATGTAATTGCAAGCGTTGACATGTACCACGTTTCTGTGGAAAGACGCAAATACGCCACCTGCCCCTGCATACAGACAAGTGTCACATAGGTGGCCGAGACCGAATGTGTATAAGGTTATGAATGTGAGAGGATGCAATGTGTGAAAGGGACTGTGAGGATCGGACGGCCCAGATCAGGGCAGAGATGCAGAGAGGCTCCCACACACCACCTGGAGAGAATACAGATTCAACGCCTCACTCCCGGACATCAATGACAACTAACCAAAACACTAACAATTTCAAACCTCTGCATACACCTCTCAAACTTTAACAAACACAACCACCAACCTACAACACAACAATCCGCACAAACTTCACTACACTGCAACAACAAACAAACCACACAGACTTGCACAACAACTACCGACTGTAAAACACCCCAAGCCCAACCAATGAACCCACCGGGTTGAGGCCGCCAACAGCACATCACTGCTCTCTTGCACTTTTCCAGCTTATTCCCACTAACTCACCACCCCCCCCTTCCCTTTCAGAGCCGCCAGAGCGCCAGGGGACCACTCCGATGGTGATAGTGTGCAGTATAAATATCCTTTAACATTAACATTAACATCAGCACCGTTGTTAACAATTCCAGTGCTTCTGTGACAACTCTGCAGGCAGGTGCCGTTGCGCCAGGGAGGGCAGGCTCGCCGGGCATAACGCGCCCTCCCCCTGCAGAATGCGGAAGGTCAGAGTGTGGCAGTCCGGAAAGGGTGCCGTTACTTTGCTTCCGGCACCTTTATTTCCGGACTGCCACGCTTATAATGAGGCCTTTGATGCGATACTTCTCAAGCTACTATGGGGTAGTAAGACTCCTAGGTTGGCCCTATTCAAATATAAATTACCCATGGAACACGGTAGACTCGCGTCCCAGATTTTCAGTGCTACTACTATGCGTCACAGCTGCAGCATGTAGTCAATTGGTGGTGGGAGGGCACATTACATTGCCTGCTAGAATGCTAGATGCTATAACCAGGGGACAACAGCTGCTAAATCTCCTGTGGTCAGGAGAGGTGAAGTCTGCGGGATTGCTGGCACCGGTAAGGGATTGCATGAGGTGTGGACCATAATGGGCCTGCGTAACCAAGGCAGGCAGGCAAATGGCAGCTAATGAGATACCACTTTGGGATGCTTGCATTTTTAAAGGTCCATTAAGCATCGACAGACACAGAAGTTCGGGAGGCTGCAGAACCTTGGGCTTCTGATATGCTGACAGTAGAACACCTTTGTTTCAAGACTTCTGCTTTAAGTAGAATATGCGTGGGCCCCAGTTCTTAACATATGCAGCAATGATGGCAGCCGTTAGAATGAAGTGGTAGGGGTTCCTTCTGAGCACCCTGTAGTTGCAGCAATTAAGGTGCTACAGAGACAGGTCTGCTCACTACGGTCCCGGCTGCAACTGGCAGCATGGGCTCGCTTTATTCCACAGCGCATGCACGGCCTCATTACGGCACGCGCATCACTTAGTAACAATGTACAGAGAGTATATATGACGCCAGAACGCATACATACATTTGCCTCGTGTGACATGGTTGCTTGCCTCAGATGCAGAGCACCATCAGCGACCCTCAGCCACATGGTCTGGGAATGCCACACAATTCGATCAGTGTGGCAACGAATATTAACACAGGTTAGTGAAGTGACAGGATGTGATCAAGAGCATTGTCCACTAGATTAGGGAAAATCCTAGTGCAGATAAACGGGAACGTTTCCAGGAAATGTATTGCACTAGGATACATTTTCTTTAAGCGTTGAATCGTAATGCTTTCCATAAACCGACTAGCAACGTGACCTGCTGAGCTGGGCCACACCTGAGAGATATCTAACTATACAGAGAGCCATTGGGGCGGGAGGTAAACGTTTGTACTCGAGGTGAGACAAGTTCGTTGACCTACTCATATACCCATCTGACCTAAGACCACCATAAAAGCAAGATCAGTGCTTGTAAGTTGGAATCTGGCGCGCTTGTTATCAGAGGCACTGGTCTCACCATGTATGTTATGAGTGGATAAGGTCAGTTGCGCAGGGCACAGCCCTCATTGCATTCAATGTAGCCAGTTTGCTAATGTGTTTGTTGATTATGGCGCTGCAGAGTATTTGCTCTCCTTTACTGTCTTCCTCATTCCTATTTAAAAAGAAATATGTATGAAAATTAATTTGACTCGCTATTATTGTTGTGATGGTTGGATGGTTGATTTAGAAATGAAATAAACAGATGCCATAACACAAAACAGACAGGGGGAAAATGGCAATCAATTGGCACAAAATAAGGACAAAGTAATACCCCAAAAGAAATCCCCAAATAAGCAGGAGAGCATGCCAATAAGAAAAATTCAACGAAGTTCCTAAAATCTTTGCATCTCATGGAAGAAGCAGCAGACATTGCGTGTGGATTACAGCCTATGGCCAGTACTTCATGGAAAGGCTCAAAATGCCATTCGATTAATTCCCCAAAACTGGTTCACTTAGTAGAAGAGAATTGGGAAAGTTGACATAGCTACAGGCACAGACTGGGATGTTAGTTGTGAGTTAGGAGTATTAGATTGTGATATTTCAGGTGGTCATGTGCCTTGCTTCAATGATAACATGTGACAGACTATCTCCTTGCAAACTACCTTGTTTCGTGACATATTCTTACAATGCCTGAGTAATTCCATTACAAATATTTGTGGTGGTGAACCACATGGCTTTGTATCTCAACAAAAATCAAATGTTGCAAACACCTTGGACATGACTAATGTGCAGAACTATGATACGCATTTAATTTTGGAGTGTGTTCTTAGGAAGGGAGCGCACATTGTTTCAATTTGCTCCAATATTTTGGCTGTACTAACTAGGATACCGTGCTTAAAGTTAAGAACAAGGAAAGATACTGCATTAGTAGATTTTTGTGATCCGTTGCGAACAACATAGTAGCAATAAAAATATCAAGAGTTGTGTCAGCCAGGGTGGTGTCTTAGGTGTGGGCATCATCTCTTCCTCCGGGCTGGTTGCTTGATTGGCTGGAGGATTGACGTCAGACATCTGTGCTCCGGATGGGTGAAGGTCAGGTCACTGTGAAACACGGTGGTCACTATCTAAGCTTAAGAAAATACATTCTAAATAATGCATGCACTAAATAATGGTTGATCAAAAAGACCCTCAGTAGTTTATCATGTCACTATACAAATCACACAGGTATCTATATCATCTATAACATTTGGGTTATACAGGTCACAGGTTTACGGGTCTTGACCACTATAATACTCTCATTGAACTGTGGGGTTAGTCTCACAAGAATCTCAGGTATGTGGCATTTGTTAGTGTTGGGCACGATATACTGCAGCAGGGGTCTAATATTAGTTGGGCGTCTGTTGGGTGGGCTTCATAGCATGGTCAGCGGTCTGGCACATGAAAGGAATATCTTGCAGGGACACAGGGTTAGAATGGCAATAAGTTTCAACTGGCGAGGGTAAGAGGGCAAGGACACTTTTGTGGAGATGGACGAGCTATGTGCTTGGCTCATGTTGGTTCACATTCAGGACAGTGATCTCAGAGGAAAAGAGATGTGTTACATTTATTATTTGTTGCAAGCATCACCGGCTTCAGCGTGAGAATGGAGCTGCAGAGTTTTCCAGTCAGAGTGGGAACGAGGGTGGGGGCCATGTGCTCCGATCTACTGCGGTGGGGAAAGGGAGAGAGGCATTTTGTACTATCGCAGTGAGGCCTGGTCACCAAGATGGAGTCGAAAGGGGGTACAAAAAATGGATTCCCCGTGCTCAGTGGTCCCATCTACGCAAATGTAACCCAAAGTTAACATTGTATAAGGGCGAGGGGCGTACCCACTACTGGAGGCACTTGGTCCGAGTTTTGTACTGAGAAGTGATGGCAGAGAGGGGCCCATTGGCCCCTCGCTCCCACACAAAGGCGAGCAGTCACCTGATTCAGAGGAGCTTTGCCGCTGGCAGCTCAACGCTCCATACAACTATTGAGACCACGGCCGGGGGTGCATGGTGAGTTGTAGCAAGGCCAATCACCCATCAAATAGCAATCTCAAGCAGTTGATTCTGGAGGCCAACAGAAGCATCTCGGATCAAACTGACACTCTGGGCCTCATTAGGACCCAGTCGGAATGGGTTTAGTGGCGTGGTAAAGGTGCCGGTGCTGTTAAACCCATTCCGCGCTATTACAAGGTTCCCTTGTGGGACCCGCTCTGGACGTCTGCAAGGCCTTTAAGGTCACGATCCGAGGGTTGCAAAGGCCTAAGATCTGGGAAGTGAGAAATATACTTAGCATAGAGGCAACAGAGATAGAAAAACAAATACGGAATTAGACGCCCAACACCACACAGACGAAACAGTCCCGTCTGCTTAGCACAAGCACAGATCAAGTTAGGCACAGCACAGGAGAGGTTGAGCATGTTTGAATATCGCGAGTACATTAGGTTCCAGCATGAATATTGGGACAAAGCAGGTAAAACTCTCTCTTGGATGACCTTGAGGCCACGAGATAGAAACACCATTACTCGAATAGAGAAGCCAGAGGGGAATATTACTCAAGATCCATTGCAAATTTGTAGGGTGTTCATGGACTATTACACTAAACTATTTAATGCAGTTGGCGTAGTGGCAGATGCACCCATCACTGAGTGTCTAGAAGAGGTAGACGTGCAGCTGACTCGAGTAGATCACCAACTATTGGATGATCCCATAACACGCAAGAGATACAGGGGGCAATAACAAGCCTGAAGGTGGGAATGGCCCCGGGACTGTATGGTCTGCTGGTCGAATTTTAGAGTATATTTAACTCCTGCATCTGCACTTAGAACACATCAATATGGAGGCCTTCGAATTGGGACGGTTACCAACCACCCTGACTGAAGTGCAAATTATACTGCTGCTAACCCGAGACATATCCGAAGACAAATGTGGGTCATATAGACCCTTATCGCTTATAAATCCAGATATAAAGATCATCAGTAATATTTGGGTGGGCAGGATTGCACAGGTGGCCTCCTATCTGTTCTCTGCCGACCAAGCAGAGTTTATAATGGGCAGAAATACTATTCGTAGCCTTTGTAGACTATTTTTAGTACTTAACAGCGTCAATGCCCGATCTTGCGATTTCGCACTAGGAAGTCTAGTCGCAGAGAATGCGTTTAATTCTGTACAATGGGGTTCTATGTATGCAGCACTGCAGAAATATGGGTTTGGGCCAATGATACATAGATGGATATTGCTGGTTTATAATAGTTCAATAGTCAAGATTAGGACAAATGACTTCACATCAGCTCCAATTAGTATAGGTAGATGTACAAGGCAAGGGTGTCCACTGTCCCCCGTATTATTCACCCTGATCATTGAACCACTGGCATGCAGCCTAAGAGAAAAACTTGTTGACCTGGGGATCGCTATTGCTGATAGCCATCACATTATCTCACTTTATGCCAATTACATACTGTTATACATAAAAGACCCAGGCAGCACTGTCCCACTAATGCTTCACGAAATAGAGCAATTTGGTCTTGTATGTGGGTTGAAGATTAACTGGTCTAAGTCAGTCTTGTACCCACTGCTGAGTTCAGGGAGACTGGGATTAGATGACCTAGCTCTTCATGTGACCATGGACTCTTTCAGGTATTCAGACAGACTCTTTCAGGTATTCGGAGATTAAGGTGAATGCAGATTCAAGTGTAGTATCCAAGGAGAATTTAACCGATTTGCTGCCACAGCTAGACTGTATGGTTTCCACATGGATCAACCTTCCGTTGTCACTTATGGGAAGAATTGCTGTGGCTAAGATGGTGATTCTACCATGATTATTGCATCGCATGCAGGTGTTGCCAACACTCATACCAGAATTCTTTAAGAAACATGGGGCCTCATGATGAGGACGGTAGTAACCCGCAGGTGCTACTGGCAGGTTGCCGCCATCCTCGTAACACCGAATCCACCGCCTGACTTCCCGGTGCCACCGGGACATTACAAGTCCCAGCAGAGCAGGAAGTCAGGCGGCGGATTTGGTAAGTACCCAGGAATGGGTTCACACAAGTATCAGCACCATTGTTAACGGTGCCAGTGCTTCTGTGACAACTTTACAGCCAGGTCAGACCTGCCGGGCATAACGCCCCCCGCCCCGGAGGTTCGGAGTGTGGCGGTCCAGATAGGGTTCCGGTACATTGCTACCGGCACCTTTATTTCCGGCATGCTACACTCATAATGAGGCCTTTGATGCGATACTACTCAAGCTACTATGGGGTAGTAAGACTCCTAGGTTGGCCCTATTCAAATATAAATTACCCATGGAACACAGTAGACTCGCGTCCCGGATTTTCAGTGCTACTACTATGCGTCACAGCTGCAGCATTTAGTTAATTGGTGGTGGGGGGGCGCATTACATCTGCCTGCTATAATGCTACATGCCATAACCAGGGAACGACAGATGCTGAATCTCCAGTGGTCAGAAGAGGCAAAGTATGTGGGATTGCCGGCACCGGTAAGGGATTGCATGAGGTGTGGACAAGAATGGGCCTGCATAACCAAAGCAGGCATGTGGCAGCTAATGAGATACCACTTTGGGATACTTGCATTGTTAAAGGTCCATTAAGCATTAACAGTCACAGAAGGTCGGGAGGCTGCAGAACCTTGGGCATCTGATATGCTGACAGTAGAACACCTTTGTTTCAAGACTTGTGCGTTAAGTAGAATATGTGTGGGCCCCGGTTCTTAACATATGCGGCAATGATGGCAGCCGTTAGAATGAAGTGAGAGGGGTTCCCTGAAATGCCCACTGAGCACCCGGTAGTTGCAGCAATTAAGGAGCTAGCAGGGGGTGGGCGAAGGATCACAACCTTATATACGACGCTCCTATTGGCACAGGTTCCCGGTTCTACGAAAGTCAGAGAACAATGGGGTAGAGACCTCAATGTGGAGTTGTATGACACATGCAGAAAAGGGTGTACCAACACGTGAGGGAAGTATGGACAAATGCTAGACTGAAACTGGTATGTACAGAGTATATATGACGCCAGAGCGCATACATACATTTGCCCCGTGTCTCATGGTTGCTTGCCTCAGATGCAGAGCACCACCAGCGACCCTCAGCGACATGGTCTGGGAATGCCACACAATTAGATCAGTGTGGCAACGAATATTAAGACAGCTTGGCGAAGTTACAGGATGGGATCTTGAGCATTTCCCATTAGATTAGGGAAATCCCAGTGCAGATAAACGGGAACGTTACCAGGAAATGTATTGCACTAGGATTAATTTTCTTTAAACGTAGAATCGTGATGCTTTCCAAACACTGACTAGCAACGTGACCTGCTGAGCTGGGCCACATCGGAGAGATATCTAAATATACAGAGAGGCACTAGGGCGGGAGGTAAACATTTGTACTCGAGGTGAGACAATTTCGTAGACCATGACTATACCCATCTGACCTAAGACCACCATAAAAGAAAGATCAGTACTCGTAAGTTGGAATCTGGCGTGCTTGTTATCAGAGGCGCCAGTCTCACCATGTATGTTATGAGTGGATAAGGTCGGTTGCGCAGGGCACAGCCCTCATTGCATTCAATGCAGCCAATTCGCTAATGTGTTTGATGATTATGGCGCTGCAGAGTATTTGTTCCCCTTTACCATGTCCTCCTTATTGCTATTTAAAAAAAAATATGTATGAAAATTAATTTGACTCGCTATTATTGTTGTAACGGTTATATGATTGACTTAAAATAAAAATAAACAGATGCAATAAAACAAAAATGGACAGGGGGGAAAATGGCAATCAATTGGCACACAATAAGGACAAAGCAAGGCCCCAAATAAGCAGTTAAAGCGGGCCACTAAGACAAATTCAACAAAGTTGCTAAAATCTTTGTATCTCACGGAAGAAGCAGCAGACATTGCGTGTGGATTACAGCCTATGGCCAGTACTTCATGGAAACGCTCAAAATGCCATTCGACTAATTCCCCAAAACGGGTTCAGTTAGTAGAAGAGAATTTAGAAACCCTTCAGGTGTCTACTGTCCAATCAAAGGACTGGATAGGAATTGGGAAAGTTGACAAAGCTACAGGCACAAACTGGGATGTTAGCTGTGAGTTATGAGTATTAGATTGTAATATTTCAGGTGGTCATGTGCCTTGCTTCAATGATAACATCTGACAGACTATCTCTATGCAAACTTCGTTGTTTCTTGTCATATTCTCACAATGCTTGAGTAATCCCATTACAAATATTGGTGGTGATGAACCACATGGCTCTGTGTCTCAACAACAATCAAATGTTGCAAACACCTTGGACATGACTAAGGTGCAGAACTATGACACACATTTAATTTTTAAATCCGCTGTTAGCAAGGGAGGGCAAATTGTTTTAATTTGCTTGAATATTTTGGCCCTACTAACTAGGATACCATGCTTAAGTTTAAGAACAAGCAAAGATATTGAATAAGTACATTTTTGTTATCCGTCGCGAGCAACAGAGTAGCAATAAAAATATCAAGAGTTGTGTTTACGATGATAACAGCAGAAATGGAATCATTTAGGCAGATGGCGTACGTCCTTGTGTCTTGCAATAGTCTGAAGCACTTCATAGGAAATGGATCGGGGTGAATAGGATTAAAAGCGGACCTAAAGATCACTTTTCCCAGGAAAGAGAAAACAGATCGTAGAGTTCTAATAGCAGAGACGGTACAGAATAGTCCCCAGGGAGGAAGTGATTGGTCATGGTTGCCAGGAATTCTATTGAAGGAGAATACATTACAAATTAAGGTTACTCATGGTCCATGGTAGCCCACGCTACAGACATTGCTGACCTACTCCACAATGAAGACTTGGACTTCTTAGCCATCACTGAATCCTGGCTACATCCAACTGCAGGCCCCGCAATTATGTTAGCCTTACCAGATGACTACACGCTACTAAGACTCGATCGTACCACCTCTCGAGGCGAAGGTCTTTCCATTATAGCAAAAACTAAATTCCCTCTGACCATTGAGTCACCATCCAACATAGGATCTTGTGAATCCTTAACTGCAAAGCTATCCTTATCTAATACACAATCCATCTCCATTCACCTCATTTACTGACCACCTGGCCCCCTAGGATCTTTTGAAGAAGACCTCACAAACATCCTATCAAATAAACTTAAGACCTCCTCCCAAAGTATCGTATTAGGTGACTTTAACCTTGGTTTTAGCGACCCCACGGATGCTAACGCCACAATAATGAATAATACTTTAGAGGAACTAGGCTTTACCCAAAAAATCACAGAGCCCACTCACACCAAAGGCAGAACCCTGGACTGGCTAGCTGTGCACAACTGCCCAGTCTTGATCTCTTCTATACTCCCACAGCCCTGGACAGACCACTACTTGATCTCGTTCACCCTAGAGGCGACACCAGCGCAAATTGACAGTAAAGCTCCAGCTGTTCAGACTAGAAATAAAAAGAACATCACCCCTGAAAATTTGATCCCTTTAATCGCACCGACCTTGAATGCCATTCCGGACCACACAGATCCCTCAATGATGGTAAACATGTATAATAGTGTCATGCTCTCTTCTCTTGATGCCATAGCCCCACTGAAGTTAAAAAAAAGCAAACCCAGAAAACATATCAACGCCTGGTTTTCTCCTCATCTTAAAGCCCTCAGACAAGAAAAGCGACGCTATGAAAAAATCTGGAGATCACTCCCCTCAGAAAAAAATAAGAAAAATTTGAGTAAACTAGCCTCTCACTACAAAAAAGAAATCATCCTGGCCAAACAAACGTCCTACAGAACTCGAATCTCACAAGCCAAATCCAACCCTAGAGAGCTCTTTACAATACTAAAAGAGGTTGAATCTCCCATCCAAGTTCCTGACTTGTGCCTCAAGGACAAAAATTGTTGCACGGGTACACAAAATGCCTTAGCTAACAAAATCTCCTCTCTCAAGACTAAGATAAACATTAAAAAAGATTCCCTTCTCTCTTCCACCAAACCCAGTATCCCCACCCCTAAAAAGAGACACCCTACTCAGACACACCGCCCTATGCATATTCCCCACTTTAACTTCCACAGAGTATCTACTAAAGAGGTAGAAAAAGTCATCCTCACCCTCAAACCTTCGAATTGCCATGGGGACCTATGCCCCGCACAATTTGATAAAGGATGCAGCTCTTGATCTCGCTCCATTTATTACCAACCTAATAAATGCGTCATTCACATCAGGCAGCGTACCTAATAATCTCAAACAATCTTGGGTCCTCCCCCTGCTTAAAAAACCAAATCTAGATCCCTCTACTCCCACCAATTACCGTCCCATCACTACATTACCATTCCTTCTTAAAGTCCTCGACAAAATAGCATACCAACAAATCCAACATTACCTTGAGCACTTCCATCTCTTAGGAGTAAGACAATCGGGCTTCAGGCCTCAACACGGCACCGAAACCGCACTCATAGATCTCAAGGCACAGATAGATGAGCTGAGAGATCAGGGTAAAGTGGCACTACTGCTTCTTCTTGATCTCTCGGCTGCATTCGACCTGGTCGACCACGAGATCCTATGCGACCACCTTCAAAAAGCCGCCCACTTTTCTCATAAGGCAACTGACTGGATCCAATCCTTTCTAAACAACTTCACAATGAGAGTCTTCTCCCTACTAGCAGCAGCCGACCCAACACCCATCACCTGTGGCGTACCTCAGGGATCTTGCGTCTCCCCGACCCTGTACAACATCTTCACAAAGCCCCTTTTTGATGATCTAGACGGTCTGGGTATCACTTACACTAACTATGCCGATGATACACAGATCCTCATCCCGTTGACGGGGGATTATGACAAGGATTTGGCCTTCGTCAACAAAGTGTACCTCATCATCCAGGCATGGATGGCCTCACATGGTCTATGCCTGAATGATGACTAAACAGAACTCCTCATTCTAGGGTCCACTCATAACCTGAACAAACTAGACCAAAATTACTCCTCCTTCGTAATTGACAACAATAAGATCACGGTAGCCAAGGAGGTAAAAACCATTGGCTTCTACCTAGACTCCACTCTCACCTTTAAAAAACAAGTTAATGCTATGGCATCCGCCACTTCTTACACATGCAAACTCATCAGAGCAGCCAAACCTTTCCTCTCTCCGTCTAACTGTATCACCTTAGCCAGGGCTCTGTCTTGTCCCAGTTGGACTATTGCACCGCACTTTATGTAGGATGCAACAAATATATCACGAACAAAATTCAGATCCTTCAAAATAATGCCCTAAGAGGGGCCCTCAGTATCCCAAAGAAAACCCACATCTCTGATACTAGAAGGTCTGTCAACTGGCTTTCCACCAAAGACAAAATATTCCTCAAATCGGTTTCCCTGACCCACAAATGCCCCCACCAAGCAGCCCCTCAATACCTTATCTCTAGATTCACCAGACCCACCTCTGCTCGCCCCTCTAGAATGACCAATTCCAATCTCCTCCTGGTGCCAAGGTTTAAGCGTTCCATGTCGGGTGGGAACAGCTTTCCGGTTAAAGCAGCACAATATTGGAACTCCCTTCCACCTCCTTGCAGGGAGGACCTCCCCTACCACCTATTCAGAACTAAGACCATCCATTGGCTCAAGATTCATGACACCTAACAAGCTCTCTTGCTGCCCTGACACTCCACTACTATGATTGTAAAGATGTATATTTAGGTTGCCAACTGATCAGTGCAGATACCCTGTCACTAGACAACCGATGTATTGTAAATAGTATTGCCTATGTTGTATACTTCTGTAACCCATGCCTCTTCGGCGCGCGTTGTTTCTTTTTGGTGTGTCCAGCATTGTAACCACGGCTGGACTTCTCTGCCCTGTATGTAACCAAGCTTTGCAATCCTCTTGTTGCCCCTGCGCCTTGCTACCCCTTTGGGGTTCAGTGCGCAATATAAATAAATAAAATACAAATACAAATCCAAATACTCATTGGCTTTAGTGTGAATAATTCATTTTTTCTTTTATCTTGGAATGTGAGGTGTTTCCTTAAATTGTCGAGGAATAATCAATTAAGTTCTCAATTAAGTACTTCCACCATCATCATTCACTAAAAGGTATGCGCTACTATAGCGGTTATTTGGAATGGTTACCATCTGATCCAACAAATGGCTGAATGCGATAATGGGGGCCGAACTTTAGGTGGCCTGATTATGCTCTAAAAAAGATTTTTTTTGGGAAAAGCCATTAATAAATATAGAGGCATGCTGGCTGTAAATGTAGCATCCTTGAGTGGGGGGGGGGAGGCGGGGTGCAGAAAAATGAGTTATTGATGAACCCTTATTGGAACACCTGACTCTCCACTATTGATATGCTGATTGAAGAGTTGGAGTTCCTTTTGGAAGCTTATATCTGTGACTCATTAATTTGGGAGATAATGGCAGCAGATTTTAGTTCTTTGTGCCTTGAATTACCCATGAAGAGAGAGAGAGATAGAGAGAGAGAGAAAGAGAGAGAGAGAGAGAGTGAGTGAGAGAGAGAGAGAGAGAGAGAGAGAGAGAGTTCCTCCAGAATCGATCTCATGTATAAAGCAAAAAGGTTGTATGGTTTAAGATGGAATAGTTGCATGAAGAAGTGGGGTCTTGTGAATGGGAATGTAACTGGGGATGTGCCTAGTCAACACACATGGCACTGCGGTTTACACTAGAAATGATTGCACCTTTGTTACAGATACCTGCTTTCAAAGATGTGGAAACTTCTGCGTTGGTGCCAATCAGTTAAGTGATCACAATATGTTAATCACTTCAATAAATTGAGATTGGCACAAACGAGATCACACAGATCCAGTTGGTTGTCAATAAATTGGAAACATTACATAATTTCATGGAGATTGAAGAACCTAATTGCCTTTAACAACCATGTTAAATCTCTCTACAATAAGACGAATCTTGAAGAAAAAAACTGAAATTCAATGCAGAACATTTCCCACCTTTTATTAAAGAGACTATTGAAGGATTATCAAGTGGCATGGGCTTGTGGAGCACACGGCCAAATGTGTTTGATAATCTGATTCAAACTAAGAAAAAGGAATTGCGACAAAGATATTTGAGCCTTAAAAAGAGTGCAACTATCGGACCTGGAAAGAAGCGAAAGAGAGCGTAAAATGAGCCAAGTTTATAAAAATTGGTTAAAAAGTCGGAATGATCTTATCCTGCAAAGAGATGGTGAACACATGCTAGCAGTTGTGCTAAAGAGGAACACAGTTGAGTTCTGGCCATTTATTCAGAATTCTGAAAATAAACAGCTCAAGTCCCAATATCATCCCATAAGTGAGGAAAGGTGGGTATATCAATTTGGTGTGATATATAGTGCACACTCCAAGGAATTACGACAAATAGAATCAACTGAATCTTGTGGTCTAGACTTTGACTGTGACATAATTCTAGACTTGATTTGAAAGTCATCAAGATCTAGAGCGCCAGGCCCTTATTGGCTGAGTAACATAGTATTTAAAGGTGCGCCAGAATTATGGTCCTCGGTTCTTTTCGTCTTATTTACAAACATAATAAACACAAATACAACTCCAGCTCTGTGGAAATTATGAAATATAATCACCATTCATAAAAATGGTGATAGAAATAACCAGCGTCAAACTTTCAAACCATTGCTCTGTTGGATGCAGAGTGTACATTATTTACATCCTTAGGTGCTGAGAGAGATAGAGGTATGGGCCAATTCAGTGGGTGTCTTTCAAAGTACCAAATTGGATTCAGAAGAGGAACTAGTACCTCTCTGAACTGCCTTATACTGGAGATTTGTGGTCAAAAGACAGCCAGGCAGGGAAATCTTCCTGTATTTTTGGTGTCGATAGACCTCTCTTTAGCCTTTGAAGAATGGTGAAGGTTAGCCAATATATTTCACTTGGAAGAATTGTGTAGGTCAGCCTATGCATTGCACTTAGAAGAACTGTGCAGGTTAGCCTTTGTATTTCAATTAGATGAATGTGCAAGGGTTGCCAATGTACCAAGTTTAGAACTGTGTACGTATTGAACCTGGAACAATTGTTAAGGGAAGGCATGTACTGCGCTTGGAAGAATTGTGAGGGTTAGCCTATTCATCGCACTTAGAAGAACTACAAAGGTTAGCCAATGTATTGCTGTTGGAAGTACTGTGAGGGTCGGGCAATGTTTGCAGCTATGTCCTACGATAAAACATTTGGTCTAGCTGGACACACAATGAGTCTCTCGCACTTGCACACTCTCCTGACCTCCTCTCAGCACCCATCCACATGCCTAACCATCATGGGTAGGTACTGGGGCTCAGCCATCCTACCCAACTCTCTATTTTGGCCAAATGCACACACACATTCTAATTCCTTCCAAAAGGGTTCCCATACCTTGGACTTTGCTCCCCCGAGGTCATTCCCCCCACGTGCTTTGAGGTCATACTAATGGGATAAAGGCGCTATATAAATGACAAACTACTACTACTTTGATATGGTGGACCTTTGACATTTGTGGGACAAACTACTGGCTTGGGACCTTCCAGTTAGATTACTAAATGTGTTAATTAATCTACACACAACCACTAAGATAAGGGTTTGTATGAATATGCAGGGTGAACTGTCTAAGGAAATACACACAATGAAAGGTTTGTGCCAGGGGTTTATTTTGGCACAGTGTCTTTCTAATCTCAATCTTTCTGGCAAGGGAGACTATTTGGAAAAGGTAGCCTTCATCTCTTCTCATTTGGCAAATAGCAGAATGTGTTGGATCACATATGCTGATGACATGATCCTCATGGATCACACCCAAATTGGGTTGCAATGTTTGATTAGCCAATTGCACCTCTATATTTGTGAAAATAAATTGAAAATCAATGTTAATAAAACAAAGATAATTAGATGTTCTATTCTTAGAGAAAACTATGGCTTTGAGTGGAAATTAGGAACTGCAAAGTTGGAGAGTTAGATATCTGTGTTTCTATTTAGTCTCTATAGCCCGAAAATGTGACTTTGAGAATAAGTTGTACAAGAAATGCAGAGCAATTAGGGGTTCAGATGAAATGTATAAAGAGGAAATATGTTACATTTACAATAATTCCTTTAATTATAATTTAGCTACAGCCATTCCAACCATACGGTATGGCCTAGAGATCACTCACTTAGTGGTACTGGCCACACCTGAAAAGGTTGAAGGGAACATTTAGAGAATGGCTTTATTTAAATCTGCCCAATTTTGTCCCAGTTAGTATATTGCATTTTGAATTGCCACTAACCTCTTGAACAGCACAGTATATATGGAGAGTACTTCTCCTGTATAGGAAAATGCTGATGGCAATAGACAATACCCTTTATTACGATCTTTTACAACAAATGGCAAAGGCCCATGTGGACATTTTAGAGATCTTAAAGCAGACAACCCTAAATACATTGAAATTGCTAAATCTAAAACAGGACAACCTGGATACCAATGTTGTTCTTGTTAAAAGGAAATTATATTAATACAATTTGTGCAGAACAAGCAACGTGAGATTCAAATACAAATTATTTAGCACCGTGGATCTAGAAAACAAAAAAACAATGCACTCTCTTAAATTATCTAAAAACATCAACAGATCCTAGATATAGGGATGCTTTTCTAAGATTAAACTTGATACTTGATACTTGATACCGGAGAGATAATGAGCATTAGGAGCGCATACTTATCTCTATTAAATTCTCTATTAAATTTGTATTGATTTTGTAAACAATAACATGTTGTGGAATCGTTAATACAAATTTGTATAGTTTTCCCTGCGCTAGCCTGTTTGAGATCAAACCATTTCTCTGAAAAGGTGTCTCCTGCCTTATATCTAAATACAGATTAACTTTGGGGAAGACTGTACAGTGGGAACAATACAGCTTTGACTGTAACAGTTATATATTTTTGTTAAGGAAATTAATCTGATTGTTTTAGGAATTTCATAATATTTTTAAATTGTTTTTATGGAAGTTTATTTTTCTTATTCTTACTTGTTATTTGAAAAATTGGTTATTGTAACGATTGTAACCTGTATCGATAATTTTGATGTAAATCTCTTTTGTATGCTATGTGTAAGGTGTGAATTAACCAGCACAATAATAAAAAACACAAAAAAGGCAGGTGAATAGAGACCTGGATATAACCGTAGTCAAGAAAAGGATGTAGGAAGCAAATGCAGAGGCCTTTGGCTTGGAAAAGGCACAGAAGTTGAAGACTAAGGCCCTGACAAAGGGGAAAGCAGAGCAGATGAGCCAACAAGAGAAAGAAACGGTGGAGGCCCTGAGGAGCAAGAAGACCAAAGTACCCCAGAGGTGCAGAGAATAAAAGGATAGAGTCCCTGATCTAAGAGACTGAGAAGATGTTGTGTAAGAAGACAAAATACCTGAAGGTGGAGGCCTCAACCCAGGAAGTAAAGCGAGGAGATGGTCCTCTAGAGACTAACTCAGGAAAGAAGATCGTACAGTGTCCTTGTAAAGTGTGGGGGAACACTATAACTAACTAACTGACCGCAAGCATCCTGACATCTTAAATAAAAGGCATAGAATGGAATATTATTGTTGCGTCATTTGTTGCAACTTACCACAGTTGACGGTAAATTCTACATTTTAAAAAACGCATAATTATAGTATTACCTTCTTACTCAGTACAACAACTTTACAGTTCAGTACAGTACATTAAATGACCTTGTTTCTCTACAGAGAAATTATATTTGGAATGAACATTCTTGGAATTCATATATCTCTTAAATGAAAGAAATGTTTGATTTAAAAATGCCCAGGTTTGAAAATAAGCTCAGCAGATAAATATATAAATAATTAAAACTATCATACCGGAAATGATGCGGCATTACGCTACACTCAAGCAATGGTTAAACCAAGCAATAAAGGAATATTATACACGTCTTTATTCATCCCTTTTGATTTTCAGATTCCATTGCATGGAACAGTAAAGGTCACAGTGCTTGTTCATGACATTTGGCTTCACACAGTTGAGCTAATCTTCCAAGGGGCCGTTTTATGGAACGATTGTGTGCCGAAATCGGTGGCGCAAGCGTGAAAAATCCAGCGCATGCGTGCGATTTGCACGCAAGCGATTTGTGGAAATCTGTGCACATGTTTTTCCTGGAAGCTGCGCCTAATCCGTGTCTACCTCACACGTCACTATAACATCTCAAACGTTGTGCGTGACGCGCACAGTGAAAGCACACAACGTGTAGCGCACACACCAAAAAGGGGGCAGAACACACGTAATGGGGAACAACGGGTGACAATTAGGGCGTAACTGGAGAAGTACTGCTGGGATATACATGGAATGCCCGCACGCTCCCGAAAAACTATTTGCACCCTCAGTAGTGTGCAGGATCATTGTGGCAGCATGTGTCTTGCACAATGTTGCAACACAGCTGAGTGTACCGGTGCACATGGTGGTGCCCCCACATCCCCAACCACACGCACAGGTCCCAGCTTGTGGCCACATTTTTTACCTAAACTCCCACCCCTGAGGAGTACACACAGGCCTGGCACATACCAGGTGATAATCGATGATGACAAAGGTCACAACCTTACCACCCTGAGAATGTTTTCCACGGAAGTGCTATGTTGTGTGCATCCCTAGCTACTTAAACATAAACAATCCGGTGTGACCAAAAGGACCACATGCATGGTGCATATCCCACCACCCCCCCTGCAAAACAGGCCATGAAAATCACTGGTATGTCACCCAAACTCTCCCAACCCCCATGACCCTCGTCGGCCACACCATGACATGGCATGGAACAGCAAAAGAGCAAACCAAATGCACAACACATGACAAAATATCGTCATGAAGTGCCATGTGATAAATGGAAACAGGCCTGAGACAATTACACCTGACATGGAATCAGATGAAATGACTGACCAACAACCTCCCACACATACAAAGTCATACACAAATGCATGCCACCAGCGTTACCATCAACAAAAGACAGAATGCCTGTTGGCATGCACATTGGCCAATCCAAATCTGCAAATCCCAAAACCGTGTGCTGTGTGTGTGTCCCTTGCAACACACCGCTCAGCACACAGCACAGTGAGTGGCCTTTGCGTTGGGGATACACCTGGAGTATCATATAAAAAAGGACAAGCAACAAAAATTACCCTGTGACGCATGTACACGATCCGAAAATTGTAAGTGATCATGCGCTGCAGGGACACAGCATGACAGAGAAGGCAATCTGTGTGCATGTGTTGGCATGGATGGGTGGTTTTATGTGTGGTAGTCGTTGTATAAGTGTGTGTGTCAGTAGTGACATGCACTCAATACATGCATTTGAAATGAAGTGACCCTCAGTGTCCTGTACACATCACATGTGAACATTGCCCTTTTGGACCACCCAGTGTGTTAAACCACACCAATACCCTGACACCTGAAAAGTTAACCCAACACAAGAACATCCATTGACCAGCAGAACACATAATGTACATAGTACCCCACATTGACAGTGTCAGACAGTGAGTAATCACTGTAGCCCAAGTGTTCCAAATTGACATTGTCACCACACAGCCCCCTCCCATCATCAGTGTGGCTTTGACAGCTAAAGTGTGCAGGCTACCGCCTACAGAATTAAGTCCATCAACCACGTATACAGGCAAGTATTGAAAAAAAATCACAATCAACTTCAAAATAAGCACAGTTCAAAAATATATTCACCAAAATTGATTGCAGACATGCCGTGGAGAAAACATCCTTAATCCCTACTAGGGGTGTATACACAAGTATGACTCCAGACTGCCACAGATATGACGAAAGTCCAATGCCCCTGTGTAATTTGCTGTCACACCAATCCATCCTTGCAAGCCCATGGAAAGAGAAAGCAGGAGAGGCATATGTGTCAGGACCCCAAGCCACAAACACATACACGAGACAAGCTTGTATGGGCCCAACTGGAACACACAGTGGATGCTTTCAAATGCCACAAAGCACCACACTGTCACATGAATGCACAATAGACAAACAATACTATAAAACAAAATAAAAATGGCCACATACGACCAGGGGGGAGGGAGGGCACCCAGGAGGGGGGAGTTACAGGGTGCACCTCAACACCCACATGCAATGATGTTGAGATTTAAAAAAAAAAAAAACTCCATGGGCTCAAAGCCTGCACAGCCCGACCTGTGTGGAAGATAAGCCGTCTGTCATGATCTCTGCTTCCAAAAGGTCAGGGTTTTCCCAACTCCCTTGGAAGCAGATCCATAACCCAGGTTCTGAGTGCCAACCAGTCCCAATTGGGACCTTTTGGACCCAGTCCTGGCGCCAGTGGCACCAGGCTCATAAATATGCCCAGTCCCAGCGCTGGAAGCGCCGGGCTCATAATGCTTGGGTGGACTTACCTGCAGCAGACCATGCTGCTTACTTGCCTGCCAGTTGAGCCTCTGATCCTCTTCTGTTTGGAACTACTTTTCCTGTTGGGTGGGGCAGGAGCCACTCCCTAGGTTCAGAACACTGGAACTCTTCTGGAAAGCAGGAACTCTTTTCTTACCTAGGTGTGGCTGTGGAAGGAGACACCTAAGCACTACAGGAGGCTATTTAAACCACACCCGATGGATGAATCTTGCTTTGTGTTATTCTGCATCCTCTGCAGCAGAACGCTCATCGTGTCTTCTGCATCTGATCCTGGGCCTAAGGAAAAAGGCTTACCATCCTGAATCCAGTCTTCAGCAACACCTATAAAGACAAGAAAGAACAGGTTAGCATTACGTCTTCAGTGACAGCTCTTCACTTACCTGGTCCATCGGCTGTCACCAACGCCTCGCACTGCATTCCGGCATCTGAAAGACAAAGGCTTACCTACTCTTCGTGCGCTCCGGAGGTCTTCACACTGCATTCCGGCATCTGAAAGACAAAAGCTTACCAACTCTTCGCACGCTCCGGAGGCCTTCGGCGCTGCATCCCGCATCTGAAAGACAAAACAAGGTGCGTTTAAAGACATTGGGGAACTTTAATACTCACGTGCCATTACTCCTTTCCACATCTAACCCAGTGGGTATTCCAGCACCCTGCAGCCGCTCCGAACTTGTACCTGCAAAATAAAAAGACAGTTAGAGCGCATCGTGAAGCAGGCAACAAGCGCTTACTTACGTGCTTCCAGGCGCTTCTATTCATCACACGGGCTCCATCTTCAACTCACTTCAACCCGTCATCCGCCATCGCCGGAACCCTGCAAAACAAGAGACATTATTACTAAAGACTTTAAAGACATTAGAATTACTCGAAACTTACCGTTCGTGCAGTAAACAACGGACGGCAGTCCTGTGAAGTCAAGAGGCCTGCTCCCCTTATCCAGTGAAGAAACTGGTTACAGCACCCTGCCCCGAGGCAAATGGAGAGCACGGTGTTCACTTACCTAAGGTGAGAGCGTTAACCTTTGGGGTTCTACAGGAGAAGAGAAAGGGAAGAAGAGAGAGACATTCCATAACCCAGTTTATTAATCCCATATTTTCTATCTGCATACATCTTACCCTTCAAGTCAGACATACAGTGCACAGAGGTCCAGCCCAAAGAGCCAGCCGTGTGTTACATATCAACTTTGAAGATACGGTATACGCCCAGTCAAGACCGGCGCCTCTACGGGAATCAGGTGAGCGTTACAGAACGCAAAGCCTACCACAAAACTCCCGTCCAGGCGCTATGGAAACCTCGGATACCGACCAGCTAGCCCAGTTACTGGGGGAACTAAGGGCAGAAGTGCATGCAGCCCGTCAGGAAACGAACGCTCTAAGAAGGGAACTGATTATTTCCAAGGAGCGAACAGATGATCTCGCTAGACAATTGCTACAGTCACAAGCCGGACAGACCCCGTTACCCGCATCTGGGGGGAATCTTCCTTCTACATCCTCTATGAATCCAGTACAGATCAACCTACCTGGGAATGTACCTCTGGCTCCGCCCGAACGATTTTCTGGTGAGCCAAAGAGGTTTGCAGTATTTATCAATCAGTGCCGGTTGCATTTCTTATGCCGGCCAGCAGCCTTTCCAACTGATCAAGCTAAAGTAGCTTTCGTGCTTTCGTACCTTAGTGGCAATGCGGCAGACTGGTCGATCCCTCTAGTAAATCAAGATGATCCGGTCCTCCATGATTTTCAAGCTTTTCAGCTCAGTATGGAAAAACTGTTCGCAAGACATTCACAGGGGCAGGCCTTGGACAATGAGCTTCTTTCGTTGCGACAAGGTAATCAAGACCTTTTGGCTTATATTGCGTCTTTCAACAGACTGATAGTGGAAACTCAATGGCCTGAGGACAAAAGGATTACGCTGTTTTATAGAGGTCTACGTGGAGAGCTCAAAGATGTGTTAGCCCAAGTAGTGAATCCCCCACAAGATTGTTCGGACTATATAGACTTAGTCGTTCAAATAGATCACAGACTGCAGAACAGGAAGGCCGATCGTTCCAGTTTTGATGCTCGAGTATTTTCCAAACCGCCAACTCCTTCCAAAGGAGTAGACTCCGGGGAACCCATGCAAATAGGGGGTCTGAAAGGTCCTCTAACACAAAAGGAGCGGGAAAGGAGAAAACAGTTGCAATTATGCCTCTATTGCGGAAACTCAGGGCACTTCCTTCGAGACTGTCCGGTGAAACCTGCCAAGAAGGCAGTAGGAGCTGCAGGTACCAAAGTTACAAACTCTGAGCAGGGAAACGACCTCGCCCGACAAGAATAGAGGTCCTCTTGCCGAGCGTGAAAACCAGTTCCGTGACCTCGCATTTCGTGATACCTATGGTCCTCATTAGCCCTGATAATCCAGATCGATTACATGCAATTGAAGCTTACGTCAACAGCGGTGCCATCGGCAATTATGTGGATCATGAAATGGTTTTGAGGATGAATGTAACTCTTTGTCCCAAGACTGTAAAGGACGTCATAACTACGGTGGATGGTACGGAGATAGCCTCCGGGCCAGTAACGCATACCACTCAAGAAGTGACGCTAGTAAGTCAAGATGGACACCAAGAGAAGATCGTGTTCGATGTGATCAAGGCCCCTCAGTTTCAGATTATTCTAGGAATACCTTGGTTAGAGAAACACAATCCTCTGATCGATTGGCGAGCAAGAACGGTCCAGTTTCCAGAATGTGTCTCTACTTGTCATCCTCCACCTGGTGTTGCACTGGCAGCAATTTCTTCAGAGACTCCCCAGTTACCTCCCGAATACCTAGAATACCAAGATGTTTTCCGGAAGGATCAGGCTAACTCTCTACCTCCTCATAGGTCTTATGACTGCCAGATAGACCTGATACCTGGATCTACTCCTCCTTGTAGTAGAATTTATGCCCTCACCGAGCCTGAGAACCTTCACCTTCAACAATACCTGGATCAATACCTGGCAAATGGGTTTATTCGTCCTTCCAAGTCCCCTGCTTCTTCAGCTTTGTTCTTCGTTCCGAAAAAGGAAGGAGACCTTAGAACTTGTATAGATTATCGCTCCCTGAACCAGATCACCGTTAAGAATAGATATCTGTTACCTTTGATCCCTGAAATCCTGGACCAAGTCAGAAAAGCATGCATATATACAAAGCTGGATCTTAGAGGAGCTTACCACTTGGTACGAGTAAAAGAGGGCGATGAATGGAAGACGGCCTTCCGCACCAAGTATGGGCTATTTGAATATCAGGTCATGCCCTTCGGACTTTGCAATGCCCCGGCCGCCTTTCAATATTTTATGAACAATGTCCTCAGAGAGCTCATAGATGTGTGTGTTGTTGTTTACATTGACGACATCCTCGTTTATTCTTCATCGGAATCTGAACATCGGAAACACATAAAAAGGGTCCTCGAAAGATTGCGTCAACACAAACTTTTCGCTAAGTTGGAAAAATGTGTTTTCAACGTGACTGAAGTTCAATTCTTGGGATTCATATTATCACCTGGCGGAGTGCGTATGGATTCAAAGAAGGTCGATGCAGTTCTCAAATGGCCATCACCATCCTCCGTAAAAGGTGTGCAAAGCATGTTAGGCTTCGCTAACTTTTACCGCAGGTTTATCCCCGAATTCTCTCGAATAGTCCAGCCCATCACTGCCTTGTTAAAGAAAAACAAACGTTTTGAATGGTCTACCGAGGCGGAACAAGCTTTCCAGGATTTGAAGACTAAATTTATCTCTGCACCAATCTTAAAACACCCTCGCCCCGAACTCCCCTACATCGTGGAAACTGATGCTTCAAGCCTTGCCATGGGGGCAGTTCTATCACAAAAGGACCCGGTAACCAATCAGTTGCATCCCGTGGCATTTTGGTCCCGCAAATTCTCGCCTCCTGAAATCAATTACACGATTACTGACAAGGAACTTCTGGCCATCAAGTCTGCCTTTAAGGCTTGGCGGCATTATCTGCTGGGGGCCCGACACACCGTTACTGTGATTACGGATCACCGAAACCTGCAATATTTGAAAACCGCAAAAGCCCAATCCTCTAGACAACTCCGTTGGGCATTATTCTTTGCCGAGTTTGACTTCATAATTACCTATCGACCTGGTACAAAAAACGGTAAAGCTGATGCCCTTTCTCGGATGGGAGTGGAAGAACACTTGATCAACCCTAAACCTGTACCAATCATTCCCGAACAAAGAATTCTGGGTGTAATCGCCACACAATCCATAGAGGAAGTTAAGGATAAAGCCAGACAACTTGTAACTCCAACAGACATACAGAATTGGCATCTGCAGGGAAAGGACTTTGCAGTAAAGGACAACTTATTGTATTTCCAAGAACGATTATACCTACCCAGCACAGATTTACAGAAAAAAGTAATCTCTTGTTATCACGATTCTTTAATGGAAGGACATCCCGGTATGGCCAAGACCTCAGAAAAGATCAAGCGCTACTTCTGGTGGCCGTCTTGGAAAAAAGATATCAGAGACTTTATAATGTCCTGTGGAGTATGCGCCCAAAACAAGAGTCAAAAGGAAAGACCAGCAGGCCTCTTACGCCCTATTGACATCCCACCTCGCCCTTGGCATACGCTTTCTAGGGACTTCATCACCGATCTACCTCCATGCTCCGGATACAATACGATTCTAGTAATCGTGGACTTATTCTCCAAGATGGCGCATTTCATTCCGCTCAAAGGCTTGCCAACAGCAGCAACTCTGGCCCGAGAATTTCTCGAAAACATCATCCGACTGCACGGTTTTCCTTCGGTTCTAATTTCGGATCGAGGTAGTCAATTTATTTCTCATTTTTGGCGAAGTTGCTGTCGGTCTGCTCAAATTGATGTGAGACTATCGACCAGTCACCACCCTCAGACCGACGGACAAACCGAGAGGACCAATCAAACTCTGGAACAGTATTTACGCTGCATGCTGCAACAAACTGAAAAAACTTGGAAAGACATCCTTTGGATAGCCGAATATGCCTACAATAACTCTGTCCATTCGGGAACTGGGAAAACCCTGTTTTTTCTTTTGTACGGCAGTCACCCTCGAACCTCAGAGTTGGATCCCCTCCAAGATCTTGATACACCAGCAGTAGACTACCTGCATTCTACAATCACCCAAGCCTTTAAGGAAGCTGTTTTTCACCTTCAAAGGGCTAAAGAACAATACAAGAAAGGAGCAGATCAACATCGGAAGGAAGCCCCTCAATATCAAGTAGGGGATCAAGTCTGGTTATCCACCAAATATCTACCTCTAAAAGGGCCACGCACATTCAACCCAAGATACCTTGGTCCCTATTCCATCACTACCATAGTAAACCCAGTAGCGGTCAAATTGGACTTGCCCCCGCACATGAAGATACATCCGGTCTTCCACGTCTCTCTATTAAAACCCGTGCAACCTCAAACCCGACTAACTAAATCTCCAAAACCTATCCTAGTTGATGGAGAACTCGAGTTTGAAGTCAAAAGCATTCTGGACTCCAAGATCTCCAAATCTAAACTATTTTACCTAATTGACTGGAAAGGCTACGGCCCCCAAGAGAGATCCTGGGAACCTGCTGAATATGTCCACGCTCCTCGCCTAATCAAAAGATTTCACCAAACATTTCCTGACAAACCAAAACCCACGGAGAAGCCCGGTTTGGGAGGGGTATTGAGGGGGGGTACTGTCATGATCTCTGCTTCCAAAAGGTCAGGGTTTTCCCAACTCCCTTGGAAGCAGATCCATAACCCAGGTTCCGAGTGCCAACCAGTCCCAATTGGGACCTTTTGGACCTAGTCCTGGCGCCAGTGGCACCAGGCTCATAAATATGCCCAGTCCCAGCGCTGGAAGCGCCGGGCTCATAATGCTTGGGTGGACTTACCTGCAGCAGACCATGCTGCTTACTTGCCTGCCAGTTGAGCCTCTGATCCTCTTCTGTTTGGAACTACTTTTCCTGTTGGGTGGGGCAGGTGCCACTCCCTAGGTTCAGAACACTGGAACTCTTCTGGAAAGCAGGAACTCTTTTCTTACCTAGGCGTGGCTGTGGAAGGAGACACCTAAGCACTACAGGAGGCTATTTAAACCACACCCGATGGATGAATCTTGCTTTGCGTTATTCTGCATCCTCTGCAGCAGAACGCTCATCGTGTCTTCTGCATCTGATCCTGGGCCTAAGGAAAAAGGCTTACCATCCTGAATCCAGTCTTCAGCAACACCTATAAAGACAAGAAAGAACAGGTTAGCATTACGTCTTCAGTGACAGCTCTTCACTTACCTGGTCCATCGGCTGTCACCAACGCCTCGCACTGCATTCCGGCATCTGAAAGACAAAGGCTTACCTACTCTTCGTGCGCTCCGGAGGTCTTCACACTGCATTCCGGCATCTGAAAGACAAAGGCTTACCTACTCTTCGTGCGCTCCGGAGGTCTTCACACTGCATTCCGGCATCTGAAAGACAAAAGCTTACCAACTCTTCGCACGCTCCGGAGGCCTTCGGCGCTGCATCCTGCATCTGAAAGACAAAACAAGGTGCGTTTAAAAACATTGGGGAACTTTAATACTCACGTGCCATTACTCCTTTCCACATCTAACTCAGTGGGTATTCCGGCACCCTGCAGCCGCTCCGAACTTGTACCTGCAAAATAAAAAGACAGTTAGAGCGCATCGTGAAGCAGGCAACAAGCGCTTACTTACGTGCTTCCAGGCGCTTCTATTCATCACACGGGCTCCATCTTCAACTCACTTCAACCCGTCATCCGCCATCGCCGGAACCCTGCAAAACAAGAGACATTATTACTAAAGACTTTAAAGACATTAGAATTACTCGAACTTACCGTTCGTGCAGTAAACAATGGACGGCAGTCCTCTGAAGTCAAGAGGCCTGCTCCCCTTATCCAGTGAAGAAACTAGTTACAGCACCCTGCCCCGAGGCAGATGGAGAGCACGGCGTTCACTTACCTAAGGTGAGAGCGTTAACCTTTGGGGTTCTACAGGAGAAGAGAAAGGGAAGAAGAGAGAGACATTCCATAACCCAGTTTATTAATCCCATATTTTCTATCTGCAGACATCTTACCCTTCAAGTCAGACATACAGTGCACAGAGGTCCAGCCCAAAGAGCCAGCCGTGTGTTACATATCACCTTTGAAGATACGGTATACGCCCAGTCAAGACCGGCGCCTCTACGGGAATCAGGTGAGCGTTACACCGTCGTCTTTGTCACCCTCTGGATGTAAATCAGAAGATGGATGTGGCACAGTTGTCTGACCACGCCTATCCGCAGCTTGCCCCTCCACGGCAGCAAGCATGCAGGTCTGGTAAGCCCGGTCCAGTGTGGCAATGGCACGTAGGTCAGCATGCAGCACCTCACGTGATACGCGTGCTTCCTCTTGCAAGGTTGCATGTTTAAGATGGAGTTCTGCCTGAATGGCTCACATGACATTCGGAGCACGTCCCGGCTTGCACGTAGCTCAGCTGAGATGGTGTTTTCAAGCTGCTCCATCCTCACCTCTGACCGCTGCCTCTGGGACATCGAGAGCACACCCAGAGTATATATGAGGGATTGGTGTTCTTCCCTCAGGGCCTCCCTGTGTGCCTCTGCCTGAGCAGCAAGTGCTTTGTGCAGAGCACCATTTGAGCCTGGTGTGCCCTGTTTGAGGCCGCCATGCCCAGCCTGAGTGAGCGGCATGTGGACTGCGTTGCCTGCTGCTGGAGCTCCACCTGCCTATCAGGGGGGGGAGCATGGATGGGGCCACACTTTCCATGCCTTAAGCAATCATCTCAATAGCTGCCCCCTGTTGCTGTGAACTTGCATACATGGCATGCTTCCACTCAGTGCTCCCCGGTGGCACACGGCCACCGCGTTGCTGGACATTACACTTGTGGGACCCAAAGTGCCGTGGTCCTTGCTGGATTGGCACTGCCCATGGCTGCAGGACTGCATCCCTCCATCGACGTGATGCCCCAGGAACATGAGCAACTGGTGTGGAGTGTGACTGTGCACCCGTAACCACCACAGGTGGATGTTCCAACACTGCCTGTGCCTCTGAGGGCACTAACCCACTGCAGGTGTTGCGGCCAGAAGATCATCCACATCAGGATCACTCACCGGCAACGAATCATCATGATGCGCATCCAATTCAACATTGTGCTCAGAGGGTTCATCAGAGCTTGACTGATTGCCAGCCCTAGACATGACAGTCTGGAGCAGAAATGGGTTCTCGTGGTCTACCACCCCACGACCAACACTTGTGCCAGTTTGTTGATGTAAAATCAACCCCGTGTCTGGAATGACATCCTCATCCTCTGGCTCCATTGCGTCATCGCCTGTAACGTGAACAAAACAAACATGAGTACACATGTCAGCAGCACATAACACACACACATACATAGACATCACTACATCGACAGCCAACACATGAAGCAGACATGTAACACACAACTCAAACTCAGTCCCCTTCCGCTTCACATGTCCAGCATGCATCACAACAGGCACGCATCAGTGAAGCATTGCATGACTCGCACATGAGAACCATTTACAGATAGCATGTAGTGTAAGTCAAGCACAACACATCACACAAGCAAACAACACATGGGCTGGAGAAACACGCAACAACACTCACCGAACGATGCATCATAATCCAGCATCTCTCCCACTCCTTGGATCAATTCTGCCTGGATGAAGTCTGCAGCAATCTGCTCGCGCGGATTGAGTTCTTCCTCCTCAGGTTGTGGCCCATTGCCAGTCACCTGAGTCATGGCATAATTGGAGGCACGCTTTTGCTTTGCACAGCGTCAGAGGTCATCCCAATGCTTTTTGCAAACCTGAGCTGTGCGCACCTGATATCCAAATGCATTAACGCCATCCGCAATATGCTGCCAGTGGACCCAATGCTGGGCAGGCGTAGTATGGCAATTTGGGACCACTAGTATATTGCGTTTGTGTTCCCACACGTAGACCACAAGGAAGTCCAGTTCCTGCTTTTTGAAAGGCTTCTTCATCGATGTGCCGGAGGCCGGAGCTGTGTTTGGGGTCCCAGCCTCTTGCGCAGGAGCAACCTTCCTCCTCTTGGGCGGTGGTACGGACCCTGACTGGCAAATGCCGCCCTGATCGGTAGGGGCAGTGGTGCTGGTGGACTAGACCAAGGGAGTGGCTGGTGGAACCAGGACGGAAGCCCTAACTTGCGTCAGTGGCTGCTGGGTGCTGTTGCCAGGACCCAGCGCAGCAACTGCCGCAGTGCCAAGGTCTGTGACCGACAAAGTCCTGGATGGCAGACTCACAGCCGGGGTGGTGTTGGCTGCATCTGCCCATGCAGTTGCCACCACCTGGCTGCTTGGGGCAACAGATAACAACACTGCCCCAGGGACATGTGCCTCAGTCAGAGCATCCCTGCGTGCACATTGCTTGTGCCTCCTGACCACCAGGAATTCAGCGTGGGAGTCCTCAGGTGCCAATGCATCATGCGCTGGCCGACCCAGAGCCTGGGTGGTGGTCACCACAGGTGCACCTGCAGCTACCGCTACCGTTGGGCCCGTGACAGTAGATGAAACTGACTGCCGGATGACATGGGCACCAGTGTCGGATGCAACAGCTGCATCTGCTGGAACCGCAAGGGGTGGTGGCATGACTGCACCAACATGTGGCAGGGCATCCTGCCCAAGGGGCGCACCCCTGTCTCTTCCCCCTCTGCATCCACCCTGGCCATCTTGGACTCCTCCTACTCCCTGGTCACCCCGGCCACGTCCCTGACCACGCCAAACATGTGGAAGTCACCCAACTGAGGCACCCCTCACCTTTCGTGGCCTCCCAACCATGGCACAGATGTACTAGTGCCAATATGAGGTGCAGACAATTGTCCTGGGAAATTGGGGTGAAGGGGGTGGGGTACGTGATGTAAACAGCACCCCTGTGCTCCTTCAAGGCTGTATGTGACCCCTGGGGGAAAATGACGGGTCATGCAATGCTCAGGCACCCCAAATATACAATAAAACCGTGCATGCAACCCCCGGTAGCCCACGTGTGTGGAATTAAGCTCCCGCAGTACGCGGTGGCACCCAGGGACACAATAAAATGCATATGCGTGGGACACACAGGGCTACTATGACCTCGAAAATGGGAACGTGATACACAGGGGGACCCGCAGTGGGAAAAATAGCGTGTGTGACTCAATGTCTGACTAGCATGGGAAAGAAAAACATGCGTAGGCAACACCCCGCCAAAAGAAGAGGTACGTCCTCGATCCGCTTTGAAGTGATGGCGTGTGAAACAACAAGAAGTAGCAACACACGCGTCGGTCTCCACGAAAAGCACGTGCAGCAAACTGCTGGCCCTTGCTGAACTTTAACCCGTGCCGAGGGAAACGCCCATGTGCGTCACGTCAGTTACGCGCTTAAGCCCTTTCCTCGAATTACACACTGACGTGCTGTTTTTTCACATGCTAAATCACTCTGCATCGAGCTGGCCACGCGACAACACACGGAAGACCACGCTCCTGCCCAGAATGCCATTTACCTGCCCCCCAGAGCCCCGAGCAGCCTCCCATGAGCCATCTGCTGGTGCCTGCCTGCCTGCTGCCATCGTGCCCTGCATTTTGGTGCCTGCACATCAGCCTTTGCCAGGGGTCCAGTTGCTGTGACCACCCCTGCTGGAACAGAACACTCCCGACTGGTGTTCCATCACTCCACAGCCCAGCCCCAGGACCCAGTTGCCCACCCACACCTGCCTCAGGTGTTGCCATGCCGGGGCAAACACCATCCGAGACCACTGGCGGAGCCCAGCCAGAGACACAGAGGGCTGTCAGCTTCTCAGCCAGAGAAGTTGGCATCTTGGTGGAGCAAGTCCTGGGGCATTATGATGCCCTCTTCAGACGACCGTGCACCGACAAGGAAAGACGGAAGAGGACCTGGTCGGACATCGTGGTTGCCATCAACATGGAGGGGGTGGCAACCCGCGACTTGAAACACGCCCAGGAGCACTGGGAGGACTTCAGGTCCAGGACCCTCCGGAAGGCCCAGCGCCTCTTGCGTGCAGCAGATGCAGGGGTGCGCCGGGTCCACCTTACCATCGACCAGTTGAGGGTCCTAGAACGTATCAACCCAGTGCTTCACCACCAGGTCCTAGAGAGGCAGACCCGTCTGGAGTCGAGCGGTGAGTGTCTGAGCTATCCCATTCCACACAGTGCATATTGAGGTGTGGCAGGAGTGTGCAGCTTGGACATATGTCTGACATGGCCCATGTATGGATGTGTGTGTGCAGGGACATGCCCGTGCTGCATGTGAGTCCAGTCATGTGTGATGCACATCAATGGTGTATGTGTTCCAATGCATGATGCCCAACTGCATGTGGAGATGCACACATTTCTGGGTATGTCCTATGGCATGGTTGGGGATGGACACATGGATGCTGGTTCCACCTTCATGTACATGCACGGTGTACATGTACATGTGCCTGTTTGGTATGTGTGTGACTGTGAGACGCCATGGATGCATGTGACACAGACAGATGTGACATAGTTGGCCATGATTGCACTGTGACAGGTGGTGGCGATGTACAGATGCATGTCTGTCTGGTGGCATGTGTGCATGTGATCAGCACTCCCCATGTTGCTTGTGACATCATGCCAACCTTTGGATGTTCATTCAGTTACGTGTGTATGGATTCTGGTGCCTGTTGCATGGCGTCTGTGATGTCTGACACTGCAATTGTTATGTGTCTAGCAGACCATTGTACGGTGCCCTGATGCCTGTGTTCTGTCTCTCCCTGTCTGCAGTGTCAACTGATGAAGAGGGAGGAGACAGTGCTGTGGAGCACAGCGGCAGGGATGCCACTGCCAGCCGGAGATGCAAGGCCCAGCTCCACTCCCAGGTTGTAATATCTTCCGGGAGTGAGGAGTCTGGTGACACGTCCATGGCCGCATCTGCCGAGGCGAGGTCCAAGAGGCTAAGGTTGGAGGTGGACTCCTCGGCAGCAGAACGGGCAGGTGGGCCCCCACAGGGGCATACTGAGGAAGACGGCCTGGAGTCATCCAGGTTGGTGGGGGTTGTGGTTGAGGAGGAGGCCGTATCAGCCGCACGCGTGGGGCCTGGAGTGGGTAGTTCCACTGATGCAAGTGGTGCAGTACAGGGGCAGGAGGCAGCACAGGCCAACGTGGAGATGCCTGTGTGTAATCCTGCCCCTGATCCTGTGACTGCATCATCCGGCACCAGCAGGGATGCCTTAGTCCAGACCCGTTCCCAGGGAGGGGATGCATCTACAACAACTGGCCTTCCTCTCCCTGCAGATGTGGCAATCCATGACCAGATTGAGCCTGTCCTAGTCGGTTTTGCGTTGCACACACGTGGTATTCGGAATGACGTGCACGTCATTTCGAATACCTGTGTGCCTGCTTCGATGTGTAGGACAGGTCACTGGGACAGGGTTCCTCCATGTGCTGGACGCTCTTGAGATCCCTTCCTCAACTGTGCCCCCTATGCGCCAGTTGTCCTCCGTGCCATCTTCCCACCCTTGTCTCACCTGGGCACCCTGTGGACCTGCCCTTCAGCACGCTGCCAGGCTGGTGGAGACCACATCCCTGCCACAGTCTGGAGTCGGAGGTACATCAGGGGTGGTCACACCACCAACTGGACCCCAACCAATGGAGGATGTATAGGCATCTACGAGCTGGGCACGTGCACAACGGCACTGGGGGAAACTATTGTACCAGAGGCCGTCATGGTGGCACAGGCACGTGTAATCTAGGCACCAGCAGACTCAACGTGGGCGGCATCAAGACTCGGGGACAACAACATCCCAGGGCAATCATCGGCCGACGGGCAGGAGGACCCAGGACTGGAGTGTCTTCCGTGTGGCAGGAAATTGATGCAGAGCAGCGGCGGGCAGAGAGGGCATGGCTCACGATGGTCAGGGCAGAGAACTCCATGCACCGGGCATTGAGGAGGGCTGAGTGCCTCGTGGCAACTTGGAGGCAGTTGGAGGAGTCCATGGCAGAATCCCTGCAAGCTCTCGAGACAGGGAACATGCCCGCCTCTGGGACATCGACGTGGAGCTGGATGATGCCCTGGGCTGGAACATTAAGAAGTGAGCCGTCGGACTAGCCCGCCTTTTTGTATTTAGGGTTAGGTTTCATTTTGTTTGTTTTTTCTGTTTTGGTGTCCACGGACTTTGCACTACTATTTTTTATATAGTTTTGTTTTTTATAGGGTTTTATGTAGGTTTAATTTTGTCATGGGATCATGGAGCCTTCAGACTTTCGGTGTAAATAGTTCAGGACCTGTACATACTTCTGTTTTTATGATCCCATGAAGGAATGGTTTTTTATACTTTTCATTTTGGATTGAGTTTATAGGACTTTGGAGATGGACGACTTTGCAGTTTGCATTTTTTTAATGTATATTTTTCACAGATTGTGCTGTATTTATGATTTGAACTTTCATGACTTTTTCTGTTTCACCTTTTTATTCCTTTTTGTCATTTCATATTTATTTGAATACATTTCACAAATGTTAATTATTGGTGTGGTCTACTCTCATTGGTTTTGTGCATGTGTCAGTCAACATTGGCACAGTCATGTGCCACTGCTGTGTGTCTCTGTTGGACATGTCTTTGGGTGCATGCGTGTGCTTTTGTGAATGTCATGGAATGGGACATTTACTGGGGAGTGGGTACAATGGATGGTGGTGTGTTTGGACTGGGGTGGTGCAGCGTGGGGTGCGATTTGGGTTTTGCATTTTTAAGGTGGGCCTGTATTGTGACAATGTTTTTGTTGGGGGCTTGCTGGCAGGTTGCCGTCACTGGGGGTGGTGTGGGGGGTAGATGAGTCGGGGCCTGCTGCCAGTTGCCGTCACTGGGTGTGGGGTGGGGGGAACTTGAGTCTGGGCCTGCTGGCACATTGCCATCACTGGGGGTGGTGTGGGGGGGACATGAGTCAGGGCCTGCTGGCAGGTTGCCGTCACTGGGAGTGGTGTTGGGGGGCCATGAGTCGGGGCCTGCTGGCAGGTTGCCATCACTGGGTGTGGTGTGGGGGGGACATGAGTCAGGTCCTGCTGGCAGGTTTCCGTCACTGAGGGTGGTGTGGGGGGGACCTGAGTCGGGTCCTGCTGGCAGGTTGCTGTCACTGGGCCTGATGTGGGGGGGACATGAGTCGGGGCCTGCTGGCAGGTTGCTGTCACTGTGGTTGGGGTGGGAGGGACTTGAGTCTGGGCCTGCTGGCAGGTTGCCATCACTGGGGATGTTGTGGGGGGGATGAGTCGGGGCCTGCTGGCAGTTTGCCGTCATTGGTGGTGAACATGATTGGAGACACGCCTACTGGCATGCTCATGGGTGATGGGGTGCTCCGTTGTTGTGTGGGCTGCCTTCTGGCATGTGCACAGGTGTTGAGGGGTACGTTGTGGCATGTGCTGCTTGCTCGTGGATGATCCGAGCACAGGCATCCTTTTTCATGCGATATGGCTGGCGCGAGCGTGGTACACATATTCCAGGGTGCACGTGGAGTTTTACACGTGATTGGGTTGGCGCGAGCGGGGTACGCGTATTCCGACGGTGTGCGAGGAACGCGTATCCTCTCGCAGCAGCCCAATCACATGTAAAATCTATGCAGACCCCCGGAATACACATACCCCGCTCGCACCAGCCCAATCGCGTGTTAAACTCCACGCACACCCCCGGAATACAAGTACCCCGCTCGCGCCAGCACAATCACGTGTAAAACTCCTCGCGCACCCCTCGGAATACATGTAACCCGCTCACGCCAGCCAAATTGCGTGTTAAATTCCACACGCACTCCCGGAATACGCATACCCCACTCACACCAGCCCAATCGCCAGCAAAATCGTGTGAAAAGCGCACTCACGTACCCCGGAATACACGTACCCCGCTCACGCCAGCCTAATCAAGTGAAAAGCTCACTCGCATACCCCCATATTCGTGCACCACTTGTGGTGAGGAGCCACATGCACCCCTGCAGGCAGCCCACACCACTACCCTGACCATGCCCCGCAGGCAGCCCATCACCCCTGGCCATGCCCCGCAGACAGCCCACACCACAGGAGACCCCCCTACAACCCTGTCCATGCCCCGCAGGCAGCCCATCACCCCTGGCCATGCCCTGCAGGCAGCCCACACCACAGGGGATCCCCCCTATAACCCTGACCATGCCCCGCAGGCAGCCCATCACCCCTGGCCATGCCTCACAGACAGCCCATTGCCCCTGGCCATGCCCCACAGGCAGCCCATCACCCCTGGCCATGCCCCGCAAGCAGCCCACACCACAGGGGGGACTTTTCCAAACGATTTGCCTGGTGCAGGCAGTGTACGCGTATTGCAGCGGATGCGCAAGGATATTTTCAAGCGATTTGGCTGCCTGTGCCCGGTACTCATGTATTTACGGGGTTACGGTAGGCCTTTTCCACATGATTTTGTAGGCACAAGCAGGGTACACGTATTCAAGGGGGTGCGTGAGTAGATTATCATGTGTTTTGGCTGCCGCGAGCAGGGTACGCGTATTGAAGGTGGTGTGCGGGGAGATTTTCACCTGTTTTGGCTGCTGTGAGTGGGGAACACCTATTCAAGAGGGTAGGGGGCCTGTAAGCTGGTCCAGGGTTAGCGTGGCCCTTTGCGACGTATTGGGGATTTCTATGGCTTTTCCTGGCGCAAGGGGTGTTCTTGGGGGCATTACTGGTGCTGCTGGATGTTCGCAGCGCCACGGCTGCAAATGGCTTGGGAAATCCATGCATACGCGGTGCGTGGAAATGGTATTTAGCGCTAGCGGCTGGCGCACTTCTTCGATTGATTTCATGAATTACTCCCCAAAAGTTTTCTTTACATTGAAATGGTTTGTTTATGTCCCCTTTTCTTGAGATTGTGTTTTAAAATATATTTAGCCATTGACGATGTTAAATTCTTAATTCTTATATTAGTGCAATGTTCTGTTGATCCTATCTCGATTCTTTTAAGCAACACTAATGTATTCCTAAACTCTCAAGACTCATATGGATACTTATGGTGCATTTCCCCATGACAGGTCTTAATCAAATTATATTTGTGAAATGTTCCAAATAGTAACAATTAATTGCTAGTTCCATTTGATGGATGAAGAACGCAAGCATGACCATAGAAGTTAATAGCACCGTTTCCACAAATAAAATGTACAGTAGGGTCAAAAAATATTCTCCTATGTGCATTGCTCATCCCCCTCCACCTTTTCCAAACAGGTACAGGGGGATGTATACCCTTTGCTCGCATAGAAATATGCACCCTGTTTGTAAATTGTAATATACTTTTCTGGTCTTCCAAATGGTACTGACTAGTGATCACAGGTGCTCCTCTTGGTATTGGGGGTGGGGGAGTCCTTCCATGAGAAGATGCGCTGGCAGTGGTACTTAGTGATACTGGCAGGTAAGGTGGTGTACTAATACAAGCGGATGCTGTAACTGTAATTGCAGCAATACTACCACTATGACTTCATTAAAAAAAATTACTGGGTCAAACCCTGGCCAAGTCTGCTGCAAGGTTTGCTGATGGCCACTATCTCCCTGAGTTTATTCATGAGTCCTGGCATATTTTTGGTTTATGTCGGGATTAACCTTTGTTGTGGCCAAGAGCTCTTGGAACCAAAAGAGGCCCTGAAAAATAATGTTCAAAGTGGCCCCATTGGCCAGTCCACCCCTGCGGCCAAGGAATCAACAGATAACCAGAAACCAATTTAGGTTGCTAGTTCTTTAATCTTGTTATGGCAATGGTTTTCATGAGCTTCCGACTGTACAACCAATAATGAGTGGACAATGAGGGGCCACGGAAGCATTAGCAGACTATATAGACAGCAGTATTAAACATTTAGTATCTGTAATACCAGCATATTTAAAAGACACCACGCACACCTTGCAAATCTTGAAAGATGTTATTTGGAAACCAACATATTTTCTGGTGACTCTAGATGTGACAGCATTATATACATCTATTACACACAAATTAGCTTTGGAAACAATTGATTTCAGTTTCAGAACCTTTTCAGCCTCACACCATACACATGTGCAAATGCTTAAAAACCTTTGGGATTTTACTTTAACACATAACCAGTTTATTTTTAATGGGGACTACTATTCCCAAATCAAAGGTATAGCCATGGGGCCAAAATATGCACCCTAATTGGCAAATCCCTTCATGAATCATATTGTTTCCTGAAAAAGGTATATTGATGATGTTTTGGCTATTTGGGAAGGCAGTAGAGAAGAGTTTGAGACATTTATGCTTTACTTGAATAATAATACCTTTGAAATTAAATTCACAGGACATATTGATGCATATGAAATTATATTTTTGGATTTACAAATTAACATTGTTTCCAATACAATTCAGACTCGCACTTACAGAAAGGCTACTACAGTAAATTCTATTCTACATGCAACTAGCAGCCATAGACGGAGTGTCATTTCCAATATACCCAGAGGTGAATTTCTTAGATCAAGAAGGAACTGCAGTCAAGATGATATCTTTCAACTAGAATGTAAGTCAATTGGCAACACATTTCAGGAAAGAGGGTCCCCTAAGCATTTAATCAGGCAAACCACTGACTCTTTGAAAATGGTCGAAAAAACCAAGCTACTTGATGATAAGATTAAAATGGATTGTGCCAACTATCCTGCACATGTTAATTTTATAACTAAGTATTCACAAGACAGCACATGTTTGTACCACATACTACAAAAACATTGGCATATACTGCTTTTAGACCCAGTTCTGACAACCTAGATTTCAGAACGACCCAATATTATTTTCACTAAAGCTACCACTCTGAGAAATCTCCTCAGTCCCTCCTTTCTTAAATAGGAGCCAATTAGACAGGATAACTGGCTATCTGCAAGCATTAAACCAGAAGGTTTTCACAAATGTGGTTCATGTAACTTTTGTCAGTATTCTTTATCGCCAACCAAGATATTCAAATGCCTTGGAGGGCTACAAGTCAAAATCAAAGATTTTATTAACTGCCACTCCAAATTTGTTATATACGGTATACAGTGCGTTTGTAAGAAAATGTATATTGGAAGCACCATCCGTGAAGTGCGTTTTCGAATTCGTGAACATTTCAACAACCTCAGCAGTCAAAATATTAGACTACCACTCGCCTCCCATTGGCAGAAACATCATCAAATGGACATCTCTAAAGACATTAAAATCATTGGACTTCAACAGATTAAACCCCATCCGAGAGGTGGTGACAGGGAGCTGATGCTACTTCAACAAGAAGCAAGAATAATATGCAAATTACGCTGTCCTTCTCTTGGACTGAACCAGGAACATGAGCTCAATGTTTTCTTATAATCACATTGGATTTACTTCTAACCTGAAGGTTCAAATAACTTAATATTATCCCATTCATGGGGCCAGACTTACAAAAATACCCCCATATTGACATCGACTGATATCTGTATGTGCATCTCCAAGTAACTAGATGTGACTCCGTATGGTAACATTTTCAGAGATTTGTTCCATTTATATATCGTTTTAGAAACCAAGTTTTTGATGAGTTCAGCCAGAGACATTATCTGTTTTGTTTGTGGGTAAGAGTATGGCGGTCATTACAACCTTGGTGCTAAGTGCACCAACTTTACCACCATGGTGTAAACTCCGTTTACACCATGGTGGATGGCGGATTTACCGCCCCATTCCAAGGTGAGTGGGGCGGTAAATCCCCATTTCCCATTTTCCCTTCCCCATTCCCATTTTTGCCCCATAGGGCATAATGGGAGTGGGGAAAGGGTGAAACACGTGTATGGGGTTGCTGGTGGTACTCTCGTTCAGGTTGGAATTGCCATTGCATTTCGGTGCTGGACTGCCCCTGGGCAGGACAAAGACTGATATGCAAATGGATATTTCCCATCTGTGAAAGGCACAGTGAGTAAAAGCAGTGGCTGCGAACTCTCAAGTGGTTAATAAATACTGAACAGGTTATCAAGTCTGTTCTTTCGAGAGAGGGGCGCCCGCTACCTTTGCAAAACTATTTTTCAAGGAACCTGGGATTGGTAACCCTAGGTCTCCTGGGGGCAACCAGACGTGGTCTCCCTCTCACTGTGCTTAGAGAGGCATCAGCTTCACCTCACTGATGATCCCCAACAAGGGTGAAACACGTGTATTGGGTTGCTGGTGGTACTCTCGTTCAGGTTGGAATTGCCATTGCATTTCGGTGCTGGACTGCCCCTGGGCAGGACAAAGACTGATATGCAAATGGTTATTTCCCATCTGTGAAAGGCACAGTGAGTAAAAGCAGTGGCTGCGAACTCTCAAGTGGTTAATAACCACTGAACAGGTTATCAAGTCTGTTCTTTCGAGAGAGGGGCGCCCGCTACCTTTGCAAAACTATTTTTCAAGGAACCTGGGATTGGTAACCCTAGGTCTCCTGGGGGCAACCAGACGTGGTCTCCCTCTCACTGTGCTTAGAGAGGCATCAGCTTCACCTCACTGATGATCCCCAACAAGGGTGAAACACGTGTATGGGGTTGCTGGTGGTACTCTCGTTCAGGTTGGAATTGCCATTGCATTTCGGTGCTGGACTGCCCCTGGGCAGGACAAAGACTGATATGCAAATGGATATTTCCCATCTGTGAAAGGCACAGTGAGTAAAAGCAGTGGCTGCGAACTCTCAAGTGGTTAATAACCACTGAACAGGTTATCAAGTCTGTTCTTTCGAGAGAGGGGCGCCCGCTACCTTTGCAAAACTATTTTTCAAGGAACCTGGGATTGGTAACCCTAGGTCTCCTGGGGGCAACCAGACGTGGTCTCCCTCTCACTGTGCTTAGAGAGGCATCAGCTTCACCTCACTGATGATCCCCAACAAGGGTGAAACACGTGTATGGGGTTGCTGGTGGTACTCTCGTTCAGGTTGGAATTGCCATTGCATTTCGGTGCTGGACTGCCCCTGGGCAGGACAAAGACTGATATGCAAATGGATATTTCCCATCTGTGAAAGGCACAGTGAGTAAAAGCAGTGGCTGCGAACTCTCAAGTGGTTAATAACCACTGAACAGGTTATCAAGTCTGTTCTTTCGAGAGAGGGGCGCCCGCTACCTTTGCAAAACTATTTTTCAAGGAACCTGGGATTGGTAACCCTAGGTCTCCTGGGGGCAACCAGACGTGGTCTCCCTCTCACTGTGCTTAGAGAGGCATCAGCTTCACCTCACTGATGATCCCCAACAAGGGTGAAACACGTGTATGGGGTTGCTGGTGGTACTCTCGTTCAGGTTGGAATTTCCATTGCATTTCGGTGCTGGACTGCCCCTGGGCAGGACAAAGACTGATATGCAAATGGATATTTCCCATCTGTGAAAGGCACAGTGAGTAAAAGCAGTGGCTGCGAACTCTCAAGTGGTTAATAACCACTGAACAGGTTATCAAGTCTGTTCTTTCGAGAGAGGGGCGCCCGCTACCTTTGCAAAACTATTTTTCAAGGAACCTGGGATTGGTAACCCTAGGTCTCCTGGGGGCAACCAGACGTGGTCTCCCTCTCACTGTGCTTAGAGAGGCATCAGCTTCACCTCACTGATGATCTCCAACAAGGGTGAAACACGTGTATGGGGTTGCTGGTGGTACTCTCGTTCAGGTTGGAATTGCCATTGCATTTCGGTGGTGGACTGCCCCTGGGCAGGACAAAGACTGATATGCAAATGGATATTTCCCATCTGTGAAAGGCACAGTGAGTAAAAGCAGTGGCTGCGAACTCTCAAGTGGTTAATAACCACTGAACAGGTTATCAAGTCTGTTCTTTCGAGAGAGGGGCACCCGCTACCTTTGCAAAACTACAATCAATACTTATCTGCTCTACAAATGGATGTTCTGTACCAATACACATTGGCAACACAATATCGACTTGCCACTCACTGCGGGCAATGACAATGAACTTCACTAACTGCGTAGACACATTGCATGAACTATCTTGGACTGTTGCAATCTAACACTTAATACAGCAATCTCTTTTTCTCACATAAAGCCACTAACTGCATGCATGTAAATCCATCACACACCATTATTTAACAGGTATTTATTATTCACTATTGTGTGAAAATAGAACTTCTGATTAACACACCAGCCCCGAGAGGTCCAGCATGAAACTATTTGTAAACTAAACCTAACACAAACCTATAGTAATAAGCCATGATGCATTAAGAGATGGTCACCCTAATCTTTCCATTGCATTTCCTTTGGGACCCCATTCGTACTAACAGTGCAAAACTTACTAGCCAGAGGAGTTTCCATTATATGGCATGAATTGATTATAATCATATACTGTTGAGGAGGGTACACTGCTAATCTTTCATAGAAGACACCTTTATTAGACTAGTTAGTTCTGTATCTGAGGAACGCTCAGTGGCAGAGGGAATTGGCTCACGGTCACTTCAATGTCTATCAGTGATACAAGAAAGCAGTTTAGTATTATAGCAAAGTCATTCTATGATGAGCATTAATACCCCATGTTAACCTAGTAAATCCCCTGTGTAACAGTAAACAAATTATCTTTCCCAAAATGTCTCTTGGTGTAAAAGGGAAGTCGCTTGATATTATACAGAAGGCGTTTGGCTACAAAGAAGTCAGAAAGTGTAACAAGAAAGCCACTAACGCCCCCACACCCCCCAACCAGGGCTAACTAGGTCGAATCTTCATCCCACTTGTCTTGTAGGAATACTTGTCCCCTTTGCCTGACAACCAGTTGACACTGATCTCGGGGGTGGCGTTCATGCCACGTAGGCACTGTCCATAGAGTTTGGAAGGGAGAAGATGTTTATACCAGCAGCCCCCCTTTTTAATTGCAGCGCAGTTAGATGCACTGCCGTCGTTATCCTGTCTTCAGTACTGAATTCCTGATTGTTGTGATACATGAAGGAATCTCCCATGAAAATAAGCAGAACACTTCATATATTAGTAGGTAGCTGATTTACATTAATCCAAAGGTGTGGGCCGTTGTTGAGAGGTCCTCTCACTGCTGTCATGAGTCAAGAAAACTGTGTTACAAAGCAATTTGCAGTGTCCACAACATTAACACAATTGTAAGAGGTATTGGATTTTTTCAAGCATAGCTTGTTGGACAATCTCGACAAAGTGTCTAAAATGTAAAAGGAACATTCTAGCCAATGGTCTTAGCCTGAAACTCCATTCTATTTGACTATCACCATCATGTTTTATTTTTAAATTATGAACAAACACACACTTAATGAAGCAATAATATACTTAGCTGGAAGTGGGATTACAGTAGGCCATACAAAAAAGGTTGATAGCCTCGTGCAAAGAAATAAGGGATTTTCAGCAGGCACAAAATTGTGAGAAATTCATTGTGCATCTCAGCCCGAGTTTGAGAGATTAGCAAATATATTGAATAAGAGAGCTACAAGGGGGCATGTTGACTCAAAACCACAAATACATGATTGAGCTGTAATGAACTAACCATGAACATTAACTATATTGTAAAGGAAGGCATGATTAAAAACATAAATACATAAGAAATATGCAGCACAAGTTGTGTGCAAAATATGATACTTCTTTAATAGTGTTTGTCAGTTCCGTCATATGAATGGCAAATTCTCCCAATTATGGGAGCCCTTCAACCTTGGAATTAAATTAGAGAGTGGCTGCATTGAAATAATTGAGTATCGTTCAGCTAAAGTACCTTAGCGGTTTTAAGGCTCATGTTCCAGTATCTATGGCAGCTCATCGCTTTATATTTTCATGATGTACAGTTATGAGACTTTGATTCTCAATGGCTCCTTAATATGCGCACGGAAGTTATTTTAGTTTGTACACAGTCTTGACTTCCAGGTATCTAATGAGAAAGTGGGACGAGACCAATGTTTTACTTCCCAAGCTTAAAATCATCCATAAGTCATGATATCTTTCTAGTACGATCCAAAAATAAACAACTTAGGTCATGTAAAACTGTAATGGGTTGTCTTTGGCAAATGTAATGTTTGTGCTACTGGCCCGTTCTCAACCAGAGTTTTTAGCAGAAGTAAGTTCCTGCAGTATATAGACCTAAAAACATTTACTCTTGAATTACTCATCTCACCACATGCCCTACTTGACATGGCCGCTAGAAAATTCAGCTTCTTATAATCATGGTTGCAAATGGTTGGTCAAAGTGCATCCTTTCCGTCCGAAATTGGAGGTTCTGCATAAGTAGATTTATAGCAGGTTCAGCAGTCACAAATCCTTCCAGGTCATGCAAAGATCCACCCGTGGCTCTTGAACTGCTTAGTACCCGCTTTCTGCCCGTATTCACTAATAGCTTTTAGTTGACAAAATAGACGACTGTGCTATAACTTGAGGGGGTTGTATTAGAAAACTGGTAGTCCCTAGGTCCTAGCATGTCACCCTTACAAGAATGTAAAATAATCCTATTAATCTGTTTATTTGGCATAGGCTGGGTCAGAGTGCTACAATTTGTCAGCATGGATGACTATTTTGCCTCCTCTTATTAAAAGGAGTCACCAGTCATCTAGTAGATGACCCATTTTGGCAGTCCTCCAATGTATGCAGTCTTCTGCTTATTCTTATTCTTGGACTGTGTAGAACAATATATCTGATTCAAAGGCTACTTTTGTCTTTCTTCTTGCTAAGTTAGTGGAGATAAACCCAGACTAAATCCACTGAGCATTGACCAATGTAAGGATTAAGGAAACTTGGTTATTACAAGACATGTATGAGTTTGTGAAAGTGCAGCGGCTAATAATGGTCAAGTTAAAGAGCAGGATACAATTATTTGGTAATGCCTTTGTTTATCATTAAGGTAAGAGAAGTCACCTATCTCATCGACTTTCCTGTTGTGGGATTTTCAGTAATATGCAAAGGTGTGTATTTTTGTGGTAGTATTAATATAGCAAGGGAGTATGACGGATAGGGCTGAGGTTTCCACTGAAGTGGAGATAAGGTAAGTAAGCTTCTTTATCCCAAAGCAGTGAACAGTCCAATGCTCCTGAAAATGTTTCTTGGGGATGAGGGCGGTCTAAAGTATCGAAAGCTAGTATAGTGTCCCTAAAGGGGACCGGGACAGGAAGATGTGAAGTGTGCTGCGATGCAAATTTAGGCTGTGTTCATAGGGATAAGTTAACTTGTGTTAATGCTCAACAGCGGGATGTGTGCTTGTGGGAAGGGGAGGTAGCATAGGCTTGAAACATGCCTACTTCACTACTAAATCAGTTTGCGTGAGAAGGAACCTAAAGTCAGTGAATGGGGATTAGTACATCTGATAACATTTAGACAATATAAATCTGTATCTGGGCAGCCCAGTTTTGACCTAAATATAAGTTTGTGAGGAACAATGAATCCCTCTGTTTAATTACTCTAACGAGAATGAGTATGATTGAAATGAAGAATAGCAGGGATCTAAGTCGAGGAATAGCAGGGAGGTAAGCCAACATATATAAAGAGCTAGGGGAAGCGCTTCGAACACTACACAAAGGACAAAGATCAATTAAAGGTGAAATTGTGTGGGCTGTACGTGTTTGAGGGACAACTCAGCTGCCTATTTCAAACTTGCATAGAGGTTTGTGGGGAATTAATCACCTGCTTATTCTAATGATAATGTGTAAAAAGTGAATCGATGGAGGGGGGTCTAAAGGTGAAACACGACCACATGCTACACGTGATGCTTGTTGTGGCTAGGCGCTGTTGGGCCCAAAAATGGAAATCACCCCAACCCCCGGGGGAGGGAGAGTGGGTCTCTAAAATACGGGCAATCTATGACATGGAATTTTTAACCCATCTGATTGACGAATCTAGGTCCAATATTGAGGGCCTATGGCTTCCCTTCGTTGATAAATATGGGAAGACAGTGAGATGCTAGAAACATTTTGAACGGACTCTTTGGGCTCGAACATTGCTGACTGGGTAATCCCCCCAATATGAAGGGATAGGCTGATGCAGGAAATGTCGATGTTGGGTCATGGCCCTTGCCTCTTGAGCGACCCCTACCATGTACTTGTGACGTGTCTTTGAGAGATAATGTGTTGGTCCCTGCTGTTATTGTAACTTCTTGAACCATGGTGTGGTAAAGGGAGGAGGGAGGGTGTGGGGGGGGAGTGGGAAGGAGGGGGGATAAATAGCTGTGATTGTTCTTGTTCATTCATCCTGTTGGTTGTATCATTGGATTGTTTATGCTATAATCACAAAATTTTAATAAAAATCGAATTTTCAAAAAAAAAAGTGATTCGATAAAAAGAGAGAAATTTAATTCAATATATGCAGAGGCCAGAAGGAAGTACTTAACATACTACCTAAGGACAGGGTCAGTTAAGCAACACAAGCCCTTTAAAATGAGGTAAAAATACTTTGAGATAGATGGGGATGCAGAATTTACTCAAACATCAATAATCAAACTGAGATAGGAAGTTGTCTTAGTGCGTCTGTTTTAATATCAATTATCTAAAACAGGGAGTATAACGAACAACAACGAACAGGCTCGATCTTCTCACTCAATGCATTTCATAAAAAAAGCAGCTTATATACTAAATTTGCGTCATCATCGACGTCAATCTACGTGGCAAACTACAAAAACCTATTCGGGAGAGTGATAGGCTTGGCTTACAGGGATATTGGTCAGGGAAGGTGATTGCGTTTCTAATATCAGGTGGGCAAGTAAGCCCTCCTTCAGTGCAGGTCACTACAAGCGTCATCAAAAACACGATGTCCCATTGGTTATACAAACTATAGGGCTCTCTATTACATGGCCCTCTATAATTGGTTGGCACCCTTGTACCACACTAATATTCCACTCACGCCAGCAGCACGCAGTCTGGCATCCAGGTGCTGGTGGGCTGGTCATAACCATAGCTTCACACCTCATTAGCCTGTCATTCATCATCACTCTGCAGTCTGCCAGTCAATTAGCCCTTTGAAGATTGGCCTTGGAACTGTTCTCTGTGCTTGGGAATAGAATAGAGTATAGGCATACTCTGTCCTTTGGTTTCAATGTAGCTCATCCCAATGTCTATTTTCATCCAACCACGTGACTGGAGACTATGGGGGTCATTCTGAGTCGGGCGGTAAGGGTTAACGGTCACCGGTAACGAGACCGGTGCCGTTAAACCCTTACCGCCCTATTCCGAGTTCCCTTTGCGGGTTGGTACTTAACGCCTGCTTTTTGCAGGCGTTAAAAATCCAACCCGCAAAGGGACCTAGGAGCTCATTACGGCACCGTAATTTACGGGGCCGTAATTAGCGCCTTCCCCATTCCCATTGAGCCCTATAGGTTATTGTTATTGTTATTGTTATTTTGCACTTATATAGCGCCTTATATACCATTGGTATGGTCTGAAGGCGCTGGTAGGTTGAACGCCCTTGGGAACCGAAGTTCATATCAGTAGAGAGAGTAGAGGGAGTCAAAAGGTGCGTGTGAGCACCGGGTATGTGTACAGCTCGTGCGGTATCAGTGTAATAGCTGCTTTCTAGCGGTAGGTGTGGTGGTTGAGAGGTCAGGAGTATGTGTTCGTTCTGGCAGGATTTATCCAGATCGGATGTGGCTGCGTTAGGCCTGAGGGGAACGCCTCGCTGGGGGGGTGTAGCCAGCAGTGATTACATAGAATGATGTGGAGTAAGCAGCGAATGTTGATATGAGAACAGTTATACCGAATGGTGTCATAGTATCTCTGTGTTCTATTTGAGTGGTGATGTAAGGAGAGAGTAAGTGTGTTGGTGAGATATGATGGGTTACATGCCCTTTCAGAGACTTCTAAAATCGCAGAGCGGCTACTGGGCACACTTCTAAATTCAGCGGCTGTTGGGCACATTTCCAGAATCCAAAGGGGCTATCGTGTACATTTCTAAGTTCAGTTCTCAATGCACACTTTTAGAATCACAGAGAGGCTGATGGGCGCGCATTCTAAAATCAATTTTCAAAATGAACTTCTAAATCCAACTTTCCACAGAGAGGTAGTTGGGCACACTTCTAATGCAACTTCTGGATGTACTTCTAAGTTCAGACTATTAAATGTACTTCAAAGTTCAACTTTCATAGAGTGGGTATACTTCTAAATTCAACGTATCACAGGGAGGCTATTGGGCACACTTCTAATGCAACTTCTGGATGCACTTCTAAGTTCAACTTTCACAGAGAGGCTATTGATTGTGCTATCTAAGTGTGGACATGCTAACATTTGCAATTCTATCTAAGTGTGGACATGCTAACAATCAAAAATCCATCTAGATGCGACACAGGCCAATGTTCTTAATTCTATCTAAGTGTGGACATGCTAACATTCACAATTCTATCTAAGTGTGGACATCCTAACATTTGCAATTCTATCTAAGTGTGGACAGAATTCCATCTAGATGCGACGCAGGCCAATGTTCATAATTCTATCTAAGTGTGGACGTGCTAACATTCACCATTCTTTCTAAGTGTGGACATGCTAACACTCAAACTTCTATCTAAGTGTGGAAATGCTAACAATCAAAATTCTATGTAGATGCAACGCAGGCCAATGTTCATAATACTATCTAAGTGTGGACATGCTAACATTCAAAATTCTATCTAAGTGTGGACATCCTAACATTTGCAATTCTATCTAAGTGTGTACAGAATTCCATCTAGATGCGATGCAGGCCAATGTTCATAATTCTATCTAAGTGTGGACATGCTAACATTCAAAATTCTATCTAAGTGTGGACATGCTAACAATCAAAATTCCATCTAGATGCGATGCAGGCCAATGTTCATAATACTATCTAAGTGTGGACATGCTAACATTCACAATTCTATCTAAGTGTGGACATGCCAATATTTGCAATTCTATCTAAGTGTGGACATGCTAACATTTGCAATTCTATCTAAGTGTGGACATGCTAACGTTTGCAATTCTGTCTAAGTGAGGACATGCTAACAATCAAAATTCCATCTAGATGCGACACAGGACAATGTTCATAATACTATCTAAGTGTGGACATGCTAACATTCACAATTCTATCTAAGTGTGGACATGCTAACGGTTGCAATTCTATTCCTATAGGCCAAAAATGGGAATGGGGAAGGGCCCATGGTGAATGGGGAATTACCGCCCCTGCCAACCTTGGAATGGGTCGGTAATTCCGCCATTCACCATGGCGGAGTCGGAACCATAACGGTGTCAACCAAGGTGCTAATAGCGCCTTGGTTAACGCCAGGGTCGGAATGAGGCCCTATGTTTCAGAGCATTTTGCTATATTAAACTCTATTAAATGAACATCTGACGTCTTTGATGTTCTTGCACCTCACCTCAGGCAGAAGTTTTTTCTTTTCACACATTCATTATAGCTTTTGCATGAAAATCCAGGCTTAAGGGGGCCTTGACTTTCTGGTGCTGGGCCAGCCAAGCCTTTCTTCGATTCACCTCCGTCGTTAGTTTATTATTACAACTGCTCCACTCTGAAAAAGCCTTTCTATCGACTGGGTTCAGACACTGCTAAAGTGCGTTGTGGAATATCTGTAGTCCATACATACCTATGCATATAAATTGGCGCATCACCGCAATCTATTCAATATGTAGCCAGCCTTAAGAATACTTTGTCTGCTTGCGTTGTTGCAACTGTATAATTGTAAAATGACTTAATATCTTCTTAATTATTCCTGTAGCATGAGCAGCTTCAGCTTGAGCCCAAAATGTTTGCTCATCTTTGACACCTCCTCCTTGATTTTATAGAACGTCTATGCTCTTCAGTCTCTTCTTATGAGTGCCTCATTTCTGCTCTTTATGACGTCACTAGCCTCCTTTCTTGCTCGTTTTTCCCACTTCCTCTGGGATTTCATTCAAATGGCCATCATATATTCGTGTGTTTATGCATGGCTTCCTCAATGGGAACCTTACTTCCATGATTCTTTGCGGTATAGGCATTTTCACAGGTACTGCATGTGTTTCACACTCTGGCTCCCAATATATAGGCAGCATGGAGGAGGAGCTTTGAGTGGGGCTACTTGGCTCCACCTCTACAGTGGATTTGGTGGGTGCTTCAGCAGATCAAAGGGCACCTCACCAGTCATTGAAATCTCCCTTCCTCTAGTTGTCTGGGCTAAGTGTCAAGCTGGGATGTACGTGAAGACTGCGTACCTGTTTTCCTGGATGTGGATCTTGTTGGGGCCGCCAGGCTGCAGTCAGCTGAATGACGAGTGTGTGACTCGGGGAACCCGCCTCTCCACCACCCAAATGGTACAGGGTGGAGGATGGACAGACTCCCAGCGTCACGGAAGGCACTCTCCTGATTAACGTGACGATGGGACTGTGCAAGCACAGACAGGAGAGGCAACTGTCAGGTTGAAGATTCGGAACAAGGTTAAGTCCAAGGGAACGCGGGAACACACCAAACAAGGATAAAGTCGGGGCACCAATCCGCAGGTAGACACTTTCAGGCGAACTTCAGATAGCTGGTTTGGAGATGGCTGACTAGTCCAATAGTCTGTAAATCCAAATAGGATGAGGCACCAGGCGGGACCAGACAGGAAAAGAGAAACCAGATTGGGAAGGGAAACCAACTAGGATGAGCCCAGGGAATAGAGAAAAAGGACAAAGGCCCAATTGGTCCCAGGGAAGTCTGCGGGGAAAACTGGAGCCAAGAGAACCCAGGGCGTGAACAAGGAACCCAGGCGACTGGAGGTTAGGGCAAGTGGGACCCAAAAGACCCTTGAGCTAAACTGGGCACCCAAGCAGGTAAAAGGCAAGCAGGACAAAAAGGACCCTGGGTAGAACAGGGCACCCAGGCTGGCTGGAGGCAAGGCAAGGCAAAAGGGCCCAAGAGGACCCAGGGGTAGAACAGGGTACCCAGGCAGGCTGGAGGCAAGGCAGAGCAAAAGGGCCCAAGAGGACCCAGGGGTAGAACAGGGTACCCAGGCAGGCTGGAGGCAAGGCAGAGCAAAAGGAAGCAGGAATCACAGGAAACCAGCAGCGAGCAACACGAACAAAGCTTCCGCGTTGAGACGCGGTTAGCTTCTGTTTGCGGTTCCCTTTTATGGACCGCCGGCACCCGTGAGGCCTGAAACGCAAGCCGTTTCGTCTCCGGGTGCCGGCGGACCCGAAACGAGGCTTGGAAGGCAAGCCCTTCCCAATGCACGGGCCCAATCTACGGCGCATGCGCGGAACCGAGACAGCGGTTTCCCGCGCATGCGCCGCAACCCTCCAACAGCGGTTCCAGAAGCTCTCCTCCTGGCGGCTCCCCAGATGCGAAAGCGCGGGTAGATCCGCCAGGAGGGAGAAGGGAGAGCGATCGCAATGGACTTCGGTCTCCCCAAAAGTGGCGTGACACTATTCCTCCTCCCAGGAAGACCCGGAGCCCCGGGTTTCCAAGGAAACCGATCATAGAACTCTCGCACCAAGCGGGGAGCATGCACATGCTGATGAGGTTCCCAAGTACGATCACAAGCCGGATACCCTTTCCAATCTACCAAGAAATGGAGCACCCCCCTGCGATAGCGGGCATCGCAAATCTCTTGAACCTCGAATTCTGGGACACCTTGGACGAGGACAGAGGCAGGGCGAGGGCAGGACCGACCATAGGGATCGGCCACATAAGGTTTCAAAAGGGAGACATGGAAAACAGGGTGTACATGCCAAGAGGGAGGCAACTGGAGACGGAAGGCTACAGAGGATAACCGTTCGGTTATCGTGAACGGACCAAAATATCGGGGAGCTAGTTTAACCGGTAAATTGCGAAGTGGAAGATTTTTGGAGGACAGCCACACCTTATTCCCCACTTGAAAATCTGGTTCCAAACTCCTTTTCCTGTCAGCCTGGGCCTTCATCCGTTCCTTGGCTCTCTTTAGGATCTCACGCGCCAATTCTTGTTGTCGTTGAATGGTTGAGACCAGGACATCAGCAAACGGAACAGTACTGATGGGCACGGAATGAAACGGCACCAGTTTGGGATGTTGACCAGTAGAGCAGAAAAATGGACTGATTCCAATGGAAGCATGAACAGTGTTGTTATAGGATACTTCTGCGAGATCTAAGCATGCCTTCCAGTTGGACTGAGTGGCGTTGGAAAAACAACGGAGGTACTCCTCCAAGGTCTGATTAGTCCTTTCAGTAAGCCCGTTGGTCTGCGGGTGATAACCAGAACTCAATGCTCTACGTATACCCAGATGATTACACACCTTGTTCCAAAAAGCTGAAAGATATTGAGAACCACGATCCGAGATTATCTTTTCTGGGAGACCATGTAATCGATAGATTTCGTGGAGAAAGACGGAAGCCATCTGAGCAGCCGTAGGGATCTTGTCGAATGGGATGAAATGAGCATATTTGGTGAAGCTGTCGACCACAACCATGATGCAAGTGTACCCGTCAGAGGGAGGTAGATCAACCACAAAATCAGTGGCGATAGTATGCCACGGGTATGGTGCCAATTCAGTGGGTACCAGCAATCCCAGAGGCCGTCTCCTTGGGACCTTACATTGGGCACAGACGGGACAACTCTCGATGAATCTCTGAACGTCGGTAGCCCACCTAGGCCACCAAAATTGTCGGGATATCAGTTCACGTGTAGCTCTCATCCCTCGATGCCCACCAATGGGTGAATCATGAAACCCATGCAATATGCCTTCTCGAATAGTACCCTCGGGAATGTAAAGCCTCTTCCGGAAAAACAGGAGTCCATCATGTTCCGATACGGACTCACGCCGAAGAAGGGCCGATCTTTCAGGATCCGTCCAGGTGGCGTCAGCGATTGATTGTAGATGAGATGACAAAGTCAATAAGAAATGTTGAGGGGAAATCAGTGGCTGATCCAAGCTGGGCGTTTCTTCCTCTTTTTCCAGAGATCGAGAGAGAGCGTCCGCTTTCAAGTTAGCAGTTCCTGGAATGTATGTGACGTGAAACACAAATGGGGAGAAAAAGAAGGCCCACCTGGCCTGTCGGGGCGTTCGGCATTGCAAGGAGCGTAGATACTGCAGGTTGCGATGATCGGTACGAACCTCCACCGAAAAACGGGCTCCAAGTAGATGATGCCTCCATTCCTCAAACGCAGTTTTTATAGCCAACAGTTCCAGCTCGATAACTGCATAATTTCTTTCACTGGGACTCAGCTTGCGCGAGAAGTAGGCCACCGGATGTTCAACGGAAGTTTCTGGATCTTTCTGCAGAAGAACTGCACCAACAGCAAAGTTCGATGCGTCTGCTTCTACGATATAAGGTAGATCATCCTGTGGGTGGCGCAGAATTGGGGCGGCCATGAAGGCTGACTTCAAGGTGTCAAACGCCTGGGAAGCGAGAGAATCCCACCTGAAAGTGATCTTACTGCTGGTCAGACGGGTAAGGGGCGCTGAGATTTGAGAGAACAGTGGGATAAAGCGCCTGTAAAAGTTTGCGAATCCCAAAAAGCGTTGTAGAGATTTTACATCATGGGGTTGTTTCCACTCCTGAATGGCTTGTACCTTCTTGGGGTCCATCTCTATCCCATCCTGATTGATAACAAATCCCAAGAACTCAATACTGGATAGGTGAAAACTGCATTTCTCAGCCTTTGCGAATAGGTGGTTGAAAGACAAACGTCGAAGGACCTCACGAACATGTCTCACATGTTCTTCGATGGAACTGGAAAAAACCAAGATATCGTCCAAATATATCCAGACTGACAAACCAATGAGATCACTAAAGATGTTGTCCATAAATCGTTGCAAGATGGCTGGGGCGTTGCACAGACCGAATGGCATGACTTTATACTCAAAATGCCCAAATGATGTCTTGAAAGCCATTTTCCATTCATCCCCGTTCTTGATGCGTACCAGATGATACGCTCCACGTAAATCCAGTTTAGTGAAGATCCGGGCAGTATGTAAAGTTTCCAGGATATTGCGAATCAATGGAAGTGGATATCGGTCTTTAGCTGTTATGTCATTTAGTTCTCGATAATCAACACAAGGTCTCAAGGTGCCTTCTTTTTTCTTCACAAAGAATAAGGGAAACCCTGCGGGAGACTTAGATGGAACTATGTATCCTTTCTGTAAACAGTCCGACAAGTAATTCTGAAGCACTTGTTTCTCATCCCGTGTTAAAGCGTATAGTTTCCCATGAGGAATCACGCAGTCAGGTAACAACTCGATTGAACAATCAAACGAGCGGTGTGGTGGTAGAGGTATATCGCCCATTTCAGAAAACACGTGCTCAAAATCGGCATACTCCTGAGGAACATGAGAGATAGAACACACACGGACCCCACTACCATTAGAGTTCAAGGGGGTCGAAGGAGCCCGAGTTGGAGCGGACAAACAGCACTTCTGAGCACCAACTGCAGAGGAAAAGGTCAGGGTGTGCGTTCTCCAATCAATTACTGGATTATGGTGTTGCAGCCAAGGTAAGCCCAGAACCACCTTGTAGGTGGGGGACTTAATGACTTCCAAAGCGAGTTCTTCAAGATGGTCGGCAATCTGAAGAGGTAGACCCACTGTGAATTGTCGGACAGGCCCAGAGGACAAAGGGGTTCCGTCGATGACTTGCACGGGCAGAGCAGTGGCTCTGGACAAGAGTGGAATCCGATTTACAGAGGCAAATGTTTCATCGATATAATTGCCGGAAGCCCCGCTATCCAACAGAGCAAACACCTCCAAACTTCTGCCAGGCAACTTGATTCGGATCTTCAGAGTCAGTAGCACCACAGGTTGCATGGGATGTAGGACTGAACAGAACGTGGAAAGGACTGAAGAAAGAGGGGGACCTGTCGCTGCCTTCCCAATACACGACAGGTCCACTAGTTTTCTGCCTTCTTCTTCTGGGATCGTAAAGGGCACGTACCCAGAAAATGCCCAGCAGCTCCACAATAGAGACATAGACGTAACGTTCTTCTCCGCCTTCTCTCTTCCTCTGATACCCCTCATAGCTCCTAGTTGCATAGGCTCTGGTCCGGATTCAGTAGGCCCAAATGATCCGGCAGGTAAACTGGTCGTTCTGGAACTGCCCCTCTCGAACCGACGTCTCTCTGCCTTCCGTTCTGCCAGTCTCTGATCAATTCGGAGCACCTGCTCGATTAGGAGTTGAAGAGTCTCTGGTTCGGTATATGGAGTAACTCATCCTTAAACTCCTCTCTTAGCCCACGACGAAACAGAGTTTTTTGTGTGATTTCAGGCCATTGGGAATCGGTTGCCAGTAGACGGAATCGACTAATGTATGTTATTATGTCGACGTTCCCCTGTTTCAAATCCATCAACTGGTTCTGCGCAGCAGAGGCCAGGTTGGGCGTCTGGAAAACCTCAAGGAATGCTTTTTCAAAAGCGGCAAAGTAATTCAGAATTGGGCTATTGGTAACCACAAACGGAGTTGCCCAGGCCAGAGCATTGCCAGTCAGATTCCCCAAGATATAACCAATCTTGGCCTTATCATTGTTGAAATGTGTCGACCTGAAAAGAAAATGGATTCGACAATGATTACAGAATTCTGCTACTCGTCGCGGATCTCCATCAAACTTGATGGGCGTTGTGTGTGCCAAGATCCTTCCGCCTGTGAGGTACTCGGAACCCCTTGGGTTATCATTTGGCATAGAGTTTGATTTTCCTGGCGTAAGGCGATCATCTCTGCCCTGAGTGCTTGTAACTCACTCCGCACTTCTTGCGAATCCTTCATCTCAAGGTCTGAAGGCAGGCGTCTCAATCTGTCAAGCTGGGATGTACGTGAAGACTGCGTACCTGTTTTCCTGGATGTGGATCTTGTTGGGGCCGCCAGGCTGCAGTCAGCTGAATGACGAGTGTGTGACTCGGGGAACCCGCCTCTCCACCACCCAAATGGTACAGGGTGGAGGATGGACAGACTCCCAGCGTCACGGAAGGCACTCTCCTGATTAACGTGACGATGGGACTGTGCAAGCACAGACAGGAGAGGCAACTGTCAGGTTGAAGATTCGGAACAAGGTGAAGTCCAAGGGAACGCGGGAACACACCAAACAATGATAAAGTCGGGGCACCAATCCGCAGGTAGACACTTTCAGGCGAACTTCAGATAGCTGGTTTGGAGATGGCTGACTAGTCCAATAGTCTGTAAATCCAAATAGGATGAGGCACCAGGCGGGACCAGACAGGAAAAGAGAAACCAGATTGGGAAGGGAAACCAACTAGGATGAGCCCAGGGAATAGAGAAAAAGGACAAAGGCCCAATTGGTCCCAGGGAAGTCTGCGGGGAAAACTGGAGCCAAGAGAACCCAGGGCGTGAACAAGGAACCCAGGCGACTGGAGGTTAGGGCAAGTGGGACCCAAAAGACCCTTGAGCTAAACTGGGCACCCAAGCAGGTAAAAGGCTAGCAGGACAAAAAGGACCCAGGGGTAGAACAGGGTACCCAGGCAGGGTGGAGGCAAGGCAGAGCAAAAGGGCCCAAGAGGACCCAGGGGTAGAACAGGGTACCCAGGGTACCCAGGCAGGCTGGAGGCAAGGCAGAGCAAAAGGAAGCAGGAATCACTGGAAACCAGGAGCGAGCAACACGAACGAAGACGCGGTTAGCTTCTGTTTGCGGTTCCCTTTTATGGACCGCCGGCACCCGTGAGGCCTGAAACGCAAGCCGTTTCGTCTCCGGGTGCCGGCGGACCCGAAACGAGGCTTGGAAGGCAAGCCCTTCCCAATGCACGGGCCCAATCTACGGCGCATGCGCGGAACCGAGACAGCGGTTTCCCGTGCATGCGCTGCAACCCTCCAACAGCGGTTCCAGAAGCTCTCCTCCTGGCGGCTCCCCAGACGCGAAAGCGCGGGTAGATCCGCCAGGAGGGAGAAGGGAAAGCGATCGCAATGGACCTCAGTCTCCCCAAAAGTGGCGTGACACTAAGTTAGAAGTGATCGCAGTATGTAATACCCTGCCCCTAGGGAATTTTGTCAGCTGAAAACAATAAAATTGTGTCCTTCAATGCCCCAGCCCATACCAGTTTTAAAGTCACCATTAGTCTTCTCATCTCTCCACTCCTTTCTGCATTCATGCAAAATGTACATCCACCACATCACCCAATGCACCACAAATCTTATGTGGAGAAACCACTCAGTGTGAATCTTGAAAGCTAGATATAGTGGTAGAACCAAAAGAAGCTTCAAGCTGAAGGTCCACAAGAGGATCTAGTGTGAAACCTGGAACTAGGTCTGGCGGAAGAGCTGGGAGACAAATGGACGTATACCAAATTTGGAAAGACAAAGTCCAGTCGCGAAACCCTGGGCCACAATGGTGAGCCTTTGTGAAAGTTGACCAAACCCTATTTTAGTCATCATATAGGGATAAAAGTATATGATCAGAAGCACTTTCAAGGCAACTGACATCCATTCCTTCTCCCTACCAAGAGGATCCCTTTATATTTAACTGTTTGATGCCACCTCCGCTGGTTGTTGTGGACTTATGACTCAGCACTTCGGAATTCCATTACCTAGTCTCCAGGCTTGCCCTTTCAAGAGGCAGCCCAATAACGGACGTCCCATGCTACCATATTTGGGTTGTTTAATGTTTGCCATCCAGTGCATGAACAAGCCCCCCGAGAGAGAGAGATAGAGTTAGTCCCTCCTCCCTGAAATGCAGAAGAGTATGTATTACTTATCAAATATATGTGTCCACTGCAATGTCTGCAATGAGGTCTCCACTTCTCAGAGAGTGTCCAACCCAGATAGGATCTCATGAAGGAAAAACGATACTTACAAGATGGCTACATATGAAAGTATTAACATGGGTAGGGCACCAGAGAAACAACGGAGTAGGGAGCTAACAACAGAGGCAGAGGAAAGTGGGCAATTTGCCAGCAAGGGATCTACAAGCAACCAGGGGGGGAAACAGTCAGGATTAGATCAGCCAGCCTCGGCTAGGATGGGGAGTGGAGGGTGTGAAGATCTAGTTGTCAGGGAGCAGCCATTCCTTGAAGAGAAGGGTATTTAGCTCCTTTCTGAACTGTAGTAGCCAGGGGGGGGGGGGTTAAGTCTTTTAGGGCATAGCCAAAGAAGGCCTGTCTTCTGGTTCTTTCCTTCATGCACTGGTAGAGCTCAGTCTTCACATGCCCTTACTCATGGTGGATCGAAGGCCTCCAGAGATGCTGAGTTTCTCATTGAGGTAGCTTTGGGACTTCAGGGTAACAGCCTTGTAGATGATGCATCAAGATTTGAAAATGATACAGGATTGCATCAGGTGCCGGTGCAGCCTTATGAGGTTCCAGGTGATGTGGTCAAATTTGTGGCATCCTTCAATGAGTCATGCTTTAGCATGACTCATAAAAGAACACATCTCAGGGGTGCTAAGGTAATCACCATTGCCACCGCCCAGGTGGGAGAGGACCAATGCTTGGACAGCGGATCTGAAGTTGTTTTCTGGGATGAAGGGTTGGATTTCCAAAGGAGAGGTAGTTGGGACCAAGTTATTTGCATCTTCGTTGCTATGTGCTGTTTTAAGGAGAAATTACTGTTGATGTAGAACCCAAGAAACTTGGCCCAGGTGGGCAGCTGGGGTGTGAAGCTTTCTAGGTGCATTTCACAGAGCGAGGACTTGGTGTCAGGATGTTTTGCCTGTGAATGTCTTCGAGCTGTGTGTCATCTGTGTATTGGTGGATGTGGATGTTGATGTTCTGTGGACAGAGGATGGTTGAAAGTGGTTCCATGTAAGAATGATGATCACGGGTGTCTGGATCCGAGTCTTGAGACTCGCAGCTCACCTGTTCGTTTTTTGTGGATCTCTTCTTGGAGTTTGCGGGTTTCTTTTTCCTGGATGAGCGAGACTTCTAGAGGTAAGGTCTAGAGTCCTCTGAATCCAGTCTGCTGGGCTACAGCGAGCACACAGGTTCTGACTCCCGGCCGCGGCGGCTCCGGGACTTGGGACTTGGAAAACGTTCAATGTTCCTGGGAGGATCCAGTATGGACCAGGACCAGGACTGGAAGGGATAAGGGAACAAAGCTCCAAATACGGAGGTCGTGAAGGGGAGAGGAAGGAGACCCGGAAGAAAAAAGAGAATGGGCACCAAGAATTAAGGAGTAAGGGCTGGGAAACTTAGAACAACACTTGCCGGAACGAAGGTGCAGGCAAGCAAGCGGTGAGATGCGCAGAAGCGCGAGGGAGTGTCTGTTTTGAAGGAAACATGTGCATGAATACAGAAAGACTAGATAGTGCCGTTTCCTGGCGTTGGCCATGTTGAAGGGAGCGGAGTGATGGTTTTTAACTGAGGGTCCAGGTAGACCAAAAGGGTTGATATCGCCGATTCATGACAACGGGGGAGAGGATGTATCCTTGTAGGACTCCACATGTGATCGGTAGAGTTGGTGATATGGAGGAATCCATTTGTACAAACTTATTGCGATTAGCAAGTTACGATTTCAACCAGCAGTAGAGGAGGTCCTAGACCCTTCCCATCCATCAAGCTGCATGCAAATGGCATGGTGGACTGATAAGTGGTTCCACTATTACAAACAATCAAAATTATAGTGCTTTTGAAGACAAAGGTGACATATATTGTTTAGGGTCAGTATGACCGAGGCAGTAGAGGGTGTCTGAGGTATTACACACACACACTATGACTATCTAAAAATGTAGTCTGAAAACTGGACAGAAAATGAGTTATGAACAAAAGTAGATTGGTTTGTCATTTGGTAGAGTGGCCAAATATCTAGACTAGGATAGATTCTAAGATGGATGCTAAAAACAAAATGGTGTCTTAGATGCAGGTGTCAAAATCCATTATTCATGCAGAATAATGAGTCATTCTTTGGCAGAAGTTCATTGTCAGTTCACTGTAGATAAATGCGTCTGGTAGGGTATATTTAGAAATTTTGGCAGAGAAACCAGACAGTGATTGATAGTAAAATAGATAAAGGCTTGGGAAAGCTACCAATTGGAGCAAGCAGCTGCATACTTGGTAAGAAGTAAGATGAGCTCATAGAGGGTATTGTAACGCTCACCTGATTCCCGTAGAGGCGCCGGTCTTGACTGGGCGTATACCGTATCTTCAAAGGTGATGTGTAACACACGGCTGGCTCTTTGGGCTGGACCTCTGTGCACTGTATGTCTGACTCGAAGGGTAAGATGTCTGCAGATAGAAAATATGGGATTAATGAACTGGGTTATTGAATGTCTCTCTCTTCTTCCCTTTCTCTTCTACTGTAGAACCCCAAAGGTTAACGCTCTCACCTTAGGTAAGTGAACGCCGTGCTCTCCATCTGCCTCGGGGCAGGGTTCTCTAACCAGTTTCTTCACTGGATAAGGGGAGCAGGCCTCTTGACTTCAGAGGACTGCTGTCCGTCGTTTACTGCACGAACGGTAAGTTTCAAGTAATTCTAATGTCTTTAAAAGTCTTTAGTAATGATGTCTCTTGTTTTGCAGGGTTCCGGCGATGGCGGATGACGGGCTGAAGTGAGTTGAAGATGGAGCCCGTGTGATGAATAGAAGCGCCTGGAAGCACGTAAGTAAGCGCTTGTTGCCTGCTTCACGATGCGCTCTAACTGTCTTTTTATTTTGCAGGTACAAGTTTGGAGCGGCTGCAGGGTGCCGGAATACCCACTAGGTTAGATGTGGAATGGAGTAATGGCACGTGAGTATTAAAGTTCCCCAATGTCTTTAAACGCACCTTGTTTTGTCTTTCAGATGCGGGATGCAGCGCCGAAGGCCTCCGGAGCGTGCGAAGAGTTGGTAAGCCTTTGTCTTTCAGATGCCGGAATGCAGCGCGAGGCGTTGGTGACAGCCGATGGACCAGATAAGTGAAGCGCTGTCACTGAAGACCGTAATGCTAACCTGTTCTTTCTTGGCTTTATAGGTGTTGCTGAAGACTGGATTCAGGATGGTAAGCCTTTTTCCTTAGGCCCAGGATCAGATGCTGAAGACACGGTGAGCGTTCTGCTGCAGAGGATGCAGAGTAACGCAAAGCAAGATTCATCCATCGGGTGTGGTTTAAATAGCCTCCTGTAGTACTTAGGTGTCTCCTTCCACAGCCACGCCTAGGTGAGAAAAGAGTTCCTGCTTTCCAGAAGAGTTCCAGTGTTCTGAACCTAGGGAGTGGCTCCTGCCCCACCCAACAGGAAAAGTAGTTCCAAACAGAAGAGGATCAGAGGCTCAACTGGCAGGCAAGTAAGCAGCATGGTCTGCTGCAGGTAAGTCCACCCAAGCATTATGAGCCCGGCGCTTCCAGCGCTGGGACTGGACATATTTATGAGCCTGGTGCCACTGGCGCCAGGACTGGGTCCAAAAGGTCCCAATTGGGACTGGTTGGCACTCGGAACCTGGGTTATGGATCTGCTTCCAAGGGAGTTGGGAAAACCCTGACCTTTTGGAAGCAGAGATCATGACAGTACCCCCCCGAAAGGCCCCTCCCAAACCGGGCTTCTCCGGGGGTTTTGGCTTGTTAGGAAATGTTCGGTGAAATCTTTTGATTAGGCGAGGAGCGTGGACATATTCAGCAGGTTCCCAGGATCTCTCTTGGGGGCCGTAGCCTTTCCAGTCAATTAGGTAAAATAGTTTAGATTTGGAGATCTTGGAGTCCAGAATGCTTTTGACTTCAAACTCGAGTTCTCCATCAACTAGGATAGGTTTTGGAGATTTAGTTAGTCGGGTTTGAGGTTGCACGGGTTTTAATAGAGAGACGTGGAAGACCGGATGTATCTTCATGTGCGGGGGCAAGTCCAACTTGACCGCTACTGGGTTTACTATGGTAGTGATGGAATAGGGACCAAGGTATCTTGGGTTGAATGTGCGTGGCCCTATTAGAGGTAGATATTTGGTGGATAACCAGACTTGATCCCCTACTTGATATTGAGGGGCTTCCTTCCGATGTTGATCTGCTCCTTTCTTGTATTGTTCTTTAGCCCTTTGAAGGTGAGAAACAGCTTCCTTAAAGGCTTGGGTGATTGTAGAATGCAGGTAGTCTACTGCTGGTGTTTCAAGATCTTGGAGGGGATCCAACTCCGAGGTTCGAGGGTGACTGCCGTATAAAAGAAAAAACGGGGTTTTCCCAGTTCCCGAATGGACAGAGTTATTGTAGGCATATTCGGCTATCCAAAGGATGTCTTTCCAAGTTTTTTCAGTTTGTTGCAGCATGCAGCGTAAATACTGTTCCAGAGTTTGATTGGTCCTCTCGGTTTGTCTGTCGGTCTGAGGGTGGTGACTGGTCGATAGTCTCACATCAATTTGAGCCGACCGACAGCAACTTCGCCAAAAATGAGAAATAAATTGACTACCTCGATCCGAAATTAGAACCGAAGGAAAACCGTGCAGTCGGACGATGTTTTCGAGAAATTCTCGGGCCAGAGTTGCTGCTGTTGGCAAGCCTTTGAGCGGAATGAAATGCGCCATCTTGGAGAATAAGTCCACGATTACTAGAATCGTATTGTATCCGGAGCATGGAGGTAGATCAGTGATGAAGTCCATAGAAAGCATATGCCAAGGGCGAGGTGGGATGTCAATAGGGCGTAAGAGGCCTGCTGGCCTTTCCTTTTGACTCTTGTTTTGGGCGCATACTCCACAGGACATTATAAAGTCTCTGATATCTTTTTTCCAAGACGGCCACCAGAAGTAGCGCTTGATCTTTTCTGAGGTCTTGGCCATACCGGGATGTCCTTCCATTAAAGAATCGTGATAACAAGAGATTACTTCTTTCTGTAAATCTGTGCTGGGCAGGTATAATCGTTCTTGGAAATACAATAAGTTGTCCTTTACTGCAAAGTCCTTTCCCTGCAGATGCCAATTCTGTATGTCTGCTGGAGTTACAAGTTGCCTGGCTTTATCCTTAACTTCCTCTATGGATTGTGTGGCGATTACACCCAGAATTCTTTGTTCGGGAATGATTGGTACAGGTTTAGGGTTGATCAAGTGTTCTTCCACTCCCATCCGAGAAAGGGCATCAGCTTTACCGTTTTTTGTACCAGGTCGATAGGTAATTATGAAGTCAAACTCGGCAAAGAATAATGCCCAACGGAGTTGTCTAGAGGATTGGGCTTTTGCGGTTTTCAAATATTGCAGGTTTCGGTGATCCGTAATAACAGTAACGGTGTGTCGGGCCCCCAGCAGATAATGCCGCCAAGCCTTAAAGGCAGACTTGATAGCCAGAAGTTCCTTGTCAGTAATTGTGTAATTGATTTCAGGAGGCGAGAATTTGCGGGACCAAAATGCCACGGGATGCAACTGATTGGTTACCGGGTCCTTTTGTGATAGAACTGCCCCCATGGCAAGGCTTGAAGCATCAGTTTCCACGATGTAGGGGAGTTCGGGGCGAGGGTGTTTTAAGATTGGTGCAGAGATAAATTTAGTCTTCAAATCCTGGAAAGCTTGTTCCGCCTCGGTAGACCATTCAAAACGTTTGTTTTTCTTTAACAAGGCAGTGATGGGCTGGACTATTCGAGAAAATTCGGGGATAAACCTGCGGTAAAAGTTAGCGAAGCCTAACATGCTTTGCACACCTTTCACGGAGGATGGTGATGGCCATTTGAGAACTGCATCGACCTTCTTTGAATCCATACGCACTCCGCTAGGTGATAATATGAATCCCAAGAATTCAACTTCAGTCACGTTGAAAACACATTTTTCCAATTTAGCGAAAAGTTTGTGTTGACGCAATCTTTCGAGGACCATTTTCACGTGTTTCCGATGTTCAGATTCCGATGAAGAATAAACGAGGATGTCGTCAATGTAAACAACAACACACACATCTATGAGCTCTCTGAGGACATCGTTCATAAAATATTGAAAGGCGGCCGGGGCATTGCAAAGTCCGAAGGGCATGACCTGATATTCAAATAGCCCATATTTGGTGCAGAAGGCCGTCTTCCATTCATCGCCCTCTTTTACTCGTACCAAGTGGTAGGCTCCTCTAAGATCCAGCTTTGTATATATGCATGCTTTTCTGACTTGGTCCAGGAGTTCAGGGATCAAAGGTAACGGATATCTATTCTTGACGGTGATCTGGTTCAGGGAGCGATAATCTATACAAGTTCTAAGGTCTCCTTCCTTTTTTGGAACGAAGAACAAAGCTGAAGAAGCAGGGGACTTGGAAGGACGAATAAACCCATTTGCCAGGTATTGATCCAGGTATTGTCGAAGGTGAAGGTTCTCAGGCTCGGTGAGGGCATAAATTCTACTACAAGGAGGAGTAGATCCAGGTATCAGGTCTATCTGGCAGTCATAAGACCTATGAGGAGGTAGAGAGTTAGCCTGATCCTTCCGGAAAACATCTTGGTATTCTAGGTATTCGGGAGGTAACTGGGGAGTCTCTGAAGAAATTGCTGCCAGTGCAACACCAGGTGGAGGGTGACAAGTGGAGACACATTCTGGAAACTGGACCGTTCTTGCTCGCCAATCGATCAGAGGATTGTGTTTCTCTAACCAAGGTATTCCTAGAATAATCTGAAACTGAGGGGCCTTGATCACATCGAACACGATCTTCTCATGGTGTCCATCTTGACTTACTAGCGTCACTTCTTGAGTGGTATGCGTTACTGGTCCGGAGGCTATCTCCGTCCCATCCACCGTAGTAATGACGTCCTTTACAGCCTTGGGACAAAGAGTTAGATTCATCCTCAAAACCATTTCATGATCCACATAATTGCCGATGGCACCGCTGTCGACGTAAGCTTCAATTGCATGTAATCGATCCGGATTATCAGGGCTAATGAGGACCATAGGTATCACGAAATGCGAGGTCACGGAACTGGTTTTCACGCTCGGCAAGAGGACCTCTATTCTTGTCGGGCGAGGTCGTTTCCCTGCTCAGAGTTTGTAACTTTGGTAACTGCAGCTCCTACTGCCTTCTTGGCAGGTTTCACCGGACAGTCTCGAAGAAAGTGCCCTGAGTTTCCGCAATAGAGGCATAATTGCAACTGTTTTCTCCTTTCCCGCTCCTTTTGTGTTAGAGGACCTTTCAGGCCCCCTATTTGCATGGGTTCCCCGGAGTCTACTCCTTTGGAAGGAGTTGGCGGTTTGGAAAATACTCGAGCATCAAACTTGGAACGATCGGCCTTCCTGTTCTGCAGTCTGTGATCTATTTGAACGACTAAGTCTATATAGTCAGAACAATCTTGTGGGGGATTCACTACTTGGGCTAACACATCTTTGAGCTCTCCACGTAGACCTCTATAAAACAGCGTAATCCTTTTGTCCTCAGGCCATTGAGTTTCCTCTATCAGTCTGTTGAAAGACGCAATATAAGCCAAAAGGTCTTGATTACCTTGTCGCAACGACAGAAGCTCATTGTCCAAGGCCTGCCCCTGTGAATGTCTTGCGAACAGTTTTTCCATACTGAGCTGAAAAGCTTGAAAATCATGGAGGACCGGATCATCTTGATTTACTAGAGGGATCGACCAGTCTGCCGCATTGCCACTAAGGTACGAAAGCACGAAAGCTACTTTAGCTTGATCAGTTGGAAAGGCTGCTGGCCGGCATAAGAAATGCAACCGGCACTGATTGATAAATACTGCAAACCTCTTTGGGTCACCAGAAAATCGTTCGGGCGGAGCCAGAGGTACATTCCCAGGTAGGTTGATCTGCACTGGATTCATAGAGGATGTAGAAGGAAGATTTCCCCCAGATGCGGGTAAAGGGGTCTGTCCGGCTTGTGACTGTAGCAATTGTCTAGCGAGATCATCTGTTCGCTCCTTGGAAATAATCAGTTCCCTTCTTAGAGCGTTCGTTTCCTGACGGGCTGCATGCACTTCTGCCCTTAGTTCCCCAAGTAACTGGGCTAGCTGGTCGGTATCCGAGGTTTCCATAGCGCCTGGACGGGAGTTTTGCGGTAGGCTTTGCGTTCTGTAACGCTCACCTGATTCCCGTAGAGGCGCCGGTCTTGACTGGGCGTATACCGTATCTTCAAAGGTGATGTGTAACACACGGCTGGCTCTTTGGGCTGGACCTCTGTGCACTGTATGTCTGACTCGAAGGGTAAGATGTCTGCAGATAGAAAATATGGGATTAATGAACTAGGTTATTGAATGTCTCTCTCTTCTTCCCTTTCTCTTCTCCTGTAGAACCCCAAAGGTTAACGCTCTCACCTTAGGTAAGTGAACGCCGTGCTCTCCATCTGCCTCGGGGCAGGGTTCTCTAACCAGTTTCTTCAATGGATAAGGGGAGCAGGCCTCTTGACTTCAGAGGACTGCTGTCCGTCGTTTACTGCACGAACGGTAAGTTTCAAGTAATTCTAATGTCTTTAAAAGTCTTTAGTAATGATGTCTCTTGTTTTGCAGGGTTCCGGCGATGGCGGATGACGGGCTGAAGTGAGTTGAAGATGGAGCCCGTGTGATGAATAGAAGCGCCTGGAAGCACGTAAGTAAGCGCTTGTTGCCTGCTTCACGATGCGCTCTAACTGTCTTTTTATTTTGCAGGTACAAGTTCGGAGCGGCTGCAGGGTGCCGGAATACCCACTGGGTTAGATGTGGAATGGAGTAATGGCACGTGAGTATTAAAGTTCCCCAATGTCTTTAAACGCACCTTGTTTTGTCTTTCAGATGCGGGATGCAGCGCCGAAGGCCTCCGGAGCGTGCGAAGAGTTGGTAAGCCTTTGTCTTTCAGATGCCGGAATGCAGCGCGAGGCGTTGGTGACAGCCGATGGACCAGGTAAGTGAAGCGCTGTCACTGAAGACCGTAATGCTAACCTGTTCTTTCTTGTCTTTATAGGTGTTGCTGAAGACTGGATTCAGGATGGTAAGCCTTTTTCCTTAGGCCCAGGATCAGATGCTGAAGACACGGTGAGCGTTCTGCTGCAGAGGATGCAGAATAACGCAAAGCAAGATTCATCCATCGGGTGTGGTTTAAATAGCCTCCTGTAGTACTTAGGTGTCTCCTTCCACAGCCACGCCTAGGTGAGAAAAGAGTTCCTGCTTTCCAGAAGAGTTCCAGTGTTCTGAACCTAGGGAGTGGCTCCTGCCCCACCCAACAGGAAAAGTAGTTCCAAACAGAAGAGGATCAGAGGCTCAACTGGCAGGCAAGTAAGTAGCATGGTCTGCTGCAGGTAAGTCCACCCAAGCATTATGAGCCCGGCGCTTCCAGCGCTGGGACTGGACATATTTATGAGCCTGGTGCCACTGGCGCCAGGACTGGGTCCAAAAGGTCCCAATTGGGACTGGTTGGCACTCGGAACCTGGGTTATGGATCTGCTTCCAAGGGAGTTGGGAAAACCCTGACCTTTTGGAAGCAGAGATCATGACAGGTATTCACGGTACAGCCTGCCAAATGAATTTGGCAGGCCTCAGCAATCTGGTAAGGGCTGCTTATTGACAGGCATCTAAGGATTTATAATGAGGTCCAGCTGATTCTCACACAAGTTTATCAGATTGTGTCAGTCAAACCATGCTTGCCAAAATGAAATCATGTGGCTTGGTGATTGACAAGTAAGCCAGCCAACTGGAGACAAGGAGGGCGCATATGCTGGTAAAGAGAGCCAATTGGGACTTATCCGGAATATGAATGAAAACATCAGGTCATTGAAATATGCCTATAAAAGGCAGCTGATTTTAGGAGTTCAGTGCTGTTGTTTCTGGTGTCTTTTGAATCTGTATTAAAGATGACTTTGAACCAAGTGCCCTGGAATCCGTTTCCAGTTCTGTCTCTGTCCAGTCTCCAGTATCTGAGTCCACAGATGTCAAAGTTCAAGGAGGGCGCAGGGCCCTCCTGTTCACAGCCGAGGACAATCTTCCTGATCCCCATGCTCCAATGCAGATTGTCTGTGATTGTCTGGTGGTCTACTATGTCAAATGCTGCTCTGGTCAAGGAAAACAAGGAGGCAAGAGAGGCCACCAACAACAATTTTAAGGGCATCACTGATCACCTTGATGGTATCTGTTTCTGTGCTGCACCTGGGTCTGAAACCAGATTGGCAGGACTGAAGGAGGTTGTTGGATTCGATGTGTTGGAGGATTTGCTTGGCTACTGCTTTCTCAAGGATCTTATGTAGGAAAGGAAGATGGGTGATTGGTCGGTAGTTGCTTAGGTCGTCAGGGTTCAGTATTGGTTGCAGGAGCATTTGTCCAGTCTTGAAGGTCGAGGGGAAGATGTCTTGAGTTAGGGAGCTTTTGATGATTGTCTGGTAAGGGAGGAGTGCTTCAGGAGGAAGGGTGATGTGTCCTTGAGGAATGCTAGGGTGACAATGTGGTCTTCCATACTGAGCGTCTTGAAAGTTGTTCAGGCAGTTGTGGTTTTGCTAGATGGGATGTGTACTGTGCTGCCAGTTGTAGCATTTGTATTTATGTGTTGGCATATCATGCTGATATTGTTGATTAAGGTGGATTTTTTGATTAAGTGCAGTACAGCGGGTTAAAGTAGTATTTGATGGCTTTGAAGAGGCCTCTGCTTTCATTATCGGCCTTGGCTGTGGTGTTTTGGTAGCAGTTGTCCTTATCAATGGTGATCAGGCGTCTTCATGTAGGATGGAGTTCCTTGAGCAGAGTGAGGTCCGGTGCACTGCAGAATTTTCACCAAGTAATTTCTTGTTTTCTGATGATTCATTTGTTGAAGTGTTGGGGTGGCCGATAATTGTTTCAATGGGAAAAAAGGGTTCACGGTGCGTGCACCATATTTTTGACTAGGAGGATGCGATATTAGCGCAATGTTGCGAGTTAGTATGTATATAGTGTAGTTAATGAAAAGGGGAAGAGTGTTACTTTTAGTGTTATTTTGTGCATAAGTGATACATTTTAGATTCCCACACATGAAGCAACATAATGACAAGTCTGCAGATACAGTACAAGTACAATGTAACTGTGGCGTGCGACACAGCGCTTAAAGATTGAAAGCGAGGAGCTTTATATGCTCATGTGAGACAGGAGATTCATGGATGGGGAAGTCACAGTGATGGTACGCGGTAGTCTTGAATATACATGTACAGACATATATACACAGGGGTTTATAGGGAAATGTGTTTGGGACAGTTTACAGTTTACAACTTGGTGCTATTGTGGATAGGAGATGCAATTTTCCTGAGAACATACACGTTTGTTATTCACTGACCAGAGAAGTCCGGCCAATGGTAGGGTTGACTTGGAACCAGGTAGTAAATCCGGTGCAAGAGGTGCTTAAGGGCAGAGTTGGCAATTGGATTATGAGTTTCAATCATGTTCTCAGGAAAGTGACCAGGATGTGGCCAGAGGCCATCCATGCTCAAATGGTAGTTATAGATTAACATGAAATGAGAGATACCAGGGACGCCAGCAAGTCTGGGTGGATAAGATGCTTCTCACTGGTTCAAAGGGAACTTGTTTTTTTCCCTCCCACCTTATATTGTAGAATTGTACCTGTAAAAGCCATTTGCAACACAACTGAGGTTAGAGGTCCCCCACCAGATGGAACTTGTGATAAATTAGGATTGTTGTAGGTGAATATGTAACCATGTAATAATGTCACAGCTGACTATGGAAAGTTCTCAAAAAGGGGTGTGCTGTAAATATGAGCTAATGCAAATGTATGTCGAAAGGGGATGGTGGTTAAATGAATGTATCCAATGAGAATGTGGGAACTGAAGGGGATTAGATTTCTTTGTATAGGGTTAACCAATCATATTTGGGGGAAAACTTTGTAATGAAATATGTAGGAGTGTGTTAAATGTCGTGATGATGTTTATAATGTGTATCCTTTCAGTGGTTCCGAAAGAATCTAGTTAGTCCATTCTCTAAAGAGTCTAGACCCTGCCGGCCATTTCTATACAATAAACTTGCTTTACAGACAAATGTGCACTCACTTCTTGAGAAGTAGGACTATTTTTGAGTAAGAAGATCGGTGGTCCACCCACACAGAAGTCGAGTACTTGGGTGGGCCATTGTGAGTAAGGTTTAGGCTTGAGGGTCCATTGTTTCACTCGGGCATGGCTATGCCATGGTGGTGGATGTTGCTTGTGACGGTGGTGTTGAGTTCATGAAGAAGTGAGTCACAAACCTGGTTCTTCAAAGTTAGATCAGCCCATGTGAAGTGGGGTTGGGCCAGGTTGCTTGTGAGAGACTCTACTGGAAAGAGCTTGAATGATCTAAAGGTTTATTTGCTGGGTTTACAATGGGTTTGCTTGACTGGAGTGGTTTGACTAATGTCAAAGGGGTTTGCTCGATGGTCTGACGAGTTGAGCTGGATTGGAGAGCAGTGATGGAGTGTGTGCAGGGCGGTGATGATGAGGTTGAGGATATTACCTTTCCTGTGAATTGGAATGTTTGTGTGCTGTGTGAGTGTGAAGTAGGCAGTGGAGATCCTGTTTCATTTACTTGGTTGCTGGGTTTCCAGGAATGTTGAAGTCACAGGGGAAGATGTTAGCATATGTGAGAAGCATGGTGGTAACCAAGTCAGTGGAGTCTTCGATGAAGGTTGTGTTGGGCTCATGTGGCCTGTAGATGAGGTGAAAAGTGATTGTGTCCTTTTGCGAGAGTGGGAAGTGGCAGGACTTTTTTTATCTAAAGAGCCATTGGTGGTGATGTATAGTTGGGTGCTTGGCCATGATGCCTCGTGGATGATGGTGAGGTCTCCCCTGATCTTGTTTGAATGGCCTTGTAGAATTCTGTAGCTTTTGGAATGAGGACATCTAGGATGTGTGTGGATGTGGATACCATCCAGGTCTCAGTAATGAAGATGGCGTCCAAGTCATGTGTAGTGATCGGGTCTGCAATATCTGCTGCATGGTTGGTCACTGAGCAGACATTGGTGAGAATCAGTTTTCGTGTAGTGGTAGAGGATGGTGTGCTTATGTCTATGATAACATGGGTGAGGTTCCTGCAATGCTGTGTCCATGATATTTCTGGTGAGTGGCATGGTGATGGTAGGGAAGGGCTGTGGGAAAAGAGGTGTGGAACACATATTCAAGGGAGCATACCTGATACCTGAGCAGGGGTTATGGCGCTGGTTCATTCCGGCCCGAAAAGGTGCAGACAGGAATGGCCCATTTGTCTAAGTGTTAAGAAAGGAAAGGAAGGGGTAGGGTTAAGCAGGTGTGTGGGGCATAGGTCACGTGACCAAGATCCATTTGCACTGTCTTACCAGCTGCAAAGGAACAGATGCAGCCTGGAAGATGCAAAAACTGGTAGTGGGCGGAGCAACTGAGTGGCAGGGCCTGTCATGTGACCAGCAGCTTTCTCAATGTTCTCTGCCTGGAGCTGACCTAGAGCCCTTAAGTAGCTGCCTGGAAGGCACCAGAACTGGTGGCAGTCGAAGCAACTGAGTGTTAGGGCCTGGTCACAAGACCAACTGCCTCCACAATGCTGTCTGAAGTACCTGCAACTATTCTCGATGAATGACTTTAAGACACTCTATATAAGTGAGATGTTCAAAACAACTTTCCGATAGATGACTGCATCATACAACTTGCCCCAGATTACTCAAGATAATTTTTACCCTTGCTAAAGTGCGTATAGCGGGAAACACTGGCCAAGTGTTGGCTCCAATAAAATATTCATATGAAGGTCCCATCCCAATAAAAAAGTATTTAACCTGAAGCTATTCTGTTTCCCATTAACAATCACGGAACTAGTCCATTATCTTACTGGGTAAGTGCAGACCAACAATTCCTGGTGCCAACGGTTTTAATGTACCATTAATATTAGGATGCTCGGGAAAAAGTCTAGTAGCGCATACCCATTCCATACTCCTTTTTGTCTCACTTTTTAAAAAAAATAATAATTTGGTTAAACTGTGTTTTTTTTTTTCCACAGTTGTTACAAAAGTGGTAAAATATGTTCTACCATTTGATCCATTAGTGTCCTATTGTTATCCTTGCTATGATTTGCTTTCCTAAGTTGTTTTCAGATTGTTTCCTCTCTTGCCAAGTTTATGTTCTGAAAGAACTGTCCGACTGCTATTACTGTTTTGGTGTTATCACCCAACATCAAAATGTTCCACCAATAGTCTTCTTCCCTGCACCATCTGTTTTTAAAGAGGGTCCCATGTGGGTCATTCTTTTAGAGGACAGTTCAGGGCATAACAGAAGAAGGTGTCTCACAGTTTCGACTGTACCTGTTTTGTTGCAAAATCTACACAGGTTGTTAGAGGCGAAACCTCTGATGAATAGAATTTCTTTAGTGTGTAGAAGGTTCAACCTAGCCCTTAGGTATGTGTTTCTGATTTGCTTGCTGGGACCTTTTAACAAGTAGCTCATAGGCTCGTTTTGTTTTTGACGATTAGCCGGTAAGTCCAAGGCCAATTTGTATTTCAAGGCGTCTTCTAATGTTTGGATCCAGTCCATTTCCTTGAATTTTTTGGAAGTGCAGGGAGTACTATTCTTTGTTTGTAATCCTTTCCTTCATTTCTATTACTGTTAGGGCTGTATGAATGAATGCTCGATACAGTGAGGCGTGTGCTTGGTTGGGGGCTGTATGTGTGATGTGCTAAGGTCAGTGTGTCTGCTGATCGAGGCAAGGGGTGTGAAGTGCTAGGAGCAGTGTACAAAGGTGTTCAATGTAGGAGGAAGTGTGTGTGAAGGCCTAGGCGCACTGTGAACAAGTGAAAAATGTGCGTGGGCAGTGTTAGGTGTTGCATGTGGTGTTGTGTGTAGTGCAGTGCTGTGTATGTGTGTTTGTGGTGTGCATGTGTATGTATTGTCCCCAGGTTCACATCGAGAATGATGAACGATATAACCTTTCTGCAAAGTACAATATAATTCTGATTTAGGACCAGGAGCTGCATTGAGAAACGTTACACTGTTTCTCACTGTATATATCTCTAAGCCACTGCTTTTTAGTGGGTTAATTATAAAGAGGTCAGACATATTGTATCCTGCTGGCAGTGCCCAGTTCTATGCTGTCCATACACCACAAGGACCTTTACCTTGAGAGGCTATAACTCTTCCTCTGAGGTTCATGTATTTTCGTTGAACTTGAACTGTTCAAATTTATGTTTATTAAATATGTTTTACGGTTATTACTACATATGGTGGGTTGAGTTCAGGCAAAATAGAAATGGGAGGAGGTTGAGGGGAGTCCTGGGTTCCCTCCCCTCTGCTAGCGTTAGAAAAAAAGCAAACAAAAATGTAATAAAAAGGATGGGACTAGTTGAAATGTTATTAACATATTCTTACTCCTCATGCTGCCTCAGTAAGCACCGTGTAAACGAAAAGGTGTGCACCAGAGAAGGATCTATGTTTACTGCAGAGCTTATTTTTGGCCCTGAGTAACAGAAAGGAAATGCATAAAAACTTTGCAAAAGGCTTTTACACATTTTGTTCCGGTTCACCCCTTTTCATTCATTTGTAGGGCAGAGAGGGGGGGAGGGGGCGGATCATAACTTATGATTCCACCACCCCTTCCATCACACAAATGCTGTGGATTCTTATGGAATCCTCCTGCTTTTTACACTAGGAATCCATTGCAAACGTTGTTTGTCATGTGTGCATACACATCCTAAAACAAAATTCCTTTGGGAACCATGACATAAACAAAGAACCCCCCCAAAAATTCAGTGTTTTTTAGCTCGCTTTTCGGGGAGCTTTTTTTCAAACTTGACAAATTCGGATTTCTGGCATGCAACCCCTCTGAAATGCTTGTTGGGGCCTAGAGAATAAGGACATCAGAAGGAATTTGCCTTCTGTGTCTTCTTGGGCATGGCTTCAACATGCCTTGGCGCACCATGAGATGAATACATTGCAGACATACCCCTCTGCGTGGCAAACACTTTTCTCCAGCTGACTCTCCTTTCGGCGCTGCTCCCTGTAGAATACAGGTGTGTCCCACAATAAATGTTGCCCAATTGTGCACATAGATCTTCTACCTTTCCTTCCCGTGTCTTCCTGAGCATCTTATCTATCCCTTGCCTCATTCCAACTATCTACCCCTCTTTACTCCTCGCTACCACTACTGCATGTTCTATCATACACCTCCTTTGCCTCTCTGTCAAGCAAAAAGTGCTTCGATTCCATAATCCATGGCAGGAGGCGATATCGAAATGCAAGGTAACATTACATGACATGGCAGGCAGCATTACGCCACCTTTTTACCCTCTCCTTTTGCACTATGCAGTGCAAATGAGAAAAATTCAACTGCGGGACCAATGCATGCAAAAAAGCCAAATTACAGGATACTGGCGCTTACTGTGGCCACGTGAAGAATAAACGTGAAGAATAAACGTAGCTGAAAATGCACCTAAATCCAGGGGAGTTAGTCATCCATCAAATAAGCATGCACTCAGTACCAACCTACTCAAGAGGATAGCACATTCCATGATGCCTTCCCTGATTCGCCTCAGAAATGCTTTTTGGGTTGGGTAATGAAACAATGTTTGCTAGGATCCTACAAGGAAATCTTATCATATTAAATTCTATTATTGAAAGATCAGGGAGTTTTGCAGAGATTACATTCATAAAAGGATCAAATATGATTACAAATCTAAAACCTATATGAATATATCCGTGATCATTTTTGTGAAGAAATCCCATGGACGAAAATAGATTCTTCAAACAATGAAATGTAAAATCAACTTGTGTATTCTTTATTTTAATATTTTATTGACTATGTTGCTTTTAATCCAAGCATAACGATGCAGAATAGGCTGTCTGCGCAATAATATATTAAAGCAGGCATTGCTTTTTTGTGGTTACCTTTATTCAATTTGTTCTTTTATGAAATGATCAGCTATTGACAGTTCCTTGCATTTTTAATAGTTCCGATTCCCAAAAGGTTTTCTCTGAATGCGCGATTGCGTGGCCCATGGATGTGAAGACAACTCCCTTTTTTGCAGGCACACTGGTTCCTAAAACAGAATCGGCATGTGCACATTGCTGGGCGCAGACAGATTCACTGTTCTGAAGCAGTGTGCTGGGAATCGGCATGTGCACATTGCTGGGCGCAGGCAGATTCACTGTTCTGAAGCAGTGTGCTGGGAATCGGCATGTGCACATTGCTGGGCGCAGGCAGATTCACTGTTCTGAAGCAGTGTGCTGGGAATCGGCATGTGCACATTGCTGGGCGCAGGCAGATTCACTGTTCTGAAGCAGTGTGCTGGGAATCGGCATGTGCACATTGCTGGGCGCAGGCAGATTCACTGTTCTGAAGCAGTGTGCTGGGAATCGGCATGTGCACATTGCTGGGCGCAGGCAGATTCACTGTTCTGAAGCATTGTGCTGGGAATCGGCATGTGCACATTGCTGGGCGCAGGCAGATTCACTGTTGTGAAGCAGTGTGCTGGGAATCGGCATGTGCACATTGCTGGGCGCAGGCAGATTCACAATCGGCATGTGCACATTGCTGGGCGCAGGCAGATTCACTGTTGTGAAGCAGGCAGATTCACTGTCCTGAAGCAGTGTGCTGGGAATCGGCATGTGCACATTGCTGGGCGCAGGCAGATTCACTGTTGTGAAGCAGTGTGCTGTAGAATGTGTGTAGGTGATTGCTCTGTGATGGGTTGGCGCAGTTCCAAGCCCATCCCTTATTTGCGCCTTTTCACCTGCACCCGGCAACCCAAGTCACAGGTCAGGTGCATGAGCAATGCTGCGGGGGACCTTTTTACACTCCTATCAGCATTGACCTGCCCATAGTACAAACATTCCTCTTTCCATTTTCTTTTTAACATTTACACCTTCCGAATGGAGTTTTTCATGTTCATGGGTCTGAAAATCACCCAACACTTGAATATATCTGACGGCTAAATCGGGTCCATTGTGCTAACATCCACCACTTAATTCACTTTGCACACATCCTTAATTATTCGCAGGCTTGCAAGATGCGTCTCTACACCGACAGATGGCTGTGAATTGACCCATTGGGCCCGATTTACAAAAAACATTTTTCAATTGAGAAATCCCATGGAAAAACGCTTTGTAAATCAGTCCACTGAGCTTTTTGCTCCTAAACGTAATATGACGGCGGGATCTGACGCCAAATTTTCAGAGTGCAAAAGTGCAGGGTAGCGTGTATGCTGATTTTTGCCCTGCACTTTTGCACTCCGCCATGCAAAGTGAGTAAACGCTGCCCGGCATGCTCGCATGCCGGGCATCGTTTACTTTTAATTGTGATCTCCTCTTGCCTTCCTCCCATGGCAAGCGCCGCTTACAATTACAATTGAACCCTGCCCATTTACAATGGAACCATATGGGGTCTGACTGCTTTATGCTGGTGCATAAAGCCAGCGGACCCATATGGATCTCCAGCATTTGCGTTGGAATGAAAATCCATGCCAGTGCAAATGCTGGAGCATTTGTATGGAGGAGAGTGTTAGGCAGAAACCTGTACAGTTCCCTTAGGGGCCACTGCAAAAAGTTTAGGACTACAGGAGTTAGCAGTAAACCCAATTGGTAGCAGTCTGCACCACCCAGATTTACTTGGTAGCTGTGGCTGAGCAGTCAGACTTCTCTCAAGAAGAGTTAGGCAGTATATAGAGCATACACAATAGGGCAGGTAAACACAGTAGAACAAGCAAACACTGACCAGAGCTTTGGTGTAAAAGATATATAATTATTTATTTAAAAACACATCTAAGAAAACACACTGGCACTAATCTCAAGCAAGTTCAAAAACACAGTCAATAAAGTATATACACTCCCTTAAAAGAATATTAGACAAGTCTTAAGTAAAGCCCCACTTATTTTCAGACAGCGGTGAGCGCTTAACGCAGATGGCACTCTAATAATTCGGTTTAAAAGGGGGAGAAAGGCAGAGCATAAATTGAAACAGATCCCAACACTTTCAGAAGAACACAGCAAGAGAGGAAGGCAGAATCAAACCGTGAAGTTAGAGTTCAGAAAACCGGATCCACTTTAAGAGGATCAGAACGAAATGTATCCAAGGTCACACGGTTGAAAAGTGCCCAAAAGTCTCGAAAAGGTCCAGAAAGAAGTTGGACCAAAAGAAAGGGACCAGGTAGATGGTCAAGAGGCCAGCCCAGTCTAGAAGGTTAAGGATTTACTGTCACTTTGTAAAAATCTATAGAAAGGGAGGCCAGGCGGACACAGTACCTTGAAATGGTGAGAACACTCCAGCGGGGGCAGTTGTTCCTGGCAGGGGTTGCGAGTCGGTGCTTCGTCCAGCAGAAGAGAAGGTCTCGTCGGGGAGGAAAGCAGGAGGTCGTTGTGCTGCCAGGGAAGAAACCAGCCGCAGAGTTTTTCGATTCAAAGGAGCGGTCCTAACTTTTGCGGTTCAGTGGTAAGTGGCTATCCGGTTGCCGGAGTGCTTGGCACGGGCAATTCGACCACTAGACGTCCTGGTAGGCAAAAAGGAAAGCGAACTGGTTGTCCCCACCAGCTCAAGGGGAAGAGACCCTCCGGCAAGAAGATCCCCTCTGTCGTCGGGAAGTGGTGAGACGGTTCAGCAGGGCTCCACCGGTGGTGGCGTCGTTGCAGGTCGGCTCAGCTTCTCCCTCTTCGGATTCTCAGGTCCTGTGGCGACTTCTGAAGTTCCAGTCCCAAAAGCCCTGCTTTTATGCAAGAAACCCCCATTCATTCAGCCTAGCTGTCAATCCAATCAAACATGCTAAGTGGTGAGCCGGCCGGCTCACCACTTGGGCCAATGACACAAGAGTGCGACTTGAGTTGCCACGGCAACTCAGTCCAGGCTGCTTAAACCCCCTCCCACACCCCCTGTGGTACCCAGACAGAGTGGCACCACTTTTCGAGGCTTCTGTGGAGAAGCCCGCCAAAAAGTGGAACAAAGGGCTCGACTTGGGTTGGAGTCACAGAAGAGAACATAAATGCCATTTTAGAATTGAGTTCTGGCAAACATTACCAACCGGTGAATTAATATTAAATAAATAACCCAGCGGTATGTTCGAGGCTATAGGAATTAAATAATTAAAGTTGGTAGCCTCGAACAATGGGAAAATCCCATAGAGATATATTTGCGGTCGAATATAAAAAGTAGTATCCACTGCCACCAGCCAAAACTTGATCAGGGGGGACGGAGACGTGCCCCCTCGAATAACAGACCCCGGGGCAATCGAATTGCCCCGACCAGTACGTCCACAATATGATGGTTTGTACTCGTTTCTGTTCGTAATTTAGGACTAGTAAAGCCAATGGTGACTTTACATGCCCTGGGAGACAGTAGTCAGTCGTTAAGGCTCATGTTACGCTCAGGTGGGCCATCGTCTCGGGGTGTATTGCCACATTAATGTTACGCCCCCATAGAACATGAGCTTCTTTGTGTTTACTGTAAGGAGCAACTCTATACCCTTTTTTAAAAATAGAAATACGCTATTTTATAAATGCTTTGGTTTACTTTGGCGTTTGCTCTGTGCGTTACTAGCAGTTCAACTCCCAACCGTGATTCTGTACTTGTCAGATTCTCCAGCGACTTTGAACGAGTTGTAATTGGCAAAGCAGAAAAGGTGATCGTAATCCTGCAGTTCATAATTCCCTGTTTAAAAAGAATATAAATACATTATGAATGCTGCACAAATAGCCAGTGCCTGTATTTCACTAAGTACCTAAGAATCAAGGAGAGGAAGTCACATGTCCTTTGGCTCCAATGACGTCAAACGAAGTGACATTGCATGACCTTTGGGCAATTATTGGCCATTTTAAATTTTCAAGGAAAAAAACGAAAATGAAATGAAAATATGAGGTTGAACCATGTTAGTAAATTGTAAGGCATGCCAAAACGTAATTTGACTATGGGGATCTGGTACGTTTGCACTTAGTCATAGTCAGGCCCCACCCCCAAATCTTCGTCATTTCCACGGCAGAGTGCAATAGTACAGGGCAAAAGGCGGTGTACATGCGTGCAAATGCGTAAACGCGCATGGCAGGCAGAATTTAATTGTAATTGTACACATGGCAGGCAGTGTTTACAATGGATACCAATGGCGCATAAAGCCAGTAGGCTTCATAGGCATGATATGATATGATAAGATATGATAAGGCATTTGTAACGCGCCTATACACAAGTGTTTCAAGGCGCGACGAGGCAGGGAGGGGGGAACAAGGGGAAGACAGACAACGATCCTACTAGGCCAGGTGTCATTCAGATCGCGCAAGTGCAGGGGGAGGGTGAGGGGAGAGGTGCATGGGGAAGGGGCGGGGGGAAGTGCAGTACAAGGTAAGTAGAATAAATAAATAAAAGGGCCAGCTGGTGGCAAGTGCAAGGTAAGTGCAGAACAAGTGCTGGGAAGGGGGGGCTGTAGGGATACAGAGACAGTCCCGCAGTGCAGGGGTTGCCAGGGAGGCAGTGCAAGTGGAGAGTGGCTGGGCCCAGGACCGAGGTCGGTGAGAGTGGCCCAGTTGCAGATTCAGTGCAGTTTCAGCGAAGAATTAGCAGGGGAGAGGGAGAGAGAAAGCAGAAGCAAAGAGGAAGGTTTTGAGGTGCTTCTGGAACCGGAGATGGTTCTCCTCAAGTTTCAGGGGGGCAGGAAGGCTGTTCCAGAGGGAGGCCCCTGCTGCGGAGAGAGATCTACCCCCAGCTCGTTGCTTTGAGAAGCGGCTGACCCTGAGGGAGTTGGAGACGGATGAGCGAAGGGCTCGGGAAGGAAGATATTTAGGAAGAGAGAGTTGAAGGTATTTAGGCCCCAGGCCCCAGAAGGCCTTGTGGACAATGCAGAGGGTTTTGAACTTTATCCTTGCAGCCACTGGGAGCCAGTGTAGAGATTTCAGTCCTGGAGAGATACTGACGAATCCAAGCATTTACACAGGCATGAACATGCATGCTGGCGCAAATGCTGTGGCATTTCTATGGTGGAGAGGAAGGGAACCAGCAGAAACAGAAGTTGCATTCTGCCCCACCTCTCCATACAAATGTATGAAAATGAGCCGTAACGCAAAAAAAATGCTTAAAAACCTTGCGCAAGTCTTTTATGCATTTTTCTTTTGTTACGTCATTGAACATGTGCCCCTATGTGGTAACAGGAGCAGGCAACCAGTCACTAAAATTACTGAAAGTGTAAGTAATGAGTAATTTCTTTTAAACATTCTGTAGTGAAAATAGATTAAGTAACAGAGATTGCAGAGCAGTCTACAGGGATTGCAAGAAACAGCATAGGGTTATCCAATGCTATCTCTAAATAATACCTCCATAAGCACTTGCATAAGCCCATTTATCTCTTGGCAGGGAAGAAGGTTGTGTTCAAAATGTGGAAGAGGTTTCACAACATGCACAGTGTCAGATCAATTAGACTAGCGCGAAAAAAAAACACCATGTGCATTTTCTGGAACAAATTATGGATTCTCCAACAATAGCTTTCACCATACAGAAAATATTTTTAAAGTAAAAAGTACTTTATTCTTTATTTTGTTCACATCCAACAATAGCTTTCACCATACAGAAAATATTTTTAAAGTAAAAAGTACTTTATTCTTTATTTTGTTCACATGTGAAAAATACACCAGTATGGATAAAGTAGTATGCTAATGAGAATCAGTCAATAAACTGATTCATATTTCCTTTTTCTGTATTTGTTTTTGAAGTTTCTCTAATTATTGTTTTCTCTCTTTCACTCGTATATGTAAGCAGTGCAATATGTATCATATGCCGCTTTTGAAAATTTCGCAAAGTTAAGAAAGCGTCAGTGGGCCAGTGCAAATCATAAAAAATCCTGCTGAAGATGGCAAAGGCACAACACACACAAGGGTCCTCATTATAAGTTTGCCGGTCTGGAAGAAAATGCCAGTAACAACGGCTACTAGCACCTTTTCCGGACTGGCAAACTACAAGTCTGTTGGTAGGGGCAGTGAACTACCAGCAGGCCTGACCTCCCGGTAGTTCAGGCCCCTATCGGCAGAAAAATCACTGAAGCACTGGCACTGTTAGTAACTTCAGTGATGCCATTCCCGTGGATCCCTATGGAACTACATGAGAATGGAAACTTACCGTTCCTCCACCGCCTGAAATATCCAGGTATTACCAGGATATCAGGCGGAGGAAACGGTAAGCCAAGGTTGCCGGTAACACCAGCGGCCTATTGGCAACCTCGTTATAAGGGCCAAGGTCTAGATGTTTACAAGTAATCCTCATTATGGCGAGTCATCACTTCCATTAACCATATTTACTTAATGAAATTAGGTCCATATGATGAAACACGCATTCTGCTGTCAAATAAATGCGTCATGGTTGAGCTATTAAAAATCACCCATGAAAAATCCTGGGTCACTAATGTTTCCTATATACCACCACCACAAGATCACAGGCAATCCCGCAGCCAGCTATACCCTGCTATTGAAATAGTACAAATACAATTTCTAGCACAACCCCAGCGCAGCACATAGTATTTTTTAATATTTCTATCGCGGGGGGACTGTGAGGTTGAAAGCCCTAAGCTGTATCTCTGGTGTAAAATGCTATTTTTTCATTTTGCTCCGACTGGTTCACTGATAATTCTCGAATAAACCTTAATCAAATGCCTTATTAGGAATGCAAATCTCATAGGTGCACCTACATGTTCTTAAAAGTTGTTGTGTTATGGTGCACAAAAGGTGCCCTTCTCCTTTATTTTAGTTTCTTTACGCAGAGGATTGTGTTGGCTTCACTGGCTGTTGGCAACCTTTGTGAATCATAGAGCAGTAAGAACAACTATAACCACAGATGTTTCCCCCGGAACCTCCATGTACATCCAGGAACATGTCCAACAGCCTAACATTGTGGCATGTGCGATGAGTCGGAAACAAATGTTGCCATGTATGGTCCTGACCGCAAACATCCTAGATAGATAGCTTCTTATGATCTTTTTAATTACAATTTTTATTCTGCTTTAAAACCATCAAGCACGGTCACATCCTAAAACATAATTTTGTAACCAATAAATACAGATAAGCGGGATGAGCTAACGCAGCAGGGGTACAAGGATGTCGGCGGTGCACACAGAAGTGTGCTGCAGTAAGGTAAGTGGGGGTGTGCGGTTTTAAGGATTGCGGGCCGGGACAGGCGGGCAAAAGTGATCTATCTGATCACTGTACCAGGACGTAATTGGAGTCGACATTTTCATCAGCGGAATTACTGGCGGCGCAGTGATCACATAGATTCCTCTTGTTCTTGCAGCTTTAATTAATTTGGAGCGGGTTATGCCTTTCACGATCTGGGAGGGTTTCCATGCTTCAATCTCACCCAGAGCTGACAGGGTGTCCTTCACATGTTTCATCCACCCAAGGTGTCCCCACATCCCAGATCTCTGCCCGTAGGTAGATACTGGTAAGGCCTGTTTGTTGTACAAGTCCAGGGCATGAGTAAGAACTGCAGATGCAAAAACCACATAGGATTAGATACATGAAATCCATTTGGATATAACCTTGAATCCATACCCAAGTGAAATACAGTGAATATTCCCTCGAAAGTTTGATTTCAGCACTCTCACCGGTTGGGTGGCTGCCATATGGCTGAATGGTTAAATGTCATTATATTGTTGCTAATGCACTGATTATGACTTTTTATCCGTACAAACAAGTGCTAAAAGTGCTGTTTTTTGGCAACCAAAAAGAAAAGAAATGTGATTAAAAACTAAAAGAAAACACTGGGGGACAAGTGGAGGGGTTAATTCATTAAAGCCCCCACTCCAAAATAAAATAATAATAACAGCAGTTACAAACCATTACTTTTGGGCCAACAGAAACACTGCCAGCATTTTACCATCCAAAATAATGACATGGAACTCTTTGAAGGGATGCAATTTTGCATTTGGTAGCTGATACACCCTCTCACCTGCCAAATACCTGCATCTCCAGCTATACCTAGTTGTGGAAGGAACAAGAAACTGCCCAAAGGTGCTCTTTGGACTTGTATTCTTCCAAGACCCTTTCTGATGGTGAAGCTCCACCACTGTGTTCAGACACCAGAATGTTTTCATTTGCCCGGAGAAGGGTCAGGTTTGGTGTTCTCTTCTGTCAGATTGTGAGCAGAGTTGAGTAGTCATCTCCAGAAACATTTCTCCCTGAAAGCTTTGCAACTCAGCCAAGTGTGGACTTACCACAAAAAAGATGGAAGCCGAGGACACTAAATGCACTGGTTGGCCATGGAGCCTGTGACATGTGGTTTCTAAAGTCATTTTGCAACCAAGTGCAACCACTCCAGCCTCGTGCACAGAGGGAGCTAGTAACTTGTCGAGTGTAGAGGCGGCAATTCTTAAGCACATCCAGGGTGGAGCCTGTGAGGATATCCAGAATGGTGTCCTCACCTTCTCCCCTGCATTTCATAAGGATATGGATGGGCCATCAACAAGTGACCCACCCTGGCCCTGAAGAGAATTATAACAGTATGGTTAATATGCTAAGGACGGTCCTACAGACTTTATGAATCTCTCATAACTGAACCTTTTCCAACAGTAGATAAAGAATATATTCTCATGATTTCTCTATGTGTTACCTTCTATTTGTGTTCACCCCATTTCCTCCTTAAGAGTTGACATTGACTGATCGACCATGGCTACCACTACTTGCGTCAGGGAAAGTTTGCAGGAAACTGTTTGCTCAGGATTAGTACATGCTCTCCCACCCAAAGCACAGAGCTAACAGAAATCACCTTAACATGGCCCATTCTAGAAAAGAAAACGCTACTTCAAGCACGCCTCGGCTTTGCAACAGAAACAGCAAATACTATGTCTGCCATCAGGCACACCTACACCCTTCCACCTGAAATGAGAACGCAGGACGAGCCATTTGTGCCAAGTAACACACAGCACATCACCACCCAATAGCCATCACTGGAAGTTCACCTCCAGTTCACAGCCAGATGGGCAATGCATGGTGGCTATGCAAATTAACTCACGTGTCAGGCCTTTGTGCCAGGAAAATGTCTTTGTCTATAGGGCAGTGCTATTTTAATTGTGGGTGTGTAAGTGCTGTGCCTACTCCCATGGGTGCCCATTAGGACTACTCTTATGTCTACAACATAACAAACAGGATAGCAGGGGTTTTTGGGGTAAAGTTAACTAGCAAGAGGGACTCCGATCCTAAAAGTGATCCTGGAGCAATGAGGCACCGCTTCAGATTTTCTAAAGAGAGTAACTGTAACCTGAACACCAATCTTATTAAAGCACTGTCCATGTGTGCTATGCAGGCAGGAGGCAGCATCAGCACACACTTTACAGCATGTGTCGGCGTAACAACTGCCGGAACACCAATGCCACCCAGGCCCAAAAAAACACATGCAGCCAAAGAAGGTGAGAGCACAGGCTGCTGCTAGCACTTTAGGCATTTTTTCAACCCATGACGGATGTCTCTTAAAGATGGTAGCTGGAGTTTCCTTAAGGTAACCAAGAGCTCGAACATGGATACATATACTATGCCCATATCTTTGAGATGATTGATGGCATCCGACCAGCCCCGTATACACCAACGTTGGATCTCAACAAAGAGAAGACATGTTTCTCTTCATGCATGTGGATGTACCCGTTTACCAAGATCCCATTCAGACGTGCCAAGGGGCCAAGCAAGTGCCATCTAACCATGTCATGGTAGGTATGTTGAAATTTTGGTGAGGAAAAGCACTGTTCAGCGTCATGGGGATGAGTTGCAGACAGAGCAAATCATTTAAACCCTCATATCCAAGAAAAATCTCAGATTATTCCAAGAGCAAGCACTATTATAGAAGACGTTTCCCATATTTATCAACTGTGATTGTCCCGCTGACTTATCAGCTAAAGGGAATCAAGCCTAACCAACTCAAGTAGACGATGGAAGCAAAGGAGACTTTTGTGATGTTGAAGTGATTCCTTTGCCATCTGCCCACCCCATAATCCCGGATTTTAATGAAACGTTTACCATGTAGACTAACGCTACAGATGTTGCCCTGGTTCAGAATGGGGTTGATCAGTTGATCCCCTTTATCTGCCACAAGTTGTACACCCCAGAAAACTTAGCTGTGTTACAGTAGAGATGTAATGTTTGCCTGTGAAATGGGCCCTTGATGCCCTTCAGTACTAGCTAAGTGGCTGAAAATGTGTAATGGCCACCCATGTCTAGTTAGCCGGGAACAAATAAGCGGATCATGTAAGGGTATTTACCTATCCAACCATGCTTCTTTACCATGGTCCATAGGGAATGGTGCTCACAGGTCAATGTGAGCATTTCAGTCGGTATATGATAGATAATCCAATGGGGAGCTCAAAGGAAGATGGGGATGTATGTGACAATGTTCCCTGCATGACCTTTGTGTGTGGGGGTGGTTCAGGGGGCCCGGACTCATCACCCACTACCTGATGTGAGGCCTAGCGGAAACATAGTGGGAACCCCTGCTCCTTCGGAGCACTGGGGGCCAGGCAAGGGGCCTACACATGAGGTTCAATACCTCTATTGGCCATTTAAAGAATATGACACAATATGAGGCATTGACAGCCGCTGCATTTGAATATACAGATCCTTGAGTTCAAAGAGTGTCATAGGAGAGTCGGACAACACCATCCACAGGCAAGACATTACTCCCATAGGCACGATAGCTCACGATCTTGAAGTGGAAGAGCTGCAAGACCCACTGACACGACATTGCAAACTCTACATACACATTCCTACAAGGGTGCATAGAAATGAAAAATTCCAAAATGGCAAACTGGCCCTTTTAAAGCTCCGTCCGTGCAGTGATGCCCGAAGCGAGGGTGCCATTTAACACATGATTTCATCATAGCCCTACAGATTGGCCAATTCTGACACTGACAAATTATCATAAAAAGGTACCAATCATAGGAAGACCAGCCCAAGAACAAGGAAGAGATTACTGTAACGCCTGGGCAGAGAAGTGAGGGTGTGGGTGCTTGGAGTAGCTGAGTAGAGACAGGTTGGGAGAATGAGTTGAGGATTTGGGAGGAGGTGAAGGTGCAGGATAGTTCAAGGTGTAGGTGGAGATGGAGATAATTAAGTATTGGAAGTGCAAGGGGAGGTGGGGGTGCAGAAGGTGATGAATGATCATAAGGACTGGAGAAAACCACAGGTGGAGGAGGTGATCTTCAAGGAGTAGGCCAACCAGTTCAAGTGTTTGGATTGAGTGAAGTTCAAGGAGGACAGGAAAGAGCAAGAGAGGTTGGAGGATATGAACAAGTAGAAGGAGAGTATGTTTTAAGTTCTGAAGAGAAGAGAGAGGAGACATGACAAAGAGGAAAGACCAGGAGTTGGAGGAAGAGTGAAGGATTAGGATGTATGACAGAAGCACAGTCGGACAGCCCTTGTGTGCAGGGACAGTGCTTGTAAGAAATAGATGCAACAAAAGCCTACCCATTGTCACAGAGAAGTGGGAGGAGGAACAAGCATGTGGTGGAACATCAAGGGGGTTAGTCGGCATCCAACTTGAGTGACAAACTTTATTCATCATATTTATTTAGTATATTTGAGCCATTACATCTTTTTATTCTATAGGATTACAATGTGAAAACACACACATGTGTGTATACATACAGTATACAATATAAAAAGAATAGAGGTGCAATGCAAAGAGCATCAGCTTATTCTACAGTAAGGTTACAATATGAGTAACACTCCGTACTTATATGTGAATTGCAATCAAATTACAATAACAAGGTCAGATAAGTGAATGTACAATAATAGAATCAGTTTTGAACATCAATACATGTCCAAAATAGGCCTAAAATAGCTTTAAGGTTAATTGTAATGAATCAGAGGTGATCATCCTAAAAACCCTGGCCTGGACCCCTCCTCATGGTTAGCAGGGGAAGGTATTATGTGGGAGGATCACATATGGGGAGGTTCAGGTCAGGAAGAATGGGAAATACTTTGAATATTTTTCCTAATGATCAAACCGAATGGCATATTGTAAAGTTGGAAGTTTTGAGACAAAAGGGAATAAGAACATTATGGACTCCTAGTCTCATAATGCCCTGAGTACTGGGACGAGGAAGAGGAGTTCAGAGTTACAGAACTCTAGTGTTCAATCTAGTGGTCATAATAACCCACAGCTTAGTGGGGCCTTTAAACATTTAAAGGCCTTTCACCTGACAGAGAAAGAGTGGAAGCAGCAGAAGTCTGAGGCAGATGCAGGAGATGGAGCTGCCACTTTTGCTTTTGTGGAAGCGGGATGCTGTGTCAAAGTTGTGGCAGAGGTTGGGAGTCCTAGAGGTTGCAGAGAGTGAGCAGCAGGAAGTAGTATGGAAACTGGCTGTCCCGAGTGAGAGAGAAGCTCTCCTGGTCTGGCGTGTTGGTTTTGTGTGTGTCATGCACTGGAGTGCGAGCCGAACAGAGGCAGCTCCAACTGCAGGAGGCACGAGCAACGGAAACATTACTGGAGCTGTCAGATGCCTGTGTTCCAAAGTAAGAAACATGACCAGCGGGTCCAGCGGAGACGTTCAGAAAGACTGGTGAGTTTGCCTTGGTTAGGTGACCTCCGGGGCACTCTGAAACAGACCACTGGCTCCAAAGGAAGGTATGAAATAATGAACTAATGAATTAAGGCAATTCGGACGCAACTATTATCTTAAGAAAGAAAGGGAAGAGAAATATTGTAACCACCATTGTTAAAGCAAAAAGGGGGCCATATGATAAATGGAGACATATTTATTCATTTCTCGAGATACAGGGATAACAGCAACACTCTGTCCCTCCGTGATGTTCTCACCCTGGGTTGCTCTGGTGCACCGCCTATCTAACAGGATAGGAAGGAGAGTAAACCTACCCTATTGCTACAATGAGAATGATATTTTTACTATAAAACATAATCTGGGAACCCATGATTGAGAAGCGGTAGCATATAGATAGATTGAATAACCGGATAGGGGCTCCACTTTTAGTCATACCTATCCTGTGTAACTGACGTCTGCCTCAAACTCAACTGTAAAACATTCCTAAAATGATCTGAAATGCTTCTCATCGTATTGAGAGATGACTTTAAATACTTTCTAGACTGCCCAAGCTGATACTCAACTTCATTCTTGTAGTCGCTGGTATTAGAATGACCACTTCATCAGCCTGCTTAATCAATGAGTCTTCATGGAAGAATTTTACATCCTGAATTTCAGCTGGTGCAAAGTTATGATGTATCCTTCTAGAGTTGCACTCCAGATGCTTCAAATCCAATTCTATATTACATCCATTATGGAAAAATTCCCAATTGTCTGGGTTCATTTAAGTTTCTTCTTACAGGTGTTTAACATCGGTACACCTATACATATTCTGATCCTTGCACTGTGGCATGATCACAATGGGTTGTGCCAATTTGTCATGCACCTGGATAGAGCAGGTCCACTGCATTGGAATCATTGGAGCAACGATGGACATGGTTGTTAATTTGACTGCTAAAGCAATTCTTGGTTGTGTACATGCTCCACAGACTTGCTGCCTGGATAAAAGTCACAGAACGCGTGCTGATCCCGAGTTCCCTGCAGGGACGTCATTTCACCAAAATGCCAGGGGTAGCGGAAGTGACATCACAGCACAACACCCCCAAGAGTGACATCACAGGAAGTGATTTCATTTGACCACACCCCCACAGGAAGTGATGTCATTTGACTGTGAAAATGCCCAATTACACAAGCTGTGGTGCTACCGAGCTTTATGGTGGAAATAATTGAGATTCTGAAACACTGGAAAGTGACCATGAGACCCCCCTTACTATCTCTAGATATAGTGATCAATGGAATGTTTATTTATTTACTTATTCATTCATGTATCATGTGGTTATCATTCAACCTTTAATAACAAATACAATGATTACAATCTAAATTCCATTAAAAGTCAAAAGTTAGAACATATAAAGGAATGTTTAGGCTTTCCTATGTCCTGGTGGTGGTAAATCAGTGCTGGCAGTATTTACCACCTTACTCTACTGTACTCATTTTTCACTAAATAAAAAGTCCTGATAAAATAAATGCACAAAAATACAAAGAAAACAAAGAGATGCTCTCATCCGCATTTGCCATAACTCAGGCATTAGTTTACCCAAAATCCTTACAATAAAATGGGCCTTGATTCGTCTAGCACAAGCAAAGCATGTTTTAATAAAGGATAACATAAGGGATGAGGCAAAGATTACTAAATAAATCCTCAGTGGGCCTGGAGTAGAGGGATTTAGTAACAGGAGCATGTAGCAGACAACCAGCTCCTTAATAATTGGGAGTCACGTGCCATTTTTCATTGTGGCTGAGGGCCGAGTGTGGGTAGAGGGGTCAATGCTCGCAGGCAGAAAGATGTGGAGGGCGACCCAGTGGAAATTGTGGGTAGAAGAAGCAGTCTATAAAGGCAAGGGCACATGTCAAGCAGTAATAAGCATAACAGAGGCTGAAGACATTATGGTAATGTATGTTGTGCCTCTGCCATAAAAGGACAAAGTGAAGGCGAATACAGAGTTTGGGGAGGGAGAGACAGATAGATGGAGGGCGGGTGGGACATGGGAGAAGCGGGCACAGTTTGTTATTTGTTTATAAATTGGGGTTTAGGGGAGAAGAGAGAGCAGCACGGCTGAGCGTAATGTGTTTTTCAAGGCGTAAGATAGACTTGGAGGGAAGTGCCAGCATTCAGCAAGGATGTGAAGTAGGCTTACTGCTTGGACAGCAAGCCTAAATGATGCAATCCGCACGTGCGGCAATATATTTTCAGAGCCAAAGTTGTGCAAACTGTTTTGTATTGTTGAAATGCTAATAAAAAGAACTTTTAACAAACTGAAGCCAAGTCAACATTTTTATTCTAATATTATCCGTTTTAATGGTTTCAACTTGAAAGCATGAATAAACCAACAGCATAGCTGGAGTAACCAATTCTGAGGCATTCAGCAAGTGACAATACATATTTTGGAAAATGCAAAACACTGTTGCCGTCAGCTACTTCAATTGTTTTTAAATCATCCAGTAACATATTCCAGCATCTTATGTTTATTTAACTGGATGCAAGACTTGGGCAACTGTGACAGTTGGTAAGGCAAACAGGTGCTGCGTCCTGCGTGACTCGGCCCGGCACATATTTGCAACGTTAGTAAAATGAATTTGGTGCTGCCGTCGGCTGCGGCACCAAATTCATTTTACTAATGTTGCAAATATGTGCCGCCGGCGGCACCTTAACAAGCTGCCGCCGGCCCGGCACATATTTGCAACGTTAGTAAAATGAACTTGGTGCACCGTCGGCTGCGGCACCAAATTCATTTTACTAACGTTGCAAATATGTGCCGCCGCCGGCAGCTTAACAAGCCGCCGCCGGCACATATTTGCAACGTAGTAAAATGAATTTGGTGCCGCAGCCGACGGCAGCACCAAATTCATTTTACTAATGTTGCAAATATGTGCCGGCTGTGGTTTGCAATGTGGTTAAGCTGCCGCCGGCAGCACATATTTGTAACTTTAGTAAAAATGAATTTGGTGCTGCGGCCGTGACCGTCGGCGACGGCGACGACCATGGACAACCGGTCAACTAACTCACCTGCCTGCACTGCAGCCTGAGCCTCATCGAAGTAGTCACTGGCCTGCTGCACCTGCCTTGCCTTCTTCAGTGGGGCACTGGGGGGTGGGTGGTCGGATCATGGTGGATGCCTACAGCCTGCCTGGACACAAACAAACTGGAGGAGAAGCACACGTTTCGGAGCGCACATGCATCAATAATAAAAATGGAGGACAAGCGTCGCAGCACGCTGTGGCCACGCCCCCTCCTCCTCTGATTCGTCAAGAGCCGGAGGTCGCAAGAGATTTGCAGAGGTCGCTGGCCAATCGCCAGCGGTTGCTCTTGCGACCTCTGGCAACCCCCAAATGACATCCCTGGTTCCCTGCGTTCACATCATGCACGTGGTGATGCTTTGATCCTTCCTCTCCATTTGGAGGGGAGCACCAGAATTACTGGTAAATAGGTAACACTTGCATGTTTCAAAGTGACTCTAATTTCCTCATGAGAATATTTACGAATCTGGCAATAACCTTTACAGGAACTCTACACACTTGGAAAGCTAACCTTGATGTCATCTTAGCCTGTGATGATGTTCTTGTCTTCCTTTAAAGTTGGATGACACAATTGATTTTTATAATATACAATTCAAATAAATAAGTGCAAAACTAAAGCCATGGCAGTTCTATCCACACACTCTTTAATGATACCAATACAATAATTAAATGACGAAATCCTATACTGCCAAAGGTACACAGAGGGGTCAAAGGCTTTTATGCACAATGTTCAATCTTTTATTATAACTTGTATCAGAGGTATTTCAATCATAAAGGCAAAACAGACAACAACATCTAGTGGCTTGGGGTCATGATATACTCTGTGGAAATGGGGTTAAGCAGCAGAAGCTTAAAAACAACATGGTGAGTGACAAAATAAAAGGAAATTCCAAGAAGATATTTATAAAAGTAATAGTCTTTTCTAAAGACACAAAGCTACTAAACCTACTGATCACCCACCTGTGAAGTGAAAAACCAAGTAATAGAGTCTGAATATACACTTATAGACAGGCAGGTAAAACTGTGGATCGTACTGGTGGAGGGATATAAAGAATAGCTAAATATTTGAAGGAAAAGAGAAACACAAAAATAAACCACTGTCTTAATTTTCTTTGACCAATGCTGGAATTCAGATTTAGCTAGTCTTCAGGGTGCAAGATAAGGCTAAGGTGGTCAGGATCACGAGACTTAGACCACAAGGCCTCCACCCATGCTTGTGGCAAAAGGCACAACAACATTGAACAGCTCTTCTAGGTGTTTCCATTGGGTTGGATCTGAAACAGAAGGTTCTGCCCAGATGATTTGAAGCGAGGAGCTGGAAGATGGTTGATGAAAGTATGAATGGCTTTGAACCAGGTAACTCGACTGGCTTTCTTGGGCTGATTTGACTGGTGTAACAGTAGCTCAGGCAAAGAAGGCAGTCAGATGCAAGAGGCAATCACACAGCTTGATAACGGTTCAGCATGCCTCAATGGAATTAATCAGCCCTGAAATACATTTAGTTTCTTGAGAGACTGCAAGTGGTACAGGTCATTAATAGGGTGCTGGATTCACAAAAAGAACCCCTAAGAGGTCTCCTGTAGGCTGAAGAATATTGAGCGAACTTCTCTTCAGGTTCATTGGAGTCCTGATCACTTGGCCCTCAGTTCCAGGCATGCTTCAAAGTTATTCCATGCAGATGCCCCTTATGTCACAGTGAAGTTAGGGAAAGGGTCTCTTTCCCTCTTCTGATAAGTCATCTTCACTCCTAAGAAAGACAACAACAACACTGGGGGCTCACACTCCATTTGAAGGGAAATACTAGCCGTCGATTTGTGGCCTCCAATCCTCCTGCTAGTATGCAATAGATTAATCTACAAGTGGAGAGTCATTCATCTTTCACAGCAGCTACTGAAGTAACTTTTTCATAGAGGAGTAGCTGCGGGGCAGAAGCTAACCATGTAGGGAGAATCTAAAATGGTGGAAAGGGTCTTTCCCGTGTCAAAACCCCAATGCTGCCTCATGCTGCCCATGCTCTGATCCCCTCGATAACTAGAGCTGGGGAGCCAGGGAACTCTAGGGTAGCTCTGATCCTGGGGGTCTGGCCTGGCTTTAGGGGCGCAATGTGGACACAGCCCGAGAAATGGTGGTGCAAATTGAGAACAGGGTTCAGGGGAAGAGGGGCAGTGGACAGTGCCAGGGTAAAAAAAGGGTCTGTGGGGAAGGAAACGGATTGGTGAAATAAAAATCTCAATAGAAAGCACGAACTTCACCCTTACCTCCACATCGAAATGCTGCACCTAGGAGCACACTGTCCATGCAATCCACAGCATGCCCTACAAACCGCGCTTCAGGTGAAATGTAGAGCCTTCTTCCTTCCACCTGTCCCCCTGTTCCTGGTGTGCCGGGCCGGCAGCATTGCCTGACTTCCTGTCCTGCCGCCTCACTTCCTGTCCTGGCCTAGCCAATCAATGAGTGACTGGCAGTCAGGCAGCCGGGAACCAGAAGACCAGCAGACGCACTCCTTTAAGTGTTCTGACAACACTTACAGGAGTGTGTGTTTTTTGTGGGTCTTTTTTTTTCCTCCTTAGACGTGGGTGAGCACCGGGTGGGGCTCATGGCTGGCCCCTGCTTTGGGTAGGTACTGGCTTGAGAGGGGGTCAGGCCATAGCCCTAGGTGGGGCTTGGCCCATCCTGAATCCCACCAGGCTCACCCAGGTCTATCCATAACAATGCGCTCTGACTGTTATTTCTAAATGCTTTACTAATCACCCCCTGCTGACATGCCCCAATGATCTTGTTAGTTCTGCTGAGCCCTCAGAAGTCACTTAATGAAATGTGGATGAAGCAAGATAATTACTCTCTCAGAAAACAAAGGCAATCCTGGGCTGGGTCCCTGCCAGCTGGGGGAAACATATGTGAGAGTGAGCTGCAGATTGATTCATGTTCGCAAAATCTCAGGTCCAATCACAGGCAGACCATTGTTAAACCTTTCAAATTATAAATACGGGATTTAACAAAACGTAAGTTCCGTAGATCCGACAGCAGAATCATATAGAGATAAGTTGCTTTATATGTCTATCTGGCCTGCATACAGTTTTGAGGCTGGTAAGCCACTACAGCCTTCTATCACAGAAAAATAAAAATGCCAATATATTTTTACACATGCTTAAAATAAACTCCATTTTACTTAAGCACAATTTTGGGCTAGCAGACACTTGCATTAATCATCTACTTTTTTCTAATTAGTAGTTTTGGTGCACCAACGGCAAGGTGTGACAATTGAAAACTGTAAAACATTAGCCCACTTTTCTAAATCCAATAAGCTGATGTGAATATTATCACCTTTACCTCACAGAGCATTTCCTCCAACTCAAGGGGAATGTCCTAAACCCCCCTCCCCCCAGTAAGAGCTGTCATAGGAATAGAGGTAGAGGAAAGCATATGCATGTCACTGTGCATCAGAACAGAGAGTGGGCAACAATACCTCTGCAATAGGTAGCCATTCTCACTCCTCTACACAGGATTGATTTACTAATGCCATGTATTTTATTGATGATTCACTGCTCAAACCTTCTACTAGCCCCTTTCCTATCAAAACATGGACCATATACAGTATGGCAATATACAGTACTTCAAATAGATGCCCCCCACTTAATACATCTACTTCTGACTTAATGATAATAAACCTTGTAAATATTATTGTAACTATACATAGCACACTCAATATGCAAAACGTTATGCAGTAATATGCATCTATCATTGTTATTACCCCTGTGTCCATTGAAGACCAGTCAACCATCTCAGAAGCATAATAGCTACTTTAAAAGAAACTGAATACCTTATTGATTCTCTGTACACAATCTCATGAAATGAACTGCCTTCTCAATACCTCTCCTCGTCCCCAATGCGATTTTTAAAATGGTCAAAACAGTCCCTCATACTCACTACTGTGCTTAGAGGGTAGGGAGAACAGGGACGTCATTTCACCACTTGACCCCTGATGACATCACAGGAACTGATATCATTTGACCCCACCCCGAAGTGATATCGCGGGAAGCGATGGAACACAAACCTTTCACCCGTTGCCAAAACAGGAAGTGACATCACAGCATTGTACAGTACGAAAAGTATGGTTACGATATCACTATAATGTGATGTACATTTCATGCAAGAATGGATTGCCATATGTAGCGTTAAGGTCAGTGTGTATAGGCCCATATTACCAAATTACTGTGAATGCAAGCAGACGTCCATGACCAAATGATAATGATGTTTTACTATATAGCACTTACACTTAAGCGCTTTATGTAGAAAAAATATACACCCAATATCACCCAACCTGTCTTGGTACTCATTTATCGACCTCAGAAGGATTAAAGGGTGAGTTGAGGCGTTTAAGAACAGACTAAATCAGTGACTCACCCCCTGAAGTGTGCCTGAAATAAACCTTTAATGAGTTTAGCAATTATTGTACAGAATTCCAGAAAGACACATTATTTGGTTTCCTATTCTTTCTTATTCAGGGTCAGTGCTGAAAGTGTTAGACTTGTGGCACTCCTGTTCTTATTTGTCTTATTATTTTTTTTTTAAAGGGCCTGAACATGAGAGCCAGCCACTCCAGGACCTTGCATTACAAAAAACGAAAAAACGAAAAAAAAAAAAAAAAAAAAAAAACGAAATTTTTTTTTTAATTTCTTTTTTTTAACAGAGGTCGCAAGGGAGACCACAGAGGTCGCAAGGGAGACCTCAGAGGTCGCAGTTGCGACCTCTGGCGACCCCCAAATGACGTCCCTGAGGGAGAAGAGAGCTGAAGGGTGGATGCCTGGAGCTTGGATGATAACTTGCGGTCTGCACACTCTAAGAATAATCCCCAAAAATATCAAATCCAATTGAAAAAATCACCTATCAAATTGACCAAGGTCTCTTAGCAAAAAGCAAAAAAAAGGTAAAAAATGGCTTTACATTTTTAAGTGTCAATTGGAATTGACCATGATGCAAACAACAGCCAATTATAAATAAAATATGTCTGTTGGTGGTGAGCTGATTGCCATGAGTAGGAATGCTTCTCTATGCAGCTCAGTCAGAAATAGCAGTTCTTCTCAAGAAGTAAAAAGGAGAGCCTTTTTGAGACTCTGGAGCCCAAACACAGATGATCCCCCTCCTCTCTCCAAAGGCATGGGTCCTTCAGCTCTGCCTGCCTCCAGCCTTGCCTCGTCCAGAATCATGAACAGCCCTGACTGCCCCCACTAGAAGTCAGCCTTTTATAGCATCAAAATGTTGTTTACATAAGGCAAACCCAAGAAGGCAATTATCTGTAAGACTTGAAGCCACATCATCTCTAAGACTTCAAGCTGAATTATCTGCATGCCCCATCTGTCAACAATCTCCATCATGTCTGGGGCGAAGCTGGAAGCCCTGTAGTCCATTGTAGTATTTAAGGACTTCGTTCTGAATGTACCCTTTAAAATAACAATTTACTAAAACAAACATAACAATTGGAACACATACCAGACCATTGAAGTGTAGCCCAGAAGTAATGTTATTGTGGTGCACCTGTTTGTTCCAAAACAACTGATTAGTCTTGCACACAGCCCAGAAATTGAAACTGAATGGAAAATATGTTGATATCCGCTGATATATGCTCACTGCATGAATACATTTCAATGAATTTTACTATTTACATGCCAACATGCCTACTGACTACATGGCATGAGATATTGTTCAACGCTAAGCATGACATAATTACATAACAGAGCATTTAAAGGAAACATATCAACAATGCTTATTTACAGTGCAGTGTGCACATTTCCCTGCTGTATGTAATTTGCCCTATAAGAAGGCATTGTTGCATATCAGCTACTGGTGTGTCAGTAGACTTTGTATAGCAAAATGTTTACACATGTCTATAAACGGATGTCAAATGATCCAGTGACACACCCTATGTGCTGACTGGCCCACTTAGTTACAGACCACAAAAAACATGTTTTAAGGCACAGAATGATTTATGGAAGTGAAGCTTTTTGACGGATGACACTTTCATGTAAATCCATTAACTCGGACACCCTCCCCGAACATTCTGACACACACACAATCACACTCATACTCATTCACCCATCAGTCACTCACCAATACACCTTTTCTCACATTCACTCATACTGCGTTCTCCACGTGTACATCCACCCAGAGCATTCACATATGCTGCATTCTCATTCACACGTGACAATACATGCACTGACACCCATACATACACACACACATCATTCACATGCCAATATATACATACATACACATCCAACATGCACACATAACACACACACACACACACACACACAAAAAGCTTTCTTGCCTGTTTCACACATCACCTTCTGTCTGCCGACTGCTCCAGGTACCCGGCTCCCGTGCTCCACAGAGACAGGAATCAAGAAGCAGGGAGAGATTCCTGGTTCCTGTATGATGTGGTACAAAGGACAGCTGGAGGCAGAGCCCCCTACTCCTCATGCCGTCAGCCACCACAGTCGTTCCGTCCAAGCCGCCCCCCTGGTTTTAGTCAGGTTGAGGGCTGAGGCAAGCCACCCCATCACAGGGGCTGCAGGCACCCCTGCTACACCAGTGCAGACAAACACAACTAACACGCGCCTTTGTGGATGGTGCAGGATCATACACAGAGATGCACACCCATCACAAACAATATCCTGTGCTTGACAGATGAACGTGAGTAACAGGAGTCCCTTACAGGAGTACATAACTGGTGGAAGTAACATAAACACAGAAGTCATGCTTGGTATCTGTGATACGGACGTACTTTAGTACCCAGAGACAATAGTAATATGTAGTAACACTACCTTTATTAATAATGTAAGTACGAATGACAAACGTGCAGTATGCAAAGTAAAACACACCAAAATGAGGAAAAAAGAGTTATGGTCACTATCTATAAAAATGTGAAGCCCACTAACGTTGGGAATGCCAACATTAAGCTAAAAACACTAAGTCCAAAGGTAATAAAATGTAGGCTTCAAAAGTTGGGAATGCCATTTTTTAACATTCCAAAACACAATTCAAATGTGCAAATTTCCTAAACAACGTCCATCACACTGCTAATTAAACATTCCCTCGCACCACACTACTACTTCACAATGCAGCCTATACATATTAGGCAGGTTTCCTCGATTCTTTGCTGAAAGTGATTATTGCAAAACGGTGGGTAATGTGGTGGTAATGGGGTTGTAGTCTGAGGACTTTGTATTATTGTATTTGTTCACTTGGACTGGGCGGATATGCGAGGTTTGTGTGCGTTCTGCATCTTTTACATGCTTGTTTGTGTGTGTGTTTTGATGAGTTCCCCCAAAGAAAACAGTTTGGTGGCTGTATATCTATGTGTGTTTGTTCAAGCATTTCCTATTTCTGTTTGGTTTTCTGTGTTTTTTTGGTTTTCCTTGACATGCTCGCAATACATATATAGTCAAAGAAAAGTGAATAATGAAAAATTGCTCAGCCCAATTTTCAAATATTTTGTGGTGTGCACTATAATCTAAATTATAGATGTATGGCAAACATCTCCTAACCTTAAGAGTACAATGTTAAGATATTCACCCTGACAGTATGTTCTTTTATGAGGGGGGCAGGGTGGGGGGGATGCAATTTGTAAAGCACACCATTTAAAAAAACAGTTTTTTAAATAACCGTCATTTTGAACCTTCATTTAGCATTTTTTTGTGGTTTTGTGAATACTTTCAAACGTTACAGAACAATCATGTAAACTGAACAATGATTTAGAAAAAAACACTTCTGTGCATATAGATAATCGTTGACAAACCTATAAACATAGATATGTATGCAAACTAAAACAGACCTGCCTACGCCTGTAAGTTGTACATCAAGCACCCTAATTTCCCAAAATCTTCAAGTAAACAAAAGGTAAAAAAATGTGCTTTTTTACCTGCATGATTTTAAGAAGAGCATAGGACACTGGTCCTGATGTGTGATTGGTTCCTGCTGCCAGTGTTGGTGCTGGAGTGGATTCTACAGTGATGGACACTTAAATGACCTCCCATTGTGAAATGCTCAAAAAAGAACACAAGCCTTTCTATGCCTAGTAAAGGGATAGAAATGCCAGTGGGACAGTAGTGGTTCGTAATGCTGGTGCCTACTTAAACAAACAGCATGAAAGGATACTCTGATGAATTGTGCATTCTCCTGCATCTATTCCAAAAAGGTGCTGGGGAATGTTTTTGGGATCTGTGCATTTTAGGTCCATCTCATTTGTGACATTTGGATGCTTTTTGAAATGCACAGAAAATCCACTTTTAAATCCTTCCTTAGGCAGCTGAGTTGAGTTGCTGCAGTCTGAGGCAGTCTACTCTCTCCTTCTCTACAGAGACTTGAGTTTCTCTTCAGTTGCTGTGTGTTCCTGTTTGTAGGAGGACCCATAAAACCCCATACTATCCGCGGAGTGGCCGCGGAGTTGGCAGCTGAGTTTGAGTTGCTGCAGTCTGTGGCAGTCCGTGAACAGGACTGGCAGACCACCACTATATGGACTCTGAAAACCCTTTGGGTGGTACGGACGAAGATGGGCGCTGGATGCGAAGTGCCAGCTTATCCTACAACAGACCAGAGTCAAACCGGGGTCCCTCGGCCCAGTCGACCCCAGGATCTCGTGGCGGCCCTCCATTGACATTGTCCAAAGAATCACTGTCCAAAGAATTAAACGGAGAAAGAAACGTAATTGCGCCAACATCAGCCGCATCAGCCGCTCGTGCGGGTCGCTTACCCCCCTTCTCCAGATTTCATCTGCCTTGGATGACTTGGCAGACTCCAGCAAACTACATACTCCAGCTGTACTGGAAGCTGTACAGGGAGGAGCATCGGGAGTAGCAATGGACACAGCACTGGACGTTCTTATACAGCCTGAGCACGTTCAGGCGGTACAAACTCCCGGCTCACCCCCAGTGCAGCCTGCCGAAGGGCGGTCTGCGAGGGATTCGCCAGCCAGTCCGAGTTGTGCCGCCGGGCTTGCTCCAAGACTTGAGTTGCAGCCCTCCCAACCACCTTCATTCAATCTCACCGTTGCTACGGCACCGATGGCGGGTGTTCGCGGCACGCTGTTCAAGGCCTCCGAAGTCCCGCTCGGAGTCCAGGGCGGTGCTGGGCGGCGCAGAGAGGGGACGGGGGTCTCCCCCCCCTCGGCACGTCATCCGAGAAAAGGCTGGTGGAGGCTTTATTCCATGCCCCAGAAGGCGCGGTCCCGCCTCTGAGTGGAGGCGCGGCTAAGTGGCTCCCGGAAGGAGTCAGGCTGATAACATCAGAGGGAAGAGCGATGTGCGCCCCCACCCCCTCGGGAACCAGTGATCAAGCAGACGACTCCATAGAAGAACTGGGAGAAGTAATAGAATCTTCTACCTCGCTGTCAGCGACCCCTCCCCCAAAAAAGAAAAACAAATTAAGAATTGGACCAAAAGTGTCCCACCTACCAACGTAAAAAAATAACAAAAAAAAAAACACTCGGCAAACTTTACAAAAAAAAAAAAAACATCTGCTTTGAAGGTACTGTCCAAAACAAGTATATGTAATTCCTTGAAGGAATACTTCATGAGCCAAGGAAAAAGAAAATACAAGTTTCTAAAAGAACTCACGGACGCAGAGATATTAAAAGTTACCATAGAACACCCAATAGGTCCAATGCAAAGTCTACCCGCCTTAGTAGCAACAAAGGACCAAAACAAAGTAAACGGCACTTTCAACGACCCCTGTGCAAGTATCGAAAACCAGAGGCCTCTTCGTCCTATTCTTCCTCCAACAGCCCCAAACTTACCACCCCAACAAATTCCAGTGGTGTCGCTCAGAGTCAAGACCTGGCGCAAGTCAATTGCACTCGCCCAACACTCAACTCTTCACCAACACCAACCCCTACAGAACTGGTGTTGCCGCGCCTTCTCTCGCCCAACACAACACCATCGGAGAGAGTGTGGCAACCTCAACCTTCGCCCGAGGACTTCCTTGCCTCCCAATTCAGGCAGACCCAGTGGTCAACCACACACGCTCGCCACCAGGGCACCCTGTACATCGACCAGTCTTATCACCAATTTCTAAGGACTCAAGTCCAAAAAAGGTGCTCCACAGATCCCTCCACTTCCGACTCTGCCTCCAATCACACCAAGAAGAAAAAGCAAATCTGGTGAGCTGCAACATGATGAAACACAGAAAGATTTGCCTCCAAAACGACTACTACTGTACGAGGCAATAAGCGACTCACTTAAGGACCAAACAACTTTACTGGCAATGACTCACACTAAACTGATTTTCCTGGAAGGATATATCACTGCTAAAGAAAAACGGGACACTGAACTGTTTAATAAAATTCTGCTGGCCCCCACGAGATCTGGGCCAACACCGGAGCTGCCACTCCAGAGAACCATTGTTATCAAGGACTCAACAGACCAAGGGAAATCACCAATACAACTGAGCAACAGTCGGTACCTAAACTACTAGCGGCAGACATAAAGTCCCTTCCTGGTAATTGTCCTGACCATCAAAGCAAACAAAAAAAGAACCAGTCTCACCCTGGTCACCCTGACCTATCCAATTTATTCTCAATTGGAACTAGTATACAGGGGTCCTCCAAGCCCTTCCTACAATCAAAAGGGCCATCAACGAAGTTGGCAGAAAACTCGAAACCTGTGGAGACCCAGTCTGGTGCACAGATGCCTGCAAAGCGGGTAGAGAATGCAAAATCCTTTCTACAGGCCGACAAAGCCTCAGATCAACCCGACCCAAAGGAAATTAAAGGACAGACTCAACAAGCAGGCCCCTCGGTCAGGCCAAAAGTGAAAGATCATAAGGAGTGTGAATCCTCGAGGCCTACGTCGAAGAGGTCTCCACCAGAGAAAAGTTTCATTCTGGCCCCTTCAAGAAAGTCACTGATCACAGCAGAGGACTTCATGAGAGACGAAAATCTCATGAACTTAACCCTCCATACATCACCTACGAGTGCCGTCGACCCCCAAAATTGGCACTTTGGCAAGCAAACCACGTTTACAAAACGTAACAAGATTGTCTCTCCAGTCTCTAAAAAACATAGAATGAGTGGTCCTCGCACAGAAGAGACCCAAGCAAACAACTCCAGATATCCAAGAGGTCGCTAAAGCTAAGAAACCTTTCATCACCTCCAAAAAACCGTCAAAAAGAAACGGATTTAAGGTCCTGTGAGAACCCAAAGCCAAGAACCAGAAGAAGCCCGGACAGTCCCCGGAGAGGATCCAGTCCGAAAAAGCAAAGCAGTCCATACAGACAAAAATACATCTCACGACTCCACAGTCCTCAGCACAACCTGTCTCCTTCTATCATCTTTAAGCTAGAACAGATCCTGCAAAACTCTGAAGCGATAACCCTGAACAGGAGCACAGTCCTGAAAATCCTGAAGCACACCAAAGACTTTAAGCACCTGACGATGGCTGACTTAATGCTAGTCGAGCCATACCACAAAGGACATAAGGCAAAGGCCTTTTTTCATGTTAAAGTACACGCAGTGAGGCGGGGTTCTAGAGAAGGCGAATCCGACCTACTCAAATGTGGATACACCATTACATAGTGGACAGGTTCAACAGATGAAGAAATCGAACACTCGACGAGTATGTACCCCAAGCCAAAACCATCCATAGCGGAAACCCAGAGGAGCCCGCATAAACACCCTAAACCAGCGAGCCATCGGATGGCCACTTTCCATGACCTTGGTGCAGAGGCCAAACGTTCAAACAGGAAAGGCAACCAAAATCCCCCGAGCGCTGTAAGAGAAAGGAGAAACCCAAGCCCAGTACCACACGGGACACCTAAAACAACAATTAAAAACTCGAACGGCAAGTCAAATGAAGCGCTGAGTGAGAGGTCTCCTCTTCCACCCCCGAAGATCTCGTCAACATTCGCTCCTATCAAACAACTGATAGCGTGGTTGCCTAAAGCTCTAACGCCCTCAATGAAGAAATAGCAATTAACACCAATGAGTCTGCTAAAGAGAGAAAAGACTCAATCACCACCTTCAGCAGCCTCTCAAAGCATGAAGACGCAAGATAGCTCCGTCCTTAAAATGATGTCTTGGAACACAAGAGGATTTAGTCACCTAACAAGTCCATGTGAAGTCAACCTTGCGGAATACGACATCATAACGCTACAAGAAACATGGCTCATCGACAAACCAGGAATGGATGGTTTCTCAGTAATGGTCTCATCAGCCAGCAAAGATCGACTGGGTCGCCCGTCCTCCGGTCTCTTAGTAGCAGTCCGGCTCGGAGCTGGTCTGACAATTAAGAAACGCCTAGCTGCAACCCAAAACCATCTCGCGGTGTTGGTGGAATGGGCGAGACCCTCTGTACCAACGACCAAAAAAAAGGAGATCAATTGGCTGGCCATAATTACAAAGTACTGGAATCCGCAGTCTATCACAGATGAGAAATTCCTTAAAATCATCGAAACAGAGATTGATGGAATTTTGGCAGCTCAGGAAGAGCCACTAATCATAATAAGTGGGGACTTAAATGCTAAGTGCCCGAAAAATGGCCAGAACACCAGCCACTCACGACCAAAAATCCAGGTAGAGTGTCGAGGGCAGAAATGGCAATCTCTAATGAATACCAGAAATCTTCACAACATCGAGGAGGCCCTGCCCCCAGTATGTTACATTCCGACCTGGGAAAGAGGCGCTCAAAAGGGGAACATTGACGACATCTTTACATCAGAGGATCTGCTTACTCGGATCACATCATTCGAAGTCCTACGGACCACCGCCAGTGACCATAATATCCTGAAAATCAGTTGGCCCTCGGAGTTTAGCCCAAGGGAGTACTCGTCTGAGGCAACGGAACCCACAGCCCAAGAAAATCATCTCAGACTCACGACTGAAAGGATGAGAGAACTTACAAGAAACTACACTAGGCAGCAGTACAGGGGGTCAGGAGTCTTAACTCCTTCATCAGACTACCAGCTTCTCCTACTCCCTTACTATTAAAATATACAGAAAATAGCAAGGGTCACTGCACACCCGATTCACGAGTACAACAGGGAGTTGGTCATTAAAAGGCGAAAACTGAGGAAACTGAAGAGGCAAGCGATTAACTTAAAAACAAACGATGCTGAGAAAATCTTCTTGGAAGAACAAAAAAGATACAAGTCATGGCTAAGATTCCACAGATTTATTCTATATCAACAAGACGCCAAAGAAATGTTAAGGAAACTGGTGGACAAAAACTCTGGAGCTTTCGACCCTCCTACCAACTAACTGTGTCGCGGAGGATGTCTGGAAATCTCACTTTTCTACCACTTTCAAGCTCCCCAAGCAGAAATCAGTCATTACGGAAGAACCCTCCGAACTTACCACCTGGGAAGACTTGTCTGATATTGACATAGTGACAGCCATAAAAAGGCTAAAACTCTAAAGAGCACCCGGACGCGATGGAATTACCAACATCGATTTGAAAAACCATCCGATAGAATGGGCCTCCTTTATCAGTCAAGTTTTCAAAAACGGTACCCTGTCTAGAACAATTCCCGGATCTTGGACCACCTCCGTGGTTGCCTCTATATACAAGAAAGGAGACAGGGCAGTCCCTGTAAACTACCACCCAATTGCTCTGCTAGACACGATCGGAAAGATCTATGGTTCGTTCCTACAAAGGAGCTTTCAAACATGGGCAAAATCTGCTCAATGCAACGACCCTTTCCAAGCGGGCTTCATGAAGAACTGTGGAACTACAGTAAATATCATGATCCTTAGTATTTTAAAGAACAAACTCATGGAAGGATCAGGAAAGGTTTTCCCCGCTTTTATCGACCTCACCCAGGCATTCGACCAAATTGACAGGGAGATGCTATAGTCAAAATTGGCCTCCTGGAACTGCCCGAACACAATACTGGGCCCTGTCAAAGCCCTTCACACCGGAACCTCAATGAGAGTTAAACTGACCCAGAAAGGCCTTCTCTCTGAAGAAATTCCAACATTCCGAAGAGTTAAGCAAGGATGTCCCCTTGCACCAGCCCTGTTTATCTCCTTCCTAGGCGATTACAAAGAGAGTGCAAATCAAATAAGATCTTTTCTGCCAAAAATTGGCCAAACAGCCTTGGCTCGACTTCTTTATGCTGATGACATTATCCTCCTCGACCAGACAGAAATCGGCCTCCAAAGACAACTGGATAACCTGGCCTCTTACATATCTGCAAACAATCTGGAGATAAATAAGGAGAAAACGAAAATCTTGATAATGGAAAAACCACCCAGAAAGAAGTAAAAAAAATCAAGCTGGCACATTGAAAAAGCTTCCCTGGAGGTAATCAAAAACTTTAAATACCTGGGAGTGATGATAGACAGTTCCAAAACAGAAGTATCAATGCAAAAGCACCTGTGGGAAAAAACACGGAAGCTAACAACTCAGGCTCAGATCATCGATAGGAAATATGGTCGGTTCTCACTGCTACCGGTGCTAAAATTCTATAAAGGGAAAGTGGTGCTGTGCCTGGTCTACGGAGGAGAAGCTTTGCCCGCGATCCCATCAACAATCTGGCAATAACTGGAGGGGTACTTCTGGCGGAAAGTTCGCCAATTTCCAAATTCACCATCGATTGCAGCCATCAGAAGAGAATTGGGCCTACGCTCCCTGAAAGCAGTAAAAGAGGCAGGAGAAATGGCCCTTTTCAGGAAAGTGCTCATGTCTTAATCTCCACCGCTATACAACCTGATAAAAATGGAAATGAATAACGACAGCTGTAAGATGTTGACTGCATGGGCGACCAAACAAAGAACAAGCCTGGCTAACATTGCATGCACAGAAGAGATACTGACACAAAATCCAACCGAAGTCAAAAAGAAAATGGACCAAGAAGACTGGATTGAAACCCAAACAATTGCAGAAAAAAACTAATTACTGGTGCATCTCCCTCCTCAAGCAAAAAAAAAAATTGCACGCCACGACTGAAATCATCAAAAAAGATTTCTGGACAGAGCTCTTCGCTCAACTTTCCTAAGGGCAAGGCTGAACTTACTGCCAACTAACGAAGTTTGGGCCATCAGGGGGCTCTCTACGACGAACCATTGTCGCCTGTGCAAAGTTTCATCAGAAAAGGAGTTAGTGAAACACCTTCTGTTAAACTGCTCTAAGACTATCAAATGGAGAAGAGTGTTCCTCGGCCCTCTACTTGAACCATTCTCTTTGTTTGAAGAAGTGTGGTGGTCCCGTCTAATGAGTGGCTCAAAATCTTCATGGTCCCTAGCAACGGAAAGAATCCTAAAAGCCGCCTTGGATGAATGCGCGAAACAAGAGACGGAGCAACTCACAGTGAGCTTGGCTGACTAGTCAGGTCCAACGTCTAAAAGCAATGGACTCAAAACATATAAATCAATAAAGAGCAAAGAAAGAAAGAAAGAAAGAAAGAAAGAAAGAAAGAAAGAAAGAAAGAAAGAAACAAAGGAAGGGAAAATCATTTTCCAAAATCATAAAATTGATAAAAGCAAAAAAATAAATAAAGAAATTAAGAAATCCTTCCTTAGAAGCAGGTATGGAAGAGAGAATCAGCATGTGGTCATCTATGATGTGCACATTTAGATGCCCGTTGTGAATTGGGAGAATGTTTGTTCTCACAGGTGAAGGGCATGTGTTAGCGCATCCCTTCACCGAGGATAAACGTTTTAAAAATGGTTTTATTGAAAACCTTTCATGGGAGATTTCTCACAATGTCGCAATCCTTTCATATCACACTATATGAAGTCTCTTGAATGTGCATACTCACCTGTGCTGTGTTAGTAATGGACCTCATTACTTCATTACCCTGCTCATCCTTTGCCCTTCGATTAGTGAGAAGTCGGCAGGAAGTTAGGTGTTTTTTGGTCTAGTGGAGGTATATGTTGTGTCATTTGTGCATAGATAGAGCTCTTGCGCAAGAGTGATCACACTTGAACACAGTACATGTTCAAGTCCATCCCGACGGTCCTTTCACTGTTACTGTTTATTGGGCACCAAAAAGTTGGCAGGTGTTTCACGTTTCACAGGCCACCATTCTCTAGATGTGAGTCAGACACCTGCCACAGGCTGACTCGACCGAAGAAGGAAAATGTGTAATAGGGCTTGTTGCATGTCAATCATGTATGGAGAGAATGTCAGCATCTTCACCCCCGCAAAGTGTTCTATTGATGGGTGATTCTGAAGCTAGCATCTGAGCTATGTTTTGGTACAAGTTCATCGTATAGCTTTTCTTATGAAAAGGGTTGGACACAGGCAATGTGTCTTGCAAATACTTGTATCTGTTCTCTAGGTCTAGTGAAGCCTTAAGTGGACATGCCAACAGGGGGATTGTTCTAGCATGTGTCCCATAAAATGCCTGGGAGGGGGACATATGCATCAAAGTATGGCTGTGGCTGCTGTAGGTGATTTATGCAGCCCAAACAAATGTAAGCAGGCCCTGGATAGTCATTGAATGGAACTTTGATGAAACTGCTCTAATATCTGGTTCACTAGATATGTTTTCCCATTGGTGTGGTGCTGAAAACTCATTCACATACACCATTCCATGTAAATGGTCTTGAAAAATACATCCTAGAGTCCTGTATGAGACTACACAATATAGAACCCCAGGAGATCAAACTATGTTTGCTAAAACGAGTTTGAACAGATATATGGTAGCTGAGAGACATTGCACGGGGTAAAATGGGCCATTGTTTGTTTCTGTTTTGTGTCTACAACAATGACTGATGACTACCCCTGGACAATCATAGTGACTGTGTGACAGGGTTTGCGAAGTGTCTAGAAAGCTATAATAACCCTACCTATTTTATATGCCGCACTCTGGCACAGATATATGGTAAAATAACGTGCTTGATGTCTTTAACCATTTATGGCCACTAGACATGTTCTTTGGCCAATTACATAGTTTATTTGAATGACCATCCAACAAAGAGTGATGATGCCAAGTTAGTGCAATCATTGAAAGTGCTTGGTACATAGATGGCTGGAACTTGGTATGATCCTCTGGCCAACCCTATTCTATACCAATTTGCTCCTGGCTTACATGAAAAAGCCTTTGTTAACTGCTAGATCAGGGACTCTGCCTGGTGTAGGCTTCCTATACTGCAGGAAGGTGGAATGAGTGTGTTGCTGTTGGAATCTCAGAAGCCTTAGACGGTTCTGAGACAGGACGGCAGTCCCTTGGTTTCCGATGCCTGGTCAGTCTGTGACTATGTACTTGTAATCACAACAACATAGTGACCAGAGAAACTGTCTTGCTCTCAGGGTGAAAGCTGTCTTTAAGTATTGCAGCTTGGGATCAGTTGGTTACTTAGGTTATGGTTTGCTTGCCTCTTTCAGCTAGCAGTACCACATTTCAAACATAATCCTAATTATTACCTGTTCCTTACTGGCAATGGCAGAATTTGGCTCTGCTTTTGTAATTTTGGAGAAAGTTATGACACTGGATGTAAATGGCTTGATTTTGGTTCTTAGGGCATTGCTGAACGTATCTGTTCTCACAATAAATTGTAATGTTGTGCTGGAGTGCTGTAGAACTAAGGAGGTTGTGGACGCATTTTTTTACCACAAGAAAAGCTGTTTCTGCCTTTTGTGTCCATTTAAATTATACTCCTTTGTCCAATTTGATTTGATTGTAGCATTTATATCACACATGACCAAAAGGAACTAAGCAATAGAATTGCATCTGGGCGCAGGGGATTTAATAGTACAGATCATGAAGCCAGATACATCATGGGCAGTTTCTCAAAAAAGAAAAGTCTTTAGCTTTTTCCTAAATTCGTCCAGAGTTTCAGTTGTCTGAAGATCAGGTGGCAGGGTGTTCCAGGCAACGAAAGCTGCATATGAAAAGTATCTATCAACCCAGCAAATCGACCATGATGGTGGGATCGCTAGGAGATGTTGTCCTGAGGATCGTAAACGGTGATCTGGGTGGTAAGGGGCAATATGTGAGGAAAGATCTATAGGAGCAGTTCCTCTAAGGCACTTAAAGACCAAGCAAATAAACTTAAACAGGACTCTTTGCTGAATCGCTAGCCAGTGGAGATTTCTCCTGAACTGTGAGATAGATGACCCTCTCGGCATGGAGTAGACAAGCCCAACGGCTGTATTTTGAGCGACCTGTAGGTGCTGCATTTGGCCTTTTGAAATAAATACTCATTAGCAGGGCATTGCAATAATCCAATCTGGAGTTTACCAATGCATCAACTCTCAAGGGTTCCATGTGTTAATTCTGCCGCAAAACTATTGCGATGCAAAAATATCGCCATATTTTTGCAGCAAAATTCACACATGGATCCTGCGGGGGACACCCCCGCAACCCCTGCATCATTTTGTGATGTGTGGGGGAAACCCCGCAACCCACGCTCCCACATAATATCCCCAACAAAAATATCGCCTATGGCGAACCAAACGGCCATATCTATGGCAATATTTTTGTTGGGGACATTATGTAGTGATAACCTTTCAAGGGACGATCTTTAGAACAAGTGGCAGTAGAGGTTTCAGCAATTTAATGTGGTAGTACACAGATTTTACAGTTTTGTTTACCTGTAAATTACAGCCTAGCTTCATCTGCCAAATACAACTAAGGTTCTGTACCTTGGATACAATAGATGAGTAATAGTGTTTTGGAAACTATGATGTCTGAAAAACCTTTTATAGACCAGGGGAAAAAGTGAGATACTCCTAAACTTGTGTCACCTTCACATAGGAAGATGCAGACCAAGTCAACACTGTATTAATCTTTGTTGCATCCATTTATGTTGCTCCTAGAGTAATAATGGACCCTAAAACGTCTCCATGGTAGGATAAAATAAGCATTTATTGCAGCGTACAGATGGTATCATGCACGGTCTGTAAGACTGCCAAAATAACCCCAATGTTCTTCAGCATTTGAATACATGAGAATGTCATCAGTGTGGATGCCCGCACATATAGCCAATTATCCTTGCAGAACCTCATTTCATAAATAGGGAAATGCTGCCCGGGTGTTGTGAAGCATGAAGCGCATCCCTTGGTACTCGAAAAGGCCAAACGGAGAGCAGAAGACAAACTCTGGCCAAGTGATTATGCCCCTTGCAGGTTAAGTTTGTTTAAATATGGGTGATCCTTAATTGATGTCAAAGTACAGGAATGTGTGGTGAGGGTATGACTTCTTTATGGTGATTTTGTTCAGCAGCTGATATTCTGTGCAGGCACTTAGTTTGCTTGATTTTTTGGTTTAAAAAAGAAGATGAGCGGTTGGTGATGTAGGATGGCAGATAAACCCATAGTACAAAAGGGTCTCTCTATCAGTTTTCAGGTGTGCCTCTTCTACCACTAATAAAAGATATCTCCTGCAAGATGGCCGACAAGTGTCCTCCGCAATGTTAGTTCGACAATCTGAAGAGCTGTGACTGGCAAAAGTCCTGCTGCTTCTCCCTTATTGAGTACATGGCAACATTCTTCATATTATGATGGCAGGTGACTATTGGTTTTACCCATTCTTTCCTATGATAAAGGTTGTTACAGCAAGACCATCTACTTTCATCTACCTCAATGGCCCAATCACTTTTGATAGTATTTCTGCAAAGAATATGGTATGAGATGAAGGCCAGTATGCTCACTGACTACGATAAACCACAGCATACCCAGGGTTAGTCTGAATTGGGCATCGTTTATTAATTCAAGGATCAGAGTTCCTTCATGATTTTGGTATCATGCAAGGCGGTTGTCTTATTGGTGATTGGTCCAGACATTCAAGGGACACATGAACAGAATGTACCTGCTCTGGTGAAACTTTCATTTGTATGGAAAGTGCCATGTTGTGTAATAGGCAGTATCAATAATGTGGCAGTATTCCCTTGACCCCAGATTGTCTGTGCTGATGATGTTCTTTCCTTGGAATTTCCAAATTACTGGTGTGAGGCTTCGGCCACAGTAGTGCATGACAAATCTGCTCCAACATCACCCGAGTTCAATTATTCCCAACTTTATTTAGTTTTGCTGGGCACCCCTTTGCAAAAGCTCCCCTTACCATAATATAAACATAATAATATAAACAGAGCTTCTTCTTGTTTCTGGTTTTTTTTTGTGCTCTGCTATAAGCGAACCTCATGCACTAAATATATTGACTTAGGGTCTTTGGTACTAGTCTCTTCCTGGTCTAATCAGACAAATTGCATCCCTTCTCTTGCTAACTCTGCAATGAGTATAGCACCCCTATCTATTTGAAGATCGACCAGCCCTTGAAATCGTTCTGCAATTCTTGATAAAACAAAGCCTGTTGCTTTGCTTCGAACAATCCAGCCTCTCACCAGCCGATTGAAATGAGTACTGGATTCTGCAGCTGCCTATCGCCTTGTTGCAGAGTTAATAATTTCCAGTCCGTTGCCTATGTTGTTGTTTATCAAAAATGCAACTGAACTCGTCCAGGTGGTGAAATCCTGCCTCATCATCTAGCAATCCCTCATGTTTCTGAAACAGCAGAGTATCACAGATTCCTGCATCCCAGGAAGATACAACACTGCAAATGCTGTTTGGCACTGGATAGACGTGAATGCTGCAGGAAGGCTAAGGAGGAGTATTTGCCAGTTCTGCAAACATGAGTGGGAACTACCTAGCTCCCGTGAATATTGCTCCAGCTGTGCCACTGGTGGAACTCGTGTGCGTTTTCTACTTGAGCACTCGTTGGTGGTATGGTCGGTGATCAAGGTACAGAAGAGCCACTCCTACGTGATGTAAGAAGCATCGTGTGCTTTCAGTTTCTCTACCTCAAACACCATATAAGGTGCACTGTCTGTAGAAGCTGCTACCGCAGCTTAGATAACTGAGCTGTTAACTCTAGCAGGTAATTCCTTCACTACCCATGTAATCGTCACTAGTGTTTGACCAGTCCATTCTGGAATGGAGAAGCTTGTGGGCCTGTTTTACTGTAACAACCTACCTGTGATTTGCAGGATAAGAATGCACCAACCTCCCTCTCAAGGATCACCACTATCACAGAAAATATGATTGTGCTGCCCCAGGAGAGAAAGAGAGTTGGAGTGTGATGTTTAGAGAAGTGTGTTGGTATTTAGAATAAGCAGATAAATGGTTATACATAAACAATGGATAGGTAGGGGCAAATAGGGAAGTTATTGCAGTTCTTGACCTAGTTTGCTCTTGGTTATACTTAATTTTTTCACAATCCTTAAAGGTTCACCCCTTTATATTACCTCAATATCACACATGCATTCTTTGCATCTGGTTAATGTTACAGAACGTGTCACTTTACATGCACATGAAACACACATAAATCAAGGACAGTTATGATCATGCATTATTTTCCATTATTAGTAAGATGAATGCACCATGTACATCTTTGCACGCAGAGTTACAATCCATGAGATCTTTTCTGGGTTACAATTAGGGCTGAGCAAAATGACTACCAGTGAAGAAAAATTGCTGAAATTGCTCCTTCATTCACTGCGCTGGTGGAACAGACTATTTTCAGAAGTACCCACTTTTTGGAGAATTTCATTGTTTGGCAAAAATATCAGAATTTTGTCTGAAATGTTAGCCCATTATTTGTATTTGTATTTTGTAATTTATTATTTATATAGCACTTTACACCAAAGCGCTTTACAGCATAACAACCAAAATACATTAAACATGGAACACAGCAGCAATAAAATAAACACGATTCAAACCAGAAAAACAGCATGTAGAACAATTTGCATTTGGGAAGGTAGAGAAGAGGAGAGGTATGGGAAAGAAGGAAGGGAAAGGGGAGAGGGAGTAGAGGGGAGGGTGGAAGTCAAGGGGGGGAGACAGGAGGAGGTAAAGGAACAGGAAGGTGGAGGGGAAAGAAGAGGAGGGAGGGGAGAAGAGTCAGGGAGGGGGTGCAGAAGGAGTGTTTTTAAGAAGGAACGGAAGGAGGAATAGGTGGAGATGGAGCAGATAGAGAAAGGGAGCGAGTTCCATTGTAATTGGGCAAGCAGTTGGAAAGAGCGGACACGAGAGGAGACACAGGGAGGGGGGAGAGAGTAAAAAGTGATCCGCGGAGCGTATAGAGCGAGAGGGGGCATAGAAATAGAGAAGAGAGGAGAGGTAAGGAGGGGCAAGGTCATGAAGAGATTTAAAAATGATGAGGCTGTAATGTTCTGCATCCACATAATTGGCCAAAAAATCAGGCAAAATATGACATTTCATCTAAAATAAAGTAACATTTCGTGTGGGAAAATGCACGGAATGGTCAATTTCGATCAGCAGGCTAAATTCACAAAGCAGGTGAATTTTGCGCAGCATTGACCAATTTCTCTGTAGAGGGATTTTTGTCGGTTTCACCCATCCAAAGTTAGAAGATTACAATGAACAAGAGCGAAAGCCTAGTTTTGTGTTGGTGAGTCTCATCCTAGCCATTTCCTTCCAGTTTTCTGTAACTTCATTGTGCTGCTTGTATTGTTTCTCGGGCTTAAGAACCATAATCACGAAGAAGAGGATGATCCACTTTGTTCTCTACATTGACTTCATGGGCATCCTTTTTCTGAAAGTGCTTGGATTTGGTTGCTCCTTCATCACTTTACATTAAAAATGTATCCCTCCCGTGGCGCAGGATAGATCCTGTGATTGCTTTCCTGCATTGTGATATTTGCATTACTATATATTCACTCACTGTCTCTGTATCTAGCGTATGGTTTGGGAAAATTTGTTGTCTCTTTCTCCATGGTAACGTGGTTACATTATTGTTCTCCTGTAGACAAGGTTCATTTTGGATGTCACCCCCGGCGTTACATTTTGCAGACCCCCTTGGCTCCTTGGAAGGAGGCCCACCTAGACAGGCGAAGCTGCCCTGCGGGTATCAGCGGTTGGACGTGTGAGCGGGCATCACTGTGCTCTCTCTGGCACCTGTTAGTTGGTGCCCCTGTCCTGGGTGACCACAAAAGATGGAAAAGAAAGTATACTGGGCTTTTGGAGTTGGCTGGCTGCCATGCTAGAGGAACATGGCCTAACCCGGAAAGTTCTAACCCCAACGCACAACAAAGGAAGGAATCTTGACTGGGTTACCACCTTAAACTGTGATACCACCATTAATAAAGTTACCCCTCAACAGTGGACAGATCATTACCTCATTGACTTCTCCTTAACACTTGACAAACAAATCACTAAAATCATAGCTATGGCCCCCCAACTTCCCACCAGATCTAAAATAAAAACAATACCCCGGAGAACCTCCTGCCACTCCTTCTCCACACCATCAATGCTCTTCCTGATAACCTGGATCCCGAACACCTTGTGGAGTGTTATAACAACGCTATGAATGAAGAATTAGATGCCATTGCACCATTGAAGTTACATAAAAGTAAACAACAAGCACACCTACATGTCTGGTTTACCCCACATCTTAAAGAACTAAGACTACAAAAAAGGAAACGTGAAACCCAATGGCAACAGACCCCCTCTGAAGAAAACAAACTGCTACTCAAACAATTCGCCAATAACTACAAAAAAAAAATCCTACGCACCAGAAAGAACCTCTTCAACGAAAGAATATCTAACTCTAGTTCCAACACCAAAGAACTATTTGCTATTTTAAGGGAATTGGAATCCCCAGTACCCCTGCCTGACAATACACCTAAAGATAAACAATGGTGCACCAGCATCCAACATGCGCTAGCTAACAAAATGTCCACACTTCAAACTAAAATCTCCACAAAAAAAGCCAACCTGACTCACAAAGAGATATCATCCACCAGCCCCACTACTAACACACCCAGTTTAGCACCTTTTAAATTTACCAAAGTCTCCATCCAGGAAACAGAAAAAATCATTGCTTCCCTTAAGCCTTCAAACTGCAAAGGTGACAATTGCCCAGCCCAACTAATCAAGGATGCAGCAAGAGACTTAGCCCCATTCATAACCAAATTGACTAACGCCTCCTTCTCCACTAACACTATACCAAGCTACTTAAAAGAGTCATGGGTCTTACCTCTCCTTAAAAAACAAACCCTAGAAACCTCTATCCCGACTAATTACAGGCCCATCACCACGGTGCCATTCCTTCCCAAGATAATAGACAGAGTAGCATACCTGCAAATCCAGTGCTATCTCGAATCTAACCAACTCCTAGGTGTCCGTCAGTCTGGGTTTAGACCACAGCATGGCACTGAAACAGCCTTGATTGACCTCAACACCCAAATTGATGCACTAAACGACATGGGAAACACAGCCATGCTATTCCTCCTTGACTTATCGGCGGCCTTTGACCTGGTGGACCACACAGTCTTGTGCAAACACCTGGCATCGGCAGCCCATTTTTCAAGCGAAGCCATAGCTTGGGTCCAATCCTTTTTGGACAATCGCACTATGAGAGTCTTTTCCACATCAGCATCTGCAGACCCCATCAAAATACCTTGCAGTGTACCCCAAGGCTTGTGTGTTTCGCCGACCATGTACAATATATTTACCAAGCCCCTATTTGACAAATTGGATAGTCTGGGAGTCACCTACACTAATTATGCAGGGCAATTTTGTCACTGATACGGCCTTGGTAAATTAAATCTACCTCATCATTCAGGCCTGGAAGGCCAATCATGGCCTCTGCCTGAATGATGACAAAACTGAAAATCTTACTATTCGGTTCTGCCACTAACCTAAAGAAACTCGACCCTAACTACTCTGCATTCAGTATTGACACAACATAATTAAAGCCGCTAAAGCTGTGAAAACACTAGGTTTTCACCTTGATTCCACCCTCACGCTGAAAAAGCAGGTAAATTCACTAGCATCATCTACCTCCTACACTTGCAAGCTTATCAGGGCCTGCCGAGCTTTCCTCACCCAAGCAAGCTGCATCATTCTCGCTAACGCCATCATACTCTCTTAACTTGACTACTGCAATGCTCTGTATTCAGGAGCTAACAAATACATCATTGACAAACTGCAAACCCTGCAAAATAATGCCTTGAGAACTGCCCTTAATCTACCCACGAGAGAACACACCTCTAAGTTAAGAAGAGAACAACAGTGGCTAAATATTAGCGATAGGATTCCCTTAAAATAGCCTCACTTACATACAAATGACCCAATAATGCAGCACCCCCCTACCTCACAGAGAGAATTGTGAGAAGAACATCCTCCCGTCCTACCAGAGCCTCCAATTCCTACTGCCTTTTGACACCTAGATTCAGGCTGCAAAAAGCAAGTGGTGGTAGCTTCCCGGTTAAGGCAGCCCAGTATTGGAACTCGCTCCCACTCGATATCAGAATAGACCAATCCTATCATAGCTTTAGAAGGAATATTATCAGATGGCTGCACGCCAATGACTCCTAAGACTCATCATGATCTACCCTGAGCCTGAACCTACCCAAATACCTACCTCGATGATTGTACATATGTATATAGACTCACCTGTCTTGAGCTACTATTTATTTGTGAATGACTTCCTCCTCATGTACCATGTATCTTTCTGTGTCTTTCCTTTGTAACTAAGCTTAAGTATCCATGTATTTTGTTCTTTGTTGCGCCCAGCTAGCCTTGGGTTTGGTGCGCTATACAAATTAATAAACAAACTAAACAAACAAACAAACATGTCTGGTGCCCGTGAGATGCCGCTGAGAGTCTGTTTTCCATGGTGAGGGTTCACCAGCAAGTGGTGTGTCAAAACGTGCTCTTTGCAACAAAGTGCACGTCGCATTTCCCAGAGTATGATTGGAATTGAAGTTTCTTCTACGCTCCGTGTATGGAGCTCAGCTTGCAGGCTTTTGAAAAGTGCTGTGTCGGTACGGTTTGTCAAGCGCTATTCATGACGGAGTGAGTGCTTCAAAGGCTCCAATATAATTCTGTGAGAACAGTTGAGAAGTGTTTGGTGAGACTTATAGTTCAAGACTATCAACCTCATTACGAGTCCAGGCGGGAACCGCCTGGTTACCGCCAGACTCGTATTACCATTCCGCCTCCGTGACTCCCAGAAATACCAGGGCGTTACGACCCTGGTGTCCCGGGAATTTCGGAGGTGGAATTCAGTAAATCCCCATTCCCATTGAGTCCCATAGGACTCAATGGGAATGGGGAAGTGGAAACACCGGCACCATCTCTTGATGGTGCCGGTGTTTCCACGTCCGCCTGCAGGTGGGCGGTGTTAAACCCGCCAGGTCAGACCTGGCGGGAACATCACCTCATCACCATTAACAGTAGCGGCGGGTTTACCGCCACTGTTATTTCCGGACTGCCGACCTGTAATGAGGCCCTATATATTTTCCCATTATTTGCCTGGATTTGTTTTGGAGGAAGGCCATGAGTGGTACAAAGATGGCAATGTCAGGTGTGCCCAGTCCCCCCACCTTTATGGTCTTGTGAAAGTGAAATGGAACCAGTGGAAAAAGGGTTTCCTACATTATGTCCATGCTGCGTGTGGAAACACCAATTCTACAGACCGGAAAGTGTCTCTCCTTATGCATTTTCTCGGCTATGAAAGCCAGCACATTTATGAGACTTTGCCAAATTTGGATGAGGCTACGGAAGAGTCATTGTCTAATGAGTTAAATTCTGCATTACTCAAATTAGATATGCACTTCAACCCCAAGACCAGCACGATTCGGGAAAGGTATAACTTTGGTGTATGGGTGCAAGAGAGTGCTGAGATGGTTGAGGAATACATCACTCCATTGTGACACCTGGTTTAGTCGTGCAAGAATGGTAACATGTTGGATGAACATATAAGAGACCAATTTATGATACACTGCAGCAATAACAAAATCAGGGAAGAGTTGTAACTGAGAGACGACCTTGGACCCGATGAGGTTCTTGCTATTGCAAAGAGAGTGGAACATTCAATGGCGTGTGTTGCAAAACTGATGAACAATTTGAGCAAATATAGTAACATCGAAATATTGAAAGTAGGGACAGATGAGAAGTGGAAGAAAAAGCCAAAGAGTGGAGCACAACACCCACGTGGAGTACCTGACAGAAAAGGGATCAGGAATAAAGGACAAAAGGTGGAGGACAGCTTGTGTTTTTGATTTGCCAATGCAACACATTTTGCGGGTTCTCAGGCATGCTCCGGCTGAAAAGTAACTTGTTTGAAGTGCAATAAGTGGGGCCACTATGCAAATTACTGTAAGAATTATACGTTTTAGAGTTAGTTTATTTAGCGATCTAATGCTCGCATCGCCCAGAGATTTATTCACCTCTGTGTATAGGGTATTTTTGGGTGGATTCAGCATTTGGATGTAATTAGTTATGCTTCTCCAATTATATTTTACAGACAGGGGTAACAGATTTAGCTCATGACAGATCATAACATTGGGAATTGAAGAAGCCATCCCCAAAGCGTTTTTCCAAAGTTTGCCCTGTAAAGTGTTTAAAAAGTCATCGAGCTCATAAGTACAGATGTCCAAAACATAAAGTATGATGGGTTCTACTTTGAGCAGATACAATTGTATCAACGGAAGTACGGAAAACATACACTATTTCTGGAATATGATCTTCATTTGAGAAGAGAGCATTTTAACCTTTTGCGTTAAAACATTTTTCCACATTTTCAAAGAGTCAGTGAGAGGATACCCTAAATAACGAAGCATGGCTGAATATTCCACTTTGATTCCATTCAGGGACCATGAAAACCGGTGAGATTTGAGTTTCCCATCTGAAAAGATATATATGAAGGATTTTTTAGGATTTGGGGAAAGGTTATGGGCATAGGCGAAATCTGCAAATAGATCTAATTTTCTTTGCAGGCCAAAAGGGGTTCTGTCAAAGAATAGCAGATCGTCTGCAAAGCCCATCCAGTCCAACTTGAAGGAGCCAAGTTTGCCAGGATAACATTCCCCACTACACCATTGTTCATCCAGGCCCAAAAGATACATACAAATTAAACAGGACTGCTGCCATGTTGCAGCCCTGTTTGACCCCCATTTCGGTGGGAATGGGGTCAGTAAGGGCTCCTTCCTTATTTAGGTGAATTAGGTAGTTGGTGTTCCTGTGTAACAATGCAATTAAAGCAACCAATTGTGATGGAATTCCTAAGGCTAACATTTTGTTCCATAGAATCTCTCGTATAACACAGTCAAAAGCTGCGGTCAAGTCCAAGCTAGCCATGTATACCAAACCGGGTTTGGAGTTTGACGTTTGCGCTTGGAGATGGCAAAGTATGGTGGCGTTCAACGGGCATCCAATACATTTCCTAAACCCTATCTGGTAGGGTGAAAGTAAATTATGGTTGCTAATATGCGTTTGCAACTTTTGTAACAGGAGTAGAGAACATTTTTTGGATGAGGCGTCAGTGAGCGCTATCGGCCGATAGTTAGAGGGCAAGTCTGGAGGGCCTTTTTGTATATAGGGATGACCAGTGCTGATGACCAAAATGGAGGAGTGATACCTGTCTGTAGAATGGTATCAAAGCTGATTTTCAGGATATGGGCCCAAAATACTGGGTTTGATTTGTATACGCAAGCAGGTATCCCATCAGGGCCAGATACTGTAAATATTGACGCCCTACCACGCCGCTCTGCAAGGCATGAGACTACAATGGATATTCCGGCACAACTACAGTCCATCCTGGCGGAAATGAAAATCATCGGCCAGCGAACACAGGAGACCAACACAATGGTCCAGGATATTAAATGCGATCTGCAGGATGTCCAGACAAGACTGAATGCAGAGGCAGAAAGGCTGACCGACAGTAAGCAGCGTATTAGCTCGCTGGAGGACAACCTTGAAACTACAACGACGGAGCTGGACGGGATAATTGGAGAAGTACAACGTCTTGGTGCTAAGCTGGAGAATCAAGAAAACAGATTAAGACGCAATAACCTCAGGATGGTGGGCATGGCGGAAAACACAGAGGGCCCAGACCTCGAAACTTTCATGTACAAATTCCTACAGCATGTGCACCACATAGATAATCCCCGGGACTACACCATCGAGAGAATCCATCAGGCACCAATCCCCAAGACAGCAGCAGGGGAACGTCATAGAGTGATAACACTGCGGCTCCTGAATTTCCAACATAAGATGGCTATCCTGAAAGCTTGCAGCACCGTCGGGCAAGTAAAAATCAAGGAGGTACTAATACTCCTTTTCAATGACTATTTGGCAGAAGTCTCCCGCCACCGGAAAAGCTTCAATCCTATATTTGATGCACTGAAAGGGAAGGAATGTAGGCACTACCTTAAGTTCCCGGTATGGTGCATACAGCTCGACAGACAGTGGCACTCATATGAAGACCCCGAAGATGCTGGACGTTTCCTGCAATGGCAGAATCTTGTCACAGCAGACTTTGCACATGGCGAGGCACAGGGTGCACAGGCACCACCTTCCTCACCAAGGGCGAATCAAAGATACCCCCGGAATAAAGGCAGGCGAGCATGAGCTGGAAGAGGCCTCAGGGGCCCAGATCATCTGTGGTATGCGCCACTGAAATAATCATGTTACCTTCAGGTAAACAGCAGATGAGTGCATCTAGTACTGAACGAAGGCGTACCGGACCGTGAGCCTGGCAGCCACCACGCGTAATTGGGAACTCTCCTTCATGTCGCTCCATGACCTGAGCCCATCCTGACCATCGCAGATCTGTGGGGGAGAGAGACATTAGCTCCAGCTCCCATGGCCAAACCGGCTCCCCCTCGACAATGACAATGATATTGACATTGATACTCACAATGTTGGTAATGTTGAACAGAACACTACCCAGGACAAGATCCCTTGTGGTCGGGAAGATCCATGGAGCGAACCAATATGGGTTAAGTGTTCTTGAGGACCGCTACAACATCTCGACAGAGGGGCCGTGGAATGCATGGAACTGGGTGCGGACCAATCGGCCCGCACCCAGCAGATCCAGGCATGGGCTGTATTTCCATGCATTGGGGGAGACAAGTTTGATTCCAATGTTGTAAGGGGACATTGGCCCCCACTTGTTTTGGTTTGTGTTATGGTTTCGGTTAAGAGGGGGAGGGGGACACTGAAAGACAAGGGTGGCATGCTCTACATCATATCAAGAAGTTTAAGGTGGCTATGCAGGTATGCTTGTGTTGTTGGCGGGTGGGACCCCTCCATTTGCGTAGATGGCTACACTCTTATTGGTAACCCTTAATGTGCAGGGACTGGGGCACCTCATTAACAGAAGACGGGCTCTGAATCATATGCGGGATCTCCAGGGAGACATTGTATATCTACAGAAAACACATCAAATGAGACAGAGTCCAAAACTGGAACGCGGCTGGGTGGGCGCTGCGGCTCATGCCATACCATGGCAAATGGAGAGTATCCATAATAATTCATATACGGATCCCCCTCCAAATTCAGAGCACAATCTCAGACAAGGAGGGTAGATATGTTGTCATAAGGGGACAAATACATCACCACTCTGTCACATTCTTTAACATCTATGCCCCCACGACGGATACCCCAGCCTTCTTCACTCACACCTTTGTCGCCTATGCACATCTCCTGGGGAATCTATCCTACATGGGTGGGGACCTCAATGTTGCTATCGACCCCATTTTAGACTGCCAAACTACTGGCATAGATGAGCCAGTGAAATGGAAAAAACAGACTGTTCTTTGTACACTATTACTGGATCTTGGCTGAGGGATTCCTGGAGACATTTACACGGGCCCCGAAGGGACTACACCTACTATTCCCACGGTCACTTTAGCTACTCCAGGATAGACTACTGGTTTATCTTAACCAATGCCCTATACATGACAGATGACTGCGCCATAATACCCATCACCATCTCCGATCATGCCCCTGCACGACTCCGGGTGACTCTCCCCAGTACCCCTCACAAAACTATACCTTGTCATCTCAACATAAGGGCACTGTCATACCCAGATTTCATAGAACATATTAAGAATGACATAGCAGGGTTTTGCTCCACGAATCTGAACCATTAATACAACACATACGCGTATTGTGATGCATTCAAAAACTTTGTGAGAGGCCTATGCATATCTAGATGGTTGTATAAACAAAAACAGTGGAAGGAGAAAGAAATGCAACTCACCATGGATCCTACCACACTCGAGATATTGCACAAACATACACCCAATCGACAGACTCTTACACGCATACGACCCATCAGAGCAGAAATTAAACACGTGACAACCACCAGAGTACAAAAGTCCTACTCAGGCTGGTCCCAAAAATATTACCTCGAAAATAACAGATCACTGAACCTGACAGCACTCGCCCTGAAACAGTGGCAAGCGGCCCAGGTGATCACCACAATATGGGCCAGGTGTGGGAACACCCTAGTGGGGGACGGAGATATCAATGCCCGGTTTGCTGAATACTATGCAAATTTATTTGCAGCCCTAAACACATATCCTGCCAAAAATGCAGGAATTTCTGGGGTCCATTAGATTACCCAGACTCACCAGGGCTTAACCGGATGCACTCGATACCCCTATTTCGGAGGCAGATATAGATTGAGCTATCCACTCCCTCTCACTGGCTCAGGCCTCCGGGCCTGATGGAATCCTGATAGATTTCTATCGAACTATGGCCGACGATATCTCTCTCAGACTGGAAAAAGTCTTCGCTGGAGCAACGCATAGGGACGACTACCACAATCGATGCTAGCCACAAATATAGTGGTGTTTCACAAGAAAGGGCGACCCCCAGATGAATGTAGTTCGCACTGGCCAATATTGCTCAAAAACTCTGATGCACAGATCCTAGCGAAATGTCTGGCGCAAAAAATAGAGGTGGTCCTCCTGCATCTGATGCACAAGGATCAGACCAGCTTCATCTGCAAAAGACATTCGGGGGATAACGTACGGAGACTACTGCACATTATTGCCGACAACCCGGAATGAGGGTATGTGATCTCAGCGATCGATGCCGAGAAGGCATTCGACAAGGTCCAATGGGACTTTATGTTCCTGGTTTTAGCAGAATACGTCTTTCCACCAGCTCTAATTAATCTGATCAGACTATTATACACCGAACCAACGGCTTCGGTGACCAATAATGGCCCGATGTTGGCCCCGGTTGGTCTTCACTCTGGGACACGTCAGAGCTGCACACTCTCACCCTTACTCTACGCCCTGTCTATAGAACCGGTTGCAACCAAGTTATGTACAGACCCCACTAGGAAGGCCTGCTATGGGGGGGAAGAACACCGGGCCTCCCTCTATGCAGATGATCTCTTGCTTTATATTGGTAAGAGCCCAACATCTATCCCGCGTGTCCAACACCTGTTATGGGAATATGGTCCAATGGCAGGATACTGTTACGCTCACCTGGTATCCACAGGGACGCCATTGAACCCTCTTCCCGATCCCGGGTGATGCCTTGATGGAAGTCGGGACTGAAAGCACAGGAGGACTGGGTTCAAGACTGGTCGGCTCAGGTAAGGTCCTCTCCCACCTCCCCTGGGTTCGACCCTTAGGCCCTCTCCTCACCTTATTATAGTATTCGGCGTGCTCTCCGTCATGCCTTCTTTGCAGGGGTGCGTAGTCTCCAGTGGGCTAGGGCGACCGAGTTAATTCACTGGTGTGAGCACATTCAAGTGTCTTTAAAGTAGGTCTTGCTGCAGCAGTCTTTGTATGACACTGTTCTTGGCTTCCTTTCTTTTGTGGTTAATGTATTTTCTTTCTCCCTAGGTGAGCGGGAGATTCGGCATGTCATGCTGGTTGGATTGAGCGAGCACCTGCCGGTAATGGATGGTATAAGAAGTGCACTATAGTTCGTTAAGTAACGTGCTATGCGCGGCGCTGCTTAGCCTTGTATTTGCTAACCTGTGTTCTTCTTTCCTTATAGGTCGCAATGGTATTCTCTGGTGGGCGCGGTATTCCGGAATGATGCCAGCCAAGAGGCGACCAGCCAGGTGAGGTTCTTGTGATGTTCGTGGCTATGCCGTGAGAAAACCTTTTCTAACGTTGTCTTTCTCCCTCTCCTTTCAGGTTGCCTCTCTCAGGTGAATATGCAGTGTCCAGAAGATGCAGTTCGCTGGATAGACGACCGCAAGTGCGCAGAATCAAGGACGAGCGTCGGGCGGATAACAGGATGGAGTTTGCAGGTAAGAGTCTATTAATGATGTTCTTTTTATCCTCTGCAGGCTTGCTGCTCTGACAATTGCCGGTATCAAGGACACTGGACACGGTGAGCGTTACGCTGCAGGCTGCAGAATAACGCAAAGCGTGTTCTGTTGCTTGGGTGTGGTTTAAATAGCCCCCCAGCAAAGTAGTCAAGGTAAAGTAGTCCCAGGCTACCACACCCAAATAACTATACCACATAGTCTAGTTCTAGGGAACTAGACGATGTGAGTGCCTCCATGTTGACTGCAGGCCCAAGGAAAAGTAGTCCCATTCAAAGATGTTCCTCAAACTGAATATGAGACTGACTCCAAGAGAGTCTTGGAAGAGGGTGCGATGCCCTAATGGAACCCCAAACCCTGACCTTACCTGGCATGTGGACATGCCAGTGGGGGTTTTAGTTAAGGATCGTGACAGATACCAAGTCAACTGGGCAAAATCTGAGATTCTCCCGTTACGTCAGGACATTCCCTGGGACCCAGGTGGGGTGTCCCCTTTCCGATTGCAAACACACCATATCACGTAACGAAAAAATTAGCGTACACTTCGGGAACCACTGTGATCTCAATTATCCCCATATGGTAGAGCAAATCCATGCTGACCTGCAAAGATGGGAAGCGTTTCCCCTACCTCTGACGGGCAGGGTAAATGCAGTGGAGATGAACTCCAGAACTCCATGCCTAAACTTATTTACCTGGCAATGATGTTGCCTTGCAGCCCCACCCCAAAGATGTATAAAGAGCTGGACACTGCCATCTCCAGGTTTGTGTGGCGAGTAAAAAAGACATGCGTGCGAACAGCTACCCTTACTGCTACCAAAGCGGATGGGGGTTTAGCTCTCCCATCATGGAAGAGTTATTACCAGGCCGCACAAGTCTGCTGGGCGAAACGGTGGCTAAACGTGGGAGACACAACAAGCTGGAAGGGAATAGAACTAACCATGATGCCCCCCCAGACTCCCATCAAAATCTTAGCCTTCCCTCCGACATAACTTCAACCCCAGGTCAAATCTCACCCTGTATTGGGCCCGAGGCTAGCACAACGGCACAAACTATGCTCCCAAGAGGGAATTCACATCAAAATAGCCCCCACATGGATGAGCGTGGGGACCTTGATGGTAATTGGAGGCAAACATAGGCTTCACCCCTGACAGGACACATTGTGGTTGCAAGTTAGGATTATGGATTTATGCGAAGACCCTCAAATACTACCATATCAAACTCGCTGTCAATTGTTGGATCTCAAGGCTGGACAATGGCTGCAGCATAGGACACTCTGTGCCATGATTTTACAACATACCTCAGCCACCTCCAGGCAAACTCCCCCAGCTCCTTGGGAACTGGAATTGGAAAAACAAGATGCTCACCCTCGCCTCAGCATCTTTTATGCTATGAGCATCCCGAACAACGTTGATAGGAACAGCGCCCTCGCGTTGGCATGGTCCACTGACCGGCAACGCTGGAGATATATATATGACCACTTTGCAGCCATACCAGGGATTTCAGTAAACATTAGAAACAGGGAAATTCAATTCAATATAATCCAACGCATATACTACTACTATGTGTCCCAGAATACCTCAGGGGTTGTGATGAAGAAGAGGGCTGAGGAGGCATGCAGAAGTAAATGACAGGCAAGTAGGCCTAACAGCCTTTGCCAGGGTCGGGCAATTAACATTGACGGCCTGCACCTGAAGTCATTTGCTCAACCTGAAAGGCATAAAAGGCTGCGGCAGGAAGGAGCAGTAGGAAGGAGCTGGAAGGTTGGCAGTAGTGGCAGAAAGGAGAAAAGCACAAGGCTGGCAGTTCACGAGGAAATGTGACCACTTAAGGGACGCTGCAACGAGAGAAGAGCAGATTTCACCTGCAGGTTCTGAGTTGGTCCTGTGTTCACAAACCCTGTCTGGCTGTGGCTGCACTGAGAGAGACTTGGGGAAGTTAATGGTTTCCCCCTGTGTGCTTAATAGCTATGACTGCAGAGCCAAGGTTGTGCAGCTACTCGAGGCCTGTGTGCAGAAGCAAGACTAGGGAAGTAGGAGAGAAGAAGACTCTCGGTGGTCGAGGCTGGATCAAGGACACCCGTACTGCAGACGGGTATCGGTCCCAAAAGTGCCTTAAGCAGTAGTAGCAGGAAGAAAAGTCGCGAAGTGGAAGCCGCCCGCAACCAAAGTGTTTTGCAGCCGGTGAGTGAAGCTCTGTACTGCAAATGCACGAAAAACTCCTTGCCGGTAACTCTAACCAGATCCAACTGAACTCGCCTAGAAGTAGAAGTGAGTAAAAGTTGTTTGTTGCCATGGGAAGTCTAGGCAACAAAGAAAATATCACTCACACGTTTAAATCAAGTTAAAGTCCTTGCATACAAGAAATCATTTCATTTTCCATAGTTGTAGTGCTCTGCCACATGGGGTAGGCACCATGTATTTGCCCACTGACTTGACTTTGCATCTGTGTGCTGCTGCCGCCCTGCAACAAGGGGTAGGCACCATGTATTTGCCCTTGATTGACTTTCGCATCAGTGTGGTGCGGCCACCCTAGCAACATGGGGTAGGCACCATGTATTTGCCCATTGATTGACTTTCGCATTGTCTGCTGCTGACACCCTGCAACATGGGGGAGGCACCATGTATTTGCCCATTGATAGACTTTCGCATTGTGTGCTGCTGCTACCCTGCAACATGGGTGGGCACCATGTATTTGCCCTTTCATTGACTTTCGCATCTGTGTGCTGCGGCCACCCTTGCAACATGGGGTAGGCACCATGTATTTGCCCATTGATTGACTTTCGCATTTGTCTGCTGCTGCTGCCATGTAACATGTGGTAGACACCATGTATTTGCCCATTGCTAGATATTCGCATCTGTATGCTGCTGCCGCCCTGCCACATGTGGTAGGCACCATGTATTTGCCCACTGACTTGACTCTGCATCTGTGTGCTGCTGCCGCCCTGCAACATGGTTTAGGCACCATGTATTTGCCCATTGATTTGACTTAGCATCTGTTTGTGGCTGCCTCCCTGCAACTTGGGGCAGGAACCATGTATTTGCCCACTGATTTGACTGTGCGTCTGCCCCTGCAACATGGGGTCGGGCCCAATGGATGTGATCACCATGTACTTCGCCTTTGCACTTGGCGTATGATGTATTACCTTTTGCACGTTCCATGATGTAATTCACCTCTTACGCTTCCTTTTCTGTAACCTGAAGCATTTTCTGTAACAGTATTCTTAAGTTAAAAGTGCCTAGATGCCTCTGGGTTTTGTGCGCTATATAAGTGCCAAATAAAAATAAAAAAATAAAATAAAATAAACCTTTCTAATGGAAATCCAGCCCTGATGAGAACTAAACACCTATGTTTTGAAGTTGTCAAAGTTGTTACCATCCAGTGTCCTCTTATACAAGGGTGACAAGGTTATCCAAGGCCGGAAGAGTGACAATACAGCTTTGAGGTAACTGCTGGAAACACTTGTGTATAGGCGCGTTACAAATGCCACATCATATCATAAGAAGGAGTGCATAAAGCTGGAGAAGGGAGCTGGGTGCTTGTTAAAAGAAGAACTGTAGAGATGAGACTGGTGAAGCTGAGAGAAAGAAGCAGTCTAGAAGCCAAGGCAGATTCTAGTGGTAGCTGTAAGACAGACAGAAGAGGCAAAGAGGCTGCCCCTTTCCTGTGGTATAGAAACAAAGAGTGTCTTGCGTACCTGTGAAGGTCGAAGAGCCTTGTCTTTGAGTTGCCTGATAAATCCTCAAAATAGCAAGCAGCAGTAGAACTGACAGAACTGTGGTTGTCTATAATATTCTCAGAGAACATTATATTGAAGGTGGTTGAGGCAGTGGTGCACTGTGAAGCAAGGGAGCCTGCTTACACAGTGCCATTAGCAGAAGGGAGTTGCCAAGAGGAAAGCAACCCCCTTAGAAGAATCATCCTGATACGTTATATACCAAAGACGCTGCAGAAGTTACAAAAAGAAGGACAGTTGTTGAAGCAGAAGTGGTACTTTTGTTTTGAACCTTGTCAAGCTTAACCTGGAAGGAGGGTATTCAGGATTACCATTGGTGCTGTTTTCTTTGTGGAAATTGGAAAGGGAACTTTTCAACCAACAGAGAAAGAACTGTTACCGGTGTGTTTGTGGTTGGATGAACTTTTGTTTCCTTTGGAACTTTGAAGAATTGGTTCAAAATGTTACTTTTCTTTATGAAAGATTGACTTTGGACATTCCTTGGAAAGGGATCTACCCAGGACAAGTGGAAGTTATTCAAGTCACTGGTTATTTGGTAATCATTTATTTTATGTTGTTGATGATTTACTTTTAATGTTTTGTTGTCCAGTGTGAGAGCCAGTGTTGTGTGTGCTAGGAGATTTTTCCTTAGAACGTAGGATAGGTAGGGAACTACCTGGTAGAGTTGGCTTAGTTAGGTTTTCTTTGCATTTTCTTTTATTAATAAAATGTAAAATACTGAGAAAATGACAAGCAGTTGTCCGCCTCGCATTACTGACCCCTCATAATGTGCTGAAACCTTTAAGCGGGCAGGTGCACCCCGCTTCCTGGGGACTATTCATGCTACGCAGGAGCAGGAGTACATCATAGGAGAAGCAGATTCTTGACCAGGAAAGCAGGTAAGAAAAAAAAACAATGTGTGTGTGGATATGTGATTCAAAGAATGGTCTATGTAGTCTAGGTGTATGTTGGGATGTGAGAGTGATTGTGTATTGGTGCATGCATTCATGTTTGTATTTGATTAAAATATGCACACCCCACATCCCTAAATCCTCTGATTTCAGTGTGCAGGGGGAGGGGCAATTCATTATGATTTGGGGAATGAATGGAGCAGAGACCCACTCTCCTGCTGTTGAGCGTGCCTCTTATTCGCTCACTCCCACATTTCCAAATCAGGGGATGCTGATGAGCTGGGGGCAGGGGAAATTTGATTTCGTAATGAATTAGAGAGGCTCACTTACCAGGACGGTGAGCACCACCCATTGTGCTGGTGAGCAGCCATCTCTGATTTGGGGAATGTATTGAGCAGAGGCCGACTCATCAGCACTGTGATCCCAAATTTGGCCTCTGATTTGGGGATGTGGTGGTAGAAGGTGTATTTATTTACTGGGCATCAATGTTAAAGGAAATATGCTGCTTGCTTTAATGCCCAATAAAAAAACAGATTGTATGCAGCAAAGCAGTCCAGTCTAGTCACGTGTTAGAGAGTTTTACTAAGTCCACCTAAGGTAGGACTGAAGAAGACTCACTCTTAGGTGTTCAGGGCTCCAGTCTTAGATTTGGCCTGAACTACTCGAAGGGTTTGATAGCTGTTAGGGAGAATTCTCATTTATGGCTAATTTCCCTCACCTAGTGAGTCCTCCAGCAGCTTTGCTGGACTTCTGGAGTTTATTTTTTTCCACTTGGTAAGAGTGAGTGCTTTTCCCCCACTCTTACCTGTGTTTTGCTATGTGTTTCCATCTGTTTTTGTAAGTGTGGACTCTGAAGTACACCACTTCAGTAGCCCCCTTCTTTGTGTGTGTCACACAGCACCTTCAGTGCCGTGGCACAGGGTTGTCTTTGAGACTTCCCTCGACTCCATTTCTGAGATGACTACTGTCCCCCAGAAAAGGGTAAAGTTACCATTAACTTTACTTAGTCAATCTACCACAGATCAAGTTCCCCCCATCTTCCATGGAGTACTGGAAAACGGTTAACTCATATCCCTTTTTATCTGTACCTCCTTTTAACATTTAGACTTGGCTGGTGGCAGTGGTATCTACCCTAACATTTCTACCGCGATCATATTAAATAAACGTGGTACTGTTCCTGGCTATTATATTAGCCTCGAACATAAAACCTGCTTGACCAAATCGTCTTTCTTTTGGCTCCGGTTGGGTTTATTCGCCATTTCTTTTGTTAAAGTCCTTCTTGTGTTTTACTTTGCGCGGCAAACCAGGTTCGCCTTCTTTGTTCACTGTCTTTTGGCGGGCTTCTACTCAGAAGCCCTCCTCAAGGCGCCTGGGTGTCTAGGTGAGCTGAATGTGTGGGAGGGGTGTAGTCACCCCCTGCAGAGGGTATCCTAGGAAACACAAGTCGCACTTTGTCTTGATTGGCCAGGGTAGTTGTCCGGGCTGGACAACCCCCCTGCTGGGTGATTGACAGCCAGGCTGCGTGAATGGGGTTTTTTCGCATAAAAGGCATGTCTCTTGGGCTAGAAGTCAGAGAGTCGCCCCTGGAACTACAAGGAACAGAAGAGAAGTTGAGAGAACAATGGCTGCTGCAACTACCCCGTCCCGGTGAAGCCCTGCTGCAGTCCTGAGCTATCTGCCCTTCAACAACTCAGAGAAGATCCAGTCCGGAGTCTCCTTCCCTTGAGCTTGGTGGGGATAACCAGCTCATCTTCTTCAGCCAGAGGGTCCTCTTCCATGGTCGAAATCGCTGCACACTGCTGTAGTGGTCCGGATAGCCACCTGAAGAGTCTCTCCTGTTTTTAAGGAGCGCACCTTTTATTCCGTGTCGCTGCTGCCGGCCTCATCCCTGTGTGGTGCAGACCCCCTTCAGACGTCCTTCCTTCTCGACGAAGCTCCAGAAATCGTTGGTCTGCGGCAAACCATCAGGAACAACTGCCAGGGCACCAGCTGCACCATTGGAACAAGGTACTGTTTTCTGTTGAGGAAACTGGATGAATCCCTTTTCTTCATTTTCAAGGCTTGCCCTTGTCTTCCCTCCTTCTTATAACTTTTGCTGCCGAACATTGACAATATCGAAGTACTTTTGGCTGCGTTGAATTGTGAACTGTCTGACCGTGTGATCTTCGGCAACTGGCCCCGGTGTCTTTCAACCCTGGCTCCGGCCCTTTGACTTTTGAACTCCTGTCTCTTAGTGTTTCTTGATTCTGCCTGCCTAACCAAAATATTGCCTGTGATTTTTGCCTCCAACTCTCTCTGGGTATCTCATGTGCTAAGTGTGTTTTTGCCCCGGTAGCATTTCATGTCACGGATACGCGTTTGACCAAACTGTCAAAAAGTGATCGCAATCGTATTCGCGGTAACGTGTTTTGTGCCTAACACAGGTTCATTTCAACACAGGGTACTTACCTTGAGACTTACTGTACAAAGTGAATTGGTTAGTTGTAGTATATTTAACGTGTGGTTTTTATTGAAGTTTCATAGAAGTGTTGTGTTTATAACGAATGGTTTTAAAATAAATGTACTTATATTTTTCTACCTGAAACCTTGAGTCAGTGTTTGCTTGAGTCACAGTAATTGTGGTCCCTTTGTGTAATCTCTGCTACTGCTCATATACTCTTGAGATAAGCCTGGCTGCTCCGCCACTGCTACCACTATGACATAGTAGTACAAACATGTATCACCACGTGTAGTCTTAATTGTGTGTAGTGGTCCCTAAGGGCACTGCACAGGATTCTGCCTAATAGTAGCAATGGACGAGCAGACAGGCTTAGTCTAGGTGAGGCAAGGGCTGTAGTTAAGTGCAAAGAACTCAGGGCACACCTATAGTCAAGAATACATTTAGACCCTAGGTGATGCGACTGCAGCTCATGTTCAGATTCATGGCCTCAAGGCTGAAGAAAGGACTTTTGTCGGGAGCAGACGGTCAGCTTCTTGTTATGGGATGCCCAGCAGACGATCTTCATGATACTGGTTTGTTGGGACTTGACACAAGCTTTGGTTCAGCAACGGTTGTCACACGACAGGCTTCTCTTTGTTTCTCAGTCCCTGATGTCTCAGAGCAGGAAAGAGTCACTGTAGGCCCATCAGGATGCCCACAAAGTTCCAGCCAAAACCGCACTTCAGGAGACGATGCACAGCAGATTGGCCCTAGGGTATTGGGGAATTGCAGCCCAGGATGGTTCGAGGGAAGGCTCAAAATGCAGGATGTCTTGAGACTGGTTAGGCCTACCAGGAATTTGTCTTGTCTGGATTTTCTCTGTCTATCAGAAGTGGAGGTTGGAGCAGCAGCGGTTACTCATCAGTCACTGTCGGTTGCTGGAGGTGGCTGCAGACATCCTTCTTCTTCCTTAGATTCTTCGTTCCATGGGTCAACTCTTTTGTTCTGCTCCAGGACCCATGCCATTATTCGGGAACCCAGCCCCAATCAGCAGTCTTGCCACATTCAAATGTTGGGGGGTGGCTTTTCCTGGGACAGCCAGCCTCCCAGTTAGAACTGGATTCAAGCAGATTCAAGATTTGATCTACTCCTGGATGAGGCTCTTGTTACAGTCGTTAAATCTACTGGCAAGTTCATCAGCAGTCTTAGTCTGGGTCCCTGTTACATTCCTTTCTGGTTAAGTCTATGCCTCAGCTGGCTATAACATCTACAACAGTTATTGGACAGCCCCCTCTTCTTTTTAGTGGCAGATATGTGCTTAAAGAGATCCCCAGGGAGTTTTCTCATCCCTGTGCCTATTCTAGAATTTTTAACAGGGCCTTCTACAGAAGGTCCTAAAGTTTCAGAGTGGCCTCCAGAAGAGGAGACTTTAGGCCTCACAGGAATCCTATCCAAATCTCCTGTAGGAGCATGTTGGGTCACAGCCTTTTGGGTAGGAGGTCCAGGGAATATCTACTTAGTCTTCTTCTTCCTCTTGGGTTTGGTGTGTTTTCCAGGCCTAGAGGCTTCCCTGTGGATACTCTGATCCATGAAGGAATTGAGGTTAACCTCAAAGCTCCTGAAATACGAGTGAGAGCTCTAAAGATATCTCCCTTCTCTAAAGGATTTGCTAATGGTATCCTGCTAGGGGGAATTTCTTTGGTAGTGACAGGAAGATCTAACTTCTTTTCAGTTAATTGAACCTCTTCCACCTCTGGGTTACCAGTAGGGGGATTTTCAAGGGGTTCAGTCACCTTAGCCTCTGCATAAGGTAGGATCATTGGAATGTCCTCTTTCTTTTTGGGCCTAGACGTTTGATTCCAAGGGGAGGATTGGGGTGTTTCTGGTCTCTGCTGAGAGGTCCCTAAGGGTGGGCTCTCTGGCTTCCTTTGTTAGATCCCTTGTCTTTTTACTTGGGAGCTCTGCTGTGCTGTACACAGCACCTAATGTCTTGAGGTCATTACATAAGAGCACAGCACCAGGCACTTCCGCCTGTATACTGACAGGTATCCTGACAGTCATGTTGTTACACTGAATGGTAACAGGCATGATAGGGAGCATCTGGACAAGGCCTCCTGCATGTCTAATGGGGCCAGAGGAGCTTTGGCTACTTCCTCTGGGTTAAGTAGAGACTCATCCACCATGGAAATGCTGGCCCCAGTGTCTAATGGCAGAGGTCTCCTGTACATTATTAAGTATACTGTTTTGTATATACTTGAGATAACTTAGCCGGACGCTTGTCCGATCCCATCTCACTCCTCCGCTGCCTGGCAGGGCACTCCCCTGCGCCCCAGAAACGGCTCTGTGCTGCCTCCAGGATCATTCCTGCGCTGCATGCAAGATGCGCCCTGTGTCTCAGGATCAGGCTCGGCGCCGCCTCCTGCATCACTCCTGTGCTCCCATGCGCCCCAGGGACAAACTCAGTGCGGAATGAGCGGTGCCGCTGCAGCTCACCTGGGACCACAACTTCAGTACCACCGACACCGTCTGCCTTCAGCACCACCTTGCCTGCTGAAGGTTAGCTACCAGGTCCGGATCCCAGAGCTATCTCGAACTGACATGTTCACATGGGACGTGTATCATGGGGGGTGATGCTCCTGGCTCAGCTGCTGCCCCCTCCTCGACAAGATCCCATCCTCTTCTCCAGTGTGATAACTTAGTACAAGAAGTCAACACCCGGACCAGCAGGTAAATTACTTCTAGGTTTATTGGTAAGCATATGCCAGGAAGACACCGGTACGTCCCTCTGTGCCAGTTTACATGTTCCAACTGTAACTGTTGGAATACCCATTCAGAACAAAACACACACAAGCACTCTACACTCACTGACATCACAACATTCCATGTAAGTGATTTCACCAGCACTCAGATATACACTACAACAATACTCCCTAGTATTTTCTGGGATTGAGGATTGGTAGAGCTGGGTGGGTTGACTCCCAGAATCTACGTCTACAAAAGCAACTCTTGACTGAATCTTATAGGGTTCTTGGGATAGGGAGTGGAAACATGTACCTGTTACTGGCAATTCCTCCTCCTGAGGAATAGCCTGAGAGACAGTGGGAGTCATCAAGGCCTTGCCTCTACATTTGAGATCTCCCTTGACATGATCACTAGCCCCACAAACTACACACTTACCAAATGTTTGATTGAATGTTTTTTTTTGTTGATAACTTCGTTCTGGTTTGGATCTATCATGATTCCTGCCCCTCATGTCCCCAGCCCTCCAAGATGTCAGGCTGGAGCCAGGCCACGATCACCTACATGGCCCTCAAGGGCCTCTCCATCCCTCCAAAGACCCACTTGGAGTCAGACTTGGCGCTTGTGGCACCAGACTCACTCACTCCCATAGGATAACATTGGGGATTGGACTTGTAGTGCATTGATGGGGACAAGATGGATGCCCCCGCATATTTCGGTTCCCAGAACTGCATGTGCGGTCTAGTCTTTTGGGTGTGGTTCAGCCCAGAGACACCTGGGATACCCAGAGGCTATTTAAGCCACACCCAGGCTGAGAAACATGCTTTGCGTTTTCTGCACCTGCAGCGTGATACTCACCGTGTTCGGATCGCTCTCCAGTAGGCCTGCATCTTTCTTCTGCGCTCAGCTCCTGCAAGAACAAGAACACCATTAGGAACAGCCTTACCTTGCGGTGCTTCTGCCCATCATTCATCGCTCCTTCTGTTCTGCGCGCATCTTCGGCGGTGTCATTCCCATCCCGGCACGCCGCTTCCTAAGGAAAATGCAAAAGAACAGAAAAAAGGCATTAGTAAGCATTCTGCAAATCTTTGCTTATTTTTAAATACTGTACGAGCTTCAAACGCTTACCTGAATCCCAGCCGCTCTGGGGGAACTCTGTCTCGGGAACTTCTCATCCATCTGCAAGTTGGAAAAGACATTCCAGGTTAGCGTGGAAACATCTAGAGGCGCCGCATACCGCGCTTACCCACCGCATTTGTTCTTCATAAACGGCATCCACGCTGAAAACGTTGTGGCACCTAAAAGACACAGAAAAATTACTCAGTCCAATGCAAATACGAAAGGGGTGCATCACGCATCGCGCTCTCACTCACCTTCAGCGCTACTCATCTCAGCAGCTAGAGAACTGTTCAAAAGACTCATTATACTTACCTGTCAGACTCTTGCCAGTGAAGTAACTAGGCAGCAACGAGCCCGCATCAATCAACGCGCCCCTGCGCTGAACGCAGGACGGAGAGCACACTATCCAAGAAAGCAAGGTGAGCTGTGGATCAAAGGGAAGGGTTGGACCCCGGGGAAGAAGGGGTTCAAGCACACAGAGACAATAGGGAGTTAAACTCCACCAATCCTGTGTTTCAGGCCCAGTCCCCAGTCGAATAGCCTCCAGGGAAGGGTTTGAGGTCGTAAGAGGTCAGAACAGGCTGAGTGACGTCCCTCTGGATACCAGGTAAGCGTTACAGGACCCAGAGGGGTTCTATTCTTTTCGAACTTCCATGGTGTTTCTGGTCTTGGTTGTTTTTTGGGGCATCAGTGGGTTAGATATTAGGGGTCTCTTCTATTTTTTGCTAGTCCTCCTTATTCTTGTAAGGGGCCGCAGAAACCTTATGAGTGGCCCTGTTGGCCACCTACAAGTCAGCAGCTAGTGCTAACTTCTTGGGGTTCAGTTCCTTTGAGTCAGCCAGGTGCTGTCTCAGTTTAGGGGAACATGCATCAAAAATGCTTTCTCGCATGACAGGACTCTTCATGCCATCAACAATTTTCACTTTGTGGCCTTCTATCCACTCATCTAGGTATTCCACAACACATCATTTGTCTTTTTCGGTTCATTAAATATTTGAGATATTGGGAAGGGATCTTCCCATATCTAGCAACGAGAGATTGTCTTACCAATCTCTAGTGTTTTCTATCAGCAGCATTGATCTCCAGAATCACATCACAGCCATTCTGAGGGAGCCTAGAAAGAGCCCATTCTCACTCACATCTTGAAGTTCACAAACAAGTTCAAATGTCTTCAGCAAGGGCCGTGCGTAGTTGCAGGCCCGGCACTCATTGTGTTCCCAAAGGTAAGGTAGTGCCCAGATAAGCCGACTCCTTATTTGCAGCTTGCTTTAACTTTTTTTCTTGTTAAGTGCACGTCCCTGTGTTCTCCCCTTTCTCCTTCCTGATTCTTGGCCCTACTCCTCGGCTCTGATCCTGCCTCCCTGCCCACCCCCCCACCGATTGGTCCATTTCACCTGGCCCTGGGCAATGAGGCTCCAGGCCCTGCGTAGTTGCAGGCCTGGCACTCGTCGGGCTTCCAAAGGTAAGGTAGTGCCCAGATAAGCCAGCTCCTTATTTGCAGCTTGCTTTAACTTTTTTCTTGTTAAATTGTATTGCTCTCTGTGCGCGGCAGTTTGTGCTCCCCCTCCTGCTTTCTGATTCTTGGCCCTGATCCTGCCTCCCTGTCCGCCCCTCCCCTGATTTGTCCATTCGTCCCTCATAACAACTCCCCGCAGGGCAGCCTGTCTGCCCATACAGCTCCTGCAGCTAAGGGCCTCAAGGCAAAGGGCGGCTCCTACAGAGACAGCTCCAGACTGTGTCTGCAGGTGTCATCAGGGGAGGCCAGGGCCAGCCATCAACCAGCAGCGACCATCAAGGTAGGTGTGGCCTGGGTGGGGAGTAGAGCAATCACTGTAAGCCAGGAAGCCCTGCCACTCTACCTCCCCTCAGAACATAGCACACCAGGCTGTTAATACTAACCAGCTTAACAACTAGATAGAACTGTGAATATTAGCCTGCTCCACGTTCAGATAGAACTGTGAATATTAGCCTGCGCCACATTGAGATAGAACTGTGAATATTGGCCTTTGCTACATTGAGTCAGAACTGTGAATATTAGCCTGCGCCATATAGATATAATACTGTGAATATTGGCCTGTGTCACATTGAGATGGAACTGTGAATAGTGGCCTGCGCCACATAAAGATAGAACTGTGAATATTAGCCTGCACCATATTGAGATAGAACTGTGAATATTGGCCAGCGTCAAATTGAAATGGAACTGTGAATAGTGGCCTGCGCCATATTAAGATAGAAATGTGAATATTGGCCTGCGCCACATTGAGATGGAACTGTGAATATTAGCCTGCGCCATATTGAGATAGAACTGTGAATATCGATGAATATCCATCGTCAACACAAAATGTTTTTTTTAAAAACTTTCATACTGTGAAACCTAGGCCTCTCTCCCACTATACAGGACTCTAAAAGCTACGTTTATCTCTCACACCCAAATTGTACTTCAAAACTTAAGCCTCTCTCGCACTATACAGGACTCTCAAATCTAGGTGTGTCTCGCATACCCATATTGTACCAGGAAACCTAGGCCTCTCTCCTACTATACAGGGTTCTCAAAACTATGTGTATCCACCTAATCTGCCTATTATTTTGTGTCACCTATTGTATTGTGAAAGCTAGGCCTCTCATCCACTATACAGGACTCTCAATTCTAAGTATGTTTCCCTGTACCCAAATTGTAGTGTGAAACCTAGGCCATATCTGCCTATTATACTGTGAAACCTACTGTATTGTGAAACTTAGGCCCCTCTCCCACTATACAGGACTCTCAAAGCTAGGTGTTTTCTCGCATATCCAATGTTTACTGTGAAACCTAGGCCTCTCTCCCACTATACAAGACTCTCATATCTAGGTGTGCCTCCCATACCCAAATTGTACTGTGAAACCTACGCCTCTCTCCTACTATACAGGGTTCCCAAATCTAGGTGTATTCCACAATATCTGACTATTATATTGTGAAACCTACTGTATTGTGAAACCTATGACTGTCTCCCACTATACAGACTCTCAAATCTAGGTGTGTCGCCTATATCTGCCTACTATATTATGAAACCTACTGTATTGTGAAAGCTAGGCCATATCTGCCTACTATACTGTGAAACCCACTGTATCTGAAACCTTGGCCTCTCTTCCAGTGTACAGGAACCACAATTCTAGGTCTGTCCTCCCATAACCAAATTGTATTGTGAGTCTTCGGCCTCCCTCCGACTATACAGGACACCCAAATCTAGGTGTGTTTTTCTCCCATGCCCAAAGTGTATTGTGAAACCAGGGCCTCTCTCCCACTCTACAGAACTCTCAAACCTAGGTGTATCCCCCATATAACTGCCTATTAGACCTGCCACTGTGTTAAACAAAGTCCTCTCTCCTGCGGTCTAAGAGTGTGAATCCTCCCCTCTCTAAACCACACTGCTAAACCCAACATCCCTATACACCAGTTACAAAACAGAGGCCGGCAGCATTCGCAGTGGCCCACCTTGACAAACTATCACCCCAAGAACAACAACATTCCCACCTGACACATATCCCAGAGAATTCACCAGCTTTTGCTGTACCACAACCCAATAAATGTACTCGCCCTCACCGCTCATATTCTCGCACCAGAGATATGACGAATAATGAGACCATGCTGACTGCACTGTACAAAGATCGCTGCAGCCGAATGACATCGAAACCTATGGTACGTATGCCTTACACCACGTCTGTGGACACAGGCTGCAGGCATGGCCGAACATCCGTGCACTACAGAATGCAGCTATGGCTATGCTCATCCAGTCTAGCAGGGCATGTAGCCCTCTACACTGAAACACCTGACGTACCTCAACACCTCTGTCACTAGCATACAGCGACTACCAATAAAAAGAAATTCGGTATAGCTGGCTACACATCGACTCTTTAAACAATTGCACACTATTGCAAACCACCAACAGAGCCCACCCACGTGCCTGACCTTTTTGGGCTGCTTAGTGGAGCCTAGCCAGCCACCTAAGTCCTATAATGGCGAAAGTGCACACATACATCTCCTAATCTAAAACTCTTAGAACCTCCAGCACATTGACTACGGTCATCAAGAGCGTTCAAATGCATTGATGACATACAAATGGGGAAAGAGCGCTATATAAATAACCAAATACAATCCAATCCAATACAATCAATCACATCATTCTATACATCATACTGACTCACCAACTATCTAGGCAGTTTGGGGTTCCTGGAGGCATCACCAGAAGAGGACCATGCAATAGAGGAAGTGTTATTTTAGGGCATCCTCCTCATTTCTAACTCATGTTGTATCTCTGTTTCTCTGAGTCCCAGTTTTCTATGCTCAACAGTAGCTTCATTTATACACATTTTGCCTTCTGTTTCTCAAGCCCCAAAAGCACTTCATGAAGGATGGCTTGGGAATAGGTAGGGGTGGGGGAATATGTTGGAGGCTGTGCTCCAACTGGTGATTCATCAATATCCAGCTCAATATCATCCTCCAAATCAGTTTGCATATCACCATTTTTCCTCAATCACCTCTAATTCAATGTTTGATCTGTTAGATATAGATGTGCTTGAGGACTTTTGAACGTCCATCAACATTTATATACGTTCAGATTTGTTGCCCTTACAGTTAAGGCCTCTTTCTTTACACACATCTTTAGGTTTTTCTACTTTGAGGGAGGTAAGAGCCTCTTGCTTATAGATATCCATATGTAATAATGTTTATTTACAACACACCTTTTCCTGTATGGCAGCCCTAGTGGATGGTTTTCCTGACCACTGATTCCTCCAAGACTCAGTGAATCTTAACCTACTCAACCCCACCACTGTGACATAACTTTTAAGGGTGTTTTACTAAAGTCCATCTGAAGAAGATTCACTCTTAGGTGTTCAGGGCTCTAATTCTTAGATATGGTCTGAACTACCCAAAAGGTTTGGTAGCAATGGACGAGTAGCCAGGCTTAGTCTAGGAGGGAGAAGGGCTGTAGGTAAGGTAATAGTACATTTTAGATGAATACAGTTAATTAGTCAGAGCAGCAAATCAATTATTTAACCAAAATTCAGGTAATGCAACAAGGATACTAGTAAATAAATGTTTTGTAACTTTTAAGGCAGCCTTGCATGCATGGCCGGCCCTAGGATTTGTGGGGCCCTGGTGGCAAAGATGTGTGGGGCCTCTTTATGTGCATCGGAGAAAATGCAGAAAATGAAGCCCCAAAATGAGTCATTAATATCCGTGGGGATCAAATGAACTGATGCTCGATATCTGAATTTTAACTGTTAGTATTACGGTTTTAGTAATATCAGGAGTGAGACTTATTTTGGAGTAGCCGATCGAGTGAGCTGAATCATTTGTAGAGAGGTGTACCTCAAAAGAAAGTACTGTGACAAGGAAGTCTCGGGAATCATTAACATACGCACAGGGTTGAATGTATTCTGAAGTGAAATAGACACATTTAATTCAACTGGCCTTTCCTAATAGAAGTAGAAGAACATTCAAAATAGAAATGAGCATTGTCTTTCACAAAATGAATCATCAATACCCGAAAGAAATGAAAAACAGCTAGAGGACTGCTGGCAAAGCATAAAAGATGTGCACCCTTTTAACTCCAAAATCTATACTGAAATATTCTTTGGAAAGCAAAACACCAATACAAGACGTGTGCTTTGAAGACACTGTGAAGCAGATCTGTGGGTTTGTGGGTTGAAATCCTGGTGGGCGAAAACTTGAGCAAACAAGCTTTTTTGCATGCTGCCCTCAAAAACAACAAAGGCACTGTGAAAAAAGGGTGACGGACACTGTGAACCCACATGAAATCTCAACTTGTACCCTGAAAATCAGCACAGGGCCAGCTAGAACATCTTCAGTCCAGCAACTTCTCTTCCCACACCCATGGACCTGTTAAATAATCACAAGAAATGTGCCCTCTGATCCTTCCCCTCCTCGCCACAACGTTTTGTTTTCAGCAATAGTCTGTTTTATAAATCGGACTTGAAAAGTACACACATCATTAAAGTACTGAAGCAGTCTAGGAATCATAATAGAAATATGTCAAACAAAAAGTGTAGTGTTATTTTCACCAGATCTTGAAGACTACAAATACCAGAATGCAATTCCACAAAATTATGAAATATGGCTTGTAGCCTGTCTTTCAAGAGTTAATGGTAACAAAAGATAACCTTTTGCATTGTTTGACAAAGGCATGCTTTATATGATGCGAGTGAAATGTGAAATCCTCCCCGCCCCCTCCACCCTCTAAATGTATTTAACACACCAAGTTCGGACAAATTAATACTATCCAGATAGTGCACCACTCTTTTTTGTCAATATGAATTAATTGTCTTAAAAGAAGATTTGGGCGGCAACTAGTTTTTCTGTATGTGCCTTTAAAATAAAAGACCCCTTTTCGACCCCTTGTCCAAAACAAAGGTTCTTAAATGGAGCATTACTTTAAACATAGAGCTTGATAAGCCCTAACTGTGAAGCCCCACCAGTGTGGGCAGGTGGTATTTTGACAGCATGGCCTCTAAGACATGCACACAGAAAAGTCCTGTGGCTGGAAGCAGCCGAGCCCTCGTTACTTCGTTCACTCAAAGCAGAAAGATAGCAGCAGATAGCTACAGGGCCCAGGGTGATGGCACAGACAGACCATGCCTCGCACGCACTAGCTCTGATTGCATGTCGAAGAAAAGTGGTGGGAGAGAAGGGAAAGCCAGCCGCTCATGGTACTGCAAGCCACAGGAATGTAAATACATGAGAAACCGATTATTAGCAGCCAAATAGGGATTTCATTTTGAAATCTGGAATGTGGAGGAATGTGGAGGAAGGAAAAAAATGCAGACGGAAGCTCTACCGAGGAAGGGGGGGTCTGGGGGGCGGTGCAAGGGGCGGCGGTTGGGGGTGATTGAAGGAACAGCTAGCGAGCTCCGGGTTACATGCACATGTAAGAGAACAGAGCAGAAGGTGCAGTGCAGCGCCATCACTACGACCAGCAGCGACCATGAGAGGGTTCGCAAAGCCAGCTGTGATCCTTGCCCTCTGGGCTGTGACAGTGTGCCATGCTGAAGACACCTGCCCAGGTGAGTAGACGACACATCAGCTTACCTTTTGGCAGTGCCCTCTGCACTTCTTGACAACGAATCTCCCTTGCTTCATTTCATTTGCAGTGCAATCAAAACCTCGTTTTTCAAAATTGGGTCGATTACAGAACCCAGTTAAATAAAAGTCTATTCATGGTGACTTCTGCATTGGTACATATTCAACCATGCATTCATTCATGCATGCACACACATGCACTGATGTATGTATTACAATGCACACAGAACCACCTATACATGTCTGGTATACAGCACTGCTGCTGGCCTCATGATGATGGAAAACACTTTGTAATCTCAGTCTAGCACTCTAAAAGAAGGGATGCTTTTTATATGCCTTGGGCAGCCCTGTTGAATATTTTTTCACTCGGAGTGATTCCCGTTAGTGGGAGGGAATCCATCCTGTTACCAGTCTTTATGAAGGGACCTAGGATGGACCCCTCAAACTTCGACCTGTTGGCAATGCTTTTTTTAAGTGCCGAGATTTTTTCCTCCCTTTTATTGAGGAAATTGAAGTCATGGGTGGAGGAGAAACAGCTCTTAAAGAAACATCAAACTGGTTTTAGGTGTGGTCACAGTATGGCCCATAATATATGTGTCCTACAGTGTATTGCGGAGGATGTATATCGTCAGCCTGATTGCTAATGATATCTTTGTTTCATTGATTATGCAAAAGCTTTTGACTGCGTCTCTATGCCCATACTGTGGAGTAAGTTGGGTGGGTTGGGGTTTAGACTACCGATTACTTCACCTTTTTACACTGCTCCACTCAGAGATGAAAGCCACTGTTAGGATAAGTCAGGCAGGCGACCTTACCTACTCTATCCAGACAAATCAGGGCTTGAAGCAGGGGTGCGTAGTGGCACCCCTTCTATTTAACATCGATGTTGTGGATATGGTAAGGCACTAAGCAGATGCCAGAACAATCCTCCAACCTTGCATGTGGTTGGCATATGCAGATGGGACGGTTCTCCTGGACCTTACCGCCATTGGACTCCAACACTGGATTCATGCCCTAAAAGATAATGCTATAGTCAAGAACATGAAAAGAAATGTAGCAACGCCAAAGATCTTGATATTGGGGGGAAAGGACCAGGAGCAAGTCCACTTTTTCTTGGAAACTGGCAAATGAGACATTGGACATAGTTGAGAGATATATCTACTTTGGCTGCCCAATTAAATCTCGCCCGTCTTAAAAATATTTGGGAGAGTACATCATGCCACTGGCGTTGAGGAAGTCAAAGGCCTGTCAAAAAGAATGTATTACCAGCAAAAGAGGTGGGGGTAGATTTTTTTTAACACTGAAGGGCTTCTTACTATCTACAACAAAAGTATAATACTGGGCATACTGTATGCCCTGGAGGCAATGCCCACTGCCTGCTCGTCGTGTCTAGGCGCTATTGAGAGCAAAATACTGCGCTCCATATTGGGTGGGTCCAACACTGTTCCAATTGCAGCCTTACGATTGGAGCTGGGGCTAAAATCCCTCACATCACTATGGGCCCTCCAGTGTACCAAATTCTATCTCAAACCTATTTTGTCTGGTACTGCTGGAGACACCATGCTGAGCCAGACGGCTCTACATTTTGTGGGGGTAGGGTGTGTACCCAATCGGTTTGGCTGTGACTTAGAAAAATGTTCTTTTTCACATTTAATTGAGATTGGCTTGACTGTGGATTCTATCTTTAGCGCTCCCAACATGCATGTTATCTTGAAAAATAAGGCTCATGATTGGGATTGATGAGTTTGTTTGGATAAACTCTACAGAAAAAAGCAGTATACTGAATATTGTAAGCAGGGCTTTAATGAACGGCTTCCCTGACTAAATTATGCTCCTCCAAGTTACGGAGATTTGTAATTTAACAACATTTTACCTAACATCTGAAGAAAGACTGCATACTAGGCCAGCAGGCAATAAAAACTAGCCATCATTTATTAACACAATGCCCAATGCTGCGGCCCCATTACCTGAAGTTTTACATGAAATTTGTAACAACATAGGATGGGATCCAGTCAGACCAATATTGGAGCACTATTTTCTGCGCAGACCTTCTGGTGATTGTAGCTGCGGCCTATATTGTATGGAGAGAAGTCTTGGTACGGTTCGATGTTGGAACCTAGATTTGTAAATATACATTGTCATTGATAGTCTTCACAATAGCAGCTTTACATATATGTGACGAGGTAACTAAAACCTGTGGAGACCAATTGGGATAGATTGTTGATATCAAGGGTGAGAGTTATCTGGGCCATTTGTTTCTGCTCAATAAAGACCTTTATGAACTTTCTTTAGTCTGGCGTGAAGTGATGGAAGGTATTTGAATTTGCTTTGAAATCGTATGTAATTGATGAAGATGAATTGCATTTGAAATTAAGTGTAGTTGTAATAGATTTTTTTTTACTTTTCAGGTTTATTTTATTGCTTCTATTTAATGAAGATGAATGTGTTTGTAATGAATTGTATTTGTTATGATTGTTTTACTGTATTTTAAGATGTTTATGCATGTAATTCTGTTTAATATGGTGTTGAAGGTTGATTTGTCTAACCAAAATAACACTTAATAAAAACAAAATGTACAAAAATATATTTGAACAATGGCCTGATACCTGGTAATGTGACTTAGCCACCAAACATGTGATTGACATAACGTGTCCTCTATCACGAGGATGGTCCTAGGCAGGGCATCATTCTCAAGTGATCCAATTCTGTCTTCCCTACTCCATCTCCTCATAGTCTGTCTGCATTTCTTTGACTTTGAAAAGTGAGGACCAGACAGTGTACATTAAAAGATGTATATTATGTGTGGGGTTGGGGCTGAGAACTAATAGTTATTTTACAAGTAACCACATTGAGAGACACCATTGGATCCCGAGAACAAAGACATGCATTGGCAAAGCCAATATGTTTTAGCTGTCATATCAACTGCAGCCTCATATTCCCAAAAGTACCAACATTTTCCTGGCATAGTCACCATTTGGCAAAGCATCGCCCCACATTAACGCCTTCTACCATCACATGCCACGTGCAGCCTCAAATTCCCCAAAAATGTGCTGTGTAAACCTTCCAAACAGATCAATATATTTATGCATAGTCTTGCAGGGAATCATTCAGTAAGTTTAGTCACACCAGTGCCAATCTTTCCGGACATCTACTAGCAATACAGTAACATCCAAAGGTGTACAACACATTGCCCACAAATGGTAATGTTGCAATTGCTAAGAATGGATTAGCAGCTAAATGCTTTCGAGTTGTGGAGTAGATCAAAACATGAGGGTTTACAAGTTTGCCTGCCTAACAATATCTTGACTACATAATATGTTCAAACCTTTTTTAAAACTGCTTTTAATTATTGTTTTTCGTTAAATCAATGTAGCAATCACCACTGTGCCAGGGGCCATCGAGGGCTTTTAACGGCCTGCCAGCCTGAATTTAGGCATGCCTTGCACATCCCACGTCAAGGGGATGATAGCTATTCGCACCCTGGGGATCTGCCCAGGGTGTGAATAGTTTTTTGCAAGAGAGATTGGCTCTGCACATATTGGGCAAGCCCAATCTCCTGTGAAAATAAACAAAAGAAAATGGCTGACACCATAGAAATAGAAATAGGAACATGTCCCTTTTCTATTTCCATGGTGCCGGTGGAGACGGGAAGGAGCACCGGAGACGGGAACTGGTACCCCCAGTAGGGAAATTGGGACAAAACGTGTGACCCAGGAGTGTTGTGGGGGGCCTGCTCCTGGCATCCAGCAGGCCCCAGTGTGCTATAGGACATCAGAACCATTGTGGCCCAGTGCCTCTGTGGGTTGGGGCCTGCTATGGACATCCAGCAGGCCACCGGGTGCTATGGGGCATCAGCACCATCTGGAGTGGGGGCAGACCAAACCATGCCTACAACCATGCAGACCACTGCCCCCGTCCTGGCATGAGGGTCCCACAGTATCATGCTCTGCAGGCCTGTGCTCCCACAGTGTGGGCCTGCAGGCACATGAATGAGGCATGCACTCAGTTGTTCCTCTGTGGGAGTCTGCCACCGTTCTGGTGCAATGTTTCTACAGCGGCTCTTTTTATTAGCTTGGGCCATGACACAGTCATTGCCCATGTTAAAAGGGCAATACACAGGGGTGGGACACATTCCCTTAAAGGGGCAACACACTTGGGAGGGTCACACGCCACACTCCTCCTTTTCCATAACAAACAAACAAATGTCAATAAAACATAAACGAAGCCCTCCCCCTGTTATCGAACGATATTACTTAGGCTACTTCTGGGGCAGGGTAATGGTTGGTGGGTGGGTTTCTGGAGCAGTGCACTTGGAAAGACAAATGTACACTGCTGAAACAGCCTTTGTAGCGATTCAGCAGTTGCACAAAAGCACCTATAAGCAGCTGGTTCTAGTATAACTCATTTGGAAATACTCAACTGGGATTTATACCCGGTAACGTGTCTTCAGGTGTAAAACATGGGGCAGCACAGTCCAATTAAGGCAATGGCGGGATCCACATCCCTCTCACCTTCTACTATATTCATTTGTGGCATTTGGATTTTGGGATAGTGGATATGTATACATGCACTTACATATGCATACCTACATATGGAGTTACATGTATATATGTATTTATATATCTATGAATACATGTATGTTCACACACATACACAGGCACATACATATGTATATATGAAGGATAGTCCATTTGAGCCAAGTCACACATTCCACAACACCACCTAGAAGCAATCGCTGGAAGTTCATTTCCAGTTCTGAGCCACATCAACAAGGCATTGTAGGTTTTACAATTAGCCCAAATGCAAGCCTTTTTTCTCCAGGAACTTGTCTTTATCTTAGAGGGGAGTGCCTATTCATACACAGCTCAATCAACAAAAATAGACAGTTTGCAAGGCTGTCAAGACAACATACCTGGTTTCTCCCCTATTGGGGATCATCAGTGCTTTATAATCTTGACAGCCTTGTGGTTGGAGAATTGGGGTATGTATAAACAGCACCAATAACGTTTTGGTGGGTTTGCACCACACATTTCCGTTTTTAACTGTGGTGTTTACATGAGGCATCCCTTTAACGAAGAGATGCAGGGATTATGACCCTCACACCCCGGTGGAGCTGTTGCTCATCCCTGCATCTCTTTTTTAAAGGGATGCCTGGTGGGGGCGGCACCCCCCATTTCTTCCCTAATGGTGGCGCTGAGCGAGAGCTTCAGGCTTTGGAAAAAAAGCCTTGACTTTTAGCAACCTTGCTTTTTCGTTCATAATTGTGGTGCCACCCCAGCCAGGTGTGGAGGCCCTGCTCCTTAATTATGTAAGAAAAGGCATTTCTTTCTAAAGCCCGAATTCCACAACACTACCTAGAATCAATCGCTGGAAATTAATTTACAGTTCTGAGCCACATCAACAAGGCATTGTAGGTTTTAAAATGAGCCCAAATGCAAGCATTTTTGCAAGCGAAGGGAGAGCTTCAGGCTGTAGTGAAAAAAAGCCTTGGCCTGGGCTTATCAGCTGGGACTACCTGGGAGTTTAGGGAGCCCCCGCAGTGCTCCTTCACATGTTTCAGACACTGCCAGGGTCTGCTTAAAGCCGTGGTTATACCACTATAATAGTGATAGTGCAGAGGGGTGAGATGAAAAGGGAAAAAAACGAAAATATCAGAGGATGTTGTGGATTAGCTACCAAACTAAAAGACAGCAATGTTTAGCTGCTCTTAGGCAGGAGACATTTTAAACTATGTTAAAAAGACAATATTAACATCTTACCTTTAGGATGAAAATACTCGCCTGAGCACTTAAGGGGTTGAAAGGGAACCAAGCGCTGATACCCACCTGAGCCATTTCACTTTTCTATGCATTTCCAAAATGTTCATAAATGTTTGGCCGTTTTCCCAGTACACACATTTGCTTTTTTAAATGACCTAGGGTTTCTCACCACTATAGCATGGTCTTGCTATATTTGGTGTATTCTTCTTCTTGCGTATGCCTAAAATGTATTTTTTCTTCAGAGGTGCAGATTGTTGGCCTTACTGGGAATGAGAAACTAGCCATCCTCCGGGGATGTCCTGGGAGTCCCGGAGCAGAGGGGCACAAAGGAGCGCCCGGAGACCCCGGGACAAAAGGTACGTTCTGAAACAGGAAGTGAATGATCACTGGAATTTGTCTAGTGAGTGTGTCTTTCTTTTCATGCGTTATTGGTGGGTGTGGTTGCTGCATTCCCCATAGTCATTTGCAGTGGTAGTGCTTAGACTGGACTGGTGAAATGGATCTATACGCGTCTTTTGTCAAGACTGCCAAATTAGATGCAGCCCATCCAATTTAAGCCGGTTCCATGTAATAATGTCCCCGCAGTAAAGTCGCCGGTTTTTGCAGAGACTTATTACATTGAACATTTGGGGGACAACCCCACAACCCCTGAATTTTTATTATTTTTAGAAGGGGAGCATCCCCGCAACCCGTCCCCATACATAATGTTACCATATATAATGTCACCAATGTATGGGGACATCATTACCTGATACCTTTCAGCCATGACATTTCCTGGCTTCATTATCACGGCCTTGAAAGTACTGAGGTAAATAGCCCCACAAGGCGTGCTCTTTATGCAATCGATGTGTACGTGGCTGCTGCTGAAGAGAAGGACGTCAGCATCAGGAACTAATCAGAGAGCGAGGAGAGGTGAAGGAAAATGAGACTTAGGGAAGCTGTGGCAGGTGGAGTAGTTCTGTGTGGAAGAGGACTGCAGGGAGGCAGAAGGATGAATAGCCAGCTGGAAACAGGTGACCGCATAGGCAGAAGGTGGAAAATCCAGGTAGCGATTTGTTGGAGAAACACTGGATTAAAAATCAAAATTAAAAAGCACAAACACGTACGAAAACACATGCAGGGAATAAGTGGCTGTTGACGGGTGGGGCTGAGAGCGAATTTGACAGTGTGGAGAAGAGCAGGATTGTTGGTCATCAGGAGATTGGGTCTCACAACTTTAGCAGTGCAGTAACATGTGTATGTTATTCCATTGTCTTGTAGTGGAGGATTTACTCCAGTGTCATGCTAGAGGTAAATCCTACACTCTAATGCCAAAAATATGCTGAATTATCACGGTAACTCCGCCTGTGATGGTTCCTCCATTTTGCTTGAGGGACTTCCTGCTATTTTCTACCATACTTATAATTGACGAAGAAGGCAAAATGACGGTAATGGTGTTACCACTACCTTTTACCATGGCTGCAGGTTCGTGATGTCTTTAAACCAGCCAGTCACTGATGAGAAAAAATGTGCCCAGCTATAAGGGTGTTAAACCAAGACACTTGTGATGAAAATGCATTAAATAAGAAGGAAATACATACTGGTGTTAGAAACCTATTCCATTAACCGCCCCCCACCTAACATCCTCTCGTTCTGAGATGTGACACAGCTCCACTAGAGGTGATCAGGATGTTTGGGGCACTGCATGACAAACATTCACTATTTTTCTGGCCAGTCAGTGCACTGAAAAGAGCCAGGGAAGCTGGCCAGTGTGATGCTGGAAATGCATCAGAGGGACAGGGCCTCCGTATCCTTGTCCTTTACTGCTTTTCATCATGTTCTGTCGTGTTTTCCGTGCAGGAGTTCGTGTGGGACTCCTGGCAGTGCAGCTCTCTCTCTTGGTTTGGTGAACAGACCCATGGGATACCCTTATGGCACCCATGGGTAGGGGTGCAACCCTGTGCCCCTAGTGTATGTTTTTGGGCACCTGTGGGTGTCCCACAGAGCAGGGTACGGGCTGGTGGCAGCTCCATGCTGAAATGACTGGTGCCCTGAGTGTCCTCCATTTTGGGATGCCCAGGCCCTGTCATTGGAATCGGTAGATTCCTGATGGAGACAAAATGGCCCCCATGGCCTCTTGCCTTCCATCGCCTGTTACCTTGATCTTCCCGAATTCCCGGGAAGCCGTGCCTCTGTCCCTTCCCCCTGACTGGCTGTTGGGTGTAAGTTCCATAAATGGTAGTGTGGGGAAGTGCTGACCAGATTGGCTGGAGCCTTCCCAGCGACCGTATGTTGTGGGTACGCCTGTGTGTGGGACCTGGGTGAATGGAGTGTGTGACGAATACGCATTCTATGTTGTGGGTGTCTAGTATCTGGTGGTTGACACAATGACTGAGACAGCCCTGCCTGAAACCGGTATGAATGCAGTATGAAGTGTTGAATTGCTCGGTACTTGTCCCAATACATATAACTTGTTGTGAGTGTCTGGAGAGAAGTGAACGGCCTAAATGCACTGTGTGCCTGATTGGTTGCCTGCCTGCATGAATGCCCTTTGTAGTGATTGGATGCTTCAGTGTGACCCAGCGGAATGAATGGGAGATCAACAGTATATCTGGGGACCTCTCACTGCTAGGAAAAGTGTTCAGAGCTGAAGTCCAAACTACACAGAGTAACTGGAGTGAAACTGACGCTTGACCTTGAAGCCCTGCTGGAAGAGAAGAATTGCTGTTGCTCTCCTTCGCAATCTGAAAGCTGCTGTGCCTCCATGGACTGATCCAGAGAGGACCGGGTAAGGCGCCCTCTTCCCGAGCTACGAGGGACCATCGTGCACCAGCAGATATTTGCCAAAGCTCCCTGGTAGACAGACATTTGATAGGCTGCCGAACCGATACGGGGACTGCTGCGGAACTCCAAAGACAAGCACCCGGACTGTTGTCCACCACTGTCGACGACCGCCGTTGCCGACTGGAGCCGCCGTGCTCCCATTTGCCTAAGAATTTTTTTGATCCAAGGACGCTCTCGTCCGCATCGACGCCGCTGTATGCTGCTGGAGAAGGCCTGACCGTCGACGTGCTGAGGAGCATCCGCCGGTGGGTTTCCCACCACCCAAAGACCACAGAGACGCCGACGACTCGATGCCCTTGCTGGGCCACAGTTCATCAAACTCTTTGCGGTGCAGAACTATCGACACTGAGGTGCCCCGCACGCCACTTCCTGGCAAGACGTTTACGCTTCCCCGTCAACGAGCACCGCTAGGAACGAAACGGCCACTTCACCGTCGTAGCTCAACCTGTTCTCCGCCGGACGTTCGACGACCCGTGACTCCTGCCTTAAAGGGAGGGCACTCAAGAAGGGCCGTCTATTCCCTGACGCGGAACGCTACAACACCAAGGTACTTTGGGGTTGCAGAACTATTGGAAAGTCTAGTGTGACCAATATATGGACTGGGCTTGTGATACAGCTTTGCTTTACAGGTTGCCCAGGTGGGGGGATCTCCACACAGAACTGTGTCTAGTTATCGGGGCCAGTATTCTGCCAATTGCTCAACCATCTTGCTTTCCTTCCTCTCTCTACAGCTGGCTTCCTCTTTATTCTGATCTCTGTGTCATTCTGACCGTATGCACTTTAATGAAATCTAATAACGTTAGTTGTACCACTTTAGAAACTGTATATATTTACCATTGCTGATTTTCGGAGTACAAAGTGAGTTATCGTGATATTGTATATACCTTTGAACATTAATTATACAAAGACTGTGTTGTAACCGATACAGTGTGTGGACATTCCTTTGTGGGTGCTTGAGGACTACACTGTACTCAAGAACCAGCTCGCATCACCTCCTGAGAAGCTAGGCCTTGATTACTCGACCACAACTACCAATAATAGAGAATCTTGGCTGGGGTCCTCTGTGCCTCTCTTCTACCATATAGAGAGCAGAAGTACAGATACCCCCCACCGGCGTCTTTACACTGGCGGCAGCAGTGGGATGCTTATGGTTTTAAGAATCAGTGTATAACCGTGCCACTTACGAAGGATATCTGCACTTTGTTAAATTAAGGTTTAGTTGTGTACAAGATAACTGCATTACAAGCAATGGAATCTATTGCGAATGGTAAATTGACTCGGGTGAGCTTAGAGGCTCTCCAGAGTGCTTGTGAAGCCAGGGAGTTAGACTTTGTGGATAAGTCTAGGGCGGAGCTGATAGCTGCCCTGGTGGACTACCAGATCGATTGTGAAACTCTTGAAGGGGGGGATGCAACCAATGAGGACTCTACCCCGGAGGTTGTCGCCGAAACTGATTCTGGGAATGCCACCATTCCTGCTGCCTCTGTTCCGAACCCCAGCAATTCTTTAAAGCTTGAGTTATTGAGGATGAAGTTGGCCTTTGAATATCGCAAGTTGGAACTAGATGCTGAGCTTAAGAAAGAGGAGTTGGCACAGCAAGTGGAGCTCAAGAACCGGGATCTTAAGCTAAAAGATAGGGATCTTGAACTCAAAGATAAGGACCTTGAACTCAAAAACCGGGACACTGAATGTCAACGAATACAGCTAGAGAAAGCTCGAGTGGAGACTTCAGCAAAACCAGTTGAGAGTGCCAGGTCCCCAGCAACCAAGTTTATGAAAGTTTTGGTTGGTGTGTATGCAGAGGGTTCTGATATCCTCCAATGGATTGAAGCGTTTGAAATGGCTTGTGCAATTCACGATGGTGATAAAAGAGATTGGGCTAAGTGTTTGTTAAGCAGAGTGCCTCAAACGGGATATGACTGTATTCTGAAACTGAGTGTGGAAGAAAGGGGTCAGTATGAGTGCATGAAGTCTGTTTTAATCTCCAAGTTTGGCAAAACGCCTACCCAATACCTTAAACGGTTCAGGTATTTTAAGAAACAAGAGAATGTGTCTTGGATTGACTGGCTGAGTGCTGCGCACATGAACATGATGGGGTGGATTGATGGTTATAAAGTGAAAACGTTTGTTGAATCGTCTCACCTCTTGTTTGTTGAGCATTTTTCAGAAGCCTGTTCACCAGAGCTGCGTGAGTATGTTGCTGACCAGAACATTTTGGACCCCTTCAAGCTGGCTAGGTTGGCTGACAAGTGGGTCTCCCACCGGGTGTCCCCTAAGGACTCCAGTGGGTAGGACAAGGACAAAGAAAAGGGGGCCTCTCAGAAAGCTAAGGAGTCCCAAAAGCAATCACAGCCGGGTAAACCAAAACCTTCCTCTCCAAAGACCCAAAAACCTAGTGGGGATAAGCCTGTTGTGGGTGGGAGTAAGAGTAGTGGACCGCCTGCTGCAAAGCAGGGTCCCAGTGGTTCCAGTACCGTACCCTGCACTCCTGGCACTTGTTGGGATTGTGGGGATCTGGATCACCGAAGGGGAGGGGCAAGTGTAAGGGTAAGGCACTTGGAGTCCAGGCTGTCAGCCTGACCTATCCCTACTCCGTACCTGAAGTGGAGGCCACTGTCCTCCCCTCCTCTACTGGGATCACCTTCGGTGTGCCCGTAGAGATTTCCTTAGTGTCCTTTGGGCCCTGGGACCAGTACGCATAAGTACTGGCGACTAGCCCACAAAACACTCGTAGGTTTTTGAGAAGTGTCCTCTTGAATGGCCAGCCTTCTACTGGTTTGAGAGACACTGGGGACAGCATGACAGTGGTGGACAGGACCCCGCTCAAGCCAGAGGACTATGTAGGTGCTCCTCTGAGAACCACCAGGTTAGCTGGTGGGCCTCCCAAATTATCACCTGTATCCTTAGTCAACATTACGATTGGAGACAAGACAGCGAAGCTTCCGGTCCTGGTTCAGGACAACGTGCCTGCGAACATTTTGTTGGGAAACGATTTGGTCGAGTTGGGGATGATCACGGATAGTCTACCCATGGCTGCTGTGGTGGTCACCCGATCGTAGGTCACACAGGGTCCGGCTGAGAGCCCGGTACCCTCGCCGATGGGGAAACCCAAGGCGCGAAGGAAACGGAAGAGTAAGAAGGACACTTCTGTGGAGGGAGCTCCCGCTCTTCCGGCTGTTCCAACAGCACCCATTGGGATCCATGCTCCGGACGGGCTGGGTCCAGTGGTGAATCCCATCTCAACTCCTGTGGGAGAAGAGCCAGAAGACTTACCTGTGGGAGAGTCTCTCAACCCAGAGGATCATCCCGACCTTCAATGCTTGTTAGCTGAAGGGGGACCCTCCCGGCGGACTTCTGTAAGGGACAGAGAGAGTGCCACTCTCTCGAGGGTCTGAGGAAACAGGCCCTGTCCCAGGCACAAGGAGAAGTGCCTAGGACATTCCGGATTTATTGGGAGGGTGAGCTCCTTGTTAGTGAGCCCACTAGGCCTGAACCTGGTGCCCTCAAGAGGTTGGTGGTACCCCAGGTTTACAGGTCCTCCCTGCTGCAGTTGGCGCATGAGGTGCCCGTGGCTGGTCATCTTGGTACCAAGAAGACTAAGCAGAGGCTCTCTGCTCATTTCTACTGGCCCCGGATGGGAGTAGAAGTGGAGTCCCACTGCAGGACCTGCACAACTTGTCACTTGTCTGGCAAGACTGAAGGCAGTGTCATTGCCCCACTGCAGCCGTTGCCAGTGGTCAGCAAACCGTTTGAGAGGGTGGGCATAGGCATTATCAGTCCCCTTGACCGTCCCACGTCAGGTGGACATCGGTTCATCCTGGTATTGGTAGATCAAGCCACCAGGTACCCTGAGGCTATACCCCTTCGGACCGTAACTCCCAAGGTGGTTGCCAGGGCTCTCCTGGGCATTTTCACCCGTGTTGGATTCCCTAAGCAGGTTGTCTCTGATAGAGGATCCAACTCATGTCGAGTTACATGAAAACCAAGTGGAAAGAGTGTGGGGTAAACTATAAATTCTCCACCTCTTACCACCCCCAGACCAATGGTCTGGTTGAGAGATTTAATAAAACTCTCAAAGGCATGCTAGGTGCTTTTTTTAGAGAGGCCATAAGGAAGAAGTGGGATCTTCTCCTGCCATGCCTGCTGTTTGCCTACAGAGAGGTACCTCAATAGGGTGTTGGTTTCAGCCCCTTTGAGTTACTCTTTGGACATCCCGTGAGGTGGCCCCTTGCCTTAATCAGAGAAGGTTGGGAGGCCACCCCTCCAGGTCCCGCCAAGCAAGTGGTGGACTATGTGTTAGGCCTCAGATGGAGGTTGACACAGATGATGGGTCAGGCAACGGCAAATCTGTTACGCTCACCTGGTATCCACAGGGATGCCACTCAGCCGGGTTACTCGCTGGTATACTTCTCAGTGGTGCCCAGATGTGGTATGCAGGGAAGTTTCTGCCTGAAAATACAGGAGGATTGTGTTCAAGACTGGCCGACCGGGGTAAGTATTCTCCCTCCACCACTCTATGATTTCAGCCCCTTTGGGGCCTTCTCCTCACCTTGTGGTAGAGTTAGGTGTGCTCTCCGTCCTGCCTTCTTTGCAGGGGTGTGTTGTCTTTCGTGGGCGTGTGCGGTCCAGTTACTTCACTGACACCGGCCCGTTTGACGTCGTTCAGGTAGGTCTTATTGCTGTTCTTTAATATTGTTGCTATCCTGCATGCCTTTCTTTGTTTAATAATGTCTCTTTTTCTCCCTTAGATATGCAGAGCTTCAGCGCGATGAACTGGCTTGGTTGAGCCTCGCTGGCAAATGATAGCGCATTAAGAGTGCTATGATGCGGTAAGTAAGGGCTATGCGCAGCGCTGCGATGTCTTGCCTTTGCTAACCTGTTTTTCCTCTTTCCTTGTTGGTCGCAGTGTTCTTCAGCGCGTGTGGAATTTCCGTAGTGGTGCCAGCCGAGAGGCCACCAGCCAGGTAAGCCTTTACAGCAGTTCGTAATTTGCAATGTCTCTTATGCTTTCTTTAATATTGCCTCTATCTTCCTCTTTCAGGTCGTTCAGTCCGGGAGGCGTGTGGATTCAAGGAAGCTGTTCTCAGGATCTGCGAGAAGCTAAAAATGAAGACTGCAGGCAAGATGCTGCTGCTAACGATGTTCCTTTTGTCACCTTGCAGGTTCTGCTTCTCCGCGATTCGTGGGTATAGCTGGACACGGTGAGCGTCACGTTGCAAACTACAAAGTAACGCGAAGTGTGTTGTCTTGCTCGGGTGTGGTTTAAATAGCCCCAACAAAATAGTCTAGGTAAAGTATTTCCTAGGCTACCACACCCAAAACACTAGACCGCATAGCTTGGTTCAAGGATCCAAGCTATGTGGATGCCTCCATGTTGGCAGAGAAACACAATAAAGTCGTTCCAAAGCACATGTTTTTCATGGTGTATGAGCCTGGCGCCATAGGCGCTAGGACTGGCCCCAGGAGGGCTTTTGAAGAGGATGCCAGGCTCTAGAGGCCCGAGTCCTGACTCCACCTGGCCAATGGGTTTGCCAGAGGGAGTTTTGGGCGAGGGTCATGACAGCACTCCCCCCTAAGGCCCCTGCCACGGTGTTCCTTCTGTCTGGCCCAGGTTTAGTTGGGAAGTTCCAATGGAATTTTCTGATTAGACGTGGTGCGTGGATGTTCGCATTGGGCTCCCAGGATCTATCTTGTGGTCCAAATCCTTTCCAATCGACGAGATAATATAACTCGGACTTAGAGTATTTAGAGTCCAGGATAACTTTGACTTCGAATTCTGGTTCTCCGTCAATAAGTATGGGCTTAGGTGGTGTCCCAATCCGCGTACCGGGTTGCATTGGTTTCAAGAGGGACACATGAAATACCGGGTGGATTCGTAGATTAGGTGGTAAATCCAGTTTCACGGCTATTGGTTTGATAATTGCCTTAATGGTATAGGGTCCTAAGTATCTGGGATGAAAGGTCTGGGTTCTCTTGATGGGTACGAATTTAGCGGCTAACCAAACTTTGTCTCCTACTTGATAGTTAGGGGCCTTTTTTCGTTGTTGGTCGGCAAATCTCTTTTGTTTTTCTTAGGCATGAATAAGATGTTCCTTCGCCTTTTTGAAAGCCTGAGTGATGGTTGTGTGTAGAGTCTTTACCGCTGGCATTTCCAAGCTGGCTGGAAGGTCTAGTTCAGAGGTTTGTGGATGTCTGCCATAAAGGGTATATTAGGGTGTTTGTCCCGTGCTTGAATGCAAGGAATTGTTATATGCATATTCGGCTATCCATAGTAAGTCTTTCCAATTCCTTTGTTCATGGTGCAGCATGCACCGTAAATATTCCTCGAGCGTCTGATTGGTTCTCTCGGTTTGGCCGTCCGTTTGGGAATGGTGACTGGTAGATAGCCAAACGTCGATCTGTGCCATAGCACAACATTTTTTCCAGAAATTAGATACAAACTGGCTGCCTCAATTAGAGACCAGAACTGAAGGGAAGCCATGTAGCTTAACAACGCCCTCCAGGAATACTTTTGCTAATGTGGATGTGTCTGGGAGGCCTTTGAGAGGAATAAAGTGTGCCATCTTTGAGAATAAGTCCACAACTACAAGGATGGTGTTGAACCCTTGGCTGGGAGGTAGATCAGTGATGAAGTCAAGGGAAAGAGTGTGCCATGGAACTGGAGGAATGTCCAATGGCTGTAGGAGACCAGATGGTTTTTGTTTCTGTGATTTATTTTGTGCGCAGACACCACAGGATTGAATATACTGAATGATGTCCTTAGGCCAGGTAGGCCACCAAAAGTTCTCTTTAACCTTAGCTAGGGTTTTGGTGATCCCAGGACACCCTTCGATCAGTGAATCATGATAACTTGAAATAATATGGTGTTGTAATTCCTTCTTGGGTACATATAGGTGATCCCTCAAAAAGGGTAGATGGTCCTTGATGGAATATTTTTCTCCTTGAGTTTGCCATGCGAGGAAAGCATCAGGATTAATTGTCAGTTGAATTTCTTTTCGTAATTCTGCTTGTGTTAAGGTTATCGTGATACCCAAGAGTTTGTCTTCAGGTATAATAGGTACTGGGTCTGGAGTTATATATACCATTTCTTCTATCCCCATACGAGATAAGGCATCTGCCTTTCCGTTTCTGACCCCTGGTCAAAACGTGATTATATAATCATATTCGGCGAAGAAAAGGGCCCACAGTAATTGCCGCGAGGACTGGGCTTTGGCTGTTTTGAGATATTGCAGGGTTCGGTGGTCTGATTTGACTGTAATGGTGTGTCTGGCCCACAGAAGATAGTGCCGCCAGGCTTGAAAAGCAGATTTGATAGCCAGGAGTTCCTTGCCCGTGATGGCATAATTAATCTCTGGACGTGAGAACTGTTTTGACCAGAAGGCCACAGGATGTAGTTAGCCGGTTTCCGGGTCTCACTGCGATAGGACAGCCCCATTGCTAGACTGGACGCATCAGTTTCAACGACATAAGGGAGGTCTGGATGAGGATGTCGCAGGATTGGAGCGGAGGTAAACCTTCGTTTAAGTTCCTGAAAGGCTTCTTCTGCTTCTTCAGTCCAAGCAAACTTTTTATTGTTTTTTCGTGATAGTACTGTGATTGGGTGCACAACCTGAGAGAAGTCTGGGATGAACCGGCGGTAGAAGTTCGCCAAGCCCAGCATGCTTTGTACCCCTTTCAGAGATGTCGGTGAAGGCCATTTCAGAATGGCATCTACCTTGTGCACATCCATTTTGATGCATCCTGGAGTAAGGATAAAACCAAGAAACTCTACTTCAGTGACGTGAAAAAAGAATTTTTCAAGTTTTGCAAACAAACGATGTTGACGGAGCTTGGTGAGGACTGAACGAACGTGCCTGACATGATCTTGTTTCAAGGCTGACTGCACTAAGATGTCATCTATATATACTAAAGCGCACACATCAATTAACTCCCTCAAGACGTCATTCATGAAATATTGGAATGCCGCAGGAGCATTGCATAACTCGAAGGGCATGACCTGATATTCAAACAAGCCGTACTTAGTACGGAAGACGGTTTTCCATTCATCTCCGTTTTTGACTCGGACCAGGTGGTACGCTCCTCGAAGGTCCAATTTGGTATAAATCTGGGCATCTTTGACTTGGTTTAGCATCTCAGGGATAAGTGGCAATGGGTAGCGGTTCTTCACGTGATCTGGTTCAATGCGCGGTAGTCAATACAGGTTCTCAAGTCCCCTTCCTTCTTCGGTACGAATAACAAAGGACTGGCTGCTGGGGACTTCGAAGGACGGATAAATCCGTTTGCAAGGTACTGGTCTAAATAGGATTTCAAATGAAGATTTTCCGGTTCTGTGAGAGCGTAGATCCTGCCACAAGGGATTTGTGCACCAGGAACAAGGTTGATCTGACAGTCAAAGGGCCTGTGTGGCGCAATGTATTGGCTTGGTCCTTTCGGAGTACATCTTGGAAATCATGGTATTCACTTGGCAAGGTGTTAGTTACTACCAGGGTTGATACTGTCGCTCCGGGAGTCATGGGGATACAGACGTTGGGTTTCTCCGCTTGATATTAGCAGGCAGGGGAATCAGTCACCAGGGAAGATTAATTTTCGTGCCCGCCAGTCTATCAAAGGGTTGTGAGCAACCAACCATGGCATCCCTAGTATTAGCCTGAACTGAGGTGCCCTGATGAGATCAAACGAAATAGACTCCCGATGTCCATCCTGGCACAGCAAGGTTACCCCGGCTGTGCACTGGGTTACTGGTCTGGAAGCGATTTCTGTCCCATCCACAGTTGTTACCTTGTCCATAGTTGGCTTAGAACACAAAGGAAGCCCCATCTCTGCTGCCAGTTCTTGATCAATATAATTTACAACTGCTCCGCTGTCGATATATGCTTCAACGGCATGCATTCTTGATGAACGTTGGTGGTTAAGATCACTGGTATTGCAAAGTGCGAGGTCAGCAACTCTTTCTTCTCACTTGACAAACTGACCTCTACGTTTGTTGAGCTTGGTAGTTTTCCGATTCCTCAACTTCATCCTTCTTTGTGGCCCTGACTGTTCTTCTTGGGGGTTTTACTGGACAGTCCTTCAGGAAATGTCCTGGTTTCCCACAATACAAACAAAGTTGTTTTGTCTTTTTTTATCCCGTTCTTGTTTTGTTAATGGAGGCCGTATCCCTCCGATCTGCATGGGTTCTACAGCGTTTTCAGGTACACGTGATGTGTTTTCCCTTGGTCGAACATACACGGTCCGAGGGTCCGTCTTAGACCGGTCTGCTTTTCGGTCCTGCAACCGGTGGTCTAGCTGCATGATCAGATTTATGAATTCGGCACAGTCTCTGAGTGGATCAACCACCTGGGCTAAGACGTCCTTTCATTTGCCTCGTAAGCCTCCATGGAATAACGTGGTTCTTTTGTTTTCTGGCCACCTAGCTTCGGTAACCAGTCTATCGAAGGTAGCAATGTACGTTAACAAGTCCTGATTCCCCTGTCGGAGGGATAAGAGTTCATTGTCTACTGCTTGTTCCTGGGTATGGTGAGCAAAAAGTTTTTCCATTTCTCTCTGGAACCCCCCAAAGTCATGTAATAGTAGATTGTCATGGGTCACCCACGGCACCAACCAATCTGCTGCACTACCACTCAGGTATGATAAAACAAAAGCTGCCCGAGCTTGGTCGTTTGGAAATGCTCCAGGCCTACAAAGAAAATGAAGGCGACACTGATTGATGAATGCCGCATACTTCCGTGGGTCGCCTGAGAACCTTTCTGGTGGTGCCAGGGGAACTGTACCAGGTAACGTGATCTGTACTGGAGTAGGGGTAGTAGATGGTAAGGTGGGGTTTTGCATCAGTTGATTGCTCCCAGGCAGAGGAGTCTGCCCTGCCTGTAATTGCAAGATCTGCCTACTGATCTCCTCTGTACGATCCTTGGTCACTAGCAAGTCCCTCCAGAGAGCATTAGTCTCTTGTCGGGCAGAATGAACCTCAGCACGAAGCTCTCCTAGTAATTGGGCCAATTGGTCAATTTCTGATGTCTCCATGGCAACCAGGTGGATTTGTTATGGTAGGCTTCGCATTCTGTTACACTCACCTGGTATCCACAGGGACGCCACCCAGCCGGGTTACTCGCTGGTATACTTCTCGGTGGTGCCCAGATGTGGTATGCGGGGAAGGTTCTGCCTGAAAATACAGGAGGACTGTGTTCAAGACTGGCCGACCGGGGTAAGTATCCTCCCTCCACCCCTGTATGATTTCAGCCCCTCTGAGGCCCTCTCCTCACCTTGTGGTAGAGTTAGGCGTGCTCTCTGTCCTGCCTTCTTTGCATGGGCGGGTTGTCTTTCGTGGGCGTGTGCGGTGCAGTTACTTCACTGATGCCGGCCCGTTTGATATCGTTCAGGTAGGTCTTATTGCTGTTCTTTAGTATTGTTGCTATCCTCCATGCCTATCTTTGTTTGATAATGTCTCTTTTTCTCCCTTAGATATGCGGAGCTTCAGCGGGGCAAACTAGCTTGGTTGAGCCTCTCTGGTAAATGATGGCGCATTAAGAGCGCTATGATGCGGTAAGTAAGCGCTATGCGCAGCGCTACGATGTCTTGCCTTTGCTAACCTGTTTTTCCTTCTTTCCTTGTAGGTCGTGGTGTTCTTCAGCACGTGTGGAATTTCCGGAGTGGTGCCAGCCGAGGGGCAACCAGCCAGGTAAGCCTTTAGAGCAGTTTGTAATTTGCAATGTCTCTTATGCTTTCTTTAATGTTGCCTCTATCTTCCTCTTTCAGGTCGTTCAGTCCAGGAGGTGTGTGGATTCAAGGAAGCTGTTCTCAGGAGCTGCGAGAAACTAAAGATGAAGACTGCAGGTAAGATGCTGCTGCTAACAATGTTCCTTTTGTCTCCTTGCAGGTTCTGCTTCTCCGAGGTTCGAGGGTATAGCTGGACACAGTGAGCATCACGTTGCAAACTGCAAAGTAACGCGACGCGTATTGCCTTGCTCGGGTGTGGTTTAAATAGCCCCAACAAAATAGTCCAGGAAAAGTAGTCGCTAGGTTACCACACCCAAAACACTAGACCGCATAGCTTGGTTCCTAGGAACCAAGCTATGTGGATGCCTCCATGTTGGCTGACAAACACAATAAAGTAGTTCCAAAGCACATGTTTTTCATGGTGTATGAGCCTGGCACTATAGGCGCCAGGACTGGCCCCAGGAAGGCTTTTTAAGAGGATGCCAGGCTCTAGAGGCCCGAATCCTGACTCCACCTGGCCAATGGGTTTGCCAGAGGGGGTTTTGGGCGAGGGTCGTGGCAGAATCTTAAGGCCAGCCAGGAATTGAATAAGTACTGGCATGACCTTAAAGCATTGCAAGTGGACTGGACTCCGGGACAGGAGGTCCTCGTGATGGAGCCTACCAAGCCTCGGGCTTTGGCAGATAAGTGGACTGGACACTTCAGGATAATCTCCAAGATGGGCGAGGTCAATTATATGTTTGACATGGGAGCCTCGGGGGTAGCCCCTCAGGTATTCCATGTTAATAGGCTGAAGCCTTTCCACAGGCGAGCCGAAGTCTCATGTTTCTTGCTGGCTTCAGAGCAAGAAGAGGATGAGAGTGAGCCCCTTCCTGATTTGCTGCATAGCAACCCTCAGGATGGCTCCGTGGAGGGAGTACATCTCTCTCCCGATCTGACGACAGAGCAGCAGAAGGCATGCTGGACTTTGCTCCGGCAGTACGCCTCTCTGTTCTCACTGACACCAGGCCTTACACCGTGGTGTAGGCACGAGATTGACACTGGTGACAGTGTGCCTGTCAAAAGCAGGTGCTACCATATGTCAGATACTGTAAAGAACCACATCCAGGCTGAGGTCGCCAAGATGTTGGATCTGGGTGTTATTGAACCCTCAACCAGTCCCTGGTCCAGTCCAGTGGTCCTTGTCCCCGAGGAGTCAATGCCGTCACCAAAACTGACGCGCACCCATTGCCCAGGGCTGATGAGCTCGTGGACACCATAGGTGCTGCCAAATTTGTGAGCACCTTTGACCTTACCTCAGGCTATTGGCAAATAGCTCTGACAGACCATGCCAAGGAAAAGTCGGTGTTCTCAACACCAGAGGGACTCTACCAGTTTAGGGTCATGCCTTTTGGATTGAAGAATACCCCTGCCACTTTCCAGAGATTGGTCAACCATTGTTACGCTCACCTGGCTCCCACAGGGGCGTCGATCTGAACTGGACAGCTGTGGTCTCCACCAATGTGACTCGTAGTGCCTAGATGACGGACTGGACTGGCCCACCTAGCTTAGTTTGCTTGGCCCGTAGGAATATTCTTCTACAAATGGAGAAAGTGAGTTAACCAGCCGTGGAGTTGAGCGTTAACCCCCCCCACTCCCACTGTTCTCCCCACTGATCACCTTTGATGTCCCCGCTTATAGTCTCACCTGATGGTTTGGAAAGATGAGCTCTCCATCCTGCATTGAGCGCAGGGGCGCATAGATAACCAGTTGCTTCACTGGCTCGAAGGAATTGGTGAGTTCCAGAACAATATTGACTCTGAGATTCCCGGCAAGACGCCGTAAGTATGTAGTTCGTAAGAGTTCAAATGTCTGACTTTCACTCTGTCCGATTCCTTGCAGGTTGCAGCTTGACCCTAGCGAAGAGTTCCTCGTGGCAACCGGTAATATTCAGGTAAGGATTTGTATTATCCAACACAGTTCGATAAAATAATGTCAATATGTAACCTGTTGCTTTCTCCTTTATTCAGGCGCTGAGAGAAAGTATGAAGTCTCGGGGAATAATGCCTCAGGCGGTGAAATCAGGTAAGTCTATTGTGGTGAGGAGGTTTCCTCTTGTTTGTCCCTTTGTTTCACCTTGCTGTCCTTTTGTTTCCCCTTAGGGGCCGGGGTTTGGCGAGGATGCAGTGAAAGCTGCGCCGACCCGTGAAGAGGAATAGTACCCCCGGTGGTAAAATCAGGTAAGTCTATGAGGGGTAACTAATATTGCCTGTGTATTCCCTTTGCTCCCTTTGCTCACCTTGCTGTTCTTGTCTTCCCCTTAGGTGCCGGAAGTGCGGTGGGAACATGCAGAAGGATGAATGAATGTGAAGATGCTGCGAAGGCCGGTGAGTTCAGTGCGGCGCTGCAGCAGGCGAGGCGACGCGCATAAAATAACTTCTTTCTTCCAGCTCGAAGGCGCGATGGAACGGGAATTCAGGTAAGGATCAAAGGTATTGCTCTTGTTCTAACCTTTTCTCCTTCTTTCTCCCTTTTTCTAGGAGCTCCAGACTCGAGGCAGGCGTGGCGGAAGACTGGATGCAGACTTGCAGGCACGGTGAGCGTTACGCTGCTGGATGCAGAATAACACGAAGCGTGTGCTGCTCTTCAGACGTGGTTTAAATAGCCTCCAAAGTAGTCCCAGGTAAGTATTCCTCCCCAGCCCCACCCGAGTAAAAAAATAGTCCCTAGGTAAAGTAGTCCCTTCCAAGCCTCTTTTGGCTTGGAGCTCTTGCAGCATGGTCTGCATCAGGTAAGTTTGCAGCATGGTCTGCATCAGGTAAGTTTTAATCTATGAGCCTGGCGCCTATGGCATCATGACAACCATGCGCTCATTGGGCTGGAAGCCTTTTGTGTGGCTTACTTAGATGACATTGCCGTCTACAGTTCCACTTGGGAAGAGCATTTTACGCATCTGGATAAAATGTTGCAGGCCTTAAAGAGGGCTAACCTCACTATCAAGGCCGCCAAGTGCCGGATAGCTCAGGGGAAAGTCACGTATCTTGGTCATGAGGAAGGAGGGGGTCGAATCCAACCTCTCCCCAGTAAGGTACAGGATGTACAGGACTGGGAGACTCCCACTACTCAAACCCAGGTGAGAGCCTTTTTGTGCCTCACTGGGTATTATCGCAATTTCATGGAAGACTATGGAACCATAGCTGCACCCCTGACAGCTCTGACTTCACCCAAACAAGGGTTAATTGGACTGAAGACTGTCAGAGGGCCTTTGATGGCTTGAAAGGAAGTCTGTGTAGGGCACCCGTGTTGTGTGCGCCCGATTACAGCAAGCCCTTTATCGTTCAAACTGACGCCTGCGACACCGGAATTGGAGCTGTCTTGTCCCAGTTAGATGACAAAGGAAGAGAACATCTGATCATATTCATAAGTAGACAATTTAAGGGTAGGGAACCTAGGTGGGCTTCTGTTGAAAAGGAATGTTTTAGTATAGTTTGGAGCCTTAGGCGTTTTAGACCCTACCTTACCGGGTCTACCTTCAAGGTCCAAACAGATCATAAGCCCCTTAAGTGACTTATGCAGATGAAGGGTGAAAACCCGAAACTGCTCAGGTGGTTCATTAGCCTGCAAGGGCTAGACTTCACCATAGAGCACAGACCAGGGAAGAGTCACGATAATGCACATGGCCTTTACAGAAGGTATGTTGACCGTCTAGATGAGGGTGTCTATCTCGTGGGAGATTAGGCCCCCAAACCTAATGCTGGAAATGAATCGGACGGACAGGGCCTCCGTATCCTTGTCCTTTATGCTTTTTATCGTGTTCTGTCGTGTTTTCCATGCAGGAGTTCATGTGGGACTCCTGGCGGTGCAGCTCTCTCTCTTGGTTTGGTGAACAGACCCATGGGATACCCTTATGGCACCCATGGGTAGGGGTGCAACCCTGTGCCCTTAGTGTATGTTTTTGGGCTCCTGTGGGTGGCCCACAGAGCAGGGTACGGGCTGGAGGCAGCTCCGTGCTGAAATGACTGGTGCCCTGAGCGTCCTCCATTTTGGGATGCCCAGGACCTGTCATTGGAATCGGTAGATTCCTGATGGAGACAAAATGGCCCCCATGGCCTCTTGCCTTCCATCGCCTGTTACCTTGATCTTCCCGAAGTCCCGGGAAGCCCTGTCTCTGTCCCTTCCCCCTGACTGGCTGTTGGGTGGAAGTTCCATATATGGTAGTGTGGGGAAGTGCTGACCAGACTGGCTGGAGCCTTCCCAATGACCGTATGTTGTGGGTACGCCTGTGGGTGGGACCTGGGTGAATAAAGTGTGTGACGAATACGCATTCTATGTTGTGGGTGTCTAGTATCTGGTGGTTGACACAATGACTGAGACAGCCCTGCCCGAAAACCGGTACGAATGGAGTATGAAGTGTTGAATGTCTCGGTACTTGTCCCAATACATATAACTTGTTGTGAGTGTCTGGAGAGAAGTGAATGGCTTGAATGCACTGTGTGCCTGATTGGTTGCCTGCCTGCATGAATGCCCTTTGTAGTGATTGGATGCTTCAGTGTGTCCCAGCGGAATGAATGGGAAATCAACAGTATATCTGGGGACCTCTCACTGCTAGGAAAAGTGTTCAGAAGTGTTCAGAGCTGAAGTCCAAACTACAAGAGTAACTGGAGTGAAACTGACGCTTGACCTTGAAGCCCTGCTGGAAGAGAAGAATTGCTGTTGCTCTCCTTCGCAATCTGAATGCTGCTGGGTCTCCAAGGACTGACCCTGAGAGGACCTGGTAAGGCGCCCTCTTCCCGAGCTACGAGGGACCATCGTACACCAGCAGATCTTTGCCAAAGCTCCCTGGTAGACAGACCTTCGGCAGGCTGCCGACCAGACACAGGGATTGCTGTGGAACTCCAAAGAGAAGCACCCGGACTGTTGTCCGCCACTGTTGACGACCGCCATCACCGACTGGAGCTGCTGTGCTCCCGTTTGCCTAAGAACTTAATTGATCCAAGGACGTTCTCGTCCGCATCGTCGCCGCTGTATCCTGCTGGAGAAGGCCTGACCGTCGACGTGCCAAGGAGCATCCGCCGGTGGGTTTCCTGCCACCCAAAGACCATAGAGACGCCAACGACTCAATGCCCTTGCTGGGCCACAGTTCTTCAAACTCTTTGTGGTACAGAACTATCGACACCGAGGTGCCCCGCACGCCTCTTCCTGGCAGGACGTTTATGCTTCCCTGTCAATGAGCACCGCTAGGAACGACGCGGCCACTTCACCGTCGTAGCTCGACCTGTTCTCTGCCGGACGTTCGATGACCCGTAACTCCTGCCTTGAAGGGAGGGCACTCAAGAAGGGCAGTCAATTCCCTGATGCGGAACGCTACAACGCCAAGGTACTTTGAGGTTGCAGAACTATTGGAAAGTCTAGTGTGACCGATATATGGACTGGGCTTGTGATATATCTTTGCTTTACAGGTTGCTCAGGTGGGGGGATCTCCACACAGAACTGTGTCTAGGTATCGGGGCCAGTATTCTTCCTATTGCTCAACCATCTTGCTTTTCTTCCTCTCTCTACTGCTGGTTTCCTCTTTATTCTGATCTGTGTGTCATTCTGACCGTATGCACTTTAATGAGATCTAATAACGTTAGTGGTACCACTTTAGAAACTGTATATATTTACCATTGCTGATTTTCGGAGTACAAATTGAGTTATCGTGATATTGTATATACCTTTGAACATTAATTATATAAAGACTGTGTTGTAACTGATACAGTGTGTGGACATTCCTTTGTGGGTGCTTGGGGACTACACTGTACTTAAGAACCAGCTTGCATCATCTCTTGAGAAGCTAGGCCTTGATTGCTCGACGACAACTACCAATAATAGAGAATCTTGGCTGGGGTCCTCTGTGCCTCTGCTCTACCATATAGAGAGCAGAAGTACAGATACCCCCCATCGGCGTCTTTACAGCCAGGTGAAGATGCTGCCCGCCCCCTGTGTTCTACAACGCGCTGCTGAGGGGGCAGGCCAGGAGGTGAGCCAGGCAGCTTCCCCATGGCAACGGGGAGGCAGCTGAGAACTAAAATGGCACAGCAGTGATGTTGAGTTGGGCCCCCAGCAAATGGGGCCCACTCTGGAGTATTATAAATACCACAGGTGTGCGGCAGTGAGTGTGGGCTGTTCCCAATGCACTCAGGGGGCTGCCCAGGACAGTTTTTGAGAGGTGAGCAGGCAGCGCAGTGAATACTGGTCGCCCCATGTTGTGGATGGAGTCACCATGAAACATGAAGAGGGCACAGGGCCCCATCAGTCATCCGGGGGTCACACTTAAGCATGAAGAAGGCCCAGAACCCCATCAGGAGTCATCAGGGGGCAGGCCCAGCTTGCAGCCAGCTTGCCGCCAGACCACCAGAACTACTAGCCAGCCACCCACCAGGAGCAGCTCTGCACTCGCTCGCCCAGAGCCAGCGCCCCATGATGTAATAGATGGCACCAGTTCCGGTCTTACCTCTTAGTCAGTTTCTAACCAGGTCTCTGCCCATCTTGGTCTGTTTCTTCCGGAAATAGTACATTCCTTGGACATATTTCTTCAGAATTAGCAATCAATGTGACAAAACCTCTTCTGAGAACGAACAAAAGATACATATTCTTGTTCTCTGGATTGTAACCCACTAAGGAGAATCTGAACCACACTTTCTCTGTTTTTGGCATAACAGAGGAGAATATTCATTTGCATATCAGTCGCATCTCTCTTTATGGTAAGTCCTGTACCAAAGGTCAGGCAAATAGCGTCTCAGTAAGATTATCAACAGCAACCCCAAACACATGTTTCTTCATCCTTAGAAGTAATCAGTAAGGTGCAGCTGAGGTGCAGGTATATCTACAGGCACAGAGAGCAAGGGGTCGACATCTGAATTCCCCTACTCAGAGTGAAACCCAGCCAAGACACTCCCAAATGTTCTAGAATGCTGGCGAGGTGCTAGTAGCCCAGTCAGCTGTTTGCTGCGGCTCCACTGGCTTTTTTAACCTTTATGGGCAACATTTTGGGGTTGAAGACAAATAATATTACACATTATATTTGTAATAAGCTTTCTGCAAGGAATCAGAAGTTAGTTGGTTAACTGAGCTTAAACAACAGGCTTTAAAGGTGGATTTGGGGCCTACTTCTCCAGACAAGAAAGGTCCCCCAAACGGCCTGCTGCAACAGAAATGAGGGAATTTTGCTGTACATTGTGTGGAGCTACGTGCATACTTTGAGTCAGTCGAAGGAGGTGGACTTGAGGCACAATTTGATGGAGCACTGTGAACGCCCATGCTTGAACCGCACATGATCAGTGGTTGCCCTAGCAACAGTCCAAGTACCCAGCTTGAACATATAGATTGCCAGAAATCGATTGATACTGCAATGTGTGCTCATCATCTGTGAAGCGGATGGTCTTACTTTTTTGTTGATCCAAATGGTGTATCTATACAGGTCCATTGTTTCATGCAGCTTCTGACAGCTCTGACCTACATACTTTCTATGCGGGTGTTCTTGTATTGGATGAGGTATTCAACATTGGATGATCTGCAGTTTTATGTCCTTTGAATCTGTATGGTTTGGTTCTTTGGGGTGTTATGGCAGATCCAGTTCAGATGTGTCGGCACGTTTTGCATTTCATAAAATTGAATAGGTGCCTTTCAGGTCTTCTTTGTTCTTGACCTAGTGGAAACATACTCCTGGTCAAAACCACAATGACCTTTAGAACGCAGACTTCTTGCTACACCAGTATGCAGATGACACCCTGATGTACCTAAAGTGAACTTCTCCCACAACATCACTTGCCTCCGGACGTGTATGACAAGTGCATACCTGAAACTCAACCGTGCCAAAATGGAATTTGTGCTCTCCGACCATGCATTGATATGGTATGATATGGCATTTATTATGCGCCTATACACAAGTGTTTCAAGGCGCGACGAGGCAAGGGGGGGGAACAAAGGGAAGACAGACAACGATCCTACTAGGCCAGGTGTCATTCAGATCGCGCAAGTGCATGGGAAGGGGGTAAAGGTAAGTGCAGTACATGGGAACAAGAAACCATCCAAGTATGGCAGATGATCGACATGCAACTAGAAGGAATCACCCCCCAACTTTCCCAGTCTTCCATATCTCTCAGGTTCGTTGTGGACAGCTACATCTCCTTTCAGCAACACATCAACCAGAAAGTTCAACCCACATGGTAGCAAATCATGCTGCTCCACATGATTAAGCACTTCCTCTCCCACCAGTACTTCCAGACGGTGCTATAAGGCCCTCATGATTGAACATATTCATGGGGCAACAGCCTGCTACCGGGCTCCCAGTCGTACACCTGTCTCCCCGCAAAGCAGTGCATGCAGCAGACTGTGTTATGAGCAGTGGGGGAAGTGTCCGAAAAGAAGTAGTGGAACTATGTTCCCTGGTTGGCTGGCCTCACTCCCCACAAACCCCATTGATATTCCCCGGCCACGCGCAATACAAACCCCCAAACAAACATGCCTTGCTGTTAAGGGAACGTTCAGTGCAGTGCACTGAAGTGCAACTTTCAACTTCTTCCTAAACTTTTATTCTAAAGTGAAATTGTTCCGGAATGGTTTCTTTTTAACATAAAAGTATAGGAACGGTAAAACGTAATAAAAAAAAGTATAGGAGCATCGCTCCCAACCGCTCCCGCCCACTTTGACTGCTGGTTATGAGAGGTTTTAAATAAATGTACCACATCACCCCCATCCAGCGCAATCTTCACTGGTTCATTATCCCTGTCAAAATCCTTTTCAAACATTCTTGTATCACCTACAAAGCAACCACCGCAGGGATGCTCACCTACCTACGAGCCAGACCATTGATAGGCTGCAAGCTAAACTATTCCACAGGTAAAAAGACAAGGACACCATTCTTGTTCTGCTACGCGCCAGCAAACTGGACCAATATCCTGGTGTCAATCAAGACTTCCTCAATGCCCCTGCAGTTCAGAAAAGATTGAAAATCATGCTCTTCAAAATATTCCAACGCTTTACTTAGGTAACTCTGCCCCAGGTTCTACCACCCCTCGAGACTCATTGTAAACTTCCCTCCTGTTCCTTGAACTCTTGTACATCACACTGTTGCTCTTGAGATAGGCTTATGTTATATGAAACATGAATAAAAATACTTGGACCATGATAGGTTTCTTGGTTGCTTGCATGCAATTAGGGGAGCTTCTTTGAAAATATATCCTGGCAACTTATTCCTGTTAAATACAGGTTGTAGGCTTTTACAGTCCTATTCAGGTGTGTTAATGCTGTGCAATAGATGACAATCTCTGTATTTTGGCTGTCTCTGTATTGTAGCAAGTTTTGTCTGGGAATTTTCAATGCGCAAATTGCTTATCAGTTTGTCTGGTTGAGCGCCCCTTTTACAAGAAAGGTGTATAGAGTTTGTCATGTTGATTGTCCCTTGTCTTCCTGCTGGAACGTATGTACTGGTACCAGATGGCCTGGCTGTAGGTAACATATTGTTTTATGTGAATTTGAAAGAAACATGCCCCATCAGTGTTTTTTCTGTGCACAGCTGTTTCTACATGGCCGTTCCTTTTAACAGAGATATGTTTTATGAAATTACTGCGGGGGGGAGGGATGGGCCTTTAAGACTGCCTCTGTCTAACCTTGAGAACATATTATATTGTACAAGCAACAATGATTTTTATTTTGAAATGCATCTAGAAATGTGGACTGTTCTCAATGAAAGCTGTTCTGTGTTCCCTGCATCCAGCAATATTATGGTGATTTAGATAAGGGAGCCATTCTAGACTTGCATTCCAGGGATACTATTGCTTCTTCCAATGGAGTTTAAACAGAAATGGCTCTTTATTTTGCAGTGAGAAGGAAATGATTAGTGGGTTACTCCTTTCCAATCATTTCATTCTGCACCATTTGATAAACAAGGGTGTGGGGCTTCAAAAATGATGCTTTGTTCCATCTATGTATACTATTTCTAGTTAGTTCAATAAAGGGTATACAAACCTGAATTTTGCATGATCAAAGAAAAACTGGAAGTACAGAGCCAAGTGTAGGATGTGAAACACAGATTCCCACAAGCAAGATGGACTGTCTGGATGCATGAATAGTATGTGTCCACAAACATACTCCTCAAAACGTTCCCAATCACGGCTCCCAACTGAAACAACACCATCAATCGTAGGAAAGAAATGGATGGAAATATGGGAATTATAACTGCAATTAGGCCCCTTGGGCCAAAAGAAAGAAAAAATAAGTGTTTGTACAAAAATACAATTTGTCATCCAGTTACCACCACAACACCTCAACACCCGCCATTACCTGTAAAAAACTAAGGTTGGTGGTGGACCTATGAAAAGACCTCTGAAAAGAGAGAGAGAGTTTGCAGGGGTAGCAGGGGTCCATAGACCTGAAACGTCCACGAATTGCATGAGGACAAAGCAAAACATACAAATAGCCCATGAGGAACCAAATTGCTGGCAAGTAGAAACACAGAGAAAGGATAAGGTCAAATCCCATGCTGTCAACCGAAAGTGTGATTATGACGGAGACCCCATTCACACTATGGGTAGCACCAGTCAAGTGCCAGTCTGTTGACAAGCTGCAGGTAGGCACGAGGAATCCAGGTGGCAGCAGAAACATAATTGGGTCCGAAAACATATCATGATTCTGAAGCCTACTTTAGCATACATGATATCTGGATATCCTGAGTCACTCAAGAGGTCAGGTAATAGCGGGTCCTGCAAGCAGGCTTAAGGTCGGAACACAAGAGAACCAGAAAATAGGAGAGGAGGGTTCAGAAAATACAGGAAAGACCTGAAACAAGTCACAGGAATATGGGGAATCATACAATAGGTCTAACCTACAAGTCACTGAATTAAGTACCCACTTTAGTGGCGTTTTCTTATGCACTGTCTACAGACCCAGAAGAGCCCACAGGAAGTCATGCATACATGCTGGGAGCTGTGATACCGTAAATACTAGTGAAGATGCCAGGGAACAAGATGGGAACGTGACTTGGAAGCAGTAAATGACCTGGGACCCATGTCCCTCAACTGTGGTGGGCTAAATCAGATGCATCAAGCAAACATAAATAATGGGACATCAAGTTAATTATAAACTGCAATGGGTTGTATTTAGTTGGGAAATAACTATTCCAAGGACCGATTATACCAGATATCACCAGACAGCTCCTGAAAAGCCAAAATACATCATAGCCAATTCTATATTTTAGAATCCAAATCGGAACATCATCTACACAGGTACCAATGTTTCACATGATGAGGAAACCAACATGATTGAAGCCACAAGGTCAATGGTAAGGTTATAAAGTTGTCAACCCCCGAAAAAAAGGCAATCCTTCCAATCCTCCTTCCAAGACATTACCCACCAGAAGAGGAGACTAATGATATCAACATGGACGTGGCAGGATCATGCTCTAAAACACTGACATGCATAAGAATTGCATTATATGCGCTCATCAACACTAGCAGAAACAACTTTGAGATATGGGCCTTAGATAGTTGCACAACACCACAAGATCACAACTCTAGACTGAGACCCAAACAGGCACCACTGATGCAGAGATAAAAGATTGTATACATCTGGATAGACTCAGAACATTGAAGACATGCAAATTACAGTCCCAACACGTAAACATTGATTAGGGACTCTTATGGTAAGGACAACTCTGATTCCACCAGGCTGGCAACACTGACAAATGCCAAACACAGGAAACTACATTGAAAAAGAAGTGAAACTCTTAGCCATACTGCCACATCATGATGAATCGCACTAAGAACCATCCAAACACCAAGACAACAGAGTCATGGAGGTGAAGGTGGTAGAGGATCAAACAACATATCACCTGGTTTCCTGAGCGATGCCTGCACCCCCTCGGTGCACCCTGCAGCCACTGCCGATGCCCTCTCCGAACGTACCCAGTACTTTGTTAGCATCACTGCACTCGACTATGCTACCACCACTGACTCTAAACAAGCTAGCTATACTGACTCTATTTCTGTTATCACTTCTGTACTGAAACATGTTAGCTACACTGAACCTGAACATAACAAACCTATTTTACTATGTCTAGCGTGCCTAATCATGTTAGCCCTACTGCATTCAGCTCCGCTACTATGTTTAGCATGTTAGCTATACTGAGCCCTGCCATACTGCATCCCTTGTTGTATGTATGTGCCTGAACCCTGTATCTAGCTGCCCCCGTGGTATGTATGTGCCTGTGTGCCGGAACCCAGTATCTAGCTGTCCCCCCTTGTTGTACATATGTGCCTGTGTGCCTGAACCCTGTATCTAGTTGCCCCCCTCCCTGTTGTGTGTAGGTGCCTGTGCCCTCTATCTAGCTGCCCCCCTCCCTGTTGTGTGTATGTGCCTGTGCCCTCTATCTAGCTGCCCCCTCCCTGTCGTGTGTATGTGCCTGTGCCCTCTATCTAGCTGCCCCTCCCTGTTGTGTGCATGTGCTTGTGCCCTGTATCTAGCTGTCCCCATGTTGTATCTATCTGCCCCCCTTTTGTATGTATGATCCTGTGTGCCTGTGCCCTCTATCTAGCTGCCCCCCTTCCCTGTTGTGTGTATGTGCCTCTGCCCTCTATCTAGCTGTCCCCCTCCCTGTTGTGTGTATGTGCCTGAACCCTGTATCTAGCTGCCCCCCTCCCTGTGGTGTGTATGTGCCTGTGCCCTCTATCTAGCTGCCCCCTCCCTGTTGTGTGCATGTGCCCTCTATCTAGCTGTCCCCCCTCCCTGTTGTGTGTATATGCCTGAACCCTGTATCTAGCTGTCCCCATGTTGTATCTATCTGCCCCCCTTTTGTATGTATGATCCTGTGTGCCTGTACCCTGTATCTAGCTGTCACCCCCCCACAACCTCCCATGTTGTATTCAGGAGCATGTGTGCCTGAACCTTGCATCCAGCTGTCCCCCTGTGCCCGCTTGTCTTCACTGCATCTTTGTGTCGCAACCGTCCTGCAACATGGGGTTAGGCTCCTCGTACGTGCCCAACTTCATTTGATTTTCTGCATCTTTGTGTCACAGCCGCCCTGCAACATGGGGTTAGGCTCCTTGAACGTTCCCCCTTGATTTGACTTCTGCCTCTTTGTATTGCAGCCGCCCTGTAACATCGAGATAGGCTCCACGATTGTGCCCACCTGTACCCTACGGCACCCTGTGACTTAGCTGCCTTGCAACATAGGGCTAGGCTACTACACTGTGCTCACCTGAACTCTACTGTCCTTTTGTTATGCAATTACCTTCTGTTTGTTCCTGTCTGTACCCTAATTCCAGTAACCACCTTAACTTTACTGTTCTCTGTGATGTAACCACTTTTTGTTAATTCTGGCCTGTAACCATAAGCACTGTAACCAATTTCTTAAGCATAAGCACCTGGATACCTCCTGGTTTGGTGCACTATATAAATAAATAAATAAATAAATAAATAAATAGTTTTGCGGCACAGAATAAAAGTTGCTCTAGTCAGTCCATGACAGGATAGCTGAAATTGAGAAAGTGATGCAATCTTAATCTGAGGAGTTTACCCACATGTCATAAGAAAATATCATAACAAATTCCACTTCACAGAAATGACGATTTTTTAAAGCAACTTAAAATCAAAGTTATACACACATGCCATCCTTTACCATTAGTAAGTTAAATGTACAAGGACTGAAATTACACAGTTTGGAGAACAACAAACTTCTTTGAAAAAAAGAATAAAAATAATATCATAATTCTTCAGTAAACATGGCACAATTCATCATCAGATGCTGTCTGCTGAGAGGGATACTAGAAATGTAGAAGCCCCACCAGAGGAATAAACAAATAAAAAGAAGGGAGACAATCAGGGGGCTACAAATATGCGACAAGACTAAACTAGAGGGACATGAAAAAGGAGAAAAAACAACACTGAGCCACAAATAGATTATGATTTCAGGAGTATTGATCAGATAAAAAATACATTTGTCAATGTGTATTACACATGGCTCTCAGCTTCACGCAATTGTTAAATGTTTCCTGTTTCATCTTCAATGCTTAGGCACAACTTTCCCGTCCTGAACATGCAAGCGGCTATCTCCCTAGTACGGTCCCATATAGATGATGCCAACATCATCTATTTCAGCATGCCAGACTACCTGGTGTCACTCTTGCAGGGGGTGCAGAACACATTGGCTCACATGCTATTGAAATATGTGAAACTTCGAGCATTTCTTACTTTCACTGCACTCACTTCACCCGCTGCCAGTCAAAGCATGAGTAGTCTTTGAGGTAGTCTGCATGTTCCATCAGTCCTTTAATCATCTAGGCCTGTAATTCCTCAGAGACAATCGGAAATGCCAAAAGGCAACACAATGCACGGTTCCAAGCCAAAAGAGGCAGAGGAATCCCAGTATAAGGACGAAATACCATGATACCATAAAACGATTCAATACAATGAGACCGAAAAAGAACCTCCAGGGCACAAGAACATTCTTTGAAGTTGAGGTAGCACTGACATTAAACCGCTCCTGGAATTAAAGAAGGGAGTTGAATGAAAAGAAGAACTCAACCGGCTTAGACCCCATAGCAGTCTACACAGACTGGAAGGTGTGATAGAAGAATCTTAAAACGTCTTGGATGTACCAGCTAACATGGCTGAGGTAAAGGGACACCTGAAACATCTTAGATCAGGCAAAGCTCTGGTACCAGACACATTAATCAATTAAATTATCCAACACATCTTCACCAAAACCCTTCTAGCAATCCTGACACTGTTCAATTTAGCACTCTCCTACAGACAGTTCCCTAAAATATGGACTGAGTGGCTGATCACCACTATACACATCAAAGTGACCATTTAGTGCCAGACAACTACATGGTTATTGGTTAATAGAGCCTTCTGGTTAATAAGATGCATATACTGTATAGTCTTCACACACCAATCGATAAATATGTTTGGGGGCTCAGAGTGGAAGAATATTTGCATTCTTCATTAACTTTCAAATGGAACACAGAACTCTTCCTAAAACTTTTAAACAGTGCTATTGGTGTAAAAACAAACAACCTAAGCAGAAGTACTCCCAAACAGCATACGACGTAAATAAACAACATGATGACAGACCACTTTCAACGAGAATAAGGAGTATGACAAGGCTGTTAACTTCACCCATTTCTATTCAATATCTATGTGTATAGCTTGGTAATCACACAAAGGTGTCATTGAGGCCTGCATTAAGACTAGCTGACAAAGAGATAAATTGCGTTTGGTATGAAGATGACCGGGCCTTTCATTGTAAAGAGAACACAAACACAATAAAGCCAGGGCTTAGAAGCCATTAAACACCTATTTTCGATTTCTATTTTTTTGTAATTTATAACACGCGGACCTGGCAGAATAGACTGCGTTTAGGCGCAGGTGGAATATCAGTATGACAGTCAGAGCAAGAACAACTGAGTGGCACCAGAATTAATAATTGAAATGGAGCCTTTTGGAATTGCAATAGCTAACTGATGTCTCTTATTTCAAGAGGCAGAGAGTTCCACAGTCGTGGCCCATATACAAAGAAACGTCTGTCCCCTCTATGGACACAAAGGCAAGGTGGTATTATCAATAGTTTTTTGTCCTCTGATATAATTGATCTTGTGGGCTAATAGAATTAAATTCAGATTACTAGATATGGTGGACCAAGTCCATACACACATTTATACATTAAGCGTAGCACTTTGAAGTCTATTCTTTGACACCTCGCTAGCCAATGTAAGGCGGTGTGAAGATTTTATACTGGAGAAGAATTTGAGGTCTTAAAATCGGTCTGACAGGCGCATTTTGAGCTAGCTGCAGTCGTCGTAATTGGCACTTTGGGATTCCTACTAAAGTGGCATAAGCATAATCCAGTTTAGAAGTTACTTGGGATCCAATCACTATAGGTAGATCCGACTGAGCCAGAAATTGAAGAAATTGAGGAACTATGTAAGGGCATCAAAGGGTATAATACATAGGGCCTCATTACGACTACGGCTGCTGCCCGAGTCGTTTTTTTCCGGCACCCGGGAATGGGCAATTACCGGGTCATTATGGCCCGCCGGACCCGGTAATTGGCCATTCCCGGGCGCCGGTAAAAAATGCTCCCCATTAGGGCTCAATGGGAATGGGAACGCCGGATGCACCGGCACATTCGGAATGGTGCTGGTGCATCCAACATGGTCTGCTTGCAAGTGCCGGTCCGCCCACCAGGTCAGACCTGGCGGGTGAAAAGGCAACCACGAGCAGACCTCGTAATTTGCCAGTACTGTAACAACGGTACTGGCAAGCTTACTGGTACTGTTGTTACTGTACCGGCAAACTTGTAATGAGACCCATAGACTGAACAATAGGACCCATTTGGTAATTACAGCTCAGGTCGGACTGCAAATAACAGCCTAGGTTCTTATTCCTAGTGGTATACATGGAGGATAATCTAAATGCAAGAGGAGGAGAAGGAGTTGCAGCTGGATTGCTAAACAGGCTTTTTAGTCCTACCAGTATAATTTCTGTTTTAGTGGGGTTGAGTCGGGTTCACCCACTGTGCAATCTCCTCAGTACACTGAGCAATATTTTCCAGAGGTTTTGTGGAGTCTTCCATCCTCAAATATAACCGGTTATCATCTGCATAAGAGTGATATCGCAAATTAAATGTGGCGATAATTGTGATCAAAGGTTGTATGTAAAAATTAAAGAGGATGGGAGACAGTGAAGAGCCTTGTGGGACTCCACAAGATACTGGAGGTACAGTGAATACACACTTTTCCAGAGCACCCGTTTGTTGGCGGTCAGTCAGAAAAGAATGACACCAGGCTAGTCTTTGATCAGACACCCCTGCCACATTTGAAAGTCTTGATGATAAAATGTTGAAATCTACTGTCGAAGGCTGCCAAGAAATCCAGCATAATTAACAAGGTTAGGGCACCATCATTCATATTTTGTAGGCTATCATTCCATACTGCAGTCATACCGGTCTCAGTACTGTGTAGTGGGTGAAACCCGGATTGGTATACATCTAAGATTTTATGCTTCTCTACATGTGACTGCAGCTGGGAAGTCACAATATTGTCTAGTGCCTTAGTCGGCAAGTGGAGACCTGCAACTGGATGTTAATTCTACAATACTTCTGGGTCTAACGATGTTTCTTGTAGTAATGAAGTTAAGCTGGTGGATTTTAGTGCAGTAGGTACAACACCATTATTATGGGAGAAGTTGACAAATGTTTCTAAACAATCCAATAAATTTGATTCATTCTTTTGTGCAACATAGGCAGGTAATCCATCAAATTAATGAATAGTAGGTTTCAAACTTTGAAGAAGCTTAAAAATGACATCAAAGCTGCTATCATGAAATTCAAAAGAGGGAGCAACGGATACCATATCTACAAGATTCAAATGTAGTTTACTTGTATTGCAATCAATATTTTGTTGGATGGGCTCTATCTTCTGTTTAAAGAAGGCATTAAATGTGTTAACACCGTAGGAACCAGAGCAGGGGATGTACTTGGAGGATTAAGGAAATTATCTATTGTTGAAAAAAGTTCACAAGGTTTATTTATAGCTAGTGCAATCTTATTCTGTATAAAAGAAGATTTAGCTCTGCAAAAAAGACATACAAGCATTCTCTGCCATAAGATACAAGCTCCATGGCATTAACCCCACCAGTGAAATTCTGGATACAGATATGTGACTCTATAATCAAACATATAGTCCTAAATGGCCTTACGGTCTCGGGACTGAAATACCCAAGACATTACACCCCCGGGACACCAATATTGGTATGCACCAGCTTTTCCGCAAACAAAGAACTCAGGGTTCACAGGAACACCCCTAACACTGCTTGTTAATCAAACCTACGGAGGCACCCGGTACTGACAGAAATAGAGAAATGAAGAACAAAGTTCGAGATAAATCCAAAGAAAAGCAATAACAAAGCCTTCCAGGGAAAAGCTCTCAAAACCCAACTGAAAACCGCTACAAACACCCAAATAAAGGGATACTAGCAGGTAAAAGAGGACCAGAGATTGAATCCTCCCTGAAAAATAACAGGACCCTTTCAGCGTGTAGTTTGGAAGAGCAGGTTGTGATCTGGTCTTGTTCAGAGCCCATTGATTTTTACTTCTAAAATCTTGATTCAAAACGAATCCCTGAGTAGTAACATATTCACTGTCACATGACACCCCAGCTTCTGTGATTCGGAGCACACCAATTTAACCTGAGACCAGGGAAGTAATCCAACCCAGGAAGGCACCAGACCCTGCAATATATCACAACCCTGAATCCAAGAGGGAGGCACAATACAACAACCACAGTGACACAGATGCAACTGTAGGTCGGAGCTCAATGATTTAACTGGAGTACAGGAAACTAACCATCCCAGGAGGGCACATGCTCCTGGAATTTTATAGAAACCTGAATCCAAAACGGAAGCACATACAACAACCACAGCGAGGCAGATGCCACTGCGGGTTGGAGCTCAACAATTTAACCAGAGACCCAGAAAGTAGCCAAACGAGGAGGGCACCCGGCCCTGGAATATACTGCATTCCGAATCCTAAATGGAGGCTACTGTAACGCTCACCTGATTCCCGTAGAGGCGCCGATCTTGACTGGGCGTATACCGTTTCTTCAAAGGTGATGTGTAACACACGGCTGGCTCTTTGGGCTGGACCTCTGTGCACTGTATGTCTGACTCGAAGGGTAAGATGTCTGCAGATAGAAAATATGGGATTAATGAACTGGGTTATTGAATGTCTCTCTCTTCTTCCCTTTCTCTTCTCCTGTAGAACCCCAAAGGTTAACGCTCTCACCTTAGGTAAGTGAACGCCGTGCTCTCCATCTGCCTCGGGGCAGGGTGCTGTAACCAGTTTCTTCACTGGATAAGGGGAGCAGGCCTCTTGACTTCAGAGGACTGCTGTCCGTCGTTTACTGCACGAACGGTAAGTTTCAAGTAATTCTAATGTCTTTAAAAGTCTTTAGTAATGATGTCTCTTGTTTTGCAGGGTTCCGGCGATGGCGGATGACGGGCTGAAGTGAGTTGAAGATGGAGCCCGTGTGATGAATAGAAGCGCCTGGAAGCACGTAAGTAAGCGCTTGTTGCCTGCTTCACGATGAACTCTAACTGTCTTTTTATTTTGCAGGTACAAGTTCGGAGCGGCTGCAGGGTGCCGGAATACCCACTGGGTTAGATGTGGGATGGAGTAATGGCACTTGAGTATTAAAGTTCCCCAATGTCTTTAAACGCACCTTGTTTTGTCTTTCAGATGCGGGATGCAGCGCCGAAGGCCTCCGGAGCGTGCAAAGAGTTGGTAAGCTTTTGTCTTTCAGATGCCGGAATGCAGTGCGAGGCGTTGGTGACAGCCGATGGACCAGGTAAGTGAAGCGCTGTCACTGAAGACCGTAATGCTAACCTGTTCTTTCTTGTCTTTATAGGTGTTGCTGAAGACTGGATTCAGGATGGTAAGCCTTTTTCCTTAGGCCCAGGATCAGATGCAGAAGACACGGTGAGCGTTCTGCTGCAGAGGATGCAGAATAACGCAAAGCAAGATTCATCCATCGGGTGTGGTTTAAATAGCCTCCTGTAGTACTTAGGTGTCTCCTTCCACAGCCACGCCTAGGTGAGAAAAGAGTTCCTGCTTTCCAGAAGAGTTCCAGTGTTCTGAACCTAGGGAGTGGCTCCTGCCCCACCCAACAGGAAAAGTAGTTCCAAACAGAAGAGGATCAGAGGCTCAACTGGCAGGCAAGTAAGCAGCATGGTCTGCTGCAGGTAAGTCCACCCAAGCATTATGAGCCCGGCGCTTCCAGCGCTGGGACTGGACATATTTATGAGCCTGGTGCCACTGGCGCCAGGACTGGGTCCAAAAGGTCCCAATTGGGACTGTTTGGCACTCGGAACCTGGTTATGGATCTGCTTCCAAGGGAGTTGGAAAAACCCTGACCTTTTGGAAGCAGAGATCATGACAGTACCCCCCCTCAAGGCCCCTCCCAAACCGGGCTTCTCCGGGGGTTTTGGCTTGTCAGGAAATGTTCGGTGAAATCTTTTGATTAGGCGAGGAGCGTGGACATATTCAGCAGGTTCCCAGGATCTCTCTTGGGGGCCGTAGCCTTTCCAGTCAATTAGGTAAAATAGTTTAGATTTGGAGATCTTGGAGTCCAGAATGCTTTTGACTTCAAACTTGAGTTCTCCATCAACTAGGATAGGTTTTGGAGATTTAGTTAGTCGGGTTTGAGGTTGCACGGGTTTTAATAGAGAGACGTGGAAGACCCGATGTATCTTCATGTGCGGGGGCAAGTCCAACTTGACCGCTACTGGGTTTACTATGGTAGTGATGGAATAGGGACCAAGGTATCTTGGGTTGAATGTGCGTGGCCCTTTTAGAGGTAGATATTTGGTGGATAACCAGACTTGATCCCCTACTTGATATTGAGGGGCTTCCTTCCGATGTTGATCTGCTCCTTTCTTGTATTGTTCTTTAGCCCTTTGAAGGTGAGAAACAGCTTCCTTAAAGGCTTGGGTGATTGTAGAATGCAGGTAGTCTACTGCTGGTGTTTCAAGATCTTGGAGGGGATCCAACTCCGAGGTTCGAGGGTGACTGCCGTATAAAAGAAAAAATGGGGTTTTCCCAGTTCCCGAATGGACAGAGTTATTGTAGGCATATTCGGCTATCCAAAGGATGTCTTTCCAAGTTTTTTTCAGTTTGTTGCAGCATGCAGCGTAAATACTGTTCCAGAGTTTGATTGGTCCTCTCGGTTTGTCCGTCGGTCTGAGGGTGGTGACTGGTCGATAGTCTCACATCAATTTGAGCCGACCGACAGCAACTTCGCCAAAAATGGGAGATAAATTGACTACCTCGATCCGAAATTAGAACCGAAGGAAAACCGTGCAGTCGGACGATGTTTTCAAGAAATTCTCGGGCCAGAGTTGCTGCTGTTGGCAAACCTTTGAGCGGAATGAAATGCGCCATCTTGGAGAATAAGTCCACGATTACTAGAATCGTATTGTATCCGGAGCATGGAGGTAGATCGGTGATGAAGTCCATAGAAAGCGTATGCCAAGGGCGAGGTGGAATGTCAATAGGGCGTAGGAGGCCTGCTGGCCTTTCCTTTTGACTCTTGTTTTGGGCGCATACTCCACAGGACATTATAAAGTCTTTGATATCTTTTTTCCAAGACGGCCACCAGAAGTACCGCTTGATCTTTTCTGAGGTCTTGGCCATACCGGGATGTCCTTCCATTAAAGAATCGTGATAACAAGAGATTACTTCTTTCTTTAAATCTGTGCTGGGCAGGTATAATCGTTCTTGGAAATACAATAAGTTGTCCTTTACTGCAAAGTCCTTTCCCTGCAGATGCCAATTCTGTATGTCTGCTGGAGTTACAAGTTGCCTGGCTTTATCCTTAACTTCCTCTACGGATTGTGTGGCGATTACACCCAGAATTCTTTGTTCGGGAATGATTGGTACAGGTTTAGGGTTGATCAAGTGTTCTTCCACTCCCATCCGAGAAAGGGCATCAGCTTTACCGTTTTTTGTACCAGGTCGATAGGTAATTATGAAGTCAAACTCGGCAAAGAATAATGCCCAACGGAGTTGTCTAGAGGATTGGGCTTTTGCGGTTTTCAAATATTGCAGGTTTCGGTGATCCGTAATCACAGTAACGGTGTGTCGGGCCCCCAGCAGATAATGCCGCCAAGCCTTAAAGGCAGACTTGATAGCCAGAAGTTCCTTGTCAGTAATCGTGTAATTGATTTCAGGAGGCGAGAATTTGCGGGACCAAAATGCCACGGGATGCAACTGATTGGTTACCGGGTCCTTTTGTGATAGAACTGCCCCCATGGCAAGGCTTGAAGCATCAGTGTCCACGATGTAGGGGAGTTCGGGGCGAGGGTGTTTTAAGATTGGTGCAGAGATAAATTTAGTCTTCAAATCCTGGAAAGCTTGTTCCGCCTCGGTAGACCACTCAAAACGTTTGTTTTTCTTTAACAAGGCAGTGATGGGCTGGACTATTCGAGAAAATTCGGGGATAAACCTGTGGTAAAAGTTAGCGAAGCCTAACATGCTTTGCACACCTTTTACGGAGGATGGTGATGGCCATTTGAGAACTGCATCGACCTTCTTTGAATCCATACGCACTCCGCTAGGTGATAATATGAATCCCAAGAATTCAACTTCAGTCACGTTGAAAACACATTTTTCCAACTTAGCGAAAAGTTTGTGTTGACGCAATCTTTCGAGGACCATTTTCACGTGTTTCCGATGTTCAGATTCCGATGAAGAATAAACGAGGATGTCGTCAATGTAAACAACAACACACACGTCTATGAGCTCTCTGAGGACATCATTCATAAAATATTGAAAGGCGGCCGGGGCATTGCAAAGTCCGAAGGGCATGACCTGATATTCAAATAGCCCATATTTGGTGCGGAAGGCCGTCTTCCATTCATCGCACTCTTTTACTCGTACCAAGTGGTAGGCTCCTCTAAGATCCAGTTTTGTATCTATGCATGCTTTTCTGACTTGGTCCAGGAGTTCAGGGATCAAAGGTAACGGATATCTATTCTTGACGGTGATCTGGTTCAGGGAGCGATAATCTATACAAGTTCTAAGGTCTCCTTCCTTTTTTGGAACGAAGAACAAAGCTGAAGAAGCAGGGGACTTGGAAGGACGAATAAACCCATTTGCCAGGTATTGTCGAAGGTGAAGGTTCTCAGGCTCGGTGAGGGCATAAATTCTACTACAAGGAGGAGTAGATCCAGGTATCAGGTCTATCTGGCAGTCATAAGACCTATGAGGAGGTAGAGAGTTAGCCTGATCCTTCCGGAAAACATCTTGGTATTCTAGGTATTCAGAAGGTAACTGGGGAGTCTCTGAAGAAATTGCTGCCAGTGCAACACCAGGTGGAGGGTGACAAGTGGAGACACATTCTGGAAACTGGACCGTTCTTGCTCGCCAATCGATCAGAGGATTGTGTTTCTCTAACCAAGGTATTCCTAGAATAATCTGAAACTGAGGGGCCTTGATCACATCGAACACGATCTTCTCATGGTGTCCATCTTGACTTACTAGCGTCACTTCTTGAGTGGTATGCGTTACTGGTCCGGAGGCTATCTCCGACCCATCCACCGTAGTAATGACGTCCTTTACAGCCTTGGGACAAAGAGTTAGATTCATCCTCAAAACCATTTCATGATCCACATAATTTCCGATGGCACCGCTGTCGACGTAAGCTTCAATTGCATGTAATCGATCCGGATTATCAGGGCTAATGAGGACCATAGGTATCACGAAATGCGAGGTCACGGAACTGGTTTTCACGCTTGGCAAGAGGACCTCTATTCTTGTCGGGCGAGGTCGTTTCCCTGCTCAGAGTTTGTAACTTTGGTAACTGCAGCTCCTACTGCCTTCTTGGCAGGTTTCACCGGACAGTCTCGAAGAAAGTGCCCTGAGTTTCCGCAATAGAGGCATAATTGCAACTGTTTTCTCCTTTCCCGCTCCTTTTGTGTTAGAGGACCTTTCAGGCCCCCTATTTGCATGGGTTCCCCGGAGTCTACTCCTTTGGAAGGAGTTGGCGGTTTGGAAAATACTCGAGCATCAAACTTGGAACGATCGGCCTTCCTGTTCTGCAGTCTGTGATCTATTTGAACGACTAAGTCTATATAGTCCGAACAATCTTGTGGAGGATTCACTACTTGGGCTAACACATCTTTGAGCTCTCCACGTAGACCTCTATAAAACAGCGTAATCCTTTTGTCCTCAGGCCATTGAGTTTCCACTATCAGTCTGTTGAAAGACGCAATATAAGCCAAAAGGTCTTGATTACCTTGTCGCAACGAAAGAAGCTCATTGTCCAAGGCCTGCCCCTGTGAATGTCTTGCGAACAGTTTTTCCATACTGAGCTGAAAACCTTGAAAATCATGGAGGACCGGATCATCTTGATTTACTAGAGGGATCGACCAGTCTGCCGCATTGCCACTAAGGTACGAAAGCACGAAAGCTACTTTAGCTTGATCAGTTGGAAAGGCTGCCGGCCGGCATAAGAAATGCAACCGGCACTGATTGATAAATACTGCAAATCTCTTTGGGTCACCAGAAAATCGTTCGGGCGGAGCCAGAGGTACATTCCCAGGTAGGTTGATCTGCACTGGATTCATAGAGGATGTAGAAGGAAGATTTCCCCCAGATGCGGGTAACGGGGTCTGTCCAGCTTGTGACTGTAGCATTTGTCTAGCGAGATCATCTGTTCGCTCCTTGGAAATAATCAGTTCCCTTCTTAGAGCGTTCGTTTCCTGACGGGCTGCATGCACTTCTGCCCTTAGTTCCCCAAGTAACTGGGCTAGCTGGTCGGTATCCGAGGTTTCCATAGCGTCTGGACGGGAGTTTTGCGGTAGGCTTTGCGTTCTGTAACGCTCACCTGATTCCCGTAGAGGCGCCGGTCTTGACTGGGCGTATACCGTTTCTTCAAAGGTGATGTGTAACACACGGCTGGCTCTTTGGGCTGGACCTCTGTGCACTGTATGTCTGACTCGAAGGGTAAGATATCTGCAGATAGAAAATATGGGATTAATGAACTGGGTTATTGAATGTCTCTCTCTTCTTCCCTTTCTCTTCTCCTGTAGAACCCCAAAGGTTAACACGCTCACCTTAGGTAAGTGAACGCAGTGCTCTCCATCTGCCTCGGGGCAGGGTGCTGTAACCAGTTTCTTCACTGAATAAGGGGAGCAGGCCTCTTGACTTCAGAGGACTGCTGTCCGTCGTTTACTGCACGAACGGTAAGTTTCAAGTAATTCTAATGTCTTTAAAAGTCTTTAGTAATGATGTCTCTTGTTTTGCAGGGTTCCGGCGATGGCGGATGACGGGCTGAAGTGAGTTGAATATGGAGCCCGTGTGATGAATAGAAGCGCCTGGAAGCACCTAAGTAAGGGCTTGTTGCCTGCTTCACGATGCACTCTAACTGTCTTTTTATTTTGCAGGTACAAGTTCGGAGCGGCTGCAGGGTGCCGGAATACCCACTGGGTTAGATGTGGAATGGAGTAATGGCACGTGAGTATTAAAGTTCCCCAATGTCTTTAAACGCACCTTGTTTTGTCTTTCAGATGCGGGATGCAGCGCCGAAGGCCTCTGGAGCGTGCGAAGAGTTGGTAAGCTTTTGTCTTTCAGATGCCGGAATGCAGTGCGAGGCGTTGGTGACAGCCGATGGACCAGGTAAGTGAAGCGCTGTCACTGAAGACCGTAATGCTAACCTGTTCTTTCTTGTCTTTATAGGTGTTGCTGAAGACTGGATTCAGGATGGTAAGCCTTTTTCCTTAGGCCCAGGATCAGATGCAGAAGACACGGTGAGCGTTCTGCTGCAGAGGATGCAGAATAACGCAAAGCAAGATTCATCCATCGGGTGTGGTTTAAATAGCCTCCTGTAGTACTTAGGTGTCTCCTTCCACAGCCACGCCTAGGTGAGAAAAGAGTTCCTGCTTTCCAGAAGAGTTCCAGTGTTCTGAACCTAGGGAGTGGCTCCTGCCCCACCCAACAGGAAAAGTAGTTCCAAACAGAAGAGGATCAGAGGCTCAACTGGCAGGCAAGCAAGCAGCATGGTCTGCTGCAGGTAAGTCCACCCAAGCATTATGAGCCCGGCGCTTCCAGCGCTGGGACTGGACATATTTATGAGCCTGGTGCCACTGGCGCCAGGACTGGGTCCAAAAGGTCCCAATTGGGACTGGTTGGCACTCGGAACCTGGGTTATGGATCTGCTTCCAAGGGAGTTGGGAAAACCCTGACCTTTTGGAAGCAGAGATCATGACAGCTACAACCTAGAACCTCAGTGAGGCAGATATCACATTGACCTACCACAGACCTCAGGAAAGAAAGCCAATCAGGAGTGCACCTCTGGAATGCACCACAAACCCAAATCCAAGACCAAGACAGTCAGACCACAAACATGACAAGATACAAGAAGGACAAAGGAACAATAATGGAAAAAAGAAATAGGAAGGAAACCGCACCCCCATGGAACGTGAACAATCCTCGAGAATTTGCAACACATCAAAATCCCCACTAGCCATGAATAAATGTACTAAGAACACGGAACAAGACAAAAACAAAAACAGAATCCATCTCCCACTAACTCCCCACCTACAAGCCTACCTCAATGGAAAACAAACAACCCACAAACAATCCACAAGCAGCTCCCAAACAATCCTGCACCCCAAACCCCACACCACACAGAACCTAGCAACTCTAAAGACTTCTTCGGGAAGACCCCAACAGGAATCAGAGCTAAGTTAGAATCTCTCACCATCGAACCTTCTTATATAACCAAAGACTGGAAAAAAGCCCACAGGTACCAGCAACCAACCCACTTCTATGAACCAGAAAAAAGAAAACCCAACCCTCATTTTAATCAAACTCCTTAACGTAGAGACAGAGACCCCAACTACACAATCCACACGTAACAGCCTCATCCAGGAGAAAACCGTAGGAAAAGAAAACCCGACAAACACCACCCCGACCGAGACACAGGAAAGGATATGCAATGATAAACAAGGAAAGACATACACTCTGCACTGCAGCCTATTAAACGTAAGATCTATGGGCAAACACAAAACAGAAATGTATGACCACCTAAGCAAAGTTTGGCATCAACACACTCTTCTTAGCAGAAACATGGCTATCCGACAATTACAAAACCGTCACCCACAAAGCCACACCAGACAACTTCAGACTAATACATTCTTACAGAGAAAACCAAAGAGGAGGTGGAATTGCAAGAGTGCACAAAGGCCACATCTGTGTCACCCCACTCCTCCAACCAATATCGAAGACTGAAAATTACTCCTAATCAACATCAAACTCAATGACCAAGCCAACCTACTGTTCCTCCTGATCTACAGACCACCATCCTACAACCTCAAATTTGCAACAAAGCTCACTGACGCCATCGCCAACCTCTCCACTTATCATGATAACATAGTTGTTCTAGGACACTCCAACATCTGGTTTGAAAGAGAAAGCAAACCACAGCAAAATCCCTCAGCGCCCTACTAGAAACCCTCCACTTCAAACAAATAGAAAACAGACCCAAATCACTGTTCTGGACACACCTGAGGTGCAATTTTCCGCAAAGATGGGCTCTCGACCACCACCACCTCAACAGTACCGATCATATGGCGTAATCACCACTTCATCCCATTCACCGCCAAAATCTCTAACTGCATCATGCCCAGAAACGCAATACTTCATACTACTAACAAAAGAAAATGGAAGAGTCTTCACCTGGAAACCCTAACAGAGCTAATGGAATTAACCAAACATCTCCCAGCTAAACAGAATGACTCCAGACTCAGTGGAAGAAAAACTTGACAGCTGGACCACAGAGGCCCTTGAATAATTAGCACCTGCAAAACTCTTCAAAGCCACCGCTTGGCAGCAAGATGGTTGACAGAAGAACTGAGGGAACTCAAGAAAACTAAACGCAAACTGGAAAAACAATGGGGAAAAAATTACAACCAATCACAAATTCCCTTAACAACTGTACAAATAAGCAGTTCTAAAATCAACTAAAGCATACTACACCACAATAATCCAATCTGCAACAAACCCACAAAAAGTAGTATTCAAAATCATCAAGGAAATCAAAAGCCCAACATCGTGCAACAAATGCATCGTACCATCACAATCCCTATGTGACAAAATCACAAACCACCTAAGAACAAAAATAGAAGCAATTCAGCAGACCACTGACGCAAGCGGCTATAAATGTAGAGGCCTTTATACAAACAAATAAAAGATACCAACCTGCCGTATCCCCCGGGGACCTATGCCCACCAGGCATCTTCAAAGAAATCCTCAACCACAGTCAACCAGCATCATACTTCCGGCTACTAATGAACCTATCCCTAAACACAGGAATAGCACCTAAAACATTCAAATCGGCATACATCAAGTCCCTCCTAAAAAATGAAATGGGAAATGCAGAAGACCACCAACTACAGACCTATATTGAACCTACCTTCCCTAGCGAAACTACTTGAGAACCACATCTGCAAAACACTACTCAGCCATGTAGAGAACAACGGAACAATCAACCACTCCCATGTCGGCTTTAGACCCATGAGAGTAACGGAATCAACACTTCTATCAATATGGGATGACTTAAAAATAAACGCAGACAACAGCACCCGATCAGCTCTTATACTACTAGACATATCAGTATTAAAGTGTAATAATCATTAATATAATCTTTTGTAAAGTTTTTATAAAACCAAACAAATAAATACATAATAATAACTAGACTTATCAGCTGCCTTTGACACAATCAGACACACAACACTAATCCAGAGACCGGATGAATGCAGCATAAAAGACTCCTGTCTACAATGGCTAAAATCTTTCCTCACCAACCGAACGGAAAGAACATACCACCATTTACATCTAATACAAAAACATCACCTGTGGCGTACCGCAAGGATCTAGCCTCTCCCCACTCCTGTTCAACATCTACATATCCCCCCTAATGAAACTCATTCAAACCCATGGACTGAATGCCTAAAGCTACGCAGGCAATACCCAACTCATCTTCAAAATACCCTCAACCAAAGACTCAAACAATATTGTCAACATATTCCTCATGGGCATATACATCTGGATGACAATTAACAATTTCAAACTATACCGGAACAAAACAGAAATAATAATCTCCCCCCCAGAGGATAAGGGAAAACAAACACACACACACCTGAGCTGGCCACCATGCATGGGAATACAACTAGATGCATACGCTGTGATAAAAAACCTGGGCATACTCGTGCACAACGGACTCCCACTAGAACCACAAGTCAATGCAATAGCAAAGAAATACTTCGACCTCCTGTGACTAATTGGACGGATACTACCCTACCTCACGTTCCCACGCAGAAATCTCGCAATCATCTCCTTGGTCTTATCGAGACTAGATTTTGAAAAAAGTGTCTACCTTGGAAAGCCAGAACACCTCACAAAAACTCCAACGTGTCCAAAATACTGCAGCAAAGCTACTCCTGAGACTAAACAGAAGAAACAACATCACACCAGACCTGAGAAGCCTACACTGGCTTCCAGTAAAAAAACGAATTAACTTTAAAGCCCTCTGCATCGCTCACAAATCACTACACGGAGAAGCAGCCAAACTTCTCCAAGCCAATATCAACCGCTACCAACCAGGAAGAAACCTAAGATCGAGCAACTATGTCCACATCGAAACAAAACACTACCACAAAAGGAAATCCGGAGGAACTACTCTCTCCCATTTGATAGCCAAACTATGGAACTCGATATCAAAGGAAATAAGAATGACAGCACCCACAACTCATATCCCGGCTCCAAAGCAATCATGGGACAGTACAGCTCCTGGAACAGACAATACAAAAAACACACACTACTAACCACAAACCTCCCATGTGCCACACATGCCCAAAGGGCTAGCAATGCTACAAACAAAACACACAATCTAAGCATCCACCACAAGAACAAAGAGCTGTAAACAACAAACATACCAGCCACTGGACGTTACCCCTCCAGGTACCACAAGCCCAGTACAAACAAAAAAAGCACACTCAGAAAGCTGACATGCAAAAGACACCAGTTTCTCCTGATTCTGTAAGCATCAACTTAAGAGCACAAACTCTATACTATCCCTCTTCCATCACTAACCTCCCCCACCCACTTTTCTTACAGAGCCATGTGGGCGCCTGGAGACCATGCAAATGGTAGTGGTGCACGGTTAAAATCAACATAACAGAACATAACATTATCACTAAACTTAATGAAGTCAGTCCAGCAAAAAGTAGAAGAAACTATGAGCATATTCTTGCAGTACAGCAGCCTATACATGTGGTGCAGAGTGAGAAAAGTAACAAAAACACATTCCCTTTCATTGTCCCCCCATCTAACATAATGCTGAGCTACACTACACTAAAATATATAAAACATGAAGCTATAGTAAATTAACATGTCTAATGACTTTAGTTCATACTACCCCTCTAAAGCCACTCATCTATCATCTAACAATTACAAAACAGGGCGGCCGGGAGGACAGCTCATAGGCAATGCATTTGTCTTGGAAGCAAGACAACACATAGCAACACAGGTTCAAATCCTAGCCTCGTGCTTAGAAACTGGTCCCTGGTATTAAGCATGTTAAAAAAGAACATTTATTAATATCAGAGTCCTTTCCCCAAGATCAGGGGATCTGCAACCTTTGGCTCTCCAAATGTTTTGGACTATAATTCCCATCAGTTCTAGCCAGAATTTTCACTGGTGAGAAAGCATGGGAGTAGTAGTCAAAAACATCTGTAGAACCGTAGGTTGCAGAACCATAATCTACAAGTCTTGGCTGAGGAAGGATTTTTTATTTATATCATTGAGGGAAGTGTTTATATTTTGGTTCCAGCTACATTTGAATTTAGCCACACTAGAATTGTGCTCAGTTAGTTAACGTTGCTTTTGGATTCAGCCACTCTACAACTGTACTGATTTGGCGCCTGCTGCTTTTGAAGCTAACCACACTAGTATTGTACTAACTTGGTTACCAGCGCTTTGAATTTAGCCACAATAGAACCGTACCAACTTGATCCCCGCTGCTTTTGAATTTAGCCACACTAGAATGGTACAGATTTAGTTAATGCTGCTTTTGAATCTTGTCACACTCGAATCTGTACTCATTTGGTTTCCCACTGCTTTAAATTTAACCACACTAAAATTGTGCCCAGTTATTTAGCATTCCTTTTTAACTGTACTGAATTAGTTAATGCTGCTTTTGAATTTACCCAAACTAAACCCATACTGATTTGACGTCTGCTCCTTTTGAATTTAGACACACTCAAATTGTACTGATTTATTTGTTTAGATTTAGTTTAGATGTGCAACTCTGCAATCCATACACCAGGACCAAAGAACAAAATGTAGAACCAAAAATAAAACTGCTCAACACCCAGAGATCACCTGAAACCAACTAACTACCCTCTCTCTCTTCTCCACATCCTCAGACCTCTGACGTACTACTCACGCCCAGAGGGCTAGTTAAACAACCCACCAAAAAACTTGCAAGCTGCACACCCTTTCTAATCATACTACAAACAACTCAGACACTGGACGCCACCCTTACATATACAACAAGCCCAGTGCACATAACAAAACAAACCCAGAAAACTCATACACACAGGCGCCAGTTCAACCTGGTTCTACATGCATCAATAGATGAGCACAAATTCAATCCTATTCCTCACTCCCGCACTAACCAATCCTACCCAATTGTCTTACAGAGCCACGTGAGCACCTGGCGACAATGCAACTGGCAGCTGTGTGTTGTATAAATCAACATAACATAACATATAAGCAGATGTGAATACATGTAGCCACATTGGGAAGATTTCCATGGTTTACGGGGAGGTTGGCAGGAAGGTCAGCGTGGTTTTAATGTGCATTTCCTTTGGCATTCGCCTGGCCACGTTGAACTTGTTCCCTGTGCTTGCCTCCTCTTTTGAGAAATGCTGCTAGAATGCCTGCCTGTTACCACTCTGTCATATTTAGATGTAATGGCTTGCTGTAGAATATTTTTGTTTGCAATTGAACGTCTTAGGAATGTCACAAACATGTGCCTTTGTTTTTCCTGGATATCAGTTTTCTTTCCAACTCTGAATACCGCCTCAACAGCAGGTTTCATCAGTAGTATGTGGCATAGACATTCATAAAAGAGAGTGTCCAGAAATGTGGACATTGCCTGGTTGGAGGAGGAGTCCTCTTTTCGCTCCACTCAGGTGTTATGCTTAGCAGTTGATCATGGATCAGAGGTCTGCAACCTTTGCCCCTCCAGATGTTTTTGACTACAACTCCCACAATCCCTCCACTTTGACTATGATGGCTAGGGATGATGGGATATGCAGTCCAAAATATTTGGAGAGGCAAAAGTTGCACCTGTCTACTCTAGTGTGAGTTGGGGTCCTTCATGTTTGGCATTTTTTCTTTTTGTCTCTCCCTAAGCAATGTTGATTTCAGACTTGCAGTTGCCCCCACTGTTTTCAGTCCTCTCTCTGCACTCTGCCATTTTCCACTTGTATTTCAACACCAAGGACTGCGACAGAGGACTTCAGCTTAGTCATACGTAGCATGGTTTTCTTTGAAGCGTTAAAATCTCGTTCAGTTTGCCTTTTATTTTGTCCTTGCCCTACACTTGATCTTCCTAGGGGTGGGCGATTTGGAGGCATACCTCTGCTTATAATAGACAGACATCATATGTTGGTGAAGGCTGGTCTTGAAAATCAGGTTAGGTTAAGGTTTTATTCAGAAGAAATTCCATTAATAAATTCAATAAAACAAAACAACAGTGAATAACAAACACATCATATAATAACCAATCCTAAAACTCAAAATGCCCTTTGTCTTCTTTTTGAAGCAACATTGCCTCACATCATGCATACAATCTAAATCACGTAGTTCCTAACACATCATCACAGCGTTATTAGAGAAAAGTACATTTTTCCAGTTCAGTCAACATGTGTGTTAAGGAGCTCCGCAGCTAGGCACCACCGTAGAAAGCAGGTTGAAGAAACTGTCATTTTTTAGCACACCTTTGTTCTTGAATTATCAGGATAGGGCCGCCAAGGCTGACGCCACAACATGTCTGTATAACATTCCAAGAATGTGACAGCATCTCTACTGAGGACAAAAATGGGCAAATAACCAGTTATCTAGGATGTTGGCCACTCAGGAGAGTCGCCAATGACATTCTAGCTCACTGCTCTTTCACAGAGGTGACATGTCAATGGGAGATTTTACCATAGGCGGAGTGATCTAACACATGCAGCTCTCCTCTGAGCAGGAGTACCACCAGCAAGCACAGAGACTGGCTCCTGCTTTATTAGGAGTCAATACTGGGGCGCTTCAGCTCTATAGGCACGGTGAGCAGAGGGTTCATACCAGTATTACCCTTACAGGCTTAGGCTGAATCCCCTGTGTTACAAAATTTGCCATCCAATTCTGCGAGTTTCCCTAACGAGAATGAATGCGGTCAAATAACATGTTCTGTGGGAGGGTTCCCACTTAAGAGGGTCAATAATGAAGTTTTATAGATATCCAATGAGAAAGTAATATATTTCAAGGGGTGGACTTTTCCCCAAATTTGCACTCCCAAGAAAATCAAGCACGTTCCCAAATATTCTAGGTCTGGAGTTTATAATAGTAAATAATACCAGTCCTAAAATATGCTGCGCAAGGTTCTTAGGGATGCAGGACAAAAAATCACTGCCCTGGCGACTTTTTCCCAGGCGAGAGGATCATATAGAAGCACTTTATTGAACTGCAGCAGAGGAGAAATAGCTTTCTCTGTCTGTTCTTGTGGGTGGGACCAGACTCATGCAAATGGACTCTACTTGCAGGAAGGACCAGGCATATATGGAAATCTATATTTCTCCTCAGGTCAGCTGCAGTCAGCTAAACGTGGTTGTAGACACTAAAACAGGTTATTTGGTGGTGGCTGTTCTCATGAGAGGGGTGCATACATGTTTTGATATGTCTCTATAACGTAGTCTGTGAAATTATTGTGTGTAAAATATTTCACTTGTGTTTTTCAGGAGAAAAGGGAGTTCTCGGAGGTAATGGTAAAGCGGGCCCAGAAGGAGCAACAGGTAAAACTGAAAGAATCTTATACCTGTCCACCTTCCGCTTAAAGTGACAGAGCGTAAATGCTGTTCAGCTTTTATAGCCAAACGGAAGCTCAAAGAACGCATTGAAAAGGAGAATAATTGTCGAGCCGCCTCACGACATGTGTATGACTCTTGCTGCTATTTGACCTCTAGTCTTTATGGTTTAACGTTGGTCAGTTTACTAAAGTCTAAGATGGAGCAGATTAGAAATCATGCCCGCTACGGACCTCAATGACATCACTGGAAGTGACGTTGTAAGACCCATGAGTCTGTACGGCATCATAGGAAGTTATGCTGAATGCCTTTCACTGTTGATGCCACCACATGCAGTAACATCACTGAAGAAGAAAGCAGAAAAAGCTGACCAAGGTTTTTTTCATGATCAACTATATCTTAACTAGGGTGTTGTAATGCTATGCCAAGTTAGCAGCTGATAGTTGAAAGGAACACCCCCAGTGAAGACATCTACCAATACAGTCTTGCATGTGCACACATACAAAAAAACAGACTCACATACACACACCCATACACCCACCCTCATAAGTATGTGCTCTGTACAGCCCTGAATGCCCAGGCCATGTTATGTCATCCTATCGTATAGTCTCACTAGGTAAGTATAGACATAATAAACTAGATGCTGACTACAGATGCCCCAATGTTGCAAAGGGCACTCTTTTATGCACAGTTACTGTTATCATATGCTATGTACAGCCTCATATGCCAAATGCTGCTCCCCTATGCAAGGTGCACTCTCATAAGCAACGTTCTGCCTTACATCCAGACATTGCAATCAATATGAGAAGTGCATCCTCATATGCTAGGTGCTGCCATTATGCCAGGTATTGTCATATATGCCAGTTATATACACCAACACATGTCCTTGACTAGGCTGTGCTTGGGATAAAGGGAGGGGGCGGCTAGGGGGCTGGGTGCCACCACACGTCATGTGAAGCTGGGCTAGCAGGAGGTACATGGAGGATGGCCCGAGTCCACCATCTATGGTAGAGGGCTGTCAATGAGTCTTCACTTACTCTATTTACTCCATATAGGCCTCTTTAAGAAGGATGTAGTACCATAAGGATCCCCAAATGCTTCCTGTTTGAAGTGGTCCACCGGAAGCAGACTGCTTGAGAACTTCTCTATGGCCAATAGGCATAGGGAACTGGAAGATCTGCTTTAGCAGAGAGGGAGGTATAGTCTGTGTGAGTGTGGGACACTGGCTGGAGTCCTGTGCACACCTGTTGAGACAAAGATAGTCGGCGTGCCTGAACTAGGTGCGGGTTACGTTTCCACGTATCACGGCAGAGGGCCAATAGAACCTCTAATTCTGCTGCTGCATCAATCATGTCACCCACTGCAAGCATTTCCCACAGGTTGGCTCAAGGGAAGGGGCTGTAACCTGTTACTCAACACACCTGGGATCAAGGGGAGCACCAGAGCCAAGCTTTCTGGGACGAAGAGAAGCACTATTTTTTCTTTTCTTTTTAAACCGATATTGAATGTACTTCCCATTAGGTGTAGAAGTTACAACATTTTATTTAAAACCAATTAATCTATCCCCATGTTCAAAATTATCAATGCTTTCTAACCCAAAGTGTTGGCTCATAGAAAGGAACTCTTAAAAAAGGCAAGTGACTGAGACCGGATACAAATTATATGCATTTAAAATGAAAACCAATGGACAATACTGTGTTAATTGGAGCAGCTATTTGTTTTAGAACTTGAATTTTTTAATAACAGATCTTTCATGGACCTTCTCCAAATCGTTCTTAGTGTTTCTCACTCTCATTGGTGAGTGTTAGGCCTTTGGGCCGATGTGGTTATTTTTCTTGTCTTTAAAGTTCCTCAGAGGTTTATTTCTATTGGCTCCAGAAAGTGTATGTCAACCCTCTCTGCTGTAGCAAGCTCAAGGGTATCCACAACCTTTTGCTTCTGCTAAAGAGAGTCTAGATGTGGGCTTTCTGGGATCCCACATTCCACGGAAAACCAACATTCTGATGTCCTGTAAGGTCTTCCTGGTCTCCTTCCATATTGTTTAGGGTTCAACCAGGAGAGGGGCCAAGGGATCACTCCCTCTTAAGGCGATATGACCTGAGAGGGCTTGCCATCACTGACCGCATTCGGCCTGCCCCCGAAAGTTATACCACCATTAGCACCCGTGCAGTTTATAAACGGGTGCTAAAGTTGTGTAAAATGTTTTTAAAAAAAAGAAATACCTTGAGGTGCGCGACGCTCTGTTTCCGAAGTGTTTTCTGCATTGATGACGATGATGTCATCAACAAGGGAACCGACTCCAGAAATTTAGTGCGGTGCACACCGCTAGGTAAGATTTCTTTTTTCTTTTTTTTTTAAGTTTAACAAACCCTGAACTATACAGGTTCCAAAGCGTGAGGTGGAGAGGGAAAGGGAAGTGGAGGCACAGGCCAGCAGCACCCAGGTTTATACCAGAGAATTCAGCATGTGTTTTGAGCTTCCAGATTGGCCAGCGTCTCCTTCTAGGGAGCTAATGTGGCAATAAGCCACAAGACGACGGGCCAATACCGCCCCAGGTAATGCCCCCGGGGCTCATTGTTAACGAGGCTCCGGGGGCATTACCTAGGGCGGTATTGGCCCGCCGTCGAGGTGCTTATTGCCATTAGTACCCCGGCCCGTTAGACTGGGGTACTAATGGCATTTTTTTCTGTTCCTAAATGCTGCCGCATTTCGGAACACAAACAAAAAAAAAGTCAAAGAAAATGGCCACCGGGAATTGAAAATGTAGTCCATTTTACCTTTCCATGGCGGCCATCTGTTTTTGGAGGGCCAAGAGTAGGACTTTTGCCAAAATCCAATTGAACCTTTGGGTCCTGGGAATTCTCTTAGTGGTCGGGAAGCTTGTGTTCCAATGTTGGTATCCCCAGTTTTCCAATGGTCGTGGTTTCTTGGTATTTATTTTTCTCACATGCTTTGCCATGGCAACTATGGGTTTGACATTGGATATCTGGGCTAATGTTAATGAAACCACCAATGAGGTACTTCCCGCTCTCTTCCAGGAAGGAGGATCCTTGTTTTGACATCCTCTTGGTTCCTAACTTTGTGGCGCTTCAGAGTCTGGGTGGACAGTGGCCTTGACACTTCGTAATTCATCGGGTTCTCTCACCATTTTGTCAGTCTCAATGGTGTCTTTGCCTGAGGGACAATTGGGGACCGTCTGCTCCTCAGGCTCCTCTCCTTGGTCAGTCAATATTAAGGGTGTCACTTCCCAAGCCCATACCCTGACTGGAGGCTTAGGGTGGGGTCTCACCGCTATGTCCTGCTTTTCACTGAAACTGAATTTCTCCTTCAGTGAGCTGTCAAGCTTTACCTGAAGGAAGATTTTGCCAGCATGCATCTCCAGCTTGTACCTGGGCTCGACATACAGCTCGGCGAGCATGTGACCTGGCCAGTTATGAATTGGTCTTCCCATCAGGTCCCACAGTAAGAAAGTAAGTTGTCCCTGGTGATCATCTGCGCATTTGACGTCCATTACTGGCGCTATGGTTACAGCCCCTTCACTCTTAAAGCAGTCTCCATCACCAGTCCCTCAAAGCCCAGAAACTCCACTTTGGTGGAGGAAAATATTTGGCAATCTGGGGATTAAGGGTATATGAGGGCCTATTGACGAGCAGCAGCGTTCTTGAAAATTGATCATAGCAGTCATCTGCCTGTGATGGGGTTTTCTGAAGATCATGATTTAAGACCCCGTAGAAATGTAGGCCTCATCATTCCCTGCTTTTCAGAAGAGCAAAAAGTCTGGGAACAGAATGGTTGGTTAATGTAAGGATGCCAGATCCCAGAATGGCCCTCTGCAGCCCATTTGAATGGGCTAGGGTGTAATCACTCTTCCTGGCGTTGCAGGCCCCCCTTCGACCCTTGGGTATGGCGGGTATGGTTTCCAGTGTGAAATGTCCCTCCTTTAAAGAAAATTCAAGGAGAAAAAGCAAAATCCAGGGTTTGATGACGAGGTTTGACCTATGGGGAAAATAGAAATAGGATTAGGATTCCCCCCACCTTGGTCAAGGCATTGGCATCCTGCATTGGATAGCTAGTTTAAGCCTTCTGATTCCCACTCCTGACACCACTTGTCATGCAGCAGACCATTTGTCGTCTCTAGACTGTATCCCAGAAGCCTAACACACAAAGGGTAGTATGAAAGTACCGCTAAGTACATGAAGTACCGCTAAGTACAGTCCTCCTGTGGGTGGCTAACAGGTGCTGTTGGATTACAGATTTCTGCTCACCCATTTGAATTTGGCAACAATGAATTGTTTGGAGCAAGTCCTGCTGACATTAAGAACAAGTCAGCAGGAGAGCTGCATCTGCGGCTATTGCCATCGTTATGTGGGGGTGTGAGGTTTGGACGGTGTCACAGAGACCCTCCCTTCAAAGCCACAGAAACGTTGCTAGTTGCTGCGAAGTACTGATAATTACAGTCCTGCTGTGGGTGGCTAGGAGGTGTGGTTGGAGTGCAGAATTCTGCTCACCCATTTGAATGTATTTGTCTGCTGTGCTAACTGGTTACCTGGCCACCCACTGAACCTCACGGGAACCTGGCTCCTGCACGAGCAGTAGCCCTTCAACTGCCTCCTGGCTTCCCACCCACTTAGGGACTGCATCTGCAACCCTGCAGTTCCCTACCTCCCTGCACCTACTTGAGTCACCACCATGGGAGCACTTACTGCAATTTTGCCACTGCACCCCCCTACCACTGGCACTACTCCTCTTCCCTCCCCCTCACACTTGTACGATCTGAATGACACAAGGCCTAGTAAGATAGTTTGTTTTGTCCTCCTTCTGTCTAGCCTTCCTTGTCTTTTCATGTCTACAAACACTTGTGTACATGCAGGTTATAAATGACTTATCACATCATATCATTTAGAACAAGCCAGCAGGAGTCCCGCATCTGTGGCTGTTAGACAGAATAGTGTGCAGTTCCCTTAGGGAGCACTACAGAAGTTTAAGACTACAGGTATATGCAAGAAAATCCCCTTTGGTATCAGTCTGTACCACAAAGATTTAGTTGGTAGCTGTGGCCAAGCAGTCAGACTTATCTCAAGAGGGAGATGAGCAGTATTCAGGGTTTACACATTAGGACTACAGCACTATGGAACAAGGAAACACTGACCAAAGCTTTGTATCAAAAATAATATATATATTTATTTTACACACTCTAATGTTCACACACAAATCACTATTATAAAAGCAAGTTAAATCAGTCAAGAAAAGTATACACAACTCCCTATTTAAAGCATGGAGCCACTGAGTGCGTGTGGGGGACGCCAGGCGAAGCCAAAGCAGAACGATACAGCGGGTTGCCAGCAGTAGACATAGACTGGCAAATTTCCTGGAGTCCCTGTCGAGCTGGGGGTGTTCGTGAAAAAGCCATGTCATTGGGGAAGGGGTGATTGTGCACTCTAATACTTTGGAAACAGTAGTGCATACTTCCTCCCAAAACTGGGAGAGGCATGGGCAGGACCATGTGCATATAGTTAGCATCATCTGGCATACATCTAGGGCACGTGGGTGGATGGTGTTTCGACATGCAGTGTAGTCTAATCGGGGTGTAGTGGAATCTATGGATTACCTTGAACTGTATCAGTTTGAATCGTGAGTTAAATGAGATGTCGTGGTGCAGGCACACATGTGGTCCCAACGCTGGTCTGTCATCTCGACCTCGAGGTCTCTACCCGAGGAGTCCCTGAGCTTAGTGAATGGGGAGGTTACCCTACTCTGGAGGATGGTGTACAATCTGGAGACTTTCCCCCTGAAGGGCGCAGTATTTAATATTTCTGAAAATATCGAGTCATTTGGGTGGATAGCAGGAAAGTCTGTGCAGCTATTCTTGAGAGAACGGCGTAGGCCTGCATAGTGTAGCCAGTGGGAGGGCCTGCCACGTAGAGGTTCCGGTAGGATGCGCCATTCCATAAAGATGCCCTGATCAAAAACATCTCAGGCAGTACCAAGGCCTGCGTCCGCCCAACGGCGTGCTGTTGCAGTATCCACTCGAGGAGATTCCGGAAAGAAGTTCCAAAGGGGGAGGTCACTGTGAAAGGGGCACGAGGTGCCGGCATGTTTCCATAACTTATGAAGGGCTAGTGCCGTGGACCAAGCTGGGTCAAGGGGTGCAAACTTGAGGTGATGAGGGTTAGGGAGCGGATATCTCTACCATCTATCGCAAGCCGTTCAAGTTTAATGTGGAGAGGAGGATTAGTAGTTACGAACCAATGTGATGCAATGTGGGCTTGAGCAGCTATCCAGTACCCATCAAAGTTAGGGTGCTAAAGCCGCCTCTTGAATTAGGGATGGTTAGCGCTTCCAATTTTAAGTGGACTGCGACAGAGTGCCACAGAAAAGCATTGATGGTCCGGGTAAGTATCGTAAAGAACTTGTGTCCCGGCCATAGGGGGACATTTAGAAATCTGTACAGGAGCTGGGTCAGCACCACCATCTTAAGGATGGTGGTTTTACCAGCCAAGGAGATTGGTAGTCTAGCCCAACCCGTACACTTACGGTCAAGCGTGGCAAGGTACTTTGCAAAATTGACTTCATTTAAGGAGCTTTGCTGACGTGTAACTCTACTTCAAGATAGATAATCTCGGATTGCTCCCACACAAAACCGAGTACGTATAGGGGGGCCAGGGGCGGTAGCCTAGGCCAAAGGAAATAGTATAGATTTAGAGCAACTAACTTGGAGACCCAAGAGCTCACCAAAGTATTCAACGTCTTTCAATAGTGGGTCTAGGTTGCGTTCCGACGATCGGATGAAGAGGTCAGCATCATCTGCGTAGTGGGAGATGATCTCAGGTGGACCGGACAACCTTATACCTCTGTGTGCATGTCATTGGCGTATCCTGTCTGCTAAGGGCTCAATGGCCCTGTCTCATGCCCCTAGCTATTGGGAATGGGGTTGAACACCCATCCGCCGTGCGAACCCTAGCAACGGGAGAGGAGTAGAGGAGTTTAACCCAGGATCTGAAGTGGGAGCGAAAGTTGCATTTTTCAAGAACCTGCCACAGATATCTCCAGGACACAGAATCAAAGGCTTTCTGCATATCAAGGGTAGCTGCCACTGCCTGTCTGTCTGGGTCTATCCGGGCAAGTATGATGAATATACAGCGCAGATTGAAGGAAGTGGAGCATCCCGGGATGAAGCCCGAATGATCAGGGTGAATGATGTCTGACATGTAGGGAGCTAACCGCAGGGCTAGCACCTTCGCATAAATGTTGACATCACAGTTGATAAGAGAGAGTGGCTGATATGATCTGCATTGCGTGGAGGGCTTGACTTGTTTAAGTAGTAATGAAATGATTGCCTCACGAAGAGAGGGGGGAGGACACCCGTTCCGCAGGCCTCCTCCCAGAGAGTTGACAAGTGGGGGACCAGGCGGTTCTTATATTGTATATAAAATTCCATGGGTAGTCCGTCAGACCCGGGGGCCCTCCCAGAGGCTAGCGAGTCTATGGCGTTAGAGATCTCCTTGGGTGTGATTGTGGTGACTAGGGCATTCCTAGTCTCTGGGGAAAGGACAGAGAGCGGGAGGCTGTCCAAGCATATTTCTATCTCGTAATGCATCTAGTTCCGTGTCAATATCGGTTAGAGTGACGGGTGATTGAGAAGAGGCATATTGGGCTTCAAGGAGGGCAAGCCAAGCGTCACTCTCGGCTATGTCCCTCCGGATAACCCTAAGTATCCCCGACTCCTTAGAGATTGCGATGCCCCTGATATATATATATATATTTTTTAATTTTTTTAATTGTTTTAGTTAATTAATTAACTTTTACAATCTTATATTTGATATAAACAATTTTGAAAAGAATTCATTTTTCATCATTACATATTAAAACACACTTGTAAATACTCATAGTCCAAGAAGAAAGAAATACAAAATTAATACAAAATCAATATAAAGTTATAGATATAGGGCATTCAGGAAATATGCAGTTGCAATTCAAAATTAATACAAGATCAAAACAAAGTTATAGATTCAGGGCATTCAGGAAATTTGCAGTTGCAATTCTGATTCTCACTAAACGTGCCGAAAAAATTATTTTCCATCTTAACTCTTGATTTACATCTGCAAGAAAAGAGTATACATTTGCAAAGTGTGTTTTCCTCAATGATACTAGCTGAGAGCAATCCATGATAAGATGTTTAATAGTTTCTTGCTTTCCTGGCAAATTACAGAAACAACAGATGTTGTCTAATTTCTTAATTATGCGTCTGTCAGCTAATGCTTCCTTTGTTGGCCATAGATTAACTCTTAGACGCATAATTGCTGATCGAACAGTCAGAGATGGACTTCTTACTAAATAAGGTGTCATAGTTTTGTACTTTTTGTCAATCATGCAATTGCATCAACATGTTTATAGGTCAAACAAAACTCTCTAGTGTGAATCCAATTGATGGTAAAGATTTGAAGTTTGGCCTTCATCAGGTTTTTGACTAGAAGATCAATTGATACATCTGTATTTGCAAGCATATGATAAATACTACGCAGCCATTTCTTAGCAAATACATTACTAGAAAATAACAGGTAAGATGACAATGTCTTCAAAACAGTAGTAGTGTCATTACACAAAAGGCATTTCCTGAATAAAGCGCATAAGCGCCAATGATATTGAGCAGTTAGTGAAATTAAGCTTAATTCATAGCGGATCCATGCTACTGGAACCCCTTGGGGTAGATGTAAGATCTGTCTCCAGAATAATGCTTCCAATTTATCAAAGGTACAATCATCAATTAATTCCAACGCTTCCATTACGTATAACAACACAGGGTGCATTTTTGGGTATAGTAGGTCCACGCTGGCATGATTGAGAATTTGCAGTAGTTTCTCATTATAATTTTAGTTTGGGATATTGCTATTTGTAATTTTTGTTGCAATCGTTCTAGATGACTTTGATTGTCAATAGTAATGCCAAGATAAACCTATTAGCTTACTACATCGAGTCGTCCTTTTTGGAGCATACATGACAATTTCAGTTTTTCCCAAATGTATACTTAATTGATTGACCTGAATATACTGTGTGAGAAGAGTTAGTAGAGTTTGTAAGCCTACCAGACTTTTGGAACAGAGGACTATGTCATCTGCACCTACCATCCAATTTCGGGCATCTGTTGTTTGATTTACAAAAGCTTCTTTGATGTCATAGATAAAGAAGCTGAACAACGCTGACACCAAAATGCACCCCTGTTTCAGTCCTTACGCAGTTTTAATTGCTGGGGAGAGTAGTCCTTCTGTATTAAGTCTAATCTGTATGGAGGTGTTGGAATGAAGTGCAAAGATGATGTCCTTGAGTGTATCCGGACAGTTTGCTGACGATAGTTTGGCCATCAGCAATGGCCTAGAGACCGAGTCAAAGGCAGCGTTGAAATCGACAAAAGCCAAATAAATTGGCTGTTTAGTGGCTTGGGCTTGGCTCTTGATAGCACTTATGCATGCTAAGTTGATGGCGGTGCCCATACCCGTTACAAACCCTGTTTGATTCGGATCTCGCCTTTGATGAAATTTGGTCCAAGAATTGAAATCTTGCAGCACAATTCTGGTGAAAATCTTGCCGGATGCATCGAGCAATGCAATTGGTCTATAATTGCTGGGTTTAGATCGATCACCCTTTTTGGAGATGGGTACAACAATAGAGGTGCGCCAGGAGTCTGGTATGCTTCTGTTACAAACAATGGCTCTAAAAATGTTGTCAAGTATTGCGGCACAAGCCGTTGGATTCGCTTTAAACATCACATTATTTAGACCATCTGGTCCTGCCGCTCTCAATCCACTTGAACATTTTATCAGCTCTTCTATGTCAGTTTGCAAAAAGTTTAGGTCCCATCTAGCTGCTTCAGGAAAATGATAGTTTATGACTGAGGTGCTTGTTTCACTATAGCGTTCAGAAAAATCGAGTATCCATTGCCATTCCATCACCCCATTTATCTGGCTATGATTTTGTTTGTCATAGTGTGCATTATTTAGTAGCAACCATATTTCTGCAGTGCTTTTATTCTCTATGGTCTGCAGCATGCATTCACTATCAGCCTGGAACATGAGTGCAGCTCTGCCACGCATCCGATTTCTGAACTTGGTTTTAGCTCTTCTCATGGCTTGAAATTGGAGTTCAAGTTGGAGTAACTTGATTGCTCTCTTTTCTCTTCTCAGTTCTGATTTACGATCTTCACGTCTTGATTAAATTGATGTTTATGAGAGAAGGCGTGTTGATCATTTTTCCTTAAGACTGTCCTATATTTGTTCATCATGCTTGCATATGAGATGTTACTCTTTTCTTGCGTGTCCAGATCTTTTCCGAGCATATATCAGTTCTTGTCAGACCACCTGAATCTTGTCTTCACATTGTTAACCATCACACTTTGCCTTATTCTTCTTGGAGATTTAGCAGATGGCTTTAAGGACCAGGGCCAAGTTAACGCAAGCAAGTGATGATCGCTGTTTGTTTGTTCTATGATCATAAACTCAGTTGCTATATTGAATAAGTTCTCATCAATATAGATGTAATCAATGATGTTGCCAGAGTCTCCAGGATGCCAGGTGTTTATTGGTGGCACATCTCCTGGAAGGGAGCCATTGGTCACTCTGAGGTTCCTATCAACCATGAACTGGAACCACCTGCTTACTTGTTCGAAGAGGGTCTTGTTCTTATTCGAAATGCAGTTAAGGTTGATGTCCCCTGCTATAATGGTGGCCGAGATGTCTGTGGAGGCCAATATTAAGTCCATGAATGAGGTCAGTGCTTCATAGAATGCGTCATCTGTGATGCCAGCAGGGTTCCTGTACATGTTGATTAGTCCAAAGGTTGAATGTTGCAAATTAATCCTGACCAGCTGAAGGAACGCATTCGGTGCAGCCCATGGCATGATGGTAAACACACTACTTTGTTTTACTGCTACTAGTAATCCCGAAGTAGGTCTGCCCTTTGTCGCTTTAACTGCTGGTGACAAGGAAATCTCATGATTATTCCAGAGAGGAGTGTTCCTCAGCCAAGTTTCTTGTAGGGCTATGATATCATAATCAGCCAGACAATTACCTTTCTCAATCTGCAGGTGGTTGTGTCCACGAGTATTCCACGAGGCAAGGGAGATGGTCTGTGAGCAAGTGATTGATTGTTGTGCTCTCCGGTTCGTCGCAATTTCATGCACAGATTTCTGATAGATCTGCGGCATGTATTTAGGGTGCTGATTCGGTTGTGGTTCTACTTGTCCTTTGGCATGCAGGTCTTGTGCAATAATGAAACCTAGTCTAAATAGCTCCATCTTTGCTTTCCATAGTGCATTTAGCACAACTCTCGATGGTAGCATAATCGTATGATTGAAAGATCTTCGTCGTTCAGAAATTCTATTTGATCGATATCTGCCGTCGATATGTCTTCTAATTCAGGAATATCTCCGAATATATTCAAAACACTTGTTCTGCACAGATCTAACATTGAGTATGCTGCTGCACGACATTTCATGATCAATGAGTATCTCTTTTCAATCACCGCGACCGTTGGTTCTTTGTTGTTCACTTTGGTTGAGTTATTCCTCGATTTGTTTCGCGGGTGCTGGTTGTTATGACTCGTGACGTATGCACTACCCTCCTTTGTGGGTACCAAGTTGAGCCACTCATCCTGACCATTTTGGTTTCTTCGAGGTGCGCAGTCATTCACCGGTCCCATGGTATTATTCTGATGGAAAACTTCAGGGCCATTTCTGGGCTCAATCTTCCAAAAATAGACATCTAAACACAATTTTATTGACTGTTCAATTCGTGCCTGTTCTTGTAGTACATCTCTTGAGGTTTGTGTTAAGTGATGTTGTATCATTCCTTCAGTGGGAGCAAAGGTGAGACCAACCTGTCTCTCACCAGGAAAGAGACAATTAAACTCTGGACATTGTTTGTTTGATGATGTGTGTATTGTATTAGGTTCTGACTCATTAATCTCATCAACTAGAGGTTGGTTCTCAGCTTCTTTTGGTTTCATCAGATTTGCACCTGTGCTGATGTGCTGTTGTGAGTCGTTAAAGCAATCCCACCTCTTTGTTGATTGTTCATGTGAGCGTCAAGTGCTTCACGTTGAGATTCTAATCGTTGATCAGATTGGGCTTCATTCAGCCTACAATTTTGATCATTGGCATGGGGGGAAATTCTAGCTGGCTCTTTTAACAACAGGTTTGAAAGATTACTCCCCTTTACTTTCAAGCACTGTAAGTAGGCTGCAACTTCAGTTCTTATGTCTAGCCTACGTTGATCGAGTAGCAAATCGTCGGTTAGGCCAGCAGTTTGTTTATTTTCCTTCAAGGGAATAACAGCAGGCATATTTTCTTTAGAAGTTTGTGGTTGATTGACTTTCGTCGCCAAGGAAGGTACTAGACACTCTTTACTCGCACAATGTTCGCCTTCCTTTAGTGCATCAAGTAGATTGTTTAAGGGAGGGTGTATTAACGTATGATTTCTGTGAGGTGAAGTTGAGGCACGACCACACATATTTTCATGATCATCTTTAGCTAGTGCAAGTGCCTGTGCTTGTGTTGTATGTAACTAGTTCATGCGTGTCATTGACAAGGATTGTTGTTTTCTTCTCCCTAATCTTGTCTTTCTTTAATTCACGGATAACTTTTGTTTATTATACTGATTGTTTTTGTTCTTGGTGAAGATATCAAAATGTCCTTCAGCAGTCTGTATCTGGTTGGTGTCTATTATGTTTTCCTGAGAGTTTTGCTCGATGCTAGTCCAAGAATTATTTTTCTTCGATTCGTTATCTGCATCGACATTAGGTATGGCGTCCTGTGATAATACAGGTGTTATTACCTGTGCAATAAATGGTATGACTGATGGGATTTCCTCCACAGGACGCATGCAGATGTCTGCTGCACCAGTGGGAGCGTTGTTGGAATGCGGTGTGACATTATCTGCGATTCTCTTATTTTTTGATGCTTGTTCGATTGCAATCCAATCTGAGATTCCTTGCATTAGCTCTGTTTGTTTTGCTAGTTTTGTCTCTAATGTTTCGTACAATTTAAAGAAACTGGTGATGGTCATGTGCACCGTTGCCAAGGTGATTTCCAACATAGTGGGGGGAACAGGTGTCATCCCGTGTGGCTCTTGCTGGGGAGCCGTAGGTCTTCGAGGAGTAGGGTGCACAAAAGAAATGGCAGGTGACCCTGGCGATGTCGAGCAGTGTATACTTGGCGTGGATGCAGTGCAGACATCGGAATTGTTGGAAATGTCATAATCACCGGCATGTAGTGAAATATCTGGAATAACCCGGGCTTTCATCAACTACGCCGGGTACAGGCGTGTCTGCTGGTAGTAAACGTGAAGGCAACCATGTGTTTCCTAACATTGTTTCATCCAAAACAACAGGGTCTTTTCCAGGATTTGTTTTGGAATTGTGTGTAGCAGGAGGCTGTGCCATCTGAGCAGAATTTCCCAGTTGCACAGCTAATTGTTGGTTCGCACTACACATGGGTATGCTTGATGTTGGTGCTAACGGAAAAGTATCAGGAAAAAATGTGCGAATATCGCGGGTTGGGGTGAGTGAAGAGCAGCGGGTCACAGCTGTCAATGTTATGACTTTGCGAGACACTCGTGTTGCGCTGCCTCCTTTAGGACCCACCCCACCCCTTCTTTGTGGTGGAAGCAAGTCTACAGGCATATCAGACTTCAAGGAATATAAACGCTGCAACATAGAGGTGCCTGCGACAACCGTTACTAAGCAAGACGAGCCCATAAGACTAAGCACACTTACATGCAATTATTCAAGTAAGATCAGTTTCTTTAATCAGTCACCACACAAGCGACTGGTCCCCAGCACTTCAGCAATGCGTTAGTAATTTGACACGTGAGGCAAAAAGGGAAAAGGAAAAAGGAACTGGGAGGGCTCACAAGCACGTGGTCCTTTCAGGTCCTTGCCTCGGTGTATGGTGTACGTAATTAGTGTCTCTCTTTAAGACCAATATATATATGTTAACATGGTAGGTCCTCGTTCAAGGTTCACCTTGTAACGGGCAGCAAAACTGGTCCAAAGGAAAAACGCTCGAGGGGGATACAGGAACAGCAGAGCAGACGTCTGTGGCAAAGTGGTCCTTTCCAGTCTTTACCTCGGTGCGCGCGCACTGGTGCACGCACGTTCCAAATTTATGCACCACGCCAAAAAGGGGGCTTGGCCAAAGTAATGAATCTTGTAACGGGCAGCAAAACTGGTCCAAAACTGGCCCAAAGGAAAAATGCTTGAGGGGGATACAGGAACAGCAGAGCAGACGTCTGTGGCAAAGTGGTCCTTTACGGTCCTTGCCGCCTTGCCTCTGTGCTTTGCCCCTGATATAGACTTTGAATGTCTCCCAGAGAGTGGCTTGTGTTTTCACAGAACCAGTATTTAGTGTAAAGAAGTCGTCAATGCTGGTTCCCAGTTCAATCTCAAAGACGACATCTTGTAAAGAATGTCGTTTCAATCTCCACGAGGGAAGCCCCAGATCGTCTGCACTCAAGTTCAGGGAAAGAGTCACAGGGGAGTGGTACAAAAATGTTCTGGGAAGGATAGACATCTGGGTGATGATATCTGAGATAAGCCATCTGTCTATACGTGAGTGGGAATCGTGGACCGAGGAGTAAAAGGAGAATGTAATGGAGTCGGGGTGAACCATGCATCAGAGATATCTATCTGGGCCTGCATAATCTACTATGGTCCAGGCTGCCTTGGAAAGTTGGAGAGGTTTGAAGCCTGATTTATCGAGCTTAGTATCGAAGATAGTGTTAAAGTCCCCAGCCCAGAGGATAGGAATAAGAGGGAATCCAGATAGAAAGAAGTGAGATGTACATAGAAGTCCGGGTCATCTATGTTGGGACCATATATGTTCTGTAACACAACCTCCCTGCTCATCAGGGACCAAAATAATAACACACAACGACCAAGGGGATCTATATGAGTCACTTTATGTTAGAATTTGAGGCTTTTATGGATTAAAGTCATGACTCCCCGATTCTTTGTAGAATAGTGTTGGGAGCCTCATGATCTCGCAAACCCCTCACATCCACTAAAGAGAGCATGTGTTTCTTGCAAAAAAAGTCATTTAACCTTATGCCGTTCAATATACAGCTGCATTTTCCACATTTTAATGTGATTACCCAGCCCCCTAATATTCCAGCTCATACACCTTACACTGTTATCAACGATTGGGACAATAAATCCGCAACAATGAGCAAGTGCCCCAGCTGGGGCATGGTTCACCAGGGCCAGGCCAGAAGTGCCAAGGCCTCGATCCAACTTGACTAGTATGAGAGGATTCAGGAACTCGAATTCCCAGCCACATGTCAAGCATTTTTCCAACTATAAAACATTCCCAGAGCGGTGAATCCCTCCCACATGTATTCCATCATCTTCTGTGACTCGGTAGCCTCGGGGGTTACTGATGTGTGTGCTTCCGATTTCGGTAGGGGTTCATTTGGTTTTGGCGCAGCTTTTGCAAACATGTTTATGGAGCTTTGCTTCCTGTTGGCTCCTTTGGTCATGGTCACACCGACCACATAGAAGCTAAGTTGTGCGGCCCTCACAGGATCGGGAGAGGGGGAACAGGCCAAAGGGCGCAATCAGCGAGCCGAAATGTGAGGCAGTAATTTTCAAGTTGTCGCATTGATTGAGCGGCAGATGCAAGGTCATGCGTCTCCTAGTGCTGCGAGGCCAGGCCGGACTGATACAGGGGAACGTTGGTCGTGGCTTGGTATATGGAGAAGCTGATTAAACAGGTGACCAGCAACTCAGGGGGAAAACTAACAGTCTCGTGCCCAACATCCCAAGAGATAGAGGCAATGAGGATTTGGTCTGGGTGTCTACCCTGGCTCCCAGACTAGGGCCAGGTGACCTGAGTCGATCAATCCTTAAATTGTGGTTGAAGTGACCCCCCAGTCTCTAGCTGAACGGACTGTGGCCTCCCACGTACAAAAGGGTAAAATGCATTTATGGAGGTAGTCCAGATAAGCTACCAGACAGCCAGACGTAGGCAGTGGCTGGCGATGAGGCGACAGGCTGCACACCCGCCGCGGGTAGAAATTATACTCCTCAATGGTGTAGAGGCTGGCAGCAGAGGGAGGAGAACGTGGGGCGTGAGCTACTCAGATGGTGATGGCACTCAGAGACTATTCCTTTCCAATGGGTTGATCAGCACGATGTTGCAGTCGCTGGGCTCCGGGAGAGGCACAACCAGGATGGTAGCAGTCGGGCCACACACGTGGGACACGTGGGTCACAGGCCCATCCAGGCTGAAGCGGTCAGAGGGATAATCCGATGCCCTATCTTGACCGTAGGGGTGATACGCAGTGCTAGTGAGGTCCAACCAGCATCCGCTGTAATGTAGGAACAGGGTACACAAGGTTCCCTCCTGTAGGACAAGCTTGGGCCATCCTGCCACCCTGTGGACAGTCACACACACACACCTCAGGTAGTTGCAGGGCTGGGAGGCAGTGCGCAAAAGGATAGTGTGCAAGGGGGGACAGGGCAGCGTGCCTCTCCCGGCCAACAATGATATTCTGTGTCCCCCACAGTGTAAACAAGTTGAGTGACACTGTATCCAGTCCACTATGTCCCAGGGGAGGGGTGTCAATACGCCAGCTGTGAGCGTCAACTTAGGGGGAAACTGCAATCTGTGGATTGACAGGGGAGTCCAAGAGGATAGCGTTGAGGCACCGAATGGGTTGTTCAAGTGGTGCGCAGCCAGGCGAGGGTTAGTGCCTCAAGCCCCACAGCACAGCAATTGTGTCCCTCCCACCACGTATCACAAATGGTAGCAGCACCTCTGTGGGTCCAGAGTAATTGGTGCACCAGCACAGCGCGCTGCTGCGGGCAGGGGGCTCTGCACCTGAAGGTTTGGTGGAGGGGAGGCGTCTCCTCTCTCGTGCTGCCCCACTGTAGATCGATTGGACCGCCGTCCGGTCCACAGGGCAGCAGCGGAGTCAGTTGAAGTGTCGCACCACTAGGGCAGCAGGTCTCCTGGCAGTCGCTAGTGTAGAGCAGAGGAGGACCTCAACGCAGAGTACACTCTCCGGGGGAATCAATAGCGCAGCTCCGAAGTAGCAGGTCACACCAGGGCTTCGGTGGACGGCAGTGGGGAAGAGAGGTCCACGAGGAGTGCACAAACAGAAGTAGAACTGCAGGGGGTCAAGGGAGCACCAGCCACCATTGCAGTAGCGTATGATGAGCCCAAGAATGGGCTCGCTGCTCCGAGGAGTGGCTGCCCCTCCCCCGAATCACCGGCTCTTGAGTGTGAAGAGGTTCGCCCACTGTGGAAGTGTGGCACGGGATGCTGTGAAGGGGTCTGGCGGCAAGGTTTTCTCCACATCCTTCTCACTCCGGGAGCTGCCAGATCGCTAGGATCTGTGTTGGACTGGGCGAAATCAGCCCGTGAAGTCTGGAGGACAAACGCGGCACGAACAAGGCAGAAATGAGTGAAAGGATCTTCCCCAGCACAGACCTCCAAATTCAGGTGGCCATATTAACCAAGCGCAACAACGCTCCCAGCTGATGCGATTTTTAAGATAAATAGCAGTTTTGCTAATATTCTTCCAAGATTATGCTCTGTGCTAGATTGTTAATGGATAATGAGTAAGAAAAGGTTTAGGAGCTGTGCAAGGGTACATTTTGAGCTTGAAAGTTCCCAGATCAGCAGAAAATGCAGTCTCAAACTGTTCACGTAGCATGGACCCGTTTGCGAAGTGCGGACTTGTTCGCGAATACGTCATCATGCTGCACGCACGCGTGTTCATGTGACACTGTCCAGAAAGTCTGCGATGATGTCAGATGTTCGCGAACATCGGCGAACACAAAAACCGTGGAAAAAGTTGCAAAAAGTGTATAGAAGTGTTTAAAATGATGCTAGAAGGTCGGGAATGGCATAGTTTTAAGGTGAAACTTTGTAAATTGGACAGAAAATGTTGCTATATTGGTAAGTATGATATTAGTAAATTGTAGGAAATTAAGGGTGCACCGGTAAAAACCTATGACATTCACAGAAAAAAAATTGTTGATGGGTGGTTATGGTTAAGTTGCACTAATAAAAATCTATGAAATTCACTGAAAAAATGTTGTTAAAGGGACGTTATGGTTAGGTTGCACTAATAAAAACCTATGAAATTCAATGAAAAAAGATAATTAAACGGATGTAATGGTTACAAGTAAAACTGAAAAACCTCAGAAATTCCCCAATTATGGTAAGCTAAGCAACCATAACACGCGCCACCACAGTACACTGCTAATACTAACACACAGGACATGAAAGATGACATCATAAATGTCATTGATGACATCACTGATGACATCACACATCTGGATCACTTGTTTTTATTTACTGACATGATCAGGCTAGTTTTTTGTTTTTACTGACAATGAGAATTTCCAAAATGTAAATGGTGCCATATATCTACTTATTAACCATTTTATATGTTCTAAAAGTACTTTCCTTACAGTTTAATCTGAGCTCATAGTGCACATACATGTGGCAATAAGCACACCTCAAACACACAACTAAGTTGTGTACACGATAATTAACTGTAATGTTATTGTCATTTCTGGTGCTGTTGTTTCTTTCTTTCTTACTTTAGTTTCCCTGTATCTGCCTCTAATTTGTATGCCTTGTGCGTTTCTATATATATTCTTTCTACTAACACAAGTGTGTGGTAGGTTTTCAATTGTTACCTATTTATTCCATGTTTAACATTGCTCAAAACTCTCGTAAATTAGTGTTAGGGAGAATTCTCCAGAATGGCTAATTTCCCTTACCTACTGAGTGCCTCGGCAGCTTTGCTGGATTTCTAGGAATTATTTTTTCCACCTGGTAAGAGTGTGAGCCTTTTTTTCCCACTCTTACATGTGTTTTGCTGTGTATGTTTTAACATTCTTCTGTTCATAGACTGTGGAGCCTCACCTACTCCACAGGCATCATCTTTTTACTGTGTGTTGCACAGCACCTTCAGTGCAGTGACACAGGGTTGTCTTTTAGACTTCCCAACTCAGACTCCATTTTCTGCGACTGACTACTGTCTCCCAGAACATGTAAAGTTGCATTGACTTTATTATTCTCTTTAAAATCCACAGACCCAGTGCAAACTATCTTATTTTTTTTTATTGATTTAGTTGTCAAACAACTTTCAATTAGAATAAATTAGAACATTTAAAACACTTAGGAAAAAGAGGGAAAAAGTAAAGAATAAAAGCAAAGAAAACAACAAAAAGTACAAATTCAAATACAAGACTCTTACCAACAGGCAACTTATTTCAAAATTTAAAAGGCAAATACTAAATTGACGGATAAAAGAAATCAACAGGTAAAAGAAAGTCATGAATTTGATAATGCATATTATAACAAGGTCTCACTCATATAGCCTATTAAATGGAATCAGCACTATCCAAAAAGCAAATTTCAATAGGGCCAAGGCTCTATTTGTAACTGAATAATACATTTGGCTATAGCTATCTGAATTGCCATGGAGTGCGAATGGAAGAGTCTATTCCATAGATCTTTTGAAGTGAGATTAGTCAAATAATCAAAATGAACCTTAAATAGCAAACTTCATTTAGATAGAAGGCTAGGACATTCAGTGAGCAGATGTTGTAGGGTCTCCTTGCACGTTGGGATAAGGCAGAAATGACAGCAGTTCTCATCATTTTTAATTTGACCACGTTGTTGTAAAATTTGCTTTGTTTTTACTAGATCTAAATGATATCTTAGATATGTCTGGCGGTGACGAAAGGAAGGACATTTTAATAAGTATGTTTCTGTTGTACGGAATTTCTTCCCTATGTAATCAATTTCCTTATAGCTATTATGCATTTTACATTTGTTCAAAGTCCAAATCCAGTCAATATGCCACAATTTATTTTTGGCTTTCACAGGGTTAAATTTGAGAGTTTCTGCTGATATCCCTGCCTCATCCATTATATAATTTGCAAGGAGACGGAACTTACAAGGGAACGTATGTTCAGAGTTAAGTATACACGTAGCAAAATTATCAATAGGTAGATCAGATTGAGGGGACATAATTAGCTTCCTGTAGAGACTCAAGACCTTCCAACAATACATTGCATAAAGAGATGACAGGCCAAGTTCATATCTCACCATACAGATGGGGGTACACTGAGGAATTACTAAAACTCTCCTTACAAAATTTGTCCTCTAGTTTTGACCAAAACTGATGAGTTTGCAGGGGCTTAGTTTCTGAGCCATATAAAACTATGGCTGTAACTTTCTGAGAGCAAAAGTTAATAAGTGAAGCATATGAAAACTTCGCGAATTTGTATTTAAGGACCAGGGTTTGTGAGATGGCGATTTGTATTTTGACTTCTAAATCGGCAAGATAAGAAACATCAGTGTGTTGGTTGCTAACATTGATTCCAAGGTATTTGTAGTGCTGAACATTTTCCAGTACCTTTCCATCGAGTCTCCATTTATGATTACATAAATGGGCTCGCCTGATGGGAGCATTAATCAGGATCTTTGTTTTTTCTATATTGATTGTCAAATAATTGCTGTTGACATACCCCTCCAAAGTTGACAGTGTTTTGGACAGCAACAGCAAATAATCAGCATAGAAAAGCGAGGCCACCGGATGGGAACCCAATCGTGGTGGGTCAGATTTTATAGATGAGAAAAGGTGACCCATATCAGCGATGAAGAAATTAAAAATCATTGCTGCAAGGAAACAGCCTTTTTTCAGCCCACGGGCAGTTATGATAGGCGCAGATAGCTTTCCATCTGTCGAGAGCCTAACACGCATGGATGTATTCGTATGTAGTTGGATAATCAGGTTTAAGATGGTGTTAGGACAACCTGCTGCTAATAGCTTTTGAAACAAGAGGGGTCTGCTAACGGAGTCAAATGCTGATTTAAAATCGACATATGCCATGTAAAGTGATTGTTTGGGCTTAATAATCTGTTGTTGCATGGCAGTTATCGTCAAGAAATGTATGGACGTACCCATGCCCGGTACAAAGCCAGTCTGGTGTGGATCAAAAAGTTTGTTGTCATTGATCCAGGTGGATAAATCACATAGTATTAGCCTGCAGAATAGTTTGCCTGGAGCATCAAGCAATGCTTTTGGGCGAGAGCTCATTGGAAGTTGACGATTCCCTTTTTTAAAAATTGGGATAACTATAGCCTTGCGCCAGCTCTCAGGAATCTGCTTGGCTGTCAATACAGCTTGAAAGATCTTAAACAGTATTACTGCCCAAATGTTAGGATTGTCTTTGAAATCACAGTTGGATACCCCGTCGGGGCTGGGAGCTCTTGAATAACTCAGTTTGTTAATGTACATCTCAATGTCATCAAGATCAAACAGAAGGCCCGGATGATGGAATTCAGGGATTAAAAAGGAATAAGCAGCACCATCAACACTGGAATAAAGATCTGTAAAGTGACTAATCCAGTTTTTTTCAGGAACAGCATTAATCTGCAAAGAAGCTTGTGAGGTTAAAGTGTTCTGATGCCATATAGTCCCTGAATTTTTGGAGTCTAACGCTCGGAGCATTTGTTCCCCATCATGCTGATACAAAATAGCTCTCCTGGATGTCACTCAATTCCTATATTTGGATTTGAGAGTTTTAATCGCAGTAGCCCTATTATTGTCATCGACAGATAGTTGACGAATGTCCCTCCGGAGATGTATTTTTTTTTGTTTTTGTTTGAGCTCATAATCAAAACAGTGCTTATGCATGAAGATAGGTTTATTAGATGGGTTCCTCACCTCCAAGAATAGGTGTAAAATTGACGTATAGTCAGATCCAGGGTAAACAGCAGCACAACCAGCTCCCATCCAGTAATGCAAGTTGGTTAATCGCTCTGGGGTCAATAGTAAACGGTTCCGACCATTACTCATATTCAACTGAACTTTATGGAATGTAGAGGTTGTGTGTGTTACTTGAACTGGCCATGACCAAGAGACAGTAAATTGGTCATGATCACTTTGATTGTGCTTAACGATCGAAAAAGTTAAGATCTCTGAAAATAAATTGAGGTCTGTATAGATATAATCTATAACAGCTTGTTGGGAATCGCGATGCCAAGTGGACTTGGCTGGAAGATCGCCTTCAACTGCGCCATTCAACATTAGCATTTGCTGATTAGCCATTAGAGAGTTCCACCTTTTCGCACTGGATGGGTGAGATAGCTTACTGTCAATAAGACTATGCTGATTCAAATCACCTGCTATAATAATAGAAGTAACTGCTTGATCAGCAACTTCCAAATCTAGCACATCTCCCATGGCACTCAAAAAATCGTTATCAGAAATTGCTAAGTGATTCCAATATACATTGACCAAAGCGATGCAATGTTGAGACATTTGTATTTTCACAAGCTGGATATATTTATTTGGGCTTATCCAATCAGTTAAGGTTAGTCCACTGGAGTTTTTGATAGCTACCAAAAGGCCCGACATTGGTCTCCCATGGGCCTCTGTAATAGCAGGGATCATAGATATGGTGTGACCATCCCAACCCAAATAGGAGTCAAAGATAACCATGTTTCCTGCAAAAGTACAATATCAAAGTCAGATAAATTAGTACAGTGCTTATTAAAAAGCTGGGAATGGCCTTGGGTGTTCCAGGATATAAGAGTTAAAGTTGAATTTTGAGAGCATTTTAATCGTTATAAGAAGGGTGCATGTCATGCTTGAAAGCAAGCACGACTGTAGTCTATTTCAGATGTAGTTTTTGTGAAAGGTAGTTTCTGGGACCCAAGAATTCCAGGAGCACTATCAAACTGAGTGTGAGTGCACCATTGGGGAGCAGGAATGATAGAGAAGATTAATGCTGCTCGACAGATTCATAGTTTAGAGTGAAACCCAGATCATACATTGTGGTTCTTGCTTGCCATATAAGGTTCAGGATGACACCTGAGCGAATCCCTAAACGGGACGATGTTAAGTCAATATCACTTAGACATTCAACCAATTCTTTGTCTGGGGATGTCATGTCTTCTAAGGCAGGTGTTTCTCCAAAAATGTTAAATACAGAAGAGCGGTTCAAATCACACTTATCTGGTCGATCTGACCGACATCGGATTAAGACTGTGTGAAAATGTGTGGTTTTAAAACCCCTGGCATGCAATGGGGTTTTTGATGGTAAATCATTATTGCTTTGAATTTCTGGTGCCAATATTGCAGGGAGGTGGCTCTGAGGCTCCTTGTCAATAGACTGTAGCAGCTGAACAGAATCCCCGCTAGGCTTTGTAGGTATAAAACGTTGAATTTGTTTTTCAATGTCTGTGAGCTTTTGATTTAGTATCAAGGAAACATCTGCATCTGAAAGTGCTCTTACATAGAGTACTGGAAAGGGTTAATACTTATCCCTTTTTGTCTGTTTCTCTTGGAGCATTGTTTTGCTCCCTTTTCATCAAGACTTGGCTGGTGGCAGTGGTAACTACCCCTGGTATTGTTTTAGGGTATCTTGGTAGCCTCGAACCTAAACCCCCTGGACCATATACGTTTTTATACAGTTCCAACTGGGTTTATTCACCATTTCCTTTTGAAAACGTCTTTCTCGTGTTTTACTCCGCGCGCCGAATCAGGTTTGGTTCCTTTGTTCACCGTCTTTTTGCGGGCTTCTCCGCAGAAGCCCTCCTTAGGCGCATGAAAGTCTGGGTAGGCAAAATGTGAGGGAGAGGTTTTAGGACCCCTGCCATGGGATCCTTTGGTAACCCAAGTCACACTCCTGTTTGATTGGCTAGGTGACTGTCCCGCCAGGACAGCCATCCTGCTGTGTGATTGACAGCCATGCTGTGTGAATGGGGAAAACTGCATAAAAAGCAGGTTTCTGGGATTGGAAAGGCAGAGTCACCACTGGAACGAAAGAACCGACGAGGAGCTGACAGAAGAGGACCCCTACAACGACTGAACAGCCCGGTGAAGCCCTGCTGCAGGTCCAAATCTTCAGACTCCAACAAGAGAGACTATCTACCAGGAATCTTCTTCCCCTGAGCTGGTGGAACCAACCAGTTCACCCAAACTGCAAGCCAGGACTCCCTCCTCTGATCGAATTTGCTGTACAGAGCTACAGTGAACCGGATAGCCAGGAAGGTCGGACCCTACTTGGGTTTTAAGGAGCGCACCTTTTATTCATTGCTCTGCTCTGCTGCTGGTTTCTTCCCTGGGCACTGCAGGACCCTCCAGTGTTCCTACTTCATGTCAGTCCTACAGTCGCTTCAGGAACCGTGAGCCTGCAGGACTTGCCAGGAACGTCCACCTCAGCTACAGCTTCTTCTCCATTTAAAGGTAGTGTGCAAATCCGGTTGTTCGTTTCGTCCAGCTGCGGTGAAGGTGTGTGAAACCTTTCGCCAATCCGAGGGCTTGCCCCTCTCTACTCTTTAAACTAACTTTTCTGCCGACCAACTTCATCTGGAACTCTTGACAAAGACTTAACCACAAACTACCCTGTACTGTGTGATCTTGAGCAAAAGACTTTTGTCCTATTGACTTTGGCCCTAAGCCTTTTTGATTTGATTCCATCACTGTAGTTCCTCTTTCTAGATTGCCCTGCTTACTTACCTGTTGGTGCTGCTCAATTTTTACCTAACTTTGTCTTTCCCTCCCTTTTTAAATCACTGGAGTGCCATTTTGCTCATACTTCATATTGAGTTTAACTTGTCCAGAATCTATTGGGAGTGGTGTGGTGTATTAAAAGTGTGATTTTTCAACTGCTTTGCTTTAGTGAGATGCTATACAACTGATGTGTAAATAAATGTATATTATTTTACTCAGAAACCTTGAGTCAGTGTTTGTTTGAATCATAGTAATTGCTATCCTTTGCGTAACTATTGATACTGCTCACTTGCTCTTGAAATAAGTCTGGCTGCTCAGCCATCGCCACTACTTTACTGTGTAGTACAGGCATGTACCAAAGGTGAATTTGTACTGTCACTTGTAGTCTTAATTGTGTGTGGTTTTCCCAAAGGGTACTGCATATAATTCTGCCTAACAGGTAGCATTTATTGTTTTACTATCGGAAATTACCAGATTAAAAATATTGTACTTCTTTGGTGCATGCTGCACCCATTGCCTAAATGTATGTTGATTAGGTTCCTCTACTAACAACAACAATAGAATATAATGATTTGTTTACATGAGTACATTCTTTAATACATTAAGTAGTTCATGATAGTTCTCCCAATCACCCCTAACATCATGTTTCCAACATTATAAACTCACCCCTTTTTAGGGACTGTCTATTAGAATTAATGTAATATGTGATGTCATCAGTGATGTCATCAATAACATTTGTGATGTCATCTTTCATGTCCTGGGTGTTAGTCTTAGCAGTGCACGGTGGTGACGCGAGTTATGTTTGCTTAGCTTACCATAACTGGCGCATTTCTGAGGTTTTCCGGTTGTACTTGTAACTATAACATCCCTTTAACAAAGTTTTTTCATTGAATATAAAATATATATAGTTCTGCCTCTCTATAGGCAGTATAGTACACATACATTGCACTTCATATAGGAAATAGAAAATTCTGCATCCCTATAACGTTTTTACGTTTTTCACCAAACTTCCCAAAAAAACACTATCGCATATTTGTGTGATTTGAATGAACTTTGAGGAAGGATTTCATATGTTATATGGAATCTAATAAATATGCTTTGTACATTTTGCATAGCAGTGTATTTCAGGACAGATTTCTAAAAATTAACTAATTCATTTTTCACAAAGCTTCATTCAATTACACAAATGTCATACAGAAAGATAGAGTCGGAAGTGGCCTCAGTTCTAGTGACTCATTTCCTGTGCGTATTACGCTGTGCTACGCTGTTTAGAGGTGCGGCTTGACTCTTTGTGGCTGTGCGGCTGTGTGGCCATAGTGCTCGATAGTCAGAGGACGCAGAGAGTGGGGAAAGAAAAGTGCGATAAGCTGTGCTGTGGTGTGGGAAGCTGTCAGTGAGAAGCCATCCGGAGCCATCGGAGAGCTGCTGCTGGGAGAAGCCACAAGCAAGTGTGCTCAGTGAAAGGTGTTTGGTGCTACGCGGAGGTGGCAGCGCCCATTGAGGCTCGCAGGAGACACTTGGTGAGGTAGGGGCAAGCGGGGTAAATCCTCTTGGCGTTGCCTTGGTGCTGCCTTGCCCGGTTGGTGTTGGGCGACCCTCGTGTTTGGGGTTGCCTAGTCACTGCAACTTCAACTTCAACCCTGTGTGGCTGTGTTGCTGTGAGGCTGTAGTTTCATTAACTTCGTAGATTACCTTTAAAGTAAGGCCGAGGTGGATAAAGTTTGAGGCGGCTGTTGTGTGTCCGCGTGTACGTGTGCTCGTGGGACATGCCTCAGTGCGGATTGACTCTAGGGCTCTGGTGCTGAGTTAGTGTACAACAGTTATATAACTACACATACCAGCTGCAACCATTTATCTGCCTCAGGTGTCCCTATTGGCTTTACTAGCATTGCTGATTTTTGAGAGAGAGGAGTATTGTAAATATTGGTGGTCTATGCGTGGGCAAAGAGATCATTTGCTACTAGTCCCAGTAGTGCCAATGACTGCGGGAGTATTTCCTTTGATCCCGGCACACCTTAAACTGAGGATTGTAAGCAGACCGATTCTCCTTATCATTTGCAAAGTGAGATAGTTGTACACATTAGTTTTTCATACAGCTTTAGATTTTGGATTTTGCATTGGTTGATCTTTTATTTTAAAGAGGCCTCACCACTGGGGGCTAAGTGAGACTGTATGCATTACACTTTAAAATCAAATTTGCCTGACATTTCAGGCTTACTGCTTCAGCCGACTAGAAGTACTAGTAGTAAACCAAACTCCACCACGCGAGTGGCAAGGAAAAACATCTCTCTAACTCCAGTTCTTCGCACTCCCCTTTCTAATAGGGACAGCCGCACCTTCTGTGCCAAAAGAAAGGAGTGTATGGCGGATGATGCTCCTGACGGTATAGCAGTAGAGCTAGAACAGGGGTCCGGAGCAGCGCCGGTGAGTTCTAGCAGCGGCCCGTGCATGGAGTCCGTCCTGCCAATGGTCACTGATCTCACCATCTTGGCTATAGCGGCCTCTCCTCCTAAAACAAACAAAAATATAAATAATGCTGATCCTATGTCTCCGGTATATGAGGACAGTGGGTCTTTGTCTACGCTAGCCGACATTTCAATCCGTGCCATGGATTCAACTATACAGTCCGTGCATATTACTGCGGACTCCTTTTTGCAACCAATGCCTAGGCGCAGACTGCCTCTTGCTCACTCAGACAATCCCTCAGAAAATGTGGCCCTAATTGAAACCACATTGGCTGCGGTCAATACTACCATTGCTAGTCTATTTAAACTGTTTGAAGCAATGGATTCGAAAATATCTTTTCAAAATATTCAAATCCAACATATAGTAGATTGGATTTCCTCAGTTCCTCTGGTGAAGACACTTGAAGGGCAGGTTGGTTATTTGTAAGTATCTGAGGGTCTGCCTGATTGGCAGGGAATGGACACTAATCAGCCTAATTCAAATGCAATTGTTCATGCATTACCTCTAATTAAAAAAATAATTTGTCCTATTGATCAGCCTAACGCTGAAGTGGTAACACTTAATGACTCCTGGACTAGCATAGAGGTGGAGTCTGAAAAGCAACCACTCACTGTATGCGTTGACCTGCATGGTCCGTCTCTGGCCGTTCCGAGCCAGAAATTGCGTGCAAAACGCTCTTCTGTTAAATCTAAAGCTGCGCCTCGCAAATTGACTACAATAGAATCATCCAAGGTTACAACTCAACAACCTAGTGTTCCAGCCAAGCGCATGCTGCCAACACCGCCTGCTGAAGTAGTAGCATCTGCTCTTAAATGTACTGCTCCAGTTTTCATACCAGCTAATTTAACTGCATCCAATAATACTCACCCATCTTGTGCTCATCCTAGTAATTATGCTCCACTGACAGAACTGATGGATCTAATCGGCTCCACATCTGAGCAACTGCCTAATCATCAGACACAAGTTGATCCCAGCAACTCTTTGATTACTGCAGGAGGTGTTAGATCGGCAATGCCAGTCAAACCTAAAGACTCTGCCGAAGACAGAGACCTGCGAGAATGCACCTTAGTAATTAAAGCAGCAGTTGACGCCTATCTAGTACAGCGTGTAACTGGACCAATGCTGCCTAATTCCTCCCAGTATGTTGTAAGTGAGAAGGATTTGACTGCCATTAGTACCATTCAATGTACCCACAATAATATTGCAAGTGGGTTTCTAATTTGTAAACCAGTTGATGAGGGTGCGAGCATGCTTAAAATGCCCTGTGCTCGAGGGGTAGAGTGCTCAGAATTACCCCTCAACAAAAACACGCATACCAAACCCATAGTCAATCTAAACCATCACGAGCAGCATTAACAAAAAAATTATTTCAAGAATTGTCACTCCCTTATTGTGAAATGTCGTGATGCTCCCTATGAGAAATAGGATCTATGCCGTTTGAGCATGCTGAACATAATTGGAGAGGTACTGAGCTTGGAGGACATTTCCTCTGGTGATATTGAGCAGGTTGAGTTTGTCTGTGAGCAGAATTTTTTGGTTGTGTGGCTCTGGGTTAAATCAGGCTTAGTCCTAAATTCAATTTGGAAAGCCAAAATTGAGCTTTTCAAAATAGGATTTTTGATCGCATAAGACCCAGAACGCTTGATCCAAGATAATAAGACTCTATCTGTGACATCACACAACAAAAGGTGTTAGCTTCTAAGATCTGTCTCTGTCCATATTGTAAGCCATCAGTGGCACAGAACCGTGAGACAGGCCAGCTTTTGGAGGCATAACCATTAACAGAAATTCCATCGAAGAACATCTCTTTGGCTAGTTGGAAGTCATTCTCACTTGCAATGGGGCCCAAATCATCCTATAAATAAATTAGATATTGTAATTCTTCAAGAGATTTGGATGTTAGTGGCTCCAGTGTGGGATGATCACAAGCTATTGTTGTTACCAGGTTTAGCCTCCCAAATAGGACGACCGACATGGGGTTTTATGGTGGCAGTCAAAATTAGTCAAGGCTTGAGGTTAACTAAGTGGGCCACCCCTAATAACTTCATACAAATGGTTAAAGTCTCAAACTCTAGTGACTTCATAGTGGTAATCAATGCGTATTGTAACCCGATGGGCATCTCGGTTGATATGTTTTATAGAGGTTTATCTACTGCTGTGGAACTAGCTTTACAAGCGCCTAATTTACTGGGTATAATGTTGGCAGGAGACATCAATTTGCATTGCCTTGAGGTGTGCAGATCTTCACGATCACAAGACAAGGAGAGGTGGACTAAATGTGTTGGAGACTGCAACCTACATATGGCGAATGGTGCATTGAGGGGGGACATTCCTTCACATCACACATGGCAAAGGGGAACATATAAATCTACAATAGATTACATCTACATGTCTAACTCCCTTTTCCAAAAAGCCACAACATTGGAAATCATCTTACAGACAGCTAGCGATCACCATATTCTTTCCTTAAATTGGCTCTGGGATCAGATGCCTGCGGAGAATAAATCACAATGGCACAAGTAAACATTGACCATTAACAATGCCAAGACCCGCTTCAGCTGTTCAGATTACTCATTAGTAAGGCTATTATGGATTATCCCAGGGAAGTTAGTCATGGATCCTATGTAGAGGTGCTGTCATTTTTGAAAAACCTCTATATTGACAAAGGCATGCACTGGTCCGCTCATACTCATGGGTTTGATTTGTTGTTACAAAAAATTGAGAGGGACATTGAAATTACCTCAAACACGTCACACAGCCCGTAGAGCCTTGAAGTGCAAATATAGGAATTGGACACGTGCAAGGAAAGCACAATTATTTCAATAGTGAGATTTTTATGAATGCGACCCAGAATAGAAATTTGGCACAGGTATGGGCCTTGCTTGGTAATGTATCAACTCACACGCAAACCAGTAGTCAACTGAATGGGGTGTCAGAAGCACAATGGATGGCCCATTTTGCCCATTTTTATGCCGATGGAAGCTTCCGAGAATATAGATACGAATGACAGTCTGTGACAGGGTGGCAGTTAGAGTGCTCTACAGAATCGATTGAGGAATTTATATGCAAATCCTCCCCTTCTCGTGCGGTAGATCCAGACGGTCTCTCTAATTTCATGTTTAAGGAAAATCCCCAAAAATAGTCCTGCATTCTAAATAATGTTTTCCATCAAATACTTCTGTCTAGACAGTTGCCAGACTCATGGCGTACTTCCTTGATAGTGCCGATTTTTCAAAAAAAGCGATTGTGGGGCCACTAATAGCTATTGCATTATTGGACGCCCCGGGTAAGATCTTCACCAGGCTTGTCCTGAGAGATTTTTCTTTGTGGACTCGATCATGTGAACATTGAGACCCTAATCAAACAGGCTTTGTAGTGGGACTTGGGACGGTAGTTAACCTTACAACCTTGAAAGCTTTGAAAGATCATGCACAAACTACTAAACAGCCACTGTACTTTGCCTTCATCCACTTGCATTCAGCTTTCGACTCAGTGTCGAGAGTGAAGGTCATATCAAAATTGTTGAAATCTAGTTGTCCTGCTACCTTGCATGATATTATTGATGCCCTACACTCGGACACTAGTATAAAGATTAGACTTACATTGGCAGGCTTGTTGTCGGCGGCTATCACAACGTTCAGAGGGCTGAAGCGGGGATGTATCCTTGCTTCCGCCCTCTTTCATTTTTTCATTCACAATGTGATGCTTGCCTTATCAATGGCCTGCTCCGACTCACCAAAATTAAATGGTTTGGTTGTCAGAGCGCTGTGGTATGCTGACGATCTTGTTCTGGTTTCAAAAACCCCCATAGGTCTTCAAACTTTACATTCAGTTTTAAGCACCTATTTGGACGAGAATGAACTAGTCATTAATTTAAAAAAAACCACAAATTGTGATTTACGCACCCAGGTTTACCCATAGATCGAAAATGGACTGGAGGATTAAAAATGTGATGGTTGAGATTGTTCCAAGCTATTTATATTTAGGTCTTGTTTTTGATGGTCAACCTTATATTGACTCTCAGTTGAAAATCATTGCACACAAGCTTGACACAGCCATATCGCAAACACGGCTCATTCTTTTTAAATTTGGTAAATTTTCCGTCTGCCCTGCGGTAACATATTGGCGACAGAACGTTATGCCTACCATACTATATGGTTAAGAGATCAAAAATATTATACCGGCATCCTTTCTGAATAAATTGGAGGTGAAATTCTGGAGGAGTGTCCTCCGTATTACACAATGTGTTCCCGGCCGTGGCTGCGTCATAAGCTAGGTCTTACTTCTCTGCTCTCTGTGGATCAGAGGCGCCTATGTGCCTTATATCGGAAATGTATAGTGAATATTGAAAATGATACCATTCTAGCATGTCTCTCGAAATATATGCTTTCCTCTTCCCATGTTTTTGTATGAACATGGACTGCAAGTGTTCTTGAAGTGCTGGCTAAGGCTAATGTGACAATTGACACCTTGGTGAATAATCAGGATAGAGAAAAATATAACGCTTACAAGTGGGACTGGATTGAAACTAGAACTAAATGTCTAACATACAAGGATTTTAAGTCCCATGGTTTTCATCCGAAACGTCTTAATGTAGTGGAAGCGTATCTGTGCCGAGCACGGTCTCCGCAACTTAGAACTGTTATCCTGAGGCTTTGATTTAATCTATATTCAACACGGGACATTCTGGCTAGAAGAAGACTCATTGATTCTAAAGAGAACTATTGCAGATTTTGTGGTGATGTAAATGTAAAAGAAACGCTGAAACACATTATTGTGGATTGCCCTGCTCATACAGACTTGTGAAGAACTTCTTTCAGTCGACATTTGGCTTACTTTGGGCTTATATCTCCTGAAAATCGATGGACAATAATTTTGGAAACCAAAGTAATGAGTATTCGAATTGCAACTTTTAATTTCTTAAATTTATTGAATCTGAACAGGATCAATGATTCAGAGTTTGAATAATGATTTAGAGGATTGTTATTGCTGAATATTATAGATTTTAAGCAGAAGGAGTGGTTGTTGGCCTTTTTGGCTAAATTAATTCTTTACACTTCTCTCAGTCGAATGGTAACACAGGTCTTGCTTTATTAATTCATTTATTTAAATGTTTTTACGTTAGTAATGTAATTTTGGTGTGTTTTTTTTGTTGCTCTTTATAATTATTCGTATTGTTTTTAAGCTTTCATTTTTTATGTTTTGTGGTATTTAACCATTCGATTTCTTAATTATTATTTTTTTCCTTTTTTCCTCTCACAAATTTTGATATGTTCCTTGATCCTGTCTTTTGTAAATTTGTAAATTTGTAAACTTGCAGATTTTAAGTATGTAATGTAAAATTGTTTTTGAAAAAGTTGAGTTTACTTAGCTAAATTCAAATTAAAAAAACCCAAAAACAATTACAGGTCTTGTCCTGAACTGGTGCAGAATGAATATTTCGTCTAAATTTAATAATTTATGATATTTTTGTCATGCACGGTAATGGTCGAGCCGCCTCGAATGAACTTTCACCTTATGTAGACAATAGATGTTCAAACCATATCAAATGATTCAAACATTTGTCACTAGCTCGACTCAATCAATATCGATCTCAAACAGATTGGAATCATTCAAGCAGATTCGAACTTGCATTTCTTTCATAAATTGAAATTACATTTCGATTGACCTAGCTATGGATTGATTATCCCATGCCAATTTAGTATCCCTGTGGTCACTATACAGAGAGGACACGATTCTGCCATCGCTGCTCTGGACACCCCAAGTTACATGCTGTGGCCATGTCTAATATCCACTCGGTACAAAGCATGTCCTTTGGCTATTCACCGGGCACCTCCAAGTCATTGTAGTGGCCAGGGGAGGTCTGCAGGCTGCCACTGGCTGTGTGGACCCAGTCTGCGGGTTTCATTCTAGTCTGTAGATTCCAGTAGCGCCTGAACCCTCTGAGGTTCTCCTCCTGTCCCCCGAGAAGGGGGACCCCGAATGGGTGTAATTTAGCCTAAAAAATGCCTTTTTTTGCATGACAGATGGACCACATCTGCGGGCTGCTGAACAGGTCCAATGTCCTCTGTGAAAACCAGCTTTTTTTAGCCATATTCAACCCCTAAGGAGCCCCCACTGGAGCCCCTAGGATGGCGGAACCCGAAAAGGTGGCAAAAGGCTCCATCAAAAAAAAAAAAAGTATGTTGTTTATAGGAAAATGATGGTACTTTAGAAAAGGTACCCAGGCCCCATACCAATCAGACCGGTTGTTTTCCAACTAGCCAATCTGGTTTGCGGAATCGGCCCAGCTCCCCTGACAGACATTGGACAATCAGGTTCTCACAAAGTCTTGTTGATTGTGAAAAGTGCCTGCCAGCAAATATACTGCTTGAAAGATTTCTGCATATTTGCCACTTAGAATTCATAATTTGCACACAAAATCATGAAACTTCGTGCTGTTATCCAGTGCAAATCCAAAAACCCTACAGTGAATGCTCAGTCATATCATCCTGGGTTCCTTTGTGGGAAGGCTTTGCTTTTCTATATAACCATCAAGGTCTCCTTATAAACTCATTGCAACCCTCCTGCTTATGTGATTAAAACATCCATCTATGCTACTGTGCCACTTTATTTGAGTGTTCCTGACAATCTATGAAGTTTGTCACATCCTGCCTTTTCTAAGAGAAAAGAAAAAGAGATCCTGAAGACTTTATCAATTGTCATCCAATCACAGCCCTGCCTTTCCCAGGGAAGTGCCTTAAAAACAAGTTCCTTTCCAGTTGGCAATCCATCTTTCAGTTCACCCATTGTTTTGGGGAGAGTCAGTCTGGGTTCCATTCTGGCTGTGGCACCGAGTCTGCCTCTACATAGAGGGTGGATGAGGCTATGTGGGTACTGGAGGGGGTGGTGCTCGTTTGCTTCTCTCAGGGGTTCTAACATTGTGCACCATGGGGGTTTATCACAGGGGTATTGGTGGTCGGGTCTTGAGGTGCTTTTCATCCTTTCTAGAAGAGGCTTTTTCAATGGATATAGGTTGGCCCCATGAGATCTGCCCCATTTCCCTATGCTATGGTGTACCCCACGAGTCCACACTGTCACCCATGTTATTTGGAATCTGCATGGAGTAGCAGGGGGATCTGATGGAAGGAAATGGCTCCACCATTCATCAGTAGGCAGATGACACCCAATCATGTCTAAAGGTGTCACCCTTAGATGACATCAACTGCTTGGGGCTTTCCTTCATGCCAAAGAGGACTGCATGTCTGTATATTTTCTTGAGGTGAGTCCTCAAAAATATGTATTTTTTGTTGTTGATTAACTTCCCTGTTTTCCGGTGTTCATTGTTTAGCCTTGGATGACCTCTTTATCTTCTTTTTGGTATTTCCCTTTTTAAATGTACCGTTTTGGCTTTATTTTGGATTGACCTCTTAATTTCCACCCCAATATGTTGAAAATAACTCCTAAATCCTGTTTTGATGAGCTTGATGTAAAAAGACAGCTAACACATATATTAGAGTTCACTTAATGGTTCAGGCTATAGTTATTCCAAGACATAAAGGGGGAAATGCAGTTTTATGTTGCATTCCTGCATCTTCTTTCGCACCCCTAACATCGGTTTGGCACGCAGCAGCATGATTGATTGGGGATTGATGCATAGACGTTTGATTACATTACTCCTATTTTAATTTAACTTCCTTGGCTTCCATTGTCTGTTTTCAAATTAAATTGGATACATGGCTTCCAAGGTTCTTGACCTTTTGTTAGTAGAACATATAGGCTACCAAATACTCTCATGTCTTCTGACGACCTGATTAAAACGTGTTTTTATTAACTGACCTTTCCTGATGTGAAATTGCTTATGTATTTTTCTACTTCAATACATTTAATTGACATTATTCTGATAGTACAGAATCAATTAACCAAATTAGCTAAAATGTATACCAAACAACTCAGATCTAATTTCAAACCAAAAAACATTCATTCCTATCATAAAAGTTACTAAAAATAGGTGTGCCTCATTTTTCCTTTCATTTCAGTGACAGGAGAATAGTTATGCTTCATTGATTCTCTCCATTCACAGTTTGGCATTCCTTTACTCACAGACATTGTGGACAAGATCCTCAACTCATGTTGTTGATACAAGTGATGATTGCAGCAGAAAACGGTGTACCTCAATCCACAAAAGGCATCTGCATCAAAGATACACACATTCAGTTGCCCTGTTTCGCTTCCTGTGCACCTGGAGGGCTTTTTGGTACATTTCAGTGCACGTCCGAAATTCCAGAAAAATAAGTGTTTTGAAAAGTGCAGAAGTTAAAACATTTCCTCACAGCCTATTTGAAACCAGCGCAGGGGAAGTCACAATGCCTGAGATGTTCATTTGCAAACCTTTTCTGCATTTCCTTTGAAGTGGAAAACTGCAGTGTTAACATCTACTCTTTCACTGGCATTTCTATCATTCGAACAAAGACTGAAAGGCTTATTTCATTTGTTCAGCATTTCACAATTCTGGGCCTTTTAATGAACCTTCAAGATGAAATGGTCTTCTTGCATCCATGTGGGTGCTTCCAGCCTGTGATGCATTCCTTCAAAGCACCAATGTATCTAAGGGGGCTTGCCAGTGTACCATTTGTTCTGCTGGTCAGCCCCTCCTGAAATGCGTAGGGCATCTTTAAGAATAAAGGGGCCAATTCATGGAATTCAGTGCAGAAATCACACAAGGGCCGCGTGCAGAAAGAAAAATGCACACAACACGTATTCATTGAATTGATTGCGCAAAGTAACCGAACTCGCTAGTCACGGCTGGAATGCCCCCGACACGCCCACACGCAAAGCAGGAAATTGCCAGATCGGCTACCTTTGAACGCTCCCCCGGCCCCGAATAAACACACTCTTCAAACAGTTCATGGGGTCCCCACATAAGCAGGCCTGCGACTCTGGGAGCCTGCACAGGGACCCCCGTAACTGTACCCGGCACCCTGACAACACGCGTTTGAAAAATCATAACTTGGCAATAACACGGGAAATGTGCATGCGAACCCAGGTCAAACGTTCCTGCACCCGCTACATTGCTTACGTGCACCCCTATGTTACATCAGAGCCCCCAGATTGAGTACACACACCCCAAAATCCGACATGCAATCCCACCTGCACGTTGAAAATCCCACACGCAAGTGCACTTACGCCAGCCTTTAGGTGGCAGATCCTATGAAGGACTTGTGTGGGCATCTCACAGCAGAGACGTTATGCAATCGATTCCATGAATACGACTCTTGCCGTGCAATAGTGGGCGTGCAAGCGAATGCCTGCAGGCTGTCCCTCTGAACGGCCACTTCTTCATAAACTAGTCCCCATTTCTGGTGTTCTGCCCCCTTCACCGCCCTCTGCACAGGTCATGCCCACCCTCTGCTTGGAATCTCGTGCAAGGCCCTCGACGGCATAGGTGTGCCAGGCCAGAGCATAATCCACACAAGTCCAGGAAAAGTGCCACGCATTCGATTCCATGAATTGACAGAGTTGTTTGTGAGATTGGCCACAGATTGGGCGCAGGTAGCCATTTTTCTGCTCTATAATGCCATGAATCCGCCCCAAAGTGTCAGGCACATGTCTCAATATAGCGCAATCCCCTACGCTTTTATTATTTGTGCGAATTTGTATGACTAGAATGTGTAAGATTTTGCGAACCTATCCAGCAATCAACAGGGTCCATAACCATAAGTTTATATCGAAGTCTATACATTTCCATTATTTTTTTAAACAGATTTTTTATATGAATTTCTTTGTGCATTTTAATAATGCACTTCTTTATAAGGATGTCTTAACTTTTTTACGGGGGTTCACAATGCAGTTTCTACTTAGCCATCTCTCCACTGACAATTTGTCACTATAACAACCAGATGGCAGTCACACCTTTACGTTACATTTAACTTCTCATTCCCTTTCCCATACTGTAAATATATTTTATTCCCTGTCCAAGAAATTGGAGATATGCAAACGTAGTTTATTTTTCTTACCTGAAAGTTAAAATGACACATATTATGTGAGATTGAAAGACAACATTGTTCACTTGAAACACTGGAAATGGACATTATTTGCTGTGGGATCCTACCACTGGGTAACGGGTTGTTCTGACCCCTCACCTATAAACATTTGCCTCTCAGAAGATTTATAATGGACACCTGGAATATAACCGAAGAGAGGATAGTTTCGTATAATTCTGCTGGTGAAGAATAAAAGTTGCATCACCTTCTAAACCTAAACAGCTGCATTTAAATATTTCCTGCAGAGTACAATCCTAACCAGCAATTTCACAGGCAACCTGATAAGGTGATCACGTGGTTTTGTGGGTAAGTATCTCGCCCTTGACAGGTGCAACTGGCTTTTTCTAGATCTGGGAGAATAGTTTTGATAGAGCCTACATCAGGGAAAATCCAGCCCAATGCCAGCACTGTTCACCAGATTATAAGTAAAGAATGATAATAAATCCTTTTCTAACAGGAGGAGTATTTAGAAACCTTGAGCAGGTTGAACCAAGTAAGGGTACTGGGGTTGCAGATCTGTGCTGATTCGGATTACCAGATGGTTAGTAAAAAGTATGAAAGGTTTTGCGTGGTGTTGCTGAAGCAAATTACTTAATTGTAATGTACTTCGACAGCATTACTTTGTTTTTTTTCCGATTTTCTTTTAATTAAAAGTGTGGGCGGGTCACGGGTGGGTGGGCCATTATCACCCCACCATCCAAACTTCGCACCCATGGCCAGCCTTAGTGGCTACAGTGCCCTGGGCAGGATGCGTAACATTTTTTTTAATACTGCCTCACTCCGGCGCCTTGCAGGGGGTTAATCACTGGAATGGGATGCTAATGCATGAGCGCGCTATTCCAATACAAACCCCCTCACTACCGAATCAGAGCGAGGAGGTAATCATGTGAATAGGGTGCTCAGCAGCCTATTGTTATTAAATGCGCCCCGCCGCCATGGGTGCATTTAATAACAAAAGGGTGCCTGCCATGCCTTCTTCCACTAAGCCAGCATCAGGAGCCCTTGAAAGACTCCCCCGAGCTGGCGTGGTGGGGGGCTAATGGCGCCCTAGAGGGGCATGGCGCCCCGGGCGGTCGCCCGGCCTGCCCTGCCCAAAGGCTGCCCCTGCTCCCACCAGCACTATACCCCACTAAACCCCTAAATCTCAAAACACATATAAAAATGTACTTTTCCTTGTAATGATCTCAAATTAAATGACAACAAAGTAATTTACTTTGGCAAAACCATAGTATGCGATGTGAAAAGTCTGTGATTTACACTGCGTCTTCCTAATTTTTGTTTGATTCCCCACACAGTGCAGGAATCCCACAAGAAAACTCTGTACCAAATGTTCCTCAAGTGGCAGTTCCCACAGCATGCAGGTAATCTGAAGTTTACCCATTGGGATCAGTAGTCTGATCCCAGGAAAGAAGCTGGATTTCTGCAGACTCTGGCTGTTTTTGCATTGAGAGCTAAAAGTAGGCATAGTCGACAGGGATACATTGAAAGTGAAGGCTGCGTTGGTTACTAAGGTGCTTGTCATTGCGGTTCGCCACTGTGTGCATGTGCGCACATGGAGGAGAGCAAGGCAAATTCACAAAATGATGTGAAACCAGGGTCTGCCTACTGTCCGCCAAAGACAGAGGAGTTCTTAAGTTTCAAAACACAAAATGTACCTCTTAGAGGGACATACCCCACAAACAATGAAGCAGATGAAGAGAACTCCCACGTGTGACTGTTGTAGTCCTCAGAACTAAATCACCCATAACCACCAGCTTCCAAATAGGAAGTCCAGGCGCTTAAGCGCCGGCGCTTCTGGGGCGTGCCGGTCTTCGTAGGTCACGCCGCAGCTTGCCGCCTCGCGCCTTGCTTGCTGGCCCTTTTCTTGTCACACTCAGCATTCTTAAGAACACAGAGCCCAGAGGCAGGCTCCCTCTACCAGTAAGCTCACATTTCCAGTTCTATAAGCACGCGACCCCTTGAACTATTTGCAATCATGTGCTCAGATAAAACAATGCATGCAAACAGTGACAAAGTATTTAACATTGCCCCATTGCTAGTCTTGCCATTTTCATTGTTAAATACTCGCTCTCTTTATAAGCATGGAGTAGAAATTGCAGACCATGTGAATGAAAACAACCCTGACATTTTCGGCATTAGCAAAACATGGCTTAACCCTGACCTTCCCAACAAAGCCACACTCTCAACTCCTGACGAGTACACCCTTTACAGGGCAGATCATTAACAAGGCAGAGGAGGCGGAGTAGCAATTATGTGCAAGTGCAGCTTTAATTGCCACGTTTTTCCACATAGTTCACCTGATGCATGTGAATCTTTGTGGGTAAAATTAAAACCTCCCTGCATACATCCCTCAACATGCTCACCATATATCGACCCCCTAAGGACATGCCCCTTTTCGAAGAACAATTGATCGATCTAACGGCACACATCTGTAAAACTAAAAGCCCTCTTATCATCATGGGCGACTTTAACTATTGGGCTAATGACCAACTGGATAAAGCGAGTCTCAGCCTACTTGACTCTATCAGCTCAATAGGACTAAAATAATGGATTAAAACTCCTACACAAAAAAGTGGACATACACTTGATTGGCTCCTATCGCAAAATGTAGACATTTCCCAACTTATAGTAACACCATACATCTGGTCAGATCAAGCTCTTATCCAGGCAAAAATCTTCCTGCCAAGTCCTCCACCGAAACTCAACTCCTACCCACGCCTACACAAATTAACGCGTAACCTGAAAAACATAACTGCCCCTAAATTCTCAACACTGCTAGCATCCAAACTGCAGCCTGTATTCAACTTCGCTGACTCTTCCGCTCTAGTTGATCATTTGACTCTTGCTATCAAGCAAGTTGTGAATGACTTAGCCCCTTTGAAGATGAAAGTAATTAAATCGGAAGCCATTAAAAACACCTGGTTCTCTGACGCAATTGTCGCCGCCTGACAATCCAAAAGGGCCCTAGAAAGAACTTGGAGGAAGAACCCCAACGCTAATACTTCATCCGACTACAGAAAATCCATACAAGAATTTAAAAAACTCATCACCAATGCTAAAGCGACACACTATAACAAAAGAATCTTTAACACCCAATCTAATGTTGGAGAGCTGTTTAAGATTCTGGCAGAATTTCAAGACCAGCCTCCACCATCTAATAGAATAACAAAGGATTCAGAATGGTGCCAAGACATCCACGATGGCTTTCTGTCTAAAATCAATTCCCATAAGGAAATAATTAAGAAATCTCTTAACAACGTGGCCCTCTCACTTACCACAAAAACTATAACACATCCCACCAATGCTCAGACTAATATATCACAATCTCCTTCTCTCATTACTTGGAAAAGGATGTGCTCAAAGTAATACAAGATTTAAAAGCCACCTCTTGCCCCGGAGATGACTGCCCCACCAATATTTTCAAGGAATCGACAGATCTACTGGTCCCTTGGATTACTAAATTAATAAACTTATCTTTTGATGAAGGCACAATACCGGTTGAACTTAAATCCGGCTGGATAACCCCCTTGTTGAAAAAAGAGAATTTAGATCCCACCAATAAAGACAATTACAGACCAATAACTAATGTACCCTTCATATTGAAGATTTTGGACAAACTTGCATGCATCCAACCCATGTCGAAGAGCACAACATCTTTGGCACTCGACAGTCAGGCTACAGGGCTCATCACGGAACAGAAACCACCATGCTTGACTTAAAGTCTACTCTAGCTGGCATAGCGGATAAAAATCAAGCTGCATTGTTGATGCTGCTTGACCTCTCCGCAGCCTTCGATCTTCTTGATCATAGCTTGCTAGTGACAGGACTCGCTGAGGTCGCAAATTGCTCCAGATTGGCATCCAAATGGATAGCGTCCTTCTTGGACCCTCGTATGGTAAGGGTCTGTGTGGGTAATAATCACTCCAACCCCATCTCTCAATTTGTATATACGACCACTACTGGATCTCCTAAATGAATTAGGTGTTCAATATACAAACTACGCGGACGACACTCAGATTGTCATCCAGCTGAGTGGTCACTATGAAAAATGCTGAAACTATCAATACCATCTATAAAGCCATCCAGGATTTGATGGCCTACAACTCCTAGCCCCTGAATAACAATAAAACAGAGCTCATGATAGTATCCTCTAAGAACACCCGAAACAAGCTAGCCACAGACTATGACAAATTCACTAATGCGGACAATGTCATCATGGTCCAAAGGAAAGTAAAAACATTAGGCGTTGTTCTAGATGACGAACTATCCATGAAGCCCACGTCTCCAGCATTCGATCTAGCTGTAGACTGATCATTAAGCAAATACACTATATACGCCCATTCATAACAACTGAAAACTGTGCACTTCTGTCCACCGCATTGATAAATTCTAGATTAGATTATTGTAACAGCCTACTGTCCGGCACCATCGCTGCCAACATACAATCTTTGCTGGTGGCTCAAAATAATGCTGTGCGCATCGTCTTTAACCAATCGCGCTGCACTCACATTTCCACCTACAGAAAGAAGCTACATTGGCTTCCGGTAAAACACAGAATAACACATAAAGTGCTAACAATGACACACAAGTGTGTGTCCTTAAGCAGTCCCTTATATTTGTCAGAACGCTTCAAAGTCAAGACAACCAGCAGGAACCTTCGTTCCTCTACGGCTATAGTACTTGCTTCCCCCAGATTCAAAATCCCAAAATTTGGAGGTACCACTCTCGAGTTCCAGGGTCCTCTCCTATGGAATGGACTTCCACCTGCAATACGCCAGGTTCAAAACTACCCTCTTTTTAAAAGAGCTATAAAGACTCACCTTTTTAACATAGAATAATCTTACAACTTCTCCACACTTCCTCTGCTTCAGTCTTTTAATCTTTTGTTTGTCTTGTTTTCATTTTCTGTGCGCCCTGAGGCCCACGGGCATGTGGCGCGTAACAAGAATTAACCTGAATAAATAAATAAATAAATGCCACAACTGGACAGAAGAGACCCCACAGCTACACAGAAATCCTAACATTCAAGCCAACACACTACCACAGCATTGAAGATTATTTTGCAGCAGGAGGACTTCAGGGTCTGTAGCCAAATACCCAGTCAGTGGATTCCTTGTTGTGGTGACTGAAAACAAGAACTTGGAAGGTACTTTGCAGCAGGGATCGATAAAGAGGGCTCTAGGCAAAGGTTTCCCTTGCAGCTGAATGCGGTTCTGCGGATTTGGCGCCTTTTCAAGGAGCTCAGAAGAAGACAGAAAATCGCAGTTCAATTCGCATCGTTACAAAGGTCCAGCACTCTGTTGAGGGGACTTTTTGGACTTGTTTCTTGTCTTTCGAGATCCTCTAGGATGCCCATGAAGTTTCCGTGACATTCGGAATTCGGAAGACCGTGCACCGCACAGTGGCTGGATGTCCCAGGGTATTGGGGTATTGCAACAATGCAAGGTCACAGCAAGGTGTGGGATGGCTCAAAATGCAGGACTTCCTGAGTCTAGTGGGTCTCACTAGGCTCTGGGTAGAGGTCGTCGTTTTCGGAGTCCCCAGGTCGATTGGAAGGAAGGTTTACAGCAGGCTCTCTGGTCCCTGGAAATCGTTTCAGCCGCTTTTCCTTCATCATTCTTTTCAGTTTCGGGTCCAGTGGTCGACCTTTCTTCAGCTTCCAGGTTCACACTATTTATCAGGAACTACACCACAACCTCTCCATTCTCTCCCCACATTTTAAAAGAAGGGGCGGTCTGGTAGTCCAATCAGGACAGCCAGCCCCCCACTGGGATTTGTCCCCATTCAGGCAAGGTGTAAGACAAAGGGCTGTGGAGTTTTTTTTTGGACTCCTCCTTCGCTTCCTGCTCTCACAGACAGAATGGCACCTGGGTGGGGAGTCCAGGGGACTCCCACCGAAGATAAAAATCACACATAGAAATTTCCTGCCCTGGATGTCAGGGGAAGGAACAAGAAACGATAAGAATCACTAAAATGCCAAAAAAAGAAGACAGGGGCCATTTTGGTCAAATGAGCACCCTTAGGTGCTTTTGCTGAAGCTGTCAACACAGCCCGCGGTAAAGGTGCACCAAATTAATACAAGGTATCACTGCCACCAGCCATTGAAGGGAAGTTTGTCACTGTAACAGAATTGTTACAGTTTTAATGTGAAAGGGGATACATTGTATCTCCCCAGCACTCCACATAAGGTGGGGTGTGCTGGTTTCACTTAACAAAATATAAAAGGGATCAAAAGATCCTTTCTACCCTTGGGATCTGTAGTTCTCTCAAGGTTAGAAAAATAAAGTTAAAAGGGGAGCCGCTAGGGCAACCCATCAACAACAGGCACTTATTGCCAATAAGTTGTAAAAGAAGATAACTTTAAAAAGACACTATGGAGAGTCAAAAAATGACACCCATACAAAGAGTTACAGATTATGTGAGTGTGGAAAAAGGTTTCCACTCACTGAGGTATTAAGGAAAAATCCCACAAATAAAGGAAAGGGTTCTGGGGTTGACCCAGGTCAGGAAGATTTAGCAGTTCTGTGACAATCTTACCTAACACTCGTCCCCCCCAGACTAAGGAACAGGAGGATATAATCCTCAACTTGATGGATCTCTTGCTTCGAGTCGATTAAACTGTTTGCTGAGTCAACTAGCAATCATTTTGCAACCCTTTCTGTGATACTTCTTTTCATATTAGTTATCATTTGCAAACTATATGATCTACAAGTAGTGCTGGGCCATTTGCTCTAGTCTAATGTATAGGGGATCTGATTAAACAGTCCCTCAGAAGTTGTGACAACTTCTGAACGTACAATAGGATTTTTAAAAGGGTTCTTATGAAGAAACCCCTTAGACCTAGAGTGGTCTCCATGATTCCTCACCACCTCTCTCACAGGCGCAGGTTGGGTCTCAGGTATCCTAATTGGAGGGATTGTGGCAAAGCATTGTACATCCTTCCACTTCCTCTTAGATCTACTTTTACCTTGGTTAGGGGTTTCCCTTTTAACACAAGGATTTAGCAGGGGGTCTTCAGCAGACGATCCCACAATGTCAAGGGGTTTAGCCTTTGACATATATTTTCTGGATTTCCACCAGTTTTGAGGTTAACCGTCCTCAAAGGCATAGTTAGGTTTACAACTTGTCTATCCACCCCTTCCTCCGAAGTAGTGTGGGTCAAAGACTTGTTTTGGGCTCCCATTTCCCTATTAGTCTAGATTTAGAGTTGCCTTTTTTAGAGGTTTCCCTGCTAACATTAGGATTTACAGTAGGATTCTCTGTAGAGGATCCCACAGGTTTAGAGTTGGCTCTTGAAACAGAGACCCTAGCCTTGTCAGAACACCTATCCATCTCTCCTGTAGGAGTAGTTGAAGTTTGAGGCTTTTTATTAGAAGGCCTAGTAAGAAAGCTAGTCTTAGGTTTCTTATAACTCTTTTTGGTTTTCAGTCCTGGAAGTTTCATTCTGGGCACTCTGAACTAAAGGAGAAAACTCAATTCCTACCTTGGGGTCAAGAAAACTCCTTGTCCTCTTAGGTTTGTTGCAAACACCTAAGCTTTTTACATCCATCTGGATAACCTTCACTGTAAGTGGATTTTTAGGTGTATCCATGTTTAGAGTTTTTAGAACCACTTCCACTGTAAGTGGGTTTTCAAATGGTTCAGCCACTACAGGTTTTACTGAAGGGAGCTTTTTTTCTAAAGGACATACACCACACAGGGTGTGTGACATGTACACCAAGGTTCCTGTCAGCTTCAACAAAGTTTTTACACAGTGTTATAGATTGGACAGGAATTCTCAAGTTTCTATCCACAGGGCGAACCACTTCCACTCTAGGTGGGTTTTCAAGAGGTTGATTCACCACATTGTTAGCTGAAGGTGGGGTCACAGCAGTGACCTGGTTAATGGCATTACACCATATTGGTATTAGGACAGAAGTTTTTAAGTTTCTGGGAACTAGTGGAACCAATTCCACTACATGTGGTTTTTCAAGAGGCTCTATCACTTTAGCAGCAGCTAAAGGTTGGATCACATGAGTGATCTCTAGCTTTGTGGGCCTAGGGGTTTTATCCCTATATGAAGTTATGGGTGCTACACCCAGTGCCCTTCAGAGTGGCAGTAAATGCCTATAATCTCTAAGGAGGGGTCTCCCGAGGGGACCTCTCTCACTTCAAGGTTAAGAGCCTCAGCCTTTTTACAAGGGGGCTCAGATGAGCCTACAGCTACAGCTTTTCTGCTATACTCAGTATTGACAGATTTCTGAAGGGATGAGGAGATAGCACTTTTTGACCTCCCTCTATTCTCAGAGTCCATTACGGGGTTTAGATATGGAGAAGCTTTGTTCTTATATCTATCTATTAGAGCTTCTTTTACCCTATCCCAGTTACCTCTTTCTACTTCATGCAAATCCAAGAGCACTTGGTAGTCTCTCTTGGGACGTCTAAAAAGAACCCAGGGTATTCTATCACTCTCACACAGACCAAACCTTTTACAGGTGAGGTGAAACGTTTTCAGCCATTCAACAATGTCACACTTCATGGCGTACTGACTCACCAATTCTGGAAACCTGGAAGCTGTAGACACAGAAGACCTGGAAAAAGAAGAGGGGTCCAGAAAACTGTCTTCTACAGACATGTTATGATTTGTTCCTATTCAAATTGTTTTTCCACAGGTATTGTCTTATATCCAATTCCTTAGATATCTCAGAGCTCATGGTAGGCAGTAAGGTAGAGGCAGGAGATGAAGTGGGGGCGAACTAGCATCTTCCTCATCAGAACCCTCATATTCCTCCTCTGAGGAGCTTGGACAGCTGTCTAACCCTCAACATCCTCACACTGAGTAATATTGTTAGAAGTGGACACATGTTCACTTAAACCATGCATATGGTCCCATAACCTTTGTAATAATTCAAGCTTACTTCCTTTACAATTGAGGCCCTTCTCTTTACACAATGTGAACACATTTTTCATTTTAGCATAAGATAAGTGTAGTCATCAGGACTAAATCAGGCCATGGTGTTGGTTCTTGTGTTAAATACAATAAGTACACTTTACTTTGGCTAAACCAAACCTACTGGATGGTTTCCTTTGGGCACAAAGTATATCAATAATCAACTTAATGCAATCAACCTTTATCCCAGAGCATGCCACAGTGTTAGGACAGTTTTTCTGAAGTCCAACTAAGGGCTTAGTAAAACCATTCAACTGAGGTAGCACACGACTCCACTCTTAGTATAAGGCTGTACGACCTGAGTACATGGTAGTGCAGACAGAGCAGCCAGATTTATTTTAGGAGGGAGAGAGGGCTGTAGAATGAGTGCAAGTGAAATTGTAATACAAATGGTCCAAAGAAACACTGAAACTCTATTTATGTAACACATACTAACACATTATATGAAATCACAATATTAAAAAAACACAACACTGTACTTGAAGGAACACAGACTCAAGTATAGACCTTATTTGAAATATCGAACAGTAGTTCTAGGAACGTCAAAACCTTTTTATACACATTCAGTATAGGTCACACCTATTCTTGGGAAGTAAAAACCAATGGTTACTTTTCACAATTACATTCAGTAATGCAAAGGCAGTAGATCCTCCCAGTTGTATAGTGACTCTCAGTTCAAATCACATAATCAGTCAACTGGACAATATACTTTTTGTGAATAGTGGAACACTTATTGCAGGTGCAGTAAAAATCTTTAATTACTTTTGTGATAACACACAGTTATACTAGGTGAGTAAAACCTAAGGATATAATATTCAATTACAGATGCTTTTGAGATCAGTGAACTACAGATAGAGATCAGCAGTAACTCTTGTAACTTATTTTTGGATGGCACACAGCTAACACAAGGTAAGTAAAACCCATACACTTTTATATCTCACAAGCAGTCCAGGTTAGATCTTTGCCAGCTATAAGGATAACTGAAGTATGAATTATCAGGGACAGTTAGAACTACAGACTCTAGGTTAGATAGCACAGGGAAAGTAAACCCTAATGGTACACTTTGTCTGAATAACTCAGTTATTCTAGTTAGGCAACAACCTAATGGAGACTTATTCTGGGCAGGCTAGCAGCAAGTCAGGGCAAGCAAGACCCAGCTGGGGACACTCATACAATTATCCTCATAGGACTAATCTGGTGGTACCAACAGTTGGAGGACACTCACACAATTACCCTGCAGGAATAATCTGGTGAAACCAAAGCTATACTTTTGGGAAGAGGCACAACCTAATCACAGGAGAGTAAAATACCTTCATTAGACTGGCAAAACTTTTGCTAAGGAAGAATAGATGTTAACCATACTTTTAAGAATAGTCCATCACACATCCAAGGTAAGTAAGAACTTTTGTAACTGTTTACTCTTGGAGTTTTAGTTACCAACCAACTCTTAACAAGTAAGTAACTTTTAAACACTTCTTTTCTTTTCTAGGCAAAAGTACCAATCCCTTGAAAGTCTTTCCCTTATTCTTGGAGCATGAGTGTTCTCAGTGGCAGAAGGGGTTTCACTAGGACTAGTGACCAACAGGCAGTGTCAGGATAGGATGTTTAGTAGCAAAAGTCAGAATTCTTTATGAAATCTGGGCAAACAGGAAAGTACTTTACTTCTAAGTTAGAAGAGGGTCCAGGGGCTTCGCAGAAGACACCCTAGCAGGATTCTAGCAGTGGGACTGGGTACACTGAATGAGAGGCCTCCCCATCACAGAGGACACCCCACAGCTAGACAGAAATTCAAACTGACTTAAGGTAAGGACATATCCAAGCCAACACAGTACCTCGGCATTGAAGAAGATTTTGCAGCAGGAGGACTTCATGGTCTGCAGCCAAATACCCAGTTAGTGGATTCCTTGTCGTGGTGACTGAAAACAAGACCTTGGAAGGGACTTTGCAGCAGGGATCAATGAAGAGTGCTCTAGGCAAGGTTTCCCTCGTGGCTGAATGTGGTTCTGCTGAGTTGGCGCCTTTTCAAGGAGCACAGAAGAAGACAGAAAATCGTGGTGGAATTCTCATCATTACAAAGGTCCAGCACTCTGTTGAGGGGACTTTTTGGACTTGTTTCTTGTCTTTTCAGATCCACTAGGATGCCCATGAAGTTTCCGCAACATTCGGAATTTGGAAGACTGTGAACCTCACAGTGGCTCAAGGTCTCAGGGTATTGGGGTATTGCAACAACTCAAGTTCGCAGCAACGCATGGAATGGTTGAAAATGCAGGTCTTCTTGAGTCTAGTGGGTCTCCCCAGGTTCTGCATTGGGGTCATTGTTTTCGGAGTCTCCAGGTTGATTTTAAGGAAGGGCTACAGCAGGCTCCAGTTACACAGCAGGCTCTCTGGTCATTGGAAATCGTTTCAGCCGCTTTTCCTTCATCATCCTCTTTGGTTTTCATTCCAGTGGTCGGCTTTTCTTCAGCTTCCAGGTTTGCAGTATTGATCTGTAACTACAGCACAACCTCTGCATTCTGTCCCCGCATTTTACAAGACGGGGCGGTCTGATTGTCCCATCAGGACAGCAAACCCCCCAATGGGATCTGTTCCCATTCAGGCCAGGTGTAAGACAAAGGGCTGTTGGACTCCTCCCTCGCTTCCTGCCCTCACAGACAGACTGGAGCCTGGGCAGGGAGTCCAGGGGACTCCCGCCGAAGATAAAAGTGACACAAAGGAATTTCCTGCCCTAGATGTCAGGGGAAGGAACAAGAAACAACAAGAAACACTAGAATGGCGAAAAAAGAAGACAGGGACCATTTTGGTAAAATGAGTACCCTTAGGTGCCTTTGCTGCAGTTGTGAACACAGCCCGTGGTAAAGGTGCACCAAATTAATACAAGGTATCACTGCCACCAGCCATTGAAGGTAAGTTTGTCACTGTAACAGAATTGTTACAGTTTTAATGTGAAAGGAGATACATTGTGTCTCGCCAGCCCTCCACATAAGGTGGGGTGTGCTGGTTTCACTTAACAAAATGTAAAAGGGATCCAAAGATCCTTTCGACCCTTGGGAACTGTAGTTCTCTAAAGGTTAGCAAAAGAAAGTTAAAAGGGGAGCCCCTAGGGCAACCCAGCAACAACAGGCCCTTATTTGCGTGAAAAATGCAGATTTTCACACCTTTCTGCCCGAAAATCCCTGTTTGAAGTATGGGGATTTTCAGGCAGGAAGGTGCGCAAATCTGCATTTTTCACGCAAATAATTCCATGAATCAGGCAGTTTATAGTTCTGTGAAAACCTTGCCTAACATCACTGTTTACCTTTATTCCACCCCTTCTTTTCTCTCCTCTTTTCTCTATTTTTCTCCTGATTGTTTATAACTCCTGTTTTTGCTATAGATGTGCTGTACTTAATTAGCTTTTTATGTTTATTTGTTTACATATTTATTGCATCGCTAGTGTTTAGCAGTGCACAACAGAAGCATATGATTATAAACAATTCATTATCACTTAATGGTTATAAAGTGTCACAGACAGCTATTTTAAAAGATTTGAATTTGAAACGCTTGTCGCAACTTTAATTAAGTATTGCAGTGGCAGCTGGAAATCGGGTTTATGCTGGCTGCAGCAACAAGCATTGTGACATCACAACCAAGCTGTAATAACTGATTGCAGAGTGGTAGTCATACCTTTGTCCTATTTCAGGTCAGTGGTGATGTCACAACTAGCCTGTAATAAGAACATTGTTTCCAATCTTTTATACGGGTAATGCGGGCTGACATGTATTATAATATTATTTCCAATGGCTCTGGTGACTTTGTTGTGCTCCTCTACTGGACTCCAGCTGGCCAACATCTTTAATCCTCTCATCCCCATGAGGAAGCTTTAGTTATTTTCTGGAAAATATAATGAAGGGGTTAGACAGGGCATCCCTAAGAACATCCCTGCGGTTTCTCTAACTCATATGAAGTTGAAAAGAAACATGTGGGCAATTCTTATTGGGGCGTTAGGGATATCCACAGGGTGTGTACCCAGTGAAGAGAGCAAGAGATAAACAAGTGGGGAGACATTGAGATTTTTTGCTTTTCTCAACAGGGTCCAAAGGTGATACTGGAAGCAAAGGAGAAAGCGGTAAGAGTTTTTCAAATTCCCAAAGCACATGCCTACCAGTAAGTGTAATATCACTTGTAATTCAATGCTGAGACTGAATTCATGACATGCATTGATCAAGGACCTTGGTATGGATTTGCTGGTTTGCGTGTTTACCATGTCAGTGCTGGCAATCTATAACAGTGTCACACGTTGGATTTCTTCAAATACAGGCTGACCAATCAATAGTTATTTTCTATCTGATTCTGTGCCCAATGCTTTTGAAACATCAGTGAAGTACAAATGAGAATCCATTTAACTAATGTACCTTGTTGCTTAATGGGTAGTTTAGTGCTAAAGATGGAAAATTGACCACATTGTTATTGGGCTGAGCTCCCAAATGTTACATGTATTTACAAAACTTAAGTCTGCAAGTTAAATAGCCAACAGTGTTCTCTGCTCAGTTTGTGTTGACATTGGGCCTCATTACAAGTTTGGCGGTAGCCTTGCCAGTAAAACAAGCAGTCTGCCGCCAAACTTGTGAATTTTTTAGGCACATGGCAATGGGGAAATACAGGGCCATTACAACCCTGGCAGACCCTGTAGTTTTCCATTGCGAGGGGCCGGAAAGTTTTACTCCCCATTCCAGTAGGGCTCAATGGGGAGGCCGGATGCACCAGCACCATTCAGAATGGTGCTGGTGCATCCGACAAGCTCTGCTCGCGGGTGCTGGTATGCCCGAGCAGAACAAGTAGTTTGACGGTCCGGTAACTTGTAATGAGGCCGAATTGTGTGCTTATTGACCAACTGTCTCCATCCGAAACTTAATTTCACTTTCTACTTTCTACTTTCTGATAAATGGTTTTATGTGCCACATGAGCACACATTCAACTGCCATGCTCGTAGGGCCTCTTGTATCTTCCATGTTGATTGGTACATACCCATTTAACACAATGCCTCATTACGAGGCTGCCGCCGGTATTCATTATTTTCTGGCACCCAGAAAAGGGCAATTACCGGGACATTATGATCTTGCCGGACATGGTAATTGCCCTTTTCTGGGCGCCGGAAAAAATTCTTCCCCATTCCCATTTGAGCACCATAGACCTCAATGGGAATGGGGAAGGTGGTAGCATCATGTCCTGCTCGCGGGTGCCGGTACGGCCACCAGGTCAGACCTGGTGACTGCAAAGGCACCCACGAGCAGAACTCATAGTTTGGCGGTATGGTAACAACGCTACCATTGTTACTGTACCAGCAAACTCATAATGAGGTCGAGGTCCAATGAGTGAGCCTTCCTTCCTTCCTTCCTTCCTTCCTTCCTTCCTTCCTTCCTTCCTTCCTTCCTTCCTTCCTTCCTTCCTTCCTTCCTTCCTTCCTTCCTTCCTTCCTTCCTTCCTTCCTTCCTTCCTTCCTTCCTTCCTTCCTTCCTTCCTTCCTTCCTTCCTTCCTTCCTTCCTTCCTTCCTTCCTTCCTTCCTTCCTTCCTTCCTTCCTTCCTTCCTTCCTTCCTTCCTTCCTTCCTTCCTTCCTTCCTTCCTTCCTTCCTTCCTTCCTATCTGGGATGAGACCAGGTCGGGTGTACAATGGAGTATAGAAATTCTTAGAAGGTAGGGTGGCACATCTCACAGAGAGAGCCTCAAAGTCCACATCTACAGCTCTCTCATTTAGGAGAGATCTGCGCTCCCTGCGAGATAGATCGCTTCCCTCAACCTCCATCCTTTTAGAAGATTAATTCCAGAATTATACCAGCACTTCATATCTTTAGTAGCATTCTGCATAGATTCACACATAGCAATCCCAATATTTGGATTCATAGCGGAATTCAGTTAAACGTTCAAATACAATATAAAAAACGTCTGCTGTGCTTGCAATACTATACTAACAATCCCCAGCTCATGTCTCAGAATGCCGCCCCCCCCTGCTCTTTGCGGGAGGCCTGTGATCCTTCACAAGCCTGAGTTCAAAGATATATCCAAACAGCTGCGTGAAGCTGCCCCCCAAATCTCTGCACCATAAAGGACTGCTGTATTGACCTTGGACGCAAGGACCTTGAGGCACTTATCCAAGCGTTTCTTGCCAAACTTCTAATAGAAACTAAGAAGGCCCCTCAGGCCCAAAACTGCTTGCTTTGCTACTGCATTTATGTGGCTTTTCCAGCCTCCCCCTTTTGCAAACACCAAGCCCAAGTACGTATATTCTTCCACCAGCTCAATGGGCTGATTATCCAAAACCCATTTAAATGGTGGTTTCCTTTTACTGAAAACAAGTACCTTAGTTTTAAGAGTATTTAATTTAGGGCTGTGCTACATAAAATACTTATTGGAGTATTCTAAACTACGCAAAAGCCTGCCTGGAGTCAAATCCATGAGCACTGTGTCATCGGCATGTAATAATGCGCTAAATTTCTCGCCATTTGAAAGGGGCGGGATCAACCCTTGGGAAACCTCATGAGGATTAAAATCGGAACTAAATAATGAGAACAATAGTGGGGCCAATGGACACCCTTGTTTTACCCCTACATTTGTCATAAAGCCAACTGAATATTTATGAGTAACTGCACACCTCAGCCTGGCTGAGGTATTCTCATAAAGGAGGATAATTGATTGAAAAAGCCCTAATATGATCCCACTCCTCCTAAGCATTACCAAAAACAGATAACGATTCACAAAATCAAAAGCCTTCCTGAGATCCAAAAGGGCCACAAAAAGGCTATTTTCCTCCTTTTTGTATACTTCTCAGCGATTGTGTTTGACAGAAAACATTGATCGATCCTGGAGAAGCCCCCCAAAAAGTCTGCATGTGTATTCGGTAGCATGGCATTGTCTGATGCCCAGATGGGCTATTCTACCAGAATTGTACGAGCATGCTCTCGAGCCACTCATACACCCAGCACTATTTGATCCTTATTTTATAATACTCAACATCTGCCTTGGAATCCCAATGCATTTATTAGCAGTGCTGCCTCTCTCTCTGAAGATAGTCTATACATAATAGACGAACATGCATCCATATTAGTGCAAACATTTTGGGGTCGATTCATGGAACAAACGTGCGCCGAAAATCCCAGCGCAAGCAGGCGCAAGGAGGCGCAAGCGTGAGAAATCAAGCGCACGTGCACGCGTGCGATACAAGGAAGGCGCTGCGCTAGTTTCCCGCTGGTTGTGCGCCAAATCCATGCATGTCGCACACGGGCACACACATCATCAAACGGCGTGCGCTACGCGCACAGCAAAAGTGCACATATGCACATATACAAGCATGTGAACGACCCGTATTCATGGATTCGAATACGGGAAACCCGCGCACGGCAAAAGACGTGCACAGGCGTCAACGCGTCCGCCACACGAAGGCAGGTGGAAGCATCCCCGTGCACAGTATAAAAGTGCGCGCAAACAACAAACACGTATATACAGCTACGATGAATGCCCCATTTGTCGCAGCACTGATCGTGGGACACCGCAGGAGGAGGATAATAGCCAGGGCACGCATTTACTCACCACGGACAAGCCTTTTTGGGATGCCTGACGACCAGGTCTACGGCAGGTATAGGTTTCCACCCCACATCATCCTAGACCTGGTCAGGGAGTGGAAAGATGACCTTATATCCCCCACCCTTTGCTCCCAAGCATTGAGCCCCTTGGAGAAGTTGCTCAATGTCCTGCATTTTCTGGCCACTGGGTCATTTCAGCAGACCACTGCCATAGTGGGGGGGGTCTCACAGGCCACGCAGTCACGCTGCCTACACCAGGTCTTGGCAACCATGACAGCGCGCCCCTCAGTCCGCAGGCACATATACATGCCCAGAACACCCGCAGAAAGGCAGGCCGTGGTCCTGGATTTTTACAGGGTGGCACACTTCCCCAAAGTGCTCGGTGCCATAGATTGCACCCATGTGGCCCTACGTCCACCTAGGGCCACTGAGCACATCTACCGAAACCGCAAGCACTGGCATTCCATCAACGTACAGGTGGTATACGATGCAAAGGGAATCATCACCTCTGTCCATGTAAACTACCCTGGCTCCACCCATGACAGTTTCATATACAGAATGTCCGCCCTGAGCCGGGCCCTGGAAGCTGGGCAGCATGGTGAAACATGGCTCCTAGGTGAGTACAAATGCCTGTGCACATGCATGCAAGTCACACACAGACAAATACCCAAACCCTAATAATCTCAACTATTATCACCTCCCCAGGGGACAGTGCCTACCCTCTGAGCAACCACATGATGATGCCAACCCGGAACCCCACCACACCACCCCAGGTAAGATACAACGAGGCCCATATTGCAACCAGGGCCATAGTGGAGTGCACATTCGGAGTGCTCAAGTCACGCTTCCGCTCCCTTGACCGCTCTGGCGGGCAGCTACTCTATGCACCCCCAGTAGTGTGCAGGATCATTGTGGCAGCATGTGTCCTGCACAATGTTGCAACACGGCAGGGCGTACCGGTGGACATGGTGGTGCCCCCACATCTCCAACCACAGGCACAGGTGCTGCCCATGGGAGGGGATAGGGCACGTGGCGAGGAAGCCCGGGCCCAGCTTGTGGCCACATTTTTCACCTAAACTCCCATCCCTGCGGAGTGCACACAGGCCTGGCACATACCAGGTGACAATCGATGATGACAAAGAGACAGTCAACTGTCACAACCTTACCACACTGAGATTGTTGCCATGGAAGTGCCACATTGTGTGCATCCCTAGCTACTTAAACACAAGCTATCCTGTGTGACCAAAAGGCACACATATGATATATGATATGATATGATATGGCATTTGTAACGCGCCTATACACAAGTGTTGCAAGGCGCAACGAGGCAGGGAGGGGGGTACAAGGGAAGACAGACAACGATCCTACTAGGCCAGGTGTCACTTAGATCGCGCAAGTGCAGGGTTAGGTGGAAGGGAAAAGTGCAAGGGGAAGGGGGGGTGGAGTGCAGTACAGGGTAAGTAGAATAAAAAATAAAAAATATAGGCCAGCAGGTGGCAAGTGCAAAGGTAAGTGCAGACAAGTGCTGGGAAGGGGGGGCTTTAGGGATACAGAGACAGTCCCGCAGTGCAGGGGTTGCCAGGGAGGCAGTGCAAGTGGAGAGTGGCTGGGCCAGGGACCGAGGTCAGTGAGACAGGCCCAGTTGCAGATTCAGTGCAGTTTCAGTGAAGAAATTTGCAAGGGAGAGGGAGAGAGAAAGCAGAAGCAAAGAAGAAGGTGTTGAGGTGCTTCCTTTTGTTTCAGGGAGGCAGGAAGGCCGTTCCAGATGAGGCCCCTGCCGCGGAGAGAGATCTACCCCCAGCTCGTTGCTTCGAGAAGCGGCTGACCCTGACATGCAAGGTGTGAATCACACACACCTGCAAAACAGGCCATGACCATCACTGTTATGTCACTCAAACCCTCCCAAACCACAACATGACATGGCAAGCAATAGCCATACACCAACACAGTACCAATAAGAGACACATTGCCATGTGAAAAATGTAAATTGGCATCAGACAATGATGCCTGACATGGAATCAGATGAAATGACTGACCAACAACCTCCCACCCAAAATAAGTCATTCCCAAATGCATCACAAAAGTAGTAGCCGCAACATAACAAAGAATGCCTGTCTACATGCACATTGTGCATTGCAAAATCAACACTGCAGCTTCTGTGTGCTGTGTCCAACTCCTGCAACACACTGCTCAGTGCACAGCACAGTGAACAGCCATTGTGTGTGATGCACACCCTGAGCATCACATCTAAGCGACAAACCACATTAAAAAGCAAAATAGGCATCTACAGGATCCATAATTGGTCACAGAACATGTGCTGCAGGGACACAGTGGGCAGCAGAAGGCAAACAGAGTGTACATGTGGATATCGAGGGGTGGTTGTACATGTAGTGCATCATAGTGCGAGTGTGCGGGTCAGCAAGGACATGCACTCAACATATGCATGTGCAATCAATTGACCATCAGTGTCCTCTACACATCACATGTGAACATTCACCATGTGTACACCCCAGCATGTCAAACCAAAACTATCTCCTCAAGCCTGAAAGGTAAATACAACACATGAACATACATTGATCAGCAGAACACATCATGTACATAGGATACCACAATTACAATGTCATGGTTCCCATCACACTGCAGGGCAAGGCAACTATCAACAACAAAACACCCCCCCCCTCACAAATGACCATGACCCACTGAACAACTGCACCTGGGTCATGGAGCCTTCAACCCTCAATTTCACCTGGCCACAGGATCACCCTTCCCCTTCGTCACCATCTCCCACCTTGTGTGTTAAAAGTTGCCTGCACCCTCAGAGTCCACCTTCATTTGCAAAGACACAAAATCCAAGGCAGAAAAACGAACCAGAACAGCCTCCAGTAGATGACTTGAAGTAGCAGTACCTCACAAAGTCCAAGTACTACCACAATGATGTAACAACCAAGGTAGCACAGTAAAACAATGTCACAACAGGATGTGAACCATGTGTGGTACATAACATAGAATGATGCACCACAAACGGATGTGTACTTTCACAGCTCCCGTGTACAGGCGCAGGAGTGGCACGAAACAACCAACCCCACCGTTGCCTGGGTGCCTGCAAGGTCAAACTCACACAGGCCTCTGAGACCCTGGTGGGGAAGGAGGGTCAGGGATATGCAGTTGGGACAGCCGTTGGCATACTGGATAACGGGAATGAGGGGCAGGAGAGGGGAGTAGGAATGACACGTGAAAGTAGGGAATGCACTAAAATGGAGTACTTGCATTAACACATACACAATCATAACAAACTTGTACATCATTGTCAGGGCCTTCCGGAGTCCAGGCGCACAAGTGGCACGAACCAACCACCCTCTCTAGGGTTTTGGCGCCTGCAAGCTTGGGGCTTACACAGGCATCCGCAACCCCAGCGGGGAAAGAGGGTTAGGGAACATTGGTTGGATAGGCACGGGAAGCAGGAACACCGGGTAGAGGGTACAGGGTTTAGAATTGGATAGGTCTCGGGGTGATTATGGAAAAGAAAACATACCAAATTGAATTACACATTCATCCATGCATCAGTGCACCCCCAGCAAGCCTATGTCGAGCAGTTTGAAAGAAAAACAACAAGACACTCAGCTCTGGTTTTGAGTGCTGGCCTCCTGCCTGCGCACTGTCAGGTCCGGTTACAGGAGCACTTCAATGCTGCAAAGAGAGCCACAGTTAATAATCTGTGCATGCCCATAACACACAAACACACCACAAAATATGCCCCATAGCAACAAACTACTCTACAAACAGACAATCTGGTGTGGATGCTTCGTACCCATACGTAACATTCCCCCTGTGATGGTTCATACACAGTCAATGCAGTAAGTCTGGCGCCGGTGGGTGCGTGGCAAATGGAACACCAATGTGTCACGATTCAAACAACATGCAATGTTCCCTGGGTAAGCAGACAGACGCATATAGCAAGGTCTGACTTCAGAACAAGTCGTGTCCCACCATGACCGTAAAAAAATAGGCAGTGCATGTTTCAAAATGTACATGGAAATGAAATGCACTGCACCCGAGTATGTCCCTTGCTGTATGTCCCTGTGAGCTGCTCCTTTCCATGTCTCGTAAGGCAACATGGGTGATACAAGTGCCTCAATGGCCCATGGTGGACCAGAGGGTATGTGCCACTGCCCCTGCAGGTGCCCCAGACAACCTTACAATCAACTAGCCATCAGTCCACCAACACATCTGAGCTGTATTGCGTGCTTCAACACCAATATTCGTCCAAGCTCACCCTCAGTGCTGCTACTAAGCCTGCATGTGCAACTGGCCTGGTGGAAGCTTTGCTCTGTTGTGGCCCCCCTGTGCTGCTCACCTTGCCTGGAGTTCCTTGGAACACGTCAGCAGTTCTAGGATGTATGTCTGCAATCCCTGTGCCTCTGCTTGCGCACACATGTGCATGTGGGCACCAACAAACGTGTCCAGAATCCAGACGTCCAATGGGCCATGTCTGCTGGCAAAGGTGGTCTGGAGGCTCATTCCCCTGCAGAAAGGGCATGAAACACATGATTAATGCTTTAGAGTCATCTGTGTGTGTCTCTTCAGGCATCTCATTACTGGACCATGTCAGAGACGTACATCAGAAATCACACAATCAGTCCGTCTTTCACATCCAAAGTGTGGAACACACTATCTACGGCATGAATTTCAACAAGCACGTGTACAGTAAAGATAAGAAACATACTACACAATGCATAGCAATGAATGTACACATTAATCATGAAACACCCCATCTAGCAAAAGCAGAACAGTGGTCAATAACACTGCAATCATCCCCACTAGGGGTGTTAACACAAGTTACACAGCACCAGACATGCCACAGATATGACAGTCCAAAGCCCTTGTGTAATAGGCTGTTACACCGAACCATCCTTGCGAGACCACGGATAAGGGAGGCAGGAGTGGCATATGTGAGTCAAGGACCCCAAGCAGCAAACACATACACAAGACAAGCCTGAAGGGCCCAGCTGGAACAGACAGTGGATGCTTTCAAAAGCCACAAAGCACCGGACCGTCACATGAAAGCACAATAGACAAGCAATTTTAAACTATATTAATTAATTACACTAACTATGAAAAACCTACATTACCTAATTAAACTAACTATCAAACAGAAACTTAACTAACTAAACTAAAAGAAAAATCAAAAATGGCCACATATGACCCGGGGGGGAGGGGAGGCACCCAGGAGGGGGGAGGTAAAGGGTGCTGCTCAACACCCACATGCGATGATGCTGAGCCAAAAAAAAAACCTCCATGGGCTCAACGCCTGCAAGCCTGACCTATGTGGGAGATAGATGGTCGTCCGAGTCTGGCTCATCCTGCAAAGGAGGACGTGGCACAGTAGCCTGGCCATGCCTAGCCGCAGCTTGCCCCTCGACGGCAGCAAGTCTGCCGCATGGGTGAGCCTGGTTCTGTGTGGCGATGTGAGGTAGGTCTGTATGCAGAACCTCACGTGATACACGTGCTTCCTCCTGCAAGGTAGCACGTGTAACACGGAGTTCCTCCTACAAGGTAGCACGTGCAACACGGAGTTCCTCCTGCAATTCCTGGCTGGACAACCGCTGCACCTCCCGGCAAGCCTGTAGCTCAGCCGAGATGGTACGCTCAATCTGTGCAAACCTCTCCTCTGCCCGCTGCCTCTGGGACATCAGAAGGACACCCAGAGTGGATTTGAGGGAAGCCTCCCTCAGGGCATCCATGTGCGCCTCTGCGTGAGCAGCAATTGCTTGACGCAGAGACAACATTTCAGCCTGGCGTGCCGTGTCTGATGCCGACATGCCCAGCCTGAGCGAGCGGGCCGTGGACCTTGCCGCCTGCTGCTGGAGAAGCACCTGCCTAGCAGGGGGGAGCACAGATCGGGCCACACGCTCCATGCTCTCAGCAATGTTCTCCATTGCTGCCCCCTGCCGTTCTGAATTGGCAGTCATGTCTTGCTCCCACTCAGTATACTGCGGTTGCGCGCGGCGACCGCGTTGCTGGGCTTGACTCCTGCGGGACCCAAGGACCGGGTGTCCTCGCTGTGTTGGCACCGCCCCCGGCTGCACGACTACATGCCCCCGTCGACGTGATGTCCCAGGCACATCAGTGACTGGTGTGGAGGGTGACCCTGCATCCCGATCCACCACGGGAGGAGGAACCAAGACTGTCTGACCCCTCAGTGCAGGTGTTGCGGACAGAGGAGTGTCCACATCAGAATCACTCACCCCTGACACATGGACTTGATGCTCATCCAACTCGACATGGACGTCAGAGTCGTCATCAGGGCTGGACTCATAGGCAGCCAGAGACAAGATGGACTGTAGCACTTGGGGATTTTCGTGGCCTACCACCCCACGACCCCCACTTGTGCCGGATTGATGTAGTGGTAACAACCCTGTGTCTGGCATGGCAACACCATCCTCCGCCACCATTGCGTCATCACCTGAAAAATATAGAGAGAAAAGGTCACTACATATGTCAGAAGCACACAACACACACACACCGACAACAAACACATCAGGCAGACATGTGACACACAAAATAGAACCTGGCATGCATGCTGGGTCAACTTTGAATTGCTTCTGTGATCAGACCTCTTGAAAGGTGGCAGTTTGCATAGAAGTGGGTCTATGCAGTGCGGCAAATGTGTATGTCACTCACTACCTACATGTACAAGGACTCCATGGTGTGTGTCAGGAAATATGAAGGCAGTGCAAGGTCAAATTCAGGCATCACGTGCACTGTGCATTCAATGGGTAGCATATCTACAAGCAAAGCACCCCTCAACCCAAGTACAAAAGCAGGGATGCCTAGCATGGTATCAAAAGGCTGACCATAGACCTGTGTATTGACAGGCAGTGTTGACTGGCATCAACAGCGTAATGTGATTCAAGTGACAACACTGCACATGATGATGGGACAGTAAGCAGGACACATGATGAAAACTCTGGAGGCCACCCACATGTGAAGAAGACACTACACCAGTTGGACAGAGTCATTGGCCATTAAACAGGCTGAGGCCTGTGACCCACACAAATTTATCAGACCCTAAACATGTGTGCAATGCAGTACTGAGCCACAGTTGACATGGGAAGGCTGATGAGATGCCATGCAATGTATATCACCCAGGACTTGTATTACAGCGATCATCCAGTCAAGGACACATAGGGGCATGCGTGCAATGCACATGGAGCATGAATGAGCACTCATGTCCCTGCGGGGCATCTGACCTATGCACAGTACAAGTGAGATACCATGCATCAAGTACTAAGGCTGTACCACACAGCATATGTCTGGCAGATTGTACGCTGGAAGTTGGCATGTACACAGGACGCATGAACAGGAAAGTACACAATGGCAAGATTGAAGCAGACCAGTGCAAAGGTGGAACTGGGGTGCAGAGTGGCGGAGGAGGGGCAAGGGAGCATGCCTACATGGAGTACCCGCATGCAGGCAGAGGACACATGCACGTCAGTCATGCTATGACATTGTGCCTGGGCTGAGAGGAAGGTCACCCCACGCCACATGCAGAAGGGCCAGTGAGCTGGAACATGGACCAGAGGGGTATACTGGTAACCAGCATGTGAGTAGGGTGCAATAGTGGTGATGTGGACATTCCCCGTCTGCTCCACATGTCCACCATCCAGCAGAGCAGACATGCATCACGGAAGCATTGCATTACTTGCACATCAGAACCATGTACACGTCACATGTAGTGGCAATCATGCACAACACATCCCACAAGTAAAACGCACACGTCCTCAACAAACACGCATCAACACTCAATGGACTGGGCATCAAAGTCCAGCATCTCTCCCACTCCTTCGACCGATTCAGGTGGTATAAACTCCACAACGAGTGACTCATGCGGAGTGAGCTCTTCCTCCTCTGGTGCAGGCCCACCGCCAGTCACCAGAGTCAAGTTGTAATTTGAGGCATGCTTAGCCTTAGCGCTGCGTTTGAGGTCATTCCAACACGTTTTGCACTCTTGCGCCGTGCGCACCTCATGACCGAATGAACTGACATGTTCCGCAACTTGCTTCCAGTGGGAGTCACGGTGGGCAGCCGTAGTCTGACTATTGGCACCCACTACCATGTCACGGCTGTGGCCCCGCACGGAGTCCACGAGGAAGTCCAGTTCCTGCTTGCAGAAAGGCTTCTTCCTCGACGTGCAGGAGGTCGTGGCTGTGTGTGGGGTCCCAGCCTGTGCTGCAGGTGCAACCTTCCTCCTCTTGGACTGTGGCGCAGACCCTGGCTGCCTAATGCCGCCCTGACCAGTATGGCCAGTGGGTTCGGTGGATTGAGCAAAGGCCTGACTTGTGTCAGTGGCAGCTGGATGCCCTCTAATGGACCCTGCGCAGCAACATCCACTGTGGCAGGGTCATTCACCGCAACGGTCCTGGTTGGCAGACTCACAACCGGGGTGTTGTTGGGTGCATCTGCCCCTGCACTTGCCAACACCCGGCTGTTCGGGGCAGCAGATGACATAACTGCCCCAGGGACACGTGTCTTGGTCAGAGCAGCCCTACATGCCCCTACGGTTTCCTTCCTGGCCTGTTGTAAATCTTCCAAGGGCTCCTCAAGTGCCAACGCAGCCTGCGCTGGCAGACCCTGAGCCTGGGTGGTGGTGTCCACAGCTGCACCTGCAGCTACCACTACCCTTGGGCCCGTGGCAGTAGATGGAACGGACTGCCGGGTCACACGGGCGCCAGTGCCAGATGCAGAAGCTGCATCTCCCGGAACCACAGGGGGTGGTGGCATGACTGCACCGACACATGGCACAACATTGTGCTCAAGTGGCGCACCCCTGCCTCTTCCCCCTCTGTGGCCGCCCTGGACACTCTGGAGTCCCCCCACTCCCTGGTCACCATGGCCACGTTCCCGACCACGCCCGCCACGACGAGTACGCCCAGCTGAGGCGCCCCTCACCTTTGCTGGCCTCCCAACCATGGCACAGATGGAGTAGTGCCAGCACAGATGGAGTAGTGCCAATGGGAGGTGTACAGCACAATTGACCTGGGCAATTGGGGTGAAGGGGGTGGGAAGCAAGATGTTAACAGCCCCCCTGCACCTGCAAGGCTGTATGTGACCCCGGTGATGTAATGACGGGTCAAGCAATGCTCAGGCACCCCAAAACTGCAGTAAAACCGTGCACGCAACCCTGCAGCCTACGTGTGTGGAATCAACCTCCCGCAGTACGTGGTGGCACCCAGTAACATGAATAACGCGTATGCGTGGGACACGCAGGCTACTATGACCTCGAAAATGGGTGCGATACACAGGGGCACCTGCAGTGGGAAAAATAGCGTGTGCGACTCACAGTCTGACTAGCGCGATGCAGAAAAACACGCGTAGCCAATACCCCCGCCAAAAGAAGAGATACGTCCTTGATAGCTGTGAAGTTGTGATGGCGCGCAAATCAACAGGAAGCAGCAACACACGTCGGTCTCCACGAAAGGCACGTACAGCGAACTGCTGCCCCCGCTCACCTTTAACCCGTGCTGAGGGAAACGCCCGCGCGCGTCACGTCACTTACGCGCATGGGCCCTTTCCTCGGATTACACGCATTCACATGCAGACGTGCAGTTTTTTCATGCGCGCTGAACCACTATGCTAACGTCATGAGGGAAACGCCTGCGCACGCTCGCGTGCGTCATGTCACAGAGGCGCTTACGCTTGAAGGGCCTTTGGTCCAATGAAAGCGCGTACGAGTGCTGATGTGCTTATGCGCTAGGGGCCTTTCCTCGAATCACACGCTGACATGCACATTTTTCACGTGCCAAATCACTCCGTATCAAGCTGGCCACGCGTTCACACACGAAGACCACGCTCCTGCCCAAAAGGCCGAATCACTGCCCCCCAGAGCCCCGAGCACGCTCCCACCTGCCATCTGCTGTTGCCTGACTGCCCGCTGCCCACGTGCCCTGCTATTTGCTGCCTGCACATCAGCCTGGGGTGCAGTTGCTGTGACCACCCCTGCTGGAACAGAAGACTCCCGACTGGGATACCATCGCTCCACAGCCCAGCCCCAGGACCCAATTGCCCACCCACTCCTGCCTCTGGGGTTGCCATGTCGGGCACTACACCATCTGGCACCACTGGCAACCCCCAGCTAGAGAGGCAGAGGGCCACCAGCTTCACTGCCACCGAAGTTGGTGTCCTGGTGGAGCAAGTCCTGGGCAGTATGATGCCCTCTTCGGAAGTTTGCGTGCCGACAAGGAAGGACGGACTCAGATCTGGACGGACATCGTGACTGCCATCAACGCAGAGGGGGTGGCAGTCCACGACTTCCAACATGTCAAGAAGCGCTGGGAGGACTTCAGGCCCAGGACCCTCAACAAGGCCCGGCGCCTCTTGAAGGCAGCGGATGCTAAGGGGCGCCGAGGCCACCTGTCGGAACATCAGATGAGGGTCCTGGAACGCATATGCCCAGCGCTCCACATCCAGGTCCTTGAGAGGCAGACCCGTCTGGAGTCGAGCGGTAAGTGTACATGCATACTGATTGGAATCTTTGCGTGTGGTGGTGTGCCAGTAGTGTGCAGGTTGTACATGTGTTTTTCTAGGGCCATGTATGGATGTGTATGTACAGGGCTGTGAGGCAGACACATGCAAGTCCTTTCATGTTTGAGACACATGGATGGTGTATGTGTGGGTAAGCATGCAAGCCAAATGCAGATGTGTGAGCACACATGTTTGGATTACTGTGTATGTCAGTTGGCATGGTTGTGGTGTCACACATGGATGTTGGTTCCAGCTGCATGTATCTGCACCGTGTACATGTGCATGTGTGTCTATTTGACAAGGGTGCAACAGTGATGCAACATGGATGCATTGACACTGATATGTGGAAGACTGATTGGCAGATGTCACATGGATGCCGATCTCAACACTGCGACAGTTGGCAGAGGTGTACACATGCATGTAAGTGTGGTGGCGTGTGTGCATGTGTAGTGCACTCCATGTGTTTCATGTGATGTCTGGCTCACCTTTGGCTGCTCATGCTGTTGTATGTGTATGGATGGTGCTGGCTGTTGCAATATGGCTGTGGAATAGCTCATGTGTGTGAGTCAAAATGACATGTGTGTTCGGGATTGTGATCCCATGTCTGAAGTTTGACAATGCCTCTCATGTACAACTGTCATGTGTGTATGAGTCCATTGTACAGTGCCCTGATGCCTGTGTTTTATTTCTCCCTGTCTGCAGCGTCAAGTGATGAAGAGGGCAGAGAAGGTGCTGTGTAGCACAGCAGCAGGGATCGCACCGCCAGCCGGAGGCGCAAGGCCCGCCTCCCCTCCCAGGTTGTCATCTCGTCGGGGAGTGAGGAGTCCGGTGCTGCGCCCCAGGCCGCAGCTGCCGAGGGGAGGTCCAAGAGGCGGAGTTGGACTCCTCGGCAGCAGAAGGGGCAGCTGAGACCCCACAGGGCCCAACGGAGGAAGATGGCATGGAGTCATCCAGGTTGGTGGGGGGTTTGGTGGAGGAGGAGGCCGTGCAAGGGACAGAGACGGGGTCTGGAGGTGGGGATTCCACTGGTGCTAGTGGTGCAGTACAGGACCAGGGACAGGAGGCAGCACAGGCCGCTGCGAGGTGCCTGTGTGCAATCCTGTCCCTGATCCTGTCACTGCATCATCTTGCACCAGCAGGGATGCCTACGTCCAGACCCGTTCTCAGGGAGGGGATTGGCTTACACCAACTGGCCTTCCTCTCCCTGCGGATGTGGCTATCCGGCACCAGGTTCAGCCTGTCCTGGGTGGGGTGGCGTTGCGTCAACGTGCCATGCGAGGTGACCTGCATTCTTTTCATGAGGAGACTGCACGTCTTCTCGCATGGCTCGTTCACCGCGGTGACCCGCTGGGACAGCTCACCATGGCCGGATTCCTCCGTTTCCTGGACCTTGTTCTGACCCCCTCCTCAACTGAACCCCCTACACCCCAGTCGTCCTCCATGCCATCTTCCCACCCATGTATCACCTGGCTGCCCTGTGGAGCTGCCTCTGACCCTGCGGCCAGGCTGGTGGACAACAGATCCCTGCCACAGTCGGGAGTCGGACATCCAGCAGGGGTGGCCACCTCCACAACTGCACCCCAGCTGGAGGAGGATGTGCAGGCAGCAGGAGCCAGGGCACAGGCAGCGGCACAGCAGCAGCAGCAACAAGGTGGGAGCCATGATGGCTCGGGGACTTCATCATTGAGGGGCAGGCAATGGCCGGAGGGCAGGAGGAACCTGGATGGGAAGTGTCTTCCGTGTGGCAGCGGTTGGGCCATGCAATAGATGCGGAGCGGCAGCGGGCGGAAGAGGCATGGCTCACGATGGTCAGGGCGGAGAACTCCATGCGTAGGGCCCTGAGGCGGGCCGAGTGCCTCCAGGCCATTCGCAGGGACCTGGAATTCCAGATGTCATCGTCCCTGCAAACTCTCGGGGCCATGGAAGAGGACCGCCTCCGGGACATCGAGCAGGAGTTCGATGATGCCCTGTCCCGGGGCATCAACATGTGAGCCGTTGGACTTGCCCGCTGCCCTTGTAAATAGTTGGATAGTATTAGGTTTCCTTTGGTTTTTTCTTTATTTTGGACCTTTTGGACAATGGACCACATTTTTTTATATAGTTTTTTTTATTAGGTAGGAGTTTTTCATAGGTTTCATTTCTTCAGTTGGGATCATGGACCCTGGATTGTTCATCTGTATATAGTTAACTGTTGGATTCTACTTTTTTGTTTGGATTTCCCCATGGAGCAATGGTTTTCACTTTTGTTTTGCCCTTGGATTTCATTTTTGGAACTGTGACTTTGGACACCTTTCCTTTGGATTATGATTTGTTGTTTTTCATTATTTTACAGACATGCAGCTTTTCTTTTTCATTTCCATTGTCGTTTGTTTGATTTTAATTCCATTCATGTTGCTTTTAATACATTTTTTTCTTCCAACTTCGATGTGTGGTATTATCTCATTGGTTTCATGCATGTCATGATATGGGTTTTGACATTCACTTGCACCCATTGTGTGTGTGTGACGGACATGTGTTCATTTAGATACAATACTTGGGTGGGTGTTTGGCATGTGGAGGCTGGCCATAAGGGCCAGGGATCTAGATTGTGATGACGTGTTGGCTGGGGGACATGTGTCGGGGCCTGCTGGCAGGAGCCCTGCACTGCTTGGGGGGTGGAGGTGCAAGGGACATGAGTGGGGGCCTGCTGGCAGGTACCCTGCACTGCTGGGGGGTGGGGGTGAAGGGGACATGAGTGGGGGCCTGCTTCCAGGTGCCCTGCACTGCTGGGGGGTGGGGGTGCAAGGGGACATGAGTGGGGGCCTGCTGGCAGGTGTCCTGCACTGCTTGGGGGGTGGGGGTGCAAGGGGACATGAGTGGGGGCCTGCTGGCAGGTGCTCTGCACTGCTTGGGGTGTGTGGTTACAGGGGACATGAGTGGGGGCCTGCTGGCAGGTGCCCTGCACTGCTTGGGGGGTGGGGGTGCAAGGTGACATGAGTGGGGGCCTGCTGGCAGGTGCCCTGCACTGCTGGGGGGTGGGGGAGCAAGGGGACATGAGTGGGGGCCTACAGGCAGGTGCCCTGCACTGCTTGGGGGGTGGGGGTGCAGGGGGACATGAGTTGGTGATCAGTGGTGCAAGCGGACAGGTGGCTTGTCTGTGGTGCATGGCCATGGTGGATGGCCTGCCTGCAGGACATGACCAGGGGTGTGGGGTAGTCCCCTGTGGTGTGGTCTGCCTGCAGGGGCCGTGTAGGGTGTAGAGGGAACACCTGGGAGAACCCACACTGTCAATTCACGTGTAGGATTCCCTGCGCACCCCCGAAATTCACGTACCCCGCTCTGACAGCTAAATCGCGTGTGAAACTTCCCACAAACCCCTTAAATACACGTACCCCACTCGCACAGGGCCTATCGCGGGTGAAACTTCACGCGAACCCCAGGAATGTTGGCCCTGTGCTAGTTAGCGGGGTATGTGTAGGTCTGGGGTACAGCGTGAAGTTTTACACGTGAAAGGGCCCTGTTGAGCGGAGTATGTGTATTCCTGGGGTTCGCATGCAGTTTCACCCGCGTTTTCAGCAGGGTACGTGTATTACGGGGTTCGCGTGCAGTTTCACCCGCGTTTTCAGCAGGATACGTGTATTCCTGGGGTCGCGTGCAGTTTCGCCCGCGTTTTCAGCAGGGTATGTGTATTCCTGGGGTTTGCGTGCCGTTTCACCGGCGTTTTCAGCAGGGTACGTGTATTACGGGGTTCGCGTGCAGTTTCACCCACGTTTTCAGCAGGGTACGTGTATTCCTGGGGTTCGCGTGCAGTTTCACCCGCGTTTTCAGCAGGGTACGTGTATTCCTGGGGTTCGCGTGCAGTTTCACCCCTGTTTTCAGCAGGGTACGTGTATTACGGGGTTCGCGTGCAGTTTCACCCGCTTTTTCAGCAGGCTACGTGTATTCCTGGGGTTCGCGTCCAGTTTCACCCACGTTTTCAGCAGGGTACGTGTATTCCTGGTGTTCGCATCCAGTTTCACCCGCGTTTTCAGCAGGGTACGTGTATTACAGGGTTCGCGTGAAGTTTCACACGCGAAAGGGCCCTGGTCGAGGGAGTACGTGAATTTCAGGGGTGCGCGACAAGTTTTACACCCGAAAGGGCAACGCCCGTGCACAATACGTCACAGACACGCTTACGCGCTAAGGGTCTTTGGTCCAATGATATCGCGTACGTGTGCTGACGCACTTACGCACTAAGGGCCTTTGGTCCAATGATATCGCGTACGTGTGGTGACGCGCTTACGCGCTAAGGGCCTTTCCTCGAATTACACGCTGACGTGCAAGATTTTCACGTGCCAAATCACTCCGTATCAAGCTGCCCACGCGTACACACACGGAAGACCACGCTCCTGCCCAGAAGGCCATTTTCCTGCCCCCCAGAGCCCCGAGCACGCTCCCACCAGCCATCTGCTGCTGCCTGTCTGCCTGCTGCCCACGTGCCCTGCTATTTGGTGCCTGCACGTCAGCCATCTAAAAGGGTCCAGTTGCTGTGTCCACCCCTGCGGGAATAGAAGACTCCCAACTGGGATTCCATCGCTCCACAGCCCAGCCCCAGGACCCAGTTGCCCACCCACTCCTGTCTCTGGGGTTGCCATGTCGGGCACTACACCATCTTGCACCACTGGCAACCCCCAGCCAGAGAGGCAGAGGGCCACCAGCTTCACTGCCACCGAAGTTGGTGTCCTGGTGGAGCATGTCCTGGGGCATTATGATGCCCTCTTCGGAAAATCACGCGCCAACAAGGAAGGACGGGAGAGGATCTGGGACGATGTAGTGGTTGCCATCAACGCGGAGGGGGTGGCAACCCGCGACATCAAGCACGTCAAGAAGCGCTGGGAGGACTTCAGGTCCAGGACCCTCCACAAGGCCCGGTGCCTCGCAGAGGGGGGCCGGGCATGCCTGAGTGCCATCCAGATGAGGGTCCTGGAACGTGTAGGCCCAGCGCTCCACGCCCAGATCCTTGTGAGGCAGACCCGTCTGGAGTTGAGCAGTGAGTGGCCAAGCATTGCTTTGTGAGACAGGGCATGTTGCAGTGTGCTGGTAGTCTGATGCTTGCCTGTATGTGTGACATAGGCCATGTATGGATGTGTGTGTGTGCAGGGACATCATGGTCATGCATGTGAGACCAGTTATGTGTGAGCCACATGGTTGGTGCATGTGTTTTAAAGCAACATTTGGAGCTCTATGTGGAATGCACACATGAATGCATGGCTGTCTCTGTTCCTGGACATGGAGGGGGGGTGAGGAATGGGTGCTGATGTCATGTACATGTATGGTGCACATGTGTGTGTGTGTGCCTGAGAAGTGTGTGTGTTACTTTGAAACGCCATGGATGCATGTGACTTTGAAGGCAACATCTTGGTTTACAGGGGCCCTTCTACATGGATGTTGATATTGATTGCAGGCGCCCGGACTGTTTCTGCATGTGTGTTGTGTGCATTCACCCATGTGTTGTGGAATGACAGGATGGAAGTGACATTTGACAGTGCCACTCATGTGCTATTGCTTCCTGTCTAGGGTATTTTGTACTGTGCCCTGATGCTTGTGTTCTATGTCTCCCTCTATGCAGCGTCAAGTGAAGAAGAGGGCGGAGACGGCACTGTGGAGCCAAGCGGCGGGGATGCCGCCACTGGGTGGCGACGCAAGGCCCAGCCACCCTCCCAGGAATTACCATCATCCGGGAGCGAGGGGGCTGGTGCTGCGTCTGCCTCAACGGCTGTGGCGAAAGGGCCGGGTGAGCCCCCACAGGGGCTTCCAATGGCAGAAGACGGTGTGGAGACATCCAGGTTGGTGGTCTCCACAGAGGAGGAGGAGCCCGCTACTGAGCCGCACATGGGGCCTGGTGGGGGTAGTACCACTGGTGCAAGTGGTGCAGTCCAGGGCCGGGGTCAGGAGGCAGCACAGGTCACCGCGGAGGGGCCTGTGCATGTCGCTGTCCTTGACCCTGTGACTGCACCATCATGCACCAGCAGGGAGGCCCCGTCCCAGGCCCGTCTGCAGGTAGGGGAGAGTGCCATATCCCCTGCCTCTCCACTACCTGCGGACGAGGGGTCCCGCGACCGTATGGGATCCATCCTGGTGGGTGTCGCGTTGCGCACGCGTGTCATTCGTGATGACGTGCGTTCTTCCTGGGCGGAGAACGCACGCCATCACGAAGAGCAGCGTCGTGACGTCGCACTGCTGGGAGTAGCCCTGGTCGGAGGGTTCCTACATGTGACACACACTCTGGCGGACCTCTCCTCCTCTGTGGGGGCTATGCGCCAGTCGTTCTCCACATCGTCTTCCGGCCCAGATTCCACCAGGGCCCCCTGTGGACCTGGCCTGACCAACACAGCCAGCTTGGTGCAGATCCCATCCCTGCCATAGTCGGGAGTTGGTGGTCCAGCAGGGGTGGACACCACAACTGGAGACCAGCAGATGGAGGATGTGCAGGCACCATCGGACAGGGCACATGGACAGCAGCAGCAGCAGCAGGAGCAGGCTGTAGGTGGGAGCAATGATGGCTCGGGGCCATCAACATCGGAGGGGCAGGCATCAGCCGGAGGGCAGGAGGACCCTGGATGGGAAGTGTCTTCCGTGTGGCAGCGGTTGGGACATGCAATAGATGCGGAGCGGCAGCGGGGGGAAGAGGCGCGGCTCACAATGCTCAGGGAGGAGAACTCCATGCGTAGGGCGCTGAGGCGGGCGGAGTGCCTCGAGGCCATTCGCAGGGACCTGGAGTTCCAGATGTCGTCGTCCCTGCGAACCCTCGGGGCCATGGAAGAGGACCGCCTCTGGGACATCGAGCAGGAGTTCGATGATGCCCTTGCCCGGGACATCAACATGTGAGTCGTTGGACTTGCCCGCTGCCCTTGTAAATAGTTATTTGGTTAGTATTAGGTTTCCTTTGGTTTTTTCTTTATTTTGACCTTTAGGACAATGGACCACATTTTTGTATATAATTTTTTTATTAGGTAGGAGTTTTTGATAGGTTTCATTTCTTCAGTTGGGATCATGGACCCTGGATTGTTCATCTGTATATAGTTCACTGTTGGATTCTACTTTTTTGTTTGGATTTCCCCATGGAGCAATGGTTTTCACTTTTGTTTTGCCCTTGCCATTGTCGTTTGTTTGATTTTAATTCCATTCATGTTGCTTTTAATACATTTTTTTCATCCAACTTCAATGTGTGGTATTATCTCATTGGTTTCATCCATGTCATGATGTGGGTTTTGACATTCACTTTCACCCATTGTGTGTGTGTGAGGGACATGTCTTCATTTACATACTTGCCATTGGGGTTGTGTCATGTAATTGGCATTTCTAGGTGGGTGGATGAAATACTTGGGTGGGTGTTTGGCATGTGGAGGCTGCCCATAAGGGCCAGGGATCGAGATTGTGATGACGTGTTGGCTGGGGGACATGTGTCGGGGCCTGTTGGCAGGTGCCCCGCACTGCTGGGGGGTGGGGGTGCAAGGGGACATTAGTGGGACATGCGTGGGTGCCTGCTGGCAGGTGCCCTGTACTGCTAGGGGGTGGGTGTGCAAGGGGACATGAGTGGGGGTCTGCTGGCAGGTGCCCCTCAGTGCTGGGGGGTGGAGATGCATGGGGACATGAGTGGGGGCCTGCTGGCAGGTGCCCCTCAGTGCAGGGGGTGCAAGGGGACATGAGTGGGGGCCTGCTGGCAGTTGCCCCTCAGTGCTGGGGGTGCAAGGGGACATGAGTGGGGGCCTGTTGGCAGGTGCCCCACACTGCTGGGGGGTGGGGGTGCAAAGGGACATGAGTGGGGGCCTGCTGGCAGGTGCCCTACACTGCTGGGGGGTGGGGGTGCAGGGGGACATGAGTGGGACATGAGTGGGTGTCTGCTGGCAGGTGCCCCGCACTGCTGGGGGGTGGGTGTGCAAGGGGACATGAGTGGGGGCCTGCTGGCAGGTGCCCTGCACTGCTAGGGGGTGGGGGTGCAGGGGGACATGAGTGGGGGCCTGCTGGCAGGTGCCCCACACTGCTGGGGGGTGGGGGTGCAAGGGGACATGAGTGGGGGCCTGCAGGCAGGTGCCCCTGACTGCTGGGGGGCGGGGGTGCTGGGGGACATGAATGGGGGCCTGCAGGCAGGTGCCCCGCAATGCTGGGGGGTGGGGGTGCAAGGGGGTAATGGGTTAGTGATCACTAGTGCAAGGTGACATGTCGCTTGGCTGGGGGGGCATGCCCATGGTTGATGGGCTGCCTGCGGGACATGCCCAGGGGTGCATGGTAGTCCCCTGTGGTGTGGTCTGCCTGCAGGGGCCGTGGAGGGTGTAGAGGGAACACCTGGGAGGATCCACACTGCCAATTCACGTGTAGGAATCCCTTGCACCCCCGAAATACACGTACCCCACTCACACAGGGACTATCGCGTGTGGAACTTCCCGCGCATCCCAGAAATATACGTACCCTGCTGAAATCGTGTGGTAAACTTGCCCCCACCCCAGAAATACACGTACCCTGCTGCTATCGCATGTGGAACTTCCCGCGCACCCCAGAAATACACATACCCTGCTGAAATCGCGTGTTAAACTTCCAGCGCACCCCAGAAATACATGTACCCTGCTAAAATCGCGTGTTAAACTTGCCCGCACCCCAGAAATACACGTACCCTGCTGAAATCGCGTGTGGAACTTCCCGCGCACCCCAGAAATACACATACCCTGCTGAAATTGCGTGTTCAACTTCCCCGCCCCAGAAATACACGTACCCTGCTGAAATCGCGTCTTAGACTTCCCTGCACCCCAGGAATACACGTACCCTGCTGAAATTGCGTGTTAAACTTGGCCGCACCCCAGAAATACACGTACCCTGCTGAAATCGCGGGTGAAACTTCCCGCAAACCCCAGGAATACACATTCCCCGCTTGCCGTGTGCTGTGTGGCGGCCCTGTATACTGGTCCAGGGTTAGCGCAGCCCTTTGCGCTGGATTGGGGATTTTGATGGCTTTTCCTTGCGCGAGGGGCGTTCTTGGGGCGTTGCTGGCGCTGCTGCAGGGTCGCTGCGCCACTCTGCGCCGCGGCTGCTTTTGGTGGCTAAAATCCATGAATACGCTGTGCGCCGAAATGGATTTTGGCGCATGTGGCTGGTGCAGACTATTGCATGCGAACACTGTGTGCCAGCCGCGTGCGCCACTTGTGCGCTTAATTCTATGAATTACCCCCTTTGTCTGGTGACCGAGAGCAAGGGCACAATATGCCTTGGACAAGGATACAGTGCTTTGAAACTACTATGGTGGTGATTCGGCCCAGTACAAAAGCAGAGAAAGAAAACATAACATATCTTTCCATTGCCATTTTCTTTCATTTTCACCGCCTACCAAAGGTAGCAACAGACTTGAACCCTGGCTACTGTAATTAGGTGATAAAACCTTCAGCCAAGCCAAGGCCTTTAAGAAGGGCAGTCTGACTATCATCTGCTGGTACAATGAGCCGCTAAAGGTGTTGTCACAATTAATAATGAATTGGTGATCTCACCACCTTTCACATTTAGGATGATACGTTTTCAAACATGATGTGATTCCAAAATGTACAAAAAGCACAAATTGAGGCTTTTTTGAAGATCATACCCTGACAACAAAATTACTCTGGAAGGCCTACAATTTTTAAAGGTTTGGGGAATTACTTTTGACATGTCAGCAAATACGAGAATAAATGGGGTCCCCAGGATCACACATTGGTCAAGAGGTGAAACTGGGATTTGCGCCCACTCTGCAATTTCTTTACTTTACCACATTGTTTTTCAAGCTCTTACCATGCACTAAAATAAGCCCATTTTATAGAACTGACTTGGAAAGTACACAAATCACATACGCCAACAGGTTAATTAAGAAAACGAACAATATAGAAACATATTGTATACATGAGAAAGCGCTTCGGATTAAGGTGCTATATAAATAACACATTATTATCATCTGCTGGCAAAGACCGGATGGTTCCACAGTCTTGAATTTGGACACCTAATAACCTCTCCAGACTAACAATTTATGCTAATCTTTGGAGGTGGCTGTCTAAGTTTTCCAACGCCCCATCTGAATAAACCAAATTCTAGACCGTCATCATACTGATGCTATGTTAGTTTTTAATAGCAATCACTATCTGGTGCAGGTTCACTGGTGATGAAGGCACTTGTTGTGCTACAAAGTACATATACATGTAGGTTAATCAAATTAAGACATAGGAAAGGCTGAGGTGGCCTTGCTGCATTTTGGTTTTGTAATCGATCACAGATCTCAGCAGTAAGTACTTGGCACACTGAGCTAACATCTGAACCATCACAACACTCACATTTATAAACATGCATTTCAACTTTGTCTATTGCCCATGATCAATATATTCCCCACAGAAAAGTGAGAATGCTGCAGGAGTTGTGCTGCAGTTAGCGTTCAAACTATGTATCCCACAAATGAACACAAAAAGCATTACAGGATGAATTTATCAGAACAGAATGTACTTGTCAACAACACACTGGCAATAGCTGTAGAACCACAGCAGAACACCATGAAATACTCTGACATGCTATTTAAGTTTGGTTAACAATGGGAAATGATTTTTGAACCCAGAGCAAGTCCCCCTTTTTCACTCCCATAAAGACTTCTCTGCTCATGACATGGCCATTTCTGCAGGACTTTTTCGGACCAGAAATAAACCAATCACGATCTGAAAATGACACCCCTTACTTTGATAATAGCCACAAGCTGGAGGTGAATCCTCGACTTTACCGTAAAAAATGTGCAGAATTACTGCATTACAATTACCGCCTGTAGTAATTCTGCCAAAACCCCCACAGTGTCCTATGGACTCCAAAAATGTATATTGCCACCCTCTTTCCCCCACTCGTAGTCCCATGGTAAACCCACAGGCCTGAGTGGCGTTAAACGTTAAACTATTTCGGCAGTAATTTGGCAGATTTACCACTGAATAACAGTGAAACTCATAATTAGGTCATTACGTATTTTTCTTCAAGTGCGTCTCCTAACAGCATCTGTCTTTTGACGGCATTTCTCATGGCTGTTGTCTTCTGGTGTTACCCGGTGCACCAGTCCCTTATGCTGCTGATGGTTTCACTCAATCATACACCAGGTGGAGAGGAAGTCTATCTGATTCTTCTTGCCTTGAAACATGGTGGCAAAGTCTATACCATCATAGAGGGCTTTATACAAGTTCTTGAACCCTCCAAGATCTCTTTCTGCTGTGTATGTGGCATATGTCACTTCTTCTAAAGTCGGAACAGACCCTAAATATTCCCTTTTAAGGTCGAAGTCTACATTCTTATCAATGCGATTCCTCCAGCACCATTGTAGAATGACCTACCAAACTGGGCAGGAGGGTATCAGAATTCTTTAAGGTACTCTCTTTTCTGCTACTTTCAGGGGATACAGCTTTGACATGAACCGTTCTGGTTCTTTCCATTCGTTAAACAATTCCTCTTTCATCCCTGGCAGAAGAGTCAACCCAGCTTTCAGGTTGGGTTGAAGTGTGGCGGGGGTACCGGCTAGCCATCCTATCCTCCATCTAAACTGCTTCTTCCACTGCAAACCACATACATTCTGTGGCATGTGCCTACACCCTGGCCACTGCCTCTTTGTCTAGATATTTTCCCTTCTGATCACCTGCGTGCAATGATTCTGAAGGTGATGATGCGAAGGGGTGAGGGGGAGTCCTTTTCCTGTTCTCGTTCTATCCCCTTCTTTAAGAGCCCTTTTGAATAGTTGGACAATTCTCATTTGAACCCCCTTGTATTTTTATGCCTCCTCCTTTATCATCTATATGAGGATGGAGGACTGTTGGGCTCAAAGTCCATTTCCACATGCCTTCTCTTTAATTTAACTCTCCCCTATGCACTCATTTCAATGCACTTGCTGGACTTGATTTGACAGAACATTGCCAGGAATGCTGCACTGCAGCAGAGTTCCTGGCATCCTTATATGCCAATGAATGTCACTACACAGCTTTACAACCCAGGTGGGCTGCCATGTTAGTGCTTCAGTTCCCTGGAGATTGTGCCAATACAATAACTTGCATGCCCTCCTCCTGTGGTGGCTAACACCAACCAGGTGCTGCTCAGGAATAGATCACTTTTCCGTCGCGGGCCAGTAGCTCATAACACGTTTCACCACTCCTTATTTCCTCAAGACTACGTGAGTCCATCCTGATTGATGCATGCATTGTTCATTCACGTGGCTGTCTGCATTGTGGCAACGCCCTCGGCTAGGAACCCTCGCTCAGACTGGGTTCCAAGAGGATTCTCCCACATTAACAAGTGTACAACATGTTTCCCCTCAAAACCCTGTAGATAGAGGATTTTGTTGCAGATGGTAGCTCAGCTGCCCCCTGTGACTGTCTGCCCATGAGGCAAAGTTAACTGTGGCATGTTGAGATTCTGGGAGTATCGTATTGCTGGGATGAGGGGTGAGTTCTTATCTTGGAATATGTTACCTCATAAGTGAATAGGGGTACAAGTAAGATGGATGTGGAGGTATTGTACCTGTAATTTAGCATATATGGCATGGTGCACAGTGCTACACATCCAGTGATGTGTCATCTTGGCAGAGTTACTTTGTGTGATGTTGCTTCAATGGTAATTTTTGGATTGATGGCAATATATTGATTTCGTTGCACATATTCCTTTGGGTGAAAGGTGGACTTGAATGCGCCAAAGAAGCCTCCAAAATCCTTCTCTATAGAAAGGGCACATAGCATTCCGCCGGGCTGATCTGGCATGCCCTCCCCCACGAGCAATAATCGCAACAATCATGAATTACAGGGATTGGGACGCTCTGGTGCAAATGACAAGGGTGATTAGCCCAAGTGTTGTAGAGTGTCTGTAGACCTTGGAACAACGTTGTGCTATCTGCAGTTGGTTTTCCCTTTTTTTAGGGGGGAAACGCTCACCCCTCCTGCCAACGCCCTCCTATATCATCTGGAGGAGGAGCGGAGTGGAGTGTGGTAGAGTGTCTGGTGTCTGCCGTCTGGAGTCTGGACCAGGCTTGGATACTGCGCCACGATGGAGGAAAACCCCCTCATATCACTGAACACCCCCATTAACTCCCGGATGGATCACATACCAACTGGATATGGTCTGGTGACCGGGGCAGAGGTCTTGAAGGCAAGTCCATCTCCATGCGAGGGATAAGCCCCTTTTGGACACCCAGGTGAGTGGTGTAAATGTGGGGGGGGCTGTTGTTAGGCACCCACCTTGAACAACTTGAAAAGCCCGAACAGACTTTTGAGGTGGAGGGAGAGGGAACAATTAATAAGAGCACAATTTTGACACCAGCTCGTAAAACTGGGAGAGACTCTGCACATGTCCTACCACCAGCCCCAAATCCCCCCTGGTACCAATGCCTTCTACACCCCATTGTGAGAGTGGTGCAAAATTCCTAAACAAGCATATATACATACACAAGAAAACCCTGCTTGACCCCAAATCTGCATCTCAAGATCAATGCCTTTCACTTGTACAGAGGACAAACTCTGAATCACTTTTTGAAGCCCCTCTGGCAGGGACAACACGGCTGATCACTCAGTTTTTTACTGCGGCCACGGTGCTAACATCGGCCTCAGAGACTGTCCTTCAACATCTTGATCTGCCACCTTGTAAAACTAAAAATCTGACACAGGGAGAGGAATCAAAAGCCTACGCTGACACTGTAGACATCCTGTCACTAAACATCAACCAGGGTAAAACCTTGTTATTCCCCTATGAATCATTGTTGCCTGTGGCTCAACATGGGTCTGCTCCCAGTCTACTTGCCTTGTCACAGGGGCCAAATTCTTTTCATTCCACATCTAACAAACAGAGATTAGCGCGGGAAAATGAGGCGCCACCAGACTCCTTGTTTAACGATCCCCCTGATCGTATTCTACTCGAAAATGAAATCCTATTAGAAGTGCTTACTACCACGCTCACCACCGCACATGAGACCGCATTGGGTGGAGCTTTTACATCATCTCCACCAGAGACAGATGCTAGCACTATCTGCAGGGGGGATAATAAGGGGAATGTGTTGTTGAAGATGCTTCCTTCCAACTTGACACAAAAAGATACGATGATTGATCAATCACTTAAAGCCTCTACTGCGACGGGGTTAGAGTTAAACTCAGAAAAGGTACGTTTAATAAAAGACATTGGGCCTCATTCCGAGGCTGGAGGTAAGGGTTAACGGTCACCGTTAATGGCAACGGTGACCGTTAACACTTACCACCATATTCCGAGTTCTCTTTTGCGGGTTGGCATTTAACGCCTGCTTTTAGCAGGCGTTAAAAATCCAACCCGCTAAGGGACCTTGGAGTAAATTACGGCACCGTAATTTACGGTGCCGTAATTTACTCCTTCCCCATTCCCATTGAGCCCTATGGGGGCAGGAATGGGGATGGGGAACCGGTATGGTGAATGGGGACTTACCGGTCCCTCCAACCTTGGAATGGACCGGTAATTACTCCATTCACCATGCCGGATATCCATGGAGTAAATAGCTCCATGGTTGCTTACCATGGTGCTCTTTACTCCATGGATAGCTCCAGCCTCGGAATGAGGCCCATTGCATCCATCTCACTATTAATTGAAAAACATCAACAAAAAGCTGCAAATTCGAGACCCAGTACAGTTATCTTGCCTAATGAGGCACACCAGTTGGCCCCGACAATGGAATCAATTCAGGGGCCTAGATCTGAAGCTGTCAGCATGAAGATCCAGCCCGGTAGAGCGTGAATCGTCTTCAGATTCTGATTCTGATTCCTCTTTGTATCGGATCAGCAAGAGCACCTGAGGACTTCGATAAATGTAAAGAAATGTAGTAAAAAAAAAGAAACTGGGAGCCACCAACAAGGATGACCTAAATCTCTTACAAACTTAATGTAGTCTGATGCCGACATTGACTATTGCACTTGCTCCCTTCATGAAACTTCATGAAGCAATTAATGACAGCTACACAGATCAAGCAACCTTACCGGCCAGGACGCACTCCAGGCTGATACATTTTAAAACGTTTGTCAACACCCTGGAAAGGCGTCTGGATAGAGAAGGTAGAGCTGATAGTCTCCTGCAAAAACTGCTGTGTGACCATATGGCAGAAGTTGGTGTGAATAAAAAACTACAATTAGAAGCAGCAAGAGAGATCTTAAAGTGGGGGAAAGAACCACCAAAAAGAATGTCGAAAGGACTCTCGAAAGAAACACAAACTCTAACCTTTGAGTCAAACCAAGGGGTGTTGAACGCCTCAGTGGTATATGGGGGGACCGGGAAAGCAAACACTACTAATCTACCCACAATTAGTGCGGTAAGGAAGAATATCACCCTAGATCCCAGTGCTCCTACCAGTCCAAACAGCACTGACATTACAACTAAGCCAGGACTGGGAAAAGGGGAACATGGGGCTGTTGTAGTGCTGGGGATGGATGAGATCAAGGTTATGGAGTGGATATCTATTGAAGAAGACCACAGAGATGCTGAAAATTATGAGATCTTTTACTCAAAAAATAAGAAAAATTGGATGGTCAGAGCCAAAGTATCTCCAGCAAAAGCGCCAAAAAAAAAAAAGAACATACCATCGAAAAAGCAAACCAAATCTAACGGTCCATGTGGATTCATCAGAAGTCTGAGAAATCTGGGGCAGAGACCGAAGACTATACTGTGCTATGACTGACAAAAAAGAAGAAAGCGATTGACCTTGCAGGGAAAGAGAGAAATTCAACATCACACTCTGTACTTCTGAGTGTAGGGACGACTGGCAATTTAAATGACTCCAATCAAAGCACAGAAGATTCCGAAATTGATCAGGAACTTCTGAACCTGTCGGTCTATGACTTGGAAGAAAACGACCAGGCGCCTCTTTTAACCATTCCATCACAAGACCAAGGCGCGATTAGGGAACTCCCGGCGCAGCCATATGAACGTGGGAAAGCTACGCAACTAACTCTCCCTCAATGCAAAGAGCCCAATGACTGGTTCATAACCTTTGAGGAGAAACATACTTTACTATAGGAGTGGTTAATGTAGAGAAGTTTGTTCCAGTGCCGCGCCAAACTCAGAACGCAACAAGAGAAACCTTGGGTGGGTTGAGAGATTTTCGTACATCCCACCTAGAAATATTCCAGCGGAAAGCCTTGTCTTCAGAAAAGAATTCTGCTGGCAAGCCACATAAATACCATCAGGATCGTAATTTAACAATTCAGCGATCCTACTGTGAAATCAGAAATGACTCACCAGGATTATTCTTGGAAAGAATGCTATCATTAAACGAAGACCTAAAGATGAATCGTACCAATATCGTAAATCTCCTCATTATATCCCATTGCTTAGATTAATTGAATCAAGTGATATAGGAGCTGTGGATTTTCCTATTCCTTTGAAATTTGACTTGGTCTGCCTGTATATCTATTAAAAAATGATCTACAATCTGCCATTGGATTCAGGCTAACAATTCTGTCCTCTGGGCTTTGACATAACAGGAAGCTTGTCCCCACGCAATGATTTATTAAAGCAGACTTGGGTCAGAAATCAACCTGCCGGTCCAAGTATGGAAGGAAAGGGAAAGATCTCAGGTGAACAAAATGAATGCCTGAGTAGGATTTGAGGAGACCAGATGCTTCCCACACTGAGGCCCAGGTACGAGCAGACCAAAGCCCTATTAACATTACATTCAATTCACAACCGGCATCAGAGAGGTCAATAACGATGCAAAGAAATTCAAGAGAAAATTAATTTAAAAATGAAAGTTGCGGATGGTTGGCGGGCACCTTGAATGCTAACCAAAGCCACTAGTGTGGGGAGTACCTCGTTAGAGAATGTGTAATGCTTGGATCGTGGAACACGAGGGGCTTCAGTCACTTATTGAACAAAAATGGAAATGACGTCTGGGAATATGACATCTTATGCCTCCAGTAGACCTGGCTATCGGTGGCCCCAGGAGTTGTGGACTTTAAGTTGCTAATAAACCCAGCTCTTAAGGGGGCAAAAGGGAGACCCTCAACAGACCTTTTGACATTGATTAAAAATATTTAGGATTTACAATTGTGGCTTCTTCCAACCTGAATCCGTACATTCAAGTAACAGTATTGGATTGGACAAAGTGGGGTCAATCACCCTGAGTATTATGATACTTATAAATATCTAATGGAATCCTACAGCATGGACTGAAAAGGGTTTTGTGGACATGGTCATGAAGGAGATCGATGATTGTGCCGTTATGTTTGTAGATCCAATGATCATAATATGTGGTGATTTTAATATGAATTGTCTGTTGGCAAAGAAGAATGCTGTAGCCTTGTGTAATGCATATGATCTGGGGCAGAGGGAAATCAAGGGCTGAGATTTGGCTGAAAGAAATGGCGGAAAGGAAATTTCATATGCTAAATGGTCATACTCCAGGGGATGTCTCGGGTGCCCCAATGTGGGGCAGAGGCAGTCAGTCTTCGCCTCTTGACTACTTCTTTGTCTCAGAATGTGTTGCTCCGATAGTTGAGAAACTGGAGGTGGTTGATATGAGACACAATAAATTGTAAGGTGGGTGCCCAGTGGCAAATTGACATAGAAATAACCCCGGGAAGAAATTGCCTGCAATTAAAACATGATGATGTGGCTCTATTATGTGAACGCTATACTACAGCTTTGAATTCTAAGAATGTGGGTTGTAACTATGTTCCTTTGTTGAGTGCCGATTGGGAATCCAAGGGGGGGACGAGGGAAACCACAATTCAAACCTAAACACAAATATGATGAAGAAACCCCTGCAAACAATCGTGAGCTGAGAAAGGATATTAAACAACTACATTGTGAAGGAAATTCTGATAGCTTAACCCTACTAAGAAAACAAAGGCACAAATATACAAACTAGTTGATATCACATAAGGTGATTGTGACACAAATGGATGCAGGAAGAATGTTGGGGGCTTTATCGAACAAAGATTCTCTGAGTCTGTGGTTTCTCCTAAATGAAATAGGGGGCCCGCAGAAGGCCCTCTTGAGTAGCGTTGTGAATGAGGAGGCTTGGCAATCCTTTTTGGAGCACTATATGTAAAGGAACCAAATTGAGATACTCTTGTCAGTCCACCAAAAATAAAGGAAGCTTGGGATTTGAGTATTCCAAAAGAAGAGATAATAGAGTTTATTAAAAAGGCTAGTAACTTTAGGGCTCCGGGCCCGGATGGCCTATCAAATTTTATGCTGAAACACGCTCCAGCAGAATGGGGGGAATTTTGCATGCACCTCTTTATGGAGATTATGACCCGAGGAGAGATCCCGGGATCTTGGAAAAAGTCTGTATTGATCCCAATATTGAAGAAGAGCGATCGGGCTGATCCTAAGAACTATTGCCCGATTGCCCTTCTGGATGTCCTGAGCAAAATATTTGCGTCCCTGATTCTGTGTCGATTGAAGAGATGGGTACTTGATTCTGGCAAATTTGATACAAGACAATCTAAATGTACCTTGTGTGTGGCAAATGAAGAGATTCACCAACGTTAGATATTTGGGTATCGACATTAATCCAAATATGTGCAATGCATAATGAGTGATAGAGTTAAAGTCAAAGCTAAAGAATTTCACAGCTCAGGGCAGGATGATCCATACACAATATGGTAATTTTTCCCTTATACCAACGTTTAGTTTTTACAAGCAGAAGGTTGTACCAATTCTTAGGTACAATGCAGAGGCCTCACTGTGCCTGCCTTGGGAAATCTGGTCACAACTTGAGGGATCTTTCTGGAGAGAAATTTGACATCTCCCAAGTCTGTACTGATGCCTATTATACGGCACGAGCTAGGTCTCCTGCCTCTGTACGCTATTGTGGTCTGGAACTCCCTGTCTTTGTATCGGAAGCTAACAATGAGAAATTCCCCGCACCAGTTCGACATCCTGAAAGAGAAAGAGGGTGTGAGGGTGGATTGGGCTTTGGACTTGCGGTCAAGGCGCTGTATCGACCTCCTCCAAAATGCAGTTATATCGCAGTACCTTTTAAAAGCTAATCCATTGGCAGCAAAAAAAAAGCTTTGACTCGGAGAATGGATTATGACCCATTCCGAAAAAACAAAGTTTGGTTTATATCCTTGCATATTAGCAGAACCCAAAGCATTAAACAGGGTCCTGAAATACCTGACCAGATTTCCAATTCACCACACTGTAACCTCTTCTTGAGATTTCACCTAAATTTTATTTCATACCAAAGAAGTCCTCATTGCTCGTAAACAGGTTACGCGAGATAAGATGGCATGCCGTTTGTGTAGTGGCCCTTCAGAAACGTTGGAACGTGTGATGTTATTTTGCCCCTTTGTAAAAGCCCTTAGAACAACCTACTTTGGAAATTTTGTTGGGGCATTTCAAACGAGGAACGCTGATGATTGGTGGCTGGAACTCAGTAAAGGTGAACATTTTCATCTGATATTTGCTTTTAAAAACATGCTTGGGAGAGATTTTCAACTTACCCCAGTGGGCTGATAACAACTTAGATGTTGAATGAGAGGATGCCTCATAAGGGGGCAGTTCTGGTAATAGTTGTTTAATTTACGCCTCTACATCTGGCGATTTGAGGGTGTCCTTTTATTCCTATTTTTAACGCTGCAAGGTTAATCTGTTTTTAGATTTTATTTTGAATTAACACAGGCTTTTTCTAAACCAATGCTTTGAAGTGTTATTTGGTGTGAATAATGTTTTAATATGGATTATTCTTTTTTGATTCTTTAAATGTATATTTTCCATACCAGTTTTTTTGTTCTCCACTTTTCTTTGTTATGCATGGTAATGTGTTTGAAATAAACCAAATGGCGAAATAAAAAATAAAAAAATAGCCCAATCACTTACAATGGTTGCAGATAGGGTTTTTTCCAAACTATACTAGGGAGATCCAGAAGGTCTGTCGATTCTTTGACTCAGTAAAGAAAAAAGCTGATCTTGCTGGCTGTTAAATGTGCCCTCTTCTTCCCTGCACAACTCAGGGTGTATCATGGTGGGACGGTTCACCTTTTTTGCAAACCCAAGAATGCATGGGCCTGGCACGAAACACAGATTTTACCCGCATCTAGGCCTAAGTCACACACGGAATGGCACGGGCAGAACTGGAGTTGGTGGCGTCCCCAGTACTGTTTGGGACACAACCCGCGGAGAAGCCCATAGGTTAGGAGGACGCGTTGGAAATAAATGGCAACGGCTGAGCTGGCTGCCAGAATGGTACCGACCCAGAGACACTCATTCCTTTTTAACGCTGGTGGTCTCTGTCTAGTGGCTTGCGTCAGGGGATCTGGGCTTGCGTCGGCTTCAATGATGGTCACCCCACACATGGTTGAAGAAGTTTTTCTGTATCCGGATGATGGAGGATTGGGGCACGAGGTGCTTCTAGTTCGGGAAAATGTACAGGGTGGGGGGATTGTTGGGGAAGCTTTTACAATGGTTACATTTGGGTTGGTTGCCTTGTTTGGTATATCCAAGGGAGGGGGCGGAGAGCACAGCCATTCTGGATCACTCGCGGTTGGGAGGGGGGAACCTATGCATTACCCGAATCTTGAAGCATATTCTCTGGTTTGATGACTCATGGAATGTGAATGGGTTGTGCTCCAGCATTAAGCGGAGCCTGGTTCTACAGTTCCTCAACAGGTACACATCAGGCTTTGCTCTCCTTTCTGAAACTCACCTGGTGAGAACGGAATGCAAGTTCTTCCAAAGATCTAATTACAGGTCTGCCTTTCATGTGGGTTTCTCGAGGGGGGCACAGGGAACACTAATACTGATACACAATAGGATTCCATTCCAGCTCATAGAAGTGCAGCCCAATCAGCATTGGCGCTTTGCTTTGCTTAAGGGAGAACTATTGGGGGTGACCTGGGACATAGTGGTGGTTTACGCACCTCCCTCTCTCACGCTTCAATTGCTGAATGAACTTCAGTCATTGATACTGCAGGACCAATGTGATATGTGGGTTGTGGGGGTGGGCTTTGATGAGGTCATGGACCTGAGATTGGATATGAACCACATGGGCACAATAAACCAAACTTTCCCCACAAAGTTGCAATCCTTTGCCGCAGCCACCGAATTGGTGGATACGTGGAGGTTGTTGCATGCATCAGACCAGGCGTACTCTTTTTTTCTCTGAGTTACATGCCTCAATGTTGCATATCAATAATTTTTTCATTCCACTCTGCTTGACCCACAGGTTCCTCTTCACAAAACATTTGGCCAGAGGGATCTCGGACCATTTGCCTTTGTTTATTGTGCTCACATGCATATGGACGAAGCCGATGGCAATGTGATGACTCAATACATGTTATTTGGGTTTCTCTGAATTCATGGAGGGCTTGTCCAATACTACGGCAGAATACTTTCAGATCAGTGAGGGGATGGTGGACAGTCTGGTCACCCTGTGGGATGTTTATAAAGCGGTCCTAAGAGGGGAGGCAATTTTGCTTGTAGCAGCACATCATAAGAGGCATGTACAGGTGATGGAGGAGGCTGAGCTGGCATCTCACCAGGCCAAGGAGGACTTTCTCGATTGTGGGTACCGTGCCTCTCGCAAGTTCCTGCTTACAGCACATGAGTCACTTTGTAATGTCACCCTGGGAATTGCCAGATCGGCACACTTGGCCATGAGGAGTCAGGTCCACGAGGCTGGCGACAAAGCATGTAAGATGCTTGCATGGTTAGAGAGGCATGATAGAGGGTATGGGTATGTACGGGCTATACTGGATGCTCAGGGAGTGGACCTCATGGAGGATGCAGACATTGCGGCAGCATTTGCCGCATTTTATTAGACACTGTATCAGCCCCCGCGGGCTTAGTCCTGGACTAAGGGATTGGGAGTTCTCAACTCAGTGACCCTTCTATGCCTTACAGTGCGGCAGGTGGCGGGACTAGAAGCAGAAATCACTGAAGAGGAGATCGTGGGAGGTCTTTCTCAGGCAAAATCCCAGGGCCTAATGGTTTCCCTGTAGCGGTATGGAAGCAGCTGGGTCGGCTGGTCACCGGGTCTATGCACCGGTTATTTGCACAGTGTAGGTGGGATGGATGTCTCCCCAAGACCTCCGGAAGGCCTGTATAGTGGTCCTCCTCAAACTCGGGAAGCCGCCCCGAGCAGTGTGACTCGTACAGGTCAATCTAACTGATAAACGGGGAGGCAAAGATCCTAGTTCAAATCCTAGCCAATCGCATTCTTGGGGTATTTGTTCTCTTATCCACCCGGACCAACGCGGATTCATGTCCTCGCGATCCACACCCATGAACCGCCACAGGGTGCAGTTCACCATAAGCCGGGCTTCTCCGATACCGGAGCTGCTTCCGCTCCTAGCAGTGGACTTGGAGAAAGCTTTTGATTCAGCTGGGTGGGATTCACTGTGGGTGATTATGGGTATCATGGGGTGCAGGGAGTATTTCCTGGCATGGACTCGTCTGCTTTACAGTTCACCCGAAGCAACTGTCAGGGTTAACGGGACATCCTCCAAAGCCTTCACCTTGGGACAAGGGCGAGACAGAGGTGCGCCCTCTCTCCCTTGTTGTTCACTTTAGCCATTGAACCCCTTGCTATCAAGCTTAGAACAAATCCAAGGTGGGATGGATTTGTGTGGCCATGGGGGGAGGGGAACGGGTCTCGCCGTACGCCAACGACCTAATGTTTTACATGAGCAGGCCCGCATCCTTCTGTCAAACCATTACATGGATCCTGACATACTACCAAAGGTTTAGTGGGCTTAAGGTAAAATCAGTTTTATCACCAATACAGGGAGGTCAGGGGGCCATCCTGCGGGACTGCCCTTGTGCAATTTCAATCTCCGGATTCAAGTATTTGGACATTCTGGTGCGTCCATGTCTCTGTGATTTTCTCCAACAGTACCTTTTCCCGGTGCTGGACAGGCTTGCACGTGATCTGCTACATTGGCAGTCTCTCCTTCTGACTGTCCTGGGAAAGCGCCACTCTTTACGATATTAACCCTTCCCAGATTCCTCTACCTGCTACAGAATGCCCCACTCTCGGTCCCCAACCTGGTCTTTCCTAAGATTGAGGCCACCCGTTGCAGGTTGTTGTGGGGTGGGAAACGGCCATTCTTCGCCATCAAAACACTGCAGCACTCTTTGTGAGTAGGAGGAATCAGCCTGCCTGATCTCCAGCATAGCTCTCAACTCACACGCTTTTGGCGGGTGTCACCCGCCTTGTAAACAGCTGACTCACCCGCCAAGGCTCCTGCACGCCCATTCGTTTCAATGGGCCTCTCACCCGCCAAAAATAAAATCAGGTGTTTTCACCAGAATTTGCAACATGAATGGTTGAGAGCTATGCTCCAGTGGTACTACTGCACAGCAGGGGGCGGTGAATGACTGCGTGCACAGATACCCTCGGCAGCCCCACATTGCGATTGAGATGGGATGGATGCGATGGACACCGCCTATACAAAGGCTGTATGGGGCAGGGAAGGGGATGACAGCCCTCCCGCTGATGCTGCAACACACCCGCCGGCTATGGGCCAAAGCTCACAAATGTATAGGTTGGGGGGAAACAGACCTTGGGGCAGCCCCTTTGGCATGGGACATTTCCGTAGTTCGGAAGATTGTGGGATATGAACCCTGGGGGATGTGGTGAAGGATGGGCGGCTCTGCACATTCCAGGAGTTGCAACATAAGTATGGATTACGGGGCAAGGAGTACTACCATCATCCTTGAAGGAGATTTCACAAGGTGCTCCCGTTGAAGCCAATCTTTTGCCAGAAGCCATTGCTACTAAGGGACATACACCCTCTACCAGGTACTTAATGTGTTTGGTGCCAAAGAGGTCACCTGGCTCAGTGAGCGCTGGGAAAGGGATGTCTGGGCAATAGAACCCGAGCAATGGGTAGAGGCACTCATGTTTCCAACAGACATTGGGATATCGACCGGGCTTAGACTCATTCAATACAAAATACTGCACCGGGTGTATTATTCTAGGGTAGCGCTCGCCCAGTGGGGCAAAGCAAACGATGATCGCTGTCTGAGTGTGGGATGTTGGGGTGCACTTTCTTCCATCTGATATGAGGTTGTATGCAGATCCAGGTCTTTTGGGGGAGGTGTTTGCATAAGCTCTCCGCTTTGCTGGAGGTTCAGTTTCCATAGACCCGAAAACTGGTGTTGCTTGGGGTATGGGGAGAAGCAGGCTTTAATAAACATGAGAAAGTGTTCTTGTCTACAACAATGGGGTTGATTAAGAAGACTATTGCAATCCTGTGGGGGGCGGCAGAATGTCCACGGGTGAGCTGCTAGAGGGCTGAAGTGGAGGGATGTATTTCTCTGGAGAAGAGGCTCTATCACACTAGTAAAGGAAGAGGTGAGGTGGTAATGCGCTTTACACTCAAAACAGTAAGGCACAATGATAAGATTGTTGATGCTTTAATTGAAACAGAAACAGCCGACACGTGTTTCGACACACAGGTCGTTCTCAAGGCTGAATTAATTTTGTGTACACAAAGCCGAAAGCAAATTATCATGTTACAAAACACAATTTAATATGGTCAAAGACATGAAAAGATTAATGACAAATCAAGGATAAATACAAAATAATACAACAACCAACATTAAAAGTCATAAATATTACACATATAGAGATATGTAAATATATTAGCGTACCACATACCCGGGTTGAAGAGTGGAGCAAAGGAAGCGAAGACAGTTGCAAAGAAAAGAAAACAATATGATAAAGCAAATAAAAATAATACTGAGTAATGGAGTGTACGGTAATGTAACCATGAAATATATTGACATGTATTAAGAACTCACTGAATATCTACATCATTAGAATATATAGTGGGGGGTAGCTGAAAAAAACGCATAGGATGCACAAATCACCGGAGCCACCACTCGTGCACAGCAAGCACCAATCACCTTAGTAGCAGTAGTGTAAATAACAACAGACACACTAAAATCTAGTAGATACCCCATCAAAAGTGGATGGAGCAGGAGGCATGAACAGAGCTACTCCAAATCCAGTGCAAGCACGCATGCAAGTAAAATAAGTAAACCACTTACCAAACGTAAGTCAATTGTACTAGTGTATTCCTAAACACGCTCTCTGTGCTGGTATCCAAAAAAACCATATAATATAAGGACCCGAGTCATAGATCAAAACAAATCAAGAATTGACATATAATGTCACAATGAAATCACATACCTAATGGAGCGTTCGAGTAATCAAATGGGAAACTGGTAACCCGTGCCAAAGAAGTGTAGATGCCACAATGGCAGTATCAATATATAACCTGTAGAGAAGTTAATATAGTCATAACTTGCCACACTAAACCTAATAGCAGCAGATTATATAAAACACGGATAGTTATATTTTCACACAAAATGCGAGAAAGGAAAAGCAACAATAACCACAGCAAACTTACTCGTACACAAAATTAATTCAGCCTTGAGAATGACCTGCGTGTCGAAACATGTGTCGGCTGTTTCTGTTTCAATTAAAGCATCAACAATCTTATCATTGTGCCTTACTGTTTTGAGTGTAAAGCGCATTACCACCTGACCTCTTCCTTTACCAGTTTCCAGTACCAGCCAGGGTGGACTGGCTGGCGTAGGTGGTTCTGCTGCCTGCACCACAATTTGTATTACGATACCTCAGTGTAATCAGTGATCACTAGCGCACAGACCCTTGTTTGCGAACCCACAGTGTTTTTCTCTAACTATCACACTAGGTTGCCCCCAAAAGTTCAAAAAGGTGTGGGGAAGATGGGCGGGAGGAGGATTAATGGGTATTGTTATTTGGCTGTACTTGCCTTATTTTCTGTTGGATGATGGAATGTATCCTTTTCTTTGCTGCTATGTCATCGATCTGCCAGGTACTGCACCGATCTTGTTTAATCAAGCAATGGCAACTCTTTCCTTTTTGTTAAGTGTTAATTTCAAAACAATAAAATGTGTTATAAAAATATACATATATATTATGACCTACGATGTATGAACATTTCAGAAGCAATTGAAATAAAGACATAAATCAACCCTTGGCCACCCATTGGCATACGGAACATGATACAGACGAAAGTGCAATGGAGTTCCGATTTCTGGGGTACTACATGTACCGTCATCAAAGAGGAAAGGCAATCATCTCCTCAACCTCCTTCATTGTGAAGCACAATGCATTTATCGTTCTAACTCCACGACAGAAGGACTGAACAGGGACCATGAACAATGACATTTTCTGTTATAGACTATCATATAAGTTGCTTAGGGCCTCATTTGCAAGTTTTGCGGTGCCAGAAATAAATGGCGGTAATTACATTACACCCACTTTACCCGCACCCTCAAATTATAATCATCCATTTTCCTCCCAAAATCGACAGATTTATCACACAGTAATTCTGCAAGTGGTTAATCTGCCAGAAATCCCCATAGAGTACTATGGACTCCAAAAATAGGGAATTACCACCAATTGTAGTCCCGTGGTAATTCCAAAGGACAAAGTGGCACTAACAGTAATTGAGTTTGCCAGTATTTCGGCGGATTTACCAGCGGAATACTGCCGAATTCACAACGAGGCCCTTAGTCTCTCCCATTATATTGTTCGCAACAGGAAGACAATATAAGTTGCACCAAATTGGCAAGGTACAAATATGATCTATTAAACTGAAAGGACATTTGCATTATGAAATTGATCACAAATATTGCAATGCATAAAAACTTGTGTATTCAACACTTATCATCTCATTTTTAGTTCGGGAGGTTTTTTGGTAGAAATGCAGCTGGACGAAATTACCATCTATGGGGGTTATGTTTGTGAAAATCCACCCAATTTAGAGAGATACTAGTGGAATACCACCAGCGATAATCCTGAAACACCACTTGCTTAATTAAAAATTAAAAATTGATGGTGAAAATGGATATCACTATACGTTACAATTTTAAATTCAGAGATTTATCAACTATTGATCATATTCGATATAAAGCTATCAGTAATTGTAAAAAGACAGAGTTCTAATGGTAAAAGCAAACATTTTTACTCTTGATTTCATTATAGTTACATACACATTTTTCCAAGTTAGAGATATACACATTTCCTAATTTCAAACACCTAGTACTCACATGCCTAGGGGTCTCAGGAACATGTTGGAGTTTACACATTCTACATGATCTCTGAATATGATCTAGGCCAATCGGGCCCTATGATTGTAAAGACCGGTAACTAGTTGATATGCAGTTTTAAAATTTATCACCAAACTTTTATATCTGGGCATTACATAAAATATTTTTGAGGTTATAAGAATGAATAAGACAACCACCCCACCACAGAGTGAGAATTTAGATTTTCAAGATGGGAGAAATTGAGATGCCAATACCAGAGTAGAATGTTGTTGCTAAAAATCTTTTTAAACTTATAACAGTACTTCTTTTCCTCACTGGTGCAAGCCTTGAAAGACCAGCTCATAGCTCAAAACAGTGCTTTGTTCACCAAAACAAAATGTGCCCCCTTTATTTAAACTTAATTTCCCTGATAACCTGCTAAGGAAGTCGGGCAGGAGATGAGGGAAAAAACTGCTATTTTAAGTATAGATCACCTCTACGCTTCAAGGCCATGATCTTGTGTGATGTCAAACCCAGCTCCAATCTTAGTACCTTCATAGGTATCGACTGGGGGAGCTTCATTATTTGCTTCCAAATGCGACCCTCAAGCCCATTCAACCAGTCAAAATCGGGGAGTACTAACGCTTCCAGGTCATAAAGTTTAGCCGGGTAGAAACATTGCATATACAGCTTCCTGATACTGGCCCAACTGTACCCGGCTGTCTGACTGGCAAAGTTGGAAAACAAGCTAGTCAACAGACCCACTCTCCTAAATTTTATGGAGAGCAATTCGCTATAACGGCCCTTTAAACCAAGTTCTATTCCCAGATACCTATAACGAGGGACACACTCAATGACTTGAAGGTCCAAAACCAGCAGCAGCTTTCTAGTCTACTCAGAATTATAAAGCATTGCTTTCGATTTACAATAATTTATCTCAAGATAATTCTCACTGGCATATATGTCCAGAGCTTTAATAGCACATAGCATACCTGTAAAGGTGTGACCAAATATGACCAAGTCATAGGTGTATATGATGGATGAGACCAAGTCCATTTCCGCTCAGTGGGGGGAGGGTGATGGGCAGCAGCCATCAATCTTTGAGAGAGATCAGAAATTTACAGTTTGAACAAGAGGGGGGCCAGAAGGCAACCCTGTTTAACCCCCAGCGTAGTAGTTACCCAATCGGTGAACGGACCACCACCATCTAGCCTAACCATTACCTTTGTATCAAAGTTAAGAAGTCCAATAATCTGAAGAAGGAATGTTGGCCATCCCAGCAGCTCCAATTTATGCCAAAGTCTAGGTTGATGGACCCTATCAAAAGCTGAACAAAAATCAATAGAACTGTCAAAAAGGCCAGCACCACCACTGCCATTCGCTCTTCTGATTAGAAAATAAACTAGCCTCAGATTATAGGAGGTGGAACTGACAGGACGAAACCCCATTTGAGAATTGTCCAATATAAAGGGCCGAATCCACCCACTGCTGTAGGGCACAGAGAACAAGCAAGTCAAAAATCTTCCCGGTCACGTCCAGCAACACAGAGACTCACAGAAGGTGAGTCAGATGGAAGGGTCTGTAGACCTTTCGTGTGTACTGGGATCAGAATTGCCTTGCACCAAGATGACAGAATGCTACGAGAGCTACAGTCCTTAGTAAAAAGTATCTCCAAAATTGAGGCCCAGATCCTTATTTAAAATGGTATTGGTAAGGCCATTCGATCCCAGAGCCTTAGAACATTTAGCTTGCCAATAGACACCACAATGTCATCACAATCCCATACTAAGTCCCATTCCTCATTGGGCGCAACTGGGTTTTGGAACGGGTCATCCATACCTCGGTAAACGGTGCGGATCTAATCCAGCCAACAAACCGAACCAATTGGATTAAGCATCTGCAGGTCTTTCTGGCCCTTTGCCACCCTGAGAATCTGCCAAATGGACTTCGAAGAACCAGTCATTCCGACTGACCCCAACAGCTCACCCAATTTCTACAGCATAATTTTATTTTTTAGTGAGAGAGGCCACTTGAAGCTTAGTTAGATCACTACCTAACACCTTCCGAAGTTTGCCACGTTTCTGTTTCTTAGGCCCTCATTACGACCCTGGCGGAGATCGTGGTGCAATAAGCACCATGGAGCACGGCGGAAAGCTGCCGATACCGCCATGGGGGTTGGCGGATTTACCGCCCCATTCCGACCTTGGCGGGGCGGTAAATCCCCAATCCCCATTTTACCCTTCCCCATTCCCATTTTTGCCCCATAGGGTATAATGGGAGTGGGGAAGGAGTTAATTACGCCACCGCAAATTACGGTGGCGTAATTAACAACAAGGTCCCGTAGCGCCATGGATTTTTCCGCCCGGAAAAACCGGGCGTAAAACTCACCATGGCGCTACAGGATCTCGTAGTAGGGCGGACGGGTCCGCCGCGAATACCGCTGGCGTAAACCCACTCCGCCAGGGTCGTAATGAGGGCCTTAGTGTCCCGTATATCGTTATCAAACACTTTACCCTTATTGTTGAATGGGGGGGATCGCATAGAAACCAGGAACCAACCCAAACTTGGCAGACAGAGAAAAAAACAACTTCAAAATGTCATCAGGAGAGAGGGGGAGTAGCTCAGAAAGAGGAACTATCTGGACATTATTCCAATAGTTGGTGATTTTGACCAAATTTGCCGCAGTCCAGGAAATTCGGTTTCCCGAATGATCACTTTCAATGTCCCCAATTTTTGGTAAAGGCTGTCGATCAGTACATTGAGATAGAATAAAAGATACCCTGAGGGTGATTAATGGGAGACCTTCTGTCGACACATCTAGCTTTGAAAACCAAACCCATCCGGACACATTCCCTGTACAAGGAGCCATGCGGGTCATAGACATTGACATCCATAGTAGGAGTATTAGGGAAAGCAGTATCAATTGCCAAAATAAAATCACTTTTGGTCTCCATTTATCTGACCAACCATGTGTTTTTTATTCCCATTTATTTATTTATTTATTCACATTTGTAATGCGTGCAACAGCCCTGAGGCATCGTGGCGCTTGTTACAGGCAGTTTACTTAGTTACATCTAAGGTGAACATTGCATTTTCCGATACAGGCATGAAAAGAGAGCAGTGCATACAGTGGGTTAGGTGAAGAGGGAGGTTTTGAGTTTTTTTTCGCATTCCCATGAGTAAACCACTATAGGTTCTTCCCATTAAAGCTTTTTTTGCCAAAGACTGGTATATTACATAACCATACATTTGAGGAGGAGCCATCAGCCATGTCTCTTGGAGCATAAACAGATCATTAACTAAAAGATCGTCAATGGAGCGGGATTTTCTCAGAAAGTGGCGATGGCCATGCGTGTTCCATTTCATGAGTCTAAAGGATCAAGCCCCATTGAATGGCCTGACCAGGAGAAAGCGCAAGAGCCATTCCCGGCCCCATAAGGTAGCACTGTCTCCAATGGCCGTCGTGACTTGGGTCTATGTTTTAAAAGTAGCTTTATTCATAGGACCTTTAGCACAAGCACAGCAAGGCTTGTTTGTCGATTCATTATAAACATCTAAGACAAAACCCAGCGGATCAATAGCCGATTTCTGCGAGTGAATCTGAGTACAGGTTTATTTTATTTCATTTTATTTATTGTGTATTTATAATGCGCCTATACAGCAAATGGCATTTCAAGGTGCAACAAGACAGGGGTTAGGGGCAGGGATGAAGCAACAAAAACGGTCCTACTAGGCCTTGTGTCATTCGGATTGTGCAAGTGCAGTAGCAAGAAGTGCGTGGGAGTGCCAGTCAATGCGCTAATGCTCAGAAGGGAAGGAAGCGCAGGTCGGAGTGGCGAGCGTGCAATAGCAGGGGGGGGGCAAAGGTGGGAAAGTGCCCATGGGTTCGGCTAGTGCTTATTGGTGGACAAATACCAGGGGACTGCAGAGAGTGCAGGGGAAAGAAGGACCACAAACAAAGTGCAAGGAACGGGCTGGATAGGCTCAAAGGGTGCAGCCCCAGTCAGGCTAGTGTAGGGGGAGGGAATCCGGTAGGGTAAGTACAGGTAAGTGTGGGGTCAGCGTAGAACAAGTGCAGGGGTAGACTGGTCGATGGAGGCCCTGGTGCCCTGTATGAAACAAAAGGAACCAGGCAGCCAGTCAGAATGAGGCAGACAGGGACATTAGCAGATGAGGGGGAGAGGGAAGGAGGAAGAGAAAAGAAGGGTCTTGAGAACTTCCGGAACCTAAGGAGATCATCTAAAATGTGTGAGGGGCAGGGAGGCCATTCCAGCGGGAGGTACCTGTGGAAGAGAGAGATCTACCCCAACTCTCTGCTTGGAAAAACGTCTGATCTGGAGAGAGTTGGAGCTGCAAGGCACGAAGGGCTCTAGCAGGAATATATTTAGGGATTGAGAGATGGATGTAATGTGGTCCCAGGCTCCAGAAAGCCTTGTGGATGATTCATATGGTCCTTAACTTATCCTTGCAGCAACCAGGAGCCACTGGAGAGAGTTTAGGATAAGTCTTGCAGTCCTTTTGTGGATTAGTTGAAGGGGGCAAAGGGAGGATCTAGCCAGATTGAGGAAAAAGCTGTTGCAGTAGTCCAGCCTAGAGAGGACCAGAGCTCTGGAGACATTACATTTCTGTGGGAAGGTGAGGAAAGGGGCAAGGCCTCTGAGGAGGTGCAGCTGGAAGTGGGCCTTCTTGGCAAGGTCTGAGATGTGTGGAGAGAAGGAGCGAGAGGAGTCGGAGATGACACCAAAGTTTTTGCCTCACAGGAGTGTGAGGGGGGCCCACGGATGGCGGCCGGAGAGAAGGAGGGAAGGAGGGAGCTGGTGTCGCAATGAGAAGGGTCTCAGCCTTACTGGCATTAGGGCAGAGATTGTTAGCAGCACACCATGCCTGAAAAGCAGTCAGACGGTTGGGAATCAGAGAGGAAGAAGAGGAGGCAGTGGAGGGAATCTTGAAGAAGAGCTGCATGTCATCTGCATAACACTGGAAGTGAGGAGAGAAGGCAGAGATCAAATCGGCTAGAGGGGCAAGGTAGATGTTGAAGAGCCATGGCGACAGGATAGTGCCCTAAAGGACGCCGCAGGTGGAGAATGTGATGTAGGAGAGAAAAGGGCCCAGTTGAACCTATGATGGTCGGCCAGTGAGGAAGGAGGTCAAACAGTCCAATGCGTGGTCCGTGATGCTGAGGGTATCACGGAGCCGCTTTATAAGGGTGGCATGATAGACCGTATCAAGGGCAGAGGAAAGGTCAAGAAGGATGAGAATGGAGGGAGAGTTGGAATCGAGATTTGAGAGCAAGTCTTCACAGGTGCTTAGGAGTGCAGGTTCCATGCCTCCGGCTGCTCTGAAACTAGACTGGTGGTCGTGGAGACAATCAACAGATTCAGTGTGGTGGATCAGCTGGAAGATTACCAGCATTTCCAAGAGTTTGTCCAGGAAGGGGGTAATGGAGGGCGGTTGTCAGCTGGGCAGGAGGGGTCGGCAGAAGGCATTTTGAGGAGTCGGTGCACAAGGGAGTGCTTGAGGAGTCGCAGGAAGGAGCCAGTGGCAAAGTAGTGATTGCAGAAATAAGCCAAGGCTGGAGCAAGGGTGGCAATGTTGTCCTTGATAGTTCTGGAGGAGCAAGGGCCACCTGTTTGGAAGAGACTTTCATAGAGAAGGCTTGTTTAGAGACAAGGTTGCAGGCATATAGCAATGGATACGAGCAAAAGAGAGTGCACCACCTGTTGAAAGAGGCTCTACAAAATCAAAATCTTCAGAAGTGAGTACGCTTAATGGTAATATTCAGTGAATAAACCGAAGCCGGTTGGAGCGATTAAACCACTTTGGCTTTTTAGAGGTTTTCAGCGCATTTGTAAAAATCTTACTCACCAAAGGGGCCACCCTCTCATGTATGTTCCTGGGCTTCAGCAGTGATTGAATCAATGGCCCGGAGCAACTGGAAGACATGCTAGTTGATGCTTCAGAGGGAAAAGATATATCCTGTTCAATTACAGCAGTTGATATAGACTCTTTGATTTTCTTTTTTTATTGCTCCTACATTCGAAAGGAAGCTGCCCAACGATGTTACTATCCTTTACAGGCCAGCTGGTCAATGTTCCTTTTGCCTTCTGGGCCAGTAGCTTACAACGCTTTTCGTGTGGCCTTTTTCGAGATTTTAATAGGTTCTGTAATCCCCATAGACTTTAAGGGATAAACCAATGGCACCAGAGTTACTTTCTTTTTCTTGGCCTCCCGAATTTATTTCGGTTTAGCCAATATTCGCTGCTTGTGTGTGAGATATATAACAGAGCTGTTCTCAGAGTCACTGATGTCAACACTCTGACATGAGGTTACTGAAATGTACTCAGTAGACTGAATCACTTGTTGAGACCTGGGCAAAGTCGGCTGCAAAGGTGGCATGGTTGCCTTTTACAGTTTTGCTTTGTTTTCTCAAAACTTAGCAATGTATCCTCATGACCATGCTGTGTTTCATGTATACTACCACAGACTTTCAACAATATTAACTGCAAATTGCAAAGTGGCGATACTAGATGATCAATTCACTGAGTCCACATAAATAGAATTGGTACCCTCAGCTGGCGGTGAGATGGGATATAAAGCCAGAGTTGTTGACAGACACTCCTTCGGGTGCTCCCCGGATGTAGCCACGTCACTCCCCCTTTCAGATCCGAGAGGGTCACTGATCATTATATGAGCAGTTTCTCTCTTTGCCGCTGAGCTCTGTAGTGAATAATAGAGCTCTAATAAAGAGTTGTTATCAATAGGCAATGATTGATCTTTGCTCACCGTGGCCCCCACCACCCCAAGCAAGGGCATCACCATGGGTTGTACCAAAGGGGGCAGATGAAATTCAACAGCTGCTTGGTCCATTGTGAAAAGGGAAGTAATTTTCCCTCGCTCAATATGTTTTGACCGAGCCCCTATGGGGCGCTCTGGCAGTCTTTCCTCCAGCGTTATGTGCTGGATGTTTAATGGGGTTTGTTAGGCTGTAGAGGCTTTCCAGGTTTTAGCAGAATTTCCTTCGGGTTTATTTTCATGGAGATGATAGTATGTGTTCTTCACTACCGCTCTTCCCGGCATAATTAGTAGTGAATGTAAACCTCCTTTGAGATTTAAGACAAGACAGACAACATTGCGACAGGGAAGCAACAACACACGTGTTTAAGAATGGCATTTAATAGATTCAGCACAATGAATTATCTGTTCAAAGTATCATTCATACCTTGAAGTCAAGTCCCATCCAGGAGAACACAGTCACGGCAATCATGGCAGCCACTGCAGCCAAACTGTGCGCACCCAGCTTGTTTTATAGTTCACAGCTGAGTAACGTGGTGTTCCACACCTGCAACAGCACTATCCAATAGAAACAATGTGGGAAATAGAGCGGAGCTGCTCCAAACTGCGACTTGTTTCGCGACTTGCTCCTCTGTATTCCTTTAATATACCAATGGAGCTATTTCCAAAATCACCTCTGAATTGGGGCAGCAATACAAAATTGTAGTATTTCACTAATACCACCATTTTTACAGTCACCACCCAACTTATAATGACACCTTTATTGTACTTCAAAATGAAATCATTGACAGTAACCACCAGTCCTTGCTCATTCTATCACACACTCTTTCTCCAAAATGCCTCACGCCGGGCAAAGTTGTCATTTTGAGCCCAGCAGCAAATGTGTTGTGAGCCATTACAAATGTAATTCTTACCTCAACCAACTTCAGTCCACAACATATTAATTAAAACTTTTTTGTTTTATATAGTTAATTAGGTTTTATTTTGGAACAAGTACATATAAATCAAAAATATATAAAATCAACAATAAATGCATTTAGACAATTCATCTTTAAAAATAAGCAGAAGTAGAAACACCATATCAAGTACATGTAAAACAAAAAGACATATGCAATAAAAACAGTCTACCCAAGCAATTCAGGTTTCATTTTATTCTGCTGTTCGTAGAGAGCAGATACTGTACATTTTGTTTGTTTAAATCTGTTTATTAGATTTTCAACAACAAAAGGAAGTAATAAAAGCCTACAACTACTGTGATATTATCGCAGAAACTGCATGATTTCTGGTAAACTCCTACAGAAAGCAAAAGAACAACATACATAATAACAGCTTGCCATCTACCATTGTCATTATCTGTAAATATACCTACCTTCTGGCGAGTTCCACCCCAAAATTGAAGCCCACCTACTATCCATAATCTAGATTGGATTACAAATCTACCCTCACCTCATAAGGCACTCTTTAAAACTAACATTAACATTATCTCAAATGGCCATATCCTCAAGGAGGAATATCATCCGAGGGTTAGAACGAGAACTGCATGAGTGAGTTCCAAGCCAAAATGTTATCGTTCACCTCCTGGGTGCTTCTTTGTGCGGACCTGTAACAAACTTTGGTCTCAGCCATTGACCAATGCTTAAGGTCGACCCACCAGGGTCCTACTTGCAGTTCAGCTGCTAATTTCCATGACGTAGAAATCCTATGCTTTACTAATATGCAGGCCAAATGCATTAGTTTGGTAACATGTTTAGTGGACTTTGGGAGAGGATGCATCCCCAGCAAGCACTCCTCATGTGTCCATGCAAACCTTGTAATCCCCCCTCCTTCTATTCTTGATCTCACACCAGACCAGAAGAGCAGCACCACAGGGGTCATGTATGTCCTGTGGAGGATGTATAACTGAACGAGCTTGAACCAGGCATTCCTATACACCTTCCGTGTGTATAATAGCGTATTCGCCCATTCTGTTTCCTCAATGTATCTAGAAAGATCAACTGCAACGGTGGCAAGTTCAATTCATCTGTCACAGATGCTGCTGCATCTTTTCTAGGAGCAATCTGTTGGGAGAACGCTTTAATGCATTTGGTTAATTCACGCAAGTACCCATGAAAATCCTACCCCCAAAACTCATGCTGCTCTGTGAGCATCTGATGCCGTGCTTGTAGGAGTAAGAGGTGTGTGCATCCTTCTCCCCATCACTATCTTGCTTGGGTGGTCTTTGCTGGGCTGCGTTCTCAGGCTAAACAAAGCCAGAGGAAGACATTGCACACAGGTCCTCCTTAACAGTACTTTTCAACAATCCCGTTGGCCTCTGGGTGTTATATGGAGCACATCTTATGCCGGATCCCCAACAGAGACGCTATCTCTTTAAGTAAGTCATTGCAAAAGTGATTTCCGTTGTCACATTTCAGGACCTCACACAACCCCCAACGAGGAAATACCTTGCGTACAAGACATTTTGCCACAGAATTTGCATCTGGGCATGCACAGGAACCAGCATCAACCCAATGGGAGAACGGGCATACCACAACAATAAGGTAACAGTAATTACTTCACCTGTTAGACATATCTGCATAGTCAATGTGAAGCTCCCGGAATTGCCCAGTGGGACAGTGCTGAGCATTTTGGGGAGTATTGTAGAGGTGCCACGTCGTGCAGTTTGCCACAAATGTGTTAGATTCTTCCAGATTGGGGACAACCCAGTCCTCCCAATACATCTGCAGCAATGTGTTGTTTTTATATATGCGCCAGGTAGTGCATCTGCTCAAAAGCAACCCTTATAAAACTCCTGTGGCATTACCACATTACCTGTAATGTTGTGTCTCCAAATGAGGTCCTTTGGGGACTACATGCAGCCCCTCTTCACCCATTAATCATTCTCTTTGGGGTGCCTATCCCTGTGTTGTGGTAGGCCTGTACTGCACAAGTTGGTAGTGTGACTGAGCAGCCAGGCTTATCTTAAGATGAGTAATGTGAGCTGTAGAGCTGTACAATGAAATCAGTAAATATGGGTATCCAAGTAATCACTCACACACTTAAAGCTATAGTATAAATATTTATTTATATACACACAAGGATACTTAGACAATCTTTAAAAAGCAGCAACTAATAGTAACATTAATCCCAAAGTTAGGATTCAATTTCAACAAGAGCAATAAAGCAGCTGAGTTACTTTTCATATGTTATACATATTCCAGCACATTGAGTGACATCATTTGAGGTCAGTAATAACACTTATTTGTGATCACCGTTGCATTATTGAGATAAACGGAGGGAACAGTTATAGTCAGATCAGAACATAATTTGTACTTTTAAAAACTGTTAGATTCTTCCAGAGGGATGTAGGCATTCTTTTATCCCAGCAATAATAGTGTTCAACAAGGAAAACATGTAAGGGAAAAAGCACTGCCACAGCCAATAGGTTCAAAAGGGGGGCTTTAGGGAGCCAGGGCAGCCAAAGTAGTCCAGTTCAGAGTTCTGATGCTCTCCTCTCAGAAAATGTTTTAAATAGTCAGTAGTTCAAATATAAAATCACAGAAGCTCAAGAGGAGCCACCTTGAAGAAGCACGAGCTGGAAGGCCAGTGCAAGTGAGTTGAGGTCAACTCAAAAGAGTGTAAAATAGTACGCCCTAAGCTAGGAAGCACCACAATTGGCAAAAGGTAGATGTACCCCAAGTCCCACAGTACCTGTGAACTGAAGAATTTGTTCCAGAAGGATGCCTTCCTGTTGCAGTATAGCGGACCCTTTTTCGTGGTCCTTGGTCATGGTGATGAAAGGGAGGACGTCTGGTGGGCTTCTGTGGAAGCACTCAAGAGAGGAGCTCTGCAGCAATTGATTATCCTTGATTCAGCATCCTATTGTGGTTTTGTCAACTTTTTCTCAGCACCAAAGAAGAACAAACAGCTCTGGTTAGAAGTTACTCAATCCCTCAGTCCTGGTCTCTGGTGAGGAAACTCTGGATGAAGATGTCCTACTTGTGTAGAGTCCTCTGGATACTCACAAAGATTTTGCTGGATTCACAATTCCAAAGACAATGCACTCTATGATGGTCAGGGGCCCCCAGGCATTGGGATTCTGCAGCCTTGGAAAATCACAGCAAATCGGAGGTTGCACCACAATGAAGCTTGTCTCAAGGCTTGTTGGTTCCACCAGCCCAAAGGAGGAAGTCATCCCATACGGGTCTTCCTAATCGAAAAAAAAACAGAGTCAGCACACCTGCAGGGCTTCATTGGGAACTTCCCAGTCCAGGACAGTGCTGCTGGCATCTTTTCACATCTTCTTTGTTGGATATTGACATCCACTGGTCGACTATGCCTCTAGTCACAAAAACCTTGTTTTTTAAGCAAGTTCCCATTGATTCACAGCCCTAGGCTGTCAATCACCCAGCAGGGTGGCTGTCCTATAGGACAGCCAGCTGACCAATCAGAAATGGTTTCCCTCAGGCACACCTAGATACAAAGGACAAGGAGGTTTCAGGACCCTCCCTCACTTCCTGCCTTTCCAGACCTTCCCTCACTTCCTGCCTTTCCAGAAAAATTGTCACCATTGGGTGCTGTACTGCAGCTGATGAATCAGGCTGCAGATACATGGCACAAAGGAAGGAAAAAATAAACCACTGCCACCAGCCATTCAAGTTAGTTAGTGTAACAGAATGTTACATGAGAAGTGGGATGAAGGGGTTACTATGTAACCCCCCCAGCACTCCACATAGGATGGTGTGTGCTGGACCCACACAATAAAACGTAAGTAAGACAAGAGTCATCTTACTATTCCTGGGAACAGTAGTTCACCCAAGAAAATGTAGTTAAACATTAAGAGAAGTCCAAGGACGTCTCAGTGGCACTGCACAAAAGGTGCTCTGTGCCACAATGCAAAAAGCAAATGCCTATGGATTTTGCCAGACTCCATTAAACAGTAAGAAACACAAAAATCCTAGTCACAAAAAACACACGAGAGTGAGGAAAAAGTCCCACTCATTCAGTTAAAATTAAAAAGCCATGAGTCCAGCAAAAGAGCTGGGGGTCTCTAAGGTTAAAGGGAATTGGCACAGAAATGAAAATTAACCCTTACACCTGTCCCCCAGATTAAGGGACAGGAGGATTTAATCCACTCCTGGATGATTCTCTTTTTCCAGTCGTTCATACTTTCTGGAGAGAACATCAGGATTTGGTGATTGCATCCTGACCTATGTGCAATGGTAAAATCAAACCCTTGAAGGCTGATAGACCATCAAAGTAATTTAGGATTTTCCCCCTTCATTTGCATTAACCAGCTCAAGGGTTGGTTGTCAGTTTGAATAAGGAAAGTAGAACCATACAAGTATGGCCGAAACTTCTTCAATGACCACACAATGGCAAAACACTCAAGTTCTATGGTTGCCCACCTTGTTTCACAGTCCTTCAGTTTTCTAGTGATGAAGCAAAGAAGGTGTTCCCTGCCTTGCTCTTCCAGTTGGCTTATGACTGCACCTGTTCCTGTATTAGAAGCATCTGGCTGTACAATAAAGGATTGGGTATAATCAGGAGCTCTTAAGACTGGAGCTTTGCAGAGGACCTGTTTCAGCCCTTCAAATGCCTTGGCACACTCCTTGTTCCATCTTTTTTTTTTAGGAAATTTGGGAGAGGAGATGGCATTTGTTAGGACTGATTTCCTATACTCTGGCCTGATGGACAGATGTATAGAAGGCCAACCTATATTGTGACAGGAACAACTCTTAGGTAGCAGTGACAGGCGGTCTAGGCTAAATTCTTCAGAGGGGGTGAGCTTTTAAAGGGTTCACAATGAGGTCACAAAATGGGAATCACAGATTACACTTAGACAGGATGTATAAAAATACAGTTATTTAATTATGGCCAAAACACACTGTAGAAAAATGACTACACACAGGTAGACGTATCACAAAACACTATCAAACTAAATACATATATACATTCACTTAGTTATAAGGCATAATACAAATCAGAAACTCATGCAAAGGAAAGGTTAGACAATTATTATGCACAAAATGATCAACAGAGATGATCCCTATCTAACATTGTCATGCCCTAAATTGCCTGGGGCCTTGTGCCCAATAGTTCAGGATACAGTTCCACCGAATTTAGGATGTAGGAAAAAATGCAGGAAGGGTGTCTGGGGTCCAGTGAAGGGTTCTTAGGGTTAGGGTTCAAGTTAGACTAATGCCCAAAAGTAGCCCTAACAGTCAGTTGTCTTGCACAAGCAAGCTATGGCAAGGCCAAAAGTGTTAGAAATAAGCATTATTATAAGCCCATCGACTTATAATGGGAATATAGGGGTAGTTTAGAAACTCTATAACTTACCCCTCATACTCTGATTCTTCCACAGACTTGGCAGAACAAATTAAGAGTGTCCGACGTTGCTTTTCCTGCCGAATGTTGCATTCATCGATTCCTAGGGATTGCAGGTTCGAGCTGATCTCCGGTTGGTGTCTTTTACTGTTGCAAGGACTCTCGGTCAAAGAATGCAGAAAAGCTTTATGCAGCACCCCTCTCAGGAATGGACTTGGGTCAGGTAAGCAATTTTCAGATGGTGGTCACCGCACATGGTGACGCAAACGGACTCAGCAGCCGCGGTCGCACTTTCCCTTCTATCTCGTGTCCCCTTGATGCTAGGATGCCGACATTTTGCAGGAGGTAGTCTTGCAGGGCCAGCTGAGGATCCCCCAGGCCGAAATTCAGTACGGTGATGCCAGCAGCATGGTAGCCCAAAAACGAAGCTGGTCAGCCACAGGATGGTTCCAGGGCACTTCCGAAGGCTTCCTTTGGCCTCTTCCTTTTTGGGAGTTCTGACATGATCAGACATTCTTTATCCTCTGCTTTTGACAGGGAGACTGTCACCAGTGAGTATATCATGCTGGCCCTAAGAGGCCAACCCTGGTATCAGAGAAAACATGGAGGCCAACTGAGTCAACAGCGCTTTGCACACCTCCTGTTGCTGCAGAGTCAGATCTGAAGAATTTGTTCCAGCTGGATGCCTTCCTGTTGCAGTGTAGCATAACCTTGCTCCTGGTTCTTGGTCGTGGTGACAAAAGGGACGATGTCTGGCAGGCTTCTGCAGCAGCACTTGAGAGAGGGGCTCTGCAGCAATGGATTCTACTTGATTCAGCAGCATTTTGTGGTTTTGGCACCTTTTTCTCAGCGCCAAAGAAGAACAAACAGCTCTGGTTAGAAGTTACTTGATCCCGTGATCCTGGACTCTGGTGAGGGGACTCTGTATGATGATTTCCTGCTTTTGTAGAGTCCTCTGGATGCCCACGAATTTTGCTTGAAAGATCACAGCAAGTCAGGGGTTGTGCCAAAATGAAGCCTGTCTCAAGGCTAGTTGGTGCCACCAGCCCAATGGAGGAAGTGGTCTCGTACGGGTCTTCCCAGTCAAAACTAAAACGGGGTCAGCACAGCTGTAGGGTTTCATCAGGCACTTCGCTTTCCAGGAGGTTTCCATTCAATCACAGACCTAGGCTGTCAATCAACCAGCAAGGTGTCTGTCCTCCTGGGAGGCCAGCCGACCAGTCAGAACTGGTTTCACACAGGCACACATAGAGACAAAGACAGGGAAGTATCGGGACCCTCCCTCACTTTCTGTCTTTCCAGACACATTGCAGCCTGGGCAGACTTCAGGGCTGAAACCCACCAAAGGCAAAATGCGTAAAGGACTTAAACACAATTCAAACAACTGAGTAAAAGCCCAGAAGGAACAAACTGACAGGAAATGGCGAAAAAAGATGACAGGAGCCATTTTGAGAAAATGGTCACCCTTGGGTGCTGTACTGCAGCTGAGGAATCAGCCTGCAGACACATGGCACAAGGTGGTAAAAAAGAAACCACTGCCAGCAGCCATTCAAGTTAGTTGGTGTAGCAGAATTTTACATGAGAAGTGGGAGGAGTTACTATGTAACCCCCAGCACTCCACATAGGGTGGTGTGTGCTGGACCCACACAAGAACGGTAAGTAAGACAGGAGTCCTCTTACTTTTATTGGAAACAGTAGTTCACCAAAGAAAATGTAGTTAAACATTAAGAGAAGTCCAAGAATGTCTCAGTGGCACTGCACAAAAGGTGCTGCCTGTCACAATGCAAAAAGCAGATGCCTATGGAGTTTACCAGACTCCATTGAAAAGTAAGACACACAAAATTCCTAGTCAGAAAAAACACATGAGAGAGTGAGAAAAATATCCCACTCACTCAGGAGTTACAATTAAAAAGCCCTGAGTCCAGGAAAAGAGCTGGGGGTCTCTAAGGTTAAAGGGAATTGGCACACAAATGAAAATTCTCCCCAATATCCTGAAACTCGATTATCTGTGTAATTGGTACTGCAGTATATGGAATTGTTAACTGTATCTGCTATTAGTGGTCAGCAATGAGAGACGGAGACACATAGGTAGTTTTCTCAACATTTGCCATGGTTTATTGAAATTAAAGGGGGATGGGATAAATGCCTATCTTTCCGTATCCTAATAAGAATATTCCTACCTAGCAGAATAAAGCTAAAGAAAACTGACCTAGAGTGAAAATTTGTCTGACCCTTCCACTAACATACATAACACAAATATATACGGAAAATAAATCTGTTTTCATTTCAACATAAATGTGCAAAAGTTAAAACTTATAATTTCTCACAAAGCAATCCTTGTGTTCACGGTTGATTCCCTTCCCCGAAATCAATTCAGGAAGACCTTCGATAGAGTTAAAATCCAACAGTATTCTATTGAGTTCAAGGAAAAAATAGTCTCTCATCCAACACGTTACTCAATTTGGCAAAGGAAACATGTCTCTTCCTTAAAACACTTATTGAAACCCAAAGCAATTGTTTCCTTCACAAGTATTCTTTTAAAGATGTTAATATAAGTGTCCCTTTCATGGAAGGTATTTCTCAGAAGGCCAAAGCAAGATTTCCCTTGTAGAATACTTGTGTCAGAATAGAAAACCAAATGTCTCTTTTTGTACAATAGTTTGTCAGGCTGATAAAGCAAATATATTCTGTCCACAACACTCTATGTAACAAAAAGATTCTCTCCTTTAAAGCAACTAAAGCAACCGCTCCTTTCCTGGTTTACTCGCCTGCCAGGAATGGTTTCAACTTAACACAACTGTTCCTCTCCTGGTTTACTTTCCTGCCAGGAAAAGGGTTTCAACTGCCTACAATTCATACAACTGTTTCTTTCCCGGTATAGTCTTCTATAAGGAAACGGGGGTTTAACTTCATACAACGTTTCCTCTCCTGGTTTATTCTCCTGCAAGGAAAAGGATTTCAACTTCATGCAACTAATACAATGGTTCCTTTCCTGGTTTACTCTACTAGCAGGAAAGGGATTTAAACTTCATACCATGGATAGTATTTCTCCACTTGTGCCAATGTATGTTCCAGGTTTCTCCACACCAACACTGTATGTGAGGAGAATTGTACAATGTTTGCCTTTCTGTCTTTTCTTTATAGTCTTTTGGCTGGTGGCAATGCGGTTGCAGGTTTCCTCAAACTAACAAGCCATTTGAAGAGAATTGTACCCTTTCTGAACTCCTTTCTCTTTCTTAAAGTCTCTTGGCTGGTTACGCTTCCAGGTTTCCGTCAACAGACTTCTCATGTGAGGGGAATTGTACCCAGTCTGCCCGTCTTTTCTTACCACGTCAGTATTCACAACCTGCTCTTCGCTCTGACAGCTTCTTTCGGTGTACCACAGGGTTACTTTTGCTGTTAGGCCAACTCACCGGCTCCTTCTGGCCTCTCTGTGTCATGTTAGGCTGCTGCGGTGCAGAGTTGCTACAGACAGGACTCCAGAACACTGTCAAGCGCTCCTTCAGATGGTCAGACTTCTACCTCTTCGCTGTTAAGGTTGCTGCTTCTTTGGGATGACAGTGCTGTTGACAGCTCTTCTGCGGATGTCTTCATCTGCACAGCACTTACCTGGAGCTCTCTAAGCTTCGTCGGGTCCCCTGACAATCCTTCATGTCGGAGCTACCCCGCAGCCACTTGGGAATACCTTTCCCCTTCAGCTGGGCTTCCTTCCATGCTTCTGCCTTCTTCCACGATTCTGGTTCCCACTCCGCACTCTGCAGCACCACACGACTTCACCTTCAACTCCTGCTCTCCTCACCTGTGGGTGACTTCCAGCTTTAAATATCCCACTTGATTGAAGGAAATAACAGCTAGACCACATATTCTTATTAGCAGCACTTTTGATTGTCATCAATTCTCATCCTAGTACCATATGCATAATGGGGGTTGAAGTCCATAATGTTTTCACACTGTTCAAAGTCAATTTTCCTCTATTGTTTGTTGGATTAAAGTTCACTCGAGACAGAAGATGTTATGTACATATTAGCAGTTTCAGTACTTGGCTCCACTTTACAATATGCCATCAGTGTTTCAGGGAGATTGGCAGAATCAGTTGTTAATGGAGTTGCCACTTTCCCCTGATATGTCTCTCATCCCACATGATCCTCCCACATTTTACCACCCCCAGGGTCAGGATCAGGTAGCGGCTACCTTTCCCTGGCTATATGAGAGTGGGCCCAATACCAGGGTTTTACTGATGATCTCACCTAATTCATCACACTGCTGATTTGCCACCACAGGATATGCAGCAACATCCGGGTCTTGTCAGGACACCATTTCTTTGGCACCCTTGTCTGCGCCATCATTGCTGAGTGAAATTGGCTCTGTATTATGAGTGTGGGTGGAGCATCTAACTACTGCTGTCATGGAAGGGCAGGACAATGCATAAAATAGTAATTCCAATAAGGCCCCATGTTGCACAAGGGTACCATCAGGCCTGCAAAACCTCCTCCTTTTCCAATGTACGGTGGTGGTAAATCATCACCCAACACCCTTGAGATGATTCTAACACTTCAATTAAAGCAATCCGTTCTGCTGCCCAAGCCGAATAATGTTTTGGCAACCTTTTTTGGACAATAATCTCATATTCCCCATCTACGAGGCATCCCACCTCTGCCCATGTGTGTCTCATCTTCAGGGCCTTCATATGTCACACAATCATTCACCTTCTCCGCTTCCTCAACTGCTATAGTAATTTACGTTGCAGGGTTCACTGTGTGGCATCTTACAATATGATTGGATGGGTTGGATAGAATTGCTTCATACATGGAGGCCCTCTGTGTTGTTAATGTGGATTTTGATCATTCAAGTATAGCGAACACAGCGTGATTTAAATATAATATAACTGAGCATTCTATAGTTATGGTTGACATTCTTTCAGTAGCAAAGGCTGCTGCTGCAAATGCCTGTTTACAAGGGAATTGACTCTGCATAATTGAAACCAATTACCACTGTAATATGCTAGATGCCTGTACCCCAAAGATGGTTGCTGAGCCAATACAGCGGTCATCACCTGTTCATTTAAATGTGATAATAAATCGAATTCCTTCTTTTATTCATGGGTCGCTAGTACTGGGGCATTACGTATGGCATTTTTCAATTCTGTAAAACATGTCACCATTTCTCATGTCCATGTCAGTGACCCCTTCCTTTTCTGTGCTTTTTTTAGTCCCTGCAGGAGAGGTTTTGTGTAACTAGAATAGTCAAAATCCAAGCTCTACAGTAATAGCACAAACCCAGGGATTGTTGAATCTGTTTAACTGTAGTGAGCTGTAGTCTATTTTGCACTGCAGCAGCTCTTTCGGCAGTTACTCTTTTCCCTGCTGATGATATTATTTGTCCCAAATACACAACCTCCTTCTGGCAATATTGCATGTTTTCCTTGTCTACCTTGTACCCTGTGTTTGCAAGCAATGTCAGTAGTGTGATGGAATCTGCCCTGCACATCTCTTATGTGTGCTACATACCAGAAGATCATCCACATACTGAATGATTGTGCTTGGTACATGTATGTTGCCTAAATACATGTGTAATACTATGTTGAAAATACTCAGGGACTTGCAGTACACATGTGGGAGTCGGGTGTGTTGGAATCGCTGCCCACTGTAAATAAACTAAGTAAGGTATTGAGAATCGGGGTGTAATGGGATAGAAAATAATGCATTTTTCAAATGGGTGACAGTAAAATGTATAGCTTTCTTGGGTATGTTGCAAAGAATTGTGGCGGGATTTGATACAAGTGAGAATTCTACCTCCACTATGCTATACAATGTGTGTAAATCTTATATGAACCTCCAACTTGAACCCTTTGCTTTTTTGACAGGCTATATTGCTGTGTTTTACAGTGACTCTGAGGGTACTATAATGCCCTGCTGCAACGGCGCAATGATTGTCTCATGTATTCCATCATCTGCTTCTCTTGACAATGGATACTGTTGCTCTCTAAGAAACACTGCTCCTTGCTTCATCTTAATGCATACTGCTCCTATGCTCTTCAAGAGCCCTACCTCACCGGGGTTGTCTGTCCATAAAGTGCTTGGGAAATGTGACAGATCATCTTGTAAATGTTCAGGCATGCTTTTAGCAATAAGTACAGGACATGGGACATTCCTATGCTGAATCATTATTTGACAGGGAACGCACACCTTTCGCCATCATTATCAGAGTCTTCAAACAACTGCCCGTCTGATACCATCTGATACCCACTCAATGGTTGAACAGGGTCGATGCACAAAATAGTTTGCCACTCACCTCCTTCTTCATCTGTCCCCATGAGCACTATTTTGTAATCCACAATGAGCACCCCCCTCCCCCAAATCTAATGTAAAAATAGTACCTGGAGCATGGTCTTGGGGCACAGCTGATCTGAACAAAATTTCTGATGGCTTGCTTTGAACGCCTTGCACCCAATTCAACAATGCTGTTATGCCATACATAAACAAATCTGGGTGCACAGGTACTCCCTTAGTAGCACCATCCCTAAACAATGCTCTTGTTATCGCCAGTACATATTCCTGGTGTTGAACACACTACCTCTTCTTCTGAGAATGAAATAGTCATATTCAGTTTGCTTAACAAATCCCTTACCCACAGGTGTACTGGTGTCGCCTTTGAAAACAATAGTGGTGCCAGTACCTCTTGGATACCTATCATTGATGGGTAAATCTTCTGTGAATGGAACCATATTTATTGCCCCAGAGAATCCCTGTGTGTCCATTATTTTGCCTGATAAGGGGAAGCACCCCCTTCCTTGATGCATGACTTTGTTGCACCTGTGTCAACCATAAAAACAAATGATTTGTTTTTTTGTCTCCACACCTACTATGGGTTCCTCTTCCAGATCGGTGGTTTCTGACAGGACTGGGCACGTCAGAGCTCTCTGTGGGCTGTCCTAATCAGGAAATGTGTTTAACACTGGGAATACAAAAGGGTTACTGCCCACCACACTTGCCCCTGTGTGAAATGTCACTGTGTTGTGCAGTAAAGTATAAAGTATTTTCATCCCAAACTTGTGGGGCTGGCTTTTGCGTCTGCTGCTACGCATACACTGATGTTTGCCCCATGTGTCTCTCTCCAGATGGTTGCATTTTGCCCCATGTGTCATTTAATAATACTAGCACAATCATTGCAAAGCTTTTGACTGTTGTTGTCTACCTACCCTGCGCTCCATGTAGTATCTGATGTTCCTAGTATGACTGAGCCACTGCTGCCTACGGACCTGTATCAAATAACGTCCGTTAGCCTTCAAATTACTGTCTGCTAGCCATGTCTATGAGGAAGACTACTCCTACGCAATTCTGGGTCATAATCAGAGCTGCCTTACTATTTATAATGTTCCTACCCACCTTAAGTACTACGTCTATAAGTGAGAAGTATATTACCTTGCAACCCACCCAGGCCCTCGTATCTTCACCCAGCAAGTATCTCCCTTAGGATATCCACTACATTACCCCATCAGGACACAATAGCACCGATTAAATGTCTGCCTCTGTGGCCAGTACATCAAACCTTACTCAACTCCCTAGTCACCACCACAAAAAACGTAACCGACATACTTAGTCACATCCAATGGATCCAGCGCTCTGCCTCCCGACCTGTCCTTAACCAACCATGCTCTCCAATAACAAGGTACCGGAGACTAGGATCTAGACTCCAACAGTCTTACTTACTATCTCCCTTCCCTAGAGAGGAAATCAACACTAAATCCCACGTAACAAGGTAAAGACCACTAAACCACATCAGGTCATGCCTTCTACCGACTCCACCCTCCAAACCAAGACCATAGTACTGTCTAACAAGCCTAGAAATATCGTCCCCATCAAGGGGGCTCTTATCAATGCAAGGTCCCTGATTGCACATGCTTTAGACATTGCCGACCTCATTACATCAAACTTGCTAGACATTTTAGCCAATACAGAGACATGGCTCCATGCCGCAGCATGACCGTATCTCTCCTTAGCCATTCCAGATAATTATACCATCACTAGATTAGACACAGAATCTTCCAAAGGTGGAGGAGTCGACGTTATTTCTAAAATTCATCTTGGCCTTAGAGCCCTTCCTAAAGGACATTTCCCCTCAGCTGAACTTTTATCCATGAAGCTCCCTCTTTCTGCTACACGTACTCTAACAATCCACCTAGTGTATAGACCCCCAGGCCCTGTATCTACTAGTTCCCAAATCCTGCTGCTTGGAGACCTCAACCTAGCCTTCCAAGACTGATGATTCCTGCCACTTCTGTAGCTAACTTAATCTCAGAACTAGGTTTCTCCCCCCGCTGCACTATGCCTACTCGTAACAATGGTAGAATCCTAAATTGGATTGCGGACCTGAACTGTGAGACCTCTATACTCGCTAACACGTCTTGTGCTTGGTCGGACCATCATATTGTCAAATTCAACGTGTGGGCCAACACCCTACCTAACCTCACTAGGGTCCTGGCACCACCCACCCTTACTAGAAATAATAAGAATATCACAGTAGAGAATCTACTGCCTCTATTAAAACCCATTTTGAACTACACAAATACAAGTACAGACCACTCAACATTAGTTGAATTATATAACACAACACTCAGCCATGCCATTGATACAATAGCACCTTTGAAGATGGCCAGAGCCAAGCTGTGTGCTCATCTTAACTCTTGGTTCACCGCTAGCCTTAAAACACTACGAGACTCCAAAAGACATGCAGAAACCTCATTGAAAAACCTTCCTACAACCTCAAATAAAGATGCATTCTTAAAAGCTGCTAGCTACTACAAAACAGCTATCATGCAAACTAAAAGTGAGATTTACAATAACAGAATTTCCAATGCCAAATCAGGCTCTAGGGAACTATTCACTACACTTAGGGAGCTGGAGTCACCTCTACCACCCATCAAAACATGCACTAAAGATAAAAACGGGTGCACCAAGATCCAAGAAGCCCTACTCAATAAAATATCAATGCTCCAAGTCAAAATAGAAAACCAAAAACATAATATATTAGCTGAACCATTGGCACAAAAGACCCTGTCCTGTACAGCGAATCCTTGTAGCCAATTCAAATTCACTCCCCTCTTGGTTAAGGAGATTGAAAATAACCATCCTTAAACCTTCCAGATTCAAGAGAGACATTTTCCCTCCAAATATCATTGAAGAGGCAGAAAGTGATCTTACCCCTTTCATAACCACCTTAATAAACACATCATTCAAAACCAGTATGGTCCCAACTAACCTAAAAGACGCTTGGGTACTTCTTCTGTTGAAAAAACCTAATTTGGATCAAAACTTCCCTACGAATTACCGACCCATTACTACTGTGCCATTCCTGCTGAAAATACTAGACAGGGCTACCTACCTACAGATTTAGGCTCATTTAGAAAACAACAATCTTCTAGACCTACGGCAAACAGGGTTTAGACCCACACAAGGTACAGAAACTGGCTTAATAGACCTGAAGACACACATCGATAACCAAAAAGACAAAGGAAACGTATCCCTCTTACTTCTACTAGACTTATCTGCAGCATTCGACTTGATCAATCATGAAGTACTGTGCAACTACTTATCTTCTGCAGCTCACTTCTCTGACAAAACCACTGCATGGATCCAATCATTCTTGAACCAGAGAACAATGAGGGTCTTCTCACCTAACGCCTGAGCTGATCCAGCTGAAGTGACTTGCAGAGTACCTCAGGGGTCTTGTGTTTCACCAACGCTGTATAATATTTTTATCAAGCCGTTGTTTGACGACCTTGACCATTTGGGTGTCACCTACACTAATTATGCAGATGACACCCATATTCTCATCCCAATCACTGGGAACTATGACCTTGACTCGACACTTCTGAATAAAATGTATCTTGTCATCCAGGCATGGATGGGCACAAACAGCCTCTGCCTCAATGATGACAAGGCGGAACTACTTCTTATCGGCTCCCAATCGAAACTAAATAAACTGGACGATCAGTTCAAAGCCTTCAACATAGACGGCAACACTATATCAGTGTCCATATATGTGAAGACATTGGGCTTCTACCTGGACTCAGCCCTTACTATGAACAGACAAGTTAATGCGACGGCCTCCGCCACAGCATACACTTGTAAACTAATAAACTCCTGCAGACCTTTCCTGTCTACATTAAGTTGCTCGACCCTGGCCAGAGCTCTTATTCTTTCAAGACCAGACTATTGCAATGCACTATATCTTATCCTAAATAAACTACAAATATTGAAAAATAATTAGCTCAGATCGGCATTCAACATTGCAAGATCGCATCACATATCAGACACCAGACGTAATCACCATTGGCTGTCAGTCAAGAGCAGAATCTCATTCAAAACCCTAGGCCTCATTCACAAATGCCTATCCAATTCAGCACCTAAATATTTGACCTGTAAATTTACTAAAAACCAATCAGAGCGACCAACCAGAATGACTCAACAACACTGCCTTAGAGTCCCTAGATTTAACGTTCAGAAATCAGGGGGTAGCAGTTTCCATGTCCTAGCTGCAAAACTATGGAACTCCCTAGCCTTTTATCTAAGAGCAGAACCCTCATTCTCTTGTTTCAGAAAAAAAGTAAAAAACTGGCTTCTCACCCAGGAGATGCCATAATTGCTGTGCTAGTCGGGCAAATCGGCTGCCATTTTTGCACTGAACTGTCTCCACTATATATCTGCCTATATTGTATATAATACTTCTGTATATTAAGTTGCCACTCCATATTGTCACATGACTGTACATAATGTATGTATCTTTACTTACCTTTTTGCATTATTTTTTCTACCCACTTTGTAACAATTTTTCTGTAATTTGTAACATGTAACCTTTTGAATGCACCTAGATATCTAGATACCTGAGAGTTTGGTGCGCTATATAAATAAATAAACAAAACTAAACTAAACTAAACTTATTGGGTGCTGGAAGTTATATACACAGGGATAAGGGTGCTTGATATTGATACTGGGGCTGTTGTACCTGCTGGGGTGCTTGCCCAGGCAACGCTCCATACGAAATGCTTGGGGGTATCATCCCATACAGCTGTTGATATGTAACAGGGCTGCTGGTCAACTAGGATACACTCCTGGATTCGATGTATACACTTGCCTGCTCCTACATTCTCGTGCAAAGGGACCCATCATCCCACATGAACAACACGGTCCTGATCCCTCCTCAACCTCCCCGTCCTCCTTGAAACCCTCCTCTTCCCCGCGGATAACCTCCTGTGTAAGCTCCTTCGTAACACCCTGGTACCCTCTCTGATACCCTTGGTTGTCCAGATACCCTGTATACCCGCTTCTTTCCATTTTGGTGCCATTCTCACTTCTACCAGGGCTGTCCTCTTTTCCACATGCTGTATGGGTGACCCAGTAACCACTGGTCCTTCTAAGATCAATGTCAATTTCTTTTGCACTAACTTTGCCTCTGCCTTCTGTGCAGTATCTGACACTTCTATTTCCTTTTCTTGACACCTTTTACAATAGTACACTATAATCGCCTGTATCACTGCCCATCCTTTTGCTTCAATCCCCACCACCTTATCCAAATCCTTCTGCACATCCTTTGGGAGTCCCTTCTTTAACATGTGATAAAATATGGCTAGTGTGGTGTCTCATGATTCCCCTGTCTCGGCCCTCCACATCTCCTAAATCTCTAATATGTACTGCTCTGGATCTTCATCCTCCTTCATAGTGTGCGCCATTATTGAATGTATGTCTGGTGTATCAGGATATGCTGTTCTCAAGGCAGCCTACACTCCAGCCCGACAATCGTTAAAGTGTGCCCCATGAGTGTCGTCACCTATTCGTACCCCTGGGTATCCTGCCTTCTTCCAAATGTCATCTACTTGATCCCCAATACTACAGCAAACAAGCTTTTCACATCTCCTACTGCCAATGTAATACCTGCATTCTGTTTCTTGAGCACATAGATCCACTTGCCAATGCCTTATTCAAATTATTTCTATCCATGTGTGACCGGGGCATATACTGTGCTCTGCCGTGACCTTTGTGTAATAACATAAACTGTGTTCCCACCTGCTTCGCTGGTAACTTTCTCCTCCTTCGCTTCCCTTTTACCACTACTATGTGGCCTGGCTGTGCTCTTAATCTTGTGCCCCACAAACTCTCTACTCTTTGTGCCACCCTGGGCAGCACCACCCCTTCCTGCTCCTCAACTGTCCCACACTCTCCCTCCTCCTCCACTACTATGGCATCAACATTTGATCTTATAGATTTGTAATCTAAACTATCTTCTTGCTGTTAACCTCCCATATAACCTTCATTATTACGACCCTCATCCCTCATTTCAACATGTACATCTCTAATCATAATACTGTCAATTCTGCATAAAATATTGCCCACTCTCCACTCATTGGAACCTAGCAGCGCTCTTCGCCCTTCTCCCCTCTTCTGCGTTACTCACACAAGCTCTGCTTCTGTCCTTCGGAGTGCTGTTTCTAAATCTCTTTGTGACATATTTTCTGTTTCCATCATTGAGCGCGGCACTTGCACTTAGGTGCTATGGGACATTTTCATAAATTGCGGGGGCTTGCGGTCGCGGAGTTGCATGGGGCACGTACTCTGGGTTAGTATATCCTGCAGCTGCTTGCATGGGGTAACAGCCCTCTGGTGGTGGCAGGGCTGTGGGGTATGTAGGTATTGCAGGTGTTGTGGGTTGTTCACTGGGCACATGTCACACGCTACGTGCAGGAGTGACACAAGGCACTTGGATTACTATTTCTCCCTTCTTTTGATACTCAGGGACATCTTCCAAATCTTTTACCAAATCTTCTACCATTCTCCACAGCTCGGGAATGCTCTTCCTATTCTTTAACGTCTTCCCCTTTGTCATGATGCCTACCCCCGGGCATCCGGATCAAGCCCATCAGCCCCGGGAGCAGGCATCCAGGTATTTAATAAAACCCCAGCAGCCCCGACTGGGGGCTGTCTGGGTTCAGTCCTGGCGCCTTAGCCGCCAGGCTCATAATAGTAATCAGTCCTGGCGCCATAGGCGCCAGGCTCATAGACTTTACTTACCTCATGCAGACCATGCTACAAATGAATCCAAGCCAATGTGAGGCCTGGATGGGACTATTTTTCTACAGGGACTATTTTTTACTCTGGTGTGGTTCTAGGGACTTCTTACCTGGAACTACTTTGGAGGCTATTTAAACCACGCCCGAACAGCAGCACATGCTTCGTGTTATTCTGCATGCAGCAGCGTAATGCTCACCGTGCCTGCAGTCAGCATCCAGTCTTCAGCCACGCCCGTCTCGAATCCAGAGCTCCTAGCAATAGAAGAAAGAAGAAGGAAAGGTTAGAAAACAGATATTATTTCAATCCTTACCTGAATTCCGGATCCATCACGTCTTCGAACTTGAAAAGGACATTATTCTACACCCGTCGCATCGCCAGCTGCAGCGCCGCGCCATACTCACCAGTCCTCACAGCATTTTTCGTTCGGGCGCAGCCTCCATCATTTTCTCCGCCGAATTCCACCATCTAGGGGACAAAAGAAACATAAGGTGAGCCGAGAGAGCCAACAAATACAACCTCTCCACCATAGACTTACCTGATTAACAACCGGAGGCATTATTCTGTAACAAACCGCAACTTCTTACGCCACACCTGTAAGGAGAGAGAAACCAGCAATTTAAACACACGCATCTTTTGCCGGACAGTGTTGGGTAATACAGAATCTTACCTCAACACCATCAGCTGCCACAAGACAATGGGCCTCATTACGACCCAGGTGTTAAGGGTTAACGCCGTCGTTAACCCTTAACGCCTATTCTGATTTTAACGGCTGCTCTTAGCAGCCGTTAAAATCCATGGCGCTAACCTGCCATGATGCTAATTACGCCACCGTAATTTACGGTGGCGTAATTAGCGCCTTCCCCACTCCCATTATGCCCTATGGGGCAAAAATGGGAATGGGGAAGGGAAAATGGGAAATGGGGATTTACCGCCCCACTCACCTTGGATTGGGGCGGTAAATCCGCCATCCACCATGGTGTAAACATAGTTTACACCATGGTGGTAAAGTTGGCGCAATTAGCGCCTGGGTCGTAATGACCCCCAATCTTCCCTCGGAACCAGCTGCAACACAAGAAATGAATGTACAAGAGTGAACATCGGACATATGGAACTCTTTGAATTTTATACTTATGGGTTCTCACCTGAAACCTCGGAGTCAATATTCATCCGGAACTCTTCCAACGCCCTCAAACCAGTGAAGTAACTGGTATCTACGCGCCCCTGCATTCCACGCAGGATGGAGAGCTCATCATTTACAAACATAAGGTGAGCTTACAGAAAGTGAATATCGGTGGTGATTAGTGGGGAGAACAGTGGGGTGCCATTACTAAAATCCACGGGTGGCTGAATCCCTTTCTCCACTTGCAGGAGAATATTTCTACGGGTCAAGCAGACGAGATTAGGCGGTCCAGTCCAGTCCAGTCTGTCATCTCTGCACTACGCTTCACGTTGGAGGTGGTCGCAGCTGTCCGAGTCCGATGGACGTCCCTGTGGGAGCCAGGTGAGCGTAACAGAACACGAAGCCTATCTACAAATTCCCACCCGGGCGTTATGGAAACCTCTGAAACAGACCAACAAGCTCAATTATTAGGGGAAGTTAGGGCAGAAGTGCACTCTGCGCGCCAAGAGACTAATGCCCTAAGGAGAGAACCTATTGTGTCAAAGGAACGCACAGATGATCTTGCTAGACAACTGCTGCAAAATCAAGCTGGGCAAACACCCCTCCCTGGACTCGGGGGAAATCCAGCTCCTGTTTCATCGAGCAATCCTGTGCAAGTAATCCTACCAGGGGCTATTCCTTTAGCTCCACCCGAACGCTTTGCTGGGGACCCAAAAAGGTTTGCAGTGTTTATGAATCAATGCCACTTGCACTTTTTATGCAGACCTGGAGCTTTTCCAAATGACCAAGCCAAAGTCGCCTTTGTACTATCATATCTTAGTGGCAGCACAGCTGACTGGTCAATTCCACTAGTCAACCAGGATGATCCTCTTCTTCGGGATTTTCAGGGTTTTCAAAGAAGCATGGAATGACTATTCACCAGACATTCACAGGGACAGGCCCTGGATAACAAACTTTTATCCCTTCGACAGGGTAATCAGGATCTGCTAACCTATATTGCAACCTTCAATAGGCTGGTGGTGGAAACCGGATGGCCTGAGGAGAAACGAATTACATTATTTCATCATGGGCTTCGGGGAGAACTCAAAGATGTTTTGGCTCAAGTTGTGAACCCACCTCAGGATTGCGCAGAATATATAGACTTAATGGTCCAGTTAGACCACCGACTTCAGAATAGAAAGGCTGAGCGAGCTAAGTTCGAGAGTCGGGTATGGGTTAAACCCAATGTCACCCCCAAAGGAACAGATGCATCAGAACCTATGCAGCTCGGGGAGTTAAAGGACCCTTAACTCAAAAGGAAAGAGAAAAGAGACGGCAGATGCAATTGTGTCTATACTGTGGAACCGCAGGACATTTTCTACGGGATTGCCCTATAAAACCACCCAAGAAAGTAGTAGGAGTTGCTGACAAAAGTCAAATAGAGCCTGATTCGGGAGACGACCACGCCCGACAAGTGTAGAGGTCCGCTTGCCGAGCTTAAAGAAGGACACTCAGACCGCCCACCTAATTATACCAATGGTCCTAATTGATCCAAGGCAGCCATCACGTTTGCACGCAGTAAGGGCATACATTGATAGCGGGGCCGTAGGAAACTACATGGACCACGAATTGCCCTCAAGGATGAATCTACCCCTTTGCAAAAAGACTGCTTCGAATGTCATCACCACAGTCGATGGAACTGAAATGGCCTCTGGGCCTGTAACTCATTCCACTACTGAGCTGACACTGTTGGGTCAAGATGGGCATCGAGAAACTATTGTGTTTGATTTAATCAAGGCCCCGCATTTCCAAATAATTCTGGGAATACCATGGTTGGAAACACATAATCCTTGTATTGATTGGCGAGAGAAGAGAGTGACCTTCCCAGATTGTGCACACACCTGTTACCTGGAAAAAACCTTGAACAAAGGCCTGGCCACCATTACTAATCCAGTTGTGCAGTTACCTCAGGAATATCAAGAATTTCAGGATGTTTTTCAAAAAGAACAGGCAAATACCTTACCACCTCACAGATCATATGATTGTCAAATTGACCTAGTACCCGGTGCACAACCTCCATGCAGTAGAATCTACACCCTTACGGAACCCGAAAATCTTCAACTACGACAATATCTGGACCAATACCTTGCTAATGGCTTCATTCGTCCATCCAAATCTCCTGCATCCTCAGCTCTATTCTTCGTGCCTAAAAAGGAAGGTGACCTTAGAACGTGCATAGACTACCGCGCATTAAATCAGATTACAGTAAAAAACCAATACCCATTGCCTCTGATCCCCGAATTACTAGACCAATTAAAGGATGCTTGTATCTACACTAAGTCAGACCTCTGGGGGGCATATCATCTGGTACGTGTAAAGAAAGGCGATGAATGAAAGACTGCCTTTCGCACCAAGTACGGGTTATTCGAATACCAGGTGATGCCCTTCGGGTTGTGCAATGCACCAGCAGCCTTCCAGTATTTTATGAACGATGTCCTTCGTGAAATCATTGACGTCTGTGTTGTCGTATACATTGACGATATTCTAGTGTACTCCTCCTCAGAATCAGACCATCTGAAGCACGTTCGTGCCGTCCTAGAGAAACTACGCCAGCACAAATTATACGCAAAATTGGAGAAATGTGTTTTTCATTCTACAGAAGTTGAATTCCTGGGATAAATCCTTACTCCAAAAGGAGTTCGAATGGACTCATGAAAGGTGGACGCAATCCTCAAGGGGCCATCACCCAGTTCTGTTAAAGGGGTACAAAGCATACTTGGATTTGCTAATTTCTATCGCAGATTTATTCCTGCATTCTCACATATTGTACACCCCATCACAGCACTTTTGCGAAAAAACAAAGGTTTTTTGTGGACTGAAGAGGCTGAAAGAGCCTTCCAAGAGCTAAAATCGAAATTCACATCTGCACCTGTCTTAAAGCATCCACGCCCTGAGCTTCCATACATAGTTGAAACCGATGCATCCAGTTTAGCCATGGGAGCTGTCCTGTCCCAGAAGGATCCCGAAACCGGTCAACTTCATCCAGTAGCATTCTGGTCAAGAAAGTTCTCAGCACCCGAATTAAACTATGCGGTTACTGATAAGGAGTTATTAGCCATCAAGTCCACCTTCAAGGCTTGGCGGCATTATCTTCTCGGTGCCAGGCATACCATCACTGTAATCACAGATCACAGGAATCTGCAGTATTTGAAAACAGCCAAGGCCCAATCATCACGTCAACTTCGGTGGGCATTATTCTTTGCTGAATTCGATTTCGTGATCACTTATCGACCAGGTTGTAAAAACGGCAAGGCAGATGCCCTATCCCGAATAGGGATGGGAGAAGTATATTCAAACTCGGAACCGGTGCCTATAATTTCAGAACAAAGAATTCTTGGCATAACTACTCTACAGACTCTAGAAGACATTCATTTAAAAATCCAACAACTTTTTGATCCAGCAGCCCTGCAGGACTGGGTAAAGAAAGGCCAAGATTATTCAGTCATCAATGACCTGCCTTACTATCAAGCACGTCTATTTCTACCACACAAGGAACTACAAGAACTAGTAATCTCCAATTATCATGAGGCCCTCATGGAAGGACACCCAGGTATCGCAAAAACTGAAGCTAACATTAAAAGACAATTCTGGTGGCCCACCTGGCGAAAGGACATAAAGTCATTTGTGATGTCTTGTGGTATCTGCGCCCAAAACAAAAGTCAGAAGAAAAAACCAGCTGGCCTTTTACAACCTTTGGATATTCCACCTACACCATGTCGCACCTTGTCTTTAGACTTCATTACAGATCTACCTCCGTGTAATGGATTTAACACCATTCTAGTTACTGTGGATCTTTTTTCCAAAATGGCCCACTTTATTCCTTTAAAAGGATTACCTTCCGCTTCGATTTTGGCCAAGGAATTTCTCAAAAACATTGTTTGAATCCATGGATTTCCTTCCGTATTGGTCTCTGACCAGGGTAGTCAATTCATTTAGCAATTTTGGAAGAAATGCTGTCAATTGGCGCAAATCGACGTAAGGCTATCAACCAGTCACCACCCCCAAACTGATGGTCAGACAGAGAGGACCAACCAGACTCTTGAACAATACCTACGTTGTATGCTACACCAAACCGAAAGCAATTGGAAAGATATTTTATGGATTTCCGAATATGCATACAATAACTCCGTACATTCAGGAACCGGACAAAGCCCCTTTTATACCATATATGGACATCATCCTCGAACCTCAGAACTCGATTTGCCTCAACACTTAGAAATGCCTGCAGTGACTCATCTGCACTCTACTAATACACAAGCCTTTAAGGAAGCAATAAAACACTTGAAACAAGCAAAGGAGAAATACAAGAAAAATGCTGATCGACATAGAAGTGAAACTCCACAATACCAGATTGGAGATCATGTTTGGCTAGCTACAAAACACATACCTCTAAAGGGAACTCGAACTTTCAATCCTAGATATTTGGGACTTTACACCATTAAGGCCATTATAAACCCGGTGGCCGTCAAACTGGAATTACCCTCTAATTTGCGGATTCATCCTGTCTTTCATGTTTCACTTCTAAAACCAGTTCAACCTGGGACAAGATTAACCAAACCACCTGACCCCATCCTAATAGATGGAGAACCTGAATTCGAGGTAAAAAATATCCTGGACTCTAAGATGGTTAAATCAAGACTTTTTTATTTAATCGACTGGAAGGGTTACAGACCACAAGAAAGGTCATGGGAACCTAGTGACCACGTTCATGCACCTCGGTTGGTGAAGAAATTCCATCGGAACTTCCCAGACAAACCAGGACCAAGGGGAAGAGCAACTTTAGGAGGGGCCTTGGGGGGGAGTGCTGTCATGATGCCTACCCCCGGGCATCCGGATCAAGCCCATCCGCCCCGGGAGCTGGCATCCAGGTATTTAATAAAACCCCAGCAGCCCCTGCTGGGGGCTGTCTGGGTTCAGTCCTGGCACCTTAGGCGCCAGGCTCATAATAGTAATCAGTCCTGGCGCCATAGGCGCCCGGCTCATAGACTTTACTTACCTCATGCAGACCATGCTGCAAATGAATCCAAGCCAATGTGAGGCCTGGATGGGACTATTTTTCTATAGGGACTATTTTTTACTCGAGTGTGGTTCTAGGGACTTCTTACCTGGAACTACTTTGGAGGCTATTTAAACCATGCCCGAACAGAAGCACATGCTTCGAGTTATTCTGCATCCAGCAGCGTAACGCTCACCGTGCCTGCAGTCAGCATTCAGTCTTCAGCCACGCCCGTCTCGAATCCAGAGCTCCTAGCAATAGAAGAAAGAAGAAGGAAAGGTTAGAAAACAGATATTATTTCAATCCTTACCTGAATACCGGATCCATCACGTCTTCAAACTTGAAAAGGACATTATTCTACACGCATCGCATCGCCAGCTGCAGGGCCGCGCCATACTCACCAGTCCTCACAGCATTTTTCGACCCGGCGCAGCCTCCATCATTTTCTCTGCCGAATTCCACCATCTAGGGGACAAAGAAACATAAGGTGAGCCGAGAGAGCCAACAAATACAACCTCTCCACCATAGCCTTACCTGATTAACAACCAGAGGCATTATTCTGTAACAAACCGCAACTTCTTACGCCGCACCTGTAAGGAGAGAGAAACCAGCAATTTAAACACACGCATCTTTTGCCGGACAGTGTTGGGTAATACAGACTCTTACCTCAACACCATCAGCTGCCACAAGACAATCTTCCCTTGGACCCAGCTGCAACACACGAAAGGAATGAACAAGAGTGAACAACGGACATATTGAACTCTTTGAACTTTATACTTACGGGTTCTCGCCTAGAACCTCTGAGTCAATATTCATCCGGAACTCTTCCAACGCCCTCAAATCAGTGAAGTAACTGGTATCTACGCGCCCCTGCATTCCACACAGGTTGGAGAGCTCATCATTTACAAACATAAGGTGAGCTTACAGAAAGTGAATATCGGTGGTGATTAGTGGGGAGAACAGTGGGTTGCCATTACTAAAATCCACGGGTGGCTGAATCCCTTTCTCCGCTTACAGGAGAATATTTCTACGGGTCAAGCAGACGAGATTAGGCGGTCCATTCCAGTCTGTCATCTCTGCACTACGCTTCACGGTGGAGGTGGTCGCAGCTGTCCGAGTCCGATCGACGCCCATGTGGGAGCCAGGTGAGCGTAACACCCTTATAGTTTGCTGCAAATAAGTGTACATACGCCCCAAAACGTCTTTGTTATTCGTTCCTCCTTCGTGCCAGGGCTTATGCATTCCCCCTCTCGTATCCACCACCCACTGTAGTAATATTTCATAGTTTCCTCCAGGTACAGCAGAAGTGCTGTACACACATGATCCTAAGGGTGTTAAGGGTTGGTTTGTGCACCAGACAAATAAAGTAATTTCCTTACTCCTTTTAGTGGAATGAATTCGATTTTTTATTTCAAATATGAAAAAACACTTTGGTTTGTGGTTTGATCACAAATCCAGTGTGTGTCATGCATTCATCATTGGGTTCTCTCTGCAGAATTATCAATTCTTCCAAAAAGTACTCACAGGTTTCTTTGTGCAAACACATGTTTTTTTTTGTCCTAAAATGGACACTGGTGGATTTCTCCACAAAGTGAAATTGTTGTTTATATCAATGTCAGTCGTTTTTAAATAAAGAAGTAAAGTTCTCTAACGGTCTTAGGAACGGTAGCAGTGTGCACCACAATACATTTCCAGAATACACAACTGTTAGTACTTCCAGTCACAGTTACTAGAGAATTCCAGATAACTATATTGCATTTCCACCTTCTATTCTATAGGGCAGATTTATACTTCTAAGAGATTTCACAAGCGACCTGTCCCCTGGAGGTTGATTTCAAAGCGGCAAGAACTCTATATGTCAAGCATCTGCAGCTGACATCAAACCAAGAAGTCGAAATGTACTTTTTTGTACATTTTCTGTTGTCCAGAAAGGACCCCGTTATCAACTCCAGCATTTTAATGGAACATTGTTTTCTCCTATCATCACAAACCCTGAGGTCCAGGATATAAATAATATTACAGTCATTCTCTCTTGACACATTAGAATTGGTGAGCACCACTTCTTCATAGGCCAATCCTGCTGCATTCTCTACCTCTCCTGTTCCCCCCAGGCCCTTTGCACAGCTTTGGCATCTCATTTCACCACTAAAACTCAAGACATCCTGTCCACTCTCTCTTCCTCTACCTCCTCTTCCGCTCCCTCTACAATTCCAAGCCCCTCCCCGGCCATTTCTCCTCTTCCTTTCTCCTCCTTCCCCCTGTTCATTCCCGACGATGTTTCTAGACAAGTCCGATCTATGAAAATCTCGTCAAAGCAGGTGCTCCCCTGCTCCTCCAGAACCATTAAGGACCACATCGACACCCTTGCTCCAGCTTTTGGCCTATTTGTGCAATCAATCTTTTGCCACTGGAATCTTCCCCTCCCCACTTAAGCACTCGCTTGGGCACCCCCTTCTTAAGAAGCCCTCTGCCAATCCTTCCTCTCCGGCAAACTGCCGCCCGTTCTCCATCATTCCTTTGCTGGGCAAACTCCTGCAATAATTGTCCATCTTCCAGCTTAATCTACATACTGAATCTGTTGTTTATCTCCATGACCACCAGTCTGGCTTCAGAGCAGCCAGAAGCACAGACACTGCTCTCCTGAACACCCCTGAAGACTTGCTCTCCAATCTTGAATTTAACCTTCCTTCTGTCCTCATCCTCCTCGATCTATCCTCTGCTTTTGACACGGTCAACCACGCCATCCTGCTCAATCATCTCTGTGACAAACTGGGTATCTCTGGTCAGGCTCAAGCCTGGTTGATCTCCTTTCTGAATGATCGGCCGTCCCATGTCCAATTTAGGTCTTTCCTCTCTTCTCTCCCTCTACTTGTGGTGTTCCCCAGGGGTTTAACCTCCCTCCCTGGCTCTTTAACCTACCACCTGTGGCCCACTGCATCACTACCTTCTGCTCCAACGTTCAGTGTTATGCAGATGACACCAAGCTCTCCTTCAGGCTCCCCCAGCCTCTTCTGCTCCTTCTCTCATACCTGACTGTCCGCAATTCAGGAATAGTGTGCCTCCAACGATCTCTGCCTTAATGCCGGCAAGACTGAGATCCTCCTCATTGGGACTCCTGCTCCTGCCTTCCCTCTCTCACTCTGGATGTCCACCCTGGGCCCTCTACATGGACCTTCCTGTGAGGCTAAGAACCTTGGTGTCATCTTCGACTCCACCCTCTCCTTCACTTCTCACATCTCTGATGTCTCTAAAAAGTCACACTATCAGCTGCACCTCCTCAGAGGTATTCTTCCTTTTCTCACTTTCCCCCAGCAGCTCACTGTCTCCGGAACCCTGGTCCTCTCTAGGCTTCACTACTGCAACAGCCTCTTTCTAAATCTGCCTGCTTCTACTCTTCGCCCTTTACAACTAATCCAGAACCGAACTGTGAGACTTGTACTTGGCCTCAAGCTCAGGGATCGTATCTCTCCAGCCCTGAAATCTTTCCACTGGCTCCCTGTGGCTGCGAGGATCAAGTTCAAGACCCTCTGCATTGTCCACAAGGCTTTCTGGGGCGCGGGACCCCACTACATCCAACTTTATTTTCCTAAGCATCTTCCTTCTCGAGCCCTCCGCTCATCCACCTCAACTCTCTGAGGGTCAGGCGCTTCTCTAGGCAGAGAATGTGGGGTAGTTCTCTGTCCTCGGCTGGGGCCTCCCTCTAAAACAGCCTCCCTGCCTCTCTCAAACTACGGGCCTACGCTTCTGTTGGGACTCGGGTCTAGCTAGTCTTTTGGTTGTAGCTCCTGGGCTTCTATCCGGGGCTACAGCCAAAAGACCCAGGGCTATACCCCTCTCAGCCCCCCCTAGCAAATCCTCTGCTTATGTCCCTGTCTGCTGCGCATACTGGTTACCTGGCCACCCACTGAATTTAAAGGACCAGGCTCCTGCATGACCAGTTGCCCTTGGCCTGCCTCTGGGCCTACCAACCACTTAAGGGACTGTATCTTTACCCCTACAGTCCCCTGAATCTCTGCACTAATGAGCCACCTCCTGGTAGCACTTCCGAGTTACTTTGCACTCTACCCTCCCCCTACCCCACTGGCACTTCACCCCCTCCCTCCACCCCACACTTACACAATCTAAATGGCACAAGGCCTAGTAAGATTGTTCTTTTGTTCTCCTTCTGTCCTCTCTTCCTTGTCTTTTCGCGCCTAGAAACACTTGTGTACAGGCGCGTTATTGATGACTTATCATATCATCCGACATCTAGAATTATATGTCAATAATGGCTTTTGCGTTTCACTTACATTGAGATCCCACGGGGGTGTTGGTAGCCCAAGATTAGTTAAGAGTGGTTTATGATCTCTTATTTCTATCAATTACAGGACAATTCAGGTAAATCCAATATAATACAGGTATCAAGAAATAATTAATATGGCTATTATAGCACCCATAATGGAATGTCTATTGGTCCAGGATGTCATTTGGAAAAACACTGTTAATTGGACCTAATCCAAGTTTCAATAAAAGAGGCCAAAATCCAGCCCCCGCTTATTCAAATGGGTATCCATTATGGTTGCGGTAGACTCCTAATACCTCGTCCTCTTCCCCGACTCATTTGGGACATCTACTCCATCCCCCACTTTTAGATTAAGGTCACCCGCTTCAATACTAAGAGGCAGAATGTGGGATGATCGATCAGGTATGTATATATTGTATGGTAAAACCTCCCTCAATTTTAGTAAGTGTGAAGCTGAATTGCTTCTATAAAGAGCATTACGAAAATGTTATATTATAAATGTTTGTTCATTCACACCTTTAAAGGTTATTATTTGCCAATTAGGGGTCATTTCATAATGCTCTGTGCTTCAGCCAGTCTGGACATGTTGTTTTTCCATGGCATGACATTGTTTAGTGGCCAAGAAAACAGGAATGAGTATGATCTTACATGGGATTAGTGGCTTATGATGGAGTAGTCGGCATGGACATGTTTTCTTGTAGTATAAACTCTGGCTTTATGGGAAAGGAAATACGAGTATGATCTTATATGGGAATGCTGGCATATATTGGTGCAGCAGTCATGTGTGTGGGCACAGCCAAAATTAAAATGTTCTTTAGACTGGCACATATTGTGGGCAAAGGTATTATGAAAATGCTGCTGTGCACTGTTGGTGGCTTGGCATCTATCGGTTATTTGCATGTGTAATCTACGAAATGCATTGCAAACTGTGACTTTTTACCAGTGGTCGAAGAGTACGAAAAGAAGTAGTGGAAGTATGTTCCCTGCTAGCCTGCCCCCGCTCCCCACAAACCCCATCCCTGCCCCCCTCGCACACACCATCCAAACCCCCAAACAAACACACCTGCTATTTATGGGAATGTGCAGTGCACTGCACTGACGTGCAAGCTTCAACTTCTTCCTACACTTTTATTTTAAAACTAAACCATTCCAGAGTGGTTTCTTTATAGAATAATAGTATAGGTTTGTGAAACTTAAAAATAAAAGACATGGGAGCACCGCTCCCGACCGCTCCCGCCCACTTCGACCTCTGCTTTTCACTCAGTTTTAACAGAAAGTGTGCCATGAAATGCACCATTTTAACTCATCATTCTATAAACTATTTTTGGGGTCAGAACCTCTTTCGGACCTCCCTTTGTGCATTCGGACCACCAAGGGTGTATGGTGTAATATATTGTAAGTGGTTATTTATAACGCGCTTAATACCCAGAGGTTTCTAAGCGCAGACCCAGCGATCGAACCTGTGTGCACGTTACCGCTTGGGGTATTTAGGGAATCAACTCTGTGACTCACACATACTGTTGCATAGTATCGTGGGTTACATGATTTTCTTCTTCCCCTTTTATTCATCAAAACCATGAATATGAAACAAGGTGCAGCATAACTATTAACAACCATATGCAGGTTTTCGTGCAGCCCACAGTGATTCTGGGTAAATCGCAGCCTCTCCCATTTCGGTAGAGCACAAGTTCATTGTGTGCATTGTTTCTTTGGACAGGAAATCACACGGTTCCTTGCAGAGCCTTGCTTCCAGTTAGGCGCTTGATGGCTGGTGTCCTCACTCCAGGGGACGCAGTCTTACTCTACCCAGCAAGTGAATAATATACTTTCCCTGGACAGTAACGTAGGCGATGCCAGCACCAGGGCTGCCAATCGACAACTGTATCATTTAGGGCACTTATCCTAAACGCAGTAGGCATTTTAGTTCATGCATGCGGATTTGAACATGTGATGTGTTCTTTTCCTCCGATGTGCATACTTTCCTGTTAGCTATCTATGCTTCCTAGCAGCTGCTGGTGTGCCGGATGCACAGTGCAAAGTACGTATAGGTGTGTTAGTGATTCAGTTACGCACGCTACGTGCTGGCAGCCCTAACCTGGCAGACACCACTAACACCACTTTTAAAGACACAGCATGCTTCATGAAAGTGAGGCTGATAAGCAGACCTGTCTTTCATGTAGAAACCATTATCTTGAGCTGCAGAAATGTGAAAGAAAAACGGTGCACATCCCTAGCAGATGGAAATCCATCACAAGGAGTATTTGCTCTGTTTTTACCATCTCATTAGAGATTACATTTCTTCTCAGTCCATTCCTAGATGTTCACTCAGTCACCCCACTTTTCTGTGTGCAAACCATTTTCTCTGATGGTCACATGCTCTTCTAACGTTTCTTCAGCTGGCATGGCTGGCTAAGGTGCCAAGCTTTACATTGCCTCTATGTTCTACCCATTAGTGCTCTATTGCCTACCTTTTTTGTCGTTCTTTGTTCTTTTGTCAATGCAATTTTGTCAACTTGGCATTGGATAATGCATTTGAATTGCATTTAGCCCATCTCAGACACTCTACCGTTTCCCTCTCTTTTGTTCAAAGGTGTCTTCCCTCCCCTTTGCTGGGAACGCCTTTTCCAGTGTGCAACCGGCGTCCTGGAAGTGGCCTCTCCAGGAATCAAATTTAGGGAGGGGGCACAGAGGGGGCCAAAGACAACAGTAGGGTGACCGCCTATAAAAGAGCAATGCTTTTCCCAAATTGATGCAAGCGAAGTAGTCCAAAGTGTCCCGGGGAGGTAAACATTGTCCATTTATACAGCAAGCAATTCTGTTGTATATACGTATATATCTTGATGTTAACGATATTGTCTCATCCTATATTGATATTGAAAATATATATCGATATATCTCCAAAACTCGATATATCGCCAAGCCCTACACCTGACTCCCTAAAGCAAATACCCCTTCCCAGCAGCAGACACTGCTGGGGCAATGGGAGGGAGCCTTTAATGACTGCTTATAACTTTTTTCTTCTAGCAGAGCATTTAAAGTGGGAGAGATTTACCAGTAATTGCCCATTTAAGAGACCATTCTCTTGGACAAGAGGTTCTTACTGTTTCTGTGTTAAGAAATGCAAAGGGCCATTTTTATTCTAAAAGCACACACAGAGCACCAGTTAAGTTCACTCCTGGGCAATTTGTTTCAATGTTGCCTGTTATCATTGGCTGGTAACGGACACCTGCCATTTTATGCACTTGAAATGATACAGTGTCCCTATTGTGTCGCATTCACCTCTGCTGTAGGTGGCCGTTCACAAGTGTGTCCACGGATCGATGCCTTTTTGTGCATCTCGCATCTGGCTGTGGGTGGTTTTCTGGAAGTTCTTTGCTGACTGAAATTGGGGCTGAGGGTTCCTTTCTCAGCAGTGTCTTTGTGTGGACATTTTATAGTGAAAATGTAGCAAAAGCACTGAGAAAATCCAGAGCGGCATGTGAACTATAGGAGCACAGTGTGTGTCAGTGTGCGCGCTATAACAGGGGTCAACCAGCGGCAAGATATGATCCTATAAAGCAAAGTCTTCTGCCGGAGATGGAGCCACTCTGATGTCTCGAGGGAAGTGTCCCTTTTGGGCCAGAAGAAAGAAACAGGCTCAGCAAAACGCCTGCAAATGCGTGAGTTACGGCTGGGGAAAGGAGGACAGCAGATTAGATCAGCAAGCCCACTGCTTCCCACAGGAAAGCCAGGGGCTCGGCCGGGAAACCCTTGTCATGGGCGAGCTACCCGCCAAAAACCCAATTTGAATTTCAACAATCACCAGCCGATGATTCAGAAACACTTATATTAGCAGTGTTTCTAACATTACATATAATGGCATGACAAGGCATAAAAGCTGTTGAAAGGCAGTTTTGCAGTGATGTAAGCAATTACCACTGATGAAGTGATGTTAGCAAATGGAAAAAGGTTTTCTTCAGTTATTAGTTGGCCTGTTGAACAAGAACTGGTAATACCGCCTGAAATCATTCTACATCCAACCTTAAATAACCACACTTGTCTACACACACAGTCCCTCCAACCCCAAAACAACAAAGGTTACACAATGAAATGCACACCTTCCTAAACACACGTGCCCATACCAAATTTCCCTAAATAGCACAGTGTCCATCACAGATACAGCAACATAACTCTCCACAGTCCTTAAACACCACTCCGGCAGCCACCAAAATCACAGAAACAATTTACACACACTAACCACTGATCCAGACAACTCACAAAATATATAAAACTAGATACCACAGAGCTGTGCACATATCAACTTTGCAACAAAATACCCTTATCCTGCTCCTAGGTTAGTCCCACACTCACCTCTTGCTGATCCTAAAACTCCAAATCGTGAAAATTGTAGACTTTATCCTATACCAGACTGAACAACATAGAATAACAGGGCATACAAAAGAGCTTCACTAATTCTCCTGTGGGCCAGTATTCTGGACAGCCCATGCCACTTTGGTGAATTGCAGCAAAAGGGGAAGAAAATTATTAATGGCTCTGCTGAGTCAAGTCTTCTGTATTAGAAGAGATTACATTATTTTCCCGGGAGCCACCACTTTGGGTAAACAGTGAGGGTGGGATTTTAAAGCATTCTAGAGTTTAGGCACTTGAAGACATACCTTCTAAACGGCATCAGATCCAAATATTTACCTTTTGGATTTCAAGGCCTAGAATAAGGTCTTGTAGAAAAGCGCTGTAAAGTTTCCCATGTCCATGCGTGAGAAAGCTATCCAGTCCTGTTTTTGCTTGGAATTCTCACCCATTTTAAATTTAGGAATACTACAAGTTCCAGAATCCAAAGGGAAAGAACAGGACTGGGTGATTTTACGCATGGCCACAGGAAACTACTCATTTTATAGGAAATCAAACTTACAATGTTTAAATTCTTAGAGAAACATATTCAGCCACTATAACGTTGCTTTGGGTTTGGTATCCGCATGCTGACTGGCAAACTAGAAGTCCCAAAATGCAAAATAATGCAAGCTGGAATAATCGTTTTTTAACACCATTGCTATTCTTTAAATACTCTGAGAATCACAAATAAAGGAGTGGTAATGTCGTTTGGATACATATCACCTTTGTGACAAACTCCCAGCTTGCTGTTTGTGTTAGGAACATTTGCTGTCTATGCAAGTCAATCACAGCTTTAAAGGGGGATTTCTCTTCTTTTGCTTATGTTTGGGCATTTCACACTGATGGGACCCATTTTGGACAGATACAAATCTGTGCGGGGTATTCATATGTAAAGGTCCCATCAGTGCTAAATGCCTAAACATATGCAAAAAGAAGAGAGCACTCAAATTGGCACTGGGTAAAAAGGACTAATTGAGCTGCAGGCAGCTCTTAAACAACCTGCAATAATTTCAGGTCGTTAAGGGCTGCCAGCAGCACTTTCCAGGACGCCCTGCGGCCGTGTCTAATGGGCTTGGCTGCTTTGTCAACAAGCCTATTACACACAGTTACTTTTGATCAAACAAGTGGACAGAAACCGCGACAAATGACCGCAACATTTTATAAGCGATTTTGGGGAAAAACAAGTCCAAAGCCGCTTATATTAAGCGCACTCGGCAACACTGCAGGCATCACTGCAGAGAGAGTAGCCCAGGTAGGGGGACACAAGGGTAGCCCAGGATTTCGGAGGAGGGGCCCAGACCCCCCCTAACCCCACCCTAGCGACGCCACTGCGTCCTGGCGCTCCTACATGGAAATCCTCCAGTTCAATGTCATCCAAGAGTTTCTATTCGTCAGTCCTATCTTTCTCTTTTTAAAGGGAGTTGCACTGCAGAATACAGAAAGATTAAAAGAATTCCTAACTCTCAATTTTTTGGAATTGTCCCTGCCAAACATTCAACTTTCCCTCTCTCACTAAGGGAAGTAGCTGTGTGTATGACCTCCAAGTTGAAATATCAGGACTATTTTATGTTGTACAATTAATTACCTTGTCTTGTCAATGTTGTTTTGCAATTAATAGGCGATTTATAAAATCCGCTTTCTGTTTCTTTGATACTTAGAACATTTTGTTGCAAAAGACAGGATTGGCATAAGAAAAGAACAATTAAAAAAGAAATGTAAAGTTATCTACACTGAATCAGCTGGGGCTCACATTCAGTGGAGCAAAATGTTAGCAATTTGGGTCGCATTTGAGCATAGCACCCAAAGCAAAATCTTCAAAGTGCTTGTTTAAAAAAATACATGTGTTACAAATCGAATCACAGTAAAAAGAAAATAGCAAGTTCACTTGGGACAAAACGGTTTTATGTGTAGTGGCAAGCAGAATGCTCTGACTTCAGACGGTATGTGGAAAATCTATGCTGCTCTAAGCTTTGGAGCCTAATGCACAGCATTCTGCATGACATCTTTACATGTGGTGGACTGGGCAAAGCAATGGGTCGCCTGGGAAGGTAGGCTTGGTGTTCTGCCAATCTTTCCCAAAAAAGAATATAGGTAAAATATAACCCAGGAAAAAGGAAGAATGATGAGAATGAACAAGTAAAAACAACATGTAATGAAAATAACTAAGGTAAAAAAGAAGAAAGCAAAAATATCCCAAATTTCATATTTCATTAGACAAAATGTATAATAGCTCAAAAGAAAAAGATTCCTGGCTGGGATGTGCATGGTTTCTATGAAAGTGAGGAGAGCAGAGGAAGTTTGAAGTGGTGCTTGACCTTTTTTGGGGTGTTTCCCCAAGCTGTAAAGTATATCTAAGTATAAATAAGTGGAGGAAACACAGCTCCTCAATGAATGCAGATAGAGTAAAGCATGCCTCAAAAAATATAAAAACACTTTATTTAAAGCGAAGTCCAATTTCCTGAGGAAAACAATCAAGGGTGCGTTAAATCAACCTAGAGAATTGTTTTCAATTATTAATTATTTTGTGCCACCAAAATGTCGCTTTTCATCCATGGAAGCTTCCATGGAGGAGGCCAATATGTTTAATTCCTTCTTTTTTACAAGATTGAATTGATCCAAGAAAAGATGACTGCCAGCAGGAGCCATTTTGAAAGAGATTAAAGACTGAAAAGGACGAGACAATCTATCAGAGGGCCTAACAGAAGCAACGTTTGGCTTACTTCTATTTGCAAAAAGCGAGCATCCCAGGGGCATCAAAACATGCTTTTCAAAACTATTCAAATTTATACCATCAAAGTTCCCTGAGATGCTGTCATTCCATCGGCCAAAGAATAGTGCTCTAAGAGAAGCGTAACAGGCAGTTGTCAAAGGTAAAGGATGAATATACCAACCTAGCCCCTTATCCCCATGTTGTGGTAGATGTGAACAGATCCAGCAATTGGTTCTATTTAAAATTGCATGAGTGGCATTCATAATTAACAAAAGAGTATTATTCTGATAGTTCCGTCTATGCGAAGAATCTCTAGGCAATAAAGTATACAATTGCACGGAAGGAGTGGGGATAACAGATACATTTTCAATAGGTAAAAAGTCCTCTAACGGATATGCTTCCTCCAGATACCATAACCCAAAACCAACAGTTACTAAAAATCCAGTTATTATTACAAAAGGCAACAATACACTTTGAGGGTCCCCTTACATGCTTGATCATTGTCTCTGCTTATCACATATTTATCTAAAGGTTTGGCACGGGCGGTAGCGGGTGCAGGCATTGTAGTCTTCAATCGAAAAAACACCAATTGGTTGTTTGCTGGCGACTCCAGTCGCACGTCTTCTCAATGTCTTTCCCACAACCCTTAGCCAACAGAATCCTTCCGTACAGTCCGGCCAAAAGACAAGCCCTAAAATGATTTTCTCAATCGCACAGTCAGACCGTGCTGTACGTCTTATTTCCTTGGACGCAAATTATATTTCACAGTTTCTGGTGAGAACAAGTGTCGTCACTTCCTCCTGGAGGTGGCGAGTGAACGGAAATGGGATCAGATCCGGAAGTTCTACTGTTGGAGAGTGCGGAGACAAGATGGCCGTTTTGTCTGGCCTTGCAAATTCTGGAACGGTCTCTGATACTCCCTTGTCGGTTGTTGCTGTTTCAGGCACGTGAGTTACAGCAGTGGGAAGGGATTCTGTGTCTTCTGTATCGTATGGCACGGGCTGCGGGATCCGTTTGGTGTGCGTCACATGGATCCAGTTCTTAGGACCTGCTATCCGCACAGCAGTTTGAGTGACTAGCAGGACTTGGTAGGGACCCCTCCACTGAGGTGCAAGGCAAGACGACCTCTCAAAAACCTTTGTGAGTATCTAGTCCCAAGGTCATAGACTGTGACCCGGACCCTCGTACCGTACAGGTAATGCCTCTCGTACCTGGTGATAAATTGAAAACAGATTTTTAGTCAACTGGTTACAGTAATCTGAAAGAAGCACATTTTCTATATCCCGCAACAAACTGCTTTTTGGCAAACCCCAAATATTAGCAGGTCTCCCCATTACCACCTCAAAGGGAGAGAGCCCAGTCTTAGTTTGAGGGGTTGTTCTCATCGATAGCAACACAATCGGTAAGGCATCCGGCCATTTTAGCTTGGTGCCAGCGCACGTTTTAGCGAGCTTGTTCTTTATAATGCCGTTATGCCTTTCCACTAATCCGGCACTTTGGGCGTGTCTGGCCGAATGAAACCGTTTATCAATCTGTAATCCTTTGCAAATTTGTAGGATTACAGTAGCGATAAAGTGTGGTCCATTATCTGACCAGATGACTCTCGGCAGCCCGAACCTAGGAAAAAACTCTTTCAACCGAGTTTTTGCCGTGGTTATGGCCGTTGCAGCTCTAACCGGGAAGGCCTCAACCCACTTACTAAAGGCACAAATGACAACCAACACATATTTAAGATTGTTACAACGTTCCATTTCAATAAAATCAAAGTGAATAACCTCAAACGGAACAGAAGGTGGAGCGAAACTTCCTCTAGGAGTCGAGGTACCTTTTCCTATATTGTGCTGCAAGCAGACCATGCACCCTTGGACAAAGCGCTCCGCAGTTTTGAAAATCTTATCATTGGCCCATACACGGTGTAGCATTTTAATCAATTTACGCACACAAACATGTGTCGGACCATGAGCCATAATAACCATCATTGGAATGTAGGCGTCAGGGAGTAACCATTTTCCTTCAATATTGTCCACCCAACACCCATCATCATCCAGTCTCCTCGCATCCTCGATCCATCTCTTAGTTTCCTCTATGGTAGCATCTGCTTGAATGTCTTTTAAAGAATTGATACTTTCACCCAAGGTGCAAATATTTACAGTTTCTCTTACAGCATACATTTCTGAACTGAAATCAGTGGCAGTTTGTTTAGCTATCTGATCAGCAAAAGCATTCCCTTTTCCTACATCATCTGTAACCTTCTGATGTGCTGCACATTTTATAATAGCTAACTGAACAGGGAGTGCGAGTGCTGAAAATAATCGCACTATTAAAGTGCCATGCTGAATTTTCGTGCCGTGCGAGGTCAAGAAACCTCGTTCTTTCCAAAGTCTACCGAAGTTGTGAACCACCCCAAAGGCATACTGACTATCGGTATATATATTTACTGTAAGCCCTTCAGAAAGTTCACGAGCTCGAGTTAACGCTATAATTTCTGCGGCCTGCACGGAATTATGCATAATTCTTTTGGTTTCCACAATCGTGCTTAAAGTAGTGATGGCATAAGCAGCCGTGGATGTACCGTTCGGAAGTTTAAAACACGAGCCATCACAAAATAGCTCTCCTTGTGGGCTATTCAAAGGCGTGTCTTTCAGATCGATTCTGCCTTTGGTCTCTTGTTCTGTCACATAAAGGCAATCGTGTGACATTTCGTCACCATCAACAGTATCTTGCGGGACAGGTAAAAGTTCAGCCGGATTTAATACACAACACCTCTGAATTTGAATGTGGGGGGCAAACAAGATTAGTTCATATCTTGTCAATCGTGCGGAAGTGAGGAGTTGCGTTTGAGTTCTATTCAATAAAATATCTACAGAGTGAGGTACCATTAGGGTTAACGCATGACCTAAGACCATTCCCTCACTCTGTTTTACAGACGCAGCAGCAGCAGCAACAGCTCTCAAACATCTCGGCAAAGCGCATGCAACAGGATCAAGGGCGGATGACAAATAGCCGCATGGCCTATTCTTCCCTCCATGTTCCTGCGTTAACACAGCCAAAGCACATCCATCACGTTCATGCACATACAACCCAAAGGCCTTGTCATAATTCGGAGTTCCTAAAACCGGCGCTGAACACAGCACGGATTTGAGCAAATCAAATGCTGTCTGGTGTTCCAAAGTCCATGGCAATGGCAAAGAAATGCCCTTCTTTGTCAAAGCCAGCATTGGTTTAATCGTTAACGAAAAGTTAGGGATTCACAATCTACAGTAAGAAGCCATACCTATCAGGGCTCTAACTTCCTTCTGCGTATTTGGGACAGACATGCCAGAAATAGTCTTTATTCGTTCAGGTGTCAACCGTCTTCCCTCCTTTGACAGGAGATAGCCTAAATAGGCGACCTCCTGACAACAATATTGGAATTTTTTAAGTGAAGCTTTGTGGCCATGTTTCGCTAGATGACAAAGCAACAACACGGTGCCTTCTTTACAGGCCCTCTCAGAATCAGCAGCCAAGAGGAGATCATCTACATACTGTAGTAATGTGAAAGTAGTAGGCAACTCGAGAGTATCGAGCTGCTCTTTCAATGCCCTACTATAAATACTTGGACACTAAGTGTACCCTTGTGGTGCACGAGTGAATGTGAACGAGCGTCCACCTAGGGTAAACGCGTACAAATACCTGCTATCCTTGTGTATAGGAATACTGAAACTATACATTTCAAAGCCTGCTTGCCTTCAACTGAGATCTTATATTGCGGGATGCGAGGCAATTTTACTCCATGTTTCAAAATAATTTTAACAGGTTCATTTTGAAGAATGCCCACATCATTATCATCAATTGCCCATAAGCATTCTGGAACATTACTGAATTCTGGCGGTAAAGGTCGAGTCAAAAACTAAGAGGCGAGTGATTGCTGAGGTGAAATTGTTAACTGAACTCCGTCCGGAGAACAATGTATTACTGCATGCAATGCCTTCAACAAATCTAGCCCCAGCAAGTTCTCCCCACAGTTTGTGGTAAGTAGAAATGGACACTGTTCCGTGAAGGGACCCAGTGTTATCGGTACCGGCAAAGAGACCGGACAAACTACAGGTGTGCCTGAAAACCCTACGGAAACGGTGGACTGCCCTGACAGGGGAATATTTGGAACCCGTGAATGATCAATGGAACATTTCTGTGCTCCCGTATTTACTAAAAATAGATGCTTCCTATTTCCCACCGCCATCTCAACGTAGGGGCCTTTCTGATGAACGGGAATAGGCGTCGGTTCCAAATCCTGCTTCGGGCAATCCTAGCGAAACAGAATATTATCAAAAGGAAGCTCTTCAGAGAGGTACGCGGCAGAAGGGTGATCAAAAATGTTTCTGTTATCCACATTCGAAACTTGCTTATCTTGTGGAGGAGGTTGCTGTGATTCTGGTGCCAACTGACCTCTGCCAGGGCCCCCTGCGCCTGGGCGACCTCTGGATCATCTACCCATGTTCCCAAATGACCTTTGCTGCAAGGTTGGACATTGTGCGCGCCAGTGGCCTTCCTGTCGACAATAGGCACAATGATTAATGGTTACCGGAGCCAGGGGCGTACTTCCCTGTGGAAAGTACTGACCTCTAAATTGATTACCCTCTCTAGGGCTTCTAACAATCTGTTGTAATAAGACCTTTGTTTTCAGGTCACCCTTTTTTTCTCAAGTTTTTCCTTTTCATTATTTACACGATTTTCATAGTACTGAGCCATATGCAGTACTTCTGATTGAGACTTCGCCTGTCAAGCGCTTTCGGAAGACATAGGGCCTCATTACGACCCAGGCGGTAAGTTACCGCCTGGGTCGTACCTTTACCACCATGGCGTAAACTACGTTTACGCCATGGTGGTTGGCAGTCTTACCGCCCCATTCCGAGGTTGGCGGGGCGGTAAGTCCCCAATCCCCATTTACCCTTCCCCATTCCCATTTTTGCCCCATAGGGCATAATGGGAGTGGGGAAGGCGTTAATTACGCCACCGTAAATTACAGTGGCGTAATTAAAAACAAGGTCCCTTAGCGCCATGGATTTTAACACCTGCTAAAAGCAGGTGTTAAATCCTCCATGGCGCTAAGGGACCTCGGAATCAGGCGGTAAGGGTCGGCGCTGTTTACGCCGCCGTAAACCCCTTACCGCCTGGGTCCTAATGAGGCCCATAATCTGTAACTGAATGTCAGGCAGCAATCTACGTACAAATTTGTCGACAAACAGCTTTTTCCCTGACTCTGTGCCTAAGTCTTGTCCACTGAAATCTGAAAATACCTGCTCAAACCTATTGAAGAAATCGGTAGCACCCTCAGATTTTCCTTGGACACAGGCCGTAAGCTTGTCCCAAATTATTCTTTTTTCAGGAACTATAGTTTTCAGTTTTACAATAATCCTATCAGGCAAGGTTAATATCACTTGAGGCGGTCGTTCGCCAGCTGGTCTTTCTCTCTAACCTAACCATGTTATTCCATGTATCTCCCAACCTAGGTATATCATCTATAGTCCTAATCTGTTTCCACAAATCGACTGGCAGTAGTACGGGAAATAATAAATCAATATCACATAAGGTGAATACCGACGACTGTAAGACCGACTCTATTTCTTTATAGAACCCGGTCGGATTCTTTCTTAAATTGGGAATAGATTGCTTTATGGTGTTCACTTCCAGCTTGAAAACGGGACGTGAACAAACTGGGATACGTAATGTGCAGGAATGTCCACCGCAAGTGTTCCTCATCCAGCATCAGTCGCAATCTCAACTTTCGGGACAAATGTCGGAGGGACCTCTCTCATAGTCAACTGAGAAGTAGGCAGCTCCGAACGCTTACTAAGCAACAGAGCCAAATCAAGCGCTAAGGCAGTCGAAGAAGTATCAATCGAAAAGGCTGTCTTATAAACACTCAACAATTCTGCGGGACAACAAATCTTTCTTTTTACACACTCATTCTGTAGGTACTCTACCATCACCTGTATCACCTTCTTTTGCATTTCTAACGTATACTGACTGTATGTTTCATATACTTCATCTGGAGTTATCGACATATACGAAATCCATTTTATCGCATCCTTTGTACAAATTCGCGCTTCCTCACCTTTTAATCCACGGTGAGGAGAAAACCGTTTCTGTAAGTACATAATACCTAAACTACCACCATCTTCTTCCTCATTCTGTAACCCTTCCAACTCCTTCCTTTACTCAAAAATCCTCTCAACATGCTCATACACCATCTCCGCAGTATCTCTGGACAACGCTAAGGCGTTCAAATCCCGTGACCCTTGTGGGAAATCTACATCATTTAATCTATTCCACATTATACTCAAATGAGTCCCTAATCCTTTAATAAAAACATTTTTCTCAGGAATACCTTTTAAATTTTCGAGTGTGGAAAAAACATCAGCTTGTTCACCCTTCTCCATACAATGTTTAGCCCAAGCAATCAATTCATTCTTTTTGTCTGGGGACACAGTATTACGAGTCACAACCCTTGGTCTCGCTCCCTGGTCTACTACAAGCGATGCAGAATCACTTGGAAGAGGAAGAGTAGGCGCATTCTGAATATCAACAGGTGGAGGCAAGGGGGCAGGCAAAGGAGCGACGGCTGGAAGAACAGGAAGAACAGCAGGGAGGACCGGAGCAACTATAGGAGGGCGAATAACAACGGGAAGGGGCAAAGCACCAGGTGGAGGGACGTACGGAGGTGGCGCGGAGGCACCGGGCCTTCGTTCATGCAAAAGTTTATTAATCAATTCATCTGACGTATGAAAATATTTTGAAGGGCAGATTTTCTGAATGCCTAATTGAAACGCCCTGTCCGTGTTCCTAACTGACTCCAATTGTTTATTTTGATCATATAACCATGCCTTTTCGACACTTGTCATATGTCTACGCATATGTTTCTCTCTACTCTTTTGTTGCTGCAAAGCTTCTGTTTTCCAACTATGCAATGCGTCAAATGCTGCAGGTCTAGCCTTTTTCTTTACTAATACAGACTCTAAATATTCTATACGAGGGATTTCAAAACTACCATTGGTTGGCCACCGAAGATTAGAATTATGTCTGGTCTGTCTGTGCCAAATTTCATTAAATGCTATACTACCAAAGCCTTTCCTACAGTACATAGTACATGCCGGTGACCCCTCCTGTGGTGCGGGACGGCTATCTTCCAAAGATCTGTTGCTGCGGAATAATGCCCTAACGCAGGCATATCAAAGTTCTGGTGTTACCTGGTCAAGTAATTGTGCTCGCGAGTACAATGCGCCAAATTCAAATTGTCAGGGTTAAATTAAGAATCGGGACACGATTCACCTGACCAAAGGACTGGGAGGCCCGATCGGGTTACTAAGGACAATGCTAAGGACCCACGTGTCTGGTGATTTTCGGCAAATTTACGCACCTCGATATATGGACCCTCATCAAGACATCATCTCGGGCTACAGCTCACCGTTCAGGGTTCGGATCGTGCAGTTTTGTCGAGGAATTCGCTTCTCGTCCAGAGTGGCCGTTACTGTTGGTACCGTTCGATCCCGGTCCTATAGCCGAGCCAACCTTCAACGAGACGAAGTCGATCTTGAAGGTCCATATTCGGGCGCCATCTGTGGAATCAGAAAAATACAATACTAAGACTTTTACACCATGCAAAGGAAAATACACCAACACGGGCGTGTAAAGATTCCCAGAATCTTTATTACAAAACTGAACAGTATCGAACAAAGTACACAAATAGCTATTCAGCTGTCAATACATCACAGAGACACCAGCAGGGTTCAATGTGAGCAGTGAGCAGGATTTGCTAGCTGGAAATCAGCGTATTTATACAGTTTGTTATAATGATGTCCAGCCTCCTGCAAGTTAATTATGTACTGGGCTAGGGTCGCACCAGGTTCGTTTCCTAATTTACATATCTCGTGCATGCGGTTTACTTTTCAACATATTTACTAACACACACTATTATTCTTTAGTTTAACGTGACACTCTTTACACATTGCTTTAATACAGATCAAACAAATGTTTCGCATGTCGTATTTGGATAGCGTTATTGTTCTTGTATACTTGTAGGTTAACATCGCCGATTCAAGTAATCCCCTGATCCCGAGGTCAACGAAGGACAAGGTCTACATGACCCTAACATGTAGCCTGAAGGCAGGTTGGACATTAACTCCCCTACAGAGGTTGGAGAGGTTAAAGCAAGAAGAAGAGCACACGAGACAGCCATTTTAGACTACAGGGTGACTTTGCACGAATAACTAAAATGGCGTCTTTAACCTAAAATGGAGGCTTGATTTACTTAAGTTCACGACCTTGCAATACGAATTTCCTCACGAAGCGACTGGGCATAGGCCAACATATAGAATGAGGACGAAACAATATTATATCAGTTCTAACACGATAAGGTGGATCACTGTATATTACTTGGAAGGCTCAGAGAAATTGGAAACATTTCGGACCAAGCCAGCAAGTGGTTTGCCTCCTTCGTTTCAGAGAGGCATCAACAGGTGAAACTGGGTGAATTCATTCAAGCCCTCTCCCACAGGAGTGTGGAGTCCCTCAGGGCTCATCACTCTCCTGTTTAATTTATATATGTGTCCCCTGATGGACTTGCTTAGAACGCACAAGGACAACTTTCACCCCTATGCGGACGACACTCAGGTGTTCATCAAATTGAGGAAAGTGAAAGAGACTTTTCAGATGGTCGAACAATGCCTGGTGGAGGTTAGGGCATGGATGTCTGCCAAACAGCTTCTGTTGAACACCAGCGAAAAAGAAGTAGGCACTGTTTGGCCCAAAACACCTCCTCAAGTTGAGTAGCTGCCCAGATCCAACAAACTACTTGGGCGCATACTTACTGTTTGCCCCGAAAAATAAAAACTTGGGGTGTGTCTGGCAGGAAAATCTCAAGTGTGCAACACAGGTGAGCGCTACGACACAGTTCGTTTGTGGCACCTGTAGCTCCTGTGACAGGTTTTACCATTTATTACAGTGGAGGACCGCTCGATGGTGGTGGGTGCTATGGTTGGTGCTATGGTGAACTCCTGTTTAGACTGTGGTAACGGACTGCAGTCAAGTATTCCACTCATGCAAATGCACCATCTGCCAGAAAGCACAAAAAGCAGCTGTTAGGCTGATCTTTGGAGTTAGAAAGTCCTCTCCAACCTCAAGTCTTTGTCGATCTTTGCATTGGTTGACTGTTAAGGATGGCACATATTTTAAAATCCTGTGCTTAATTTATAAGTGTATACATAACCTGGCTCCACTCTACCTATGTAAGAAAATCAGGCAGCATCACCCAACCTGTCAATTGCGATCTAGCGACAAATTGCAGTTGGAAATTCAGTTGGAAATTCCTTTGTCGAAGTACGTGTTCAGAGGTGGATTTGGAGTGTATAGCCCAACGATATGGAATATGCTTCCTCTGAAGATCAGGGCCCTTGATTCGCAATCTCAGTTTCGGAAGGCGCTGAAAACACACCTCTTCAAGTAAAAAGAATAAGTGTGACACACAAAAATGGATTTAAGTAGCTCAGTTAGTCGTTTTTCTTGTGGTTGACCTGTGTAGACGGTCTTTTGTGACTCTGGGTCTGATACCAGTTCAATCTGCACCTAGATATGATTAATTTCGTAAGTACGTGATACAAATACATCAAAATCAAAATTTAAACAAATATCTTCAATGCTTGAAAGGGTAAGTGCAAACAAACAGGTGATGGGTTTAGCTGGGGATGGATTATCGGGGATTCCCTTGCTATTGCTAAATGAATAAGAAATCAAAAACACATGAAAACTACTACTTATATTTTCGCAGAATTTGCTTTTTAAGAAATAAAATGTAAAATACATTTTCTTATTATTTTCTTCATTTTACACTTCTTTATTTTTACTGTTTATATTGTGCTTACTTCATTTTGAGGCAATTTAAATATGTATGTTTGAGGCTAAGGAATATAAGGGGGTGGAAAGGGCAGATGGTGCGTGGGAGGTGGGTCTGGCCATAAGAGGAGAACCCATTATATATATAATTAAAACTGAATGACAAAAAGAAATTTCATCAAAGTAAATTATCACAAAGTCATTTCTCTTCGATGTAAACACGTAGAACCGTTTATATTTATTTCTATATAAAATGTGTTATTTCAACTCTTCATTATTACTGCTTCTTTTTCAGTCTGGGGAATTATTCCGGGGATTTTACAACATAGAACCCCACACCCACAGTGCTGCAGAGTCGAGAACAAACGTTATTGGTGTTCCCCCTGACATCAGGATTAGCAGTCCAATGTCAGACATCTTAATGTGTGAACCAATCAGAGTGCAGCTCACAGAATGTTCTGTGCAGAAAGCGCAATAGACGTTTTGCAAATATGTATTGGTCTGAAATGGTTTTCTTCTTGGTTCTATGTTCCCTAATCAGCAGCACAGCGCAGAGAGTGTAATGCCCTTCCATGCTGCATTTCTGATCTGTGGCATGGAAGGTAATTCCTCTCAGTCCCACCACCAAGTGGCATTACAAAGCACCAGAGCCTCGTGTTCACTTTAACAAATAGTTGATGCAAATAAAGTTGTGATCTTCTTAAGCTATGCTGGATACCCTGGCTCACTATCTTTGGCCCATATGTCCAATGTTACCTAACACTATTATTCCAATGACATCAATCGACTGATCTGATTATGTTTGTTTTGTTAGGTGACAAGGGAGCTCCTGGTGAAGCTGCAACAGTAGGTAAGAATCACGCGATGGACAATAGCAATCTCTGATCCTCCATATACTGTAACGCTGTTCTAGCGTATATATCGACTAAAGCCAAAAAGCATAATTGGATGCTGAATGCCAAGACAATGTAGTTAACGTTGCATATTTTGGAAATGTGACATATGACACAATATTTTTTGACATTGTTCTGCAATATTTTAACATTTAAAAACATATATTTATAGTTTATCTGCTATTGTATAATTTGCCTTTCTCACTATTCCAGTCACGGAATAGAATGGACTAATGTCAATAACTAAATAATCTCCCAATTCACAGGACAGACATATCATTATAGACACACACACACATCTCCTGTATGTTGAATGAAAATATACATCAAATGTTTAAACTCTAGTCCTAAACTTGCCTGACTAGACTTTAGACTTTTTCTGCACAATTCAAATTAGAAAAGGACTTAATTCTTATTTATGTATATTCATTTATTTGTGCATGTGGGGTTTTCTAGAGAGATAACATATCTGAATAAGGTGATGAATGCATTGAAAGCTGGAAGGTGTTGGGGTGCCTTAGAGCAAGGTTGTGGGAAGGGTATGCTAGATGAAGAACAGTATTGGCACCAATAGACAAAGATGGATTGTTTGCTTGGGAGTGACAGTATGGAGAAGTTCAATTCTTTTCTGTACCAGCTACTTTTCTAATTAATTCTGGATCTAGGGGGAATCCTCATCCTCTAGGGTGACCAGCATGGAGAAGTTCCATCCTTCCCTATATCATTCATTGCGGGGCTTGTGAAATTCCTCATCCTATAGGAGAATTATTAAGTTTGGGCACGGAAATACAGGTACAACGTGCACGTCAAAGATTAAATATTTATTTCTCAATTCATGTAAATTCGTTACAGCAACCCCATGCCCTTCCAGTCTTTCCAGACTCCCTCTCCTTCTCCTTCAAAAGCAAACATTCCAAAGCCTTTCTCAACCTGGGGCAGATCCATTCTAGAATTTATATAAACACTAAATGTAAACAAGCTACAATATGGGCAAGTTAAGACAAAATTACGCAGAGGTTCTGGAGTACCAAAATTCTGGAGCCAGATCAAACAAGACTCAATGACGAAAATTGACAAAGTGCAAGGCGAAACCCAGCTTTATTAACTTCCAAATAAAGCTGGTACATCATACAAGCATACAATGTTGTGGTTCTCAGCGTGCTTATCAAAAACAACAGTTTTTATACTCACTATTTGTCATAGCTGACATCATACGGTAATCTTAACTAACAAAACCTACGGGTTACAGGGATTGCTTATATTTCAATTCTCGCTCACTCTTTTACCTCCCTTTCACCCCTTTCCCCAACAATACTTCTCTTACTCAAAACCAATCCTCCTGCGTAACCCAATATTTCAGAGCGGCACCACAAGTGCCACTCACGTTCAGAACAGCCCCACCTTACTGTTCCCTCCAAACCTTCCGAGCACACCACACCAGTCACTCACACCCTGAGCATCCCCACCTCCCTGCTCCCACACCAGACCATACTCCTCGGTCCACACCACAACTTCACCTCCTCCGCAATATGCAATAATATACACAAAAGTTTACTGTTTACAAAACCTAAACTGCCTTACAACACAAGTCTGGCGCCAGCAAGTACTACACAAATAAATACACTATGGCTGTCTTCTAAACTCCTGGTGAGCTTATCATTCTCTTATCATTACCCCGTAACAAGGTGTACTACGTGATCTTTCCCGACCCTTGTCAAAAGATATCTCTTGATCTCTTATCTCTTTATCTCATCACAATCCCCCAATATACAGAACAATCCCCTTCCCCATTTATGCCAGGCGTATGTCATACTACTTACATCTGTGGATCTGCTGAGCTGCCAGCTGCCTATGAGGCCTCCTGCGGGGACCGGACAGGATCTTTCTCCAAGGGGGCTCCTGTCGACCTCTCTCTATTGCACATAATACTGCTCTCCACAGGACACCTCTGTAGTCTTCGGGCCACGGCAGGGAGCCCTCGACAATCTGAGGACTCTAGCGAACCATCACCTCTGAAACCATCTGTTAAGACGGCCTGGAAAGTGCCAAAATTACACAGGGGTTCTTGAGCAAGATCAAACCAGACACAATGACGAAAATCGGTAAAGTGCAAGGCAAAACTCGGCTTTATTAACAAAGCAGGGGCCGCAAACAAGCATGCAATGTTATCGCTCTCAGCATGCTTGTAAAAAACAACATTTTTTATACTCACTATTTGTCATAACTGACATCATACAGTAATCTTAACTACCAAAACCTATGGGTTACAGGGATTGGATATTGACTACATATACATTCTATAGCGGTTAAACATCTGATTGGATAACAACAATATGATGGCTCCTCCTGAGACCACCTCTAAATTAATAGTGAAAGACATCATCTCTACAATAAACTATCGGTTGTCATAATACCTACTTGGTGGCCTAGCATTTGGGTTTTGATTGTTGGGCTTTCTACTGACCAACCTTGGGCAACTGACAGGTTGTCGAGCAACGAGCCAGACAGGAGTAGGGGGAGAGAGGTCCATGAACTGCTTTCCCTTCAATTAAAGAAAATACCACCCCTTATTCCTAGGCCATGAGCCAAGGTGATTTCTTTTTATATTCGACCTTGTGTGGCACCTTGTGTCTGGGAATATGCATGAGGAGTGAGGCAGGTGTCCTATCTGTGTTTGTTGCTAATGAACCAACAATGTTCCTTAATTATGGGTCACATGTGATGAGACTGTGTTTGGAATTATTTACCCTGCGTTCATTGGGATTTTAGCTAATATTAATGTGAATGTTATGGCTCCTCTTTTGACTGGGGACACACTTGAGCTATTCCCCATAGTCTCTTTGGGTTTATAATTGTCCTGCACCTGGCTTACAAAGGCTGGTTGTTTTTTTAATGAATCTAGGAATATATGGCTCGTGTCCTGGGAATTGTTATCTCATGCTTCTGCTGCAACCTTCACAGCCTCCCTTTTTCATGGTAACCTTGGCTTCTGCACAGATCTTTATTTTGTTATTTCAGCATTTTTAATTCTCATGAAGTCTTAAGGACTTTTATTTACTTAGAAGAGTGTTGTGGCTTCCATTTTGAAAATATTGCTGCCCATTTCTTCTACATTTCTATGTTAGTCAGCTATGTTCATCTGTTGTTCATGTTGCATTCAGAAAAGACATCACTTATGTTAGTATTCTTCATTTCTTATGGGTGCCATGTTAATATTTTTCATGTATAAATGCATATATTACCTTGTGTATGTGTTCTCGATGTTGAACGCACATTTGCTTTGTATCTAATGCATGCTCATGTGTTGTTTCATTGTCAGTTTGTTTATTTTTGCCACCTTCAGCTTAGATCGTGCCCATCTCTTGTTGCACCTGCCTGGGATATGGGTGGTACGGTTGCCTTAGTATCCTTATGCACGTGAGCATCCATATTTATTACTATTTTCATTCCTATTCCCTCTTTGGCAGCTTTTTTGCAGCCATTTATTGCAATTCTTAAAATGCAGAAGGCAAATAGTATTAGTATTAGAATGGCCAATAACATTTTGAACGTGTTAGCCAACCTTGTGGGTATCCATGAGAACAGGTACGCGAACCAGTCATCATTCTCAATCTCTTCCATCTCTTCTACCATTTTTGTGTGCATTTATGTTAAGGTGGTTGTGGCATCTCTAGGGATGTCATTCTCCTCATCTTGGGTGGGTGTATATGTGCAGCAGGAAGGTTCTATTTTTGCACCTACGCCCCCTCCTTGGCCGTTACCAGATCAAGAACATGCTTATTTTGGAGGGTCATAATTACTGCCCTCAACTCCTCCCTTATGTCTTTAAAGCCTTTCACGGTTGCATTTATTGTTTGCAGCAACTCCCATCTGGTTATTTGTAACCATTTTGCATTTGTGGATGCTTGCAAACCGGGAGTAAAGAAGGACATAAAGAAAATTACCGACCTTCCAAAAAATGTATGCTTATCAGGTATGTCATCATAGGCCTTTATTGAGTTAGTCGAAAAGTAGTTTTCCCTTCTACTGTGTTTAAAGGTAAGGGACCTTTGTTTTCTTAAGTGTGCATTCATTCAGGAGAAGTCACCAATCTGGACTTCACTCTGAGGTACTACTAAAGCTAGTGTATTTATTACCACCAGAGAGTACAAACCTTTCTTATTCAGAGGGAGTTGCCTACAGACTTTTAAACCACATGCCCATTAGTGGTCCATGAGCACTGCTGTTCCAATTTTCGTACCTGGTATATCCATGATTTGTTTGCACCCCTCATTTTTGCCAACTTTCACTGGGCCATTATTTCTAAAACATAACTTTGGCTCTTGCATTTTGGTTATGGGTAGTGGTTCTGCTTCATCTTCCACCCATGTTAAAAGATTGGCAGTTTGTTTCCATTCTTCACATCAGACTTATCTGTGTGTTTTGTTGCATCTATGGATGCATACGCCACTGCCTCTGCTCTACAACCCAATACTCTGTCAACCCATTTCCCCGTGGAGAATACTTTGCCAGTTGTCTGCAAGTGTGGCCTGTTAAAACATTAAAGTATCAGCTTTCCCTGGGCATCCCTGTATTTTAACATTTCATGAGGCACTAACTGGACCTCCTCTGTGTTTGGACCTGTCAGTATATATTTTAGCACCTTGCTAAGAGGTGCATTATCAGACGTGCTTCAACATTATCCATCATGTGTTTCTCCTTTATATATTTATCTATGTATGTGAAGTCTGTTGATGTCATATATTTTATAATGGCTGATTGCCCTTCAAATTGTCCTCTTGTAAGGCATAGTGCAAGATTTAAAAAGCAATGTTCTCTATATTCAGGTACTTCTTGAGGTATGAATACTCTAGAGGCGTTCATGGCATATGGAATAAGTTAGAAAACAAAACAGCTCTCATCAGACGTCTCTCTCATTGCTCGGCTTATGTGCTGGTACCACATATTATCATTTACATAGGCAGAACCAGCCATGTAGATACTCAGGTGCCTAGAGACATACTTCTTTTCATTTTTGTCATCTGCGTGCTTATTTCATTTGTTGCTATTACACTTGTCATTGTAACAGTAGTTATATTTCTGGTTACTGGTCTGGCTGCATTTTAAATAACCAATTCTCTTAATGCGATAAGAATAATAAAATAGAGGCTACAAAATGTAAAACATTTAGCTATAAGCATAATTGCTATTGTTTCTACCTTTTGCAAATAATTTGGTGTTTTCCCTTCCAAGCACCAAAAGCGAATATCTGACCGTATTGGAAAATCCCATTGTTTTCACAAGAGGAAAGTTCTTTTCAATCTCTTTGAGAAGTACATTTTCACAGGAAAAAATCATGTTAGTATTGAAATTAAACTTCTTTCACAAACAAAGTAGGCTTTCATATTAAACAATAATACGGTGAGACAGATATTCCATGCTCCTAAAAAGGGATAAGTAACCATCAAATTGGATAAAACAAGACAAATATAATTGTTATAGGTAACATTTGTTATTTTGTTTTTTACTGTGGACATATGTGTGCTTTATTTTAAGCAATCATCATTGAAAAGACAAGCTGTCTTGTCCGTATATCTATAAGGAAACAATGATTTGTATTCTTCTTGCTGCTGATTGGTTCTTGTCATCGATCTAGTTTGGACTCTTCCACGTCTTCTTCACCTTCATACTCGATGTTGGCAGGCGTGGGCAACTCTCCTTTGTAGAGTTTGACGTCGCTGAGGTGCAGCCTCCTTCCTTGAACTTTGACAGCCATCTGTGTAACTGCCTCCACAATAAATGGTCCTTCAAAATGGGTCTTGTGACACCGTCTGGTGACATTTGTACACAGAACTTTGTCCCCTGGGAAAAGTACTGGTGGTCTAAATACAGTCTCGGAATCAACTTGTAAATGTCTTTTATCAGTCTTCTTTGACTCTCCCTGCCACGCTCAAAGCTGTCGAGACATACATTTAAGAGACTCCGTCATAGCCATCAAATAATTATGCATTTCTTGCCCTAACACAGTAACTGCATTCTCTGCATCAGTGTGAGCTTGAGTGGGAGGAACAAGGAGTGTGTGCTTCTAATGTCCCATCACCAGCTAATGTGGAGTCAGGTGATGGTCAGCACTGGACTGATAGCGTAATGCAAATAGAGCTAATGGAAGGCAATGGAAGCAAACTTTTTTCAGCGTCTCTTTTAGTTTGGCAATCTGCTCCTTTAGGAGGCAGTTGAGGTGCTCACAGATTCTGTTTGCTTGTGGGTGGTAAGTGGATGAGAATGTATTTTTAATACCCAAGAGGACTGTGGTGTGCTCAAATACCTCATTTACAAAATGCAGTCTATCGTCAGACTGGAGCACTTTTTAGCCTCCCCATCTTGGAAATACCTAATTTATGAGGAACTTTGCAGCACATGCAGCATGAGGATGTGTGCATGGACTTGTTTCAATCCATTGGGGAAAGGGACATACGACTAATAGCATATATCTAGACCCATTGCAAATTTGAAAAATATCTACATAATCGATATGCAAATGCTGAAATGGTCCAGTAGGATGGAGCATTGCTCCTCTCACTGTTCGCAAAGTATGGCCAGCCATAAACTTCTGGCATGTCAAATAATTTATAACAAAATCTGAGACGTGTTCTGCCAAATTTGGGACAAACCACTACTCTGAAATCAGTACTGCAAAACAATCTCTTGGTGTGTGTGCTAGGTGGTGCAATTTGTGTAATGCTATTTGAAGCAGCCCTAGAGGCATGACTGGTTTCCGGGTGCTGTCCTGCACCCACATTGCATCTGTGGGGGACAATGAGCACCCCCTTCATCTGCATAACTCTTGCTCTTCTAGTTGTGCTGTTCCTTGTAATTCTGTAATGTTTGCTATGGGAAGTGTATTAAAACCCTCTTCATCACCATATTACGTGCACATGTGTGTATTCGGTGCAGTCAAAATGTCAGATATTTTGGAAAATATGCTGCTCTATTTGCTTCAAGCTCAGCAAACTCATTACCACGAGAAATCAAATCTGCACCTCTGGTTTACCACAGCAATGGCCGATGGAAGTTGGAGTGCATCTATGAGCCTGTCCAATAGCGGTGCATGCTGCAATGGTGTGCCATCTGCAAGTAAGAAGCCACATCTCTTTCAATGTGACATCCTCCCTGCACTGTTGATGTCACATGGGCGGAGTCAGAATACACTGTTAACACCTCTTCTTTATACATTTCTAGTGCCGAAATAAGGACTATCAATTCTGCTGCTTCTCTCAAGAAATGCACGGGCAATCTTGCACTTGTCACTGTCTCAACGTTATTATTCAGTTTTGCTTGTATTGTTTGTATTGCTATTGTCCTACTGTGTCATTCACCAATGCTCTGGTCTATTGATGATGACCCATCAATGAAGAGAATTATCCCTCCTCCCAGTGCATTTTCTTTGACGTGTGGCATCTCATCATAGTAATCAGTGTATTTATTGCAATCATGGTGGTTCTGCTATGCATCTAGCTAGCTGGATTAATCACTCAACACCTGACATTTTTAATTGATGGGTTGGATATAATTACTTCATTACCAGAGGCTCTCTGTGTGGTCAATGTGCTTTTGTCCTTTTCAAGTATAGCAAATAGGGTATGATCAACATATAATGTAACTGTGCATCCCATACGTATGCTGGCAGATTTCTCAGTCGCAAAGGAAGCTGCCACCAATGTTTGCTCGCAGGGTTAATGACCTCTCATTACTGGTTCGAAAATCCCACTGTAGAATGCTAGTGGCTTGTGTCCCATGGTAGTTTTCTGTGTGAGGACAGCCGTAATCACTTCTCCATTTCAATGGGGCAATAAAAGGAAACCTTCATTTTAATCAGGGATCCCTAACACGGGAGCTGTGATAATTGCTAGCTTCAATTTATCAAAGGCATCTATTGTCTCACCTGTCCAGGCAATATCACTGTTTTCTCTCTCTGCCTCTTTCAGTGCTTTCTAAAACAGTCTGACGTACGTGCTTTAGTAAAAAATCCATGCCCTGCAATAATTGCAAAGAGCTAACAATTGTTGTAATCCTTTCACTGTCTCTGGTCTGGATGATTTCATAATTGCTTCTGCCCTTTGAGGTGTCACTTTTCTCCCCCTTCTTTTGATATTAGCTGACCTATATACAATACATCTTCCTGGCAATATTGCATTTTCTCTTTGTTACTTTGTACCCCTTTTCTGCCAGTAATGTCATCAGTTTTATTGAGTCTCTATTACACTCTTCCTCTGTGTTAGTGCACACTAAAATGGCATCTACATATTGTACTACTGTGCTGTCAAGTTATAAGTTTCCCAAGTCCACCTGCAGCACTCAGTTAAAGACAGACGGGGAACAACTGAATATGTTTTAGTTTAATTCTGCTGCAAGTGTACAAAGTCAAATACTGGGCTTCTTCATGCACGGAGATGGAAAAGAATGCATTCTTTAAATCAGTCACTGTAAAATATTTAGCATCAGATGGAATGTTACACAGCATTGTGGCTGGATCCGGAACCAATGGGAACTCTGCCTCTGCAATTTTGTTATGGGGCGTAAATCCTGAATTCATCCCCATGACCCTCCTGTTGTTTTTTTCACTGGATACACAGCTGTGTTAAATGCGGATTCTAAAGGCACTAGTATCCCTTGTCGCACTAAGGCAGCAATAGAGTCATAAATACCCTCAGCTTCTTTTGACATGGGGTATTATATTAACCAAGTTAAAATAGCTCCCTGCTTAAATTTAATTGTGAATTCCCCCTGGAGAAAGGAGCTTACCTTTTTTACTAGAGACATTCTCTGAGGCATCTCCATATTTTCAATTTTCAACTGAAATGTAAGACTGAGTAGTCATCTGAAAACAAGCCTTCATCTGTTAAGTCAGTCAATCTGTGCTCTTCGTCAAGAGCTATCACTGTTCTCCAATTTGCCCCTTCCTCATCAACTCTGTGTAAAATTAATCTTTCTTCCCTCACTATTGCTGCTTCTAATTCAATTGTAATTATCGGTCCTTCCAATATAACTGGTGTTTTGCAAGAATATAATAATGGAATGGACATATCTTGTTCTCCAATTGTGATAGGTAAAGGGTCTGTTAAAGGAGCCACAATTGTTGCCCCAGAACATCCTTGTGCGTTCATGGCAATGCCGACATTGGGAGTTTCCCTTCTTTAACAGACGATCAACTCGCTCACCTATCTACTAGGAAGAAGAATGTTTTGTTGCCTATAGTCACCCCGATCCTTGGTTCCTTTAGTGGGTCTGGTGTGATCAATAGGATGGAACACATAAAGTCTTTCTTTGGGCTCTCCTATTGTGGGTACATGTCCATTTCCGTGCCAGTGAAAGGATTCCCTCCCACTGCTGTCACCCCCACTATCCTAGGTGTAGTGCCTGCAGCAATATGTTTGTGTTCCATGGTGTCACTGTATTCTGTTGTGCTAGTGCCTGTGTCTATACTGGTGCTTGCTGTATCTGCATCGGAGCTTGTTATGTATGGATTGGTGTTTGCTGTGTTTGGGGTGGTATCCCTGGCTGCATTTGCTGTATTGCTGGCACTTGTGTCTAATACTGCATGTGATTTTGGGCATAATATTCAGATGGCTCTAGGCTATATGGTGGGGGTATGGGGTCCCCCCTCTTGGATCAGCTGCTTACCAATTCTGAACATCCCTCCCCTGCTTCTGCATTGGTGTGAAATGTGTCCCATCTTGATTGATTGATTTTGGTTTTTATAAAGCGCGTGAAATCCAGAGGCATCTTGGCGCTGGGGGATATCGACAGAGAGTAACTTAAAACAAATGTGTCTTCACGGCACACCAGAAGAGAAGATGATCTTCTATGGCTTGAAGGTTGGGGGGCAATGAATTACAGTGCCCAGTTGCCACAATGGAGAAGAGCGCCCCATCCTAATCAGATGGAAGCAAGGAACCGGGAAAAGATCTGCATCCTGGGAGCGCAATGAGCGTGTCGGGACATATGGCCAAAATATTTCCTCCAGGTACTCTGCCCCAGGCCATAAAAGACCCAGTGGACAATACAGAGGTAAATAAAGGAAACCTGCTGTTGGACCGGCAGCCAATGAAGCGTCCAGAGTACAGTAGAAATATGGGAGCCATACCGCCGTCAGTGGAAATGTGGGCCACCAATTTTGGAGTAATTGCAATTGGTGGAATGAGTATAAAGGTTGGGCGATAAATTAAGAGTTGCAATAATCCAGGAGACTGAAGTAAAAGAGGCAACCAGCAAAGGGCGCTGATGGATGGGAAGAAAGGGCAGAACCATTCGAAGAACTCCTAACTTGAAATAGCCAGCCTTGCAGATTGCTCCAACCTGGGCATCAGTGGACAGAGAAAATGAGAGTTTAAACCCTAGGTTTTTGACCTCAGATACTGGTGATGGACAAGGGCCAAGTTCAGAGGGCCAATAAGATGAGGACCAGGCTAGGCAAGAAGAGGGAAAGCCAGAGACAGGGTCATCTTCCTCTATGTCTAACATTGCTGTGTTTGTCCCCGAAATCTAGGTTTCCCCCATTAAACTCTCCTCCTTTTGGAGCTTGAAATCCAAACACACAGCCTCTTATTACTCTCCCTTTTCTGAAAAATATCTGTTCATTGCTGGTTGTACCTGCTGTGCCCCTTGTGTGTTAAAACCTTCCCCTCCACTTGTCAATACTGCTCCTTCTACTGAACATTTCAACAGTTTTTTCTGAGCTAATCTTATTTCCTCAATCTTCGTGTCCTCAATTTTCTTTCCGTCTTTCCCTTGCTTTAAACAACAAAGGTGAACAGTCGTCAGTTGACTCTCTGCCCACGGCTTTGCTTCCATTCCCACAATCTTTTTCAATTGTCTTTGCACTTCCTTGGGAAGTCCTTGGCATAAAAAGTGATAAAAATCATTATGTTCTTGTCCCATGGTTCTCTGGTTTCTAACCTCCACTTCTCCTGAATATCCTGAATGTACGCCATCAGATCTTTTTGCACTCTCATTTTCCAAGTCATAATGGTGCTCATGTCTGATGAGTCTGGGTACTGAACCCTAAGTGCTCTCCTTACTTAAGCTCAACAGATATTAAAGGGTGGTCCGTCATGGTCGGTATTTTGTGCGGTCAATCCAGAATAGCCCGCCCACCCCCAAATGTCATCTGATTGTTCCCCCACTATAGCAGCAAGCAGGCCTTTTATGTCACCTCTTGCTAAGGTAAACCCCAGCTGTCATTCTCTAGAATTCATAGATCCATTTACCCACCCCTGATGTCAGTGAGGGCAATTTAAAAATCAAATTATTCTTGTCCATTTGTGTTTGTAAGGGAAATAGCCAACTCCTCTTGCGCGGCTAACTATCACCCAATCTCCATCACTCCCTTCCTGGGCAAGCTCCTGGAGAAGCTGGCCATCTCCCAGCTTAATCTCCAATCTGAATCTGTTGGTTGTCTTCATGACCATCAGTCTGGCTTCAGAGCAGCCAGAAGCACGGAAACTGCTCTCCTGAACATCCGTGAAGACCTGCTCCCCAACCTTGACGCAAACACCGCCTGCGTCCTCAACAATGCCATCCTGCTCAACCGTCTCTGTGATAACCTGTGTATCACTGGTCAGGCTCTGGCGTGGCTGACTTCTTTCCTCTCTGACCGACCCTCCCAGGTTCAACTTGGGTCCTTCCTCTCCGCTATCTTTTGCTCTACTTGTGATGTCCCCCAGGGGTCTGACCTCTCTCCCTGGCTGTTCAACCAATACCTGACACTCCTTGCCCACTGCATCGCCGCCTCTCTGCCCCAACTTTCAGTGCTATGCGAATGACACCCAGCTCATTTTCAGGCTACCCTCGGCCTCCTCCTCTCCTTCCCTCATTTCTCACTGTCTGACTGCTATCCAGGATTGGTGTGCCACCAATGACCTCTGCCTTAATGCCAGTAAGACTGAGATTCTCCTCATCGGCACACCCACTCCCTCCTTTCCTGTAGCTCTCTGGCCAACCTCTCTTGGCCCTCTTCCTGCTCCCACCTGCAAGGCTAAAATCCTTGGGGTCATCTTCGACTCCACACTCTCCTTCTCCTCTCACATCTCTGACGTCTCTAAGAAGTCACACTACCAGCTGCACCTCCTCAGGGGTATTCTTCCTTTCCTCTCCTTCCCCCAGAAGCTCACTGTCTCCAGAGCTCTGGTTCTCTCTAAGCTGGACTATTGCAGCAGCCTCTTTCTAAATCTTCCTGCTTCTACTCTCCACCCTCTACAACTTATCCAGAACAGGACTGTGAGACTTGTCGTATCTCTCCAGGACTGAAATCTCTGCACTTGCTCCCAGTGGCTGCAAGGATTAAGTTCAAAACCCTCTGTATCGTCCAAAAGGCCTTCTGGGGCCTGGCGCCTCAATAGCTTCAACTCTCTCTGCCTAAATATCTTCCTTCCCGAGCTCTCCGCTCATCAGCCTCCTACTCCCTCAGAGTCAGTCGCTTCTCTAAGCAATGAGTTGGTGGTAGATATCTTTCTTCGGCTGGGGCCTCCCTCTGGAATAGCCTCCCTGCCTCCCTTAAATGTGAGGAGAACATCTGCGGTTCTGGAATCACCTCAAAACCGTTCTCTTTGCTTCTGCTTTTTCTCCTCCTTTCCTCTGCTGACCTCCTGGGTGTTACTGGAACTGCACTGGCTACCTGGACATCCTCTGATCTCGTTCTCAGGTCCCTCCCATACCAGCGTCACACACCTGCACTGCCCACTGGCAACACCCGCACTTGGGGACTGTTTCTGTATCCATACAGTCCCTCTACCAGCCCCTGACACCTGATGTCTGCACTTACCCATGCACTTGCCACATGATGGGGGTTACTTTACTTAATGTTTTATCTTTTACCATGTACTGCACTGTCCCTGTGCCCTTCCCACGCACTTGCGCAATCTGAATGACAACTGGCCTAGTAGGATTGTTGTCTGTCCTCCCTCTATTCCCCTCCCTTGCCTCGTCGCACCTTGAAACACTTGTGTATAGGCATGTTATAAATGCTATATCATAACATATCATATCATAGTGTGAACCCAGCACCCTGTCCAAATGCAGCCACACCCTTTGTTTTTGTCACTGCGTCTGTCATACTAATTCTCTTTCGTCCTGGTAAATCCCTTAGTCTGTTTATATACAGCGTTTTCTCTCATAAACTATTTGATTGCCCCTCCAAGCATCTGGGAAATTCATCAGGCACTGGCCTTCTCACTGGTTCTTCCAAATCTAACCATGCTCTCTCCTTACCTATCCCCATGCCTGTCGAAGGGGCTCATGCAGCCTCCTCCTCTCCGCTTTCCCCTCTCTCTCTTCATCTGTGAACATAGTGTCATCACTTTCATCCCCTTCATCATCTTCTCTGTCTTCAAAGTCTAATCTCACAGGGGGACTCATCCTGTATGTTCCACTCATCACTTCCTCCAATATATTCCTGCCTCCATCTTGCAGAGACCCTCTTCTGCTCCCCATCATGCTGCTGGTACCATCCCTTCTGCTCCTATGCAGGGTACCAACCCTCCTTTGTATGGCCCCTTTCTCTCCTTCATCTGAAAGAGTATGCTTTTAAGAATCTAATCTACTTCCTTGCACTGTCGTTCTCAGCTCCTCTCTCTTTCTCTCTGTTCTTGTCTCTGGTCCATCTCTTTGTCTGTGAGCGTACGTCCCATAATGATATCATCAACTTCTTTTCTTCGCCTTTCTCTGCTCCTTTCTATCTCTCATTGTCTTTATCTGCCCCTCTCTTCCTCCTTTTGCTTTTCATTTTCCCTTTCTGCATCTGTCTTTCCCTTTCTCTTTCTACTTCTCGTCTCTTCTTCCTTTCTCTGTTTGCCTCTCGCTTCTTTTACCTTCCTCGTTCTTCTTAATTCCTTCTTTATTTCTCCCTCTCCTGTCTTTTCTGCTCTCTTTTTCTCTCCTCCTACTGCTCTCTAACTTCCCTTCCTCTGTCTTTAAAATTGTCCATGGCTTTTCTATCTAAATTGAGCATTATCTGTCCTCCTACCCATTCATCCGGCACAACTGCCTTATCATCCTTATTGCCCTGCCTTCATTTCTCTCTGGCGCTCTTCCTCAGTTTCTGTTAATTGTGCCTGTAAATCAAGGCACTCATCATGTTCTACATGTGTTGACAATGGTATTTGCTTGTTTATTTTTTCTACACTTATAATGTCTTCACTACTGTATGCGTGTGGTGCATATGTGGGATTAGTGTACCCTGCCGCTGCTTTTAACGCTCATAATGGATATAATCCATGTGCTTCTGAAGACGGATCACTGCTCTGGGGAAGAGGAGGAGGAGCCGTGGGTGCTGTGCCCCCTTCGTCATGCTGATTAAGTATACATTCTTTCACGGGTGGCTCCTCTATCTCTTCCCCATACATTCTCCACAGTTCCAGAATGGCTAGCCAATTCTGTAACTGTTTTCCTTTTTACACAGCATGTAAATATGTGCACATATGTTTCAGCAATGCCTTCGAATTAGTGCCTCCTGCAGCCAGGGCATATACATTTTGCCTGCAGTGTCCTGCACCCACTCAGTGTGGTACTTAAGGATTGTGTCCTTGTACCGGGATAATGCTTTGCATAGGTGAATGATAGGAAATTCATCCATGCTAGAACGTCACAGTTTAACTTGCCAATACTTACCAAATTATATTTCAATTCTCACTCACTCTTTTGCCTCCCTTTTACACCTTTCCCCAACAATACTTCTCTTACTCATCACCACTCTTCCTACGTCACCTAATATTTCAGAGTGGCACCACAAATGCCACTCGCGCTCCGAACAGCCCCACCTTGCTGTTCCCTTCAAACCTTCCAAGTGACACCACACCCATCACTCACACCATGAGCAGCCCCACCTAGCAGCTCCCACGCTGGACCACACTCCTCGGTCCACACCACAACTTCACGTCCTCCACAATATACACCAGTATACACAAAAAGTTCATTTTTCACAAAAGCTAAGCTGCCTTACAACACGAGGCTGGCGCCAGCCACTACGACACAAATAAATACACTAGAGATGTCTTCTCAACTCCTGGTGAGGATATCCTTCTCTTATTATTACCCTATAACGAGGTGTACCACATGATCTTTCCCGGCCCTTGTCAGAAGATATATCTTTATCTCTTATGTCTTTATCTCAGCACAATCCCCCAATATGCAAAACACTCCCATATGACGTTTTTGCCAGGCATATGTCATACTTAAATCCGTGGATCCGCTGAGGGTCTTTGGTATCGAGTCTCACTCAACTGCCAGCTGCCATCTGCACTACAGGGAGTCCTGCGGGGACCGGACAGTATCTTTCTCCAAGGGGGCTCCTGTCGACTTCTCTCTTCATTGTTTACAAGCCCCAAGATGAGACATGTAAGCCTACTGTTAAGAGAGCAGTACCAATTTTATTTCTCTTGAGAAAGGTTACAATTGTTTCCTTTTTAGCCGATTTCATTTAGGGCATTCCTATTGCATGAGTAGACCCTGAGAGCCACAACCATCATGTCCAAATCAGTTTCAAATGCAAATAATAATAATCATTTAAAAACATCATCATTTCATTAAACAAACCAATAACAGAAATTGTGTATAGGTATGTGAATTATCATGATTGTATGGATTCGGTGGACCTGTGCTATATCCTTTTCAGCTTCATCACAGCACTTTCAGTGGGTCTATACCAGTATTGATTAGCAAGACATGCTATACCTAAAACAGGGCAATTCAAGCACTTGCCAGCTGGGCCCCTAAAATGTTATTGTGACTGCAGGACTATAGTTTATAACAGAATAAATGAATACGACCAAAACATAAAGACAAATAATGATACTATATGAATATAATCTTGTATTACATACAGTAACTAGGCAAAGAATCCAACAATATAGGCACAAAAAAATAACAAAGGTATATGAACAATTCCAATCCCTTTAATCTCATAATATAAGCAACACACATTTAGATTATAAAGCCTAGTAAAGGTATGATTCCTACTTAGGGTGTTACATATCTTCTAGATATTGGGTCCTCCGTGTTAGTATACAATAAGGGTCTTGTATGTATCCTGATGTCGCTCATACGAGTACTCGCCTTAAGTGTAAAACACAGAGTTCTGTATTTGTAGATGTGGGTAGTGGTCTATGAGCACCTTCCGATACTGTTAAAATGTATTTTTTTAAACCCCCATTTTTTCATTTTAGAAGGACAGGCCACCACATTAAGACATAATAAACAAATGAGGCTGTTGGGACACATTGAGCACTGCATTTCAACCCGTCTTTTACAAACAGTAATACTGATGTCAATCTTGCTCAGCACACCAATGGAGTGCTTCTAGTACATGGCTTCCAGGGATTTTGTCATTTTCAAATTTTCTCCAGGTAATGCTGCAAAATCAGCGTACTATTTACACCATTCTATGTGTACAGTCAGTTGCCCCTGGTCCCTAACTCATTTCATGTAATGAATAACATACATGTTTAAAACTGTTTTTGTCAGGGTCTCGTGTATGGACACGCATTCATGTATTTATCAGACCATATGTAAGTGTGCTTCCTTATTCAATTAACCCATGTATGATGAGCGTGTCCTCTTTTTAAGTTATGCACTGAAAGATGCTAGTTGGAGAAATGTTCCCCCCTTGCTGAATCTAATGCATTACATCAAGTGATAGTGTTGTGTTGGGTGCTGGCAACTATCAATGTTATTAATTAATACATTCTAAATATGTGTTTAATCCACAGGGGAAGATGTACTCGAGGATATTCTCTGCAAGAAAGGTAAGTGGGTTTGGCAGGTCTTGATTGTTTTTATTGTTAGTTTGATTCAATAAAACTTTTTACAAAACTTACATTCTATGTCTCCAACATTTAAAATCAGTTTCATTTTTGTTCTTATTAATTGTAATCACTGAGTCTGTTACTTCTTCTAGAAGTTTCACTCAAAATTTAATATCTTTTTTTCAAGTAAATTTATTCCTGCACATGTTAGTCTTATATTCTTTCTGTGCAGGAACTCGTTCCACCAGTCTTCTGTTGATCTTGTTGTGAAGAGCCTTACGTATATGCTCAATGCTTTATTTCTTTCGGTGGAGACGGCTAGGAGAAGGTATTTTACTGTCTCCAATGTATTTTCTGTATTACAGAATCTGAAATGCCCGTTGTTCACTCCACAGTGATATCTAGTGTGTAAAAAGCCGTTTGTCAGAAATACATCCATCCGTATCTGAAGAAGTTTATATCTATGTGATTTACTTGGGAAGTACACTAAATAGTCTAGCAGAGTATCTCTTTTCCTGATAGTGTTTTCTACGTTCTTTGTTGATTGGTATGAAAGTTTAGTTTCTCTTGTTTTTATCCAATGAAGGTCTTTTATCTTTCTTTTTACTCTTTCAGGGTTTTCTATTAGATCTGTTGTATTTGAGTCAATTTCTTCAAGATAGGAGCACCAATTCTCCTTCCAGGTGTTTAGTAATTCCCCGCTTTTGCCTGTGCCTTTTCATTTCAGGATTTTATAGCCGATCACCACTTCCTTCACAATTATCTTTCTTAATAATGTGACTGGTTTCCAACAGATTACTGAATATAACGATTGTAGACCCAGTTCTGCTCTTATTGCAGAAATTGGCAAACATCTTGGCAGGTCAAGTAGTGGTTTCCAAAATCTACTCTCTTTTGAGTCCCATATCTCCCATGTTATATTCAGTCTGGCTTCCCCTCCATATGTCAGTATGGGCATGACTTTTTGGATGTAGAACAGTTTTATCTATGTCATTGAAAATTTACCATAACGTCCATTTATGATTTTTGCTTGTGAGCACAGCATTTTTACGTTTATCAGGAGGTCCTTTTTTCCAGTTTTCTTCTGAAATGGATTGGTTAAATAATATCCCTAGGTACCAAATTTCTTACGCACTTTCCAGTAACTGAGATCCTATCCTCCTTTTAAAGTCTTTTGATGTGACTCTTTTTATTCCACCAATTGTTATAATTTCTTGGTGTTTATTATTAGATCATTATTTTCCATGTAGGTTTGTAATCCCTCTAATAGATGTTGCCGACCTATTTCTGTTTGATTTAAAAGCACCAATTTGCCTGCGTAATATATTGTTGAGACTTCTGTATTGTTTAATCTAGGAGGATGATGGTTTACGTGTTTCAGTTCATCTGGTAAATCGGCAATGTATAATTTGAAGAGCGTTGCCGCCAAAGGGCAACTTTGCTTTATTCCTCTTTTTGTTTTTATTTCTTTCGACAGGGACTCTAGTTATTTAATCTAACTTAAGTTGTTGTGTTCTCGTGCAGTGCCATTATTGGTTGTAATATTGATTCTAGGCACTGCCACTTTTTTAATTTCTCCCAAAGTTTGTTGCGGTTGACTCAGTCGAACGCTTGTCTTAGATCTATAAAGGAAAGATGACGTTTTCTTTGGCCTTATCGTGTTTAGTTTCGTCAAGGATAACATAAACAGGTTAAGTACTGTCTCTGTACCCTTGGTTAAACCAGATTGTCTTGGGTTAATGATGTTCGCAGCAGTTGCCCATTCTGTCATTTTCTTTTGTAAAATTGCTGCATATATTTTCCCAATTGCAGATTATTGGTTTGTAGTGTAATGGATTTTCTTGGGAAACATTTTTAAATATCGGAATAATTGTGCTTGATGTCCAAGATATTGGAATGCACTTACAGATTTCTATTTGTTTGAAAAGTGCCAAGGTGAACTTTGCCCAGCCTTTGGGGTCCTTTTTGAGTTTCACATTTGTCAGCCCATCTGGGCCTGCTGCACCTGAGCTTTTTAGTTTTGTTATTACAGTTTCAAGATCGAGTTCATTAATTCCCATCGACCACTGTTCGATGGCTGGTCCATCATTGATCGTGTGGTCTGGGTCTTTACTGCTAAATACATTGGAGTAGTGTATTACACATTGTTTTCTGTTATGTTGTTATTTAGCATACTTTGTTGGTTCGGGGACTATTTGTTCAGCAGGGTCCATAGGTCTCTTGTTGTTTGATGGCCTAATGCTTCAATCATCATTTCCCCCTGTTCTTGATCTCGTTGTTTCTGAAAACCTTTCAACCCATTTTTATAGTGTTGTTTTTTTGTCTTTATTTGTTTTCCTACTTTGGAGGGTTCTGTACCTTTGTTCTTTATTTCTTGAATATCCTTTTTCAGGTTTTTTTTTCTTGTTCCCACCTGTATACTATATTGGTGTTTTGGATCGAGGTGCGGTAATTTCATTCTCATGTTCTTTAGTTTGTAGGAGTTCAGTGACCATTCATATGAGGTGTCATCACTGGGTTCTCTATTCACTTCCTGATATATATCAGTTAGCTTTAAGATGTCAACTTTCTTTAATCTCACTCGATTGCAACCGTGGTTTATTTCCAAACATCTATTGTCTCTTTTTGATTGTTGTTCTTTGTTAGAGATCCAGGTCTTACAATGTTATGATCACTGACCTGTTGTGGTAAGATTTTGAAGCATTGTATCTGATCTATGTTATCTTTTGATATCCATATATAGTCTATTATTGATTTGTGGGTTCCATTTTGCCAGGTGTGTTTCCCAGGGATGTCGTCATTATTAGCAAGGGTCTCTCCTTTGTTTACCTCTTTCAGTTTTCCTACTTGATTTGTGCATGGATCTGCGGCTTTAATGCCTTCCTCATGTTTTTCCTTTTTCTCTTTTTGTGTATTTTTTTTGGTGAAAAGCCCCGTAGAAGTCCCGCTTTGCTTTGCCGGGAGACGCTCTTCGCTCTTCGCTACTTCGGATTTGTGGCTGTGGACTGCATTAACCAGCAGACTTCACTTCTTTTGGAGGCGGGCTATATAAACAGGCACGCGCGCGCACCGCGCGCGCGCACCCGTGAAAGCCCCGTAGAAGTCCCGCTTTGCTTTGCCGGGAGACGCTCTTCGCTCTTCGCTACTTCGGATTTGTGGCTGTGGACTGCATTAACCAGCAGGTGAAGAACCATTTTGAAGCAGACACAAGACGACCTTAAGACATTTGTTACAGTTTATATATACCTCGTATATTCATTATTTTTTGTTTTATTCACTTAGACTTCACTTCTTTTGGAGGCGGGCTATATAAACAGGCACGCGCGCGCACCCGTGAAAGCCCCGTAGAAGTCCCGCTTCGCCGCTTTTGTCGCGGCAAGCGGCGGTTTTGTTCCTTATTTGTTTAAATTTTACTATTCATTCTCTATTGGTCACTTAGTCACGGTTGAGTTTTATTAATAGTGATTGAACGTAAGCCTCAGAAAATGAAACGTGGTTTCACAACCCTGAGAGCAGGAATGCCCGAAACTGCTCTAGGTGTCTATGATAATAATGAAAAAGCCCCCGTAAAGGGAAAACTTCGGCGGAGCTCGACACCTCGAGCAAGTGGTGCAAGTATACACTTGGACAATAAGAAAAAGTTTAATTTGCCTTTGGGAATGGACATTCGCTCTTTCTGCAAAAATCAAAGCGTGCCTCAAATGATGGGGAATGAGCCAGGAAATACAACTCATCAAACAAGTCATCCTAACACAAGTGTTGACACTTCGCGTAAAGTAATACAAAACAGACGATCTGATAGAAGCATTGTGTTGGATGGAAAAAGCAACATCTTACCAAAATCAAAATCAGTGGATCCAGATGTTATTTCCTTTGCTGAGGAACAGGTCTCACTAACTGATAGCATTTTGTTGAACAATGTCTTAACTGGTGTTGCCATTTCTGATTCAGTACCTATAGCCAAATATACAACTTCAAGTAGCCTTTTACAATTAAACACTGCCGGCCCTGGTGACATGCCGATAATAGATTTGGATCCAAATGATACAGCATTTTCTTCGCACACTTTATCTGATAATTTGTCTAAATCCCCTGTGTTATTTACCAATAATAGCTTTGCTGATTCTGTAGCAAATCCATCCTTTAGTGCTGCAACTCCGCGAAAAATAAAGGCCCTTGGTACGGGTGATTTTGGTCAAAGAGCATCTCAAGAAGCTCAAATAGGAATAACTCTTACATCCATGAATACAGCCATTCTGGCCCTAGCCAAATTGTTTGAAGTCCTAAGTAAAAAAGCTGACTTACATTCTACTCAACTAAATCAAGTTTTGGCAGAGCATCTCATCTTCACAACCAGCTTAAAAAAGCTTAATTCTTTGTATTATCCAGTCAGCAATAAGAAAACGACTGGTTCGCAGACTCTTACCTTGGTGTCCACTAACACAAAAGAATTTCAGCAGCTTCCATGCTTCTTAAATCCAATCACAGATTCCATGAATGGTGCACAAGTGTCGTTCATAGATCAACCAAAACAGACATTAATACCAACTTATCCTTTATTTGATGCTAAATTACATCTCAGCGACATAGGTAAAAAAGCCTCGAAAAAAGCTCCAACGTCAAAAAAATCTAAAAACATCAAAACTGTCACCAAACATGACAATCAAGCTAAAGCTTTTGTGAAAAGACTATCTATTCCTGCTGCCACCACGATTGCAGCTGCGAAACAAGTTGCAAAAAAATATTCTAAGCAGTCTTTAAACCGCAAAGAAAAATCTCGGCCTGAGCCGATAGAACACAGTCCTTTAAACAATCTAATTAATATGGCAACAAGTATATCTAAAAATCCCACTACATCTCAAACGGCAGATGCCTCTCTTATTCAAATAGACAGCTCACAACATCAATATGAGAAAGACATGCGCTTAAAGGACTTAAGACAGGCTATTGATAACTATATGTCAGCAAAGTCGTCTTCGAAAAAACTAGTTTTTCCTCCTTTGCAGCCTTTGTCTCCTCCTGAATCTTCCATTGCTTTGTTACAGTATCCCCAGCTAGCCTCACAAACAACTGAAAAGTCCTCTGTCTCGCAGATCATACCTCAGATAGGCCCAATACACTTTCAACAAGAGACTTGCCAAAGAGATAACCTTGCTCCAACAACTCAAAGCAGCTCTTCATCATCTGCTCAGCTTGTAGTAAATATTGATGAGAGCAAGCGCGAACCTACTAAGCATATTGAAGAAATAGTTCACAGCTCCTTGAATAAGATGTATCAAAATGGTGATTTTGCAAGACATAACTCTGTTAGTGCTACAGTGCAAACCGATAAACTTGGTTTACATATTCACAAAGACAAACCCAAGACAGTACAAAACCGAGTCAAACGTCCGGCGTTACATGCTCTAATGCTCACCTGCAAGCCTTCTCCAGCCAAACAGTATATTTTAAATCGAGCATCCATCTTGGCTATTTTTAGCGAAATTCCTGAATTAGATGACATTGGCTCCATAGATATTGAGCTTGTTGAGTTCATCGATCAGAAAAATGTTTCATCTGTAAATCTGTGGATAAACTCACGTATTATGGTGAACTTAATAATGGCTGTTAAACAACAATTATCAGACTTGGGTTTTGTACTGCACTCTTTGTTTGAATCATCGAATATGACTGAGGTTTCTACTGGTCTGCAAATAGCAAACAAAACCCAGTCTGCTACTTCTCAAAAATGCACATGTAACTGCCAGAAAATTCAATGTTAGCTTTGTAAGGTCACAACTGCTTCACTATCTCTTATTAGCTGGAATACGAGAGGTCATGTACATCTGTTAAATAATAATAATGCTCAATTATTGGGTCGTGATGTCATAATGCTCCAGGAAACGTGGCTTATAAAAATCCCCTCCTGGAATAATTATGATGTCCTATTAAATCCGGCAAAAAAGAGCTGTACTGGGCGCCCCACATCTGGACTCCTCACTGCAGTAAAGCAATCGTCAATGCTGCAACTTGAACCATGGTTTACACCAAACACATTTCTACAAATGTCAAAAGTTTCAATATCTAATTTCTCCTGTGCCTTGATTAATGTATATTGGAATCCCTTAGGAATCTCCGAAAATGATTTTCTCTGTTCTGTTACTAAGGCTTTAGACATAGTTTTGCTTGAAGGTATGACCAATTATGTTCTATTGGCCGGTGACTTAAATCTGCATTGCTTGGGACCTCAACGTAACTCTGAAAGCTGTCGCTTGCAAAAATGGAAGAGCTTGATTCAATCTCGTAATTTATTTATGTTAAATGGTTCTTTCTCACAAGATATACCTCCTCAAGCAACTTGGCATCGTGGTCAAAGCAATGGTATAATTGATTTCATTTATGTAAATGCATGCTTTCTAACTAAGATAACAGCTTTTGAAGTAATTGACACTAAAGCCAGCGATCACAATATTTTAAGCATGTTTTGGATTTTATATACCCTTAGGAAATACCCACAATCTGCAAACCCTATAGGTGTTTTAAATGTAAATTCAGCCAGAAACAGAATGATATGGTCACAAAAATCCCTCTCAGCCTTTAAAGATCATCTGCAGGCAAATTTGGAAAAACAAAAAGGGAGACCCATGCTGGATGACCTAGCTTACCATGACTTAATGCAAGTGTTTCAACACAACTCAGTTTCTCATACTCAGAAACAAAAACCCCATCTCCACTTGCCAAATCTTGAAATCAGAGCCAAAAAGGCCTCCATGCGGGCAGAAAAGAAAGCGGCCAACAAACTACCATTGGTTGTACGCACCACTATCCTCAAACAAATTAGAACTAGGTATAGAAATTGGATTAGGGGTGCAAAGGCGAAACTATATCAATTTGATGGCTACTCAATGTTAAAAGCTCTAGCTGGTAAAAATGTAGCTCAATCCTGGAACATCATTAATCATGTGACAGCGGGGCAACAGGTGGCTGTGCAAGCAAATGATGTAACAGAAACCATCTGGATTAATCACTTTTCAACGCTCTTTACGGATACCTCCTCTGTCTCAAGATCAAATCATTTAAAATTTTTGCCGAAATTTCATCTAGTCTTTGACAGAGAGGATATATTATATTATATCAAACAAGCAAGTAATTCCAGAGCCCCTGGCCCTGATGGCCTTGCAAACATGCATCTTAAACAGTATCCGGAAATCTGGACAGACATTCTTTTTCTCTTGTTTGAGCATATCAATGTCTCCCAGACTATTCCCTCTTCTTGGAAGCAAGCAATCATCATTCCTATTTACAAAAAGGGAAATCGAGCAAATCCCTCTAGCTATCGGCCTATCTCACTTTTGGATGTTCCAGGAAAAATTTTCTCACGTTTAATATTGCGAGATCTGAAAATTTGGTCTTCAACCTGCGCTAAAATGGACCCCTTTCAATCAGGCTTTGTTCCAGGTCTGGGCACCTTGCCAAACATGATCTCGCTGAATATGTTGAAAGCACAATATGCAGCTCGTAACCAATGTTTATATTTTGCTTTTATTGATTTTCGTCATGCTTTTGATTCAATTAATCGTAATTTATTATTCAACAAGTTATATGCACTTGGTTGTCCCTCAACTTTACTGTGCTTAATCATTCTTTTACATTCCGGAACCACCATGCGAGTCAGACTTTCGATTGAAGGTGCTTTGTCTGCATCTTTTGCTACAACCTTGGGTTTGAAACAGGGCTGCATTTTGGCCTCCTTCTTGTTTAATCTGTTTATTTTTGACTTGGGTAGCGTGTTTCTTCAAACATTATCTGATGCCCCGGAATTAGGCCATCAGCGTGTACCATGGTTGCTGTACGCTGATGACCTAGTTCTAATATCACAATCTCCGATAGGCCTTCAAAACATGTTATCAGCCCTTGCACATTATGCCGCAAAAAACATCTTAGCGATAAATCTAGAAAAATCACAAGTCATGATATGCACTCTGAAGGGAAAAGCCTCGAGTCGAAATTTTGCCTGGAAATTGTATCACGAATCGCTGTATATAGTTTCGGAGTACAAATATTTGGGTGTGTTCATTCAGAACACCATTAGAGATCCCAAACATATGATAATATTACAGACTAAATTAATGTCTCTTTTGTCGCAAGCAAAAATTCTAGTCTATAGATATGGTAAATTCACCTTGAAACACATTTTTATGTTCTATGAACAGAAAGTGATTCCGAGTCTGTTATATGGTATTGAGTCAAAGCTCTATTCGAATGATCTAGCATGGGACAAGTTAGAAGCTGTTTTCTGGAAAGGAGTTTTACATTTACCAAACTGTGTACCAATGCCAATACTACGTTATGAGCTGGGTTTTAATTCTCTGGCAAGCAGAGTGAAGTGGAAAATGTGTGCCTTTTTCGTAAATGTCTCTTAGGCCTTACAAATAATAATATTTTGAACACAGTAGCCCACTATTTGATCATGGCTAAGCAGACTTTCCCGAATTCTTGGCGCAGTTTTGTTTACAAACTTCTTGCAGAGGCTAGTATTCCTCTACAGATGTTATTGGATACTCCAATGAGCGCTAAAAGGAAATTTTATCAATGGGCCTGGATTCAGAATTATGAAGTATGTACAAAATATAATGATTTTGATACTAGAATTCACTGTTTTAAGAAACTGGGTCAAGTTGCAAATTATCTTGTAAAATGTCCATCACCAAGAATTAGGCAACAATTTTTACGCATAAGATTAAACCTATGGCCCTCTAGAGACCAACTATATAGGCGAAAAAATCCTTTTTGTAAAACATATAAATGTCGTTATTGTGAAAATTTTATGAGCAGAGAAACTTTGCAGCATGTAGTAGTAACATGTCCTAACTTGAAAGATGCTAGACATATCTTTTTTTCAAATCTACTAAATTTGTACACAGAAAAAAATGAAATGGAAATCTGGAGTATTCTAATAAATAGTCCCAGATTTGCCGTCATAAAAGCTGTAGTACAATATCTGGAAAAAATGCTACCATCTGAAATAGTATGTTCACCAGTCTGAGGCTTTTGCGTCTTTTATCATTCTGTTTTGTTATTACCCTAATGTTGCCTCATGTCATGTTATGCTGACAAAGTTCATTACAAATTTTAATGTATCATTTTAATTTTCAATGTCTTATCACCATCATGAACTTCTGTGTTTTCTTTTTTTGAAAAGTTGATTGATATCAGCTAAATCAAAAATAAAAAAAAATAAAAAAAAAAAAAAGTATTTTTTTGGATGTGAATCTTCTCATTTTGTTTTCGCTGCAAAATTGCTTGGTTACCATCATTTCTCAGCGTTTCGATATGTGAGACACTTTGTGTTGTGTTTGGTCTGGTTTCTTGTCTTGCTTGGATATACTGATTTGTTATTTCTGTTCTTTGGTCGGATCTCACTTCTCTGTCTTTCCGTTCTAGTGTTTTTTTCATCCATTTTATTGTATCCACCATGTCAGCCATTATTTTCTTTTTTTTCTCCTTGGTCGTTAGTGGCCATGTCCTATAGTCTACTTTGCCATACGGCCGCTGCTTCTTGGTTCATTCTTGCAGCGATTTTTGTTGTGAAGGAAACCAATTCCGCAGTTTTGTTTTGGATATTTAATGAGATGTTTGTATTGTCCCTCACATTGTTGTTTATTGTTTCGTGTAGCTTTGTGTATGGAGCTAATGAGATGGACATTGCTGCCATCAAATTATTGTGGATCTGAATCCCAGCTGCCGTTGATAGTTGTGACTTAAGTATCTGTGTTCTAGTTGCATCTATGGATGTTGGTATTTCATTCGAGGGTTCCTGGGCTGTGTAGGGGTCCCGGTCTATGGTGAATATCCCTCTGTCACAAATTGGTCCTGTCTCCTGTTGATCGGCTCTTTTTAGTGCCTTACTTGTTCGAGTCGTCACCAAGGATGTTGTTTGTATTTTTGTGTTGTTGTGAGTCATTGCCGTTTGCATTCCTTCCTCCATTCGTTTGAGTTTGTCTTTTGTTAGATCAAGTTGTATATTCTTCTCAATTCCTATAAATCCATTAGTGTATTTTGATAACCTTTCTTTAGTGGGTCTGTTTGTGGGCCATCGTTCTCCTAGTTTCATTTTCTCAATGAAGCTTGATTTTCTCTCTATTACTCTTATTTCATCGTCCAGCAAGTTTTCATTATTATTAGTTCTTTTGCGGTTTTGTTGTTTCTCTTTATTGGTGTTGACATGTGTATTTTGTCCATATTTGGAATGGGTCTTTGTTTTCCGCTGAGTACGAGTGTTCTTGGGTGTCCGTTGAGGATTGCTTTTGTTGATCCGTAGTTCTCATTGAAGACTTCATCGTCCTCTTCTTGATCGACTTTTGAGTCGTCTGATGTTTCTTCAATTTGCTCTACTGATTGCTTGTTTGGTCCATTCGTTTGTGGCTCGTTGTTTGTGCTATTATTGCTTATTGGCTCATCTCTGTTTTGCTTGACTCTGAGCACTCGTTTCTGTCCTCCTTCTAAAGATGTTTCCAGTACGTACTTTGGAGTAGTTGTTAAAATTGGTACATTTGGTTTTAAACATGTGCTCTTCCGTTCCACGTCTGACGGCGCTGATGCTATTGCCATTGTTGTAAGCTTTTCATTGCTTTGTATACTATCTGACACATTTAAGTTCTCGTACCCTTTTCCTCTCTTCCCGTATTCGTTTTATTGTTGTTGTTTAATTGTGACACTCCCCCGCTTTCCGCGGGACCGCATGAGCACAAACTCTGCTCAGCGCCCGAGGACAGTGCACGTCCGTGGCTTGACACGCCAACACGGTCTACTGACCATGACCGCGGTTTGTCTTGATGCTCGCTTGTTTGAGCAGTTGCGGGCTGATCAGCAAGAACCTCCAATTCCAATAACTCTTCATCCGTAATGTCTGCACTGCCGGTCTGGTCGCCGGTCCGCACAAGTATATAGTTGTTTTGAATCGCATTGTTCAAGTGTTGTATGTGAGTGTTTGTGGGTTGACAGCAATTACTTTCTGACATATTTACACTCACACGCATTTCCCCCGTATGGACAGTCAAACCCACACTTACTTGGCTTGTTGTTTTCAGCCCACTGATTGGGCTCCGCTTACTCGCCTCTGTGTTGTTAGCCTCTCCAACTCCTTCTACACAGGGGTTTGCTCTTGTACTCGGACGCATGTGCGCCGTGCGCTCTCAGCTTTGTGGAGTCCTAGGCATCCTGTGCAGTCCCAGGGCAAGACTGGGGACAGACTGGATTCCAGCCTGGACTCACAGATGGCCCTACGCGCCTGCGCTTAGTTTATAAAGGTAAGTCCTTGTTTAAAGAAACAGTATTCCAAAGTATTCCGAAGGCAGTTCAGCTTGCTCCTCTGCTCACATGTCTCTCCACGAGTAGAACTGGGGACAGACTGGACTCCTGCCCGGACTCACAAGCGGCGCTACTAGCCTGTGCTTAGTTTATAAAGGGAAGTCCTTGTGTAAAGAAACAGTATTCCAAAGTATTCCGAAGGTAGTTCAGCTCGCTCCTCTGCTCACACATCTCTCCACGAGTAGGCCTGGGGACAGACTGGACTCCTGCCCGGACTCACATGTGGCGCTACGCACCTGTGCTTAGTTTATAAAGGGAAGTCCTTGTTTAAAGAAACCGTATTCCAAAGTATTCCAAAGGCAGTTCAGCTCTCTCACCTGCTCACACTTCTCTCCACGAGTAAAATTGGGGACAGACTGGACTCACACGATTGATTGTTTTGGTGGATGTTACAGCACCCATTAAAACATTTGTGCGAACAAGCAGAAAAGTTGCAGCATTCATAGTTACATGTTTTTAGTTCCTTTTACATTGTAGTTTTAAATAGTTTGTGCAAATGCAATATTTTGTAAAGCTGTCAACTTTTCAGTACCCATTTATAGAGCCGGGAGACCTATCCCAGGTGATGGGTTCTGAGGTTAGCAGGTGTGGATAGATGAACATGCCTATTGGGTTTTTCATCTCTATGCCGCAGATCACAATTTGAGATTTACGAAGGATAGCTTACAAATGTTGAATTAAATCTTATTCCTAAGGGAAAGTAGACTGACCAGCAATGCATAGACCGCTGTTTAGACCTCTCATGGAAATAAAGATAGTTACTATCGCTGAGTTAAACACAATTTCAATATCTCAAAGCACTGACCGATTGGAATTGTTAAATCAAATACCCTGAATAAAAGACTTGCTCATACCCAAAAGCCATACATTTTACTGGAATTTAAATGATTTCTTTACAGATTTGCAAAGTTCTTCATGTGTAGAGCCAAAGACACCCTAAAGTTAATCACGCTCACTGTATTTTCTAGTTTCCTTTGATCATGATGAACTTTACTGGAATTGTCTTTTTGAAAATATGAATTACTTGATACTTAATATAGCCAACTATCCTAAATGGATCATAAGTGAAAATGTCTTCCCCGGCAACACACATGGCCAGATCTACCTTAGAAACCCCATCTGGATCCAGGTGGGAAACTACTTATGGACTTTCCCAATCTATCAAAGTGTCAAATTGTTAGTAAATGACAATGTTTCTCCTGATAACACACAGAAGAATGAGAATGTAAACTATGTAATGATGCCTTGATCACATTTCAGAGAATTGAAATTGGATAAGTGTAAGAATTACTGAACATTTATTGACTAACCTGGTCGATGCAGAAGTGGTAAGATAGCTTCTTATCTATCTAAAGCCACATGTTTTTTTCTTTGTGTTCAACATTATTTCTCTCATAGAAGGATTTTGAGGAACTATTCCAGGATTTATTTATTTTCTAACCTTGTTTCTGTGCTTTCGGTGTTTTAGTGTCTCATCGTTTACCTTGATTCTTCAGTAATTTTGATCTCTGAATATACCCAGAGTCTGCATTCTACTAGGAATTGCTATTCCTTGATAGTTCTCCCTCTGAAAGAGAATCAAGATGTTTCTCAATCCCCCTTGGTGAATGCATTTAAATTATTCAATGCTGTTTTAGATCTTACTTGTCTCTGTTGGGATCTGGAACTGTAGGAATAACCAATGATCATCACATGATTGGAACCTTGTTGCTTTAGGTTTCTGACAGTTATAAGGAGGGGCAGTGGTGGTGGCTGCTGCCGGTTGCCCATCGATGGGTCCTTCAAAGCCTCTGGGTTCCATTTGCTCCAGCCACAGAGCCGCTGCCAGTGCAAATACAATTCCTTCATTAACAGCTTTCAGACCATGTTCTAGAAATCGCTGCGGGTAGACCTCTAGCACATTCAATTAGTCTTGCAAAATACCAAGAGCAAACATGTTATTAAGGCAGGCCTTCTCTCCAGGAGGATGATGGGGCCATACGCATAATCTTAACTAAACAGTGCTGTGTGAGCATTACGTATAGTTCTCAAGATGGATTTTCCTTGATTTCCGTGTCGAAATCCATATATTGGAGGCAATATTAGATGTTTGACCAAGGTGCAGAGGGGCACCATGTAAGCCTTCAATGTAGCAAATCTGATCTAATTTCCAGCAAAGGGGCTTCAAAATATTACTACTGCTAGAGCAACATAAATTCTTCAACCAGGTCCCTTCAGAAGACAGAAATGATTCCCCCTGAGGACACATTGCTCCTCAACTTGAGGGCTAGAAAATTTAGAGAATTGTTGGAGGACAGAAACAGCTTTCTTTTTCTTGCGATATACCACTTTACGGGATTTCAGTTCTTACTCCTGCCTCACTTGGCCATCTCAGTGAGTCATACCCATTCTCCCAGCCCTTAGAAAATGCCTTAGGAACACATTTTTTATATAGCAGGAAACATTTGCAGACAGGATTTCCACATGCTTGCCACTTACAGAAGTGACCTGCTGCAACACCCCTTGCATTTGTCAGGTGTCTCCCACAGTTCCACCATGGCATCAAACACACTCTTGAAACTTGAATTTGATTATATTTTGCAACATGGTCTGAGCCTATCTTCATTTATGAGGACCAGTTATCTTTTGCAAATTGAACCAACCATAATAGTCCATGAATAATGTGAACAATGGATAAACCCATGAATTGTTTAAAATACAGACAACCCCCAATTAGGGTGGCACCTCAGGCTAATAAGGCCACAACCATTTGCTTTACACTACTTTCTCCACTAAGTGATTGCCTGCAGTAAACGTGTTATCACAAGAGTTGCCACCTTGTACAGTACTCTTCATATCTCTATTTTGATTTCCTATATCGGACCGATTTTTGGATCTGAAATGCACGCTCAACCAATTGTGATGTTGTGTGGTGTAAAGTAGTCTTGTAGGGTCGAACGTCCACCATTTTGGCAGCTTCATGGGACAGACTAAGAAAAGTAACAGAGCTGGTCATTTCTGGAATTGGGAAGTGACAGTTCTTGATTTGAGAAAATAAATATTTTGTTTGGAAAACCAAATGTCACCGGAATAAATGGTGGGTTGGCGAACCTTTCACTTTATTGGAACCCAAATGCTTTAATATTTCATGTACTGAAAAGCATGTGTTGAGGAAACATAGAACACCTGCTTTCTAGGAGGTGTCTTTGTAGTTGCTCTCTGCCAATTGCCCATAGATGATATTTATGGGAGGCACCGAATTCCCTTTTAGTCTAGAACCCACACTCAAAAAGTGGGTTCATAATCTCATGATTTATTTTTCATTTTGCCTGGATATTTAATTCCGAAATGATTACAATGTTGGTTCATAATTATTAAATAATCTGAAAGGTTACAATCTAACCTTAACTAGCTAACAAGCGCCTAAATGGCATTCAATTATCCATACCCGATCACCCAGTAAGTGCAATTTAAAGGCATATTATATCTTGTATGACAATTTGAGGGCTAAGTAGGTGAATTAGGTTTACAAGATAATGTAGGTGAACACATGAAAATGGCTTTCTCTTACGACCTATTCGGACTACTCAAAACAAGATTCCTCTCGCAAGAAATTGCTATTTTGAAATGACGGTCATTCGAAAAAGAGCTAGCTTGGAGTTTCAAATGGACCACCCTGGAAAGCATGTCCACAAGCACCCACTTTTTTCTGCCAAGTTCCTATAAGGTACATACAACAAGATAACAACACCGAATCACACCTAAATATGTCAATCTACTGAATGGCAAATACAGAGATGCCGGTGAAAGAAAGATATTTCATTAACAAAACACAGAACATTGATTCCCAACATAACATAAGAAACTTAAACAGAATATATTTCAGAATAGGTATCTCAGATGTATGTGATTGGGTTGGTTAAGAGATTAGTCTGACAGAGGAATATTTCTGAAACAGGAGAGCTTTTTTATAATCTTGAATATATCTGTTCTTTAATTAATAGTAATGACAGCCATTGACCATCCCAATAAGTCTGTTTTCAATCAATATCACCTGTGGGTTTTCATATGCCCAACTACAGCCATCGTATGCCGAGGTACTGCATCACATTTGAGGTGCAGCCGCATATAGAAGGGTGTGACGTAGAGAAATGCCTGAGGAGGAGGCTAAAGTGCATTGACTGAATGTCAGGTGGTTCCAAATGCAGCAACCTTTCCCAGAGGGTGAAAGGTATTCAGCGATTACCCTGGGATTTGATCATACAGGGTAGAAAATGACACCAGTACAATGGGTTATTTTGTTGCTTACAGCAAATGAACAAAGGAAGCATGTGGTTGAAATTACAGATTCAGTTTATTTGACTGATAGTACTTGTATTAAACATAAGGGGGCTCATGTCCTACGAGCATGTAACATAAATGAATGACATAAAAGCGATGCTTAAGACTTTTATGCCATTCATTCATCTTATTGCTCATATTTAATCATTTGCTTGGTGAAGAGGAGGGGTGGAACACAACTTGCGTTCACACGACCTCCCTTTCTCTCTACCATACAAATGCTGCAGCAGTTGAACCAGCATTGAATTTTCATGCCTCGTGTTTTACTCTGCGCGCCAAATCAGGTTTGGTTCCTTTGTTCACCGTCCTTTGGCGTGCTTCTGCACAGAAGCCCTCCTTAGGCCCCTGAATGTCTGAGTGGGACAGGATGTGAGGGAGGGGTTTGAGACTCCCTGCACATGGTCTCCTTGGAGACCCATGTCGCACTCTGTATGATTGGCTGTGGTGACTGCCCCACCAGGACAGCCACCTTGCTGTGTGATTTACAGCCAAGCTGTGTGAATAGGGGAAAACTGCATAAAAAGCAGGTCTCTGGGACTAGGAAGGCAGAGTCGCCACTGGATTGAGAGAACCGAAGAGAAGCTGCCAGAAGAGGACCTCTACCACGACTGAACCTCCCGGTGAAGTGCTGTGAAGTCCTGTGCTGCGGGTCCGAATCTCCAAACTTCGATGACAGGGAAGATCTCCCCTTGAGCTGGTGGGACCAACCAGTTTGCCAAACTGCAAGCCAGGCCTCCCTCCTCTGGTCGAATTTGCTGTGCACAGCTACAGTGAACCGGATAGCCAGGAGGATGGGACCCTGCTTGGGTTTTAAGGAGCGCACCTTTTATTTGTCGCTTTGCTCCGCTGCTGGTTTCTTCCCTGGGCAGTGCAGGACCCTCCAGTCTTCCTCCTTCTTATCAGTCCGACAGTCGCTTCAGGAACCGTGAGCCTGCAAAACCTGCCAGGAATGTCTGCCTCAGCTACAGCATTCTTCTGCTCTAAAGGTACTGTGCTAACCCGGTTGTTCGTTCCGTCCGACTGCAGTGAAGGTGTTGGAAATCTTTCACCAATCCGAGGGCTTGTCCTTCTCTGTTCTTTAAAGTAACTTTTCTTCCGACCAACTTCGATTCGAACTCTTGGCAAAGACTTAACCGCAAACTACTTTGAACTGTGTGATCCTCTGCAAAGACTCTGGTCCATTGACTTTGGCTCAGGCCTCTTGATTTACTTTCCTCACCGTAGTAGCCTTTTATAGATTGCCCTGCTTATTTGCTTGTTGGTGCTGCTTAATTGTGAATAGCCTCGTCTTTCCCTCCCTTTTAAATTGCTGGAGTGCCATTTTGCTCAAACTTCATTTCATTTTGAGCTTAACTTGTACAGAATCTATTCGGTGTGGTGTAGTGTATTAAGAGTTTGATTTTCTGCTACTTTACTTTAGTGAATTGTTTTACAAATGATGTGTAAAAAAATGTATATTCTTTTACTCAGAAACCTTGAGTCAGTGTTTGCTTGAACCATAGTAAATTGCTGTCCTTTGTGTAACTTCTGATACTGCTCACTTTACTCTTGAGATAAGTCTGGCTGCTCAGCCATCACTACCACTTTACTGTCTAGTACAGGTTTGTACAAAAGGTGAATTTGTACTGTCACTTATAGTCTTAATTGTGTGTGGTGTTCCCAAAGGGTACTGCATTTGATTCTGACTAACGGCGCCCTTTGACAACAGGACTTAATCAAGGCTTGTAATTTAGTGTGGGTGTCATATGATCCATGTTGAGCAACCACTGTGTAAGCATATTTTATGCTGCCGAATTTGTATCCGAGATTCTACAGATGCAATGTACCATGCTTGCACTATTAATCAATAAGAGCATGAGTAGCGAGGATCAACTCTGTGTCTCAAACTTCAGCAATATATTTAAGCCACTTTCTACAGTCGGCCTTGCAGGATACTACACATTTCTTAACTTGATTGGAGGACAATAACATAATTATCAGTGTTCAGATATTACTGAAAGCAAGGTGTTGAAAAATTGTGATAAAGTGGCTGCATTTCTGACTACACTATTGTAGATGGTCACCTTCGACAACTATTTTAGGTTCAAGGACAAGAACTATTCACAGATATGGGCACAAGAGTGAATGTATTGTTGCCCCATTGAATGCTTATCTACTTACAGATATTTTTAAATCTGAGGATATTTCACAAGATTCAAATGTAAGGAGCATATTGTAGTGTTGCATGACAATATTGATAATGTTTTTGGACTATAATGTGGTAAACAAGATGAGCTATATTTTATGGATGCATTATAAATTATATCTGACAGAATCCAATTGATTCTTTATATGGGAACATCACTAGCCCATCTTTGATATAAGAAGTATATATGGTTAAATGGCATATTTATTATGGCCATATAGAAAAAAATAGGAATAGCTTACCTTTGGTTTCCAGCCATAAACATCAGAAAATTATTAACAATCTAGCCGAAAGACAGTATGTGCAGTTGAAGAGAAGTATTACAGTAAGGGAACAAAGTGTCCTTAGGCCAGGATTTGGGAAAGATGTAAGGAAAGTAGCTACTGCAGAGAATGCATGTTTGAGGTCGTAGTTACTCTCAATGTACATCACAATAGAGACCCCAACACAGATGATGAGATTAGTTTGCCATACACTAAAATCAGCGGGAGGCCTGGACACATTATTTCATTATGTTAGAGTTTGATTGATGAGTATCCTGATCTTAATGCACTTTCCTATAGTACTTCATAGAGTTGTCACCTCCATGAAGGTCTCTTCCAAGCAGGTTGCCCCTGGCTTATCCAGAACCATCAAGGACAACACTTGCTCTCTTGCCCCTGCGCTCGCAGATTTTTGAAACCACTCCTTTGATACTTGTTCTTTTCCATCCTCACTCAATCACTCCCTTGTGCGCCCCCTCCTTAAAAAAACTTCTGCAGACCCTTCCTGCCCAGCCAACTATCCCCCCATCTTCATCACGCCTTTCCTGGGGAAACTTCTTGAGAAGTTGGCCCTCCCCCAACTTAACTGACACACTGAACTGGTTGGCAGTCTCCACGACCATCAGTCTGGATTCTGAGCATCCAGAAGCACGGAAACTGCATCCCTTGATTCCAATTCCCCTGCTGTCCTCATCCTCCTTGATCTCTCTTCTGCATTTGACACAGAGAACCACTCCATCCTCATAAAAAGGCTCCATGAAACCCTTGGTATCTCGGAGTGGGCACTGGACTGCCTTACCTCCTTCCTAACTCACTGCTCTTCCAATGTCATACTGGGCACCTTTTTCTCCCCTACTTCCTCCTCCACCTGTGGTGTCCCCCAGGGCTCCATTCTTTCACCTTGGTTCTTTAACATCAACCTTACTCTGCTGGCACGCCTCATTTCCTCCTTCTCCCCCAACTTCCAGTGCTATGCTGATGACACACAACTCTTCTTCAAACATCCCAAAGACGCCCTTGCACCCTCCATCATCCCTGACAGCCTCTCAGCCATCCAGGCCTGGTGTACTTCTAATGATCTTTGCCTCAATGCCAGCAAAACAGAGATCATCCCTATTGGGACCCGGGCACCCTATGTCTTCCCTTCACTCTGGCCTTCTTCCATGGGCTCTCCCCCTGCTCCCTCTTCAGAAGTCAGAAACATCTGAGTCATCTTCGACTCCTCTCTCTCCTTCCTCCGTCACCCTCAGCACATTGCCAAGGAGTCCCACTTTCAGCTTTTCCTTCTGAAATGAATTCTACCTTTCCTCACCTTCCCCAAGAGACTCAATGTTACCCGGGCTCTGGTTCTCTGTAAGCTTGACTATTGCAATAGCCTCCTTCTTAATCTACCTTAGTCCACTCTGCGAACCCTCCAGCTAATCCAGAATAGGGCAGCGAGACTTATCCTTGGCCTCAAGCCCAGGGACTGCATCTCTCCTGCCCTACACAGTCTTCACTGGCTCCCGATCGCAGCATGGATTAAATTCATATCCAGTGGTGTAACACAAGATCTAGGGCCCCCCCCTGCGAGCCAAGCTGAGCCCCCCCCAACTCAGCAACAAATTACGGGTCGCGCCACACACTAGGCCGGCCTAGATTACCACGCTTGCGCAATACGCACAAACCTTCTGCTGAAGGAGTATGCCACACACTGCACAAGGAGAAAGATATAAATATGGGTTTTAATGCAATATACTGTACACTTTCTGAGAAAACTGGCTAAAAAGCCACAGTGTTTGCTATTGTTTTGTAGGGTAACGCCAATCCAATACATGCAAGTCACCAACAGTGCACATGAACTTGACTCCATGAGAACCTGGATCAGGCCCTGGAGTGGCTGACCTCCTTCCGCTTGGACCGCCCCTCCCAGGTCCAACTTGGTCCCTTTCACTCTGCCACCTCTCTCTAACTGTAGCTTTCCACAGGGCTCTCTCCTCTCACCTGGTTTTGCAACCTCTATTTGGCCCATTTGGCCCACCTGATCTCTACCGTCTCCTCTAACTTTCAGTGTTATGTGGATGACACTCAGCTTTCCTTCAGGCTCCCCTCAGCCGACTCTCCTCTCTCGCTCATTCCTGGTGCCATCTTCAACTCCACTCTCTCTTTCTCTACTCACATCTCGGATGTCGCCAAGAAGTCCCACTACCAGCTGCACCTCCTCAAAGGGACTCTTCCCTTTCTCACTGTCCCCCAGAAGCTCACTGTCTCCAGAGCCGTGGTTCTCTCTAGGCTGGACTACTGCAACAGCCACTTTCTCAATCTGCATTCCTCTACTCTCCGGCTTCTGCAACTAATCCAGAACAGGACTGCAAGACTTATCCTTGGCCTCAAGCCCAGGGACCGTTTCTCTCCAGCCATGAAATCTCTCCACTGGCTGCAATGATCAAGTTCAAGACCCTTTGCATTTTGCACAAGGTTTCTGGGGCTGGGATCCACACTACATCCAACGCTCTCTTCCAAAATACCTTCCTTCTCGAGCCTTAAGATCTCTCTCCTCTGCAGGTGCCTCCCTCTGGAATGGCCCCCCTGCCCTCCCAAACTTGAGCCGGTCCACCTCAAGTTCCGGAAGCAGCTCAAAATGTTCCTCTTCTCCTCTGCTTTCTCTCTCTCCCTCCCCTGCTGACCTACCTGTCTTCTGTACCAACTCGTTGCTTGGCTACCCTCAGTCTCACTGAGTCCAGGCTCTTTCTTCATCATTCACCCTTGCACTGCCTCCGGGCCTACCAGGCATTTAGGGGCTGTAACTGTAACCCTACACTCCCTTGTTCTCCTTGCACTACCCAGAGCCGCGCTGCCCTGGCTGCACTTACTCAGAACATTGCTGCCCTGTTTTCCCCTCCCCTCTCCCTTGCACTTCCACCCTCCCTTTCCCCTTACACTTCTCGTTCTCGCACTTGCACAATCTGAATGACACAAGGCTTAGTAAGATCATTTGTCTTGTCCTCCCTGTTTTCCTTCCGTAAAAACACTTGTGTACAGGGGCGTTATATATGACTTATAAAATCATATAATTTTATCACAGATGTCCAGAAAAATATACAGTGCCACAGTAAGAAACCCAAATGCCTGTGTAGGCAGGTAATTACACTTAGCAGGACTGCTTTACCAGAAATTCCCAGTTAAAAAACTGAGGAATGACTAGACTGGCTGCACCAAAATGCCTCTGTAGCCACTCTTACCACATATCTTGCCTGCGTAGCATGGACATGGAAGACCATTATGATTTGTTGCACAATACCACCCCCCTCCCTCCCATCCTCTACCCCATCCTCCAAAATCAGCTCATTGGCCCAGAATTACCTCCACATCCCTCTTCCTTGTCCCAGTGCTTACCTATGAGGGTACTTGCCTCATAGGTAAGTACTGGGATGAGGAAGAGTCAGACTAGGAGTAATGAAGATTACAGGTAGCTAAGTCAGGTATTGCCATCATGTACCACTGCCTCGACCCAGTACTTGTGTATGAGGCATAGTGCATAGGGCATAGTACCTCATACACGCGTACTGCCTCATACACAAGTACTGGGATGAGGCAGAATAGGGCTAGGAGTAATGAAGATTACTAATAAGTAATCAAGGCTTTAACAGAAGTAGTGGTGCAAAACCATTGAGCTGACTGGTCTTCAGCACTTCGCCCCTGCAATTGTGGGCTATGTTGACTTGACCTGGCTGACCTACAGAGCAGTTGCCGGACAGAAAAGGACACAGATTTTAAACGGCACCAGGGTTTCGCTGTTAACAAGGGCCCGGCCCAGCAATTACTAATGTACAGCATTTCGCTGTTAGTATCTGCATTCAAATGCCAAATTTTTTAGGTAATTGAAATTGTGATGTGGGTTTAGTACTTGCATGCCAGGGGAGTGATTGGAAGGGTAGAGAGGAAACAGGAGACCAGTCATTCTCACAGCAGTCCATAAGTGGGTGCTTTCAGACTTAAAGGAGAGAGCTAACTGCCTGTAACATTGAATCTGCACTAGAATAGTCTCATTAAAATGCATAAAGAAGTTAGATGCCCCCACACAAATAGGTTTTCTCCTCCCCACCACACGTGAAGTTAGCGCCACTCCCAACATTTGAAGCGTTAGCTCCATTGAAATGTATTTTTTTTTTATTTATTTTATTTATTCAGATTTATTTAAGGTGCACATCAGCCCGGGGGCATCGTGGCGCTGTTACATGAATACATACATAGTCTGGTTACAATGGAAGGAAGATGGTTACAAAGCAATTTTCATTACAGGAAGCATTTCGTATCGAACACTTTTAGTATCAGATGTGTGCGAGCTGAGGTGGGTGAGGGGAAGGTGGAGTTAGTTGAATAGCGTGGTTTTGAGGGATTTGCGAAAGAGATACAGAGATGGTTCTGCTCTAAGCGCGTTGGGGAGGGCATTCCATAGCTTAGGTGCTATGTGAGGGAAGCCAATGCCGCCGGCTTTGGCTCTTTTTACAGTGGGTACTTGGAGTTGGTTGGCGTGGTGACTTCTTCTGAGGCGGATGGAGGAGTTCTTGGTTATAGTCTCAGATAGGTAGGGGGGTGCTGTGTGGTTAATGCATTTGTGTGTGAGGGTGAGGATTTTAAAGTTGATCCTTTCCTTGACTGGGAGCCAATGGACGCGTCTTCTGGCCTGTGAGATATGGTCAGTTTTGGGCATGTGTAGTGCAGCACGGAGGGCATTGTTTTGCACTGTTTGGAGCTTGTTTAGGTTTTTTGATGAGGTGCCTGCCAGGAGGGCGTTACAGTAGTCCAGTCTGGCTCCTATAGTAGCTCTGGCTATGGAGAGGCAGTTGGGCGTGGTGAGGTAGGGTTTTATGGCGTAGATGAGTTTGGTAGTCAGAGCAGAAGCTGAGGCAATGGCGCTGGTTTGTCTTGTCATTGAGAGTGTCGCGTCAATGTAGACTCCTAGGGTCTTGACGGCAGAGGAGACAGGTATGCTAATATTGTCGATGATCAAGTGCGAGTAATTGGGGCTGAGTTTGGTTAGAGTTTCGTTAGGGGCTAGGATGATGATTTCGGTTTTGTCTCCGTTTAGGCAGAGGCCATTGATAGCCATCCATGTTTGGATAGTTGAGTAGATTTTGAGGAGGGCTTCTGAGTCAAGGTCGTAGTCTCCAGAGAGGGGGAGGAGGACCTGCGTGTCATCAGCGTAGTTGGTGTACGCTATGTTGAGGGAGTCCAGTAGGTCAAAGAGGGGTTTGGTGAATAGGTTGTAGAGGGTCGGTGCGGTGCAGGACCCTTGTGGGACTCCACAATTGATAGTGGTGGGGGGGGGCGCTATCCTGGTCAGAGTACACTTTCATGGCCCTGCCTTCAAGGAAGGATGTGATCCATGTGGTAGCCTTGTGAGAGAAGTGTGCAGCATTGGAGAGGTGCGTTGTGAGAATGCTGTGGTCGACCAAATCGAATGCTGCAGAAAGGTCGAGGAGGAGGAGGAGGGCAGGTTTGCCTGTGTCCATTATTTTAGTAATCTGATTTTTTAAATCTAGAAGAGCAGTTTCAGTCCCATGGCCTTTGCGGAAACCTGACTGTCTTTTGCCTAGGATGGTGTTTGTTTCCAGGTAGTGTTGGATTTGATTGTGAGCAGCTTTGTCCAAGATTTTAAGGAGAAAGGGGACGGTGGTGATGGGGCGGTAGTTGTTAGGGGAGGAAGGATCAAGGGAGGGTTTTTTTAGGAGCGGGCGGACCCAGGCTTCTTTTAGGCATTGTGGTACACTTCCAGATGTGAAGGAGGCATTGATAAAAGCCGTGATGATGGGGGTGAGGTATTCTGCGCTCTCTTTGATTACGGAGGGTGGGCAGATATCCCCTTTGCAAGTGGAGGGTTTGATTTTTTTAAGGAGGTCATTGACTTCCGTCTCCGAGACTTCTCTGAAGGCAAAAAGGGGTGTTTGTGATGGGGAGTTGTTGGTGTGAAGTATGGGCGGGCAGGTGGGGGTGTTGAGAGCTTTGCGTTGGGAGGCTATTTTGTCTTGGAGTGATTTAACTTTGTTGAGGAGAGCAGCCTGGATGCCTGTACACCATGCTTCATCCTTGATGATTTTGTCTGGGCTAGAGGCTGGTGTGGTGAGTTCTTTGAATATGGAGAAAATTTCTCTAGATTTGGAGCTGGCATTAGTGATTCTCTGGTTGTAGGATTCGGATTTAGCAAGGAATATGGCTTTTTTGTAGGTCAGAGAGATCTCTTTAAAGTCTTTAAGCGAGGATTGATTAGGCGCTGCTTGCCACCTGGTTAGGGCTTTGCGTTTCTTGGTGCGTAGGACGGATAGTTCTTCAGTGAACCAAGAGTTGCAGTGCATAGATTTTTTCCCTTTTTTTTCTTCTAGCGGGGCAATGAGATCGATGGCTTGAGTGAGTGTGCTGGAATAGATGTTGGCTAGAGATGTAGGGTCAGTGGGGAATGGGTGCTTGAGTTGTGAGGTATCAAGGAGAGGGGCGAGGTTGGCAGCAGTGAGTTTTTTGGAGCTTCTTACTTTAGCGGGTGGGGCATGGGTTAAGGTTTTATGAGAAGGCGTGGTAGGAATGGTAAATTGGATGAGGTGATGGTCCGTCCATGGAAGGGCTGAGATGGAGGTAATTGTCGATGAGCAGTTGTGATCAGCTAGCCAGTCAATGGATCTGCCTTTGCTGTGAGTGGGTGCAGTAACTTTGTGTTCGAATCCCATGTTAGATAATTCTTTGGCTAAATTTGCGGCTGCTTTGTCCTTTGGGTCAGCTAAGCCAAGATTAATGTCCCCTAGTAGGATGCTTTTGGTGGTGCTTTTGAGGTTGTTGCCTATGTTTTGGAGGAGTTGCTTTTGGTAGTCTGTAGGTGATAAAGAAGTTTATGGTGCAATTAGGTGAAAGGGCTAGTTTGGCAGTGAGGAGATCGGCGTTATTGTCCCATTGTTGATTACACATTCTTATGGAGAGGGTGTCCTGTAGGTTTTGTTGCGTAACTGAACACAAGCACACAACCCATTCACCATATATACACATGCACACCAAGCCATCCATACATTCAAGTGTGCACCCTTTCACCATACAGGCACACCCAGGCAGCCACCCGTACATTTAAGTGTGCAACCTTTCACCATACGTCCACACACACCCAAGCACCCATACATTTGTGTGCACCCTTTCACCATACACTCACACAGGCAGCCACCTATACATTTAAGTGTGCACCCTTTCATCATACACTCACACAGACAGTCACCTATACATTTAAGTGTGCACCCTTTCACCATACAGGCACACCCAGGCAGCCACCCTTACATTTAAGTGTTCATCCTTTCACCGTGCACACGCACACACCCAGGCACCCATACATTTGTGTGCACCCTTTCACCATACACTCACACAGGCAGCCACCTATACATTTAAGTGTGCACCCTTTCATCATACACTCACACAGACAGTCACCTATACATTTAAGTGTGCTCCCTTTCACCATACAGGCACACCCAGGCAGCCACCCTTACATTTAAGTGTTCATCCTTTCACCGTACACGCACACACGCATACCCAGCCACCCATACATTTGTGTACACTTTTTCACCATAAACTCACACACGCACACGTCATGGGGTTGAGGGGAGCCATAAAACTTCAAAAATAAATGGTTTCTTTTTGAAGTCACTCTGACTTCATAAAGAAATTATTTCTGTTAAGGACTGAACCATAACGGAAATAATTTCTTTATGAAGGCAGAGTGACGTAAACAATAAACTATTTATTTTTGAAGTCCTAGGGCTTTCCCGACCCCATCACATGCAGGCTTCCAGCCTAGGGTCTTCATGTCACGGGTTGGGGGCAGCCCCCAGACTTCAAAAAGAAAGTTTCTTTTTGTATTCACTCTGCCTTCATAAAGACATTATTTCTGTTACAGAAATAATTCCTTTATAAACCCACAGTGAATTCAAAAAGAAACATTTAAAAAAAATTGAAAACTTTTTTTTAAAATTCCATATGGGGCCCCCTCCCAGGCCATGTGGTCGTGGGGCCCCCCTCATTGCAGGGGCTGCAGGGGCTACAGGGCCCCTGTTACGTCAGTGTTCATATCCCACTACATCACCCACAAGGCTTTCTGGGGCCAGTTACCACTCTATCTGCAACTCTCTCTGACCAAATACTCCCCCTCTAGGCACCTACCTTCCTCTGGCACCAACTCCTTGCGTGTAAAGCGGTTTGCTAAACTGAGGGCTGGTGGTTGATCGTTTTCCTCAGTGGGTTCCCTTCTTTGGAATAGACTCCCCCTCTCTCTTCGTCTTGAGCAGCACCTAAATAATTTCTGGAAAATCCTCAACACCTTCCTCTTTACCTCTTCCTTCCATCCCCTAGTAATCGCACAGTAGCTTGACTGGTGTGCAGGGCCCTTATGCATCCTCCGGGCCCTGACCTCCCACATCTTATCATCCCAGCTGCTGTCTATCCTCTGCACTTGCCTCGGCTCACCCTACACCACTGGAGGTTGCACTTACCTTTCTTTATAGCACTTCTCCTGCTGCTCTTCATGAACATCACTGCACCTATCCCATACTCCTCTCCCCTCTGCACTTGCATGTTCTGAACACTCTCAAGGCATAGTAGGTTTGTCTCCCCTCCCCATTGTCTCTTCTTATTTTGTTGTATTTAATTATTTATCCTTGTTGTAATTACATTGTCTATCATACCCTGTCCCCTCCCTGTTGCCCTGTGGGCGCTTTGAAAACAGTATTTGGTTCCTGTATAAGCGCCTAACAAGTGAACAATAAATAAATAAATAAACATGATATTTCTACATGCACATAGGCAGAAGACAAAGGAATTTCCTTGTTAAACCTGAGAAATAAGTTGAGTTTAGGCTAGTAGTATATAGCACAAGAAAGTATGGCTGTGTGTTGTGACTGATTCAATGCTGTCTTGCCCTGCCGGCCATCTGTGAATGCTAATAGAATGCTGGTACATGACTATGAGTGACAGCTCATAGGAATGTTGATGATTGCTTGGTATGTGAATGTTTTGAATGCGTCAGTTAAGTGCCTGAGCTGTAGCACATGAGAATGGCTGGTGGGTGAGCTCTATGTGTCATAGCAAAAATAAACTGGACAATGGTATAAGCGATATAAAGCTACCTGCAGTGCTGTAATTGGGGTGGATCTTTTTTGATCTGGGATCCTGCAAAAAATCTCTCCAGGCAGCTCAACTTCCCAGTCCTGGGAAATCCATTTGCACTCCCCTATGTACTTTACATTTATTTTCGAATGCTGCAGTGTATTCTGTGTCGGAGCTGGGATTTGGTCCCTAGGTTGAGAGGTGAGACACTTTCCCACAAGACCACTTGAGGGTCTGAGCAGGAGTGCTCTGAAACCCCATGTCAATTGTTAGAGAGAATTCTCCAGAATGGCTAATTTCCCTTACCTGTTGAGTCCCTCAGCAGCTTTGCTGGATTTCTAGGATTTATTTGTTTACCTGGTAAGAGCATGAGCCTTTTCTCCCACTCTTACATGTGTTTTTCTGTGTGTTGTACATTTTGTGCTCATGGACTATGGAGTCTCACCTACTCCATAGACATCATCGTTTTACTTTGTGTCACACAGCACCTTTAGTGCAGTGACACAGGGTTGTCTTTTTAGACTTCCCACTATTAAACTCAATTTTCTGAGACTCACTACTGTCTCCCAGAACATGTAAAGTTGCTATTGATTTTACTAGTCTTTTTAAACTTACAGACCCAGTGCAACCTATCTTCACATAGAGTACTGGAAGGGTTAATAGTTATCCTTTTTGTCTGTTTCTCATGGAACATTATTTTGTTCCCCTTTCTTTAGGATTTGGCTGGTGGCAGTGGTATCTACCATTTTTTATTCTATCGTGAGCTATGAAAATAGCCTCGATACTGTTAGAGGCTATGGTGGTAGCCTCAAACTCTAACCCACTGGACCACATTTAATTTTATTGGGTTCCGGTCGGGTTTATTCGCCATTTCTTTTTGTAAAGATCTTTCTCGTGTTTTACTCTGCGCGCCAAACCAGGTTTCCTTTGTTTGCCGACCTTTGGCGGGCTTCTGCACAGAAGCCCTCCTTAGGCGCCTGAGTGTCTGGGTGGAGAGGATGTGAGGGAGGGGTTTGAGACCCCCTGCACAGGGTCTCCTTGGAGACCCAAGTCACCCTCTAGTTCCATTGGCTAGGTGGCTGTCCTACCAGGACAGCCACCCTGCTGTGTGATTGACAGCCAGGCTGTGTGAATGGGGGAAAACTGCGTAAAAGCAGGTCTCTTGGGACTTAGAAGGCAGCGTTGCCACTGGAACGAGAGAACCAACGAGGAGCTGAAGGAAGATGACTGCTGCAACTACTGGACATCCCGGTGAAGCCCTGCTGGAAGTCCGAATCGCCTGAAACTCTGACGACAGAGAAAATCTGCAAGGAATCTCCTTCCCTTGAGCTTGGTTGTTAGGCAGAATTATATGCATTGCCCTTTGGGAACACCACACACAATTAAGACTACAAGTGACAGTACAAATTCACCGTTGGTACAAGCCTGTACTACACAGTAAAGTGGTAGCGATGGCTGAGCAGCCAGACTTATCTCAAGAGCAAGTGAGTAGTATCAATAGTTACACAAAGAACAGCAATTACTATGATTTAAAAAAACACTGACTCAAGGTTTCTGAGTAAAAGAATATACATTTATTTACACATCAGTTGTAAAACATCTCACTAAAGTAAAGCAGTTGAAAAATCACACTCTTAATACACCACACCACTCCCAATAGATTCTCGACAAGTTAAAATCAAAATGAAGTATGAGAAAAATGGCACTCTAGTAACTTAAAAAGGGAGGGAAAGACAAAGTCAGGTAACAATTGAGCAGCACCAACAGTTAAGTAAGCAGGGCAATCTAGAAAGAGGAACTACAGTGATGGAATCAAATCAAAAAGGCTTAGGGCCAAAGTCAATTGGACAAAAGTCTTTTGCTCAAGATCACACAGTTCAGGGTAGTTCTTGGTTAAGTCTTTGCCAAGAGTTCCAGACGCAGTTGGTCGGCAGAAAAGTTAGTTTAAAGAGTAGAGAAGGACAAGCCGTCAGATTGGCGAAAGGTTTCACACACCTTCACCGCGGCCGGACGAAACGAACTACTGGATTTGCACAGTGCCTTTAAATGGAGAAGAAGCTGTAGCTGAGGCGGACGCTCCTGGCAGTTCCTGCTTGCTCGTGGTTCCTGAAGTGACTGTCGGACTGACAAGTAGGAAGACTGGAGGGTCGTGCACTGCCCAGGGAAGAAACCAGCAGCAGAGCAAAGCAACAAATAAAAGGTGCGCTCCTTGAAACCTAAGCAGGGTCTGACCTTTCTGGCTATCCGGTTCACTCTAGCTCTGTACAGCAGATTCGACCAGAGGAGGGAGTCCTGGCTTGCAGTTTGGGCGAACCGGTTGGTCTCACCAGCTCAGAGGAAGAAGATTGTTGGTAGATCTTCTCTGATGGATCTTGAAGATTTGGACCTGCAGCAGGGCCTCACCAGGCGGTTCAGTCGTTGTAGGGGTCCTCTTTGGTCAGCTCCTTGTTGGTTCTTTCGTTCCAGTGGTGACTCTGCCTTTCCAATCCCAGAGTCCAGCTTTTTATGCAGTTTTCCCCCATTCACACAGCCTGGCTGTCAATCACACAGCGAGGTGGCTGTCCTGCCGGGACAGTCGCATAGCCAATCAAACTGGAGTGCGACTTGGGTTACCAAGAGAACCCATGGCAGGGGTCCTAAAACCCCTCCCTCACATCCTGCCTACCCAGACTTTCAGGCACCTAAGGAGGGCTTCTGTGGAGAAGCCCACGAGAACACAGTGAACAAGGGAACCAAACCTGGTTTGGTGCGCAGAGTTAAAAACGAGAAAGACTTTTTCAAAAAGAAATGGCAAATAAACCCAGCCGGAACCGTATAAAAACCTATATGGTCTAGCGGGTTTAAGTTCGAGGCTACAAAGGTAGCCTAAAACAATACCAAGTTTATTTAAGATAACCGCGGTAGGAAAAATAGGGTAGTTACCACTGCCACCAGACAAGTCTTGTTGAAAAGGGAGCAAAACAATGCTCCAAGAGAAACACAGACAAAACGGGATAAGTGTTAACCCTTTCCAGTACTCTATGAAAGATAGGGTGTACTGGGTCTGTGGTTTTTAAAAGACTAATAAAGTTAATGGCAACTTTACATGTTCTGGGAGACAGTAGTCAGTCCCAGAAAATAGAATCTGAGTTGGGAAGTCTAAAAGACAACCCTATGTCACTGCAGAGAGGTGCTGTGTAACACACAATAAAAAGATGATGCCTATGGAGTAGGTGAGGCTCCACAGTCTATGAACACAAGAAAATGTTAAACACACACAGCAAAACACATGTAAGAGTGGGAAAAAAAGGTTCACACTCTTACCAGGTGGAAAAAAAATCCTAGAAATCCAGCAAAGCTGCCGAGGGACTCAGTAGGTAAGGGAAATTAGCCATTCTTGAGAATTCTCCCTAACACTGCCCACCCCACCTCCAGACTAAGGGACAGGAGGATTTAATCCACGCTTGGATGAATCTCTACCTCTAGTTGGTTAAAAACATCCTAGAGAGACCATCAGCATTTTGGTGGTGACACCCTGCTCTGTGCTCAATGGTGAAATCAAAACTTTGCAGGCAGATTGACCATCTCAGACGTTTTGGCTTTTCCCCTTTCACTTGCATTAACCATCTCAAGGGTTGGTGGTCTGTCTGGATCACAAAAGTAGATCCATACAAGTATGGTCTAAACTTCTTCAGAGACCACACAATGGCAAAACATTCACACTCTATGGTCGCCCACCTTGTTTCTGGTCCCTTCAGCTTCCTACTGATGAAGCAAATGGGGTGCTCACTACCTTTCTCATCCAGTTGACTAAGGACTGCACCTATACCTGTATTGGAGGCATCTGTCTGCACAATGAAGAGTTGGTGATAATCAGGAGCTCTTAGGACTGGAGCTTGACAAAGGGCTGTCTTCAGGTTTTCAAAGGCTTGAGTGCACTCCTCATTCCATCTAACCTTTTGAGGGAATTTGGGAGAGGAGATCACATTCAAGGGAGAAGCTATGGGCCCATAGTTCTCTATGAAATTCCTGTAGTACCCAGTGAGACCTAGGAAAGCAACCACTTCGGTTTGAGTAGTAGGGGTGGGCAAGTTTTGCACAGCTTGTACTCTGCTGGGCAATGGCCTTATTTCACCTCCTCCTACCTTTTGACCAAGGTAGACCACTTTGTTCTGACCAATTTGACATTTGCTTGCCTTTATGGTCAGATAGGCCTGCTCAAGAGCCTGCAAAACATATCCTAAATTATCAATATTCTCTTTCCATGTAGGGCTGAACACTGCGATGTCATCCAAGTATGCCATGCAGAAGAAGTCCTCCATCCCATTCAGAACTTGATTGAACATCCTTTGGAATGTAGCAGGTGCATTCTTTAATCCAAAAGGCATAATCCTGAACTGGTAGATGCCTGCTGGGGTTGAGAATGCAGTTTTCTCCTTGGAAAGGTCTGTCAGGGCTATTTGCCAATAACCTGCCGTCAGATCAAATATACTGAGGTACTTGGCTGAACCAAGTCTATCCACCAGTTCATTTGTCCTTGGCAAAGGATAGGCATCAGTCTTAGTGAATGCATTTAGAGCTCTATAGTCCACACATAATCTCAACTCCTTGGATCCTGCCTTTGGTACTAGAACAACTGGACTAGACCATGGACTTGTAGATGGCTCTATAACCCCGAGATCAAGCATCTTGTTGACCTCTCCTTTGATATGGGATCTCACATGTTCTGACATTCTGTAACCTATGCTTTTCACAGGTAAACAGTCACCAGTGAGAATATCATGCTGGCCCCAAGCCGGGTGATAGTGAAGACAGGGAGGCAAACTGATTTAACAGAACTTTGCACTCCTACTGTTGTTCAGAAGTCAGTTGAGAAGAGAGATTGAGTCCTTCTATTTTCTCATCCTAAGGTTGGCCTCTGTGGAGGTTAGGTAGCGGTTCACTCTCCTCCTCCTCTTGAGCTGAAGCTAGAAGCAAAGCTCCCACTTCTGGTCTCGAGAAATATGCCTTCAAACGGTTGGTGTGAAAGACTCTGGGAGCCTCCTTAGGTCTGCCTAAGTCCACCAAATAGTTCACCTCTCCAAGTTTGCCCACAACCTTGAAGGTTCCTATCCATTTGTCCTGCAAGGCCCTCTGCCTTGTTGCACCATAACTAATACAAGCTGGTCTTGAGTAAACTCAACCATGCTGGGCTTCTGGTCATGCCAATGTTTGACCGGAGCCTGACCTGCTTTAAGTTATCACTAGCTTCTGCCATCATGTGTGACATTCTCCTCCAGAGACCTATCACATAGTCAGTCACTCTGACTGGCTTTGGGGAAGGAGCACTCTCCAACCCCTCCTTAATCAGGGTCAATGGACCTCTGACTGGATGGCCATAAAGAAGTTCAAAGGGACTGTATCCATCTCCCTCCTGAGGGACTTCTCTATGAGCAAAGAGAAGGCACCGCAGTAGAAGGTACCACTTTCTTTTAAGGGGTTCTTCTAAAGCACCTATCATGCTCTTCATAGTATTATGAAACTTCTCTACCAGTCCATTTGTCTTTGGATGGTAGACTGTAGAGAACTTGTAAGTGACAGCACAGTTTTTCCACATGGCTTGCATGTAGTGGGACATAACATTGGATCCCCTGTCGGATATCACTTCCTTAGGAAACCCTACTCTGGTAAAAATACCAAGTTGAGCCTTAGCCACAGCCTGAGCCATAACAGTTCTCATAGGTATGGCTTCGGGGTATCTTGTAGCATGGTCTGCTACAACCAGGAGAAACCTGTTCCCTCAAGATGTGGGAGGGTCAAGGGGACCAACAATGTTGATGCCCACCCTCTCAAAAGGAATTCCCACCACTGGGAGAGGCACCAAGGGTGCCATATTCTTGGCTCCACTCTTGCCAGAGGTTTGGCAAGTGTGACAGCTCCTACAGAATTTGTCAACTTCTGAACCCATCTTAGGCCAGTAGAAGTATAAGGAGAGCCTTTCCTTGGTCTTTTTGGAACTTAAATGACCAGCCAAAGGTATCTCATGGGCCAACTGTAGGAACTGGAGTCTGTTGGCAAGGGGCACTACAATTCTTTTGAAGTGCCCGGGATAGACTCTGTTGGTTCACTGTAGAAGAGGCCATCCTCCCAGCTTAACCTGTGCTTTCCAACTTCTTGCCCATCAAGTTGGTTAGCAGCCTGTTGTCGAAGACCTTTGAGAGTAGGACACTCTCTTTGTCCTCTGCTGAAGTCTGCCCTGTTGGGTCCACCTTCTGCCAGTAAAGACTGTAGCTCAGGATGGTCAACAGGGTCAAGATCTCCAACCAAAACAGTGAGCCTCATTCCGAGTGGGGCGGTAAGGGATACCAGGCACCGGTAAGGAGACCGGCTCTATTCCTTACCGCCCTACTACGAGCTCCCTTAGCGAGTCCCTCCTTTAACGCCTGGTCTGACCAGGCGTTATGGACGGGACCCTTTAAGGGAATTCAGAGCAATAACGGTACCGCAATTTGCGGTACCGTTATTAGCGCCTTCCCCATTCCCATTGAGCCCTCTGGGGGCTCAAATGGGAATGGGGAATGGCTTTTTCAATGGGGACTTACCGGTCCCGCAAAGGTCGGACTACACCGGTAAGTCCCCATTGAACGAGACCGGTGCTGGACACGTTATTGGTGGCAGTCATGGCGCAAATAGCGCCATGACTACCACCAATCTCGTAATGAGGCCCAGTGTCTTCTTCCAGATATGACTCTTCAGAAACTGGCTCAACCACACAACATTGTACCTCACTCTCTGCCTCAGCAGGTGGAGGGATCACAGGTGTGATCTTGGACAATCTTGGAGATGTCCTTGTTGGTAGCACATGGGTGCTGTCTGACTTTTTCCTTGAGGTCTTGGGTTTCGCCTTTGTCTCTTTCTTTCCAGAAATAGCAGTGAGCAACTCCTGTGGAGTGGGAGTGATAGTTTCCTCTAACAATTCCTCTGGAGAGCCTCTTAAGGTCCTCTACCTTGAAGGCCTAGTGAGCTCCTGTCTCCTCTTACTGGGAGGCTTCGGGGTACTTGACACAACTCCAAGAGTTTTCAGGTTGTTACCCAACAGAACTCTCCAAGGCACTTCAATCTGCAGACTAACAGGTATATTGACAGTCATATCATTAAACTGGATGCAAGCTGATAACTAGGTAGGCATTTGCACAGGGCCTCCAGCTAACTTGGTGAGGCATTTTGGTGCCTTAGCAACATCCTCCACCTTGAAAAATGATTCATCCACCACATTTATGCTGGCTCCAGTGTCTCTGATGGCAGGGGTCTCCTGTCCATTCAAAAGAACACTATCTTTGTAATACTCTTTAGTATTATCTGGAATGGAATTATAGACATCTAAATTCTGTTCTTCCCACAAGCCCAGGGACACTAAAGAAACACTAGATGAGACTTTCATGGGCGCTCATCAGCCAGTAGGTGAAAGTTTCCACTTGCCATAGGTACTTCTTCCTCTGGGGAGAAGGCTAAGGAGACTGTGTGGACCCCTGAAGGTTTACCCTTACATCTGGGATTCCCTCTCACATGGTCAGTTGACCCACAAACATAACATTTCCCAAATGTCTTGATGAATGGGGGTTTGTTCTGACCTCCATCTGGTTTGTGCACAGATGGTGCACTAGCCTGATTTGGTTTCCCTTGTGGCTTATCCTTATTCTGTTTGGGGCCCTCTTTTGGATTGGGGGTATTAGAATTCTCCTTGTTATCTTTCTTTGGCTGCTTTCCCTCATCCTTCTTCTGAGTTGCCCCAGAATCCTTGTGAGTAGCAACCCCAGATATAAGTCAGATATCAAGATCTGATGTCTCAGGGCAGCTTGAACCTGTTGCAGAAAAGCCATATAGGGAAACAGGTACTTGAGGGTTGTTTGTAAGTGCTATTTCCTTGATCTGGGCAAGAAGCAAACAAATAATCCAAAAAGGCACCAGCTATTTGGACTGTGTCAGAAAAGTTGTGAAATGGTCAAGCTCATGAGGTCATAATTTGTTGAATTTAAATTCTTCTAGATTACTAATGATTAGGATGTCTTCAACTAAACCTACACACATGTTTGTGAAGTCCTTTTTAATGATCCAGTGATGTTAAATACTGTATGGTATTTGTTTATTTTTCACAAAATCTCTTGTCTGCTCTTTCTAGGAGCAAAGAATTGCAAGGAGCTAATGGAGAAAGGGACCATTCTGAGTGGTTGGTACACAATCTACCCTGATGGATGTAAAGGACTGACTGTGCTCTGTGACATGGACACTGATGGAGGAGGATGGATTGTAAGTATGGAGGATAAGACCAAGATGTCTTGGAAGAGTCAGAGGGGATTGAATTGAAAAAAGCCAAGCATTAACTGACAGGCACTACAACAGCTTATGGCATGCCCTGGTGCCCATGCACACAGAGAAAGCGAACCCCCAGAAAACACATATACAGAGATAAATGTGCACAAAAAAAACCATATAAATGATAACTGGTCAAGTTATCTGTGTTCAACGCTAAGAAGGTGGGCAAAAGTAGCAGAGAAGGGGGTGGGCCTGAAAAGAGAGAATGAGGCGGCCCAAAATAAACAAAAATTACAGAGGTCATGGTGGTTTCACCATATATAAACAAAAGAAAAAATATGGGGCATGAAGACATTCCCGTTAAGAAGGACTAGGAAACAGTCTGGAGAGGGAGAGTTCCCCCGACCTGGACATGTACATGGGACAATTCATGTGCCAGGTTCTGTGGCCAGAAGCATGGTTCAGGCTTTGGGTAAAAAAATAACCAACTGGTGACTGGTGAGGGGCTAGCGGCTCGGCCCAGAAGGAGCATCCTCACCGGAAGTCGAGCCAATTCTTTACAAGTAGCGGCACGCACACGAGAGGTGTATATGCACCTATGCACACTGACACACTCATGCGCAGATCTGCAGATACACTAATGCAGACACACCCAACACACGCTCATCCATGCACTAATGCGCATGCACACAATGTAAACACCAACACACACACCCATGCACACACACACACCTCATAGAAAATGGCAGGACATGATGGGAAGGTGAATTCTTGACAAACTGATTGTGCTTTGATCAGGTATTCACCAGTATGGGATGACACACCCACACACCATTGAGTAGAACAATACGTACAAGGTCAGTGTATTGAATTCCACTGAGGTTTGACAATGAAGTTGCTTCCATGCCACACGTACAAAGCAGGTGGGAGAATGGTGCCTGACTGAAATGCCATGAGTGCCCACCTGTCAGGCTCCATTTGTGCACATGCACAGCAGTGCATGTTAGGAAGATTAGTATGTGTATACAGTGGACCACATTATACATAATCCAGTTGAATATTAAGTCATTAAGGACTCATCACATTGTATGGGCCTGTGTAGCCTGAGTCTAGGGAATTCACCACTAAGGCAAAAGAGTGAGCTTATCCCTGACATGTGCTTTAGTAGCGAGAAGGCTACAAGGATCCCTAGGGTCTATTTTACCGAGTTCTGTCTAGGAAATGCTTTAGTGTTTGCCCTGTATCATTTATAAAAACAGACAGGTATTTTGGTTACCTCAGGAAAATCCTGTAAAATGCAAGCCAGGTTAGAGACTTGCACTGGGTGAGTCACAGAAAACACACTCTAGCACAGAAAGGAATCAAGTCAGAAAGTATTTATATCGCTTAATTCTGTTTTACAACATCAACTAATAAACATTCATACACTTGAGAGCATTGACTAAATACATTTCACAAACTCCATTCCAGAATTAGGGGGGTGGGGGGGGCCAACTCCTACTCCAAGTCACTGTGGGCTTCTTTATTCTAATCCCTTCTACTCAGCAGAATCTAGAATATTAAATCTTACACAGATGTAAAAAATGGTCACTCACACCAGGCAGCTACAGACTCAAAACCTTAGGGAACCCAATAACCCAATAATTATGATGGACTGCTTACCACTGTAAAGGTTTCTGCCTGTCAGCGATCAGACCACATACTTGTGATGTTATAGGGTTAGACCACGATGCAGGACTCACTGCAACAGAACCCTTGCCAGGTGTTGCTGATCTCCTCTCTTACTCTGGGTGCTGCTGGTGTAGCGTGGGCCTACTCTAACTCTTTCTCCTGACTGGAGCCATGGAAAGAACCCCCCCAACGGTATGGTAATTTTTTCATAGGTTAGCCACAGTAGTACTCAGGAGTACCAGGTGTGCCTGGCCATAATACCATTGACTTAGATGTTGCCCCACTGTGCTGTAAAATGCTTCGTCTCCGAGGTCCTTGAGATGGTTGTGCCACTGCCAATGAGGGATTTGGGCTTGCTAATGTCAGAAACTATTTTAGATAAAATAAAATGAACTTGTACATCCTAGCGATGACCCCAAATCATGGTGCGGTTTGTCCCTATCAGCCAGGGTCATTCTGGATTCTTGTTGTAAGTGGAGCACATCTCGTCAAAGCCTGACCAGATAGTGCTTTCTCCAGCAATGCAATGGATCTTCACTTTCAAGTAAGATAATTTTGATGGTGGCATCACTAACACCAATGACATTTAGTCCAGTTACTGGCTCCAGTGGCAAATGAGATACATGTGTTGAGGGTTACTTGCTAACCACTATCAAGCAATGCTTGGTTGCGTCTTGCTTCCAAGTCGACTTGCACAATGACCATGGGTCAAGTCAGGTCATCTGGAAACCATTCTGGATTTATTTGAGTTCAGATATCTCTTGTGACTCCTGGAGACATGAGTGGAGATGCCCTGGTTGCCATTGGTCTTGAGATGGATATTATTGGTTGTGTAACCATCTATTTTGAGGATTTCATGAGGGGCAGTATCTTGGCATGTTTTGTTTGGAACTTTGATTATGGGGTGTTCCCTTTTCTCCATCTAAAGGTCCTCTACAGAATATCCCAATATGGCATGAGCAGGTGCTCCTAGTGCTACAATGTGGGGCACAAGCCTGCCAAAATCAGCTTCTTAATGACCCACCTCGGTTCAATGCCCATTTAGGCCACACCTATAACACAACCGCAGGGGTTTTTAGCTCTCCAGAACTGCTGTGGTTCATATTACCTTGAAAATGTCATGAGGTCTCTCCTGCTCTCAGGGTAGTGAGGTTTATGGTTGTGTAAAGTCAGTTTATGAGGTAGCTGTTGCAACATTTCTGTTCTCCTCAAAATAGGGCTCTTTGGTCATCCATATTTCACTCACCCCCTCTAGTCACCTCTGCATCTCACATAGTTGTCGATGCTGCATGGCATGTAGTTACACACCCCAGAAAGGTCACAACTCACCCAGTGCTCTGTGTAATTCTGGGGATCTGGAGGATACCTACAGTTTGACCCAGGAGGGGATATATGACTATCTACTTCTGGGTTATGGATGAAGTCATCTGTTTGTACTCATGCACATGAGTATCTACGTTTATCACTATTTTAATTCCTACTGCATTTTTGGCAGTCTTCTTGCATTGGCTTATGGATATTCTCAAGATGCTGAATCCCAGTAGTAATAGTACCAGTATAGCTACTAATAGTTTTAATATGTTATTCAACCAGGTGGGTATCTAGGAGAACAGATTACTGAACCAGCCACCATTTGCAATGTCGTCCAGTTCTTCCGCCATTTTTGTGTGGCGATTCTTTCAGGGTGTATATTGCATCTCTGAGGGTCTAATTTTCTTCATTTTGGGTGGATAGGTATGTGCAGCAAGAAGGTCCAATTTTTGCGCACACACCCCCTCCATGGCTGTTATTAAATCAAGGACATACCTGTTTTGAAGGGTCATAAGCCTTATTGATCTCAGCTCTTCCCTTATGGCATTGAAGCCTTTTACTGTGTGTTTACTGTCTGTAACAGCTCCCAGTAAGTTATTTGCAGCCACTTGGCATTCGTGTTGACTTTCAAACTGGCAGTAAAGAGGGATGCAAAGAACATTTCTGTTCTGCCAAACAATTTATGCTCATCTGGTATATTGTTTTTCCAATTTGCTTGAGAACAGTTACTCCTTTTTGTTCATTTGAGGGTGAGTATTCATCTGGGGGAAAATCACCAATCTGCACCTCACTCTGGGATGCAACTAAGGCTGGAGAGCTTATCACCACGAGGAAGCATAGGCCACCCCAATTTTGGGGGAAGCTTCATGTAGGCTTTTCAACCGCAGGCCCAATAATTGGCCATTAATACAGCTGTGCCTATTTTCATACCATGCACAGAAAAAAGACGTGTATGCGTCCTTGGTTTTCCCCTACTTTTATTGGGCCCACATTTATGAAGCATAAGGTGGTATTATTCAGAGGTATTATGGGTAGGGGTCCTGCTTCATCTTCTACCCGTACCAGCAATTTGGAACTTCCAGTCCATTCTTCGAGGCACACATTGTTTGCATTCTGCACAAACTCTGAACATTTGTCCATATATTAGTAATTGAGGTATTTTCCAGCACAGAAGTATTTCCTTTCCTGCTGCATGTGTGCATTGCAGTAATGCATGGTCTGCTATCTTGACCTCTCCTCTTTTCTGGCCTTTTAGGGTATACTGCATAACTTTATTTTTTTTTTGGCATCATCCATCAATGCTTTCATTTTCATATAACTACCCTCATCAGGGAACGTCTTTTTTGTCATCCATCGCAGTGTGGCCCAGCTTCCTTGAAATTGCCCCTTAGTGGTGCAAAGTGCTAAGTGTGTTAGGACATGTGCTCTGCGTGCGGGTATTTTTGTGGCTACGAATATCCTGGAAGCAATCATGGCATAAGGTATGAGAGAGCACACAAAACAGCTCTCAACAGACGTCTCTCTCCCCACTTTGAGCATATGCTGATACCACAGGTTATTGGTGACATGGGCAGAATCATGCATATATATACTCAGGTACATTGAGTCATCTAGCACACTTCTTTTTATCCTTTTAATCTGTGTGCTCACTTCAGGGAATTGCTCATGTTTACTGGGTTATCAGTATTAAAAATTATCAGTTGTCTTAATGCAACAAAAATGACGAAACAACGACCACAAAATGTGAAGAACATTGCCACAGCAATAATGGTCAGCGAATCTACCTTCTGTAAATACCTAGTGACATAGTCCCCTGTACATCCTAAGGGAGAATAACTACTTGCATTAACTGCACGCATGGTTCTACCAAAATAAATGTTTCTGCTCTTCTTCTTACCAGGGTAACCTTTATTAGTCATATAAAAGAAATTTTTATAAAAATGATAAGTGCTTTTCTATTTCTACCCAGTATAGCAGCTTGTTCAATGTTCCAGGTTCCTGAAAGAAAATCATTTTTCCCTAGGAATAAAAGGATCCGGACAATTAAAGTGTGAGTGCCTCTTTTAACAAATTTCAGCTAGGAAAAAGGTCCTCATACTGGAAAAGGTTTTATCTCTATTTCTGTTATTCTTGCTGTCACTGTTGATTGGCTCTTGTCACTGCTCACGTTAGAGGTAATCAAATTTTTCCCCACCTTCGGGTTCAGTATCCACAGACAGGGGGTGTCTCCCTTGTACAGCATGGCATTGTGACGGTGAATCCAGGTGCAGCATCCTTCTATTATTACTTTAGATGGGATGACAGCTTCTACAATGATTGTTCCCTCAAAGTGGGGTTTTTGACATCTTCTGATGAAACTCCTGCATAATATTCTGTCACCAGGGTAAAGCAAAGGTTGCCTTATTAAGATGTCAGTGTTGGATTGTTTGATGTTTTCATCTGTGTTCCTCGTACCCCCTGCCGCATCTGTATCTGTTGAGACATACATTTAAGAGACTCTGTCATCGCTGTCAAATAATCATGTATTTCCTTTCCTAACACAGTCACCACATTTTCAGCGTCAGTGTGAGCTTTTGGGGGAGGAGCAATGGGCATAGGAATTTTGCATCCTGTCATTGGCTCGTGTGGAGTCAGGTGATGGTCAGAGCGGGCCTGATTACATAATGCAAATAAGGCTAGGGGAAGGCAGTGCAACCAGCTCTTTTTCAAAGTTTTTTTTATTTTGGCAACTCTTTCTTTTTAGAGGCCATTGAGGTGCTCACAAACAACACTAACTTGGGGGTGATAAGCAGATGAGAATGTGTGCTTCATCCCCAGTAGGAGAGATATGTGCTTGAATACTTCATTTACAAAATGTGATTGTTGTCAATAACACCAGAACTTCCTCTTATACGTGGAATTTTGCGGCACATGTGGCATTTACCTGGGTACATGGACCTGCTTTGATCCATCTAGGGAAGGGGAATACGACTACCAACATGTACCTATACTTGTTACAAATTTGGAGCATATCCATAAAGTCGATATGCAAATGTTGAAATGGTCCCGTCGGACGAGGTACTGCTCCATTCACAGTGCATTTCTGACATATCAAACAATTATGAAATTTGTAATGTGCTCAGCCAATTTAGGAACAAACCACTGTTCCGAAAACAGTACTGCAAGATTTTCTCTTGTTGTGTGTGCTGGGTAGCGCAATTGTTCTAAGGCTACTGCAAGTAGCCCTCGGGGCATGACAGGTTTTCCGGTGCTGTCCTGTCACCACATTGCATCTGTGGGGGACAATGAGCATCCTCTCCTTTTCCTTAATTCTTGTTCTTCTAGGGGTGCCCTTCACTATAATTCCACTATTTGTGCAATGGGCAATGTATTAAAGCCTTCCTTTAACACCATGTTGTGTGCACATTTGTATTTGGTGCAGTCGCACTGTCTGTTATTTCTGAAAAATGTGCTGCTCTTTTTGCATCTGAATCAGTGGCTTTGTTACAGCGAGAAATAATGTCTGCACCTCTAGTGTGCTCTGCAAACTTCACCACAGTGGTAGAGGATGGTAGTTCGGGTGCGTCTGTGAGCCTCTCTAGTAATGTCACATTCTGTACAGGTGTTCCATCTGCGTGCAAGAAGCCCCTCGTTTCGACTGTGACAGTTCTGCATTTACTGTTGACGTCACGTAGCTAGAGTCAGAGTCCACCATTACCACCTCATCTGCATGCGCTTCAAGTGCTAATATTAATGCTACCAACTCTGCTGCTAGTGCTAAGAAATGCACTGGCAATCTTGCGCTTGTTACTGTCGTGAAAGCTGTCATTCAACTTTGCTTTCACCACTGCTGTCCCGCTGTGCTTCTGTAATGATTCTCCCATAACAATTCACACATAAACACATTACAACCATCAAGATTAAGTCAATAACCACCCTGACTCGGTCTTCTTGCTAGATGCTAGTAGAATCTCTCTGGTCTCCCCTCTCCGCACCAACTAAATTGTCAGGGCGAAGAGAGGCCACCAGGGATACCTCATGGGAGAAAAAACCCTGTCCTGCTAGTGTGCGTTGATGGTGGATATCTGGGTTACGTGTCAGCTTCCTGAGTCTCCACCTTCCCTATCGTTCCTCCAACTATAATGAAAAGAATCTGATCAGTAGCTGTCCTGGACGAACTGTTAGATTGCAGAAAAAGCTAAGTGAATTTACCCTGTGATTGAATTCCGTAGGGTTAGGAACGAAAGCAGACGGAAGGGGGCATGGCCTCTTGTTCTTTCGTTCTAATACATATCAGAAAAGAAAAGGTTAAGGTAAGAAGAACAGTGAAGGAGAGAGGTTGAATTCGTAGACTGAGTATGTATTTCCTACCCGTAGCGGAAGGTGTTTCTGTTCCGAATGAAGGAGATGGGTTTTGTCGAAAGCGTGTTGCCGTGAAATAGATCGGGTAATGTAGTCCGGAATTCATCGTTCGGTAAATCCTATTGGTAACCAAAGGAGGCGATTTAAATGAAACCGCCAAATTTTCTTCAAAAGCAGGTATGAGAGATTGAAGTTTACATGCGTACCTCGCAGGATGCGGACAGACGTGAGGATGAAAAGATTTGTAATGTGCACATGTCAATGATGAGGACTGGGAAAGTTCTGATATGAACAGGGGAGATAAGGTACATATGAAACAGCAGGATATAACTTGGAAAGAGGTCTAGAGGTGACAGTAAACATAGTATCAAAAGCCTAGGTTCGAAACTTACATAGCGTGACCACTGAAAGAGTAGCAACGCACTGGTGCTCTGGTTGCAGCATCTGAAATACCGTCTCTGACAACAGAGGCAGAGCCAACCTTGCCGTTTCCTGAGGGAGGACTGTAACACTGCACTGCACGTCTGACGCCATCTTGGGTGAAGGTCTGTGAATGCCCAGAACACGGTGCCACCGATGCCATAGTGACCATCAGCGATGCTGCATCATCACAGCCTCTCACCTGTGCTCGCATCGATTAACGAGGACCCATCAATGGAGAGAATTTTCCCCCCTTGTAGTGCATTTTCTTTAGCATGGGGTATCTCATCATGATATTCAGTGCAGTTTGTGCGATCGGGCACATACTCTCACTCCTTCACTGGCTCTGCTATGAATCCTGCCAGGTTTACCACTCGACGCCTGACAATTTTGATTGAGGGGTTTGATATAATTACCTCATACCTGGATGCTCTCTGTGTTGCTAATGTGTTTTTGGGTTATTCAAGGATGAAAAATAGAGTGTGCTCAACATATAATGTTACTACACAGCCCATAGTTATGGTGGCAGACTTCTGAATTGCAAAAACGGCTGCTGCTAATGCTTGCTCACATGAATAATGGCCTTGCATCAATGGGTCTAATACCCCACTATAAAATGCTAGTGGCTTGAGCCCCATGGTAGTTTTCTGTGCAAGGACAGCTGTCATTACTACTCCATTTGAATGGGAAAACAAATAGAAATGTTGACAGTCTGAATGTTCATTATAACCGCAGATCCCTAATCATCAAAAGCATTCATCATTTCACCTGTCTATGCTATGTCAATTTTCTCTTTTTGTGCTTCTTTCAGTCCTTTTGAAAGTGGCCTGACATATGTACTATAGTCAAAGACCCATGCTCTACAATGATCACAAAGGCCCGGGAATTGCTGTAATTCTTTCACTGTCTCTGTCCTGTGTGTTTTTATTATTGCTTCTGCTCTCTCAGATGTTACCCTCCTTCCTTCTTTTGACATTAACTGACCTATGTGTAGAATCTCCTCCTGACAAGAGTGCATTTTCTTTTCGACTCTTCTCTGCCAATACTGTTACCAGTTTCACTGAATCTCTCCTGAACTCTTCCTCTGTGGTGCTATATCACAATGTCTTCTCACTATGTTGTAACCTCCAACAAAGGCTATTTTGCCCTCTCTTGCTATTTATATATGTAAGTCATGCGCTCAGATGACCCAGGGCCAGGAGCACAATACAAATAGAATAAATACAAATACAAATGTGTCATCCACCTACTGGATGACTGCACTATAAAGTTGTATGTTTCCCAAGTCAATCTGTAACACTTGATTGAAGACAGAGGGTGATTCACTGTACCCTTGTGGTAACCGAGTATGTTTCAGTTTAATTCTGTGGTAATTGAACAATGTCAAATATTGTTATTCCGGATGTAGTCAAATTGAAAAGAAAGCATTTTTTAAATCAATCACTGTAAAATAGGTAGCTTTCGATGGGATGTTACATAATATCATAGCTGGGTTTGGCACTAAGTGGAACGCTGCCTCAACAATATTGTTCTGAGGAATATATCTTATGTGAATCTCCATGACCTCCCTGTCACCTTCTTTACTGAGTGCACAGCCATGTTGCTTTTTGATTCTGATGGCACTAATGTTCCCTGTGTCATTAAGGCGGCAATGGTTTCATAGATACAGTTGTCACCTTCTTTTGGCATGGGATGCTGTTTTACTCGTGGTAAAATAGCCCTTTCCTTCAGTTACATTTTTACTGCCCCTCCTCCTATTAACAGCCCAACATCATATGGAGCGCTGGTGCATGTATACCACATTTTTCTGTAAAAATGGCGGGACCTCCTTCACTAATGTCATTCTCTGGGGATTCTCCCTGTTCACAACTCGCAGCTAATATGTAAGACAAATGTTGAACATGACTTCATCTGAGTCTTCGTCTGTAAACAACTTTTCATCTGTCAAGTCTGTCAACCTGTATGCCTGACCAAGCGCTATCACTGTGCGCCAGTTTATTCCATCATTCCATCATCATCTGTCCTGTGCAAAATAACTCTGTCATCCCTTACTATAGCTGCTTCTAGCCCAAGTGTAATTAACTGCCCTTCCTCCACATCCATAGGTACTTCTGTAAATGGAATCTTTGTCGTCGCATCAGAAAAACCCTATGTGTCCATGGATATATCTGACATTGGGAACTTTCCCTCTCTGACACAAGACCGTGTAGCTCCCATATCTACTAGGAAGGAACATTTTTTGTCACCTAAGGTAACTCTGACCTGTGGTTCCTCTTGTGGGTCTGGCGCAACAGATAGGATGGGACACATCAAGTTCTCCTGTGGGCTGTCCTATTGTGGGTAAATATTCCATCCTTTGCCTGTAAAAGAGTTCACTCCCACTACTGTCACACCTCCTATCCTAGGTGTAAATGTCTGTAGGTAATACGTTTGCGGTCCATGATGTCATTGCGTCTTGCTGTGTAGGTGCCTGTGTCTGCAGTGGTGCTTGGTGGTTGTATCAGTGCCTGCTGTGTCTGTATTGGCACTTGCTGTGTTTGGAATGGCATTGCCTGCTGTGTTTGTTGCATTTGTAGTGTTTGTGCCTGATACTATGTGTGATCCTGGGCATAATATGCTGGTGGCGCTGAACTGTATAGCAGGGGATTTTCTGCCCCCCCTCTTATGTCTGCCTGCTGCCAGTTCTGTTGCATTCCTCCTCTGCCTCTGCATTGACATGAAATGCATCCCATTTTCATGCATGGCCAACACTGTTGTGGCTGTCCTCCAGATCATGGTGGCCCTCCGTTAAATCCTCCTCCTTGCTGAGCTGGAAACCCAATTCCTCTACCTTGCACCCGCCGGTCCCTGTGGGTAATTTTTATATTCTCATCTCCCTGCAAAATTTCCATTGAGCCCTGGCAACATTTGCTGTGCTTCCTGTACGGCATTGCTTTCTTCCGTGTTTGCCAACATGGCCCATTCATCATCAATTCTGATAATTTCTTCTGCACTAGCTTCGCTTCTTCTATTTCCCTTGCCTCAACTTTCTTTCTATCCTTCTCTTGTTTCAATCTGCAATTAACAATATTTAACTGTATCTTGGGCCATGATTTTGCCTTTATGCCCACAATTTTCTTTAATTGCCTCTGTACTTCTTTGGAGAGTCCCTGACTGAAAATGTGGTAAAAGATGGTGATATTTTTATCCCATGTTTCCTGTGTCTCTAATCTCCACTTCTCTTCAATGCCCTGTATGTATGCCGCTGGGTCTTCTTCTGCCCCCATTTTCCATTTCATAATTGCGCTCATGTCTGTTGTGTCTGGATACTGTATTCTCAATGCCCTCCAAACCTCTTCTCTTCAATTATTGAAAGGCGTCCCATCAGGTTGTGCATGTCACCCCAATTGCTGGCCCAATATAGCAGCAAACAAACGTTTTATGTCGCCTACTGCTAGAATCATTCAAGCTATCATTCTCTCTAATTCATAGATCAATTTTCACACCACCCTTGTGAGTGATGGTTGTTTTAGTCATGTTATTTTTGTCTGTTTGTGGCCATGGTATGTATTGTGCTAGTAATGCCCCCCCTTTTCAAGCAGGGGGAATTGGCCTCAGCCCTGTGCCCCATTCCAGTGCAGCTATGTCTCTTTTCTTTGTCACCACATCTGTCATGCTAGCTCTCTTCAGTCCGGGTACGTTTCTCAATCTTGTTACATAAGGTGTCCTTACTTAAAAACAGTCTGAGCATGCATTTGGATGCTGTGGATACTCAACGGGTTCTGGCCTTATTGCTGGCTCCTCCATTTCTGCCCACACTACCCCTCTCCATATCTGGGTACATGGGGATGGGGCTTGTGTTGCCTCCCCCTCACTTTATTCAACTCCTTCATCTTGAAACATTGTATCGTCACTTTCTGCATCTTCCCTGTCCTCAAAATCAAATTTTCTAATGGGATTGGTCCTGTACATTGCACTCATCACGTCCTCTATGATATTCCTGCTTTCCTCCGACTGTCCCGCTCTCCATATTTTTCTATTGCCCCATACCCTCCTTTCTGTTCCTGTCTAAACTGTAACTTCTCCTTCTCATAATGCCTTCTTCCTCCCGATCCAACCCTGTATGCGTGTGCATAATGGCATCAGCTTCCTTGCAGTGTTTCTCTAAGCTCCTTTCTCATTCCCCATATTTCTCTTGCTGCTTCTCTCTTTTTTTCATTCTTCCTTTAATTGCCTCTGTACTTCTTCAGAGAGTCCCTGACTGAAAATGTGGTTAAAGATGGTGATATTTCTATCCCATGCTTCCTGTGTCTGTAATCTGGACTTCTCTTGAATGCCCTGTATATATGCCATGGGGTCTTCTTCCGTCCCCATTTTTCATGTCATAATTGCTCCCATGTTTGATGTGTCTGGATACTGTATTCTCAATGCCCTCCAAACCTCTTCTCAGCAATTATTGAAAGACGCCCCATCAGGTCGTGCATTCTGGACTATCACGCCAATTGCTGGCCCAATATAGCAGCAAACAAACTCTTTGTCACCTACTGCTAAAGCCATTCCAGCTGTCATTCTCTCTAATTCATAGATCCGTTTCCCAGCCACCGCTGTGAGTGATGATCATTTATTAATCATGTTATTTTTTTCTGTCTGTGGCCATGCTATGTATTGTGCTAGTACTCCCCCCTCTTTTCAAGCAGAGGGAATTGGCTCAGCCCTGTGCCCCGTTGCAGCGCATTTGTGTCTCTTGTCTTTGTCACCACATCTGTCATGCTAGCTCTCTTCAGTGCGGGTATCTTCCTCAATCTAGTTACATACGGTGTCCTTTCTTCTAGACTGTCTGAGCACGCCTTTCGACGCTGTGGATACTCAGCGGGTTTGGGCCTTATTGATGGCTCCTCCATTTCTGCCCACGCTACTCCTCTTCATATCTGGGTACATGTATATGGGGCTTGTGCTGCCTCCCCCTCACCTTCTTCATCTCCTACATCTTCAAACATTGTATCGTCACTTTCTGCTTCTTCCCTTTCCTCAAAATCTAATTTTCTAAGGGGATTGGTTCTGTACATTCCACTCATCACGTCCTCTATGATATTCCTGCCTTCCCCCAACTGTCCCGCTCTCCATCTTTCTATTGCCCCTAGGCCCTCCTTTCTGTTCCTTTCTAACTGTAACTTCTCTTTCGCATAATGCTTTCTACCTCCTTATCCAACCCTGTATGTTTGTGCATAATGACATCAGCTTCCTTGCAGTGTTTCTGTAAGCTTCGTTCTCATTCCTAGGCTTCACCATCTCCCTCTTGCTGCCAGGGCATAAACAGCTTGCCCACCGTGTCCCAAATCCACTCAGTGTGGTACTTTTAAGATTTTGTCCTTGTACCGGGGCAGTGCCTTATATAGATGAATTTTTGGGGTACCCCCCGCATTTTAATACTTTACACACAATTTACCAATACTCACCAAACCTTACTTTAATTCTCGTCCACCCATTTCCTCCTTTTCAAGACCTCCTCCCCACAATACTTCTCCACCAATGTAATACTTCCTGCGTCTTTCTCTGAGGCCATTCCTCCTGAGTCACCCAATCCTTCTGGGCTGTACCACAAAATGCCACACAACCTTCAAGCCTTCTATGTGGCACCACAATGCCCATTACACTCCAAGCAGCTCCACCTCACTGCTCCCATTCCGGACCAGAACCTTCGGTCTACACCACAACTTTATGTCTTCCAAAAATACACAAAAATACACTTCTGCAAAGCCTTAGCTATCCTATAACATGAGGCTGGCACCAGCAATCACTACCCCATCAAATAAAATACACTACTATCATCTTCCCATCTCCTGGGGAGGTTATCCACTTCTTTTCATTTTTACCCTGTAACAAGGTTTAGTACATAGCCTTTCTTGGTCCTCTTTTCATCTCTTTCGCAGTTTTTTTATGTCATCACAATTTCCCAATATACAAGAAATACCCTCCTCCCTTTGCTGTGCCAATGTCGTACTTACACCCACTGAGCTGCTGAAGGTCTTCAGCATCGGGTCTCCCCTATCAGCTTGCGACTCTCCACTCCCTATGGGGTGGCCTGTAGGGACCAGACATGACTTTCTCCGGGGGGCTCCTGTTGACCCTTCTCTGTTACACATGTTCTCGTTCTCCAGAAGTCACCTACGCAGCCTTGGGAGGACACGACAGGGACTTTTCCGACACTTTCAATGACACTTAGGCAACCCTTTCCTCTGCTACCACGTGTTAAGTGGGCCCCGAAGTTCTGGGTATGCCAGAGGTACTGGAATTTCTTCAAGCCAAACTCAATGATGAAGTAGACAAAATGTAAGGCAAAGTTCAGCTTTATTTTTTATTATCATCCAAATAAAGCAGTGACAGCATACACCATATAAATCTTTAGTCCATAGAAAACAACATCTTAAGAAGCTTTGACGCAACATCTCTTGTATCATACATCATCACAATTTCACAAAACCTACAGGGGATGAGGATTGGTTAAGGGATGTGGCTACATATAAATCATATCGGGGTTACACAGTTAATTGGGCAAATGAAATCTGATGGTTCCTCCTGAGACCATCCCAATATTGATCAAAGTAAAAATACACAATTTTTAGGAAAACTAATTGGCTGGCATACTACATGGTGGGCGGAATGACACTAATGGATTCGATTGTTTGGCTTCCTACTAACCAACCTTGGACATTTTGACAGGTTGTCATGATATGCGCCAGACAGGTATTAGGGGGAGAGAGGCCCAAGAACTGTCTTCTAGTCATTAATTAAATTACCATCCCTCATTCCTTAGGTCAAGAGCTCAGGCAAACTCTATGTTCTTGGGTCAGTGTGCGCTTTTAGGGACTACCACAAGTGTCCCATCTTCTGCTGGCACCTAATGACTAGCCAGTGTTTTTCAATTATAAGTCACTTGTAAGAGGACGTGCGTGAAGTGAAATTACCTCCTATTTATTGGGATTTTAGCTATTATTGTGTGCGCTGTATTTTCTGCTGCCTCTGGGGACACTCTTGAGTTATTCTCCATGGGGTTCTTTTGCCTCATGGTGCCGTGGCCTTCGGCTAACAAAGGACGGTTGTGGTCTTGTGAACTTGAATTAATTGTGGAGTATCCTGCCTATGTCCTAGGAACTCGTGCCTTTGATCTGCCGTTTCCATTCAACCTATATCCTTCTGGCCTTGGCAAAAACTACTAACTACTTCCTGAGCCATGCATAGCTCTGTATTTCTGCGGAATCAGCCTTTTGAGTTTTCTGAAAGCTTCAAGGCTTTTATCTGTTTAAAAACTTGCTGCAGCGTCCATTTTAACGAAGATGGCTGCCCTATTACACTCTTGTTTCTATATTAAAGAGCTATACTCGCGTGTCTTTCATGTTGCAGTCAGCTTATACATTGGTCATGTTAGTGTTCTTCATGTCTTGTGGTTGCTATGTTAATGTTTTTCATGTCTAAATGCACATTTGACCTAGCATACTTGTTCTTCATGTGGAGTGCATATCTACTTGTCTTGTACGTGCACCTATTGATGTTAAAACGTCAGCTTGACTGCTTTTGCCATCTTCAGCTTAGAATTGTTCTCTATGTCTTGATGTACCTGCCTGAGATAAGGGCGGTATGGTTGTCTAAGTGAAAAACGCTTCTCACCTGTGCGGTATTGGAATGGGGGTGGGGCAGAAGCTAAGGCTGACATATTCATTTGCTTCCCAACAATTGTTTAATGGATAGAAATGCAAGTGTGATGTTCATACCACTATTCTCGCACTTAAAAGCAAATATCTGACAGGGCCAGCACTATCCCTGCTGTGCATTGTGCATCACCTGTGTCTGTTTCAAATAGGATCAAGGAAATGTGTTTGTTTTTTGCACATTCTAAAGAACATCTTGTTTTTGTGAATTTGGGATGTACTTGAAAATACATAGAAATATATTTATCTAATTAATGAACATTGCAGGCAAAACAATGCATTTCTACCACAAAAATGCTTACAAAATATTTTATCATTGATTTACAGAGCAGAGGTCCAGTGTCCTTAGCAAAGAGTGAGAGGATGTGGCTATAAGACCAGATCATGCTGAGGAGGTAGAAACATGAACCAGGGACAAGGACTGTAATGCATGATATAGGAACAAAATAGTAGAGGAAGTGCTACGTTTTAGGATGAAGGTATAAGGGATACTTGCCGTGGGTTTGTTGTTGAGAGGTGGGGGGTGGTGAACAGTGAGATTTGGTTGCGTAGAATACTATGTAAGTGGTTCTTGATATGATATAAGTCAATTATAACACGCCTGTACACAAGTGTTTCTAGGCGTGACAAGACAAGGAAGGGATGACAGAGGCAGGACAAGCCAAATAATCTTACTACACTTTGTGTCATTCAGATCATGCAAGTGCAAAAACGCGACGTGCAAGTGGAAAGGGAGGGTGGAAGTGCAAGGGAGAGGGGAGGGGAAAACAGGGCAGCAATGCTCTGAGTAAGTGCAGCAAGGGCAGCACGGCTCTGGGTAGTGCAAGGAGAACAAGGGAATGTAGGGTTACAGTTACAGCCCGTAAGTGCGTAGTAGGCCCACAGGCAGTGCAAGGCTGACTGATCAAGAAAGAGCCTAGTACCCAGAGTCAAGCAACCAGTTGGTACAGCAGACAGGTAGGTCAGGTAGGTCAGCAAGGGGGGAGAGAAAGCAGAGGAGGAACGTTTTGAGCTGCTTCCGGACTTCAGGTGGTCCGCCTCAAGTTTGAGAGGCACAGGGAGGCGTTTCCAGAGGGGAGGTGCCTGGTTTCAGGCACCTGCAGAGGGGAGAGATATACCCCCATACTCTCTGCTTGGAGAAGTGTCTTAACCCTTAGAGTGTTGGAGGTAGATGAGCAAAGTGCTCGAGAAGGAAGGTATTTTGGAAGAGAGCGTTGGATGTAGTGTGAGCCCCAGCCCCAGATATCCTAGTGGACAAGGCAAAGGGTCTTGAACTTGATCCTTGCAGCCACCGGGAGCCAGTGCAGCGATGTTAGGGCTGTAGAGATACGGTCCCCGAGCTTAAGGCCAAGGATAAGTCTTGCAGTCCGGTTCTGGATTAGTGGCAGAGGGCAGAGAGTAGAGGAAGGGAGATTGAGAAAGAGGCTTTTGCAGTAGTCCAGCCTAGAAAGAACCAGGGCTCTGGAGACAGTGAGCTGCTGGGGGAAAGTGAGAAAGGGAAGAGTCCCTTTTGAGGGGGTGCAGCTGGTAGTGGGACTTCTTGGCAACATCTGATATGTGAGGAGAGAAAGAGAGAGTGGAGTCGAAGATGGCACCAATATTTTTTGCCTCACAGGAAGGTGAAGAAAGAGGGCCCAAGGTAGGCAGCCAGAGTGAAAGAGGGAAAGCAGGGGCGGGGGTCCCAATGAGAAGGATCTCTATCTTACTTGCATTAAGGAAGAGACCGTTGGAGGCGCATCAATCCTGAATCGTGGATAGACAGTCAGGAATGAGCAAGAGAGGAGAGGAGGATGAGGGGAGCCTGAAGGAAAGCTGAGTGTCATCTGCACAACAATGAAAGTTAGAGGAGAAGGTAGAGATCAGGTTAGCCAAAGGGGCCAAGAAGAGGTTGAAAAACCAGGGTGATAGAATAGAACCCTGGGGAACGCCACAGGTAGAGAGAGAGGTGGTGGAGAGAAAGGGCCCAAGTTGGACCTGGGAGGTGGGTGTAAGAGTCCGGGACCCACTCTGGAAAGATCAGGGCTACCCCATCTCCAGGAAAATTGGTTCTTGGTTCGGAGAGGATCTTGTAGCCCACAGGAAGGAGAGTGTCAAAGCTTGTGACAGAACAGGCCATAAACCATATCTCGGTGAGAGCAAGGATATCTAGGTTTTGAGGAGGTGACAGAGAAGTGTTTGACAGCAGGACGAGAGTTTAGAGTAGCAACGTGGAGCAGGTTGCCACATTTGAAAGACTTCCGTGGAGGGGTACAGGGTTATGGTACACCCTGCAGAGGTGGTAGAGGGGCCTGAGGGTGGGCAGAGGAGGAAGAAGAGGGTGCCAGAGAGATGGCACAAATAGTAGCAGGGGAAGGGATGAAGTTTATAAGATGCAGGAAATGTCTATCAAAAAGGAGGAGATTGGGCTGACGGCCCTGAACCAAGATGGCGCTGTTCAGATAGACATTAATGATGGTTTTGGAGGAATGGAAGGGGGCCAAGAGGACCTCCCACCTAGTGCCACCGTTAATGGGAGAGGAGGAGAAAGGAGAGAGAACAGAGACCTTATAAAGGGCCCATAGGTCTGCAGAGGGGATGGCAGAGAGTATGTCAGTGAGAGTCTGTCTGGAAGAAGTACTGGTGTAGCTATCATTGATAGGGAGGCCTCGGTTGGAGACGAGGATGATCCTCTTGAACCTCTTTCTTCCAGACTTGGCAAGAGGGATAGGGTAAGAGATAGAGTAGCAGTTAGAGAAGATGGGAGAGACAGAGAACACCATAGGGGGTGCGAAGGAGGTAGGTGGAGGAGAAGGGGGTGAGACAACAGAGAGAGATGGACAGTCCTGTGGCATTCAACTCAGAATGCGCAGAGGGAGGAGCAGGAGGGGGGCCGGGGTCACAACAAAGGAAGACAGAGGGGAACAAGTAACTCACAACAATGAATGGCATTCCTTGCGTTGGGGGAGCGGTATCTAGGTGGGAGCCTACAGAGAACAGTGCCACAGTTACCGGAAACGTGAAAACACCCAGATTCAACTTTCAGAGAAGGGGGAGAAAGGCTACATTTTTCAGCACAGCACAATACAACACACCCAGATTCGACTTTCCTAGAAGGGTAAAAAGGCTAAGTGTTTGACCACAGCACAAAACAACACGCCCAGATTCAGGTAGGAGCGCTATGAGGTTAGATTTAAATACAGATAGAGTGGGATTAGAGTGGAGAGGGAGAGGAAGAGCATTCCAGGGTAAGGGTGTGAGGAGAGGAAGTGAGCAGAAATTAGAGGGAGCCAAGTGAGTGAGAGTAGGGAGTGAGGTGGGCTGATAGGTATGGTGGGGCAAGTCTGTGTTAGATTTTAATATGATGAGAATGAGTTTATACTTTGCCTTCTGTGTCATAGATAACCAGCCTAACAGACGATGGGCTGGGCAGGTGTAGGTTAAGCGAGGAAGTTTGAAGAGTGTCGAGAGGTGAAAAAGCGCAGTTGGGAAAGCCATAGTGGGACAGCCACAGTAGTCAGATCGAGTACAATAGAGGAGATTAGGTGCTTAGCAGTGTTGAAAGGAAGAACGTTTCTAAATTTTCTGGTGGTGAGCTGGTCACAGTGGCAGATTTGGAGATGAAGGGTGAAAAGTTGTGAGATGGGTCGAAGGTGACACCACAGTTGCGAGCAGAGTAGGGAAAGTGAGGAGAGAAGAGTAGAAGAAAAGAAAGAGTAAGAGATGTCTTGTTTGGATGAGAAGTAGAGAGCCTGCCATGAGCAAGTGAGATGCCATCCAGTATTTGATGGCGGAGAGACGGTTAGACATTTTTGACCATAACTCGTCAGATAACGAGGGAAAGGAGAAGAAGATCTGAGTGTCATTAGCAAAGTGTTGATATGAGAAGCCATAGGAGGAGATTAAAGTGCCAAGGTGTATAGAGTGAAGGGAAGTGTACACCAACAGAAAAGGGGGTGAGTGTGATCGTAAGCCGAAGTGTCTGGGGGTGAGATATGAAGCAAACCAAGCAAGGGCCTTGTCCCTGATGCCTAGGAGGAATAGTGTTGAGAGAAGGTGGAGCAGCAGAGACGTTCAGAAGAATAAGAATAAATTAATGGTCAGCGTGTCTAGCGGAAGAGATGTAGTTGCTGACATTGGTAACAGCTGACTGTGTAATGCCCTTTGAGTTGGAAATCAGGGTAAAAAAGGACATCTGAATATGAAAGTGCATATATGATTTAATATTAATATGCCCTTTGTGAATTTTGTGCAACCTTTGTGGGACAAAGTGCAGGTCTAGCACTTGCATATCTCATCAGTTGTGCGCAAAAAGTGTTAAGCATTATTCTTAAGTTCATCATCCAGTTTGAGAATGTGCTAATATTTATTGTTATCTTGCCAGAAATCACGGATATTTTGATTGTATTCTGTGTTTAAAAAAGTTTTAGGATTTCCAGTTTGGTAAGAAGTAATTTGTGTGGAATTTGATGTTCTTTTTACTACTTTCTTCAGAGTATTTTTGTTGTATCCCCCATTCATAAATCCCTTATGACTCAATTATTTTTCTTGTTCAAATGTTATTGCCTCACTAAAATTGTGTTTTACCAACATGAGTCCTCTTTTGGGGACATTGTTGATCTCAGAGTGTTTGATGTCTACTCTTGGAATGTAGTACCACATTTTCTGCAGTAGGCATGCAATACATCGAAGACTCAATTTGGTTAGTTTTTACATAGATTTTGAAGTCAGGAAATATGGTGCTTTCCTTGCTTGAAGTCATTATTAACTCTCGTTTCATTTGATTGATGCTGATCGATCTAATGATATCATGGGTCAGTTCCTTACTGGTAGGTTATCGCTGATGAATTAGTATAAACAGATTCATACCTGAATCGCTAGCATCCTACCTGGCTGAAGTCAGGTCCTCTCTTCTTTATCTTGCTCCTCCACATGCCTCCTCTAATGAACAGTACTTTATCAACTGTGACAAATCGCAAGATTCAGTCACTTCTCCCCAAGGGGGAGCCTATCCCCGTAAGGCTAGGCATATGAGCCTGCTAGGTAATACCTGCCCTAGGGGTAGAGACAAGCGGGACCTTAGTGGGAGCGACTCCCTCATGGGGACAAGCACACCCATTCCTTTGAGGAACTCCCTAACCAACCTACCTAAAGCCCATCACTAATAACACCTGCTAGAAGAAAACATGATGAACACACTACTAATTTGTTATTGTCACACAGAACCGTTGAATAAAATGAAAAAAGAAATACATATGTGCTACTGAGATGAAGACAACCACTGGAGCAGTACAGAGTACAAGTAGAACAAAGAAGAAGGACTTTGATGCTGCGCTGGGGAAGTCCCACAGCAGTGTCATGAATCTGAAATGAGGGGACCTGGGAGAGAGAGAAGACCGGGAGTTTCACATCATCAATGCGAGTGAAGCTGAAGGAAACAGAGATACATAGTGTCCAACACTGGGAAGAAGCTGGAGTGCGAATCCTAGTGTGTCGCACTCCGGAATGCTGGAAGCGAGAAAAGCCGAAGGACTGATACACTCTCCAAAGAGTGGACGAGTAAGAAATGGTGGCATGACCAAAACCCAGTGGACTTGGGAGTCCAGAAACGCTGCCCAGACCACTTACTTGAAGGCACTGCAGAGCGTGCAGAACGAGGAAGAAACAAAGAGCTGAGAAGTCAACCTGACAATCAACAGAGAGGGTCCCGCCCGGAACATATTCCTGGTGATACTATCCCTGAGACATAAAGGTAACAGGGAGAGTGGGATACCTAGGTGGGGGACCTAAAATAACGACTAGAACGCTCATACTTGTCCCAGTAAAGACCAAGTTTTGGAAGTCTATAAGAAGATGGCGACTCATTACTAGATTACTCATACACATCCCAGTAAAGATCAAGTGTTGGAAGTGCATGGGAACATTTTGAATTATTACTGGAACACTGTTACTCGTCCCTGTAAAGACTAAAGTGTTGAAAGTGCATAAAGAGAGGGATACGTGGAATACTCAAATTTGTCCCAGGCAATACAAAGTGACAAAAAAAGTAGAGAAAATGAGAATCATTATTGGAAAAATCTCATTAGTCCCAGTCAAGAGAATGATTGGACATTGAGTAAAGAGAAAGGGCCTCATTACGCGGTAAGAGGTAGCCATGGTGCATTAGCACCATGGCTACCCCCTTACCGCATACCGGGTCCGGGTTCTCAGAATGGGTAATTACCGGGTCATTCCAACCTTGGAGGACCCGGTAAGTCCCCATTCTGAGAACCATTCCCCATTCCCATTGGAGCCCCCATAGGGCTCAATTGGAATGGGGAAGTAGCTAATAACGGTACCGCAATTTGCAGTACCATTATTAGCTCTGAAGTCCCTTGGAGGGTCCCGTCCTTAACACCTGGTCAGACCAGGCATTAAGGAAGGGACCCGCTAAGGGACCTCGGAATATGGAGGTAAGGGATTACCGGCACCGGCACCCTTTCCGGTGCCGGTAATCCCTTACCTCCTACCGTGTAATCAGGCCCACAATCTTTAGTTTGGCTAACAAGGAAGGGATGTAACTTTCCCCAGGAAAAGGGGGGATAAAAATAAATAAGATCACATGAGAGAAGAATAAAAAGGAGAGGAAGAACCATTGTGAAAAAATACACTGTTTAACAGGAGAAGGGAGTCATTCTCATGTACCTTAGTTGTTTTTGTAGTGGTAGGGTCAGGTTAGATTAGTTTGGACAGAGGACAGATCTTGCTTTTTGGACTCACTGACAACTGATGAGCACCCTAGTTAGTTTTTGTTAGGTAGAGAAAACCTGAGTTTTCCTTTTTCTTTTAATAAAGAATAATCATAAAATGGAAGACCCGAGTCCGTGTCCTTCTTGTGACGACCTGCCACACAACTTTAACTTGCTTTTTATCTCCCCTTGAAGGACTAATATCCCTCTCACATGTTCACCCTATCCAATTATTGCCCCCAAATCTGGATTACACTTCAGATCCACGTTATCAAAACGGGCAAGCAACACCACCTTTGTAAGTGTCAGCCGTTCCCTTTGCTGAAAGGCAGCCATGCTCCCCTTTGCTAACCGCTGAAAAATAACTGGGGCATTACAGAGTCCAAAAAGCATGACACAATATTCAAAATGCTGAAATGATCATCTAAACACCATTTTCCACTCATATCTTGGGCTATAACAAGCAGCTGGTATAATCCTCCAAGGTCGAGTTTCATGTATATTTATGCATTCCTTACTGATTCTCGAATGTCAATGATAAGGGGAAAAGTATATTTGTTTTCGGTTGTTACCTGAATTAGTCATCTAATAATGATACAAGGCCATAAGTCTGTTCTATAGGTTCTCATGCAGATAATCCTTTAACGTCTTCTTCTCAGGTTCAGTAAGGGACTATAATATCCTATCAAAGGAACAATGGCATCCAGCATGTAAGTCAATATGACTGTCATAGGACTGGTGGGGAGGCAAATTCCTTTGTTGGTTCTCAGAAATAATATATAAGAATTCATGATAGATAGGTGCAACCAAAGAAAGGTGACAATGATCTTGTAATCCTCATCTGCTTGAGACTCATATGGGCAACTTGAAACACGCGGGGCAGAACAGTGGGTGATGAGTCCAAACCACAGAACAATGTGTGGACTGTTCAGTTGATGTACGAGTTGTGCCATTTTAACCATGGTATTCCTAGTATTACGGGATAGCATAAGGCAGAGATATGACTGTCATAGGACTGGTGGGGAGGCAAATTCCTTTGTTGGTTCTCAGAAATAATATCTAAGAATTCATGATAGATAGGTGGAACCAAAGAAAGGTCACAATGATCTTGTAATCCTCGTCTGCTTGAGACTCATACGGGCAACTTGAAACACGCGGGGCAGAACAATGGGTGATGAGTCCAAACCACAGAACAATGTGTGGACTGTTCAGTTGATGTACGAGTTGTGCCATTTTAACCATGGTATTCCTAGTATTACGGGATAGCATAAGGCAGAGATTAGATAAAAGCTTATCAATTAGTGGTGTTGGGCCATCTGTAGATGTAAGGGAACTGTTTTTAGTGTTACAGGACCAGATGCAAAGATGGTTTGATATACTGCTTCTACATTAACTGGCTGGACCTTGGTTTCCCTTGGTACACCATGCGACTGTGGCCAGGCCACGTCCATAAAGATGCTGGAACGTCCAATGTCTGGTTCTGAAAAGACTCAGGTCACATTATAGGGTCATCAATATGGTCAAGGGACGTTCCTTTGGATTGCCTGGACCTTGCGCCCTTCTCAATGCTGGGTTTTCTTGATTACTAAGAACTTGCAAGGAGGCCAGTTGGGACTATTTCTTAAAAGGTATTTATTTTCCCCACATTACATGCACAATCCTCGCCGCCTTCTCCTAAGTCGCTCATCTTCCATGAGTGGGCCATATGCAATTCCTATTCCCTCCTCATTCCTGGCTTATGGGTTGGGGAATGGCGAAATACACAGGGCACCAATCAGGATTGCGCCAGTTTTAATTTTCTGCATCTAGTTGGATTACAAGAGATGGCGATTCCTGGGAGGACTTCTCGAAGTCCACTTAGAAACAAGTTGAATTATGTGGTCTCTGATCATTCTGTCTCCTTAGCAAAATCTTTCATTCTTGTGAGGTACGATTGAGGCTCTAGATTCTTGCTGCAACTCTAACAGCTCCTCTTGTGCAGAATACATTTGGTCTTTCCTGGATGATATTGTCTTGAATTATTTGATTATTTCTTTATAGTTGTCCAGTAGAGGGCTTGACACCATAAACCGTGTAGTAACCCATTCTATGGCATTACTGGTTAAGTTCACAATCATAAACTCTACATTGGCCCAAGGAGTGGCAAACTGAAGGGGTTTAAATGTCCAAGTACATTTCTTAGGGTCTCCATTATATTTCTCACACACCAAACTGGACAATGGGGGGTCGAGGGTCATGGATTTCCTGTAGCAAGGGACAGGTTTAACACTGAATGTTCTTCTTTCAGAGCAATGGCTTCAGTTGTCAGGTCGGACACAGCTGCTGTGAGCTCTTGCAACTATTCGATGATCGGAGCTTGATTTGGTTAGCATTGCAGGTTGTGATTAGCAGGTCTTCACAGACTGTAAGTTGCATTTGAAAGCCAAGATTGGTTGAAGACTGGTTTAGTGTTTTTGGCCACAATGCTTGGTGCTGGCAGGCTTTATTTTCCCAAACTCACCAGTCTGGGACCCAGGCAAAGTATAGTCAGGGGAGGCAAGTCCAACCTTCTGGAGGCAGAGGTAATAACAGCCATTGAGGACACACAGGAAAAAGAAAGCTCTTCGGATCACAAGGACAAAAGAAAAACAAGTGAAACAAACTACACCAATGAACACAAGCACAATTAAGACACAGGCACCTACCTCTTAGCACTTCTTTTTTATGAGTCAACCTCCAGTAACCGAGAAGGGGAAACCAGCAGGCTGAACACCAAAGGCTTAGATCTTGTTCAGCAGCAATGGCCATGTTGGAATGGTTATTTATGGAATAAGTATGGCTGTGAGGGACACCTATAGAGGTGTTTTGATCAGCGTTTTGAGAGGCACTTACTGCCCGGCTGTCATGACTCGTATCTCTTGGTGACGCAGGGTGCGGTGCCGAAACTGACGGCCTGGATGTCGCTCCTAGTAGCGAGAAGGATTTGTGGACCCATGCGCCCGCATGTTGCACCCGACGGAGATGTCGGTAGCTGGTGAAGTGCAGCACCAAAGTCATCCCTTATCCATAGAGCCCTGAAAACAAGCCAGTGCCACTGGAAAGAATTCATCCTTGCCTACAGGGAACCCAATAATGATTGGTAGAGGACAATGGCCAGAGAACTGGGCTGAAGGTCCAGCCCTGCAACGACAGGACCGCAGCAGGCATACACAAATGACTCAATAGCACAGCATTCAATACTGTGATCAACTGTAGTGCAAAATCATTTCAAACCTAGTCTTACCAGGACATTTGATTTTTTTCCATTCCAGGTGTGTACATCAGTTCAGGATATTGGTGCTGTATTTGACATATGACTTAAGTTTAGACACAAAAGGAAATAGCAATGTATCAATATACTCAGATAGTGGTTACATAAGATTCCTGATGCCACTGAAAATTAGCCTGAAAGGTGGAAAGTTAATATAAGTCTTGTGGATAAAAAATAGATGGTGGACCTGATGGGGTTTCCAACAACCAGGAGCTCATGCTTCTCTTTGCTCAAAAAGCCTGAACAATTCCAGTCAAGGAGCTTGTTTTAGGTTCTGCTTGGTATAACTATGTGGATTTGTTTTTTTAATTTGCCATAGCACCTTTTGTCTAGCACTTTATGTGATGCTTCTTGAATATAGTCACTTCTATTCTTGGCAACCCCATTGCCGTTTTTGTCAACTTCTATTAATAATATCTCACTGATATTGTGGAGTCATTGCATTGCTTTATATTTCTGTTTGCTTACATGATGTATGATTTCCCACACTCCAATTGTCCACCTGGCTCTGCAAGACTACAAAGACCTGGCTTCCTGAGATACTGATGGACCAACCTTGCTTGGATTCTCCTCTGGCGTTGTCTACATCTGGCTCTGAAAGATCATGTGACTCTGGCTTCCTGGGATATTGATGTTCCATAGTTTTCCACTGGTCCAGACTTCCTTGAATTCCTCCCTGGAGTAGCCCACATCTGGCTCTACAAGACAACTTGGATATATCTCCCTGAGATACTGATTTGCCATAGTTCTCTTTTGGTACAATCTGGCCTGAATTCCTCCTAGTTTCCTGCTAGTACACCTGGCTTGGATTCCTTGCTGGAAAAGTTGTAGATCTGCTTGGAAGTCTGGCTCCTTGGAAAGCTAGAACTCTGGACTCCATAAAACTTTGGACTCCTTGGAAATTTGGACTCAGAATGCTGGATTCATCAAAACTCTAGTATCCTTTGCAATTTTATATTACTCCTCACAGTTATGGTATATGAATAACCATGTTTGAGACGCGTTTTATGTACATTTGTGTTCCAGTGTTTTTCTTCATTTTTATTTGCACTGTGACTTCATAGTTTACTGTGAATAAACAGTATTGTGTGTGTGGTAGCACACAAATCAACCATTTAGGGGTGGCGTGCAATCTGCAGGCACTTTCACATTTATGGTCAGTAATGTAACACCGTTAAAAAACAAAATGGTTAGCATTTGAAACCAGGAACCAGACTTGCAAGCCCCAAGAACTCCCTTGCAAGCAGGAGAATCAACTAGGGGTTATTTTAAGTGACCTATTTTAGCACCCCATCTGCTTTCACTTTTAGATGCAATGGAAATTAACACCATGTACCTCTGGCTGAACTAGATAGATATGCTGGGGAAGCGAGGAGATTTCAGAAATCAACTCAAATCCATTTACATTTCCAGTCTAGGCCCTGGCCTTTCCCAATGATGTCCATAAAGTGGTTTTCATATCTCGTTGGAGGTGCCATGTCTCACTCAGGCAGTGCTTTTGGCTCAAAATGATGAGCCCCATCCAGTGTACTTGGAAGGATCTGAAAGGCAACTTTGAATGTCATTCATTTACCCAGGCCGTAGAGAAGGAGTTTTTAGGAGGCAAGGGTACAGCAACATTTTAACGTATGTGACACACTTCGGTTGGTTAGTGGGTGGAAGAGTTTTTGCCTAAAATGTAAAGAATAGATTTATTCTATGGGGGCTTCAGCGAGGCGCTCACATATTTAGTTGCTCAAAGTGATGCATAACTCTGTGTGAAGAATGAAAGACCTGGTCTATGTTTTGGCCAAGCGCAGAATTGCAATGTGCTGGAAGGCGGCCCTTAGACCTAGAATGGAGATATGGTGGGGGGACCTCCTGAGATGGGCAGAAGCAGAAACTGTGGTATGGTTTGAGGCTGTCACCAGGGGGGGAGAGGAGGAAGTGGGCCCCCTGATAGCCTGGAGGCAACTGGTGTCCTCAATGGCAAATCCCCACCAGGTCAATCATGAAACAGGAGACTCGGATGAGTCAACAAGTACTGGGATTCCTGAAGATGCTTGTGCAGATGACGCAGATGGGATGGCTCGAGTTAAGGGGGATGGAGGGGGGAGGACAGAAACAATAATTGTGTAATATGATGTTTTGACAATGATTATGAACGTCCTAAAAGGTTTTAATGTTGTTTGTTTAAAATAATAAAAATTATTTAAAAAAAAAAAAACTCTGTGTGAAGATCTGATAAACCTGGATTTGTACTTAAAAAAACACCTAGCAGAATACACCTGTACAAGACCAAGTCCTCATTTATCTTTACTGTTCCCATACTCTCTGCCGTATCTCAGCAAATCTAGACACATGAATTCCAGGAACAGTGTAAATGGAGATTGATGGAATTAGGCTGCCCTTAAATCCCTGAAAATGGACAGAAGGAAAAACAGGCTTCGTCTATATTGTAATGGTGCCAATACCCCACATAGTGAAGTTCCACACTTAGCTACCACCGGGTTCACAGTGTTTTTGGATCGTAAAGTGTAGGTTTCTTGCCTAATACATTTTGAGACCATGGAAACTTTATGGATTTACAATTTGCAAATAATCCAGGAAGTTCAAGAATTACGAAACCAGATTCGCCAAACACTAAGGGTGTAAAAGGAAGAAAACTGACACATTTTCCTAAAATGGAACAAATCCTGAAACATGATTTCTGCTGCTTGCAAAATCACATGGACCAAATCTGGGGTTAGCTCGTTGATGCACCCCATTTTAAGATAATTCTTAGAATGCTTCTAAACACATATTCCAAGCATTGGTTGGAAAGCTTAATCATTTTCCTCTGACTATTGCTCAGATTACTGTATTAAAATACTTAGGAAACCCCTTCAAGCGATTTTGGATACAGTGTTAGAAAATTCCCACTGAAGTGCATTAGCTCTTCTGCAAAGTTTCTTGCGCAAAATTAGAATCTTCTATCAAGGACCCCCAAGTCACGTCGTGCCGATGGAGCCTATGGAGGCATTGGGGACTACCTTCCTGGTTTGTTCCCTCACGTTCCCATTAAACGTGAACCTGCGGTCTAGTGTTTTCCAAGATGGCCGCTGCACTATTTCTACAATGCAGCAACGCTGCTCGGAGTATTGCAACCCTCGCAGTAGTTTGCCGGGCTAGGCGCTGTTGGTTATCCTAACTCAGGTACGCCTTCCCTACTCCTCGCTCTCCCTATGCTGCCTCCTTGGTCCTGCCTTCTACATTCCGTGTGTCTCACCCCACGGACGGCTCCTTTGTTTTGTCTTCCTTTAACCCGTTAACTCCCTCTATTATTCTCTGTTCCTCAGTGACAGTCCTTCTCATTCCTCTGGGATGTATCTGCATCCTGGTACGGTACAACGAACAAAGACTTTAGGGTTTTTTGTGCCATTAAGTGCTTTTTCCCCATCTGGGCTGTCTCCCTGGGATCCACACCGCTGTGGTTGTTCCCCAACAGGGCGCCGTGGCCTTCAAGGGAGAAAGACCCTTTTTCTTCTCAAAAAAGGAAACAAGCAAGGAAATAAAGAAGAAGAAGAAAGAAAGAGAGCGTTCTTGAAAGGACTCCAAGTTCCTCAGGTCAGGAATTATTTCCTAAACTTAAGGGTGAAGGAAGTAAGGGCAATCCAGCCTTGGTAAAGTTGCGTGAACCACCTGGTTTTGAGACCCCACCAATTCTTGTTGGTCGCTTAAAAAGGCAATATGTAAATCACAAAACGTTGTCAAAACCTTTCAGCAGGACAGAATAAACTCCTTCTTTGCATGGAAAACCCAGAAAAAGTCAACTTGAAATGTGGCACTCACTGATCTCCAATGTTTGGTTCCAAACCTGGGGCAGGCTAAATTTGACAGTTCTCAGAGTTACAGGTGAAAGTTTTGCAGATCATAAATCAGACTTATCAGAAAATTATACTGATGTGTTCTCTGCTTCCAGTACTGCTGAGGAATTTGGTCTTTCACCTAGTAAGATGCTCTGTGGCCCGTAGGCGGTCCTTCACGTGTATTGCAAAGGTGATGCCTTGTGAAGGGTTATGGACAACCAGAAGATCTGTTCCCTTTGCTAGTGCCCACGATGTACCCAAGTTATTCAATATCAAACCTCAAAAGGGGTGGGTTGATATTGCAGTACCAAATACGTCTACAGCCACAGCAAATCCATGGTTGTGATTCAACAAGCCCTCATTTGCATGTAGAACTACCATTCTCCACTGGGTTATCCTTGCTTCGATTACACACTGAAGTGGCCTACACTTGGCCCTGCAAGACCCCCAGATCTGGTCTCTGGGAAGTACCAGGAGACGTCCTGTAGTTCTCTGCTGACCCAATCTCACTTTGATTCCTCATTGAAGTTGTTGCACCACTGTAGAGGTTCTCATTAAACTCTGGTCAATAAGACCTCTGGGTGCTTGGAACCCTTGATTTGGATTGCCAGATTCTGCAAACCTCCAGTTGGAACTGGGATCCTTTACATTTCAATATTATTTCTCATAGTTATTGCAAACTGTGAATAATCCTGTACAAGACCCTTCTTATACACAGTTGTGGGCTTGGGCTTTTTGTCATTTTTATGCGCACTGTGACTTAACAGTTTACTGTGAATTAACAAGATTACTAGAGGCATGCTTTACACATTTGCATGTTATAATGTAATCTTTTATGTATTGTATTTTAAATGCTATTAAACAACTATTTTGAGAACCAACACTCAATGTCTTGTGGTCTTGTATGTTGAGTTGTGTGATGATCCAGAGACACCCAAGGTCAGCTTATAACAAGCCTCAAGAACCCTCTGCTCGTAGTGAAGACTGCACTTTCCCGCTACTGGATGTGCAACTTCTGCACTCAGAAAAACAGATCCACTCCCCAGCATTAGCAGTTTAAATGTACTCTGGCTCAGCACCTTTCTGAGGAGCTCTTCTACAGACCAGCTGGTTTCCAGAAGTTCACCACCACAGGAATGGTTGCTGCAGCATCATAAACCAAGAACCATAATCATTAACAGTGAACACGAAGACTTCTTGTCAAGAGGTACTTCCGTTTTTTGGATCTCTGCAGAGAGGCACACAGATAATTCCGAACTACAGCCTTATCTTTAATATCCTTTGATTGTATTTTGTATTTGTATTTTACATTTATATCACGCACATGACGGACAAAACCATATAGCGGCGCAGATGAAATAACATAAATATGCAAAGCAACACTAGCCCATAGGGAATACAGCAGAAAAAACATCTGAGGCAAAGTTACCTAAAGAGGAAGGTTTTTAGACCTCTGCAAAACATACACAAAGATTTAATGCCCCTAATTTCAATTGGGAACGAATTCCAAATGTTTGGGCCGAAGACCGCAAATCTTCTATCTCCTATTGTTGAGTAAGCTGAGTGAGAAATTACCAAAAGGAGGCAGTCACTAGATCGCAAAGATCTCATAGGTTGGTAAGGCCGAATCAAATCACTCAAGTATGCTGGGGCCTACCCATTTATACAGGCCACCTTAAATCTAATACAGTCTTCGACCGCAAGCCAGTGTAAGGCACAACAGGAAGGTGAAACATGGGCAGTTCTGCCAGTTTACAAATCACCTTAATAGCCGCATTTTGGGGTTTCTGAAGTCTAAGCATTTGTTTAAAGGGTTGCCGGTTAATTGACTGTTACAGTAGTCTAGGTAAGCATTGGTCAAGGCACCCACCACTGGAGCATGATCTTGCCCGGGGATATAAGGGAGTACCTGACGTAAAAGTCTCAACATATAATGCACCTTGACCTTTGCTCCAACCTGACTTTCACTGCCCAGGTCTTCCTGCCAAACACAGCCTAGATTTATAACCTTGGAAACTCATTTTGAACTTGTTCCCAAAAGAGTCGGGACCGGTAGCTTCTTAGCAGCAATAAGGAGATGTTTTGGACCGAACAAAATCAGTTCGGTTTTAGCTGCATTTAGCTGGAGCTGGTTGTTGGACATCTAACAACCAACTTCCTCCAAGCACTGACCCAATTTAACAAATGCTTCAACAAAATTAACAATCCTGATGAAGATCTGGGTGTCGTCTGTGTAGGAATGAAAACTCATCCCATGACGTCTCAGGATCTCTATCAAGGGGCGTATGTACAAATGTAACAATAAGGGCGACAATGACGACCCCTGTGGAACTCCACAGTTCAACTTGATAAGATTTGATAGAAATGTGCCCAATCTCACTTACTGATGGCGATCTGTCAAAAATGATTTAAACCAACCAGCAGCCTGCTTAGAGACCCATCCGGTCACTTGAAGCCGATCTAAAAGAATGGAATGGTTTACCGTATCGAAGGCCACGGTCAGATCTAACATCATCAATAGAGACAGCTCACCCTGGTCTACCGCCTTGAACAGGTCATTCTGTATAGATAACAGAGCAGTCTCTGTTCCAAACCTGAGTCTAAACCTTCACTGGAACCTGTCCACCGAGGATTCTTGTTCCACAAATTCCTGAAGTTGGCCCTTGACCACTTTTTAAAGACTTTTGGCAGGCCAGGGAAGACTTGCTATAGGTCTCTAATTCTGCAAAATCTCTGAATCAAGAGTAGGTTTTTTCAGCAGGGGTGTAACTATAACGTGTTTAAGGCTAAAAGGTACAATCCCCTGCATCAGAGATTTATTGATAAACTCTGACACAAATGGAGTTCATCTGAGGCTAAACGTTTGGCTGCATAAGCCGGAAGGTGAATTAGAGAGTCATTGTTTGGTTTGAGAGTCTCCAATAACCGATGCACATCATCTTCTAATATTTGATGGAAATCAAAACTAGGTAATGAGCTCTGTCTCAATGAGTTAGATGATTGTATTCGAAATGAATTAGTTGGGGCTTCCAAGGCAGCTACTGCCAGTGTTTGGATTTTTACGGCAATGTCCCTTTTAATAAATTCAATTTTATCAATAAAAAAGGAATACAAATGATTAACCTGCACAAAAGAGGGTTGAATTGAGGTAGCTTTGCAGATCAGATTACAAAATTTAGAAACAATGGAGTAGAGTTCCCTGGGTAGATTATTAGTGACCTTTAATGTTTTACAAAGAAAATCTCTCTTTGCTTGAAAGATGGCCGACTTATACTTGTGCAGAACCCTCTTGGCCTTGTCAATGTTCTCAGGATTTTTCAAAAAAGGGAGCAGGCGCTCCTCTCCAGAAAGAACATGACATGATAACCTGTTCTGAGATGAGAGTTTGCAGCACACGCTTTTTGCTCACTGTACCTTTCACACATGGGGAAAAATCCATTTGCACGTCCAGCACCAAAATGCTATGGCAATTCCTCTCTGAACAAGAGTACCAAAAGCAACAAGGCTGAAACACGTGTATGGGGTTGCTGTTGGTACTCTTGTTCAGAGAGGAATTGCCATAGCATTTCAGTGCTGGACAGCCCATGTGGGCCGGACAAAGACTGATATACAAATGGGTATTTCCCATCTGTGAAAGGTACAGTGAGCAAAAAGCATGTGCTGCAAACTCTCATCTCAGAACAGGTTATCATGCCATGTTCTTTCTGCAGAAGAGCGCCTGCTACCTTTTTTGACAATGTTCTCAGGAGTTGATTTCTCCTGCCATTTTCGGCCTGTTCTACTGACTAGCCTGCAGAGAGGAATTAAATTCTGTGTAAACCTGGGTTTAAACATCTTTATTTTCTTTGGTTTAGAAGGGGCAGTCTTAGCGCAGACATCATCCATAAGTAAGACTGCAGCTGCAAAATATTCTTCACAAGAAAGCAGGGAGTCAATAGAGGCAAGAGCCTTTTTGATGTCGCCACACATAATTCTATCTAAATCCCTAAGTCTACAAGAATAAATAACAGAACTGCCTTTAATATTTACACTGTCTCCCTTTGACAATGTCAATGAAAAAAACTGAACAAAATGAGCAGACCAATAGACTGGTGTAGATTCTTTCAGGGAGGCAAGGGAGCCTCTCGCTATTAGTGCATCCAAACAGTGTCCTTTTATATTGGAATATTGGATTCCCAATGGATGTAACCCATGACTATCCATAAGTTCCCATAGTTCCTTAAAGTAAGGTTTAGCAGGGACGTCTAGCCAGACATTCCAATCTCCCATTAACAATAATTCCTTATATTTATTCCCTCCAGTAACTAGGAAGGAGTCAAAATTCTCCAAGAAACGTTTACAAGGACCAGGTGGTCTGTAGCCTAAAATAAGATGAATTGAGCCTCTAGTGGATAAAGTGAATGTCAAATGTCCAACTGGAGCATCATCCCCCCACTCAGGGGGGGCACTTGACTTCAGGGAAAGCTGCCATCAGGGCATTAAAATGAGAGATTTGCAAGGCAGTTTTGTGTATAGCTGATTCATATGAGAGACTAACTGCTGGCTGAGCAGATATAGGTATCTTGAAATTATGTTACTCCGATATTAATAATGTACTTCGGCTGCTCACTGTGGGACATTGGGTCTCACCGTCTAAATAAAGTGATGAACCATCCTGAAGGGCATGGAGGGGATGTTGGAAGGATCGTAACAAAGCACATGCAGTGACTGTGCATGCATCTTTGAACTAACTATCCTGCCCTGTAGCTTCAGCCAATTTCTGTCATCATCCATGAGGTGATGCTGTTTTAAGATGTTGTTGATAATGGTGTCCTTTATATATAATATTATTATTATTTTTTTTATACGGTTTTTACAACCTTTAAAAAAAAAGATACAATCAAGACACAGAACACAAAACCAATTCCACAAACCCCCCTTCCTAACTATTAGACATCCTATCACCCACATACACATAATCACATTCCTCTTATGGGCCACTGGGATTCTAAATTCCAACACTTCATGGGTACGAATTACAGGGGGGTTATGTGATCATTCAGGATCGCATTCTTTCGAACGATTTTTCAGATCTTCAAGAAATGTTACAAGAGCAAACAGAAGTGTGAGATTGGAGCCCTCAAACATACACTGCCACTAATCCTCCGCACAAGCTGTCTGAACTTTCACAAATACAGAGCCGAGTGTACGTGTTCTCAATGAACGTAAGTTCGGACAAAACAGAGTTAGATGTTTTAGTGTTTCTTTACAAGATTTACAAAAGCAACACTTTAACTCTGTATTAGAATTGTACAGGCGTCTACGTTCTTTGGTGTCCATCAAGTTTAGTCTGAATCTCAAATGTAAAGATCTTGTTGAAAAATCAGGAAATTGAGTCAGATACGCTAGAGAGTTATATAATATGTAATTTTAACTCCTCTGTTTTTATTCCAGTGTATTCATTGGATGTATTTATACAGCATATTTATATTTTCCAAGGAGATACTGTGTATTTTACTTGAAATGTTGCTATTGTTTTTCCAAACCCAAATAATACTGGACTAATACCTTTATGAAAAATCCTTGTTTCTTTGCAGGTGTTCCAGAGAAGGTGGGATGGCTCGGTAGACTTTTTTCGTGACTGGAACACATATAAGCGAGGTTTTGGCAGCCAGCTGACAGAGTTCTGGCTGGGGAATGACAATCTTCACAGGTTAACATATACAGGTAAGACTGTGAGATGGTATAAGGTATTGTCCCATACAACACACGTGCATGTGTAGACAGTCCGCGTGCATTTAAATTGAGCTAGCACCACACTCAGGAAAGTAAAACTAAGATAAAAGTAATGTCTTTGCATCTGGCAACTAGGCTCATTGATATTATCTTCCACCTTCTACACCTAATCTTAAGAAATATGCACAGGTTTCCCACCTTCACTTTAGTGCAACTGAGCCTCCTATTGCAGAATCTATCGCTTTTGGTTCTCCAGGGTCCATGACATTTGGTACGGGTGGGTCTTTACATTCCAGGTCTACTGATTTGAGTTCGCTTTGGTCTTCCATGTACTGCTCCATGTCCTCATTTTGGCTATCAGAGACAACAAACTAGTGTCAGGTTAGGACTAATGGACATACCCCACTTCCCAAAATAAATATTTAGATATGGCACCAATCATGCTCCTATCCCACCGAATGAGCCTCATAGAAGATAACAGAGTCTGCAATTCATATTATTTATTACAAAAACCATTTATTTGTTTATTTTTCACTGACAATATAAATCCCTGACACAACATCACGTGTTAATTTACAAAAGTGCATCTGTGCTGATGTTAAATCATCTTCACTCACCATACCATTCTGACATCTAACATCACTATCACTCATTCAACTTCAATCATACAGCCGATATCTCATTTAAAAGTGCTAGTGCTGTGACACAATGTTCACAAATATAAAAATACTCATAATCATGAAACCTCAACAGAGGCAATATGTGGATCGCTCTTTCCACCCACATATAATGATCAAACATGTGCTAGCTCTATTGATCCAAATACGTTGATTACATTCAACCTCATTTTGGCCATCATCACTAGCATTACAGCATCCATCTTCTTAGACATTCTTCTTGTGATGGCACAAAGTCTCAGTAGCTGTCTCATACCTCAGGACAGACATTCAAGGGGGTGTGTCAGCAAGGGGCATGGGCCTTTTCCTCAGTCTCCAGGTCAACTGCTTCAGGAATAGTCCACCCCTGCACCCTAAGCAGTTCACTTGCCAAATGTAGCTTGCAGCCAGGATTTGAACATCTGGTAGATTATTCTTCTGTTCTGATGCGCCTTTGCTCTTTATCTAGTGTTAGATGACAGTGCCCTGCACACTTATCTGTCAAAATAACTTCCAAGATGCAGTCTTCCTTCCTCAATTCTAAATTCTGGAAACTAATTACTGACTCCATGCACTAACCTGCTTCAGATAAGCAGTTTGGGTGGCTCTAGTTTGTTCTTCTTTTTTTTTCTTTCTGGCAGCCCAAAATGTGTTTGCATTGTCTTGGGTTTAGACTCAAAGTGCTCCTAAACATATTGCGCAGGTGCCTTTCCCTGCCTGATATTCCTGTTACTTCTCCCTTGGAACAGTATTGAGATGTTTGTTACTCTGGGACAGGTTTTCCCTGATAGAGGCATTTTGGAGGACAAGTGATGTAGGGCACCACAATATCCATTTCGGCATCCTCTTTCTTTCTGGAAATCACACAGTTTTGTGCAATGAAGCCTTTTTGTTGTTGTTGCCCCAACGTTCTGAGCCCTGACTGATCCTGCTAGTGCGAAGGGTGCATCCCAGCTCTTTTCACATGAAGTATATCACCAACACTGGGCAGAATTGTTGCTTTGATGTTGGATGAAGGCTTGATTCACATAGATATGCACTGGAACAAATTAGCAGATGCTGTTGAGCATCTCTGATTTGCACCTGCTATCCTATACCTAACTCACAAAGATAGAAACTGGAGCAAAACTGGATGTGCCACGTGTATCTCTGAGATGCACCTTTGCAAATCTTTGTGAATCAGATTTCACATGGAGGTCTCGAAGGTGCTCAGGAGCATCTCCAGATTTGCTCCAGTTTGAGGCGTTGCAATCACGTATAAAAGAGAAGTTGCAAATCTGAGAGGCTCCTTGGCATCTCCTGATTTGCTCCAGTGCAAATATTTGTGAGCAAGGCCACTTGTTTCTAGGTGTGAAAGAATGCAAAAAACCAAGACCGTAGATGTCATGTGATGGAGTCCTTGGCCAGTTAGTCAAGTTGCGGTCTGAAACATACCTGCCAATACACATTCTTTCCAGGCGTATTTTCATACATAATCGACTGTATGAACATGAGCTTAAGCCAATGATATGTGGAAAACTATACGTTTGGAATAGCAAATTATGCTGGTTTCTGTCGTTTTTTATTTTATGTTTCTTCATTGGTGATTTGTTGCACCTAGTCCAGTCACTTTAAAGTGCCTCAGGATAGACATTCGTCAGTCAGTCAATAACTTTATTTCCGCATTGAGGCCATAAAAGTACAATTTAACACATAAAACATGAAGAAAAAAACAAACAAAGTTAAGCAATCCGACCCTTATAGTCGCTAAACCAATTACAATGAACCCCAGGTCCTATCAGTACACAAACAAGCTCTATTCCCAGAAGAAGCTTGTTCAGCAGGGATTATAATAATGGCTGTCTCATTGGTTATTTCATACCTGAGTGGGTACTTTGGCCAAAGAGAGATGCCCAGTGTTCTTTTCCCCAAGGGGACAGAATTTGCACCAGAAAGCATTATACCTTGTAGCCTGGTTTCAGACAAATGATCAGCATTCTACATAGAGTGTGTTCTGATTTCTATGGCACTCGTTTATGAAGGGTGGCATCTCTTGTCAAATCCCAGTTTGCTATTTGCCACTCTCCTCTCCCTAAATTCAATGTGTATGTTTTCATGAGTGCTTTCCCCCTGGTGTCCTAACCTAGTTCAGCTTTGGATGTCCTCACGAGTTACAAACATGCAAACCTGTAAGGGTCCAATTTAGGTCTTCGCCCTGCTGGTGGGGTCCTTGGCTCTTCAAGCGCAGGGGGACGTGGCTAGTCAGCAGTACAGAGGCTCCGAAGGGAAAGCAGGAAAACGGCCTATGGCCTCCCAACACTTATGCCCTTCCCCACGGGCATCACACTGTGGGTGGGGTCCTCGGCTCTTCAAGCACAGGGGGGCGTGGCTAGTCAGCAGTACAGAGGCTCCCAAGGGAAAGCAGAAAGACTGCGTCTGGGCCTCCCAATGGCTGCGCTCTTTCCCATTAGTCAAAAGGGGCAGAGGTTAGACAGCAGGGGAGGGAGGAAGGTTATGTGATTTAAATTGAAAAGGGTACAGTAGCATAACCATTCCCAGTAAACAATTACTTTCCCATTCACATAACGACTCAAACTGTGCATACTTCATGCATTTACGTGAGTTCAGTTGTGATTAACAAGGATCATGCAGAAAGTCTTTAATTTTTGACAAAATCTGTCCTGAAAAGTACCATCTTGAGTCTTTTCATGAATTTGTGGTGCTTTTCCATATCTCTTACTTAGAACTTAGAGGGGAAGTTTATTCCACACAGTGGAGTAACGTTGATGAAAATGATTTGGGGACAAGGGTTGGGTGGAGGGAGGGTGGATGGTGGCTCCTAGGAATCATTTGAGCCAAATTGTTTGAAGAAATTTGGTTGAATGATATATTTGACTGAATTCGGTCACCACCATTAGTTTGAAGCCAAAGATATCGAACACGAAGAGCAGAGGTTGCGGGGGTGTCCCCCACTCCCTATCTTCAGTATTTTTGGCTTAGGCAGTTGTGGGGGTGTCCCCTGCTTCCTCAGCATTGGTGGCAGGGGACCGAGCAAAAAAAAGAAGAAAAAGGGACCCTGCAGCGTCACATCCGACCACGTTAGATGGATGGATCTGACGCTACAGGGTAGTAGAGAGGTGGTGGATGGAGAAAAGGTAAGTGGGGGGGGGTTTATGGGTGTACTGCCAGTTTGGGGGGACATGGGTTTGGTTTTTTGTACCGACATAAAAACGTATTTGCAGCGGAAATGACTACAGTCAATTCCGCCATGATTTTGTATCTTGGTCAAACAACCTAAATCCCTGAGGGATAACACTAGACTACTACACCACAAGAGTCCATTGCTGATGCTCTGTTATAACTTTCATAATACCGGTGACATATTTTTTAAATTCAATTTGGCCTCCACACATCTTCAGCCAGCCTGCCATGCACCCAGTGACATAACATAACATTCACAAACTTAATTCCAATAGAACATACAAACAATGTATTATTTATCATTCATTCAAGCACAAAAGTCAACACACATATGCTTGCATACACTCTCACTCACACACAAATGCACCCAGCACCTCCATTGACATACACTGTGTGCACACAACATGCATATGTACATATACAATAACACATGGAAACAGTGGCGCAACGTCCATTGAGCAGACCAGATTTTATCGCCCCCTGATCCCTGACGTTTTTGGCTAAGTTGACTTGACCTAGCTGAACTATAAAGCCATGGCCAAAAGGAACAGATTCACTGCAATGTCAGCAATTCCCTTGATTTTTCCTTTCATTCAAAGACAGAAGCCATCGGTTAATGCAGTGCAGTGGATGACCAAGTATACTTGGTATCAATTTTTAAAGGCTTCATAGCTCCAAAGTTGGGTTCTGCACAGCACTTTATGTGTACGTGCTGATAGATTTTTTCTACAAAATTCTGATGGATTAAAATTAAGGTATATTTTCCTGTGTTCAAATGGCTCCAAGCAGTGGAGTACCGAGAGAGAGAGGCAGGGGGGGCAAGCTGGCCTCTGTGGCTCTTTTAAGAGCCAGGCTGGGACATTTGTCATTGGGACACCTCTCCCGTTCCGCACCTCAAAGAGGGCGCTCAATGGCAAAGGTGTCCTGCTAGCCGGACAATGTGTCCTGAACAATTCCTGCTCCGCATGATCATTGTCCTGGCAGCAGGACACCTTACCCGTTCCGAATGGTAGCTTTGTCCCGCTGCCAGGTCAATGTCCCAGGGAACTCCAGGCAGCAGAGGGTCCTCACGTTGCTCTGTATCAACAGAGTATTACAATGTGAGCCATTAGGCACTGATGGGAGGGAAGGGGGTACTATTAGAAGGGACATTTGTCCCTTTAGAAATGTGAATGGGAGGGAGTGATCAGAAGTGAGAAGGGTGCATAATGTTGCATGCTTTATGAAATAATGACTATGGCTTTAAAACCCAAGGGGATTTGTTAGGCTCACATTAATCTACATGATGCTATTGTGACTTTGCATGCAGAATGGGGAGAATAAAACTAGAGCCATACTCCCGTTGCTCAACATATTTCTATGACAATGTATATAGTGTATAGTTAGTTTACTATGAAAGGCTAGTTCATTATGTAATGTGGTTTGCTTCATAAGCATTGCTATAAATAATTATTTAAGAACATGAAATGTAAAGCCAAACCTTAATTAATATCTATATCAACTAAACCTGGAAAGATGTGCGCGGTCGCTTAAATTGTACACATCCCAGTTTCACCATTTAACCAAGTATGTGATCCTGAGCAAATCAATTAATCACATTGTGCCTTATCTGCAGCTCTGCAAGGGACTCTGATTCATTTCAAAGCTTGCGTTAATGTATCATGGTATTATAATGGAAAAGCCTAATGACAAAAGCGTTGCTCTATATATAACAATAGTGCAATTTAGGTATTTTGCACCACAAAGTTATTTGTCACTTGGCTTATTTATGGCAACTTATTCTAAAGTCACTTCCATATAATAATCAGGAGGTTTGCATGTATTTTGCCTCAGAGGGCTTGGACAGAGCTCTAATAGATGAGTTTCCTGCATCTGGAATGATCCTGCAGTTTTATTTTTTTTGTTGTGTGTTAAAATGCCATCTTCCACTAATGTTACCAAAAAAGTAGATTGGGGCCGGGTGGGCGATTTGAGGGTGCCAATGAGACCATGTGGATTTCCACACACTGCACTTCGTTGCTCATCTCCCACCCCACACACCCCCACACTCGTACAATGCTCTTATAATGCTGGATACTCCCCCTGCTTAGTTTGGGAAGTTTTGGCAGATTTGGCAATCTTTTCAGTACCAGAGATGATCAGAATTTGATCATACACATACACTACCTTACAACCACCTAAACAACCAACCTATAAGATTTAATTCTAAACAATGAGGGAAAAAGTTGGTTAGAGTGTTAGATAAAGATATAAGTATCTAATTATTTTCAGAACTTTGTATTATTTTCACTATAAAAACTTACTATGCGTTTTTTCCTGATGTTGTTTTCAACAATGTTTTTATTCTGTTTCAATGTTTTCTAAAAATATATTTTAAGAAATTCTTTTGCATGTCTATCAATGCTTCAAAAACAATTTTTATGTTGATAATAAATTCTTATAACCTTGAAGACACACCTGTATTTCTTTCTGTTGCCTCCTCTCTGATGACTAACTTTTGAGCATTATTATTGGTCTTGCATAAACCTTTGTAACTAATTTCTTTAAATAACCTGTTGTAAACATGTGGATTTCCCCTTTTCTTTGTCTAAAGACTATGTACTGTCCCCTAAATCCACATTAGCAAACTGGGACAACCCTATTTTTCGTGTATTAGTTTGGTAAGTGAAGCAGTTTTTGGTGGCCTGAACCTGAACCATGACACCCATTTACTCATTTGCACCAAACCGTCCTGAAAAAGTGTCTGCAAAATTCAAAATACTTTTTGCCAGTTTGATGAAGATTATTTTTGGTGGCAGGGGGAAAAGTTATACAGTGCTTCTAAAAGTGGAGAGCAAAAACTGCTTAACAAAAGTTCACCATGTTTTTAAGGTGCATAGCACTCACCTTAATTTCACAGAATTTGTAGAGTATGACAGTTTTGGGTCACAGGTTTTCTTAGCTTGACTCTTTCCACTCTAATTGGGGAGGGCGCACCTTCTGCCAACTTCATTTTGAAATTAGGATGGTGGTGATTTAATAGCAAATGAAAAGTGGCAGGACTAATTTTAGAGGCGTTGCAGAGCTGTGGCTTGCCACACAGAATGCACTATTTGTTATTATTAGTGTGTCTTCATACCTGGGGCCTTAATGTGTACTGTGAGCTCTGCTCACATTGTCCAAATGTGAAACGCGCCCTCACTAGGGTCAGCCAGCAGCCCAGCCCCCCACAAACATACACAAACACAATTAAAAATGATACTTTTTTTTTTAAAGTGCCTCTGCTCTGCTTTCAAATGCCGCCCGGGGCACGTCTCATGTTACCCCGACCTAACCTCTTCGCACTCGCGCACCCCCAGACAGAAACAAGCTTCCTAGTTCCTGGCTGTATGTCACGCAAACACAAAGATGAAAAGCGATTCTCTACGTGCGGCTCCTGGAAGTGCTGCTGCTAGTGTAGCAGCACAGGCGCCAGACCCTGACAAAACCAGTTCAGCACCCTGGCTGCTGACTTTGAGTCAGGCCAGCCAGGGTGATGGACTGAGCCACGCAGGGCATCCCAACCCTGAATGTGTTGCAACGCGACTGCCAGGCATCTCAGCATTATGTAATGAGACAGTGCAAGTCTTGCTGGACACCCTAGCCGGGCCTGCGCTGTCCAATTACATAATTGATGATTGCGGCCCCGCTGCCCTCCCTCCAAAAGATGGGGGGGACAAAAAGGCATGCCACAGAAGTTGGGGGGGCAAAAACCCACTGTGCCCCCCTATAATTACGTCCATGATTCCACAGTTTGGTTCCAAGAGTGCCAAGAGGCTGACTGACATTACGTATACTATTCAAGGTAGTTAAATGGCGCTTCTTTTCACTTGCTGACCTGAAATTCCTTAATTTATGGCACTTGGTGATACCATGATTGCATTGTAGCATTATAATAAAAACATTTCCAAAAAAGCACAGGTTAATAGCAGTGTAAGTTGTCACCTTCTTTAGGAGACCGGCCCCCTCTCTGCACGGCACAAAAGGGTGTGCTTGCTTGACTTCCTGGAGCTCCAGCAGGCACCTTCGCCCGGGTCTGCGTGGACTGTGCAGGCTGGGACTTCTCTTCACCCAGGCTTCAAGGACATGGCGGCCAGAGACTTGATTTTCACCACCCCACCGATGAGGCATGGCAGACTTATGCTGCCTCATCACGTTCTTCACAGGCAGCACCTGGCATACACGGGCCAGAGGGATTTTTTCTTCAGGGCCCGCACTGTCTGGCCCTGTGGTAGCCACACAGGGGGCAGGCATGGCTCGGTCACCCGGTTCAGGCTGCCCCACACATCTGGCCTGAGCTGGGTGGCTCTTTCTTCCCCCAGACTGCTCCACGCTCATGGTACAGGTCCTGAATGTTGGGCCCACCGAGTATGGCCCTTTGGTAGGCCCTCTGCTCCTCAAGGCCCTGTCAGTGCCCGGGGTGCTTGGCCCACAGAAGACACCAGGATGCACCCACACAAGTGGCACAGATTTCATGTTTTCTTTTTTTTAAAACTTATGCTGCCTCATCCCGCTCTTCTGCCATGGCTCAAGGGACATTTGGCTGACAACAGCAGTGCCCTACCCCCAAGAGAAGTCCCAAGGGAGATCTGGGACACCTATCTGGTAACTACCACCTTTGAAAGCTTTCAATGGACCAAGACAGAGAAAGGTCACACGCTCGTCAGACATTTGTCTGGACAGGGGCCTTTTACCTTAGAGATTCTGGGACACCTAGGTGAGAAATAGGAAATCACACGTCCTCGCGACTTATACTGGGAGCTTCAAAGCCAACTCAAGAGCAGCCTTGGAAGTATGCCCTTATATGGTGGACAATGCTGACCATTTGGTTCAAACAGCTATTTTATTAATAAACTTTTCAGACTGTTATCTCTGCAACAGGACTTCACAGGAACGTAAACAGTTAACACTTTTAATGTAATTTTGGTGGCTTTAATTTAAGACGTTGTAGCTTTCACTGCCATATTGGGAACATAAATGGCAGAGAATCGGATATTTTGAGAAAAGTGTACATGGTGCCCTTTGGGCCATTCAAGTCAGTGCCCCCCCAGGGAGCCACCACTTTTCTCTTCCTTTAACCTAATGGTTCTTTTTTCCTTCAACATTTTATTACTTCAAATCTTTAAGCTCCCCTGCCCAGTCTACTCCTGAGCAGGGGAGCTCTGCCCTTTTTACCAGTTCATCCAGCCCCATGCAGGGCTGGATGGTTCAGTCCTGGTTAGTCCACAGGGCACCACCCTGGGGTCTTTATTTCTATATTTTCTTTAGGGAACAAGCAGGTAGCCCTGCCTAGCCAGGCCCAATTCGGGCCACGGCTGTTACCCCCACCCATTCAAGGAAACTCGCCTCCCCCTGGAATGCCAATTCTAGAAACGGTAGTTGGTGTTGCTAGGATGATGGCCCTGGGCCCTCAAGGGTCTAGCCCATCTCCTGGGTATCTCCAATCTAACCCCTGTTTTACGGCCACAGCCTGGGCTAGGAATTGTGCTTTCCCCAGGCCAGGGGCATATCCCTCAGAACCAACCACCTGCATCCCCCAGACCAGCTAGAAAGAAAGGGGCACGCTGCAACCTGCAAATAAAATGGTTCTTAAACAGGAGATGGGCTACGTCCTGAGTCCTTACCTTCTCTACTCCAATGGGACACAGCCACCAAGGTGGATGTTTTAGGGGTCCCAACAAGGACCCCTTTCTTTATAAACATTTCCTAAACATTTCCCCCTTACACTAAACCTCACCTCTGTTCCCCCGGCATGAGTTTTTTCTGAGGGATCTGCCCATCCACCCACATTCCCTTAAAGGAGCCACAGGGAGAATCAAAGGGTGGACCTGATGAAACAGACTAAGAACCTCCACCTGGCACCACCCTGCCCACTGCAGAAGAGGGCCAGCAGATGGCCCAAGTGGGGGGTCGTACCCCATAGGCGGCCCCAGACAGGCCGCAACTTCCCTTTCCTTAACTCATGCCAGGGTACACAACACCATTTCTTATCACCTCTAACTTATCCACTCTTCTACCCAACTCCACGTACATTAACTGATTAATGACATGCTCTATATATTAATAAGTATAAACAGCTACACCTATAACCTGTACACACCTGTAAAGGTACATTTAAATATACTACAAACAATGATACACAAACATATATACACATGTCAAATAATTAAACCGAAACATTGACATTATGTTACATGGGTGGCTGCTGCAGTCAGCCCCCCCCTCGTTTCAGTACCTGTGAGTAGTGCTTTAATTTGTGGTTAAGGGGCCCCACAACATTGTGAATGTTTTTCAAAAGATGCAATTTTATTAACTTTAACGGCTGGATAAAAGCCTCACTATCCCTACCATGACAAGGATTTCCCTGCCTAAAATAAACTGAAGGAAACACTCTAACAAAAGGTTTCTGCCCCTTACACTTGAAAATACACCAAATCAATAAGGAGATGTATAAGGAGCTATATGGCCGTTCAATAACAACAAATATACCAGTAAAGTTCACATCACAATGGCTGCTTCTTCTATTAACCTGGCCAAATCCCCTTCCCCAGATTCAAGCGGGTTTCTGTTTAACTGTTCAAAAAGGATAAGGAAATCCTGTGTTAACAAAAAGTTCCACGCTAGTTATTTTTCTGTTCCAACTTGACAATACAAAGTTCCAACTTTGATTCTAAGGATCGTTCACAATTGTTTAACAAAAGCGTTCCTCTTTCCACTTGTATCCAAGGTTTCCAGACAGCTTCTTGTCATCAACAAAATGTATTTCAGTAAAGATCTTGTAACAGATGTCTTTGTCAGGATATTTTGGCATCACTTTTAGTTTCAGCAAAACTTTAAAACATTGCAGTGATTCTTCAACTCCTTCTTCACAAGTTTTACCCCACCACAGCACTTCCACAACATTCACCTGGTTTACTCTCATGCCAGCTTTACTACTACCACCACTCTCTGTTCCAGAACAGAACCAATTGTTAGAACAGTTCCTGGACCTGGTATACACTCCAGCCTGCCAAGACAAGCTACTGCAACATACTGCCCAAAAAGAACCGATTGGAATAAAGTTCTATGGTCTGGTGTACTCCCTTTTCAGACCAAGCTACTACTCCTAAGTACTTCAGTGGTAAAGGGTCAACTTTCAGAAAGATTTTAAAAACGTGTTCTGCTTCATGCAATGGGTTTTTAGAATTCTCATCAGGGGACACAAGAATCACACTGGTGCTATTTACTACACCTAAGTGTTTGCCATTCGCAAGACAGGCAATGCTTCCTTCCTTTTGAATCTCTTGCATCAGTGGGTAGCGCGCCTTACACTTCTGTTCCAACTTTGTATTATTAACCATCTGCTCATTATAACTCTTTCTCTTCTTCACACACCTTTGGCTTTGGAAATGTGGGTTTAAGACATTGGGCCTCATTACGAGGTGGGCAGTAAGGGATTACTGGCACCGGTAAGGGGACCAGTGCTGGTAATCCCTTACCTACCCTACTACGAGTTCCCTCTGCGGGTCCTTCCTGAACGCCTAGTTTTAGCAGGCGTTAAGGACGGGACCCGCAAAGGGATACCGGGGACAATAGCGGTACCGCAATTTGCGGTACCATTATTGCTGTCTTCCCCCTTCCCATTGAGCCCTATGGGGGCTCAAATGGGAATGTGGAATGGCCCTGGTGAATGGGGAATTACCGGTCTTGCCGACCTCGGAATGGGCCAGTAATTGCTCCATTCACCAGGCCAGAGTCGGAAGGGTTTTGGAGGCTAACTCCAACCTCGTAATGAGGCCCATTCTCTACAACAGGACAACATTCCTCATACACTTGGTTATGTGCAGTTATCTTCTTTAGTTTTAGGTAACCCTGGTTGCTTGTCAATTGAGTGTACATCCGTTTTGGCTTTGGCAATTATGGTTTGGGTTCCCCTCTTCAGGTAATGTCCCTTTGTATGATTGTTTGCTATTATCACCCACTATATAGTAATCACCTCTTTCTGATGGAAACTTTGGAGTCTCTGCCTACCAATGGCTTTGGTCTACATCAGCTTGGTACAGGTCATAACCAGTACTTAGTTTCATATTATTTAGATATTCAACATTGCGGCTGGATGCATGCAACGAGTAACCACGGGGCACTGCGGGGTCACGAATCAACAGTGAACTCATTGATGGTGTGCACATATGTGTACCTTGCTGCTCCGAGCTCGTCTCCTTCACTTATCCGACGTGGCCCGGCAATCTCTCCTGCACGGCGCCTCGCGTCTCAGAGCCTTCGCGGGAGAGCCACTTGTCTGCCACCGCTGACCACTTGACTTCAGGGAAAGTTGCCATCAGGTGCGCTTTCTGCTGCGCGATCTCTGCAGCTGAAGTCCCTGAGCGTATTAGTGCTCGCCCGCCACCGTTGAAGTCTTGACTTTGGGGAAAATTACAACCAGGTGCGATTTCCGCTGCGCAACCTCTGCAGTTGAAATCTCGAGCCCACACGCCTCGCATCAACTTTTCTCGCCCTTCTGGTCCCAGTGTACAGCTTTGGTCGCCTCGCCTTCTTCCAGTTTGATCTTAATCCCGATCATGATCTAGTGGCCTGCACCTGAGGGGGCCTTTTATGCCTCTCAGTCTCCCTCAGGTGTGGGTGATTTCTATTAACAAGCTGCACTTTGCAGTTTTGTTCCTCTTTATCCCTCTTCTTCGTCCCAGTACTTCCGGGATTATGGGACTTGGAGTCCCGAACATCAAATTTAGGTTTCACAGTGATATTTTCATCACAAAATTCCTTTCTTTACTTATGATTATTCCTTAAAGGAGTATCATAAGGATCAAAGGATATATTCAATTTTACAGAGCAATGAGGCTTTTTAGGATTTACATTGGTGGCCTGCAGAGACTTCTCGGCATAATTTTCCTGGGTCTTACAGGGTTTCTTGTTTCTGAAAGTGTTGGAGTTATTACAAGAGTTTTCTGACTCTCACTACATGACATATGGGAGTGTCTTCACCCATATTCTGATAATTAGCTTCAGTGAATAATAGCTCTCTTAGACAACATGCCATTACATGTGCCTGCATTAATGATTCTCTTCTCCTGGATCAAGACAAATAGTGCGTCTTATCCCACACAGTCTCCTGTTGCCCTGGGCCCTTCTCCTCGAGTGGATTATCCCGGCTAACACCACTCCCATGCTCAGGAAATCATACTTTCCATGCAGATTTCTATTTTGTGTGCAGATGATAAAACATGCTCTACTGCCAACCAAGAAAATGTATTAAAAGGGTTAGGTACACCCCCATTTCACTAAAAATGGCTGGCATTGCATTGGTGTGGCTTCACATACTTTGAAGTAACTTCTATCATGTTGCACATTCCCCTATGATATTTGGCCGCACCATTGATTAATTTTAGGACTTGCGCCCCGCCAAAATAAAACAATGAAACAAAACCTGTATTTCAATGAAGTGCTTTAAGAGCAGCTAGACTGGCTGCAGCACTCAGAAAAACGGTGTAGAGGAATGATCTTTTAGTTCAGCTGAAAGAACCAGCATATTCAATTAAGCAGTAAAATTAGATTTACACACTAGCTTGGTAAAAGTCCCTTCTCATGTTCTTTTACCACTAGTTTCCCACGAGCTACAAAGTATTGCCCTTCTTGTTCCTTATTGTTGTATTCCCATTCCCTTCTTCCATTTCACTTATATTTTCATTTTCTCTCTAGCCTTTGGTTTCTCCTTCCCTGTTATGCCGCTGTGCTTTCCCTTTCTCATCTTTGTGTAAAGTATCATTGGGGGGAAAAGTGACACGACCTGAAGAACGCCTAAGCAAAAGGTTGTAACATGCACAATCTGGTGATTCCTCTTCAGTGTGTGGTAGACGAAAAGCCAGGGAGGAGACCTGTGGTGAGGGGTGGTTCTCTAGGATGGGCCAGGACTTGAAAGAGTGTTGAGAGTTGAAGACACTCAGTGCCAGGGGTGTCCTCTGGAGACAGAAGGTTGATGTATGCGACTTTTGAGAGCATTCAGCATTGGAGACAGGTGGGGAGGCAGATGATGTCCCCTCAACAGGTAAAGAGAGGAGATAACTCATTTAGACTTGTGAGAGTGTGAGAGTGTTAAGAGTGTGTGACAATGGGTGTTGGGGGCATTCCCAAATGCAGGTTCATAGAGAATAAAACATGAAATCAAGTTCGCTTGAAAAGGGGGGAAGGAAGGATGGGGAACAAGGGCAGCAGGTCAGCAGAGGAGGTCCAGAAGGTAGGGATGAGGGTAAGGCAGCACAGGACGGGATTCCCTAAATTGGTGGAATGGGGAGCGGGCAAGTTGAAATCATGAGGGAAAGACTGTGGAAATGAGAAGAAGGTTTGACTTGACTCTCGGACTGGCCTAAAGGGAAATAGGGCAATGCCTGCTTTATCAGTACATGATTCGAGTATGGGGCACTCTTTTTGGCCAAAGTGGGCCAGTTTTATAAGTTACTACACTAGTTGCAACCAATCTTACTATGCAAATATGCCTTATTTGTACCATATTTTACCAAAAACACTCACTTGGCTAATACTCAAACAATCTGTTCTGGATAGTAATGAATTGTAATGTGTGATTGTGGGCCACTTTTTCAATAGGTGCCTGCGCTGATTCTATGTTCCAGTCTGACCCTGGCTTGCTCTCAGATGCATATGAATCCATCCATTACACCTTTGACAACTATGTCATAATGTACAAAGCTGTGCTTATTGAAGGAAGACCTACTACTTCACAGATTAGAGAGTGGGTTTACCAATGGCAAGGTTGCAGGTACCAGTCCACTCATTGGCTTGAAAATACCCATGATGGTAGTTTGAACTGTGCATTGAGAGAGCATAAGTGAAATGTTTATTTTGTAATGTTTTGTTACTGTTATAAAAATATTGTTTTAGCTTTATTTCCTTTTCACATTTACACCTTTTCATTGGTATCTGGACTGATTTGATGTCCTTGACTGACCCTGGATAGTTTCCAGATGCACCTCCATCCCTTAAACGTTTGACAGATATGTCATAATGCAAAAAGCTGTACCTTTTGAAAGGAGGCCCAAAAGGTTAGTGGTTAGATTGTGGCTTTAGCAATAACAAGATTGCAGGTTGAAGTCCACTCATTGGCTTAAAAGTGCCCAACCTGGATGGTTGAGCGGCGCATTGCGGCGAACAAAGTAGTTTTAAATATTTATTTACTGTTACAATTGAAGAACATCGACACCTATATGACAGCCAATGAACTTGAAATGAACATTAAAAAAAAACAAAAGTTATGGCACTTACAGCTGGAATAACCCGATGGTCAAGAGACCGACTTTCTATTTGAAGAATGAAAAACTCATCCAAGTGAAATCCTTCAAATATTTAGGGATGTGGATTAATCAGTCGACAAATGAAGAACCTTGGGTAACTCATCTCATAACCAAAGCAAAATCATTGGCACGTCAAGCACTAATCATTCATAGAAAATTTGGAAAATTTTCAATTAAACCGATTATTCTTTATTACTAACAGAAAGCCGTTGTAACGCTTACCTGGCTCGCACGGAGGCGCTGGTCTGGGTTGCTGTGGCCTCTTCAAGCGTGATGCGCAGAATTCGGACCACCGATTGAACACAACCCCCAAATCTTGCTTGTCGGGCCCGTAGGATTATCCTTCTGCAGATGAGAAAGGGGATTAACTGTCTGCCGAATAGTTTGCTTGCTCCCCCTACCCCCGTTCGTTCTTCTCTGATTCCTCCAATACCCCCGGTTTAAGCTCACCTTATGGTTTGGAAGGATGAACTCTCCATCCTGCTTCTGGTGCAGGGGCGCGCGTTCGTCCAGTTACTTCACTGGTTTTCAGAATGGCGCTGGCACATCCACGTGACTTTTCTGAGTAATACGCCGTAAGTATGAAGATGCAAAAGTTCAAGTGTGAGCCTCCTTTTATGTTGTCTTTCCTGACCTTTATTTCAGGTGCAGAACAAAGGCGATGCGTTGAGGGGTTAAATTGCCGGTGGTAAAATCAGGTGAGCTAGTGATGAGGGCGACCCCTCTAAATGTCTTTATACTTCCCCAGTAATGTCTTTTGTCCTTTCCCCATAGGGGCCGGGGTGCGGTACCTGCCAAAGATGCGGCGCCGACCCAAGATGTGGAATGATTCACCAAGAAAAGCCGGTAAGTAATATGGCTGAAAATGTCCTTTCCCCTTAGGGGCAGGGGTGCGGTACCTGCAAAAGATGCGGCGCCGACCCGAGATGTGGAATGGTTCACCAAGAAAAGCCGGTAAGTAATATGGCTGAAAATTCGGCTTTCCTCTTGTGTTCCCTTGCTCACCTTTTGTCTCTTCTTCTCTCCCCTAGGTGCAGAGATGTGGCGACCGGTGCTAAGAGCCGCGATGGAGCCGGGCAGCGTCTCGGGAACAGGTGAGTGAAGCACGGCGCTGCAGCGAGCAACGCGGTGCTTTTAAATGGAAGTCTTCCTTCAGGAATGCTGGCGTGAAGATTCTGGATGCAGGTAAGAAGGTTGAATAAGTTTTCACCTTTCTCTTCTCTTTTTCCCTTACAGGTGTTCCAGGCTCGAGGCGGGTGTGGCTGGAGTCGAGGTGCAGGAGCAGACACGGTGAGCGTTCAGCTGCTGGGATGCAGAACAACGCGAAGCACATGTGGCTGTCCGGGCGTGGCTTAAATAGCTTTGGAAGAAGTTCCAGGTGAGTATTCTTCCACAGCCCCACCCAAGTAACAAAATAGTTCCATCAGAAAAATAGTTCCTCCTAAGCCTCATTTGGCTTGGTTCTTCATGCAGCATGGTCTGCATCAGGTGAGTGTGCAGCATGGTCTGCTTCATGTAAGTGCACCAAACACTTCCCCTTATGAGCCTGGCGCTTATGGCGCCAGGACTGATGTCCAACATGAGCCTGGCGCCAACGGCGCCAGGACAGAGTCCAAAGAGCCCCTATAAAGGGCCGCTGGGCTTTTACCCGGGGGCGTGATGCCTGCTCCCGGGGGTTCTGGGCCTGGGCTGGTGCTCCGGGGGTAGGCATCATGACAGCACTCCCCCCCAAGGCCCCTCCCAAAGTCTTTTCCCCAGGAGGTTTCGGTTTGTTCGGGAAATTCCGATGGAACCTTTTTACTAGTCGAGGTGCATGTACGTGGTCGCTGGGTTCCCAAGATTTTCCTGAGGCCCGTACCCCTTCCAATCAATTAGATAGAAAAGTTTTGATTTTGAGATCTTAGAGTCCAAAATGTTCTTCACCTCGAATTCAGGCTCCCCATCTATCTGGACTGGTTCTGGTGGCTTTATTAATCTGGTTCCTGGTTGCACTGGTTTCAAAAGCGACACATGAAAAACGGGATGAATCCGCATGTTAGCTGGTAGATCTAGCTTGACTGCCACTGGGTTAATTATAGCTTTGATCGAGTAAGGGCCTAAATACCTTGGATTAAAAGTCCGAGGTCCCTTGAGCGATAAGTGTTTGGTAGCCAACCATACTTGATCCCCTATTTGGTATGGAGGCGCCTCCTTTCGATGCAGATCCGCATTCTTTTTGTATTTCCCTTTCGCATGTTGTAAGTGTGCAGTAGCATCCTTGAAGGCTTGAGTAATCGTAGAATGCAAATGGTCCACTGCGGGCATTTCGAGGCTCAAAGGTGAGTCCAAGTCTGAAGTACGAGGGTGATGTCCATATAGGGTATAAAAGGGGCTCTGACCAGTTCCAGAGTGTATCGAGTTATTGTATGCATATTCAGCCACCCATAAAATATCCTTCCAATTACCCTCCGATTGGTGCAACATACATCGTAGATATTGTTCAAGGGTCTGGTTCGTTCTCTCCGTTTGACCATCGGTCTGTGGGTGGTGGCTGGTTGAGAGTCTTACGTCGATTTGTGCCAGTTGACAACACTTTTTCCAAAAATGAGAAATAAACTGGCTTCCCCGATCGGAGATTAGTATGGACGGGAATCCATGCAGACGGATGATATTTTCTAGGAATTCCTTGGCAAGAACAAAAGCTGAAGGTAATCCTTTCAACGGAATAAAATGGGCCATCTTGGAAAATAAATCCACCACAACCAAAATAGTATTGTATCCATTACAAGAGGGCAGGTCCGTGATAAAATCTAGTGACAAGGTGTGCCAAGGTGCTGGTGGAATGTCTAAGGGTTGAAGAAGACCGGCGGGTTTTGTTTTTTGACCTTTGTTTTGGGCGCACACTCCACAGGACATCACGAAAGATTTAATATCCTTTCGCCAGGACGGCCACCAGAATTGTCGTTTAATTTTTTCCTCTGTTTTGGCAATGCCAGGATGTCCTTCCATCAGAGTATCGTGATGACGGGAAATAACCAGTTCTTGCAATTCCTTTTCTGGCAAAAATAAACATCCTTGGAAGTAAGGTAAGCCATCGTTGATTGAAAAGGCAGATCCCCTCTTGATCCAATCCTGCAAGGCTGAAGAGTCCAGGAATAGTTTTACCCGTGCTTGAATGTCTTCAAGGGTTTGTAAAGTGGTTATCCCCAAGATTCTTTGTTCGGGAATTATCGGCACAGGTTCTGAGTTTGTGTCCATTTCTCCCATTCCAATTCGAGATAGCGCGTCCGCTTTGCCATTCTTACAGCCGGGACGGTAGATGATTACAAAATCGAACCCAGCAAAGAATAAAGCCCATCGGAACTGTCGTGAAGACTGAGCCTTGGCAGTTTTTAAATATTGTAAATTTCGGTGATCAATGATCACGGTGATGGTATGCCTGGCGCCAAGAAGATAATGCCGCCAAGCCTTAAAGGCGGACTTAATGGCTAATAATTCCTTATCGGTGATTGCATAATTTATCTCCGGCGGCGAGAACTTTCTGGACCAAAATGCTACGGGGTGCAGTTTGTTGGTTTCGGGGTCTCTCTGAGACAGGACAGCTCCCATGGCTAAGCTGGATGCGTCGGTTTCGACTATATATGGGAGATCAGGACGCGGGTGTTTCAAAATAGGTGCGGACGTAAATTTAGCTTTTAATTCCTGAAAGGCCTGTTCAGTTTCCTCGGTCCATTCAAAACGTTTATTCTTCCGCAAGAGTGCAGTGATGGGTTGCACCACCCGTGAAAATTCCGGGATAAACGTGCGATAAAAATTGGCAAAACCAAGCATGCTTTGGACACCTTTCACCGAACTAGGTGATGGCCATTTGAGGATGGCATCCACTTTCCGTGAGTCCATTCGGACCCCTTTAGGTGTCAGGATGAATCCAAGAAACTCAACCTCGGTGGTATGGAAAACGCATTTTTCCAGCTTTGCAAACAGTTTGTGCTGGCGCAATTTCTCAAGGACGGCCCTGACATGTTTTCTGTGATCAGATTCCGAAGAGGAGTACACCAGAATGTCATCGATATACACAACAACACAGACATCGATGAGTTCCCGAAGGACATCATTCATGAAGAATTGGAAGGCAGCAGGCGCGTTGCACAACCCGAAAGGCATCACCTGGTATTCGAATAGTCCATATTTTGTACGGAAGGCCGTTTTCCATTCGTCGCCTTTTTTTACTCGTACCAGATGATAAGCCCCCCGGAGATCTAACTTGGTGTATATGCAAGCGTCCTTCACTTGGTCAAGGAGTTCAGGGATCAAAGGCAGAGGGTAACGATTTTTAACAGTTATCTGGTTCAATGCGCGGTAATCGATACATGTTCTAAGGTCGCCTTCTTTTTTTGGCACGAAGAACAAAGCCGAGGATGCCGGAGACTTTGATGGGCGAATGAAACCATTGGCTAGGTATTGGTCTAAATATTGTCTCAAATGCAGATTCTACGGCTCAGTAAGGGCATAAATCCTGCTACAAGGGGGTTGTGCACCGGGCACCAGATCGATTTGGCAATCGTACGATCTGTGAGGAGGTAACGTGTTGGCCTGTTCCTTTTGGAAGACGTCCTGAAAGTCTTGGTATTCCGGAGGTAGTTGCATGGAGACAGAGTTTACTGATGCTAGACTGATCTTCAGATTTTCTGGGTAGCAGGTTCGTGCACACTCCGGAAAGGTTATTCTCTTCGCTCGCCAATCAATTCGAGGATTATGTGCCTCTAACCAAGTGATTCCGAGAATAACCTGAAACTGTGGAGCCTTGATTACATCAAACACAACTGCCTCCCGATGGCCGTCCGGACCTACAAGTGTCACCTCGGCTGTGGAATGTGATACCGGTCCCGAGGCAATTTCGGTTCCATCAACTGTGGTGATGACATCTTTGCTGGTTTTAAGATGCAGGGGAAGGTTAATCCTGGAGACCAATTCACGATCCACGTAGTTTCCTATAGCCCCACTATCGATGTATGCCTTTATTGCATGCAACCGCTTAGGCTGTTCCGGATCTACGAGGACCATTGGCACAGTGAAATGCAAGGTCTGAGAGTTCGTTTTCATGCTCGGCAAGCGGACCCCTACGCTTGTCGGGCGGGGTCGTTTCCCGATACAGAGGTTTCATGGATTTTATCAGCGGCTCCTACCACCTTCCTGGGCGGCCTTGCCGGGCAATCTCGTAGAAAGTGTCCAGAGGATCCACAATAAAGACATAAGTGCATCTGCCGTCCTCTTTCACGTTCCTTTTGTGTTAAAGGTCCTTTAACTCCTCCGATTTGCATTGGCTCAGAGGCTTCAGCCCCCTTGAGGTTAGCGTGGGTCTTGACTAACACCCGGGTCTCAAACTTGGACCGATCAGCTTTTCTGTTTTGCAGTCTGTTATCCAATTGGACCACTAAGTCTATATATTCTGAGCATTCTTGGGGCGGATTTACAACTTGGGCCAGGACATCTTTAAGTTCTCCGCGTAGACCTCGATAAAATAACGTGATTCTTTTATCTTCTGGCCACCCAGTTTCCACAATTAGTCTATTAAAGGTTGCAATGTAGGAAAGGAGGTCTTGATTGCCCTGTCGCAGGGATAGAAGTTCGTCATCTAGAGCCTGCCCCTGGGAGTGACGAGCAAATAACCTTTCCATGCTTGCTTGAAATCCTTGAAAATCACGAAGAATCGGGTCATCTTGAGTTACCAGTGGAACTGACCAATCGGCAGCTCTGCCGCTGAGATATGACAATACAAAGGCTACCTTGGTCTGGTCATTAGGGAAGGCCCCAGGTCTGCACAGGAAATGCAAACGACCCTGATTCATGAATACGGCGAATCATTTGGGGTCCCCAGCAAAGCGTTCGGGTGGGGCCAGCGGCATGTTTCCAGGTAGATTTATCTGCACCGGGTTACTGGAAAGCACAGGAGCGGGGTTCCCTCCGGAACCGGGTAAAGGGGTTTGTCCAGCTTGACCTTGCAAAAGCTGTCTAGCCAGGTCATCAGCTCTTTCCTTTGTTACAATCACTTCCCTCCTGAGAGCATTAGTTTCTTGACGAGCGGCGTGTACTTTGGCCCGTAATTCCCCCAGTAGTTGGGCCAACTGGTCAGTCTCGGAAGTTTCCATAGCGCCTGGGTGGGAATTTGTAGGATGGCTTCGCGTTCTGTAACGCTCACCTGGCTCCCACGGAGGCGCTGGTCTGGTCTGGGTTGCTGTGGCCTCTTCAAGCGTGATGCGCAGAATTCGGACCACCGATTGAACACGACCCCCAAATCTTGCTTGTCGGGCCTGTAGGATTATCCTTCTGCAGATGAGAAAGGGGATTAACTGTCTGCCGAATAGTGTGCTTGCTCTCCCCTTCCCCCCTTCGTTCGTCTCTGATTCCTCCAATACCCCCGGTTTAAGCTCATCTTATGGTTTGGAAGGATGAACTCTCCATCCTGCTTCTGGTGCAGGGGCGCGCGTTCGTCCCGTTACTTCACTGGTTTTCAGAATGGCGCTGGCACATCCACTTGACTTTTCTGAGTAATACGCCGTAAGTATGAAGATGCAAAATTCAAGTGTGAGCCTCCTTTTATGTTGTCTTTCCTGACCTTTATTTCAGGTGCAGAACAAAGGCGATGCGTTGAGGGGTTAAATTGCCGGTGGTAAAATCAGGTGAGTTAGTGATGAGGGCGACCCCTCTAAATGTCTTTATAATTCCCCAGTAATGTCTTTTGTCCTTTCCCCATAGGGGCCGGGGTGCGGTACCTGCCAAAGATACGGTGCCGACCCGAGATGTGGAATGGTTCACCAAGAAAAGCCAGTAAGTAATATGGCTGAAAATGTCCTTTCCCCTTAGGGGCTGGGGTGCGGTACCTGCCAAAGATACGGTGCCGACCCGAGATGTGGAATGGTTCACCAAGAAAAGCCGGTAAGTAATATGGCTGAAAATTCGGCTTTCCTCTTGTGTTCCCTTGCTCACCTTTTGTCTCTTCTTCTCTCCCCTAGGTGCAGAGATGTGGCGACCGGTGCTGAGAGCCGCGATGGAGCCGGGCGGCGTCTCGGGAACAGGTGAGTGAAGCACGGCGCTGCAGCGAGCAACGCGGTGCTTTTAAATGGAAGTCTTCCTTCAGGAATGCTGGCGTGAAGATTCTGGATGCAGGTAAGAAGGTTGAATAAGTTCTTGGTTTTCACCTTTCTCTTCTCTTATTCCCTTACAGGTGTTCCAGGCTCGAGGTGGGTGTGGCTGGAGTCCAGGTGCAGGAGCAGACACGGTGAGCGTTCAGCTGCTGGGATGCAGAACAACGCGAAGCACGTGTGGCTGTCCGGGCGTGGCTTAAATAGCTTTGGAAGAAGTTCCAGGTGAGTATTCTTCCACAGCCCCACCCAAGTAACAAAATAGTTCCATCAGAAAAATAGTTCCTCCTAAGCCTCATTTGGCTTGGTTCTTCATGCAGCATGGTCTGCATCAGGTGAGTGTGCAGCATGGTCTGCTTCAGGTAAGTGCACCAAACACTTCCCCTTATGAGCTTGGCGCTTATGGCGCCAGGACTGATGTCCAACATCAGCCTGGCACCAACGGCGCCAGGACAGAGTCCAAAGAGCCCCTATAAAGGGCCGCTGGGCTTTTACCCGGGGGCGTGATGCCTGCTCCCGGGGGTGCTGGGTCTGGCCTGGTGCTCCGGGGGTAGGCATCATGACAGCCGTGCCAATTCTGACTTATGGTGGAGAGACCATGATTAATTTACACGAACACACATGGAACAAAATACAACGAATCTTTTGGGCAAATGTTATCTCATTACCCAATGCTGTCCCTGCGGCACGTATAAGATTTGAACTAGGTCTTCAGTCTTTAAACTCAATCATAAAATGGAAGCAACTTGACCTATTAAGGAAAATCCTGAATATCGAATGCATTCCAGCATGGGACATAGTACGTGATAATTCCACAAACATCAACGCTGCAGCTCTGAACAAGTGGAAAAACTTTGTCCAAGCACTAACGATCGTCAACAACATATCGCTGGACATGCTACTAAACCGACCACAAAAAGCAAAACTGCAGGTAGCAAGACTAGGCTGGATGAAGACACAAGAAATCAAAAACCATTATAAATGAACCCTGAACTGCACAAATGACATGAGAGCGCTTAATGAACTCCCACCCTACCTCAAAATGTTTCCTGATCGGGGCGTTAGAGACTTATACCTTCGACTAAGATTGAACATTTTACCCACACAGGAAATCAACGGGTTTCGAAATCGAACTATCCCCCGCGACCAGATTCTATTCTATAGAGTCTGCAAGAAAACAGACTCTATAGAATCAATACACCACCTGCTTATGATATGTACTGTGTTCGCACCAAAACGTACTACAATAGCTCGATTATACCTAAAATCCAAAGGATATTGGACCCCGAAGAACGTTGGTCGTTGATATTAGCAGGAAATAACAGAAGGACGATTACAGCTGTTATACGATTTTGGCAAGACATACAATCATTAATTTAATTTGATATTTTTTTTTCTTTTTTTTTCTTCAATGCTTGATGACCAATTTTTTGTACTTTTCTCTGTTGAAACATAAATGTAAGGTTTAACTATATAAACCAATGGCATTTTAATAAAAATAAAAATTAAAAAAATATATTGTTTTATCGTTATTTCCATTACAAAGACTCAGAGAGAGCAGCACCTATTTTATCCCAACTGATACTGCTAATTCCCAGATACCTTTTCATTTATGATCCCTTTCACAGCTATGTCATAATGCAAAATGCTATGTGTATTATCTTGTTTATGCAGCTCATGCTGGACTAATCAGGTAAGTTCCTTTATTCACGTTACAGTGACATGTACATCTCAAAAAGATAAGAAAATAGGGACCCACTGGCCACCAGCACCCAGCTCCCAGGGGCCAGCTCTAACTGACACTGACAGGAAAACATGCAGCGAGTGATCTCACCAACTCATGACATCACAGCATTCACACGCAAACACGCTCTGGGCGGTTTTCATTGTTTTTGAAGGCAGAGTGTGCGGGTGTAACAAGAGTTACGTTTCTGCCCCCCATTTTTCCCTCGCTAAAAACAAAAAGGTTTTACGCCAGCATGAGATTTTCAGGCTGGTGTAAAAACAATGATTCCCATGGGATACGCCTTATTTTTGCACCAGCAAAAAGCCGGTGGTCTCCATGGGAAATCATTGTAAAGGCCACCTGCCAATGCTACATGGCGGCAGCGTTTACTCTATTTGCACTGTGTAACGAAACTTCCACCACCTCTTTACACTGCTCATTTGCACTCTGCAGTGCAAATGACAAACATTGCCCGGAGGTGACTTGTTTGCAGGTAAGTGCAAACGAAAGTGGTCCCCTCTGGACAATTTAAGATTTAAAGAAAATGGCCCCAATGTAGCTCCGTCAGAGGCACTGTCCTGCATGCTTAAAAAAAGTACAAAGAAACTCAGTGTCAATGTTTTTTCACAGGGTCCCCGAACAGGCTTAGTTTGGAAAAAGACACGCAAAGCCTTTTTCCACATGTACTCTTGTGGAAACTCTGAATAGAATGATGGTGTATATTTTAGAAGCACAATGCACTGATATTTGTGAGCTCAAAATATATTCACATTATGGGCCTCATCACGACTTGGGCGGTAACGGTAACGCTATTAGCGCGGGCGGTATTAGCCCTACCGCCGAACTTCCCGGCGCTAATAGTGCCGGATCACGAGTTCAGCGGTAATGTCAATCCCCATTCCCCATTGAGCCCATTCGGGAATGCCCCATTACCCACTGGGCTCAATGGGGAAATTTCGCGCTAATACCGCCGACGGATTTCCCGCCGGCGGTAATAGTGCAAATTTTCGGCGGATTTCCACCCAGCTCAGAGCTGGGGAGAAATCCGCCGAAGTCCTGCTTTGGCGGACCCTTAAATCTGGCGGTAATAGCGCTACCGCCGGATTTAAGGGTTACCGCCGAAGTCGTGATGAGGACCTATGTCTTTACAGTTCGTAATTGCAATTAAATTTCTGCTAAAGCAAATACAAGCCTTCAAACATTCTTATTCAATTGCCTAATTTACGTCCAGTTGTGCATCCTAATTGCTGTAATTTAAACCTGCTTTTTGACACATACCAATTGTAATTATTTGATCTGTTTTGGGATTTTCGTTTTCCCCCTTTCTTTTTTCTAGGGACATATGAACTTCGCATCGACATGCGAGATTTTGAAAATACCCATCACTTTGCCAAGTACAGCTCTTTTCAGATTGCCGGAGAGACAGAGAAATACAAACTGTCATATGACGCCTTCACTGAGGGCAATGCAGGTGAGCCTTTCCTGGATTGTGGGCCTTATAGAGTTCAAATATTTCTAAGTGAGCCCTGCGAGTAAAGTGCTCACCTCCAGTACCAATGTGCAACTTACAGGCAGAGGTTTCAATTCTGGGCGGGCCGACTCAGTTCTTCATCCTTCTGAGGTTGATATCTTGAATACAATTGATTTGAGCAAGAATAATACCTGTTACCAAATTCAAGCAACAGCTCATGTAAATGGTAAATATATTTCAAGAAACACAAAACTCCTTCGATTGATCAAAAACATGAAAAAGCATCCCTGAGCCGAAAGACCTGACTCATATGATGCATGTTGGAAACCAGAGCTTGTGAAGAAAGCTTTGAAGCATCATACCAGTTTAGATTCACATATATGCACTGCTAGTAGGACATACATGTTAGTGAAACTAAACAACATATACATCATATAACTGCTGTGGGGGAAGGAGTGGACGGCAATCCCCAAACTTCTTCCCATGACATAGGGACTCATCATAAGTCTGGCGGTAAACCTTAAAAGTGGCGGTAATGGAATTAGCTGTGCCATTACCGTTGTGTCGGATCACGAGCCGGTGCAACACTGACTGTTAACTCAGCTGGCACTATTACATCCGGCGCCATTTGCTCCAGCAACAGAAAGCACAATTACAGCCGCATCACAATTACATGTACGGCAGTATTAGCGCTGAAAAACAGTGCTAATACCGCCGAGAATTACCTTTAGCCACAAGCTCGAGGTAAATGAACACATCTGCCAGAAACAAAGCCACAGGTGATCCCAATACACTCAAGAGGGCTACATAAGGTACACCCCTTCCCCAAACACTGTTTCCAACACCATGCTTTCACTAGCCATTTTGAACTGGGAGAAGCAGCTACTCATGCTGCACCTGGAGGTAAAGATGCAGGACAACCAGCCCTGGGCGCAGGGTGCACGGGGCTGGGGGGAGAGCCCAAGGAAGGCGTGCACCCATCGCTAGGGTCAGGCCCTCACCCTGGACCCTCAATGACATCCGGATGGTGAAACTGTACCGCCTCAACTGGGAGACCATCACTGAGCTGGAGCAAGAGGACATAGGGAGCAGGATCAACATCCGCACAGCTGTGCCCCCACTGCTCAAGCTATTGTCAGTATTACAATTTCTCAGTACTGGCACATGATGCACGGCATGGCACAGCCCACATTCTATGCAGTTCTGGCCCAGGTGCTGGATGCCCTCCTGCGGCATTTGCAACACCACATCGTACTGCCCACCACCCCAGCCTAGGTCAATGCCATGAAGACAAAGCTCTAAGCCATAGCCCAGCTGCCTAATGTAATTGCAACCCTGGACTGCACCCATGTCGTGCCCCCCCAGGCCCATGACGCAGAATACAGAAATCACTAGCACTACCACTCCCTGAATGTGCAGGTGACCTGTGACCCCAACCTCACCGCCTACTGCTGTGCCCGCTACCCCGGTTCCACCCACGACTCCATGGTCCTGAGGAACAGCACACTACCAGGATACATGGAGAGGCGCAGAGGACCACGGACCTGGATAGTGGGTGAGTAAAACTGCCTGCACGCATGTACTGTGTAGCATCTGACCAAATTGGGGGGCGGTGCTTGAGTAATGACACAAAGCATGGCATGACAAGTAAATACAAAAGTAGTGCCTTCCCAGATCCCACACCAATGGCAGAGTACAGCCCAGGGAGCATGTACATGTTGGACACACCTGGACGGGCATTCTGACAAACACATTCAGCAGCAATCCAAACTACATACACGGCTGCAGGTACCCCAATGCATCATGCATGATCCAAAGCAATAACATACAAGTGCCACATTGCATCACACAACAACAGCCCTGCCAGTGCCACAGCCATGTACCCATGCACACCCACCCCACAATGCTGACCCGCTGCCCCAGAAGCATAGGGAAGGCATGCCACATGCAAGAGAGCAATACACAGCCACAAGACAACCACCAGGAACACATGTCACCGATGTACACATCACAAAACGTCTGCTGCAATGTAACAGGGTGCATGTGAAGTCAAAACAATGCATGATATGAGTGAGACAGCATTCACAGACATTGTAAAGGCACATGCCATGTGATGAAGCACCATATGCATGCATATGATGTCCAGTGCCCTGATGCTGTGTAAATCCACCCCCACACATTTCAGAGTGACTAATGTCTATGCCTCTCCCCATGCAGGATACCTGCAGCTGGCTTAGCTAATGACCCCTGTGCATGATTCACAAACACCACATGACAGTGCATACAACCACGCATACAGCAGGACCAGTTTGTGCATTGAGCGCACCCTTGGACTCCTTAAGGCACATTTTTTCTGCCTAGATCATACAGGCAGAGCCCTTATGTACGTTCCAGAGAAAGTAGGAAAAAATAATACTTGTGTGTGCCATGCTACACAACATCTGCATAAGGAGGAACGTACCCCTAGCCCCTGACATGGACATGTCACCCCATATGATGACGATTCAGTTCCTTAATGTAGGGACCACAGCAGGCAATGTCAGAGATGATGTGCAGGATGGGAGACTGGCTCGCCAGGCACTGATTGACAATTTCTTTTTAAGTCTTTTCCCTGGCACAAGTCATGCCCCACTGTGTGAGTGTCCGTTCTGTAAATAAACTCGACAATGACATAATCAGGGATGTCCGCTCATTGATGTGGTTCAACTGTTTTATTCTAACTGGAGGAGTAGACGTATATGTCATCAGGAAACCCTGCACCCTGACCTCCAATGTATTGGCAACACAACACTATGCCATGAATTACACCTACCATAATGCCAATACCGCAGTGAACCTATAGAAGACAGTTCCCATTGAGACAGCCATATCGTATGTATCCCTTAACTGATGAAAGCCTGCAAGAACCAATGCGCGAAGGAATATAAGAACCACTGAGCAGAAGGATAAGTTAAGTCATGAGATACAAAGACGGACTGATGTCACTAATAATGATACAAAAACAGTACACTGAAAATGATAAATAAATATTGAAGACTGACAAAGTAGTCAAAGAAACAAGGTGAACACAGGTGCAAAGAGAAATAAGTTGTATGCAAATGGAAGAAATCAAATGCACGATGAAGATAAACGTCAAGAACAATAATTGATGTACATATGCTTAATCACAAGGTAGATAAAGTCATCTTAGAGGCTTGCTAAAATAGTAATAAAATGCAGAAAAAGCCGCCGTATGGAGGAGATGGCCATCAGTATAATATAAATAGTAAGCAGGAAATCATGAAGAGAGAAACTGAGACTACAGGACGAACAAACACTGGAATACAGATCCATGGAGAAGACCAAGGGGAGTCTGTCTGGCTTGAAGTCAAGACATACTAAGGTCGGCTACCTACGCTTCAAAGAATAAGAGGATAAAACGTGTGCATATGATACATTTTTCTTAGATTAGGTGCAAGAAAGAACACTGCAGGTGCCAAGCTATGAACAATTACAATTCACAGAAATGGCTTGCAGGATGGAGTGATCAAGTCTCCAGAGGTTGAAACGGGTAATGACACATGAAGTCTTTGAATCAAATAACACTAATTAGATGGAGCTAGATGGACAAATTGTGGCCTCCTATCACGTGACTTACATGCTGAAAATAGGACCTATTGATGAGTGTAAGACAAGATAGCGAGTACCTACAATCCTGTTGAATTCTGAAGAAGAGAAAATTCTACAAGGCCAAACTATAAAGAGAAATCTTTGCCTCAAGGCATGGGAGATGAGAGATGGTGGGATAATTGGGTGGAAAGGCCGCTGTCTGGCATTTCCTCCTGCACCTCGGTTCTTAGCTTACATGCTGCTAGATGACCTAATGTCCTAGGTTGGGTACAAGTGTGCCAAAATTATAAGAGGTCTTCTAGTAGTGGACCAAATATCATTATAGGGCCAATCTGCTTCTGTTAAATATTAGTTCATGTGTTTTGTGGTGTAAGAGGTAATCCAAAGCTGCCCACCTGACAGGAGGCAGACAATTAAATCATTAATTCCTGTATTATTGTATACCTAGATGTATCCCTTAATCAATCCCAACCCCATCGATAAGTTTTGTTGTTCGCCACATACCATGACCTCATTCTGACGTACAGTGGGATTCTAACAGCTATTCGGGAATTGTAGATCATTGAGGTTATGATTGAGCTGCCGATGATGTTAGTTATATCTCCCTAGAGAATTGTTAAGAAAACAGTATTTTGTCATCTTCTTGGGTCTGTACAGTTATTTGGACACAAGTTATTTTATGGTAATCCCATCCATCACAAAGGTATGCTTCCAAGGGCTAGTGCTCATGTGGTAGCAGTGTGGATGGTTATAAAGATCCAAACTACTTTAGCTCCAGAGCTTCGAACAATCGAGTATCCTTTGCCATCAACCAGAAGACTGCAGGGTTTCCTGTTAGGAGCGGACGACATATCACGTGCAAGTCGCTGAGACGGTTGGGCAGGTTCCTCTTTGATGAAATACCTGCCCGGTCCTCATGGACGCTCTGCAGACAGAAGGGGAAGTGGTTGGTTGAGAGAGGAGTCGATGACGAAGACCTGGAGCTGATTAACGGATGTAAGTAGACCATTGAGAGTGGCAAAAAAGAGGGGTGGTATTGTGATATTTGTGTAGATATATAAGCAGGAAGATATAACAGGATTTATGTAGAGAAGAGACGCTTGGATATCCCAACCTCAAGGAGGTGGAAGGGAACGAGTCAAATTATGATTGTACGTATTTATCTCAATATTCCAGTCAGGACTGTAAAAGATTGTGTTTCAAACTTGAAACCTGAGTAAAAGTTAGAGGCGAAATAGGGTTACATATTGGTTAGAAGGGGAGAACCATAGAAGACAATCATAAGATTTAGGGTACACTGTTTTGGGTTTTGTTGTGTTGAAATATGTTTAAGTTGTGGTGGAATATGTTTTAGGTTGGAAAAAGATATAGAATGACAGTAGTCAGTTGATCAGTAGATCTTCTTCAATGATTGGCACCAGTCATAAAAGATATTGTTGAAATGAAAAGCTTTAGAGACCTGAGCAGCGAATGATGATGCTTGCTCATATTTGTTGTTTTCGTATGATAAGTGGTGAAGGTGGAAAAGAATAAAACATTGAGGTAATAGTGATTCTTTTAAAAATAAGTAATAAAGTAACCAGCCCAGTAAGCGTCGACAGTCAAATACATCTTTTCATTATGGAGGACACTCCTCTAATGCATTTGTGTAAAACATTACCACGGCACACACTGAAACTCAAACAATATAGCACAGAATGGGTGAAGGGCACGGCTGATAAAATGTATATGCTGTGCCCTCAGGGTGGGTCATTGCCAAAAATGGTATTACAGCACATGACCACATGTGTCCATGCTGCGTACACGGGGAAGAAGTTAGTCAAGAGGCTAGCAATTTTAGAATTATGGAATATGTATCAGAATAAAAAAGAAGACCCGGCCCAGGAGGAATGGATGCTTAATCAGCATGAATGGGGAGGGTGCAGAACCCTTGTCTCTCCTAACTGATCCTGAACAAAAAAGTCCAGTCAAAGGAGAGTAAGGATTTTATCCCCGAAAGAATTAAAAGCAGCGACAGGGTATATTAATCCAGCATATGCCCCCCCCACTTACAATAGTGACAATGCCCCACAAAAAAGTAAGATCAAAGAAAGCACATATAGGTCTGGACATGATAAAAGTTAGGAGTGAAGCAAGAGAAAGAATACATTGATAGAAGAGGAGATCAAGAAGTGAAAAGAAGATAAAGATAGGGCCAGCAAAGTAACACTCGTACAGAACAAATGAATGGGAGGTCAGATATTACTCAAGTTAGATGGGAAGAGCATCGATGATGTCAGACAAAGGGAGGATAAAGACAAACAAGAAAGAAAAGATAAAAAAACAAGAAAGGGCCTCTAAAGAAGAGCAGGAAAAAGAAAGAAAGCAAATGGAAGAACCAAAGGAGATATGAAAATCAGGTGAAGGAAAAAGAATATAGGGATAGGAGAGAAAGAAGGCCAGAGGAAGAAGAAGCACACATATTGAAAGAGAAGAGAGTGCAGAGAAGAAGGAAAGAGGAAATGAGAAGGGAGATGAAGAGAAAGGAAGATGAGGAAATGAGAAGGGTAATGGGCAGAAAACAAGGAGAGAAGCAAGGAGACGGGAAGATGAAGAAGAAATGAGATGGAGTAGGAAGCAAAGAGATGACAGAGTAACTTTCATTCTCAAAAGACATATATAACTTATTGAAGTGCAAAAACAACTGGAAGAAGAGAGGGCATCATTGCCACTCCATAAGGGGCTGCTAGGGATGCAAAGAGTGATAAAAATGAGGCTGAAGGTTTACGACAAAGGGTCAAGCAGTTATATAAACAGATGAGGGGAAAAGACGGGTGCGGAAATCGAGGGAGTATTGAAGGATCGCTACTACAAGAGTCGAGAGGTCGATCGGGTGACGTAATAATGGACAGGCATAGGACACTGTCTTTAAGTAGACTAGACCTTGAAAGGCATCCCAGCCGTGAGGAAGAGACGGCGTCGATACCATCCCGGCGCTGCTACAGCGGAGCCCCAGAGACCCCACTTGCCCTGCGACGCCCCGCTGGGGGGCGGCGGTGCACCGGTCCCGCGTTAGGCACTGGGACCGGGCGGAGCGGGCACGCGGCCCGCGGCTCACCCAAGGAAGGAGAACTACGACGCCGGCAGCGGGTAAGGAGACCCGGCGGTTCGCCGCTCGAAAACACAAATCACCCGAGCTGCTGCAGGACGGCGCTTGCTGCGACCCCTGTGGGGGGTGCGGCCATGCCCGCCCCGAAACACCAGCGGTGCAAGCCTTCCGCAGCCCTCGCCCTCTCGAGACGTTGGGGGGGTGACACAGGCAGAAATCGACGTCCGCAACCACACGCGACCAGATTGACAATCCTGTGGCCCGGAACACCATGCACTTGTGCACGCTTCGGCGGAGACTGAGCTGGATCCGAGCCCACATTTAGAACTTGGCCTGCGACCCACACCTGGCCTGCACACGCCGGGAGATAGGGGTTGGTGTGATGGGCAGCGGGAAGGCAGTAGGTTGGTGCTCCCGCTTAACCAGGTAGTAGCCCACTAACCTGGCCCACGATTGCGGTGCAGGCTGCGCCGGTCCTCCCCGAGTTGCACACCCGACCCCAGTCCTCCAGTGGCTTCTCAAGAGCTGTTCACCAGCCAGGAAACGGCTCTGAAGATAAGGGCAAGGCAGGCAGAGACCCCTCTCTGGCGAATTAGCTGCTCTGGACGCTGGTAACCTTAGGACACTCCTCAGAGCCAAACTATTGAGCGTGTTGTGAAGTAATACGTCGGAGGACACAGTCCACCAGAGTTGATACGCCAGAAGCCCTGGGACAAGGCAGAACGCTGTGCTAGAACTCAGAGAAGGTGAACACAGGCCACAGCCAGGACATGGATGAACCCCAAAAATCGGGTAAAGGGGCCAATACCCCCAGCAACAAGAAGAAAGGCCCTATGGACATATACACTGCCAGCCAAACACAATCTAACATTGCAGATACACCCACCAATAATAATGAAGCTCTGAACCCAGAGAATGGCGATAAAGAAGACAGATTAACAACAATTGTGCAAGATGTATTTCGGGGAATCAATACGAAGTTGGATGACATAGTGTCCACCATTGGCTCCCTAAAGGCCAGGGTGGACAAAGAGAGTGCACGTGTAACTGAAGCAGAACATAGAATAAGCACCAATGAAGATGCGATTGCACACCATGGTCACAATATCACCCAACTTAAAGAGGCCATGTCCAAAATGCAAAATAAATGTGAAGACCTTGAATCCAGATCAAGACGCAACAGCATCCGGGTGGTGGGCATTGCGGAAACATTCGGAAAAGGTCAAATAGAAAAACAATTCGAATAGCTTCTTAAAATGATATTTGTCCAGGAAGCATTTTCCGAACATCGCTTGATTGAGAGGGCGCACCACACGCTGGCCCTGGTCCCTAAACCAGGGGCACCGCCACGCACAATAATCGCCAGGCTCCTTAATTACAGAGATAGAGACTCAATCCTGCGCATGGCTAGAGATGTTGGAACACTACAACATGATGGAAACCGGATACACATATACCCAGACTTTTCTGCCGGTGTCCAAGCAAGTAGAAGATCCTACAAACCAGTTAAAAGACTCCTGAGAGAACGGCAAATGCCATACGCTCTAATGTTCCCCGCCAAGATGAGGATTCAGCACGCGGGCAGGGGGCATTTTTTCAAGTCCCCAGCTGAGGCCACGCAATACATTGAGGCTTCTATACCCCTCCCATCCAGGGGAGGCAGACCGGCTCAAAACAACAGACCCAGACCAGAAGATTAAGGTACTTTCTTTTTTAGCCAAAACGCTGTCTGCTCTGCTACACCATTAGGGCTACGGTCCTAGCAGTGCCTCGATTATGGCGGCTCCATTCCATATGGTCGACGGGGATGTGGACACGATTGGGCGGCCACATGACGCAACATGGCTACCCCTGGAATGATCCAAGAATTATTTTGGGTACACCGACGAGTTGGGGTTGATGATGAGGGTGGGAGTGCAAGGGGAGGAAGGGGGAGTTGGTCGATTTTCAGTGGAAAAGAGTAAGCAGAAGGCAGAAGTTCTGGTCACTTGGAGAAGAGTGACCCAGGTTACAGTTTGACTATGGTTAACAGTTTGTTTTATGTTAAAAAAGTGGCTGCCTCTGATACTAATGCTGCAAGAGACACACGCAATGGGAAACTGCAATTTACACATACTGCCCAAATGGGGAAGGCAGCGTTTCTACATGGACTATTCTACGCAGGCCAGAGGGGTAATTACTCTTATTCACCCAAAATTGGGGTTCGGACTGGAGGGGCATAAGGTGGATCAACAAGGTAGATATGTGGTTGTATGGGGCATGCTCGCTGGGCGACAAATGCTTCTAGTTAACACATATGGGCCTAATATAGACGACCCTGCATTTTATGTGAATATATACCAACTGATCACTGCCTATGGTTTGTCAAATGTGATATGGGGCGTGGACTTCAATGTGGTGCTTGACCCTGTCTTGGATATACTTATTGCTCCTCGGTGCATGACTCTGAGTCCAGGATTGACTACTGGTTTGTTACATCGAGCATGTCCCCTGCGCTGCAGAATTGTGAAATTTTGCCCCGTATGCTCTCTGACCACTCCCCAGTGATGATAGAATTGAAGATTCAGGACACCCCTTTTCCCGCTAAAGGATGGAGAATGCCGAGTGGAATGCTGGGTGACCCCGGGGTGGTGGAAACACTACATGTTGAGATAGCAGAATACTCCACTAATAATGTGGGCACGGTAAGAAAATACTCCACTGTGTGGGAATCATTTAAAGTTTGGATCAGGGGGGTAATTCTGTCCAAATCAGTTGGCATGCTGAAGAATGTGCGAGCTGAACTGGCGGTTATTGGAGGGAAGATATACCCAAACGCAGAATAGGGAACTACTAGCGGATATACGTACACACTTCGATAAACTGGCCGCTAGGGAAGTGCAGTATATGGCTGCCCCCATGCGTGCACGTAGGTACGGAGAAGGCAACAAGGCCGGCAGGACACTCTCAAATCTTCTCAAACACGATAAGAAACCACACCAAATAACTGGTATACAGACAACACGGGGGAGGTACTCATAAGGGAAGAGGAGATAAACCAAGAATTTGTCAAATTTTATACCAAACCATACTCGAATCAAGATAAAAAATCGCTCGCTGACATTAAAAATTATCTGGCAGCCCTCAACCTTCCCCAACTTGCAGAGGTAGATCGTTTAGCGCTAGATCAGCCGATATCGGCAGAAGAGGTTACAGAAGCTGTCAAAACATTAACATTGGGTAAGGCACCAGGGTCTGATGGGATAGGGGCAGAATTTTATAAAGAATTCCATGAAGAACTTGTCCCGATACTCCTCCAAGTATGAGAGGAATCCCTTGAATGCAATATACTGCCCCCAACTATTAGGGAGGCAGTGATCACAGTGCTCCCCAAGCCGAGACGACCACCACAAGATGTGTCTTCCTACAGGCCTCTATCACTCATAAACATGGATGCTAAAATATTTGGAAAAGTAATGGCCAATAGACTCTTACCGGCGGTCCACGCCCTGGTCCACCCCGATCAAAATGGGTTTATTCCCACCAGATCCACATCCCTAAACCTCTGCAGGCTCTTCGGGTTAATGACACAGATAGACCCCTAGAGAAACGCAGCCGCAATATCCTTAGATGCTGAGAAAGCTTTCGATTCGGTTTCCTGGGTCTATCTCCTAAAGGTGCTAGAGGCATTTGGGGTTGGACCGAACTTCATCAAGTATGTTAAGCTATTATACACTGAGCTTGAGTTCTGACCAATAGGTCCATCTCCGAACTCTTCATATTAGGTAGAGGCACCAGGCAGGGCTGTCCGTTTTGCCCCTGTTGTTTGCATTAACTATAGAGCCTATGGCAGATGCGTTGAGGCTGAAACACTCTGATAAAGGTATAAATGTAAAAGGATCCTTTCAATTGATTTCACTATACGCCGATGACACCTTATTGTATATTCGTGAGCCTAACGCAAATATAGTACCCGTAATGGCGGAAATACAAAATGTTGCTGACTACTCAGGATACACGGTTAACAGAGCCAAGTCTGAAATATGTCCACTCACGCCATCCACTGGGTGCCCTGAAGAGCTACACGGGCTTAAATGGTCGGATCAACATATCAGATGTCTGGGGATCCTGGTGTCTAGGGATAGGAACACACTGTACCTGAACGATCATGAGGCCACTCTGCAGTCCATCACCACAAAGCTTCAGATATGGAGGCGCTTGCCGATATCTCTACATGGTAGAGTAGCGGTCCTTAAAATGATAATCCTGCCCAAGCTGCTCTATCTGTTTGTCAATATTCCCATATGGCCGGGTAGAACCTTCTTCGCCAAGCTCCGTTCCATAGTAGTGGCGTTTCTTTGGAATGGGAAAACTGCCAGGATAAATTGAGAAAAGATGAATGAGTCATGCTCCATGGGCGGTATAGCGGCTCCTGACTTTAAGCTCTGCTACCATGTGGCCCAAGCACAGTTTGCAAGGCATTGGTATGATACCGTGCAGGAGACACCTCATGCACTAATAGAGGAATTTACCACACACCCCACGAATATTCAATCAGTCATATTTGATACAAAATACAAGGATATGTGTGAATACAACCCAGTTAGCTGTACGGTTAAAGCATGGGAAGCCATATATAGAAGATTGCAGATAGAAACACCACATAATCCAGAGATACCTCTTTGGAACTACCCAGGTATATCCCCCACGCATGACAGCGCAATACAAGAATCCTGGGACCCTAATATGGAAATGAAAATTGGTGATATGTTCATAAATGGCAAATTTGCGACCCTGGGGGAAATAACAAGAGCGTTTGGAGGTGGGCCACTCACAACATTTCAATATTACCACATGCGGACTGCATTTTAAAAAAAATGGCCGCTATTTCCAGACGAACCCCAGCCACACCCATATGTACAGATGGTGACCTCTGCGGGAGGCCTGGGAATATGTCGACTATACGTGGAGGTACAAGCCCATACCCCCACGATAAACCAGGTAAAAGAAAAATGGGAAAGAGACCTACAGATACCCATTGAAGACGAGAAATGGCATAGATATTGTTCCTTGACTAGGAAGGTCTCCCTGAATGCTGGCCTGCGGTTAATCCAATTCAAGATACTGAACAGGCTGCATTACACCCCAACTAAAATAGCGAAAATTACCCCAAATGCGTCGGATGCATGCCCCAAGTGTAATATGCCACAGGCAGGAGACTTTCATATGTATTGGGAGTGTCGGGTGGTGATGAAGTTTTGGAAAGATGTTGCTGTAATGCTTGAAGAAATCACACAGGTCACACCAGACCTGAAACCCCAAAAATACTTATTTGGGGATATAGGGAAATGTTCTGAGAAAACTAGAAGATTGTTTAATGTTGCATGTGCAATTGCTAAAAAGTGTATCCTGCTGAAATGGAAAAATGTGAGCCCACCCAATATGAACCAATTACTTTGTGAACTGACGTATATAAATGAATCAGAAGAACAGTATGTAATGACCCAACCCACAGCTTGCAGACCTAAAGATATATGGGGCCCTTTCAGAACTTACTTGTGTACCCGGGCCTCTGATGATGATGAATCTATAGAATTTTGTGTAAATGATACCATGATACCTATACTTTGCTTTGAAAATGTATGCTGTTGACGATGTGGTGCTATGTATTCCTATGTTGCCACTAATAAAAAGAGTTTAAAAAAAAATGTCAATTGCCTAGTTTTACTTCTGGAGCTGGTTAAGGGATAAATGAGCTAGAGCGAATGAGGGCGGAATGACGTTAGCTATAGGTGACATAAAAGGACTACTACCAGTGGAGATAGCCAACGACATTTGAAGGCGAGCAGGATATTGGAGTGTGAAAGCACAAAACACAGTGCATGATGGAGTGCCATTTGATAATTGTAGCGTGGATTTATGGAGAGAGCTTAGAGTACTATATCCTGGTCCATCATATATGGCCGCAATTATGACGCAAAGGAGGAAGGAGAAAGAAGACCCTGTTGCTTATATTCAGGATATTCTATAGCGGTGGCATCTCGGGACTAATGAACCATTGGAAAAATCTGTGACATTATTTGATCATATTCTATGTCAGGAACTGCTGGAACAAGTGCAAAGGCAGATGAAAAAACAAATAGGGATGGTAGCGAAGCCATGGCCTGAAAAACAGTTGACTATTGTACATCATTGTCGATTACTGCAAGAGAAGAACAAGAAAAAAGATGAGAACAAGAAGCTTAGGAAGCAAAGTTAGTTCAGAAAATGTTTTCAACATTTGCTATAGAAGGGCCAGTACTGATAAGCGGAGAAGGTACGATCACACAGGAGTCACTGTGCGCATCACAGGCAAATTAAATTACACCCTTGTCGTAGGGTTTCATGGCAACCAGCAACATTAATTACTTATTGAAAAGGCTCATACAGAAACTACACAATATTACTTCAATACAGAAATGCACATGTGTAATCTCTGTGGAACAACATCATAACCAATAACGCTAGGAACTTCTAATGCTCTATGCGCATTAAGAGCACGTAAAGTAGTTAATAAAATAGTCCTGTTACCTAGGAAACAGATCCAAACAGGAACTCTGGGCGCGTTCACGGCATTCTACATTGTGGACGCCAGCCATTTCTGTGGCCTTTCTGGCGGTATTCACACAGGCATATGGACTGCTAAACTGGTACAGGTCGTTTGGCAGATACATGAAAACGTTCAAGTGGTATCCACATCCATAAGATTTCTGCAACACAGTGTGAAGTACAGGTTACATTTTGGACATTAAGGTTCACCCTGACGAAGGGGATATTCTCCGAAATGCACTGTCATAGGAACATATATTTGTGTATATGTTGATGTCTGCCTCACTAAGAAGCAATTAGTTAATGCAACTTAACATAGATCACGTTGAAAAATGACGACTTTGATTTGTTTTTTCCAATGAACAGTGCAAAATATATCAGAACTTTAATTAAAAGGAACATACTAATTGAAACCCTTTTTAGGGTACCGATAGAAAGCGACTGAATAGCTAGGTTTTACTACCCAGCTTCCTGCTCCATTGAATTAAATTACACCCCACATATCAAACTTGGTGTAGTTTTTGAACCTGAGGCAAAAGAAGTGGGTTCTGAAGAAGAGGGGGTGGATTTCAGAACACCCAGTGTGGATATAATGGTGGAATCAATGGCAGGTTCATGGGAGGACAGCCACAGCAGTGTTGGAACTGTGGGAGAATGGGACATATTGCACATGTGCAAATGTAAAGGGAACATGGAACAGAATGGGCAGAATTCAAGAGGGGGAATGGGTTATCCTCCACCATATAGTGCACAGCCACAAGAGTGTTATGCCCAAGATCACACACTATATCAAGCATAAGCGCCACAGATGCAGCACACTCAGCAGGCTCCAATGCAGACAGAACCGCCACAAGGACAATCACAGGAAGCGCCTATGCAGATACAACAGCATGCGCAAATGCATCAAGCAGCAACACCACAGCGGAACACAAATGTAGGACAGATGCAGGCACCTAAACCTATGATAGGGAGTGTGCCCTTGGTGGGATGAAATGTATATCCACAATAGGATAGGACAGCTTACAGGGAGACCTGATGTGTTCAGCACTATCTCTGACACCGGACTCACAAGAGGAACCAAGGGTTAAGGTGACGATAGGAGTTAATTTCTTGTGGACACGGGAGCGACTCGTTCTTGAGTACGAGAGGGAAGATATCCAATGTCAGGCATTGCCATGGATATGCAATGATTCTCTGGGGCAACAAATTTAGTTCCATTTACTGACAAATGACCAGTCTGCATAGGAGAACACAACATGTCTGTACCACTTTTATATTCCAGACAGACTTCAGGTAAAATATTAGGACGCGATCTGATGACAAAGCTCAATATGATGATCTTGTTCACTGACAAAGGGATAGTGTGTTCCACTCCAGAGATACACTGTGTAAATGTGGGAGAAGTTATACTAGCATTCACTGGCCAAAGGGAATTATGAGGAGTTCCCTTTAGACCCAGAAGCATATATTTACAAAGTGAGCATTTTGTGAACATATCTCCCCAAACTAGTAGGTAAAATATTGAGAATACCTGATGAATTTCTGTTTAGACCACAATAGCCTATGGATGACGAAGAAGGACAGGTAATTCCTCTAGAACTAGAAGCAGCAATAGTACGAGGGGAAAGGGCAATGCTTGAAGGAACAGATGATGAAGGGCATAGAGGGAGAACAGTAATTGCTCTCGATGAGGAATATAGACTGACTTGACAGGTGAAGAATTGTTTAGAGACAAAGATTCAGATTATGAGTTGGTGTTTTTCATAAGTCTTAATTATTGGATAAAAATTGAGAAAAGGGAAATCCTGCAGACGATGGCATTGGCACAAAAGAAACCATAATTTTTTCAGGAAGACTTAAAGAAGGTGCCAAGCATCCTGTGGAGCAGCGGTCCTTATGGCGTGGGTCTTTTAAAGGGAGTAGGAGAAGTAAAAATAAAGCTTAAACCAGGAATAATTTTACCATGTGCAAAACCATATCCTATGTCCCGAGAAGCAGATGAAGGCATATTCAAAATCCTTTCTGCTTTAATGAAGCATGGAATACTGGTACCATCAGATTCTCCATGCAACACAGCAGTGTATCCGATTAAAACAATCGGAGAGGGGTTGTGGAGATTTATCCAGGATTTGAGACCCCTAAACCATCTTTTAGAAGCAGAATTTCCAGTAGTTCCCAACCCAGCAACAATATTATGCAGTATCCCGGTCACAACTAAATATTTAGATGTGATTGAGTTAAAAAATGTTTTTTTCTCAATCTCCATCAATAAAGATTCTCAAGACTTGACTTCCTTTATCCTTAGACAGATTTGTCTAAAACATACAAGACTGCCTCAGGGGTACTATGAGTCCCCCTCAATCTTTAATAGGGTCCTTCAGATGGATTTGGGCAATATCCAACTTGAGAGCACAATCATTCAATATGTGGATGACATACTGCTGTGCAGTGAAACAGAAGCACAATGCAGACAAGTCTTGGTTCAGTTAATGACAGTATTGGCAGAAAAAGGGTACAAAGTAGATAAAAAGAAATTACAGTACTGTCAGGCAGAAGTGTTATATATAGGCCAGTTGATATCTCGAGAAGGGAAAAAAGTAACACCTGAGCGGGCAAAAGCAATTATGAAGACGCAGACAACGTAAGACAGTAAGGAAATGTGCATCTGTTACAGGATGGGATTACAGCAGAATAATTCTGAGTCCAAATAACCGGACAAACTCAGGAGAATGTCAAGTCACTGTTTTATTAGCAATTATGTAAAACAGGGAGGTTACAAAGAACATCAATGGACATACTCTTATTCTTAGCAATTTCTGCACAAAATAAACATACATATCCTTTTTGTGCATCATAATGACGTCATCCTACATGGAGATAGTAAAAAACCTCTGAGAGGTCAGGATTGGTTCAGGGAAACATCTAGATATACAATAGAATAGGACCTAGGATTGTTATTGTCTCTCCTTTATCAGGTGGACAAAGTATGCCTAACTCTTCAAACATGTCATTTCAGAAATATCAGTTACACAGTGTTTCATTGGTTTCTCAAGCTATAAGGTCCTTTGTTATAAGGACTAATGCAATTGGTTTGGCACGCTTGTATCATGTCTGGAACATTTGGTTCATTTAGCAACACATAAGCCAAGACCCAAGTGCAGGGAGATAGGACATGAAGCTGCCTCACCATCCAATTACCCCAACATCTCATCACCCATGACTTCTGCCATGAAATTGTCTTTGTACTTGGCCTTTCAGAGTATTCTCGTCCTAGGAATTCAACAGGAGTGTGGGCACTCGCTATCGTTTCTGGGACTCCAAGATCAGGTCATATTTTCAGCCTCGACTCACGTGACATGAGACCATAATTCTTTTCATTCTGCAAGTTTTAAATGTCTTTAATGAATTAAGACTTGGCAACTTTTGTGTTCTTTCTTGCACCCTAACGTGAGAGGAATCCTCCTCCGAACACATGTTCTTCTTCAGTGTTGCTAGCTGATCTCGATTCCTTGGATCTTGACTTCAGGCCAGACAGCCGTGCAACGCTGCTTCAGCACCCTGTTTATTCAACTGTGACACAGCCTTCATTTCTTCTCCATGTACTTTGGCTTATTTATTTTATAATATCAACGTTCAGCTACTGTGTAATGGTGGCTTCGCCTGCATTCTATTCACTACTTGTAGCTAGCCTATACAACGACTTGATCTATCTTGCTTTTCAGTGTCTGTACATTCTTCATGCTTCTGATTTCTTCAGAATTTTTTATTGTTGAGTCTTCTCTTACACTTTAAGGTTCACTTAATTTGTTACTTTGTTATTTATTCTTTGGGATCGATACATTGTCTTCACTCGATACTTCATGACTTCATACACACTCTCTTGTGATATCATCGGTCTGTTTTCTTAGTTTGTTCTCATATTTCTTCAGGGACACATTTGATATGGTTGTCTCCATGGGTATCTTCTTCCAAACACTTGCTGCGGTATTAGAATGATAGCTGGAGTCAGACAGGGCACGGTCCCATGTCTCCAATACAAGGGAGGTAGTGGGGCGGGATTGCAGATGTATACATCTTCTCCTCTACAGTATTAACATGGGGTGTTCAATGCTATACGTCGACCATTCCCTGTCTGCCTTTTTAGAGAAACCCAAAAGCATGTTGACTACACAAAGAGTATCTGCTTTTGAGGTGATCATGTCAAACCCAGCAATTAAAATGATTAGATGCAGAGTAGCGAATCCAGCCACATTTATAGCTGAACCTGTAGAGGAAGCTGATCACATACAGGACTGCACAGATTATGTTGAATTTTATTATGACATTCCCTGCGTTAAAGAAGAACATTTTGGGAGGAGGGGAGATTCTCTTCATTGATGGTTCTTCAAAAATTTACCAAACTACTGGCAAAAGGCAAACAGGATAGGCAGTAGTAGGATTTAGACAGAATAATTACTTCGAAGTCGTGGCAAGTGCGAGATTGCTGTCACATTTTTCAATGCAAGCAGCAGAATTAGTAGTGCTTATCGCTGCACTCGAAAAACACACGGATCAGGAAGCAACAGTGTATTCCAACTCCACCTAGGTGACGTCAACCGTCCACGCAGGGTTGTCGCGTTAGAAAAGGAGGGGCTACCTCTGTGCAGACGGCACACAAGTACAACATGCGTCATTATTGGATAGTCTTATTAAGGCACTATAACTCCCAGGGGCCATTGCAGTCGTAAAATGTGCAGCGGATACTAAAAGAGCAGATATGATTTTTCACGGAAACAAACTGCAGATCTAGAAGCCAGAAGAGCAGCATATTCATCTGAGATTTCTAGCTTCTTAACTGAAGATGCTAAAAAAAGTGTCATACAGATGTATGTTAGTAAGCAAAGGCTTTAGTATGTTGTCCATTATACAGCTAATAGAGATAGAATGCAGACCCCACAAGAAGAAAAGTAGTTGTGGAAGAGGAGGGGGTGTTCTTTATCCCGCACTGTGGCAATCTGGAAGCAGGATAGTACTGGAAAACCAGTTATGCCTCTAACGCTGTTGACAGTCGCACTTGAGCAGCTCCACTACCCCACGCATATAACCAGAGAAAGTCTTGCTGCAACAAATGCAGAAAACTGGCTTTCTCCCAATCCGTTAGAACTCGTTGCACAGTTTATTGTAAACAGCATCATCTGCCATAAATTCACAGCAGCGCATACACAAACAACTATGAGAGGAGCAATACTCTTCCCAAATGTTCCTTTTCAGCATTCACTTATGTAAAATGTGGATATGTTGCAAACTTGTAATGGATACAGATGCCTATCTGTAGTGGTATGTCAATTTTCTTGATGAATTGAGGCAGGCCCATGTACTCACCCTGATGACACATGCGCTGCCAATTTCCTTGTGCGTGAGATGTTCCCTCGATGGGGTGTGTGCGAAGTGCTATGTCAGATAATGGGCTGCACTTCGTAAATGAACTGTTTGAACAAATAGAGCTTTTATTAGGTATAAAGAACACATTTTCATCAGTGTAACACCCACAGGCAAATGAGGTTTGTGAGAAACTCAACTGGCTTCTTAAAGAAAGAATCGCCAAAATCAGGATTACTTTAAAAAAAAAAGGGATGGCTATATTGAAAACCCCTAGCATTATATGCATTAAGGAATCAACCTGGCTCAGATCACCACCTGAGTCCACATGAGTTGGTGACTGGACACCGTATGGGAATCACCCTTGCTCCTCCCACCAAGGTTAGAAGTGATGCCCAAAGTGTAGCAAAGACATTAGGCAATGAAATGCATGATTATTTTCCGTGTATGGCCGCTAGCGTTTCTTTTATTTCAGAGCAAATCAAGCAATGGAGGGAGTGGTTGAGGAAAACAGAAGAGGAAGGCCCAGCAACCAATCCCAGCAAACGTTTGATACCACCTAAATTTTACCCTGGTGACCAAGTGCTGGTTCGGAACTTCACCCGCACTTGGCACAAACCCTGTTTCGATGGACTTCATTTAGTAGAAGAGGTCTATCCTACAGCTGTTAGAGTCACAGGGAAAGAGCTTGTTTACACTTGGGTGATGCAAAGATCTACAAAGGTGAGACCCTCCCTCTAACAACCGTTGACAGAGAAGCAAGACAAGAAGAAGTTCCACGCATGCAGACCAGATCAGCAACTAAGAACAAAAAGGACAAAGAATCAACAAATAGAAAGATAGACTCGAATTATTGAACGTTCCCTAAGATTTGAAAGGGGATGAATAGACTTGCTGCCAATTCCAGAGAGTTTTCAAGTTACTTATAAAACTGTAGAAAAAGAAGAAAGTTTCCAAATGTGTAAATGATAGTTTTTAATTATGGAAACTAGACCAGTGCCATGATTCTTTTTAATGACACACTAGATATTATTGCATGACACCAGCAGAAACAAAAACGTTTAGACTTATGTATGTTGCCTTTGTATTTATACTTTGTTCTTATCCAGCTCTAATAAGAAGAGACATTGACCTCATTGCATTTTTTGGCAATCCCAAGAACATTCTGATTATTCCAAGATTGCCCATTGTTATAATGCTGCAACTTTTACAATAGAATTGGAAACCATTTTAAAAGGGATAAATGGAGAATTGAAAGTAAGAGTACAAAAAAGAAAATAAGAAATGATTCAATCTATTAAACGTACACTAACAGGAAGGTGTAAGTGATTTCAATCCGGCACGCACCCAAGTCATGCCCAGCATGCAGTGCGCACTGAACCAGGCATCAGGCTAGTTTGCAAAGGTAAATATTTATTTATGTATTTAGAATTTCATCACAATATATTTCAATAGGTTTACAATAATCACCAATGGGGTGACAGAACACTGAATAGTATCTTTAATACACTATGAATCAAATAATGAGCACAAAAACAAATACAGCATAGAAAAGAATACTTTTGAATTGGTGTGGAACAGATGGCACTATGGTTAGGAGTTCCCCCTTCAACACCCCTCAAACCCCCAATAGGCAATGTAAAGAGATGGGAGGAGAGAGCAGGTATTCAGGAATAGCATAAATCAAACAGAATATCAGTCCCACCTTCCGCCTTCAAACACAAGAGAAAAACGGAATTGACTTTGCAGCTGTCAGAATGGATTTGAAATTGTCTTTGGAATTGACTGAGCAAAAACACCAAATGTGGTAAAAAAATGCTTAAATTATGATAAATTCCTAAGGGAGCCGCTTTGAACAGTTGCACACAATCACAAGCAATGGTTTAGGCAAATGAAAACAATGGAAATCTCAAAGTCCAAGTCAGAAACAATTTAAAGCTATTTCCCACATGTAAAATGTCTAAGAATCGCACTGTTTTGGGTTCTATGGATAGCTAAGGATGTTAGGTACAAGTAGGAGTTGACATTTCGTTTCTATCATAAAAACTGAAGAAGTTATAGAGGTTTTAGTAAAGGTCGTTTTTGTTAAATAGGCGCGAGAATGGAAAACAGAAATGCATTTTGAAAATGACAGATGGGTTGATTACAATAGATTATGACTATAAAAAAGTGAATGCCAAAGATGGATCTTACAGTCACATGATCAGCATAACCCGCCTGGTGTGGATACTCTACTTCTTCAGATGAGAAAAGATGAGAAAAGAGTCAGCGTAAAGATAGTTCTAGCAACACTATGGTTCTGAATTAAAGATAGGATGGGTTTGAGATAGGGATAAGACAATGCAAATATACTATGGGTCACAGTTCTTCCTATTAATACTCACAGGATAAGTTATTAAATTGGACCGTCAGTTCTGGTCATGGATTGGATCTGGTCTAGGAAGAACAGCACATCAGGCACAGGATCGGGTCAGCTAGGCTGGTCGCCGGATTTGCACAGGATCAGCCCTCCTAGTTTGAAGGTGGATATTTCAAGCAGCAGGATAGCGAGTTCCTCAGGCAAGCCTAGTGGAAGCAAGCAAGAGAATTTGAGCATACTAGTTGAAAAGGCCTTCTCACACCACAGCGCTTCAGTGGGTGGCAAGAATAAGTTTGAAGATTTAGGCCTTGCAGAAAGTCAATAGTTCTCTACTGCTTGCAAGAGTCTTGGCATCTGGATCTGGAAGGATGTTAAACCTGGATGTAGAATGCTGGATCAGAGTGCTTCGCCTGAATCAGGAAAGTGAATGAATCAGTGCGTCCCTATGTGTTGTCAGCTGTCTCTATTTATTCTTTCAAATGACATCACAAAAAGGGTGTTTGGGCCGGCTTAGCTAAGCTTGCCCCTGTGAGCTGGGATTGGATCAAAACTTCATCTCCGCCTTGCATTTGAGTGATTGGATCAAGGCCGGATGATGTCACATTTAATGGTTTGCTTTGCAGTTCTTAGAAACCTCCCCTAGCTACTGGTCTCAAAATCGGATTTTATACTAAATACACATTTCTACATTGGTCACTTTTACACAAATCACACACAAAGATGACATATTTTATGTAGCATCTGCTCCTCAAAATCCTGCAGCTGTGGGGTCTTGTTTCAACTTTCTACAGAATTTTGTCCTTTTTGCCATGAACACAATTTCCAAACTTTATGCAAATTTCCACAAATGTGTGAGTTTAACATAGGAATGTGTGGGTACATTTTTACAATTCTAGGATTAATACATTTCATATAAAACCACATATATTGCAATTCCTGTCCAGAACATGTTACACAGTTCTGCCGCTTCTTAAAACGTGCAGCCAAAAATTCGACTAACAGATATGTATATTTTTCACCATGTTGAATCACAAGTTATGAGTCTTTAAAAATTGTTCTTTGTTCATACTTAGCAGAAAATGGTACGCCCCTTTCTCTCCCCCTTGCATCCAGGAGCATCCCCCTCCCTCTTTGTTCCTTCCAGGAGCCATTTACGGCCCTCTCACACCTTCGTTTCCTGGGCAGAAGGGCCTGCTATTGTTCATTGTCTTTCTGTAGATAAGAGTCTGGATTACCCCACAATTAACATCTTCCAGTGAGTTTCTGCTGAGAGGAAGGCCCTCCCCTTGGGAGGAACCTGTTTGTCCACTTCAGAAGGGTTGAAGCTCAGCCCAGCTAATTTATTCTTAATTAAAAATCCAGGAAAAACCAAACTTGTTGCATCAAACATAAATACATTAATTTCTCAGCTTTAACTCTGTGGGATAAAAAGCAACTGAGATCTGTAGTCTTTTTAGTCACAATCCTTTTTATGTTTGCTGATCCGGCAGACTTTTTAGTTTAGTTCACTTTAAAGTTTCATCAGTAACTCATCTGACAGCTGTCATTCAGGTAGCCCAGGATACTGCACCCAGATTCTGACAGGGGCTGTCAGTTTACAGACAATCCAGTTTTTCTGAAGAATGTTTTGCTCTCCACATTAGGACTTTGTATGTTTGCAATGTTTCATAAAATTACATGAATTTCAGTGCCAAGCAAGATTTTGAATGTTGGAAAGTGTTGTTTTATACTATCAGGGTGATGCCGCCTAGCATAGTGGAGTGGGTCAATACATCCAACAGAGACCTCCCTCCCGACTTGGTTTTGACCTCCCGTCAAGGGAAAGTCGGGAGATTGGGATGTTCTTTTGTTTTGTCCATGTGGAGAAATTCAGCTGCTTCTCCCTTCAGTGCTGGAGGTGACCCGTTCTCCTTGCTGGTTCTGGTTGGGAGTATGGAGCGGCACTCCGGGCTCCTTGGGTCTTTCCACACGGTGCCTGAGTGGTCCTCCTTGGTAATCCTTGGGATGATTCTTAGTCCAATGATACAAAATAGAACATAGCATGGTTATCGAAACTTTCACACTACTGTGTCCGCACGTCATCTGGGGATGTCAGCCGTGGGAAAGACACTTGCATTGGTTAACAGTTGCAATATTCCCCATCTATGTTCACTAATAGTCTTAACAGGTGGCTTCTTTATGTGAGGTCTGGGATGGTCACCTCTCCTCCATTTCTGAAATTCCATTAATAACTAGGGTCCAAATTAATCTCAAGTTGGTTGAGGAGGTCACGGCTCATATAAAAGGCGCAAGGAACACCTAGCACAACCCAAAAAGTATCTATTATGCTTTTGTTATCCCTAGAAATTTTGATCATACAACTGCTAAGCAGTGGATGTTGGGAGCGGGGCTCTTCCAGGTCCCTTACCCATTGCGGCACTGACTCTACAGCGGGAAAAGGTCTGGTCTTTTGGGAGTTTTTTGAATAATGCTTTGCTGATGAAGCTTTCTTTGTTATTTAAGTCAACTCGGGAGAGGACAGACTCCTTCCCGTCATTTAACTGAATCGGGAGGAAGAGCTGTTCACCTTTTTCAGAATACCAGCTAAGTTTTGTGCTGGTTTGATATCAATTTTGGCTATGGGATTTTCGGATTGTACATCAGTATAACATTTCAAAGTATCTCCCTCCAGGGTGGAATGCCATTTGAGACTGGAAGGGAGGCTGATTTGCAGAAATGGAGAAGAGTTCACATCACCGTTTAGTGGTCCCACAGTTATGATGGTGACGTTGGGTGTGTCATTGTTTTGAAAGTAGAACCTAATTAGGTCCGGTTTTTGTTCAACCATGTGGCATATTCCATTTAGACTCGCATGGTTGACGCTTTGCTTTAATTTAATTGGCCTGTGGGTCCCGGGTCCAGAGGACCTTGTTTACAAAATCTATGAGGGGAGACAGCCTGCAGAGGATGTTGTTTCCTAATAGACAGGGGTTCCCCCTGGCACCACAACTAGGACCGGGTGCTTCATTTTGTGTCACCCAATTTTAATTTCCAGCTCTGCAGACCTTGCAACAGGAATTTCCTTCCCATCCAGGTTCTGGAGCTTTACAGGAAGAGGGGTGAGAGGGATTTGGTATCTCTCTCCCCTTCCCGAATTTAGCTGCTTAAAGACTCTCTTTGACAGCAAAGTTGCTTGGGATCCAGTGTCCACCAGTGCTGGAATTGCACATTGCCCTTGCACCTGGATGGAGGCGTAGAATCACCTTCCTTCTCCTCCAAGGTGCAAAGGTAATGGGTGCTCTGGGTAAGCTTGATGGTCAATTTGCTTATTTCTGACTCTGACACTGGGATAGTTGGGTCAAGAGACAGTGTCAAAGTTGAAGAATCTAGCCCAGAATTTTGATGCTATTTGGGGAGTCTCGGGCTCCCCTTGTTCTGTTTCTGGGCCCCCCCCCTTTTTGGAGGCAGCCCACAGAAGTGGTTGGAGAGGTTTGGGGTTCCTCTTGGGCTGGCTCTGGTTTGCTCCCCCCTTCTAGGAGGCGGTCCCCAGAATGGAGCTGGACGGTTTGTGTATCTGAGCACACAGTTTCATACTCAGTGATTTGAGGGGTCTCGGGCTCCTCCCTTTCTGATTTGGGGCTGCCCCCCCTTTTTGGAGACAGTCCTCAGAAGGGCTTTGGGGAGCTAGGGACTCTTCTTCCTCTGGTTCTGGGCCACGCCCCCCACCCCCTTTTTGGAGGCAGACCCCAGAATAGGTTTGGCATGATCCTGGATGTAAGCTTGGGGATCTGCAAAGAAAACAGGATAGTTGGATGTGAGGGGAGTTTTGGGCTCCCCTGGTTCTGATTCTGGGCCGCCCCCCCTTTTTGGAGGCAGTCACCAGGACTGGTTTGAACAAGGTGATTTTCTTGCTGGTCATTCTGGCGTTTGATGATGGGCAGTTTTAACTCGGTCCACACATCTACCCAGTCTTGATCAGGATTTCTTGGGACCCATTTTTCTTTGGGAGGAGTTCCCCCATCCCTGAAGGAGAAGATCCTTTTCCCAGAATCCTCTGAGGACCCCTATCCTTCAAATTGGAAGATTCAAACCTCCTCCACAAAATTGGCCTTTTTAGGCTCTTTATTTCTCCTACCAAACTCTGTTCCCTATGTTGCAGATTTTCAGTGGCAGGAGAATTTTGTTCCGGTTCCTGGGTTTCTTTCCAGGGGCTTTTCACAAGGGGGAAGGAAGCTTCCTCTAAGACTTTACGACTCCCTTCCCCCTGTGCCTCCTCCCAAGGAACCGCTGGGTTGTTGGGGTTCTCTCCCTGTCATTGCTCTGGAGCACCAGACTCTTGATTTGAGGAGTTCTGAGTTGCCATGCTCATCTGAGGGTTCTGTTGAGCCCTCAGCATGCGACCCAGATCCTGTGCCAAGTTCTGGACCTGGCGCTCCAGTTGGGACACCCGCTATGGCTGGTACGGGGTCCTCTTGTCAACCCTTGGTTGATCATGGGAAGGGTAACTGTCCATCCTTCCATAATACCCTTGGTTTGGATAGATTTGGTACCTGTCTGCCCTTGGCCTCCCCTCTCCCGGATTGGTCTGTCTGGGCTCAGGAAAGTGGGGAAAGAAAGAAGGGTTGTTTTGGGGGTTGCTGTTCGGCACGTACCGGGGAAAGAAATTCATGCCGGCATTTGGGGGATTACTGCCCTCCTGGGGAAAGTGAGGAGGGAAGTTTCCTTGGTTAGCAGCTTCCTGGCTGACCCCCCCTTTGGGCTGGGGGAGTCCACACATAGCCCAGGATGGGTCTATTGCCCTTGTAACGGGGGCTGATGTAGTCAGGGGATTTAGGGGCCCCATTTGTGGGGTTGCCTCCCTGACTCCCTTTTTGGGATTAGTCCGAGGGCCTTCTGGGTCTTTTATTTGTGGGATTTTGCACAGGAATGTTTTTAGCCCCCCCCCCCCCATCTCCAGATCTTAAATGGGGGCAACCTTCACCTCTGCCACCTTAGCAGCAGCAGGGGTGTTTGTTGGTTTTGGGCTTTTATTGGCACTTTTATTTTCTACTGGCTTCTGCACTTCGTAGATGCGAGTTGCTTGTTCAATGACCCAGTCTAATGATCTTTTCTCATGAAAGTCCCTCACCAGCTGGGTCATAATGTATTTAGGGAGGGCATGAAAGAAGGTATGGATAAATTCCCTACTGTCTGTGCGCACCCTCCTGGTGGTCTGCGCAAAGGCACGTTTCATCTCTTGGACAAATTCTTGTGGGGCCTGGTCTTCCCCACATTGCAGATTGTAGGCCACCTTGCTGGCCTCTTGAGGGTTTCTGTGTATTGAGAAATGCTTTAAGATGGCTGCCCTATAGGTAGACCATCTTGAATGGTTCTGATCCTCCATCCCCGCAAATAAGCTGGAGTATTCAGGTGAAAATGTCCACTTGACATACTGAATACAGCTTTGGCTGTCCTTCAGGTATAAAGTCTCCATCGTTTGCTCAAACAATTCGAGGTGCTCCCAAACTGAATATTTGGCATTTTTGTGGTAGGGTGTTATGACGCTCCAACTAGCCTTGATTTGCTTCAGAGGATCTTTCAGTAGGGCCCTTTTGATTTTGTTGGCTTTTTTAGTTCTGGTCACCCTGGTCCACTCATCCTCTGACTCAGCGGTACTGCTACCAGAGGTGGCTGTCTGATCTTCTAGGCTCTGCCTGATTCTGCGGGCTTGGGAATGGCTGGCAGAATGTGGGGGCCTAGTCTCTTGAAACCTGTGGCGCTCAGAATAGTCTTCCGACTCTCCCTTGCTCAAAGGATTGGCTGAGTACCCCGCAACCCCAACTGTCCTAGCTTGGAAGAGGTTCTTAAAATGCTCTTTGTGGGCCTAGTCTCATGGAATTCCCCACCAAATTTGACTGACTGATCTCTTGGTAGGTGATATTTTTGAGGATCCAATTCTCTGATTCTCCCCTCACTGGAGTCTCCCTGATCAGAGAGGCTGGCCCTAATATTTGGGAACCTGTACATAGATGCCAGCTTATCCATTTCTGGGAGGCACTTATCTGTAAGTCCCATATCTCCCATTGTATTGAAATCTACCATCCCTGTGGCCCTTGGTTCATATGAGCCAGTGGACATGAGGGTGGCAGAGTCCATGGAACTGAAGGGAGTGAAGTCCCTGATGCCAAGGGTCCTGAGGTTATGCTCAGGGGTTTCTCTTTTCCATCTTACCTCATCTATTTCCACCCCTACTCCCTGATGACATGCAAAAATCTAACCCTTTTGTTCCTCTATTAAGGCCTTACTGGTCTCTATGATTTATTCTTGCATAAAGCGGTGGAGTGAGCTGCAGAGTGTGATTTCAGACTTTGGCAGACGTTGGCGGGACATTGCAGGGGCGGTGTTTCCATTCTGACTTGCCCGCGCCTGCTAAAGTCCCCGACTTACGTGTCAACACCGGACCCGCTTTAAGATGGAGGTACCCGACAGCAACACTCTCGAACCAGCCCTGACTCAGGACTTGAGGTAACTTTGCAAAGCAGCACTAGAAGCCCTGGTCTGGAACCCGCTCCCTCCTTACATCCTGCCGCAACTGAAAGACCCCTTTCCACCCCCCCTTTCCCGAACCATCGCTCCACCTTCTCCCTTTCCCATCCCTTCCCCCTTCCCTCCACCCCCTCCACACCTACCCTTCCCATCCCAGTACCCGCTTTCCGCACACCATCCTTACCTTTCATCCCTCTCCGAGCTGTTTCGGCGGACCGCGGCCCTGTGCGGTCTGAGGAGGAGGGGGACGGGCCCCCGCGCCGGGCCCTTCGGGCGCGTAGGGAGACTGCCGTGCCTGCTGTGCGTGGACTACCCGTGAGGAAGTGGGGTGGAAGGACGGTGCTTGTCAGGCGGCCAGTGGGGCGCGCAGCTCCTTCGGGCTCGCTTGCCCAGCTCCTGCAGCCCATGGACCCGGCGGGCGAGCCGGTGACAACGCTGGCCGTCTCAGCGGTGTGTGGGGAGGCGGCTTGTTCTAGCTCCTCCCCTCTCGCCTTCTCCTGCTTGGGCAGAGCCGTTCGCCCTCAGGGCGTGCATGGGTTGTCGGGCTGCGCCGCGGATAAGGACTTGCGGCAGTCCATCATGGTTTTGGAAGAGACGGGGAAGCGAATCCATCTGTCTCCCCTGGGGAACGCGGCTCCCAGTTCACCTTGTGGACGGGGGGCCACGCGTTCCCTCTATCCAAAGGAGACTCGAATCTCGCTGCAACTGACAGTGCAATTTCCTTCGAAGGAAACGAAATTGCAGCTGAACACTTCTCATCTGTTCAAACGAAAACCCCAGTTATCAATTTAAAAAAAACACTACTTACCATTGAAATGCACCCAATCCCCAACTGGAATGACCTGTCGAGCCCTAAAGAGACTTCCTATTTTTCAGAGTCAGTTAAAGACACCAACGAGTGCATGCTGAATCCGATACCTTTTCCCAACTTAGAACACCATTTACCTGGCGCAGACATTTTTAACAAGGATGAGGTTGTATTGCCAGCGCCTGGAAGATCGGGAAGTTGCCCCTCCACTACACCTCTGGAGGAAGTACATCAAGTAGCCCAGGCGATGACTGCTAGACAAGCTCCTCATTCACAACCCAAAAACTCAGATAAAAACTTGTCAGTTGAGGATGATCAGAATTTAACTACTAAAATGTACATTAAATGACATCGCCACACAAGCAAAAAGTGCAGAAAAAGGCAGATCATAAAACCCACAGTCCCGCAAAACAAAAAGATGGGACCTATGAAACATCCTGCAAAATCTCTTACTGTGGCAGCTTTGAATGATTTTTTAAAGAGGAAACTGGAGAGCCGGTGGACCCCCCATGACGAACTCTCTGACAATGAAATCTTGGAGAGCCTAATCCATCAAGAGCAATTTGCTTCCTACCCAAACTCAGCGATAGGGGGACATCTCAAAACACTTCAGGAAGCGCAGTCCCAAACGCCGCTATCAGCGGCGAAAGATCCTCCCGTGGTTTGATGGCATTGTACTCCCAAACCTATACCAACAATGGAAACAGCTAATCAGGGTATTGAACCAACTCCTGACACTGTTGCAGTTTCATTAAACAAAGAAGATGAGGGGTCAAACATCATACCCCCGAAAGAAAGCCCAATTCTAGTCTACACAGACCCTGTTGTAATCCAGGTCTGCCAGGGCATTGATCAAAGGAGTACGTATGACGTTTCGAGCCCTTCTGTTCCGGTACAAGCAACTATCAAGTCCCCTGTTCTCAGAGGGAAAAGCCCTGCCTCAGCAAAAACCAGAGGCTCCATCAGTTTTTTCAACTTCCCTAGTACCCCGACACAATTGAGAAGACCGAATGACGGAGGCCATCCGACACTCCAATCAACGCCTCAACACAAAAAGACTGACTTGATGTCTATCATGTCCACGGTGACGATTTCACTTGCCCCTTTCAGCAAGCTTTGTGAGAGTATTAATGACACTCTACAAGACCAGATGTCCTTAATAGCATCGATGCAGTCAAAGTTGAACTATCTTGAAGGCTTTATCGTTGGCAACAACGGAAGTCTGGCGTCAAGAATAGATCAATCACTCAAAACGGCCCTCTCTAGAACATCGCTGTCCACGCATGGCACATTGGGGGATCAAGCTAACAGAGTGTCAACCTCTACCCAAACAAATTCGGAACCTCTCCTACCTGTAGTTCAGGACCAACATGAGGCCTTAGTTTTTCAACCAGGCGATAATAACGTCTCAGAACCAGAAAACCTGGCGGACCCTCTTGACGCAATAATCGCGATAATAGATGAAAACAACAAGATCACCCACAAGGACAATTGTACCACAACCTTCACTGGACCTAAGCCTCTAACGTCAAATCCTTTCTCCTATACAAAATCAGTGGGCCGCCAAAAGGCCATTACCAACGGTCCAGACCGAATCCCGAAGGTTTTTTCCTACGGCATCTTCAATCAGCATCAAACTGCATTTCACTTTGGCACAAAGAAAAATCCAAAAAAGACTGTAACGTTACAATGTCCTCAAACAGTAAAGACAAAAATCAAGCGGGTGGAAAGAACCCAAGATACAACAGCAAAACCACAAGTCAAAAACTCTGTTGTGTTGAACCACCAACCGATCATAATAAATCTAACAGGATCAGAGGAGATACCAAACCCAGTAATGACTGTAAAGGATCAATCTGACTGGAGTTCGATAACAATTGATGAAATTGGCTTGGAACCTTGCAGGAAAAAAGCCTCAAAACGGAAAGCCAAAGAAGTGTGTACTTCACCAGACAAACGAGAACCACCAATCAAAGTTCTTTTGCACGATCAACCTTCAACGGAATTGTGCGCATTAAGAAAACACCCAAAAAAACAAAGCCACTGTACAGAAAACCCAACGAATCGAACAGTTAACAAAAAAATTGATAACCATCCAGTCAGAACACCAAACACCTCTAATCGAAGAACTAGATCTCGGTCTGTGAGCCTACGCCCCCTCAATCTTGGGAGGATAACTGACCAGAAAACTTACTCACAGGGAGTGCAAGATGAATTCAGAAACAGACCTCAACCACTCTCTCAGAACCACTGTGCAGCAACAACTATCAAAAATTCGATAAGGCAGGAGAGAGAAAGGGAACTAAAGGTCTCAACAAAACAAATTGTAAGTGACTCCATTATTAGGTTGAAAAGGACGAATCCTAAGCGAGGAGGAGGCACATTGAACAGAACCAAAATTCTGAAAATATTGGCCCAAATTCCAAGCCTAAAACAAATTAGAAACAACGACTTGTGGATGGTGGAACCAAGCACGTCAGGAAGAACGGACTACTCATACATCCACTTAAATTGGAAAATCATCAAGTACCAACTGATGAAGGAAACAGAATCGCTGCTGATCCTGGGATATGAACTAACAGAAATTAACCGGTCGAACGACCAAACCGATCCATCGATACGACCAGTGGCGGATTTGAGAGAACCGATTACCACAACAACAAAGCCCGGTCTCTCTCACACCCACTACGTCAGCAGGATGGACCACTTATGTCCGTCCTACAACAAGTGAACATACGAGAAACCAAGAGAATGCACAGTCCCAGATGCGGACTTCGATTCTCCAACTAATCGACATAGGGGACAGCCAACGTTTGAGCGTCCTCAAGCCCGGCTGCAGAGAAGTTTACATCAACTTCAGAAACTTGCACCACAGAACGCATTGGAAAAAACAGAGGAGAGAACCAGAAGGCCTTGGACTTGGCTCAAGGAAGATACACAACGTAACAGGAAAAATTAGCAACCACCACCAGAAGATGGAACCAAATCACCAGATGCAGGAAAAAAGGAAAATCAACTCAAAACAGGCTTAAAGAACTGCCTAAAATTAGGAACCTGGAACACGCGTGGATTTGACCACCTAACTGAAACAACGGATGTCAACTTAGGTGTCTTCCATATCCTGTGTCTGCAAGAGACCTGGCTGACAACCAAACCCCAACTGGACGGGTGCGAAATAACCTTTTCAGCAGCAACAAAGGGTCCCATGGGTCGACCGTCTGCGGGGTTACTAACAGCTCTCAGATAGGGATCGGGACTCAAAGTAATTGAAGTCCTGGCCACACCCAAATGGATCCAGGAGATGATCCTAAACCGAACATTCATCCAGGAGCCCCCCCAGACTTCCATCAAGGGGAAAACCCTTTTACTTAACATACACTGGAATCCAGATGTAACATCTAACGAGGAATTTAAAACCATCCTCTCAAACGTGTTCGATGAAGCCGACGAGAAAACCCAGCGTCATAACATCATTGTAAACGGGGACTTCAACGCAGTATGCGAAGGGATCGGACAAGAGCATAAACAGCAAGACCAAAACACTCGGGCAAGAAGAAGAGGGAAACTGCTCGAGCACCTAGTGAGAACAAGGGTTTTGCACAACATCCATTGGTTGCGATCCAATGCTAACCTGGAGATCCCCACGTGGGAAAGAGGCGACCAACATGCCACGATCGATCACGTATTCTTCTCTAAGGACCTGTTTTCCGTGATCCATAACTTCACGGTTAAGCGGACGGTGTTCAGCGACCATAATCTTCTCATTACAGAAGGAATGAATTGCAGACCCTACTCTCTCTTATATCCGATCCCCTTGGAGAAGTCGACCACTGGGAATAGGGTAAAGATATCGGATAAAGGTCTCCGAGATATCGATTTCCAATACTCCCGCTTCCAAGGTAATGGTGGGACTCTCGGAACAAACGCCAGAGACGCCCTCAACTATACCCCACTGCTGACCAGATTCTTGATCCCAATGTCAAAGTCTCGCAATCCGGTCGTCGCCCACAATCACCTATACAACAGCGATCTGGTGGAAAAAAGAAGGCTTCATCGACGCCTAAAGAAAATTTATTTAAACAAACCAACCGCAGAAAATCTTAACCTGTGGGCGCTGGCCGTCCGCGAGTACAAGAGCTGGCTCAGACATTACCGATACAAGCTACACCAGTGTGACGCAGAACACATGCTGTCAGCCATATGCGGAAATAAATCTAAGGAATTTTGGAACCTGATCAAGGGGACTCTAAATAAAACATCTGGAGACATTCAGAACAACGTAGGAGAGGCCAAGTGGATAACCCATTTTTCAAATCTGTTCGCACCGATAGCCGACAACAACCTTCCATCTGGCTTCGATATTAGGACAACAGAACATGACATCGAATCTTGGAACATCCCTGCCGACGAAGCAACGATCATGCTCAAAATAACTAAGCTGAACAACTCAAGGGCCCCTGAGCCAAATGGCCTTTGCAATGCCGAGCTCAAGACCCATCCAGAATTATGGGCAACTATAATGAGTAAGATATTTAAAAACTGCAACCACCTTCAGGATATTCCCCTGTCCTGGAAAAAGTATTATCTTACCTATCTTCAAAAGGGGCCCAATAGATGACCGGGTAATTATAGACCGTTTGCCCTCCTGGCCGTCATGGGTAAGGTGTTTGCATCTCTGGTCCTGGATGCTTTCCAAAAATGGATCATAGATTCTGACCATGTGGATCCCTTCCAGAATGGCTTTGTCAAAAACTCTGGAACATCAACCAACATCCTCCTCCGAAGTTCTCTCAAAGCCAGAGTATTGCAGGGGGGCCCCCCCATCTACATGGCTTTTATTGACCTGGTTCAAGCTTTCGACCAGCGCGGAAGGTAGATTGTCAAGGGAAATACCCACATCAAGGGGCGTAAAGCAGGGATGCCCGCTTGCACTGGCTTTGTACAATGCTTATAATGCTTATATAGCAGATTACAAGAAATCATCGGAACTGCTCGAAAATTGAGAGACTCCTCTATGCAGATGACATCATCCTGATGGATCTAACCCCTATAGGCCTGCAACGCCAACTAGACAATCTAATACGCTACTTGACAGAAAACAACTTAAGACTGAACAAAGAAAAAACTAAAATCCTAGTATTGGGAACAAAAGCCACAAGAAGGAAAACATTCTCTTGGTACGGAGAAGGGAAGACGCTGGAAACGGTTAATGCCTTTAAATACCTGGGCATTATGATCAGCAACAACAAGGAAGAACAAGTCATGCAGGAGGCCCTCTGGTTAAAACTGAAGAAGCTTACGGCGCAGGCCAAAGCAGTGGACAGGAAGCACAGAAGATTTTCCATCATTCCCGTTATAAGATTCTATAAATCCAAAGTCATTCCTGTCCTGATTTATGGAACGGACGCAATGCCTCTGATCCCTGATTCAATCTGGCCAAAACTTGAAGGGTTCTTTTGGCGGGGGGTCTTAAACCTGGCCACCTCGACACTGATAGCATTGAAAAGAAGAGAATTGTGTTTATCTTCTCTTCTGGCCTTAAAAATGAGATCGACCCTCATGCTATATCATAAAGTCTTAGACACTCCAAGAAACAAAGCTCTGGAACTTATCAGGAGAGAAACCAACTATGGGAACAATATAATATTGATCAGATGGGCTCAATACAACCTCTCCATCCTTCAAGAACTAAACATCAACCTGGAAACACTAATACAAAATCCCAACCACGTATCAAAGAAACTTTTCGAAGCCGACTGGATAAACACCATGGAAGTGGCAAACAACTACCCAGCTTACCCAGCATGCCGATGAAACTCGATGGGGTACGTGGATACCTATGTAAGTTCCCAGACAAACGGCTGAGTAGAACCTTTTTAAGGTTCAGATTGAACCAATTGAAAACAAATGAAATTTTGTCGATTCGCAATCAATCTAGTTCAAATAACTGCCGTTTCTGCGAAGTACCGGACACCGTGGAAACTACCAAACACCTGATTCTTGAATGCCCTGGCCTAACTGCGAATAGACATCGCTTTCTAGCCGACCCACTGAAGAACTACTGAACCCTAGACGTAGAAAACTTATGGGTCCTACTGGCTAGTGGCACCAATAGAAGGTGTACTATCGGTCTATCTCTGTTGATGGAAAAGTTGAATCTGTGAAAGCGGCCTCTTTGTTGAAACTCTTCACCTTTCACTATGAATGAACAATCAAATAATCTATCATTGGCTGGATTTTTTGTAAAAATTGTAATACAATTAAATCAAATAAAAACAAAAAAAAAAATATTATTCTTGCATGGCTATCTTTTGGTGGAGCCTGTCATTTTTTTCACAGAGAGCCTCATTGTCTCTCTGTGCTTCCTGCCTGCATTGGGCATATAGGGCCAATTTTTGCTGCAGGAGACTCACCTCCTGAGTTTGGTCCTTACTGATCTGATTATTCTTTGCCAAAGCATCCTCCACCCACCTGGTGTGCTCTAAAAGCTTTTCATAATCAGTTTTGATTTTCCCAAACTCCTGAAGGGCCATGTTACTTTCATCCAATTTTGTTTTTAAATGGCTGACTTCCTGCCCTAAGGCGTCCCCCTCCTGGCTTAGAGTGCCCCTCTGTGCAGCCAGGTCATCCCTCTGCTTTTTAAGTGCCCCAGCTTTCTGGCGCTCCTCATCAAACTCTGGTTGGGATTCTAAGTCTTTAATAATTAATTTATTATTTTCCTCTTTTAATTTGTCTATGTGGTCTTGTAGGATAACTACCTGTTCTGCACAGACTCTGTTAAAAGTTAATTGCTGCACCAGCTTTTGTTGACTCTGTTGTAGAGAGTCCAACATTTCCTGACACTCTTTTTGCAGTGTCTGTGCTGGTCGTCTTGCTCTGCATTCTTTTGCAGTAAGAGAGCCAGATATTCTTGGAGTTTGGTGGCATATTGCCTAGCCTCTGTTTCAGATTATTGGCTACCCTGGAGCCTTTGCTCTGCAGAGTCCAGATTAGTCTGGATTTTTTGCTGTGCTTCCCCATGCCTCTTTGTGAAATCTACTTGGTCTGCGTACTTTTCCTGTATGACTCCTATGTGGAGGTACAGGTAGGCTGCTATTTTGGCAATTTTGCATTGCTCCTCTTTTATTTTAGGGGTCATATACAATTCACTAAGTGCTTGATGTAATGGCCCCTTGTCCTGCCAGATATCAAGATTGATTTCAGTGATTTGGTGTTTTATTCCCTGCAAGAATAAATTTGAAGATTTAGGCCTTACAGAAAGTCTATAGTTCTCTACTTCTTGCAAGAGTCTTGGCATCTGGATCTGGAAGGATGTTAAAGCTGGATGTAGAATGCTAGATCAGAGTGCTTCGCCAGAATCAGGAAAGTGAATGAATCAGTGCATCCTTATGTGTTGTCAGCTGTCTCTATTTATCCTTTCAAATGACATCTCAAAAAGGGTGTGTGGGCCGGCTTAGCTAAGCTTGCCCCTGTGAGCTGGGATTGGGTCAAAACTTCATCTCCGCCTTGCATTTGAGTGATTGGATCAAGTCCGGATGATGTCACATGTTATGGTTTGCTTTACAGTTCTTAAAAACCTCCCTTTAGCTACTGGTCTCAAAATTGGATTTTGCACTAAATACACATTTCTACATTGGTCACTTTTACACAAATCACACACAAAGATGCCATATTTTATGTAGCATCTGTTCCTCAGAATCCTGCAGCTGTGGGGTCTTGTTTCAACTTTCTACAGAATTTTGTCCTTTTTGCTATGAACACAATTTCCAAACTTTATGCAAATTTCCACAAATGTGTGTGTTTAACATAGGAATGTATGGGTACATTTCCACAATTATAGGATTAATACATTTCACATAAAACCGCATATATTGCCATTCCTGTCGAGAACATGTTACACGGTTCTGCCGCTTCTTAAAACGTGCAGCCAAAAATTCGACTAACAGATATGTCCTTGGTATATATTTCACCATTTTGAATCACAAGTTATGAGTCTTTAAAAATTGTTCTTTGTTCATGCTTAACAGGAAATGGTATGCCCCTTTCTCTCCCCCTTGCATCCAGGAGCATCCCCCTCCCTGTTTGTTTCTTCCAGGAGCCATTTATGACCCTCTCACTCCTCTGTTTCCTGGGCTGAAGGGCCTTTTTTTGTTCATTATATTTCTGTAGTCAAGAGTCTGGGTTACCCCACAAATAGAATCTCCCAGTGAGTTTCTGCTGAGAGGAAGGCACTCCCCTTGGGGGGAACCTGTTTGTCCACTTCCAAAGGGTTACAGCTCAGCTCAGCTAATTTATTTCTAATTAAAAATCCAGGAAAAACCAAACTTGTTGCATCAAACATAAATACATTAATTTCTCAGCTTTAACTCTGTGGGATAAAAAGCAACTGAGATCTGTATTCTTTTTAGCCACAATCCTTTTTATGTTTGCTGATCCAGCAGACTTTTTAGTTTAGATCACTTTAAGTTTCATCAGTAACTCATCTGATAGCTGTCATTCAGGTAGCCCAGGGTACTACACCCAGATTCCGACAGGGGCTGTCAGTTTACAGACAATCCAGTTTTTCTGAAGAATGTTTTGCACTCCACATTAGAACTTTGTATGTTTGCAATGTTTCATAAGATTACATGAATTTTAGCGCCAAGCAAGATTTTGAATATTGGAATGTGTTGTGTTATAGGCATTTTGGAGTTTTTAGCACAAAGCAAATGTCATTTATAGGCACCTTTTGAAGTTTCATTTGCAAAGCGCTGCTTCTCTCTCTGCACTCTGTTTGCTGGTCATGGAGCCCACTGTCACGTTTTCTGCAGTGTCTGCTCTATTCCACCACATATGCAACATGGGTGGCAGGTTGTGCATCCCTCTTTTTGTGTGCTGATGCACACCGTTTTTGTAGGTATTTGGCGCGCACAAGAGTTTTGCCACCATTGTTGCAGTTCCTTGCACCATACTATCAGGGTGATGCCGCATAGCATAGTGGAGTGGGTCAATACATCCCGCAGAGCCCAGCCACTCAACAGGAGATGGAATGGTGTTAGGGAGAATTCTCCAGAATGGCTAATTTCCCTTACCTACTGAGCCCCTCAGCAGCTTTGCTGTATTTCTAGGATTTATTATTTTCACCTGGTAAGAGTGTGAGCCTTTTTTCCAACTCTTACATGTGTTTTGCTGTGTGTGTTTTAGATTTTTTGTGTTCATAGACTGTGGAGCCTCACCTACTCCATAGGAATCATCATTTTACTGTGTGTTACACTGCACATTCAGTGCAGTGACACAGGGTTGTTTTTTTAGACTTCCCAACTAAGACTCCATTTTCTGGGACTGAATACTGTCACCCAGAACAGGTAAAGTTGCCCTTAACTTTATTAGTCTTTTTAAAACCACAGACCCAGTACAAACTATCTTACATAGAGTACTGAAAAGAGTTAATAGTTATCCCTTTTTGTCTGTCTCTCATGGAACATTGTTTCATTCCCTTTTCATTAACACTTGGCTGGTGGCAGTGGTAACTACTCTATTTTTCGTAACACGGTTATCTTAAATAGCCTTGGTATTGTTTTAGGCTATCTTGGTAGCCTCGAACTTAAACCCGCTGGACCATATACAATTTTATACGGTTCCAGCTGGGTTTATTCGCCATTTCTTTTTTAAAGGTCCTTCTCATGTTTTACTCTGCGTGCCAAACCAGGTTTGGTCCCTTTATGCGTCGACCTTTGGTGGGCTTCTGCACAGAAGCCCTCCTTAGGCACCTGAAAGTCTGGGTAGGCAGGATGTGAAGGAAGTGTTTTAGGGCCTCTGCCATGGGTTCCCTTGATAACCCAAGTCGCACTCCTGTTTGATTGGCTAGGTGACTTTCCCGCCAGGACAGCCACCCTGCTGTGTGATTGACAGCCAGGCTGTGTGAATGGGGGAACAACTGCATAAAAAGCAGGTCTCTGGGACTGAAAAGGCAGAGTTGCCACTGGATTGAGAGAACCGAAGAGAAGCTGAGAGAAAAGGACCTTTACCACGACTGAACCTTCCGATGAAGCCCTGCTGCGGGTACGAATCTCCAAACTTCGACGACAGGGAGATCTGCAAGGAATCTTCTCCCCTTGAGCTGGTGGGAACAACCAGTTAACCAAACTGCTAGCCAGGCCTCACTCCTCTGGTAGAATTTGCTGTACATAGCTACAGTGAACCGGATAGCCAGGACGAACTGACTCTGCTTGGGTTTTAAGGAGCGCACCTTTTATTCGTCGTTTTGCTCTGCTACTGTTTTCTTTCCTGGACAGTGCAGGACCCTCCAGTCTTCCTCCATCTTGTCAGTCTGACAGTCGCTTCAGGAACCGTGAGCCTGCAGGACCTGCCAGGAACGTGTGCCTCAGCTACAGCATTCTTCTGCTCTAAAGGTACTGTGCTAACCCGGTTGTTTGTTTCGTCCATCCGCGGTGAATGTGTGTGAAATCTTTTGCCAATCCGAAGGCTTGTCTTACTCTATTCTTTAAAGTAACTTTTTGCCTGACCATCTTCGTTCTGAACTCTTGGCAAAGATTTAACCGCAAACTACCTCGAACTGTGTGATCCTCTGCAAAGACTTTGGTCCCTTGACTTTGGCCCTGGCCTCTTGATTCGATTTCCTCACTGTAATTCCTTTTTCTAGATTGCCCTGCTTAATTACTTGTTGGTACTGCTCAACTTCTTTCTAACTTTGTCTTCCCCTCCCTTTTTATTACTGGAGTGCCATTTTGCTCACACTTCATTTTGAGCCTAACTTGTCCAGAATCTATTGGATGTGGTGTAGTGTATCAGAATCGTGATTTTTCAACTACTTGATAATAGGGAAATGTTTAATAACTGATGTCTAAATAAATGTATATTCTTTTACTCAGAAACCTTGACTCAGTGTTTGTTTGAATCATAATAATTGCTGTCCTTTGTGTAACTATTGATACTGCTCACTTTACTCTTGAGATAAGTGTGGCTGCTCAGTCATCGCTACCACTTTACTGTGTAATACAGGCTTGTACCAAAGGTGAATTTGTACTGTCACATGTAGTCCTAATTGTGTGTAGTGTTCCCAAATGGTACTGCATATAATTCTGCCTAACAAATGTCATGTGAATATTATGTCAAGAATTCTGTCTGTTATATTTCTCTGTATGTGTCTTTATGTTTTTATGTATCTGACGTTTCGCAGTATGAACTACCCAGCTGCGGTACCTGATAATGCAACACGTATGATTTTTCCTAGCATAAGCACGAGTGATGGGTTTTCTAACAGGTTTAAAAAAGTCAGGCATTTTAAAAGAGACACAGGGGAGGACTATCAAGACATAAACACATATCTTGGTAACTCAGCCCATTTGAGCAATAACATGTGGTATTAACCGATGAAATAGGCGGAGAGGAGTGTGTCAGATGAGGGCTGTTATGTATGCTCTCTCATGCCTTATGCCTGGAGCACTGCCAGAACATTCATTGTGAAATAAATGCCTTCATATGCTGCAAAGTGCGTCAGTCATTTAGCAGCATGCATAACTAGAGGACAGTTCGAAGGAAATTGGGCAACCTTGAGATGGCGATCAAGGAGAACATTTCCATATCAAGATGACTATGTCCAGACAAAACGGATGGAGAAATAGATGGGATGGACTGATAAGATGCTTGTGTATTCCTCCGTGGGTGGAGACAAAGTGAAAACTGTGGAAATAAAGATAATTAATTGTTTGGATAAAATGGAAAGAGCAGGAATGCCAGGATGTTGGGAGAGGTCTCAACTACCAGTATATGGATGAGTGGTTCCTAACGAAGGATCAGAAGACAGAATTATGTCCTGTGCCGCACACTTAGTGAAGAAGGATCCATTAAGGATAGTACAAGTAGTAAATGACAGATACCTAAAATCATGGGCCAAATATTTAAAGCTGACATCAGTTGAGGATGAAGCAGGACCAGTATTCCAGATCCAGAGCTTATATGCAGTTGCCTACGAATTGGGAGGAACATGTTCTATAGTGATCATACATGTTGCAGCATTAGTGATTCCTCAAGGTGACCTAAAGATTGATGAATTCTTGAAAATGGATGATCTCCAAAGAAAGAAGAGAACGTGCAGCCGTCGTCAAATGAAAAGGGAGAACTACTTTTCTTAAAAATCAATAGAGGCCTATGTCAATATTCCAGCAGAAAATAGACTGTTCAGCAAGACTGCAATGATAATGACATCAATCATCATGCCAGGACTCCAGACAGCAGTGAATGCCAAGTGGTTGCAGATCACAAGATGGGAGCTGTTACAGATGATTAATGTGACCATAAAATGATTTAACACAATCAAGGAAGAACTGAGGGCCATAAGACTCATGACCCGCCAGAATAGATATGTCCTGGACTAAATTACAGCAATGGAAGGAGGCGTTTGCGCCAAGGACAGGCCTTCTTGCTGTACATTTTTTTCCCTTTCAACGATGGAGTGAATGGAACCTTGACAGAGGCAATAACTATGTTAACAACCCTACACCCAACGATGGAAGATGAGGGTGCAGGAGATGACGATTGGTTTTCATCTCTTTGCTAATGAATTACAAATTCCTTCAAATCTCCTGGAGCAATACTAGTGATGATATTACTGGGATTCTGTATCATAAGGATAATAATTGGACAATGTAAGAAAACAGCAAGGAAAGCCATGGGAATTAAAATCATGATTGATGTGAATACTGGAACAGAAGAGAATATCTAGACTGAAAGCACCACTCGCAAACAAGTGAAGGCAAGTACCCTAGCACCTTCATGGATGAAACATCCTATCCGAGGGATCACAAGAACTATGTGGGACGAGGAATATTCTGCTCTCCAAGTGGGGAGTGCAACTACATGACCTGGAGTGTGAATGAACATATTAAGAATGCAGGTAACCTGAGGGGGGTGACAAAGTTATGGGTAGTAAAGAAACCCTTCTTTGTAAAGAAATTCCAGAGAGTGGAGACAATTGAAGAGGTGGTGGAGAACTCAACCACAGGGGGGAATGTGGAGGAGCAGATATATATGTCATCAGGAAACCCACCCCCTCACCTCCAATGTATTGAGACACAAGACTATGTCATGCATTACACCTGCCATAATACCAATACCGCAGCAAACCTATGGAAGACAGTTCCCATTGAGCCAGATATATCGTACGTATCCCAGAACCGATGAAAGCCTGCAAGAACCAATGCCTGAAGGAATATAAGACAGAACTGAGCAGAAGGATAAGTGATGTCATGAGAAAATGAAATACAAAGACACACTGATGAAACTAATAATGATACAATAATGGTACACTTAAAACATATAAATATTGAAGACTGACAAAGTAGTCAAAGAAACAAAGTAAACACAGGTGCAACGAGAAAGAAGTTGTATGGAAATGGAAGAAATCACATGCATGAAGAAGATAAACAATCCGAAGCATAATTGATGTACATATGCTGAAACGCAAGGTAGATAAAGTCATCTGAGAGGCTTGCTAAAATAGTAAATAGAATGCAGGTGAAGCCACCATTATAGAGGAGATGGATGCTGGTATCATATAATAGTAAGCAAGCCATCATGAAGAGAGAAACTGAGGCTACAGGACAAACAAACACTGGAATATAGATCCATGGAGAAGACCAAGGGGTGGTTGTCTGGCTTGAAGTCAAGATTGACGCACCAAGGTCGGCTACCTACGCTTCAAAGAATTAGAGGATAAAACGTGTGCGCAGGATACATTTCTTAATTTACGTGCAAGAAAGAACATTGCAGGTGCAAATCTATGAACATGGGAGGATGAGTGATCCAGTCTACAGAGTTTGAAATGGCTAATGACACCGGAAGTAATTGAATCAAATAGCACTAAATAGAAGAAGCCAGATGGACAAATCGTGGTCTCCAATCACGTGACTTACGGGCTGAAAATAGGATCTATTCATGAGCTTCAGACAAGATAGCGAGTACCTACACTCCCATTGAATTCTGACGAAGAGAACATTCTGCAAAGCTGAACTTCAAAGAGAAATCTTTGGCTCAAGACATGGGAGGTGAGAGATGGTGGGATAATTGGGTGACAAGGCAGCTGTCTGGCTTGTCCTTCTGCACCAGGATTTTACGTGCTTCTAGTGGACCAAATGTCCTGGTTGGGTACAAGCGTGCCAAACCAATGATAAGAGGTCTTCTAATAGTGGACCACAAATCACTGCAGGACCAATCTGCTGCTGTTTACTGTTAGTTCCAGTGTTTTGTGAAGTAAGAGGTAATCCAATGCTGCCCACCTGACAGGAGACAGCCAATTAAATAACTAATTCCAAAATGATTGTATACCTAGATGTAGCCCTTTTCCAATCCCAACCCTTGATAGGTTTTGTTATTCACCATGTAGGATGACGTCATTCTGATGTACTGTGGGATTATAAAAGCTGTTCTGGAATTGATGATGGTTAAGATTAAGATCGAGCTGCTGCTGATGTTCGTTATATCTCCCTGTTTTAGAGAATTGTCAATAAAACAGTGTTTTTCCATCTTCTTGGGTCTGTCCGGTTATCTGGACTCGAATTATTTTATGGTAATCCCATCAATCACAAAAGTACGCTTCCAAGGGCTACTGCTCATAATTATGTACCCTGATTAACCCCCCTCCCACCATCAACTCCCCAGCACAGTGTCCCCTCCCTCCTCCCACTACCAACTCACCAGCACACTATCCCCCCTCCCTACTCCCACCCTCAACTCACAAGCATGGCCACTCAGGGCAATAAGTGTCTGGATGTTTTCTACAACCGTGGCCTCTTCCCCCCCTGCCAGCCCCCGATGATCTTAGGTGCAAATGGAGCTGGGACTGACACCTCGGTGTGCTCTGCTGTGACTCCTCAGTGGGAGTTGTAGAACTTGAAGGGACGGACCCTGGCACCTGGAGCTGTTGGCATGTCAGTTAATTGCACTTTTGGATGGCCTCAGCGAGTGCCAAGACACCTTTGGATATCTCCCTGACCCTCAGCCCCTACACTGTCAGGCCGGCTGCACAGGCAGCTGCCTCTGCATGGCTCCTTGCCATGTTCCGCACATTCTTGCGGGTGGCCCCTTGTAAGCAGTCATGGATTGCCTGCATGTGCTCGGAGTGTGTGTGCCCTATTGCCTACATCTCCTCTGTCTGTGTGTTAAGATGGATTTCTGAACTCTGTCCTGGAGGGGCAGAGGTTCAGAAGGTCAGCCTAGTTTCTTGGAACAGGCTAACCTCTGGACAAGCCAGACCAATCAAGGTAGCGATTGTGTCGGTCAAGACTAGGTCTCAAGAGGGGTGAGGGTGACCGAAAGCCCGCAATGAGCACACAAAGCAAGGACGCTTACAAATTACTCCAAGCAGGTGTTATATTAAAAATATAGACACATTTATTACAAGGCCTTTGAAATATTGACCATAGTAAAGAATCACAATAAAACTCAAGTAAACCAATACATCAAATCAGATACAATATATATACAATTACCGAAGGGTCTAAAGTGTTCGAAGCACGAAACATGCAGACCACCTAGATGGGGAGGAAAACAGGCAGTGCAAGTAATCGTTTAGACCCAGTTCACCTTCAGAGGCCACCTAACTAGAAGGAAGTCCGAGCCCTATGAAGAGTGGAGCCTTGTGCTCAAAAGTACCTGCACACGCTGGTGCCAAAGGGCCAAGGGGAGTCTCTTCAAGGAAATCAGGCAGTTCAGAGTGATGAATAAAGGAGGGCGAACAGATCTCCGCTACTCAAGCGCGGCCTCCACTTGTGGGCAGAAGCAGAGCGCGAGTGCGAACATGGCGTGCTGTTCAACACAGCGAGGAAAAGCTACAGGCTGCTGCAGGAGGGCGACCGGTTCCTAGCGTTGCTACTCACCGGTCCCCGATGCAGGCAGGCCCAGGCTTCTCCGCGTCAGTTTCAGTGCTGGCAGGTTCAGATACGAGCAGGGGACGTCTCGGCGTCATGTAGATTCCACGGCAGCAGAACTTAGAGTTGAGGATGTCCCAAACGCAGTGAACCCGCACAGATTGTTACCACATCAGGGCAACGAAGCAGCCGTGTGTATTTCAGACCAATGTACAGTTCTCACTTCAGACCTGGGAATGCCAAGTGTACGAATCGTGTGAGAGTGTCAAGGACTCGGAATACAACACCACCTGACGGCGGTAACAGAGCAAGACTCCTGTGTAGGCTGGTCAGTCCACGCTTCCGAAGGCTTACGTGCAGGAGATGATGAAGATGCCGAGAATTGTTATTCCCACTATTCCAAAGGGTCGAAGTACCAGTACAGGCCTTCTCGTTCGATCAGAGGCAAAATGGTTTCACAGAGCGACGGCAGTGCAGAGGAGCAGTCCTTCAGCGGTTCACCAGCGATTCCTCGGTTCAGCCTCTTAGTTGCAGGATACTTGGCTCCTGTATCCGTCGTTCGTGAGAACTCAGGAGATCGACATGGTAGTGGGGTTTCCAGCCTCCTCTTATCCAGAGTTCCCTTCGCGCCAAAAGGGAGAGGACCCAATGGGAGATCTGCTCACAAAACACTCACACCATACGTGGACCTATCATGGACCACTGTGGTCCCAGGCATTCAAGGCACACTAGGCCCTCTGGCACCCAGGATGTGTATTGGGACCAGACATCCCAGGCCACATCCTGGAGGCGCACACAAGGCCTGTAGAAGCCTGCAAAAGCATCTGTGTTTCGCGGGAAAGTACATGCCCAAATAAGGAAGGCCCCGGGTCGGCTCGACCTGTGGAAGGTGAAGGGGGCAAGACGGTCAGCGGGCAGGACAAAGAGCCTCGTGGTCTGGCCATTTTGGAAGCCAAGCCACCATTATGGGCTAAGCGCGAGAAACGCGCTTAAACAGCCAAAACGAGCTCAAAACACAAAGAAACGATCGCTGCCACCAGTCCCATCTGTGATTCACTTGCACCGTTCGTTAACAATCCAAAGAGAGTGTCTAGGGCCTGTAGAGTGACTAGAGACCCAAGAGAGCAGTAATTTAGCTTACAGTTCCCTCTTGTGTCATGTTGCGCGAAAGCTGCAACATGATAAAAGAACTACGGAAAACAACGTTTCCCGGTACTGACTGTCTTAAGGGCATGTCAGTTTCCCCGTAAGAATGGAGCGAAAGCCCAGAGGAGTGCGGCGGAAGGCTGCGCTTCTCTGGCAAAGTCTAGATCAGGGTGAAAACAACAGCAAAAAGTTTAGGGGTTGCCACATGGAAGGAAAATTACCTATAATTAAGAAATATTTCCTAACACTCGCCCCTCCCAGACTATGGACAGGAGGAACTAATCCACTCCTGGATGAGTCTCTTGTTCAGGTCGGTTAAACATTCTGGACAACCCATCAGCATTGCTATGTTGGACACCTGGCCTATGCTCAATAGTGAAGTCAAAGCCTTGTAGACTTATGGACCACCTAAGCAACTTTGGATTCTCTCCCTTCATTTTCATCAGTCACTTTAAGGGCGTATGGCCAGTTTGCACAGTGAAGTGGGTCCCATAGAGGTAGGGCCTCAGCTTCCGTAGGACCCACACAACAGAGAAACATTCTTTCTCCACTGTGGACCATCTGAGCTCTCTGTCCTTAAGCTGGCGACTAATGAAACCAATAGGGTGTTCCTTACCCTTCTCATCTACTTGCGATAGTACAGCTCCTATCCCAGTGTCAGAGGCGTCTGTCTGCACAATAAAAGGTATTCGATAATCAGGGGCCCTGAGGACAGGGGCCTGGCACAAGGAGGCTTTTAAGCCATTGAAGGTCTTCTCACACTCGTCGGTCCGTTACCTTCTTGGGTTTCTTCGGAGTGGTGAGAGCAGTCAGAGGGGCAGCTATTGTGCCATAGTCTGCCATGAAGTTGCGGTAATACCCCGTGAGTCCTAAGAATGCTCTCACTTGGTTCTGTGGGGTAGGCCAGTCTTGTACTGCTTGTACTTTACTGGGAAGAGGCTGTATCCTCCCTCCACCTACTTCATGTCCAAGGTAAACCACTGAGCCTTGTCCAATCTGGCATTTACTAGCCTTTATGGTCAAGTGTGCTTTCTGAAGAGCCTGTAGCACAATCCCGAGGTGTTTCACATGGTCTTCCCAGGTGGCGCTGAAAACTGCTATATCATCCAAATATGCAAGACAGAATTCATCCAACCCATTCAACACATGATTCACAAGCCTCTGGAAAGTGGCAGGTGCATTCTTCAATCCGAACAGCATTACCCTGAATTGGTAAAGACCGTCTGGAGTGGAAAACGCTGTCTTCTCCTTGGCATGTTCTGCTAAGGGTATTTGCCAATAGCCTGCAGTGAGGTCAAAAGTGCTGAGGTACTTGGAGGCATCCAAGGTATCCACCAGCTCATCTGTTCGAGGCAAGGGGTGTGCAACTGTCTTGGTGACAGCATTCAGAGCCCTGTAATCCATGCAGAACCTCAATTCAGAAGTGCCTGCTTTTGGAACCAAAACCACAGGGCTGGAGAAAGGACTACTAGAGGGTTCAATCACCCCAAGATCTAACATTTTGTTGACCTCTGTCTTAATGTAAGACCGTACTTTGTCTGACATCCTGTATCCTCTACTTTTGGTAGGAACGCTGTCTCCTGTGTCTATGTTATGTTTGCACCAAGGTGTCAAACCAGGGGCCTGCAAAAACAGGGGGGAAAATTGCCTAAGCAAACTTTTCACCTCAGCCTGCTGATCAGAAGTCAGGGGAGGGGCCATTCGGGCAACCTCAAAGGAGCTATCTGAAGGACCGCTTTGGAACAGGTTGTGGAGAGGTTCAGACTCCTCTTCCTCAACATCTGAAGCCAGTAGCAGTGCTGCGATTTCGACTCTTGGGAAGAAAGCCTTCAGCCTATTTACGTGGAACACTTTTGGAGCCTGTCCAGGCCTTCCAAGGTCCACTAAATAGTTGACCTCACCCAGGGGCTCCACCACTGTGTAAGGGCCTGACCATTTGTCCTGTAAAGCTCTAGGCCTCATGGGATTCATGATCAGGACTTGCTGACCAGGTGTAAAGTTGATGAGGGAAGCTTTCTGGTCGTACCAATGTTTCACCAGCGCTTGTCCTGCCTTCAATTTATCACTAGCTAGACCCATCAGAAGTACCATCTATTTTCTGAGCCCTAGCACATAGTCAACTACTTTGGTAGTAACAGGGGTAGTGGGCATCTCCAACCCTCCTTGACTATGGCTAAGGGTCCCCGCACAGGGTGACCAAACAGAAATTCGAAGGGGCTGAAACCAACACCATCCTGTGGTACCTCTCAGTAGGCAAATAGTAAGCATGGTAAAAGAAGATCCACTTTTCTTCTCTGAGGTTCTTCCAGAGCCCCAATCATGCTCTTCAACGTTCTGTTGAAACGTTCCACCAGACCATTGGTCTGGGGGTGGTATGCAGAAGAGAACTTGTAGGTGACCCCACATTCTTTCCACATAGCCTGCATGTACTTTGACATTAAGTTGCTGCCTCTGTCAGACACAACTTCTTTAGGGAAGCCAACCCTAGTAAAGATGCCAAGTAACGCTTTTGCAACTGACTTGGCAGTTACAGTTTTCAATGGGATGGCCTAAGGATATCTGGTAGCATAGTCGACTAGCACCAGGATAACCCTATTGCCTGAGGATGTCTGTGGGTCAAGGGGACCAACAATGTCGATCCCTACCCTTTCGAATGGTATTCCCACAACTGGGAGTGGTACCAATGGAGCTTGGATTGTTGAGTCACTCTTACCAGATAACTGGCAGGAGGCACAACTCCTACAGTGACTTTCTACTTGCACCCCCATCTTGGGCCAGTAGAAGTGCATGGATAACCTTTGCTTGGTCCTCTTAATACCAAGGTGACCAGAACCGGGCACTTCATGCACCAGCTGCAGGAGGAAGGGTCTTGCAGCAAGGGGAACCACCAACCTCCTATGGTCTCCTTCTGTAGACTCTGTGGGCTCACTATACAGGAGTCGACCTTCCCAATAAATCCGATGCTTCCCAGGAGGTTCACCTTCATGCTGGGAGCAGGCTTGTCTCCTTAGGCCTTCCAGAGATGGGCACTCACGTTGGCCTTTACTGAATTCTTCCCTGTCAGGACCACCTTCTACTAACAAGTCTTTTAGTTCAGGATGGTCATTGGGGTCAAATACTTCAGGCATCGCCACCTCCTCGTCAGGCCCGGGCGATTGACCAACTTCCTCCACCACAGTGGTAGGTGAGTTCGGGGGAATATTTTCTTTCCCTCATTTTGGTTTTCTTACTCCTTTAGCCTTGGGTTTCCCCTTTGGCTGGGGCAGCGCATTGGTCTTGGCCAATGCTGCCCGTGTTTGAGACAGTGTGCAGGGACTGTCAGCAGTGTCTCCCACGAGCCCTAAAGCTCTGAGATCATTGCCCAACAAGAACTTTCCTGGGACGTTTCTCTGAATGCTCACTGGAATCCAGACTGCTGTAGCATTTAAAGTAAGATTTACAGGTATTACTGGAAACATGCAAGGTGGGCCGTCAGCCAACATACTGGGCATCAGAGTAGCTCTGGCAACTTCCTCTGAGTCTACCAAGGTAGAAGCCACTACAGTTCCACTGCACCCACTATCCCTAAGAGCTGGAGTATCTACTCCATTGATCAGCACACTGGGCCTCATTACGACCCTGGCGGTAAGGGGTTAACGCCAGCGTTAGCTGCGCCGACCCCTTACCGCCAACTACGAGGTCCCTTAGCGCCATGGCGCTTTTAACACCTGCTTTTAGCAGGTGTTAAAATCCATGGCGCTAAGGGACCATGGAGTTAATTACGCCACCGTAATTTACGGTGGCGTAATTAACGCCTTCCCCACTCCCATTATGCCCTATGGGGCAAAAATGGGAATGGGGAAGGGTAAATGGGGATTGGGGACTTACCGCCCCGCCGACCTCGGAATGGGGCGGTAAGTCCGCCAACCACCATGGCGTAAACGTAGTTTACGCCATGGTGGTAAAGTCACGGCCCAGGCGGTAACTTACCGCCTGGGTCGTAATGAGGCCCACTGTCTTTAAAGTAGTGCTTGGTGTTATCTGGAATCCTAGCATAACCCTCTGTGACTTTAGGCTCCCAGGAACCCAGGGAAACTAAAACTACCTCAGCTTCTATCCCACTGGGGAAGGAGACTGAGGAGAAGGATTCTCCTGTAATATCTTCTTCCTCGTAGGAGGAGAAGGCCAGATTACTGGAGTGGACCCCAAAGGTTTAACCTTACACCGGGGATCCCCCTTCACGTGGTCAGTTTCTCCACAAGCAAAACAAGATCCTTTGGGTCTGTTTACATAGGGAGGCTTATTGTAACCAGAGTTCTGTTTCGGAGGCTAACCTCCACTACCCTGTGAGTTCTCTTGTGTCTTACCCTTATTTTTCCTTTTGTGGCCCTTTTGAGAAGAAGATTTATCAGATTCCCCACCCTCCTTATCTTTGGACTTTTTCCCTTCCTCCTGCTTACCAGGATGAGTTTTGTCCTTATGGGACACTCGATGTGACACCCATAAATCTGCTGCAATGGCAAGCTTGTTAGGATCTATCTCCTTTGAATCGGCTAAATGCTGCTTAAGCTCAGGGGAAGAAGATGCAAAAATATGTTCCAGCATGACAAGACTTATCATGCCTTCAAAGGTAGAAACCTTATAACCTTCGACCCAGCCAGTCAAGTTTTTTAAGGATTCGGTTACATAAGATACCCAAGTAACACCTTCTTTTTTCTAATACTCTTGAAATCGTTTTAAATATTGGGCAGGAGTCTTTCCAAACTTTAAAATGAGAGTTTGCTTCAACATTGCAAAATCTGCTTGCTGAGCCTTCGACATTTCCATAATGGCACTGCAGCCAGAATGGGGCCGTCTGCTATGTAACCAGGCAATTTTATCAGCATTGTCAACTTGTTGAACTTCACATGCTTACTTAAACGTATTCAGCCAGTCCATAGTGTCATTATTTTCCTCATACACACTGAGCAGATCTTTTGGAAACCATGGATGATAGGAGGCCCCAGACCCATGTCCAGGACCCTTGATCCATTTTCAACCTGAAGCTTGGCCAGTTCCAACTGGTGATCCCTGTCTTTCTGTTTTTCTGCCTGTTCGATTTTTAGCTTGACCCTATTGAACTCAAGCTCTTCCTGTAGTTTGGCCATATTGAACTCAAGCTCCTTCTGCCTAAACAGCAGCTCTTGCTTCTTGAATTCAAGCATGGCCTCCCCATCGACACTGGCAGAGGAAACATTAGACATCACATCCTCCCTGTCCTCATGGTCGCGGTGGACCAGTGCAGCGGCAGAACCGTCAGTTCTACCAGTGAGAGCAGCCCCACCTCCTTCTGCACTGTCCTCGGAAGCTATAGCGTCAAGCTGAGCTTCTTGCCACGTAACAATTCTATGGGTCATATCCAATTTGGTGCCTTGAGAGGAGACACCTCTCTCCGCACAAATATTTTTCAATGTTTCGGATTTAGAAGCATTTAAAGTTAACAAGGTATTTGTTTCCATACTGTTAGATAGCACTATGGCCTTTTAAAAGTTATACTACGACAATTCACTACGTGTCCTAGTAGGAATAACTTGAAATGCCTTCGCTCGTGTGCAACACTGGATACCTTCAGTCGTATCCCACCGCTGTACACCAATTTGTTAAGATGGATTTCTGAACTCTGTCCTGGAGGGGCAGAGGTTCAGAAGGCCAGCCTAGTTTCTTGGAACAGGGTAACCTCTGGACAAGCCAGACCAATCAAGGTAGCGATCGAGGCGGTCAAGACTAGGTCTCAAGAGGGGTGAGGGTGACTGAAAGCCCGCAATGAGCACACAAAGCAAGGACGCTTACAAATTACTCCAAGCAGGTGTTATAGTAAAAATATAGACACATTTATTACAAGGCCTTTGTAATATTGACCATAGTAAAGAATCACGATAAAACTCAAGTAAACCAACACATCACAATCAAATACAATATATATACAATTACCGAAGGATCTAAAGAGTTCGAAGCACGAAACATGCAGACCACCTAGATGGGGAGGAAAACAGGCAGTGCAAGTAATCGTTTAGACCCAGTTCACCTTCAGAGGCCACCTAATTAGAAGGAAGTCTGAGCCCTTTGAAGAGTGGAGCCTTGTGCTCAAAAGTACCTGCACACGCTGGTGCCAAAGGGCCAAGGGGAGTCTCTTCAAGGAAATCAGGCAGTTCAGAGCGGTGAACAAAGGAGGGCGAACAGATCTCCGCTACTCAAGCGTGGCCTCCACTTGTGGGCAGAAGCAGAGCGCGAGTGCAAAAAAGGCGTGCTGTTCAACACAGAGAGGAAAAGCTACAGGCTACTGCAGGAGGGCGACCTGTTCCTAGCGTTGCTACTCACCGGTCCCCGATGCAGGCAGACCCGGGCTTCTCCGCGTCGATTTCAGTGCTGGCAGGTTCAGATACGAGCAGGGGACGTCTCGGCGTCGTGTAGATTCCGCGGCAGCAGAAGTTAGAGTTGAAGATGTCCCAAACGCAGTGAACCCGCACAGATTGTTACCACAGCAGGGCAACGAAGCGGCCGTGTGTATTTCAGACCAATGTACACTTCTCAATTCAGACCTGGGAATGCCAAGTGTACGAATCGTGTGAGAGTGTCAAGGACTCAGAATACAACACCACCTGACGGCGGTAACAGAGCAAGACTCCTGTGTAGGCTGGTCAGTCCACTGGATGACCCAGGGACGCTTCCGAAGGCTTACGTGCAGGTGATGATGAAGATGCTGAGAATAGTTGTTCCCACTATTCCAAAGGGTCGAAGTACCAGTACAGACCTTCTCGTTCGATCAGAGGCAGAATGGTTTCACAGAGCGATAGCAGTGCAGAGGAGCAGTCCTTCAGCGGGTCACCAGCGATTCCTCGGTTCAGCCTCTTATTTGCAGGATACTTGGCTCCTGTATCCGTCATTCGTGAGAACTCAGGAGATCGACATGGTAGTGGTGTTTCCAGCCTCCTCTTATCCAGAGTTCCCTTCGTGCTAAAACGGAGAGGACCCAATGGGAGATCTGCTCACAAAACACTCACACCATACGTGGACCTATCACGGACCACTGTGGTCCCAGGCATTCAAGACACACTAGACTCTCTGGCACCCAGGATGTGTATTGGGACCAAACATCCCAGCCAACATCCTGGAGGCGCACACAAGGCCTGTAGAAGCCCGCGAAAGCATCTGCGTTTCGCGGGAAAGTACATGCCCAAATAAGGAAGGCCCCAGGTCAGCTCGACCTGGGGGAAGGTGAAGGGGGCAAGACGGTCAGCGGGCAGGACAAAGAGCCTCGTGGTCTGGTCATTTTGGAAGCCAAGCCAGACCACCATTTTGGGCTAAGCGTGAGAAACGCGCTTAAACAGCCAAAAGGATCTCAAAACACAAAGAAACGATCGCTGCCACCAGTCCCGTCCGTGATTCACTTGCACCGTTTGTTAACAATCCAAAGAGAGTGTCTAGGGCCTGTAGAGTGACTAGAGACCCAAGAGAGCAGTAACTTAGCTTACAGTGCCCTCTTGTGTCATGTTGCGCGAAAGCTGCAACATGATAAAAGAACTACGGAAAACAACGTTTCCCGGTACTGATTGTCCTAAGGGCATGTCAGTTTCCCTGTAAGAATGGAGCGAAAGCCCAGAGGAGTGCGGGGGAAGGCTGCGCTTCTCTGGCAAAGTCTAGATCAGGGTGAAAACAACAGCAAAAAGTTTAGGGGTTGCCACATGGAAGGAAAATTACCTATAATTAAGAAATCTTTCCTAACACTGTGCTCCATCTCGTCCAGCACCAGCAGCATCGTGCTGCTTGGTGGTGTGTGGCTTATGGGAGAGGGGCGGTGTACTGGCCCTGGGCTTAAATCAAGGGAGCTACAAGAGGGTTTGTCAAAGTCCGGCTTAGGTGTCTGAGCACACTGTTGGCAGGGAGGACTCTATGGAGTCTGTTGATGCTAAGTGTGGGCAGGGCTCCCAGTGGTCTGTTGATGCTGGAGGCGGGGAGGGCCCTCCAGGGTCTGTGGCCCTTCTGTAGACAGTGGCACTGGGCTGGTGTCCCCCTGTGTCTCCACAGTTGCCCTGCCAGCAGGTGTGGCCTCTGCGTTTGTGCCTCCAGCTGCAAGACTGGGTGCAGTGTGCCTTGCACTGGTCCTGGTGATCTGTGGAGTGGACGTTGGCTTGGCCCTGCTTGGTTGCAGTGTCTTACGGCGGGACATCTACCTCGGCCTTTCCTGGCTGGGCTGTTGAGGGGTGGTGGTGGTGGCAGAGCTTGAGGGCCTGGATGCACCGCTGACAGATGAGCCGACAACCTCCTCCTCTGATGCCTCTGGAGAAGCGTGAGTGCCGGTAGGGGACATAAGAAATGTTGTCATGTATTGCTCCCCCATGTGTGTTTGCATGCGAGACACATTTGCTACGGTACAGAGTGGGACCCCACACATATGGGCAAATGGGCATGGTTGGTCAGGGGAGATTGCATGTAGGCCCAAAATCATGGGGATGCTTGTGGCAATGCGTGTGAGACACATGGCTAATTGGTATTTGGCCTGTGTGTGGGGAGGGAAGGGTGTCTATGCTGGGTCAGCTGGTGTATGGCATGCATGCCTGCGGTCCTTAATTCCCCAACATTCCCTCCCTGTGTGGCACTGACATGGTGGGGGTGGTGGCTTACTCCATGGCACTGGCATGGCACTAAGGGGCACTGTTGTACAGCCAGCAGTGTTGCACTGTGGAACAAAGTGATTGACAAGCTGAGCACATGTCTGTGTAGGGGGACGTGTACTTCCCTGTGGCTTGTCTGCAATGCCAACATGGGGCAGGCCAACTGGGTCCTCAACATGCTGGTAGACTGCCGCACGATGTGGTGGTCGCTCCCAGGTCACTCCCAGGCTGCACCAGCAGGGTCACTTGACACCCCTTCCTGCTGCTGTGACGCTCCGGGGTGCCCTTGGTGCACTGTTCCATGGCTGTTGTGGAGGGTGGCTGATGTGCCACCGCCTGATTCCACCGTGTTGGCATGCCAAGATTCTGGGTCTGTTGACATGTGTCTTTGTCCACTGGGGCATCTTATCCGGGGCTGTCATTTGTGCATGCACTTGGTTTGGGGGGTTGACTCAACTGCTGCCTCCTGGCTCCTGGCTGCTGGCACCTGCCTCCACACAACCGACTCCCTCTATTCCTTCTGTGTCCAGCAGCGTGCTGAACTTTTCCTCCCAGGCGGTGAGGACTAGTGGCTCCACAGTGCCTCCTCCAGTCGCCAGGCACTCCTCGCGATGTTGGGACAGCAGTCCCTGCACCCTGACGCTCAGGTCATTCCACCGGGTACACTCGCCACTGCAGTCACAGTCCTGTGCTGTCCAGTGGTGTTCCGATGCTGAATGCATATAGTTTGTCGCAGTGAGCAATGACCTCATCTGTAAGGGCCACAAACTCCCCCTCGCAAAATTTTGGTTTCCGCAGACGATGTTCTGCCACCTTGCCTCTGATCCTCTCCTGGGACATTCTGGCTTCTTTCCAGGACCATTGTGTTTTTCAAAATTGCTGCAGCAATGCTTCCCATTCCGGCGATGATGTAATTTCCGCTGGCGCTAATAGCACCGGGGTCGTCAGACGATATTTGGCCGGTAACCCTTATTTGGGAGAAGTTTCTGTCGGGCGATAATAGTGTTACCAGCAGAGTCGGGCGTGCGTTCACACCAGGTTGTGATGCAGCGCTAATACTGCTAAAGGACCCGGCTGTAACACTATTTTCGCTCGGCAGACATTGCACTGGTTTACCGCCCAACTTGTGATGAGGCCTATAATGGATTATTTTTTGGGCATCAGATCCAAGGTGGCCAAGTGAAGAGAACATAGTACCCAGAATCTAAAGGTCAGCTATGAGCTCATGAAGCATTGCCATGATCAGAAGGCAACAGTGACAGAGACAGAGTACACACCAGGGCAGAGAGTCTGGATAATGGAACGTGCCAAGCCCAGTTCCTTTCATGATAAGCGGGGTGGGCCCTATGTGGTTCTGGAGAAAAATCTGCCGGATGGTTTGCCTTTGGTCAGAGGACATAGGGTCTCATTATGAGTTTGGCGGTATATGGTAAAAGTGGCAGTAATGGGATTGCTGCCACTTTTACCATACCGGTGAATCATGAGTTGGTGGAAATATAATATGTGGTAATACTATCAATGGTATTACAGTCAGCGGTAATACCGTCGCCGTTAATACAGTCGGCGGAAATTTCCAACAACCGTATTAATGCTGACGGTATTAGCTCTGGAATCCCTAAACTTTATTACTGTCATATTACAAGATGGGATACGGTGATAATACTGTAAAAATTGGCCGGTAATACCACTAGAAACACAGTGCAGTTACCACCACTTAAAAGGTGGAGCTAAATGCGTACAGGTGATGGAAATTAAGCCACCCACTCTACTCAGGAAGGGTACATAAGGCCTACACCGTCCCCAAACACACTTTCTAACACCATCATGTTGCCACTTGCTCTTGTGAATACGGACGTGCAGCTGCTCCAGCTCCGCATTTAACTGCAGAGGTTGGAAGAGCAACACTGGGTACAGGGTGCAGAGGAGAGGAGGAAGAGAAGGTGGAGGAGGAGATGCCATCTAAAGCGATCGCCCACACCTCGGTTCAGGCCCTCATCCTGACCTTGACTGACAACCAGCTAATCACCATGTACTGGCTGAAAAGGCAGACCATCGCTGAGCTGCTCACCCTGATCTACGATGACATAGAGACCAGGATCAACATCAGTACACCCTTACTCGCATGGCTGAAGCTTGTATCAGTCCTGCATTTCTTGGCAACAGGCACCTTACAGCACATTTTGGGCATGTCCCAGTCCACATATTCAAATGTGCTTGTGCAGGTGCTGGAAGCACTGCAGTGCCATGTCTCCCGGCAAATCTCCCTGCCCATCAGCCCAGCACAGGAGAACGCCATTAAGGCACGTTTCTAAGAAGCAGCACACGTGCCGAATGTGATAGCTGGTCTGGACTTCACCCACGTGACAGTACCTATTGACCTGTTAGGCACGTCAGCGCTGGCGTGTCAAAGACGGTTTGTGCCAGTTTGTGTAGGGCGTTTGAAGTTGTGCTCACATTGATAGGTTAACTCAAAATAAACTTGGTTGTACTCTATACTTACCAATAATATATCTCAGTGTGAGGTATGGGCCATCATCCTAATCTTGGTTTATTTGTAGAAGCAAGGAAAGCTGCACGTGAAGCAATTGTACATAGATGTTATCTTTGACAAATAATCAAGTCAACCCAGTCAGTAATGAGTTCCTGTCCCTCACACCTGAGCCTAGTGGAGATATGGTCACATACAGCTATGCTATTCGGGAGGTAACGGTAGAACTGTTTCTTGCCACAACTTCACAATCTGTCATAGCAGAACAAACTTGTTCTCCTATGTTTGAGTTCAGTATTACCCTGGCCCTTGCACCAGCTATGCCTCAAAGCAGCACTAAACTGTTGATACTATAGCCTCAGCGTATAGCGCCGAAAATCCTTCTTTGGCCACAGCTGCTACTAATCAAACAGGTTCTAGGTAAAGAAATCATTAAAGCCTCCCTTTTAAATGCCAGATCACTTAATTATCACGCTACTGATATGCATAACTATATTCTTGATGTATTGGGCCTAATTCACAGAACCGTTTTAATAGTAAAACCCCGTTGGAAAACGCTCTGTGAATCAGGGCCATTGTGTCTAACAGAAATCTGGCTCAAAGACTCAAGTGGCCCAATAACTGATTTGACTGTACCCAAGAGCTATGAGTTTGTTTTACAAAAATTGAAAAACTTGTAACGGAGGAGTTGTGGCGATTATTGCTAGGAAGGAATTAAAACTTTTTGAAATCTTGAGGGCCTGCTCTGGCTATGAAATCATTCTCCTTAAACAAAAATCCAACTTAACTATTTGTACTAATATCTTCCTGATTTATCGCCCTCCAGAAGATATGCCTAGTGTTAGCGAGAAACTTATTTAATTACTTCAGTCCTCCAATAGGTCACCCTCGTGCTTTGGGACCTCAACCGCTGACACAGAGATATCTCTGATCGAGAGACAATCTATTTAGAGCAAAGTCTACATAATACTGAAAATGCAGTGCTAAATATTGATACCACTCATATTAAAGGTAAAATATTAGACTGGATGTCCACTCTGAATACCGGTGTTGTAATCTCCGATAGCAGAGCATGTATCTGATTCCAAATAATCTCTCAAAACATTTGAAACGTAAAATTAATCCACCTAAGAAAGTCCTTAGCAGGAACTTTAAAAAGATTAAAACCTCTCTTATTGAGTGGACTAACACACTGCTTGTGGCCATGGCAGATGCCGACAACCCTAACACCTTAGCTGCATCATACAGACTATATATGAACCAAATGCTGGATCATCTAGCACCCATGACAGTAAAAACTGTGAGGGATGGAGGCTCACATAATAGTTGGTACACCCTCTCACTTGATGACTTAAAAAAGAAGAAAACACAGGCTGAGCGCATCTGGCAAAAGTCTAACTCAGACCTCCACAAAGCTGCATGCAAAGCTCTATAGAAGTCCTACAGGCTGTGAAACTAAGAAGAAGTTTCTCAACCAAACTTTTTCAGAGGTTTTGACAGTCTGAGGCAGTCTCCCTGTTCGCCTGCCGCCTGCTTACCATTTCTATAGATGAAGAGGAGGAGCCTGCATCACAAAAAACCTTGCCGCACTGCAGAGTGTTCGCAGTGCTTTTGCTGAGATTTTGACAGTCTGTGGCTGTCTCCCTGTTTTGCCTGCAGCATGCTTACCATTTTTATTGAGGAAAAGGAGGAGTCTACATCACAGAAACCTTGCCGCAACCCAGAGCTTTTGCAGAGGTTTTGACAGTCTGTGGCAGTCTCCCTGTTTGCCTGCAGCCTGCTTACAATTTCTATTGAGGAAAAGGAGGAATCTACATCACAAAAACATTGCAGCAACCCAGAGCTTTTGCACAGGTGTTTACAGTCTGTGGCAGTCCGGAAGGGAGTACCGGTTGCTCCCGACAAAGGTGACTGCCCCAAGGGCATGGCCCCTGGAACCAGCCGCCCCTAACTGGAAGAAGTTCCTTTGGCAGGAGCCACTACCGAGGTGTTTTGGCAGAACCAGCGTTCATCGGTCTCTGCCGAACAGACTATCAAAAGGTGAGTGCCGGGCGCCTGCGGTTACACGTCCCTCGCGCACACATTGACAATAACATTGAGGAGAAATTCGATGAGGAAGTTGAAACAGATGAGCACGTGAACGGAAATAATGGCTCAAAAATTAAAAAATGTGATTCTCATCCATTCAACATCGAGGTCCAAGTAATTGCTAGCACAGCACGATACATTGACAGCCTTAAAGAGGCCTTACAGGCAGGGAAGGGGGTGGAGACTGATTCTACTGACGACATGTGTGAGTTCCAACAAACTATTACCAAACATTGCAACAAACCCCCAGTACAACTACTACAACTATTGGAACCCCCTGTAGTTAAGCTCATTGCAGAAGAAACTAAATTGATACCTCACCTTTTTTTCTCACCCTTACTGGTTTGTAAAGTCAGCACTGACATGATTTCTAGTGCCACCCATGAACCTACAATCTACATGGATTTCAATAGCTGACACTAACCTGCATGTCTGTACATCACTTTATACTAACCAGCAAGACCGTCAGGGCCTGATGCACAATCCTCCTCTTGAGTCCCTTTCGGCTATTCAAAAGGCACACAAAGAGGACGTAACCAATGTCATCAGCATCCCAGCCTCCGATGCCTCAAGAGATATTATCTATTCTAAGTAAAATGCCAAAAAATCAAAGAGCCTTCTATCGGAAAGTTGCCCAAAACACAGTCTGTGACTTATCACCCATGCTAAACCACCAAACAGCTGCTAACAGCGCGGCCCCTGACTGCGTGTTCTTCGAAAGCACAGAAAATCTAGAGACAGTAGCGCTCGCCGAAAGTAAAACACCTGGGAGTACTGAGATAGTGACTAATAAGGAAAGGGGACAGGAGCCGACCGCAGACCCAGGATCGGAAACATCTGATGGGAGCAAAGATAAAGTTTGGCTACAGGTGGGCTTGAAGGTATCCCTCCTGAGTTTGACTCCAACCCAGGAGGAATAACGTCAGCAAAGCATCACTCAAAACAACACAGGGTAGAAGCCACCCTTCCAGTTACACCCCACTCCGAGAAGTCCCAAAGGGCAACCAAAAAGAGAGCCAGGCATATCTCCCCGTGAGGGGGTTTGATGTCGAGTCCTACAGTGACAAGGACGAGTGTGATTGGGTGGGCACTAAACTACCAATCTTTGAGGAAAAAAAAAACAAAAGGAGACTCCAAAGATCATCATCTACCTTGAAACCCAAACAACCGAGAACATGGAAAAGACACCTAATCTATCTAGCACATCGAGACACAAGCCTCCAAACTAGATACCCGAGTCTAACGGAAAGTCAAACACTTTAGCTGGGTGGCAGTTAACACAGGCTAATGGTGCAGCCAGCGACAAAGAATGCTCAACAGCCAGAGACAAAGTCGATAATATTGACAAACATGGAGCAAAGATCCAATCAAAAGGCCAAGGTTGACGCTGAGGCTGATATAGAGGAGGATATAATTGACAATTAAAGGGTGGGGTCATAAGGAGAATCCAGGCAGCTGGACCTGGATGAAGACATGATCATCACTGGCACCCTAACAAGCGGTACATTGGACAAAACTGGAGTGGTACCAACTGAGTCCTGCAAAGAATACAGGATATTTACTAAAAAAATGGAAACTGGGACAGACAGAGCTGGTGGTCCCGTCACTGACTAAGCAATTAGTCGTGAGATGAACAAGAGAATGGTAAGGAAACTGCTTGGAAAGGAGCAGGTGCAGAAAATGTACAAAAACCGAACAGCTCCACATAAACCAAGATCGAATAACTGCAGATGGTTCATAAGGATCCCGACTCTACCGAGCTACGTTTGCCTTCCTTTCTCAGACACTGGGGAGTCTTCAAAGAATGCTAAGACAGTTTCGGAAGTGATTCTAAAGAACACTCAACACGTGGATCTAAGGCACACTCAATCAATCTCAAGCTTCGAGATCGCAGACGGACTATAGAATATATTGGTCTACACAATGTCAATGAAGACCTTGAGGACACTCGCTGTACGGCATAGTGAAAAGGACCATCTCCAAACTGAGCACAGCGGGGGCACGAGTGAGAGGAAGTACACAACGAGATGTGGCACCCGGCCCAGCACAAGATAGCGAACAAGAAGCAGTCCGTGTTCACCCCAACAACAGGTGAAAAACAGGAGGGGGCAACAAAACATGCACTTATGAGTTCCAAAGAGCCAACTCGAGGTAATCAGACTCCAATCATTGACCTACCCTTTTGAACCTTGCAAGAGAACAAAAAGTTGCTTCACCAGAAGAGTGATAGGGGACCCCCAAGAGCGGCCAGCCATAGCATGGAAACCGCCTTGGATCCCATGGACAACGTTACCAACTGGAAAGATCCCAATGTGGCTCACAAGCAGGACCCCAGGCCACAGTATTCAATGAGATTAAGGGGGTGCATCCTTCTGGTGAACGAGAGACCTCTGACAAGAACTATCACATGTCACCACACCGAAAGAGGAGAGCAAAATCTGAAAAGTATCTGTAGGCAAACAGAACACCCAGAAACGTCTAGCAGCAAGAAAAGGACAGTAGAATCAGTTGAATCTTCGAACTGGGCCCAAGAGGCAAATCACGAGAGGAGTGGGTCCCTTCCCTTCCCTTCACAACCGTTGAGCAAAGAAGGAAGTTCCTCATGCACGAAGGAGATCAAACCAGAAAAGATGTCTTTACCAAACACAATGCACAGGAAAGTGCGAAAGATGTAAAATATATAAGACATATAGAACTCCTTGTTGACGGGACCTGCTTACTTTTGGAGCGGATACTTCACATCAGCGATGGGCTGATATTAAATCGATCTAATGTTCTTAGATTGTTACACCACATCCCTAAATTGAAATTGATAACAACTAAAGACCTGAAAATAATTGACTTCTCAGAAGAGGAAAGGCTTGACATGGTGCTCATTCACCTAATCTTGAACTTTGTTAAAAGGCAGTTATTGGACGAGGCTCCCCACTTACCGATGGGCTTTGACCTGAGGGAAAGCTCCTTACCAGTGGCCACTGATAAAGAAGGAACCAAATCACGACATGGGGTGGTACTAGTGCAATTAGATGACAGAAGGTTAGACACAAGAGAATTGCATGGGCAGATTCAGAAGCCTAACAACAAACTGAACCAACACACTTAGTGCAGCCATTTCAGGATTGTCCAATTTTAGTTAAACGGAGTAAACTGTGTGAATTTAATCTTTCTTGGTTCCTCGCACCCTGATGCCTGCTGGCTAGCGGCGCGTTATAAGTAAGCACATAAAATAACATAACATAACACTGTGCGATCCATTAAAAGAGACAGCTCATTTGCCATCTGTTAGGCAGAATCATATGCAGTACCCTCTGGGAACACCACATACAATTAAGACTACAAGTGCAAGTACAAATTCACTTTTGGTAAAAGCCTGTACTACACAGTAAAGTGGTTACGATGGCTGAGCAGCCAGACTTATCTCAAGAGTAAAGTGAGCAGTATCAGAAGTTACACAAAGGACAGCAATTACTATGCTTCAAACAAACACTGAGTCATGGTTTCTGAGTAAAAGAATATACATTTATTTAAACCATCAGTTATAAAACAGTTCACTAATATAAAGCAGCAGAAAATCACAATCTTTTTTTAAACTTTTCTTTATTGGCATGGTGAGAGAACAGACAATCAACACACTGTACAGCATAGCAAGAGTGACAGGTATATACATAGTAGTGCAATACATGGGAATGTTAGGTAGATATCGGTGGGGCCATTGCCCAGCTCCAAGCGGCACAGCAGTGGATCAGATTATATCACCAGGAGGAGGGGAGGACAATAGTTCTAGGTCATCTTTGTTATTTAAATATGTACAAAATTCTGTCCACACATTCCTGGGGCGGGAGGCCAGCGGGAGGGTATTGATATAGTCCTCCTTGCACGATTGAGTCCAGGTGAGTGCCCTCATCCACATCTCAAACGAGGGGGGGATCGGCGCTTCCAACATTGTAATATGCATTTTTTGGTTATTATGGTGGCAACATTGAGAACCCGAGACCTTTTCCTCAATTCCGGGCTATCCCACAGGCCGAACAGTACAGCTAGGGGTTCTGCAGGGATACGGGATGCTGTGATGTCTGAGAGAGCTTCAATTATGGCCTTCCAGTATGGGCTCAGCGCGTCACAGGACCAGAACATATGAGTATGATCTGCATCAGGAGAACCGCACTTAGGGCAGGTGCGGGCCTGGGTGTGTGCAAACCTGTCCAGTCTTTGAGGTGTGTAATATAGTCTGTTAAGGAGCTTGTATTGCATACACATATGCCTGGCATTCAGAGAGGTGGTCCGAGTGTGTGTGCACATTTTCCCCCACATTGAGTCCGTGATGGGGAGGCCCAGCTCCTCACTCCACGTATCTCGCGCCTTGATTGGCACGTCTGTGGGGTCGGCCATCAACAGTTTGTACAGCGCAGATACTATCCCCCTAGCACCAGCCGAGTTGGATGTATACTGGATCTCAGGTGAGTCTGGAGGCTCATCTGGGTATAAGGGCCACTAGGCGCGAACGCCTCTCTCAGCCTGTAGTATTGTAGCAGTTCCAATGCAGTACCTAGGTGTCCGGGGCGCCATGTCTGCGGAGTGATAAACTTCCCATCAGGGTAAAAGTCGGTCAGGGCCCGATAGCCTAGATCATGCCAGTGTTTCATCAAAAGCTTATCATGTGTAGGGCTGAGGCCCGGGAACTGCCAGATGGGCAGCCATTTGTAGTACGGGTGGTGGTCAGGTTGTATCTGCAAGATATGTTTCCAGGCTCTAACAGTGGCCGCCACAGGGTCTGCCGGGGCGTCGGCGTCAGTGGTCGAAGTGTACGAAAAGTAGTAGTGGAACTATGTTCACTGCTGGCCTGCACCCACTCCCCACAAACCCCATCACCACGCCCCCTCCCACACACAATACAACCCCCCAAACAAAGGTGCCTGCTGTTTAAGGGAATGTTCAGTGCAGTGCACTAAAAGTGCAAGTTTCAACTTCTTCCTACACTTTTATTTTAAAACAAAACCATTCCGGAACGGTATCTATTTAAAATAAAACTATAGGAGCTGTAATAGGTCATTTAAAAAAGTACAGGAGCACCGCTCCCGACCGCTCCCGCTCACTTCCACCACTGGTCGGCGTGATATGTGTGATGGAGGATGAGGGAGACGGTGTTAACGCTCTCGCTCGATAGTTTCTCGAGCTTCACATGCGCGGGGGGGGTCGGAGAACGTGTACCAGTATGTGGCGTGTTGGGCCTGCGCAGCTGTCCAATATTTGGCAAAATCGGGGGCGGTGAAGCCCCTGTTACCATAGGGGAGAGCCATGTGTTGCCATTTCTTACAAACCGCGCCCGAGTGCCACAGAAATTGGGCACACGCAGCGTGTAGATTCTTGAAATATCGCTTTCCGGGCCAGATCGGCACATTTGTAAAGACGTAGAGGAATTTAGGGACCATAATCATTTTGATTAGAGATAGTCTACCCGACAAAGAGAGTGGGAGACTGCGCCATTTCAACATTTGAGCCTCAGCAAGCTGGGCCACAGCCGCATAGTTGTCAGCCAACAGTGAATCTTTAGTGAGGGACACCTGCACTCCAAGGTACCTGATGCCTCCCGGTGACCATCGAAGGGGGAATTCGCAGGACGGTTGTGTAGTGGACGGGGTGAGCGGGAAGATTTCGGATTTGGAATAATTTATGGTGAAGCCCGAGAAAGTGCCAATTTCGGTTAGGTCTCTCAATATCGGATCTAGGTGGGCAGCCGGGTCTCTAATATATAGGAGCACGTCGTCGGCGTATGGAGAAATGATCTCGGGAGTATCATGGAGACGTATACCTTTGCGCGTATGTTTGTCCCTTACGTTATCAGCCATGGGCTCTACCCGAGCGCAAAGAGTATCGGAGAAAACGGGCAGCCCTGGCGGGTACCTCTGTGGAGAGCAAAGGGGGCCGAGGCCCTGGAGTTGACCAGGACTCTGGCAGCGGGACTTGTGTAGAGGAGTTTGATGTACGACCTCATACGTGGGCCAATTCCCATTTTGTGGAGCACCGCCCACATGTATTGCCAGGACACCATATCAAATGCCTTCTGGGCATCGAGGGTGACCGCCACGGCCTGTGCGTTGGGGTCAATTCTAGCCAGAACATTGAACAGGCGACGGATATTTAGGGCGGTAGATCTGCCAGGCACGAAGCCACTCTGGTCCGAGTGGACTAGGTGGGGCATAATGGGGAGAAACCTATTGGCAATGATCTTGGCGAATATTTTTGTGTCAGTATTGATCAGAGAAAGGGGCGTATAAGACCCACATTCGTCCAATGGTTTGCCTGGCTTGGGTAATACAGGTTTAAGCGCCTCACGCATGGATGGGGGTAGGATGTTTGACTCTAGGGATTCGTTCCACAGCTCCAGGAGTCTGGCCAGAATGGCTACATGCTCCCGATAAAACTCCAGGGTGAGGCCGTCGGGGCCTGGCGCTTTGCCCCTAGGGCAGTTTGAGATGACCGTGGTTATTTCATTGAGGGTGATTGGGGCCACAAGGAGGTCGCTTGTCGCGCGGGAGAGGAGGGTCATGGGGATCTGATCTAATAGGGCGTCAGTGTCTTGCAGGCTGTGTTCTTGTTGTGGGCCATATAGGGTCATGTAGAATGTGGTGAATGTCCCGAGGATTTCCTGGTCGGACCAGCACATGGTACCTCGTGTGTCCTTGACGCAATCAATGCGATTCCTGCCCCCCTCAGTTCGGACCAGTCTGGACAGTGTTCGACCCGGCCTATCCCCCTCCCCATACTTCCTGGCCGCCACAGGGCGGCGAAGTTCCGAACCTCTCTCAGGGCGTGGGACTCGAACGTTTCTAATTCTGCTCTAATCTGTGCCAGTGCAGTCGGGGAAGGGGAGGAGGCATATGCCCTCTCAAGCTCTTTTAATTTCGCTTCTGACTCTTGCAAGCTATTTTTTATGGCCTTGAGGACCCCAGCCTCTCTAGATATGCACATCCCTCTGATGAAGACCTTGAATGCCTCCCAGCGCACTCCATCAGAGGTGTCATGTCTGTTGTTGCACTCGAAGAAGGTGTTGATATCAGCTAAGATATCGGCTTTAAAGACTGTGTCTAGCAGGGCCTCTGACTTTAATCTCCAAGAGGAGCGGGGCGGCTGGTTGTGTCCCAGTGTTATCTGGAGTGTTACCGGTGAATGGTCCGATAGTGTGCGCGGTAGTATCTTGGTCTCCATGACCCTGCCCATCATGCAGCTCGATATGAGGAACAGGTCGATCCTGGAGAGGCTATCGTGTACCAATGAGTAAAAAGTGTACTCTCTAACTTGTGGGTTGAGAGCTCTCCATGCATCTCTGAGATCCAGTGTGTCAATATGGGCGTGTAGCCTGTGGGCTGCGCGTGACGGGGCTCTGCGGGCCGTCCCGGACCTATCCAGGTCTTTGTCTAGGATCAAATTCATGTCCCCACCCCAGATGATGGGAATCCCAATGTATTTGAGAAGCGTGGTGGTGATGGCATCAAAGAACTCAGGGGCATCAAAGTTCGGGCCATATGTGCTCACTAGGAGGCATTCCATATTGGCGAGTGAGCAATGGAGGATCACATATCTACCCTCAGAGTCAATATGGCTGGAGCGCAGTGAAAACTGGACTGACTTATGGATTAGGGTTAGAACCCCCCTGGATTGGGTGGAGTACTTCGTGTAGAATCTGTTGTTGCCCCACGTGGGGGCGAGACATGCTGCTAGGCGCCCGAGAGCGTGGGTCTCTTGGAGAAAGAGGATTTTGGCGCCATGTTGCTGGGAATAGGCAGTTATCCTGCGGGTCTTAGTGAAATTGCTTAGGCCACGAACATTCCATGTGACAATGTTTAAAGCCATAGCAATATATTATGGAACATCCCAGTAGTAGTATTTGTAAGGATTGTCCCTCATGCACCTGCCGTGTGCACAGCAGCATTGAGTTAAGGTCATGCGTCTCTCAGCCATGTTTTTAACTGTTAACACAACCCCAATTACGCCACCCCCCACCCTCACTGCCCAACCCCAACATGCAGTGCAGCTCCCCCACCCCAAAACACACCCGATGCCCCTTGGGCTTGCTCCAAGCGGGAACCAAAGGTCGGAGGACCAGATCCAACGTGGATAGGGCCACATCCTAGCCCAACAGGGGCCAGTCAATAGGAAGAACAAAATAAAAGTGAAAGCAAACATTACAACTGCAACGGGGGGCGCTAGTGCCGTGCGGCCGGCATGTGTGGCTTGATGTGGGGCAGCAGACGCTGTCCCAAGTGTAGTGTTGCGGTAAAACAGGTATCATAGACATCCTCCGAGAACCAGAGAAGACACTCTGGCAAGATGACATCGCAAGAGAGAGCAGGGCACAGGGATAGCTCCAGGGGGCAGGTGAGGGAGAAGGCAAAGAAGCAGTGCAGGAGCTAGTCCATGGCCCGCATACACATGGCAAGAGGCTGCCGTTATTGAGTGGACATGGTGGGGTTGCCATCAACATATCAAAAAGTCACGGATCTGTGGACATTTTGAGAACATCGTGGGCTGTGTAGTTTATGGCGTGTGGTCGGCTCGCGGCCCGGGGAGAGGTATATGTAGTTCAATAAACTGCTTCGTCAGGGACAGTGAAGAAGAAGATCTTACCATCATGGGTAATCTTTAGTCGTGCCGGGAACAGGATGGCGTAGGGGACGTTGCACTCCCTGAGCAGCTTTTGACGCCTAGGAACTGGCGCCTTTCCTGCTGCAGCGCCAGCGAGAAGTCCGGGAAGATTCTGACCGTATGGGCTTCAAAGCGCAGGTCTCCCTTTTCCCGCGACAGGCGGAGGATGAGATCTCTGTCGCGGTAGTTGAGAATCTTGGCGATAATGGGTCTGGGGATGTCGCCGGGTCTGGGCCGTGGAGCCAGGGCCCGGTGAGCCGCCTCGACCGTGAAATACAGAGAGAGAGCAGGGTCGTCCAGCAGGTCCTTGAGGAGTTTCTCCATACATTCCTCCATCTGCCCCCTGAGGGCATTTTCGGGGACCCCGATAATGCGCAAGTTGTTCCTACGGGAGCGCGACTCCAGATAATCACACTTCGCCTTGACCCCTTTCATGTCAGGCGTTAGGGAGGCCACAGTGTCCTGGAGTGCGGTGATGCTATCCTTGTTCCCCGAGATCCTATTTTCCGCCTCAGTGATCCTCGATCCTGCCTGGCCCACTCAAGCCTTAAGCGAGGCGACATTAGCGTTGATGTCATCTAATTTTTCATGGAAGGAAGCAACGTTTTTAGCCATGGATTCCATTAGTAGGGTGAGGTCAGGGGCCTCGACTGGACGGTGCTGGATTAAATCTGGCTCGTCCTGTAGCTATGATGTGCTGGCTGGGTCATCTCGAGGGACCGCTTTAGTGTATTTGTCCATTGTGCCTCCTTGGGCCCCCGCCTTATTTCTGCTAGGCATTGTCGTTGTGGTGGGCACGGTTGCTGTGAGGGCCCACTTATGGGTAGGATGGAGAGCTGAGATGGGCCAGGGCCGGCCGGCTCAAACGTAGTGTCCTTCGGTGGCGGTAGGCGGCTAGAGGCAGGTGGGGGACTGCCGTGGATAGCAGAGAGTCAGTGGTGGAGCAGCAAGGCTGTGATGGCGAGCGATCGCGGCAGCCTTATGTGTACAGGTTACGTGGGGGTGCCAGCGGGATCTTTCTAAGGGGGGCGCGGGCAGAGGCGGCGACACTGTCAGCGGAAAGGTGGGGAGACAGTATGATGAGGGCCGCTTCTTTATGACAGTACAGGCCCGTAGTGTCGCAGGCAGCGGGCAGAGGTCTCGACGCCCACCGCTCCAGCCCCCGCTCACCCAGTCCGTGGCAGCGGGACAATGGGATCCTCCATGTCGTCGACGCCGGGGGGGTCGCAATGATCACTGATGCAGCAGGTGGCATCCACGGTGTGGCGGCGTCCACAGCAGGACCCCCAGGCACTCGCCGCGATTTCACAGAGCGGCGGGCAGCGGGAGTGGGGAGGGGACCCAGGAGACATGCAGGCCAGGCAGGAGGCCCGGATGTTAGGCAATCGCCGGGGCCGGGTGGAATGCTAGGCCCAAATCCGACAGGGCCGCCAGCCAGGTCCCAGGTGGGCCGATCGAGACCAAAATCGCACAAAATGTCCAGTGCAGTGGCAGAAACAACTCGGCCAGCTGATAGTCCTTCACAATATCGGGAACCGCAGATGGGAGCAGATGAATGCCGAGGCTGCACAGAGCTGAAAGACTAGGCAGCCATCTTGGGCTGCTCCACAGCGCCACCCAGAAAATCACAATCTTAATACACTACAACAACCCCCAATTAATTCTGGACGAGTTAGGTTCAACATGAAGTGTGAGCAAAATGGCACTCCAGTAATTTAAAAGGGAGAAAAATGCAAGGTTATTCAAAATCAACAACACCAACAAGTGATAGGCAGGGCAATCTAGAAAAGGCTTAGTACAACTAGGATTCAAATCAATAGGTCTGGGCCAATGTCAATGGTCCAGAGTCTTTGCAGATGATCACACAGTTCAGAGAAGTTTGCGGTTAAGTCTTTGCCAAGAATTCAAAACGAAGTTGGTCCGAGGAAAAGTTATTCAAAGGAGTAGAGAAGGACAAGCCTTCGGAGAGGCGAAAGATTTAAAACACTTTCACTGCTCTCAGACGGACCGAACAACTGCATTTGAAGAGTGCCTTAAAAGAAGAAGAATGCTGTAGCTGAGGCGGTAGTTCCTGGCAGTTCCTGCAGGCTCCTGATTCCTGAAGCGACTGTCATACTGACAAGAAGGAGGAAGGTTGGAGGGTCCTGCACTGCCCAGGGAAGAAGCCAGCAGCGGAGCAAAATGTCAAATAAAAGGTGCGCTCCTTAAAACCCAAACAGGTTTCTCTCCACCTGGCTATCCGGTTCACTGCAGCAAGGCACAGCAAATTCGACCAAGCAGAAAACTGGTGTCTGGCGTTTGGCGAGCTGGTTGGTCCCACCAGGCTCACGGGAAGAAGATTCCTTTCAGATCTCCTCTGTCGTCGAAGTTTCAGGTGATTCGGACCTGCAGCAGGGCTTCACCGGGATGTCTAGTAGTTGCAGTAGTCGTCTTCCTTCAGCTTCTCTTCGGTTCTCTCGATCCAGTGGCGACTCTGCCTTCCAAGTCCAAGAGACCTACTTTTCATGGAGTTTTCCCCTTTTCACACAGCCTGGCTGCCAATCACACAGCAGGTTGGCTGCCCTGGCAGGACAGTCACCTACCCAATCAAACTAAAGTGCGACTTGGGTCTCCAAGGAGACCCTGTACAGGGGGCCTCAAACCTCTCCCTCACATCCTGTCCACCAAGACACTCAGGCGCCTAAGGAGGGCTTCTGTGCAAAAGCCTGACAAAGGACGGCGAACAAAAGAACCAAACCTGTTTTGGCGCGCAGAGTAAAACACCAGAAAGACCTTTACAAAAAGAAATGGTGAATAAACCAAACCGGAACCAAATCAAAATAAAAGGGGTCCAGCGGGTTACAGTTTGAGGCTACCACCATAGCCTCTAACGTTACCAAGGCTATTTTCATATCTCGCTGTAGAATAAAAAGGGAAGCTACCATTGCCACCAGCCAAATCTTAGAGAAAGAGGAACTAAGTAATGTTCCATGAGAAACAGACAAAAAGGGATAACTATTATCCCTTCCAGTACTCTGTTGGAAGATAGGTTGCACTGGGTCTGTGAATTTAAAATGACTTGTAAAGTCAATGTCAACTTCACATGTTCTGGGAGACAGTAGTCAGTCCCAGAAAATGGAGTTTAGAGTGGGAAGTCTGAAAAAGACAACCCTGTTTCACTGCACTAAAGGTGCTGCGTGACACACAGTAAAAAGATGATGCCTATGGAGTGTGTGAGACTCCATAGTCCATGAGCAAAAATTAACAACACACAGCAAAACACATGTAAGAGTGGGAAAAAAGGCTCACACTCTTACCAGGTGAAAAAAATAAATTCTAGAAATCCAGAAATCCTAAGACTCACCCCCCCCCCCACCTCCCCACCAGACTAAGGGACAGAAGGATTTAATCCACTCCTGGATGAATCTCTTCACTCTAGTCGGCTGAAAATATCCTTGAGAGACCATCAACATGTTGGTGGTGACATCCTGACATGTGCTCAATGGTGAAATCAAACCCTTGCAGGCATATTGACCATCTTAGTAGTTTTGGGTTTTCCTCTTTCATTTGCATTAACCATCTAAGGGGTTGGTGGTTTGTCTGAATCACAAAAGTAGATTGATACAAGTATGGTCTAAACTTCTTCAGAGACCACATAATAGCAAAGCATTCACGGTCTATGGTTGCCCACCTTGTGTCTTGTTCCTTCAGCTTCCTTCTGATGAAGCATATGGGGTGCTCCCAACCTTTCTCATCCAGTTGATTAAGGACTGCACCTTTACCTATATTGGAGGCATCTGTTTGCACAATTAAGGGTTGGTGATAATCAGGAGCTCTTAGGACTGGAGCTTGACAAAGGGCTTTCTTCAGGTTTTCAAAGGCTTGAGTGCACTCCTCATTCCATCTGATCTTTTTAGGGAATTTTGGAAAGGAGACTACATTCAATGGAGAAGCTATGGTCCCTTAGTTCTCAATGAAATTCCTTTAGTACCCAGTGAGACCTAGGAAGGCTCTCACCTGGGTTTGATTAGTAGGGGTGGGCCTGTTTTGTACGGATTGTACTTTCTTAGGCAATGGCCTTATTTCACATCCTCCTACCTCATGACCAAGGTAGATCACTTTGCCCTGACCAATTTGACATTTGCTTGCCTTTATGGTCAGATGGGCCTGCTCAAGAGCCTGCAATACATATCCGTAGTGGTCAACATGTTCTTTCCAAGTAGGGCTGAACACTGCAATGTCATCCAAGTATGCCATGCAGAAGTCCTCCATCCCATTCAGAACTTGATTGACCATCCTTTGGAATGTAGCAGGTGCATTCTTTAATCCGAAAGGCATAACCTTAAACTGGTAGAGGCCTCCTGGGGTTGAAAATGCAGTTTTCTCCTTGGCATGGTCTGTCAGGGCTATTTGCCAACAGCCTGACGTCAGATCAAATGTACTGAGGTACTTGGCTGCACCAAGTTTATCCACCAGTCCATATGTCCTTGGTAAAGGATGGGCATCAGTCTTTTTGACTGCATTTAGAGGTCTATAGTCCACAAAAAATCTCAACTCCTTGGATCCTGCCTTTGGTACTCGAACAACTGGACTAGACCACAGACTTGTAGATGGCTCTATAACCCTGAGATCAAGCATATTGTTGACCTCCTCCTTTACATGGGTTCTTACATGGTCTGACATTCTGTAAACTCTGCTTTTCACAGGTAAACAGCCACCAGTGAGAATCTCATGCTGGCCCCAAGGGGTCAAGCCTGGTGAAAATGAAAACACGGAGGCAAACTGATTTAACAGAAACTTGCACTCCTCCTGTTGTTCAGATGTCAGATTAGAAGACAGATTATTAACTCCTTCTATTTTCTCATTTAAAGGTTGTCCCCTGAGTAGACAAGGTAGAGGTTCACTCTCCTCAGCTTGAACTGAAGCTAGAAGCAAAGCTCCCACTTCTGGTCTTGAGACATATGCCTTCAAACGGTTGGTGTGAAAGACTCTGGGAGCCTCCTTAGGTCTGCCTAAGTCCACCAAATAGTTCACATCTCTAAGTTTTCCCACAACCTTGAAGGGTCCTATCCACTTGTCCTGCAAGGCCTTCTGCCTTGTTGGCACCATAACTAATACACACTGGTCTTGAGCGAACTGAACCATGTTGGCCTTCTGGCATGCCAATGTTTGACCAGAGCCTGACCTGCTTTCAAGTTATCACTAACTTCTACCATCATGTTTGACATTCTCATCCGGAGACATATCACATAGTCAGTCACTCTGACTGGCTTGGGGGAAGGAGAACTCTCAAACTCCTCCTTAGTCAGGGCCAAAGGACCTCTGACTGAATGGCCATAAAGAAGTTCAAAGAGACTATATCCAACTCCCTCATGAGGGACTTCTCCATAAACAAAGAGAAGGCATGGCAATAGAAGGTCCCACTTTCTTTTAAGGGGTTCTTCTAAAGCACGTATCATGCTCTTCATAGTACGATTGAACCTGTCTATCATTCCATTGGTTTGTGGATGGTAGGCTGTAGAGAACTTGTAAGGGACACCACAGCTTTTCCACATGGCTTGCATGTAGTGGGACATAAAATGTGATCCCCTGTCGGATATCACTTCCTTAGGAAACCCTACTCTGGTAATAATACCAAGTAGAGCCTTAGCCACAGCCTGAACTGTAACAGTTCTCATAGGTATCGCCCCAGGATATCCAGTAGCATGGTCTACTACAACCAGGATAAACCTGTTTCCTGAAGATGTGGGAGGGTCAAGGGGACCAACAATGTTGATGCCCACCTTCTCAAAAGGACCTCCCACCACTGGGTGAGGCACCAACGCTGCTACATTCTTGGCTCCATTCTTGCCAGAAGGTTGGCAAGTGTGACAGCTCCTACAGAATTTGTCAACCTCTGCACCCATCTTAGGCCAGTAGAAGTGTAAAGAGAGCCTTTCCTTGGTCTTTTTGAAACTCAAATGACCAGCCAAAGGTATCTCATGGGCCAACTGTAGGAAATGGAGTCTGTTTTCTAGGGGCACTACAAGTCTTTTGGAGTTGCCAGGGATAGACTCAGTCTGTTCACTGTAGAAGAGGCCATCTTCCCAGTGCAACCTATGCTTCCTAGGCTCTTGCCCATCAAGCTGATAAGCTGCCTGTTGTTGTAGACCTTCAAGAGTAGGACAATCTCTTTGTCCTCTGCTGAAGTCTGTCCTGTTGGGTCCACTTTCTGCCAGGAAAGACTGCAGCTCAGGATGGTCAACAGGATCCAGATCGCCAACTTCCATGTCCGATTCTTCAGAAACTGGATCAACCAGACAGGGTTGTACCTCACAATCAGCCTTAGCTGGTGGAGGGGTCACAGGTGTGACTTTTGACAATCTTGGGGATGTCCTTGTTGGTAGCACAGGGGTGCTATCTGCTTTCTTCTGGGAGGTCTTAGGTTTCCCATTTGCCTCTTTCTTTCTGGAAATAGCAGTGAACAAGTCCTGTGGACTGGGGGTAATAGTTTCCTCTATCAAATCCCCTGGAGAGCCTCTTAAGGTCCTCTCCCCTGCAGGCCTAGTGAGCTCCTGTTTCCTTTTACTGGGAGGCCTGGGGTTACTGGACACAACTCCAAGAGTTTTCAAGTCATTACCCAACAGGACTGTCCCAGGCACTTCACTCTGCACACTAACAGGTATTTTGACAGTCATATCATTACACTGGATGAGAGCTGGTAACTTGGAAAGTATTAGCAAAGGGCCTCCAGCTGAATTGGTGAGGCATTTGGGTGCCTTAGCAACATCCTCAACCTTGAAAATTGATTCACAGACCGCAGTTATGCTGGCTCCAGTGTCTATGATGGCAGGAGTCTCCTGGCCATCCACAAGAACACTATCTTTATAATAGTCTCAAGTATTATCTGGGATGGAATTATAGACATCTAAATTCTGTTGTTCCCACAAGCACAGAAGCACTAAATAAACACTAGCTGAGACTCTCATGGGTTCATCAGCCAGTAGGTGAAAGTTCCCACTTGCCATAGGTACTTTTTCCTCTGAGGAGAAGGCTAAGGAGAAGGTGTGGACCCCTGAAGGTTTACCCTTACATCTGGGATCCCCTTTCACATGGTCAGTTGACCCACAAACATAACATTTCCCAAATGTTTTGAGGAATGGGGGCTTGTTCTGACCTCCTTCTGGTTTGGGTCCAGAAGGTGCACTAGCCTGATTTGGTTTCCCTTGTGGCTTAACCTTATTCTGTTTGGGGCCCTCTTTTGGATTTGAGTTATTAGAACTCTCTTTGTTATCTTTCTTTGGCTGCTTTCCCTCATCCTTTTTCTGAGTTGCCCCAGAATCCTTGTGAGTAGCCGTGTTGGCAACCCTCAAGTCAGCAGCTTTAGCTAACTTCTTTGGATCTTTCTCCTTAGAATCAGCCAAGTACTGTCTGAGCTCAGGAGAGCAGGCATCATAAATTGACTCCAACATAGCAAGATTTCTTGTACCTTCATAAGTGTTGACTCAGTAACCCTTAACTCAACCATCTACGTTTTTCAAACATTCACATACCCAGCTAGCCCAAGGGGTAGCTTCATGCTTTTTGAGGGTCCTAAACCTCTTAAGGTACTGGGAAGGGGTCTTCCCAAATGTAGCAATTAAAGCTAGCTTCACACACTCATAATCCATCTTATCCACCTCCCCCAACTCCATCACAACATCAGATGCAACAGTGTGTAGCCTAGAGACGAGCCAAGGAAGCAACCAATTCCTTGTAATGTCTTGAATCCCATGGTTATACTCAAACATTGCCAACCAATCCAAAATATCAAGTGAGCATCATACATACCAACAATTTCTTTAGGCATACAGGGTCTCTTAGGACTGGAAGACCTAGAAGACTCTGGGAGAGACGCATTTTCAATAGACAACTTTTTCATTTCTAGTGCATGGTTCAACTCCATTTCTCTGAGTTTAAGTTCTTGATGCTTTTGTTCAGTTTGAGCATTAATACGTTTGAATTACAATTCAAGCCTCACCTTTTCTAGAGCATTGAATTCAGGACTGAGTGTAGGACTTGTAGGGGGTCCCAGTGGGCAAAGGGCGAGGTTTCTGAGCAGGTAGAGGAGCTTTAGGGTCTATACTTTTAGACTCTTCTGCCTCATCTAACTCATCACTAACATCAGAGTTTGATTCTGAAACATTATCATCGTCCACAACATTTCCCACTTTTGCTGGTAGGGCAGGCATTTCAGACCCACACCCCAGACTTTGTTTCTCCAACAACCTTTCAATTAATTCTGACTTTTTGCCTTTAACGGAGAGATTCCTTTCTCTACACAGATTTTTCAAATAATCAACAGTGTAAATAAGGAGGGTCTCCTGACTGTAGCTTTCCATATCAGACATGACATGATTAAAATTACTTTTTAGTGGTGTTTAGCCTTGTGGTTATTTGAGCCAAGGTAATAGCAGCACTCTAATCACTATACTTTATCCTCACCACTGTACACCAGTGTTAGGCAGAATCATATGCAGTACCCTTTGGGAACACCACATACAATTAAGACTACAAGTGCAAGTACAAATTCACCTTTGGTACAAGCCTGTACTACACAGTAAAGTGGTAGCTATGGTTGAGCAGCCAGACTTATCTCAAGAGTAAAGTGAGCAGTATCAGAAGTTACACAAAGGACAGCAATTGCTATGGTTTAAACAAACTCTGAGTCAAGGTTTCTGAGTAAAAGAATATACATTTATTTACACCATCAGTTATAAAACAGTTCACTAATATAAAGCAGCAGAAAATCACAATCTTAATACACTACAACAACCCCTAATCAATTCTGGACAAGTTAGGCTCAAAATGAAGTGTGAGCAAAATGACACTCCAGTAACTTAAAAGGGAGAAAAGGGCAAGGTTATTCAAAATCAACAACACTAACAACTGATGGGTAGGTACATCTAGAAAAGGCTTACTACAACTATGATTCAAATCAATAGGCCTTGGCCAATGTTAATGGTTCAGAGTCTTTTGCAGATCATCACACAGTTCAGAGTAGTTTGCGGTTAAGTCTTTGCCAAGAGTTCAACACGATGTTGGTCGGAGGAAAAGTCATTCAAAGGAGTAGAGAAGGACAAGCCTTCGGAGAGGCAAAACATTTAAAACACTTTCACATTGGTCAGATGGAACGAACAACCAGATTTGAACAGTACCTTAAAAGCAGAAGAATGCTGTAGCTGAGGCGGTAGTTCCTGGCAGTTCCTGCAGGCTCACAATTCCTGAAGTGACTGTCGTACTGACAAGAAGGAGGAAGGTTGGAGGGTCCTGAACTGCCCAGGGAAGAAGCCATCAGCGGAGCAAAATGTAAAATAAAAGGTGCGCTCCTTAAAACCCAAACAGGTTTCTCTCCACCTGGCTATCCGGTTCACTGCAGCAAGGCACAGCAAATTCGACCAAGAAGAAGACCGGTGTCTGGCGTTTGGTGAGCTGGTTGGTCCCACCAGGCTCAAGGAAAGAAGATTCCTTTCAGATCTCCTCTGTCATCGAAGTTTCAGGCGATTCGGACCTGCAGCAGGGCTTCACCGGGATGTCCAGTAGTTGCAGTCGTCTTCCTTCAGCTTCTCTTCAGTTCTCTCGATATGATATGATATAATATGATATGACATTTGTAAACGCGCCTATACACAAGTGTTTCAAGGCGCGACGAGGCAGGCCGGGGAACAAGGGGAGACAGACAATGATCCTACTAGGCCAGGTGTCATTCAGATTGCGCAAGTGCAAGGGTAGAGGGGAAGGGAAAAGTGCAAGGGGAAAGTGCAGGGTTGGTAGAATACAAGATCAATAATAAGGGCCAGCTGGTGGCAAGTGCAGGGTAAGTGCAGGAAGGAGGGGTTGTCGGGATACAGAGACAGTCCCGCAGTGCAGGGGTTGCCAGGGAGGCAGTGCAGGTAAGAGTGGCTGGGCCAAGGACTGAGATCGGTGTGTGGCCCAGTTGCGGATTCAGTGTAGGTTCAGTGATTTTAGCAGGGGAGAGGGGAGAGAAAGTGGAGGAAAAGAGGAAGGTTGTGAGGTGCTTCCGGAACCGGAGATGGTTCTCCTCAAGTTTCAGGGAGGCAGGAAGGCTGTTCCACAGGGAGGCCCCTGCTGCGGAGATAGATCTACCCCCAACTCGTTGCTTGGAGAAGCGGCTGACCCTGAGGGAGTTGGAGGTGGATGAGCAAAGAGCTCGAGAAGGAAGATATTTAGGAAGAGAGAGTTGAAGGTATTTTGGTCCAAGGCCCCATAAGGCCTTGTGGACAATGCAGAGGGTTTTGAACTTAATCCTCGCAGCCACTGGGAGCCAGTGTAGTGATTTCAGTCCTGGAGAGATACGGTCCCTGGGCTTGAGGCCAAGGACAAGTCTGGCAGTCCTGTTCTGGATGCGTTGCAATGGGCCGAGAGTAGAGGCAGGCAGATTTACATAGAGGCTGTTACAGTCGTCCAGCTTCGAGAGAACCAGGGCTCTAGAGACAGTGAGCTTCTGGGGGAAGGAGAGGAAAGAAAGGATACCTCAGAGGAGGTGTAGCTGGTAGTGTGACTTCTTAGAGACAGCAGAGATGTGAGGAGAGAAGAAGAGTGTGGCGTCAAAGATGACCCCGAGATTTTTTGCCTTGCAGGTAGGAGCAGGAAGAGGGCCAAGAGAGGCCGGCCAGAGAGCTGCAGGGAAGGAGGGAGTGGGTGTGCCGATGAGTAGAATCTCAGACTTACTGGCATTAAGGCAGAGGTCGTTGGCGGCACACCATTCATGGATAGCAGAAAGACAGTCAGAGATGAGGGAAGGGGAAGAGGAGGCCGAGGGTAGTCTGAAAATGAAACAATTACTGTGGATTGATACTTGAATCCGTGCGCTATTCCCCAACCTATTTGCAAAATTAACACAAGTTAAACATCAGCAGCTGGAGTCTCGCAATCTGAGAACCCTCCACATGGGTTCACACTGTGGTGAAAATGATCAAATATTGCGATACTTTCTCTGCGCTTGATACTAATATTCACAAATTACTTGTTTACGCTGTACAAATCCATATGCAGATAGCATAAAAACAATAATAGTCCACACTGTGTGTTCAGTCCAATGTTGTCTTTATGTTGAAATTATATAGTTTGTGATTTATGTCACCAATAGCCGACACGTGTTTCGACCGTTGTGGTCATTCTTAAGGCTATATTGGTACAATTCGCCATAATCAAATGCACAATGATTCACAATAAAATAAACAAAACATTATATTTCATGTTGTCAAAAAATATTGAAAATAAAAGCATACCACACAGGTTGAAGTAGGTTTCGAGAGATGCAAGCCACCATGGAAATTCAGAATAAAGAAAGGAACCAAATATTTGATTACCAATCCAACACACATTATCATTCCTTTATGAACGATGTGATGCAAAAACTTGATTCTTTCAAAATCTATTTACAATGTCCTGTGACAACATTGGACTGAACACACAGTGTGGACTATTATTGTTTTTATGCTATCTGCATATGGATTTGTACAGCGTAAACAAGTAATTTGTGAATATTGGTATCAAGCGCGGAGAAAGTATCGCAATATTTGATTCATAGTCTGAAAATGAGCTGGGTATCATCCGCATAGCACTGAAAGTTGGGACAGAGAGCGGCGATGCGGTGGGCAGGAAGTGCCAGATACTTGTTGAACAGCCAGGAAGAGAGGTTAGATCCCTGGGGGACACCACAGGTAGAGAAAAAGATGTCAGAGAGGAAGGACCCCAGTTGGACCTGGGTGGGTCGATTGGAGAGGAAAGAGGTCAGCCACGCCAGAGCCTGACCAGTGATACCCAGGTTATCACGGAGATGGTTGAGCAGGATGGTGTGGTTGACAGTATCAAAGGCAGAAGAGAGATTGAGCAAAATGAGAACACATGGGCTGTTGGAGTCAAAGTTTGAGAGCAGGTCATCACGGATGTTCAGGAGAGCAGTTTCCGTGCTTCTGGCAGCTCTGAAGCCAGACTGATGGTCATGAAGACTACCAACAGAATCAGCATCGAGATTAAGCTGGGAGATGGCCAGTTTCTCCAGGAGCTTGCCCAGGAAGGGAGTGATATAGATTGGGCGATAGTTAGCCGGGCAGGAGGGGTCGGAAGAGGGTTTCTTAAGAAGGGGGTGCATAAGGGAGTGGTTGAGGGGTGATGGGAGGACTCCAGAGGCGAAGGAGTGATTGCAGAAGTCAGCCAGGGCAGGAGCCAAGAAGTTGATGTGGTCCTTGATAGTTTGGGAGGAAGAGGGGATGACCTGTTTTGATGAGCCTTCCATAGATCGGACTTGTCTCGAAACCTCGTCAGCAGAAAAAAGGGGAAAGGAAGATAAGGAGGGAGGAGGGGTGGCTGCAGAAGGGCCAGAGTAAGAGCAGGGAATAGAGGGGGGGAAATGATAGGAGGAGAGTGAGGACAGGATGTTCTGAGTTTTTGAGATGAAGTGAGAGGCCAGTGCCGTGCAGAGGGCCTGGGAGGGGACAGGAGAGGTAGAGACTGCAGCAGGGTTGGCCAGCTCCTTGTAGATTTTAAAGAGTTTGGCCGAATTTTTAGATGCTGCAGAGATGCAGGCTTGGATTAGGGCTCTCTTCTTGGTGAGAACGGAGAGCCGGTATTGCCTTTGGAGCAGGCAGCAGGCCAATTACTCAGAGGATGAACATGAAGCACGCCATTTCCTCTCTGCCACCCTGCACTTGCGTTTGAGGGTGACGAGATCCGAGTATCAGATATAGCAGAGTGGAGAGTGGAGGGGCTGTGTCAGGGTGGGAGTCAGCCGAAGCGGGAGGGGGGGCGAGAAGTTGGCGGTGAAAGCCTCAACAGACACGCACTTCATGGGTCGGATGACCGCGAAGGTGGGTGGCAGTGATGAAGGTGGCTTCGCCCGTGGTGTAGGGAAGGTGAGGTGGGAGGATAGGAGAAAGTGATCACTACAGGAGAGAGGAGTGGAGAGAGGGACAGAGAGGGGAAGGTGAGAAGAGATCAGAGCATCAAGAGTGTGCCCTGCAGAATGAGTCGGCCCAGACAGGAGAATAGAGAGTGAGAGAGAGTCGCAGAGGTCACGAAATAGTCCAGAGGGAGGACAGGAGGCATCCAGGTGGATGTTGAAGTCTCCAAGAAGGAGGAGTTGGGTGGTTGAGGCCAAAAGGGAGGAGGAGAGGTCCGCCCACTCGGAGAGGAAGGAGGAAATCTGACCAGGTGGTCAATAGATAGTAGCCACAGTAACGGAATGGCTAGGAGAGAGAGAGAGCCAGCAGACAAGGCATTCAAAAGAGGAGTAGGTCTGCGTAGGAGTGACAGAGGCACAAATCCACTCAGGGAAGATAAGGGCAACACCCCCACCAGAGCAGTTGGGCCTGGGCACAGAGAGGATCTTGTAGCCGTCAGGTAGAAGTGTGTCAAAGCTGGTGACAGAGCAGGTTGTGAACCAGGTCTCAGTGAGACCGAGGACATCGAGGTCAAGTTCTTCGAGAAGGCGGCAGATGTCAGAGGAATGTTTGACAGCAGAACGAGAGTTGAGAGTGGTAATGTGGAGAAGGTTGCCATCCTTGAAGGACTTCCGGGGAGGGGTACAGATCAGAGGTACGCCCTGCGGAGGTGTAGAAGGAGCCCGAGAAGGGGCAGAGAGGGAGGGAGAAGGCAAGGTAGCCGAGGAAAGGGGAGGGGGACAGCAGGAGAAGAAAGGAAATTGATTAGGCATGGGAAGCATCTATCTAAGAGGTGAAAGTTGGCCTGAGGGCCTTGGACCAGTACGGTCCCATTAGAGTAAACATTAATGATGACCTTGGAGGAGTGGAAGGAGGCCAGGAGGACATCCCAATGGGTGCCACCAATAATGGGAGAAGAGGAGAAAGGGGAGAGCACAGAGACCATATGAAGGGTCCATAGGTCAGGTGAAGGCACGACAAAGAGGATGTCGGTGAGAGTTTCCTTGGAGGCGGCACTAGTGTAGGTGTCAGTGATAGGGAGGTCTGGATTGGAGACCAGAATGTCCTTTTTAAACTTTTTCCTTCCAGATTTAGTGAGGAGAGCAGGATAGTCAATAGAGAAGCAATTAGAGAAGATAGGAGAGATAGAAAGCACCATAGAGTAGGGAGAGGAGCGGCGGGAGGTAGAGGGGGAAGACACAGGAGAGTGGAGGCGGCAATCGAGTAGCGCAGGACGACAGACCCTCAGGGTTAAAGAGCTCCAATGCTCAAAATAACCGGGGGAGGCCACCTAAGTATGAGAATCCTAAAAGGGGAGAAAAAGGCCTAGTTTCGCAGCGCAATTTTAAATACAGGTACCGTGCGTATTAAACAACTAATGAGAGACCGCCTAAGTATGAGAATCCTAAAAAGGGGAGAAAAAGGCCTAGTTTCACAGCGCAGATTTAAATACAGGTATAGTGCGTATTAAACAACTTTAGAGAGACCACCTAAGTATGAGAATCCTAAAAGGAGAGAAAAAGGTCTAGTTTCACAGCGCAAATTCAAATACAGGTACAGTGCGTATTAAACAACTTTAGAGAGACCACCTAAGTATGAGAATCCTAAAAGGAGAGAAAAAGGCCTAGTTTCACAGCGCAATTTTAAATACAGGTATAGTGCGTATTAAACAACTTTAGAGAGACCACCTAAGTATGAGAATCCTAAAAGGGGAGAAAAAGGCCTAGTTTCACAGCGCAAATTTAAATACAGGTATAGTGCGTATTAAACCAAAAAAGGTTAATGAGTCTGAGGAGGAGCAGGCAGGGGGGCGAGTGGGACAAATCAATGGATACTGGTACTGGCAGGCAACAGGCGTCCCGTGCGGACACCTGCAGACACAACAGGAGCCGCAGCCGTGGGAGCCGCCCTTTGCCTAAGGGGCCTTTAGCTGTGGGGGCTGCCGGGCAGGGGGCTGCCCAGGAGGTTCAGTATAAGACAAGAGTGCACTCAAGGGGAGGGGAAGGGACGGGAGTGGGCGGACAGGGAGGCGGGAGGGAGGAGGGGAACCAGGAAGAGGCTGCAAGGGGAGGGTGGAGGCAGCACAAAACAACGCGCTCGGAGCGCAAACAATTTTAAACAAAAACACAGAAAAACAAGTCAACTCACATAAGGCCCCACGGACCGGCTGGGGTCCAAAAGCAGCAGCTGGACTGCCGGCGAGCTGCTCTCACCCGCTACGTTCCAAAAGAGGCGAGCGGGGAGAGCAGCTGTTGGGTAGTCCAGAGGGACACCTGCAGGCACCAATCAGAGGGCGCGGGTGGGCGGGCAGGGAGGCAGGAGGGAGGAGGGGAACCAGGAAGAGGCTGCAAGGGGAGGGGGCACAGAACAACGCGCTCGGAGCGCAAACAATTTTAAACAAAAAAAAAAAAACAAGTAAACTCACATGAGGCCCCACGGACCGGCTGGGGTCCAAAAGCAGCAGCTGGACTTCCGGCGAGCTGCTCTCACCCACTACGTTCCAAAAGATCCAGTGGCGACTCTGCCTTCCAAGCAGTTTTCCCCCATTCACCCAGACTGGCTGTCAATCACACAGCAGGGTGGCTGTCCTGGCAAGAAGGACACCGAGCCAATCAAACTAGAGTGCAACTTGGGTCTCCAAGGAGACCCTGTGAAGGGGCCTCAAACCCCTCCCTCACATCCTGTCCACCCAGGCACTCAGACACCTAAGCAGGGCTTCTGTGCAGAAGTTTGCCAAAGGACGGCGCACAAAGGAACCAAACCACGAGAAATACCTTTACAAAAAAGAAATGGCGAATAAACCCAACCGTAACAAAATAAAAATAAAATGGGTCCATTGGGTTACAGCTCGAGGCTAGCCCCATAGCCTCTAACGTTACCGAGGCTATTTTCACAGCTCGCGGTAGAATAAAAATGGTAAATACCACTGCCACCAATCAAATCTTAGAGAAAGGGGAACAAAATAATGTTGCATGAGAAACAGACTAAAATGGATCACTATTAACTCTTCCAGTACTCTATTGGAAGATAGGTTGTACTGGGTATGTGAATTTAAAATGACTAGTAAAGTCTATGGCAACTTTACATGTTCTGGGAGATAGTAGTCAGTCCCAGAAAATGGAGTTTAGAGTGGAAAGTCTGAAAAAGACAACCCTGTGTCACTGCACTAAAGGTGCTGTGTAACACACAGTAAAAAGATGATGCTGTTTGTAAGACTCTATAGTCCATGAGCAAAAATGTACAACACACAGAAAAACACATGTAAGAGTGGGAACAAAACGCTCACACTCTTACCAGGTGAAAAAAATAAATCCTAAAAATCCAGCAAAGCTGCTGAGGGAGTCAGTAGGTAAGGGAAATTAGTCATTCTGGAGAATTCTCCCTAACACCATCAAAGTGGGCGGCACAGGAAGGAAGCCGCAGATACTCTTGCAAAAAAGAACTAAAATCAACGGACAAAGAGGACAACTGGAACTGGCTGGCAGAGGCATTGGTTATCACCAGCAATAAAACATAGCAGCCCAAAAACCAGGAACCCGAAAATGTTATAATCGGAAGCTGGAACACGAGAGGATTCACACATTTATTTGGGAAAAGAGACCTAAACCATGAATCGTATGACATGATCTGTTTGCAAGAAACATAGCTCAGGAGTGCGCCAGTTTTAGAGGGATATGCAATCCATCTGAATCCAGCAGTAAAAGGCTTAAAAGGTAGACCCACGTCAGGCCTACTGATAGCACTAAAACAAACAGCACATCTGAAGGTATTGTCAATGGAATATCCTAATCCTTACATCCAGGTACTGACGATGGAAGTAGGAGTGGATGATAACTTGAGACCTAACACACTAATAGTGTTTAACCTCTACTGGAATATGGCAGTTCCAGAGTCGGCAGACATTTTAATGGACATTTTGGATAAATCAATGGAAGCATAGACTGAGCCACTAATAATCCTGTGTGGTGACATTAACATCCATTGCTTTGATCAAAGCAAATTTTAATAAACGATTCACACGAATCAGCGATGCAGTCGGAAAAAAGAGGTCTGGCATGGCGAAAGGATCTGCTTTTACGAAATATCAACAGACTGAACGGGTATATTAAGGAAGACAACCCCGCAAAAACAACTTGGAAAAGGGGTTGCAAAGCCAAGACATTGGACTATTTTTTTACGTTTTGTAGTATCCACGCTCAAGTCAAGTCCTTAGAAGTCTTGCACACCAAGACAAGCAATCATAACATACTGAAGCTCATCTGCCTACCTCTGTATATATGGCGGGTGGAGGTCTATCCAACGAGGATAGGAGTGGAACCAGGAAGAAACAGACTGATTATCTACCCAGAAAGAATAGCTCAACTGACTAGCATGTTCACTTCCAAATCCAACCAGGCACTGGGGATGTCGTCTGGACAAGTGGTTGACTACCCTAAGTTTTTTATAGCCTTTGTCGAATCCAGTAACTCAGGCCCAAAAAGATCCTTTGCACATCAGCACACCTACGATAAAGAATTGCCAAAAAGGAAGAAGCTCTTGAACTCCAGACTCAAGTTTCTTACAAAGATGGAGTCAAAGGAGGGGCTGACCTTAAGTAAAAAATGAAAACAAAGCCATCCAAATTGGGTAATGCCTAGCAGGCACTGGCAATTGCAGCAGTATTCAGAAAGTATGCTAAAAAACAGCGCTTCTAAAAACACAGGTGAAATTTGGCAGATGATTAACTCATTCAATGCCCCTCAGGAAACTAACGAACGCTGTTCCAGCAAGTGTTTGGGTGGAACACTTTTCCTCATTATTTACATTTAACGAATTGGCATCAGGAGACGCAGGTGAAATCTGTTGTGAAGCTTGGACTATTCAAACAGATAAAGAAGATATACTGGCCCTTATTAACAAAGCAAGCAGCTCGTTAACCTTGGGCCTGGACGAAATGACCAACGTAATGCTGAGAAAAGACCCAGAGCTATGGGCCCCCTTCCTCGGGAACTGTTCAATTATATAAAAAGGTCAAGAATAGTCCCCTGGACATGGAATGGAAAACCTCTATTGTGGTACCCATATTAAAAAAAGGAGACAGGACGCTACCAGAAAAATATTGCCCAATAGCCCTTTGAGACGTGGCAGCAGGGAAGATCTCTGCTGCACTGATTCTAAAGGCATTGACAAGTTGGAGTACCAAATCTGGGAAATGTCAACAAGAGGCCAGCAGGCTTTGTGAAAGGAGTGGGGACAGCCCTAAACGACTTCTTAATTAACGTCTTTAAAGCAAGAGCTCTTGAGAAGAGGGACGTCGAAATCCACCTTGCCTTCATCGACCTAGCTCAGGGTTTTGATACGATCGATCGAGTAAAGCTTTGGGCCAAGCTAAAGGGGTGGTCTGCCCAGATGATATAACTTAAGCAATAAAAGACCTTTACTCAACCGCCTCTCTTAAAGTGAGACTGGATAGGAGTGGTCTCCTCTCCGAACCAACTGAGACACAGAAGGGACTGAAACAGGGTTGCTCTCTTGCCCCTGCATTATTTAATCCATTCATTTCAGACATCCAAAATACATTTAAATAAGCAAGAAGCTTCCCTCCGAAACTGGCAGGTGAAATACTGGACAGACTACTGTATTCTGATGATCTAGTCCTTGTAGAACAAACCCCGATTGGCCTGCAAAGACAGATTGAGGTGCTCCAAACGTACGTTCAGGAAAATGGTCTTATGTCATGTCCTCAGTCATGTCCTCAGGTCATTCCTTTGGCCATGTCCCGCCAACCACTCAGATAACCACCTTCTCCCAGTCACCTGTTTCCAGGGGCTCACGCAGGCATCCCAGTTTGGCTCGCGCGCTGGCGAAGCAATCGCCATACACCCTGCAGTCGCGCTTGCGGCCGTTTCTCCATTGGCAGTTGCCATGGAGATTAGGCAGCCGCTCGAGCAGGAAGACAAGTGCTCGTTCCGTTGCGACCCGATCACGTGACGTTATGCGGTCATGTGCCCCAGGCTCACGGTCACGTGATTCCATTCCGTGTCATGTGACCAGGAAGTAACCGTATTTAAGCCGGGCAGTGCTGGTATACCGCGCTTCACAGCTGTTTTCCTCAGAGACCCTGTTTTGGCTGAATAAACCCGCTTACCTGGCATCCTTGAATCTGGCTCTTGTTTTCGGACTTCTTGTGGATCACGTTCGGCTACGACGACTTCGGCTCTCCTGTTTCTCACGGCTTCTGACCTCGGACTGAATCACGGACTTCTTCTGGATCTTGCTCTTTGTTCCTCCACTGGATTCGGACTGCCTTTCCTGGCTTCATACCTTGTTTTTGCTCAACGGACACCTTTGGATTTCCCAGGCCGCATCCTTGTACAATAAATCATACTTCCCAGGTGGTAGTTGTCACCCAACTATCGAGGGACCACAACACTCTCCAGGTGGAGATTGGCTGAAAACATCCTGACCTATCCTTTAGGGTGGGTTCCTTGCCTACGTGAGTCCCGGAACCATCTCTCAGGTCCATCTTCCCTTTCATCGGATATCTGGTAAGACCCTGGCCATTCTTTGTTTTATGCATATAGTACCCTGCTTGCTTGGTATTTAATCATTGTATTTTTTACAGCTGCCTTGGGGCTCCTAGTACTTCGGTTCCGGCCTCGGATCTCTCCACCTGTGGCCTCAAAGGTTGCACAGGGAGTGATTAGCGATTCTCCCTGTGCGGCACTTGGGGACGGAGGTCTCTTATATCTTCACGACTATCAACGTATAACAGACTGTGAAGCCTGTCGTGTAAGATATGGAGGGTGCCGCCGAAGACCCCCTGGCCGCTGTCATCCAAGCACTTACGGTACTACGGGCCGACATGGTGGCTGCTAATACTGCAGTTCATCAGCGTCTCGACCTATTACAGAGCGCCCAACACCCCTTACCCGCAGATCCGGAACTCGGTGATGCCAATCCAGCACCAGCACCCCTTGCACACCCACTCCCGGCCCCCCTAGCACCCGTTCCGGTGGTTCTTCCCTCTCCCTTTCCTTTGGCCGCCCCTGAAAAGTTCCATGGGGACCCGAGGAAGTTTAGGACTTTTCTTAATCAGTGCAAACTGCATTTTTTGTGCCGGCCCCTTGCTTTCCCGGATCTTACCACCAAAGCGGCGTTTACTCTGTCCCACCTAGCCGGTACGGCTGCTGCTTGGGCAAACCCCCTGTTAGAAACAGATCATCCGGCCCTCTATGATTTTGACCAGCTAGTATCAGAAATGTCCAGAGTATTTGACACTAGATATAAAGCACAATCACATGATCTAGAATTGCTGGACTTGTCCCAGGGTAAGGGCTCCCTCATTGAGTATATCACACGATTTAATCAGCTGGCCGCTGAGACCTCATGGCCTGAAAGTAAAAAAGCGGTTGTATTCTACAGAGGGCTAAGCGACCCTATGAAAGACGCTCTAGCCATGGTACCATCCCTACCTGTTCAGTTTCCAGCTTCGGTGGATTTAGCTCTCCAAGTGGACGCACGGCGTTCTGAACGCAGGGCTGAGGCCGGGTTTTCCCAGACTACCAACTCTGCCGTTACTTCGTCTTACAATGAGTCCGGTGAACCTATGCAAATAGGGGGTGTTAGGAGTCCCATCACCTCAAGAGAAAGGGAGCGCAGAAGGGCTGAGAACGCCTGTTTTTATTGTGGCTTGGGAGGTCATTTAGTAAAGGAATGTCCACGAAAGCCCAAACCCAAGAAGCAGGATTTTCGCCCAGCTCGATCCTAGATGCGGGGGTAGGATCGAGTTCTCCATGCCCTTCCCCGGATATCACCCCGTCATTTGGTCAAATCAGGCCTATACAAGTAGAAGCCACCATACAGCCTGCCCCTGGTATCATTCATCCCGTACAAATCACTATTGACTCCGGGGCCTCTGGTAACTATATTGACATCACTCTAGCCCACACATTAAACCTACCTTTGATCAACAAATCCCGACCCGAACCAGTGCAAGCAGTCGACGGGACAGAGCTTGTTTCTGGCCCCGTCAAGCAGCAGACCGCCCCTCTCACCCTGACTATCCAATCAGTCCATAAAGAAACCCTCCACTTTGATCTAATATCCATGCCTCAGTTTGGCATCATCGTAGGAATACCTTGGTTACGGGAACATAACCCGCACATCGATTGGGGAACAGGACACGTACATTTTGAATCCGAGCTCTGTCAGACCTTTTGCCTACCTATGGACAGAGAAACGGACACCCCAGCATTGGCCCTTGGTGCTGTTGCCCAACTGGCAATACGGGGCGACGAAATTCCCCCTATTACACACATAGTGGGTTTAGTCACCAATCACATACCTATGGACTATCAGGATTACGGTATGCTATTCGATCAGGGCTCCTCCGAAGTACTCCCTCCTCACCGCCCATATGATTGCCCGATTGATTTGGTTCCCGGGGCGGTGATACCTTCAGGCCGTATCTATTCCTTGTCCCTGTCGGAGGATCTGACCCTCAAGGATTACATCGATAAAGCGCTGCGTCTGGGCCACATACGACCGTCTAAATCATCTGCAGCAAGCCCCATATTCTTCGTGCCCAAAAAGGAGGGCGATCTTCGTCCTTGTGTTGATTATCGTCGGCTCAATGCCGTCACTATTAAGAACCGTTACCCAATCCCTCTCATTTCTCCTCTTTTGGATCGGTTGACCCATGCCTCCGTTTACACCAAGTTGGATTTGCGGGGGGCTTATAACCTCGTCCGCATCCGAAAGGGAGACGAATGGAAGACCGCCTTTTGTACGCGGTATGGCCTTTATGAGTATACGGTCATGCCTTTTGGTTTATGCAACGCCCCGGCCACTTTTCAACATTTCATGAATGACATCTTCTCGGATATATTAGACATGTTTGTGGTGGTGTATCTTGATGATATACTCATTTTTTCTCACACTCTGAAAGAACACATACAACATGTACGGGAAGTGTTGTCCCGGCTGCGTAAGCATTCACTGTTTGTGAAACCCGAGAAATGTTTGTTCCATGTATCCAACGTGGAGTTTTTGGGGTTTAACATCACACCTGGTGGCCTAGCCATGAATCTCACTAAAGTACGAGCGGTCCTCGAATGGCCAACACCTAAAACCCTAAAAGCCTTGCAATCCTTTTTAGGTTTCGCTAATTTCTATCAGCGTTTTATCTCTGGGTTTTCTTCTCTTGTATCGCCTCTCACATCCCTTACCAGTCCTCTTGTCCCGTTCGAGTGGCAGGAAATACACCAGCAGGCCTTTGAGGCATTAAAAAACGCCTTTACCACAGCCCCGGTGCTCCAACACCCCGACCCTGACCAACCGTACGTTGTCGAGGCGGACGCCTCTTCTTTCGCATTGGGGGCGATCCTGTCACAAGCCTGTTCCACTACCGGGCGGCTTCATCCTGTAGCTTTCCATTCACGCAAGTTCAACCCTGCAGAAACCCACTATACCGTCACCGAAAAAGAGCTACTGGCGGTAATGGACGCTTTTCGTACCTGGCGTCATCACCTGTTAGGGGCCAAACACAAAGTTACGGTTTATACTGACCACAGAAACCTGCAAGACCTGGCGGCATTAAAATGCGTAAACAGCAGACAGGTCAGATGGCACCTGTTCTTCGCCGCTTTTGACTTCCAGATTAAACATCGTTCTGGCTCTGAGCATAGCAAGGCCGACGCTTTGTCCCGCTCCCCCGGAGGGGTTTCGTTACCAGTGTTCCCTGATACACTCATACCTCGGGGACATGTCGTCTGCACTTGTACACCCCCTATGACGCTATTGGAGGAGATCCGTTCGTGGGTCAAAAAACACCCCGACCAACTGTCGGAATGGGATCCCTCCTATCACAACGGTCTGCCATATGTACAGGACCGTCTAGTTCTCCCTACCACTGACACCAGAAACCTAGCCCTGGAGTGGTCTCATGACGCCCCGATCAATGGACACCCGGGCCAGGCCCGTACCCTAGACCTCTTGAAACGCTGGTGTTGGTGGCCTTCCATGAGACGTGACGTGGCTTGTTACGTGGACTCGTGCTCAGTCTGTGCTCAGGGCAAACATCGTAGGGGTCGTCCGTTGGGTCTTTTGCGCCCCTTGCCTTTGCCACCAAAACCCTGGCACACCCTGAGCATGGACTTCGTGACCGATTTACCCAAAATCCATGGTTATGACACTATATGGGTGGTGGTCGATGTTTTCACCAAGATGGCCCGTTTTGTCCCTTGCCGAGGAATTCCTTCTGCCCCTACCTTGGCCAAGCTGTTCTTTGACTCTGTTTTTTGTCTTTATGGCCTTCCATCTGTCCTAGTGTCCGATCGTGGCTCTCAGTTCACCTCCCGTTTCTGGCATGCCTTGGTCGCTCTGCTAGGCATCGATGCACGGTTCTCCTCCGCTTACCATCCGGAAACCGATGGTCAGACGGAGCGAACAAATCAATCCATGGAACAGTATCTGCGTTGTTTGTTGTTACAACAGCAATCGTCCTGGTTGCAGAACATCCGGTATGCTGAATTTGCCTATAACAACGCTACGCATTCTGCCACTGGTTTCTCTCCATTCTACACCATGTATGGCCAGCATCCCCGAGTCCTTCCTGTTCCCGACGTTTCTCCCTCCGATAACCCCGCCGCAGCCACTTGCGTTAGGGATATGGAGTCCCTCCATGCCCAGGTCCTCATTCATTTGCAGGAAGCGCAGGCTTCCATGAAGGCCTCCTCAGACGCTAGGCGCACCGTGGCCCCTTTGTATCCCGTTGGTTCCCGAGTTTGGTTGTCCTCCCGGCACCTCCACTGGAAGGGTTGTCGAAAGCTGTTGCCCCGTTTTGTGGGTCCCTATGTTGTTTCCCGGGTCATCAATCCGGTGGCCTATCGCCTGGTTCTCCCATCGTCCTGGCGGGTTCATCCTGTGTTCCATACCTCCCTCCTCAAGCCCTGTCCCTCCTCGACTCGTCTTCGCCCTTCTCCTGCCCCTGTTTCCCTGGATTCTCCTGATGTTTTCGAGGTCTCGGATATTCTGGGTTCACGTTTCCATAGGGGTCGACTGCAGTACCTGGTTGATTGGTTAGGTTATGGTCCGGAGGAGCGTTCTTGGGTCCCTGCCTCAGATGTCCATGCCCCCCGATTGGTTTCTCGTTTCCATCGGGAGCATCCTTCGTGCCCACGGGGTCGTGGGCCTTTGGGGGGGGGCTCTGTCATGTCCTCAGTCATGTCCTCAGGTCATTCCTTCGGCCATGTCCCGCCAACCACTCAGATAACCACCTTCTCCCAGTCACCTGTTTCCAGGGGCTCACGCAGGCATCCCAGTTTGGCTCGCGCGCTGGCGAAGCAATCGCCATACACCCTGCAGTCGCGCTTGCGGCCGTTTCTCCATTGGCAGTTGCCATGGAGATTAGGCAGCCGCTCGAGCAGGAAGACAAGTGCTTGTTCCGTTGCGACCCGATCACGTGACGTTATGCGGTCATGTGCCCCAGGCTCACGGTCACGTGATTCCATTCCGTGTCATGTGACCAGGAAGTAACCGTATTTAAGCCGGGCAGTGCTGGTATACCGCGCTTCACAGCTGTTTTCCTCGGAGACCCTGTTTTGGCTGAATAAACCCGCTTACCTGGCATCCTTGAATCTGGCTCTTGTTTTCGGACTTCTTGTGGATCACGTTCGGCTACGACGACTTCGGCTCTCCTGTTTCTCACGGCTTCTGACCTCGGACTGAATCACGGACTTCTTCTGGATCTTGCTCTTTGTTCCTCCACTGGATTCGGACTGCCTTTCCTGGCTTCATACCTTGTTTTTGCTCAACGGACACCTTTGGATTTCCCAGGCCGCATCCTTGTACAATAAATCATACTTCCCAGGTGGTAGTTGTCACCCAACTATCGAGGGACCACAACACTCTCCAGGTGGAGATTGGCTGAAAACATCCTGACCTATCCTTTAGGGTGGGTTCCTTGCCTACGTGAGTCCCAGAACCATCTCTCAGGTCCATCTTCCCTTTCATCGGATATCTGGTAAGACCCTGGCCATTCTTTGTTTTATGCATATAGTACCCTGCTTGCTTGGTATTTAATCATTGTATTTTTTACAGCTGCCTTGGGGCTCCTAGTACTTCGGTTCCGGCCTCGGATCTCTCCACCTGTGGCCTCAAAGGTTGCACAGGGAGTGATTAGCGATTCTCCCTGTGCGGCACTTGGGGACGGAGGTCTCTTATATCTTCACGACTATCAACGTATAACATCTTAAAATCAACACCACAAAATCAAGGATTTTCTAAATGGATTCCACGAATAGACACAACAGAGGCAAGCACCCTTGGTTTCTGAACAAAGAGAGGTTAATTAAAGTAACCTCCCTTACTTGGGAATGTGCCTGAACATCAGGGCGAGAGACACCCCACGAGAGATGATATTAGGAAGCAAAGTCAAGAACTTGGCAGCTCAGGCTCAGATTATTTAGAAAAAATACTTTCGTTCTACCGCATGAAGGTGGTTCCAATCCTCACCTATGGGGCAGAGGCTTTCTTTTCATTACTGGCTAAAGTGAGGTCAACCTTGGAAGGCCTATTTTGGAAGAGCGTGTTGAACCTACCTAGAGGAACTCCAATCCAAGCAATAAAAATGGAGCTTGGTGGGATTCCGGAATTAAGGCTGAGCAGGTAGCAGCTTGAACTCAGAGCTCCTGTCTCCCTGATTTCTGATATTCAAAGGATACAATGAATACAAAACAAAATTGATACTCTGGAGAATCCGGCCCCCAAGAAAACCAAAGATGACATGGAAGGAACACCCAGTGCCCAAGACATTTATTCTCTACTTCTGAAGGTGGCTCAAGTTGCAGGTGAGATGAAATCCTCTTATGCAGACCTAAATGTAAATGTATCTAACCTGAAGGAAGAATTGGGCAGGTAGAAAAGGAATCAGCAGGCATTTCAACAGAGATTGCTGGAAGCTACAGAGCTTATAATGAATTAAGTAGAGACCTTGAAGATATGAAATTTAAATATCTGTTTTTGGATTTCAAATAAAGGTTGCATAATCTCAGACTCATGGGTCTACCAGAAAGTGCAACTAGGGATGGTTAGCTAGAGGATATTTTACATCATGTTCTATCAGAGACTTATGGGAAAGCTATACTATACCCAGGAGATCTGGATTACTCTTTCAGAGTTGGAAAGCCAGACAGCACTAAACCAAGACAAATACTATTGGTTTTTACAAAAGTAAATGCAAAGGAAAGAGTGCTGAGAGCTGCCCGGGAAAAGGGTAGTGTTTTTATAATGATGTACAAATGCAGTGTTTCCCGATTTCCCAAATGAGCTAGTGGAAAAAAGGCAACTATACACAGAGGCAAAGAAACTAGCAAAGGAAAAAGACTTAAAAACATCACTATTTAAATTAGCAATTTTAAAACTTTATTTTTCAAATGGCATTAAGTCCACAGAGGATCCAGAAGAAGCAAACATATGGATTAGTAGTTATGGGACTCATGTAAATAAGAACCAAGGGCTTTAGACAGTTTACTTGATAAATATGAATGAGTGTGAATGTTAATGTGGTTTGATAGTTGTGGGGTAAATTGAGTTGATATGTGTCGAGGGGAATGCACTTATAATATCATAAAGTGTACACCTCTGGTTTCTTGATGGTTTTCTTTTACACATAACAGGTTTTTATTTTAATATTGACATTCTAAATTAAAAGGTATCAAATATAATTAGACAAAATGGCGCTGAATATTTGAACAGTTTAGAATTAACTTTCATTTTAAACATACCTGTGGTGGCCTTAAATGATGACAGGACGTTTGTGGTACTTCTAACTGTATTTACTGAGGGGTTCAGATGTCGGGTATACTATCGTCCATGTATGGGGCTTGATGAGTACTCACAGTTCTGGTGAGCTGCCTTCCAGTTACTTCACGAAAGGCAGGGTGTGCACAATGATGGCACGCTGCAGGCTTGCAGGGCACCCATGAGGCCTCCTATGGCATTGGACTTACGCTCCTGGAAGCCAGGTCCCATGGTCCTCCGGAACCTGTGGTCAGAAGGCTCTCTTATAAGGAGCAGCGCTGGGGCGGACTGTTCTCTGGCGCTCTGCCGACGTTCACCGAAGCGCGGGTCCTCGCGCTTCACGAGGAAGCGAGATCTCACGAGATTGCGGGCTCGCGATCTTGCAACATCTCCACAATACCTAAAGGTTCTCCATGAAGCGAACCATCTGTGAAAAAGTTTAGTAGGGTTGGACGGCACGCATCACATTTTTTAAAAACAAATCTTTTTATTGGTTTTAAGGTACAACTGTTTCAACATCAATAACACCCCCCTCTCTTCCTCTCCCCACCCCTTCCCCTTATTCCCTAGGACTCGAGACGACTAGAACATGACTACCAGCCATTTGAAATCAATACAGAGCTACACTTTTAGACCATATTAAGAATACAAATGTTATGGGGGCGCCATTGAAGCATATAGTCACTCTGTATTGGAGAACCGGGCCCCAGTTCAGTTGAAAGTTCTCAGTGGCTCCCTGCAGTTTACACATCATCCATTCCATTGTTACAAAGTGCCATACCTTTCTGAGCCATTGGAGTTGTGTCGGGGGTGTCTGTTGCTTCCAACCTTGGGCTATCACCAGCCAGGCAGCCACCACCAGAACCATGATCACCTTCCGCTGGCTTCTGGTGTGCGTTTTTTGTGCGGGGTCCCATATGCCTGCCAGCCAGACTCCGTCCCCAAGGTTTTCCGACCCTTGGACCATTTTCCCAGCTTGGGCCTTAACCTCGTTCCAGAAGCATGCGATGTTCGGGCAAGCTCTCCAGATGTGTCTCCAGTCTCCTTCCCGGTGACATCCACGCCAGCATAAAACATCCATTTCAGGATACATTTCTTTCAGTCTCTTTGGTGTTAGATGCCATTGTAGCAATACTTTTTGCCACATTTCCCTCAGGAGAATGGATCTTGTGTCAGTGTAGTGACGCTTCGCCATACCTCTTCCCAATGCGATCGCAGAATTTCCATCGCCAGCGTCCCCTCCCATCTCCTCGTGTATAGCCATCTAACCTCTTCCCCTTGCGAGTTCAGGTGGGCGTACAGATTGGATATCAGTTTGTGCATGCCTGGATCTGTTATCATATAGGTCTCAAATTTCGTGAGGTCTCTCGTTCCAGCTTCTTCATTGATCAGGGTGGATAGCCAGTGAATCAATTGAAAATATCGGTACCTTTCTGCTTTTGCCACTCCCAGTACTTGGACACAGTCTTCAAACGACCTAAGTGAACTGTCTTTGTACATATAGCCAACCCTTGTGCAGCCTGCCTGTTTCCAAGGTGTGAAGGCCTTCGGGTCCATCCCCGGTGGAAAGTCAGGGTTGTGGAAGAGCGGCATAAATGGGGATGGATGTTTCGTCAAGTTCCCCCTCTTTACTGTCGAATCCCACGCATTGAGAGGAGCGCTCAGTATCTCACTCAGATGGGTATTCGTGTGTCTGTGCCTTTTGTGGGACGACAAGAGGTTTGAGAGCAGGCCCCCGGCCACAGCTGTGTCCTGTTTTGTCCATTTAGACTGTGGGGAATCTGCCACCCACTCTTTGATGACTCGCAATTGCGCCGCTTCGTAATACCTCTTGAAATGTGGGAAAGCCTGGCCCCCCTCCTTCACTGCTGCTGTCATAGTAGCCATTGCCACCCTCGGTCTCCTGCGCTGCCGCACATATGCGGATGTCATCTTGTTTAGAGAGCGAAAGAAAGACCTGGGGAGCCTAATTGGGAGGGCTTGGAAGTTATAGAGGACTTTGAGGTGATTCGTCATCTTAGCCGCTGAGATGTGCCCCCACCACGAGTTAGATAGTGGTGTCCATTTTGTCAACAGTTTTTGGAGGTGGGTAAGCAATTCTGGATAATTTGCCTTGTACAGTTGCTGGATCCTGGAGGTGACTTTGATTCCAAGATAAGTTATACCATCCCGTGCCAGCTTCACTCCTTGCTCCTGGACCAAAATAGTCGCGGGGTCGGCCGACAAGTTCAGAACTTCTGATTTGCTTTTGTTTATTTTGATGCCTGAGATGGCTCTGAATGCCTCCAACTCGCTCATAAGTGTAGGCAGGGATCTGGTGGGGTCCATCAGAGCCAACAGCATGTCGTCGGCAAACGCCATGGTTTTGTGTTCCAGCCCGAAAATCTGCACTCCCTTAATTCCGTGTTGTTGTCGTATCCTCGCTAGGAGGGGTTCCAGAAACAGGGCATACAGAAGGGGGAATAGTGGACACCCTTGCTTAGTGCCTCTCATCTGCATGGCAATTTTGGACAAGAAGCTGTTGACGGCGATTCTTATGGAGGGACTTTTGTAGTTTGCCTTTATCATCCTCAAGTAAGAGTCTCCAAAGCCCATGTGTGCCATCGTACGAAAGAGCTGTGAGCATTTGACTCGGTTGAATGCTTTTTCAGCATCTAAAGCTACTAGTGTAGCCTCTATACCTGCATGCTCGGCCTTTTCTATTATATGGCACACTCTCCTGGTGTTGTCCGCTGTCTCCAGCTCCCTGATTGTACCTAGAAGGTTCGTGGAGACCCATATATAGTCTATTCTCGATAGCGAATTGGGTACATAAGAGTAGTGCGTGAAGCCCTGCCGTTCCCCATTCATTGTTCGCCAGATGTCGTGGAGGGAGAGGGAGCCGAATGCTTCCTTCAGTGCCTCCGAGGGGGCTTTTGAGCCTTCGCTAGTTCTACCCGTCCTATCCTGGGTGGGGTGCCAGGCCAGGTTCAGATCTCTTCCCAGTATAATATCTCCCGTCGCAAATTCTTCAAGCATTCCCAGCAATTCCTACACCGATGCCAGGGTGATCCGCCTCCCTTGCACCGTGATGTTCAGGAGGACATATCTCCCTTCCTTGTCGGTTCTGTAGCCATGGATCTGTGCTTTCAGAGTGGCCTTTAATGCTACCAGAACCCCTGCCCTCTTTCCCTCCGCATTTGAATGGAAAATATGTTTCGCTCCTTTTATCTTCAAACGAGTTTTTTCACTTTTCTTTATATGTGTTTCCTGGTATAGTAGGATGTTTGCTTTCTGCTTCCAGGCTTGTCTGTCCAGTTTGGCCCTTTTTATGGGGGTGTTCATGCCCCTTACATTCTGCGAGAGCACCGTCACTGGGATTTTATTTATTGTATTCATAGAAAGGTTGATGGTTGGATTCTGTGTGGTCGCCCCGTTTTCCAGTTGCGCTCTGTGTTTCGCCAAAAGTTCGTCTCGCCGTCTCTAACTTGTAAACTCCCCTTATTCCCTGCCCCCACAAAAAACAAACCCCTGAGGTCAAAACCGGGTTGCTACATGCCCTGAGACGAAGTGTCCAGTGCCCCTGGTTCGTAATTCCCCTCATAAGCACATAGTGGGGAGTCCTAAACCCCACTAGAGATTCCATTAGGTTTCTTCCGCTTCCTCTCCTCGGCCTGCTAATAGTCTTTCGGGCGATTCAGCTGCTTCCTTCTTTTCCGGTTGGTGTATGCAGCGGCGATCGTTAAGTTATTTTGAGTTCATAGTTGGCATTGGTGTGCCCTGTGGCTGACTACGTTTTCTTATCTCTTCCTTTCTTGTGGACCGTCTCCCACCCCTCCTGCTGTTTTGGCCCCCTGAGCCTCCTCTGGGGTTTCGAGTGTGTGCCCTCCCCTCCACTCGGTATGCCCAGTATCCTTTCTCCTTCTTCACAGGAGGTGATCCTGTGTTGGGCTCCCTCCCAAGTAAGCAGGAGGCCGAACGGAAAAGTCCATTTGTATTTCACCTGGGCCGCAGATAGGTGGGGAACTACCGGGCCCATCATCTGTCTTTTGAGAAGGGTGGACTGAGCCAGGTCCTGGTATAATTGCACTTCTTGACCAGTCAATCTTATCGGGGTGCCCTGTCTGGTTTTTCTCAGCATCTGTTCTTTCTGAATGTAAGACGTTATGGCCACCAGCACATCCCTGGGCCTTGTTCCCGGCTCGGCCCCTCTTTTAGGGCCCACTCTATGAATGCGGTCAATCCCTACCCCCGGGCCCTCCTCTTCGGCCAGGATCTCGGCAAATAATTGCATTACCATCGACTTCAGGTCTGTCTCACCCACGGTTTCCGGCAAATTTTTGATTCTCACATTGGATCTCCTTGATCTATTTTCAAGGTCCTCGCATTGTTGTTCAAGGTACATGGTTGTCTGGGCTACCCGGTCTAGTGTTTCTTCGGATTTTAAGGAGTCATCCTCTAGTTGCTGCAGTTTTCTTTCCACTGAGTCGGTTCTCTCCCCCAATTTGGTTACGTCCTGCCTGATTTCCTGGATTGATTGGACCATCTCACCCCTCAGAAGCTTAAATTGCTCTTGAACAGAGTTGAGTAGTTGGGATTGAAGTTCTTTAAAACACATTTGCATGTCCTCTTTGTTCGTTAGACTTCCCTCCATCTTTCCTTGGGTTGAGCTGGAGCCTAGCGGGGGGAAGTCTTCCGGCATAGGTGTGAGATCGTCTTGTGTTCCCCAAAGCTGTTTTAGGTTTCTACCCTGATTTCTCTGCGAGGAGGACTGTACTGTGGACTTTGACCGTGATTTGGACATTTATGCACCTTGTCAGACCTGGTGGTGCTTATCTGTGGGGGGTTCTGAGGGCTATCCCCAGGAGTCCAAGGAGAGTCCTTGATTGCAGTACTGGGGCTATTGCATGGCGCCACCCGTGCAGTGGGGAGAGCTGGTCTCTGTCATCAAACTATTTCTGCTGTGCCTTCAGGTTCTGCGTGCCGCCATACCAACAGCCACCGAGGGGGGTCTGTGACACAACGTTACTCTTGGGGTCCCTAGAGTGTGGCCACCAGGCAGTATGTCTTATTTATGGCCCTATCTCTCCACTTTGGCCCATTGTGTGCGTTATTCCTCATATGCTTGGGGGGATGGGCTGGCACAGGTCTGCTGTCCCCTCCTGGGCGTGAGTGAGTTGATCACTGCGTTGCGGTGCGTTCTGTAGTGGTGGTTATCTTCACCTGTGGCCACTGTCGTAGAAGGCCTGCAGGTCGCCACTGCCGGTACGCGAGAGATATTTCTGCCTCGGTGTAAGTGGCGAGGTCGAGCTTCCCAGTGTCGGTTGCTTGGGTACAGGCTTACTTGTGCTGTTGACTGGGCCCCGGCTTGGCACACTCTTTTGGAGTTTCCCTCCTGGGGCTGCTCCTTCCACTGAGCCTCCGCTCAGGCCCTGCGGTGTGCGAGGGTTGCTGGAGTTCGGAGGGGTGCGCCACTCCCGCGCAGCTCTCACGGGTGTATCGCCACGGGGCCCCGCGCCCCATGCTTTTTTGGTGCTGCTAGTGATCGGCGGGGCTCCCAGAAGGCCCGAGCGGCTCCCGGCAGTCCGCTCTGGGATGTTACTGGGTTTATTTGTGCCCCAAGGGGCTACAGCGCTGCTGTAGGGAGGGGGTCCACCTGGACACGGGTCCGATCTCTTCCCGGGGGACCCACCTCTTTTCCTGCTGGTCTGTCCGCCGCCGCAATCCGCCACCCGCCACGATCACCCCTCTTCTTGGGGCTCTACCCGGCAGATGCGCCGTTCTTTCCCTGCAGGGGTGCGCGGTCACTTGTCACTGCGATCTCCCCCCCTGCGGGCCCGGGGCACGATCCTCAACGGGTGGAGGACCGGTGCCTTCTCCTTTGATGCTGCGCTGCCTCTCGCTGCAGCGGCCTCACCCTCCAGCGGGCACCACATACGGCGCAGGCTCGCTGCTGGTCCGATGCAGTCTTTCAGCCCCGGGCTACTATGGGTCTTGCAATCCCGTTCTCCCAGGGGTTACACTGCTGCCATTCCGCTGTCATGCTTTTCTTCTCGGGATCGCCAGATATGCTGGACTGATGGGCTGATTGTCGTGGCCTTGAGAGGAGAGACGGTTAAGCGCGTCCTCACTCAACGGCCGCCATCTTGGAATTATGCATCACATTTTTTAAGGTTCTTTTCTTTAGAGTGGAAGTAGAATCATAGGATTGTTGTGGGTCATTTCCGGATTTACAAAGGATCTGGGGCGATTAAAACACATTGAGGTTAAATCCAAAGCACACATAGGTATGTACTGCAGGTTTTAAAAAGATTTTGTGTTGTGGGGCCAGTTAGGGCAAGTATGGGTGGCGGGTGGATGGTGCAGAACGAATTGGTCCATCCGTCACTGTGGCAGTCTTAGCTTAGTACAGATTTAGAAGCGAGGCACCCTCTGCGACTTTAGAATAGTAGTTAGAATAGTAAACCTTTTTTTAAACCCATCGACCTGCATGCAGTCCGCTTAAATGAAAATAAAGATTTAGCATTGCTCACAAGAAATGGTAAATGACAGCCACACAACTAGACCGAAAACGTACTTGGAGCAATCAGGCAGAACTCTATGTAAGTCATCTTTCGATAAATGTCATGAAATCCCATTAAAACCCAATTCATACCACAAACCTCACAAACCTCTTTGTGGCTATCGGAATTGGCCTTTAATACACTCGGCACTATCTGCATTATCTAATCCTCTCTGTCATTAATGTGGAGTCATCTTTAATTCCTTGGCTCTGGCTTTGGTATTTGGCATGTCTGTATCCTAGGAAAAAGAGTATCCACTAACAACGAGTCTGGATATTGAATGACTTTGCAATTGGTCCAGTCTCTGATACTTCTAATGGCTAGCTCACGGGTTTAGCGCCAAGCTCCAGTTGTTTGGGCACCCGAGTTGACAACTTATTAATGGGTGCCCACAAACAGCATGACATATGCCATAAATAATGAAATGGACTAATTCCCCACGTGAACTACTACTAATAGAGATACCATCATATGCCTTATTTTCCAATGTACAGCCATCACATGCTAGAAACCCTTTCACGTGTTGATGTGCAGCCTTGTATGCTCGATACACTTACCGCATGCCAGGAGCACCTTCTTACACTCAAGTACAGCCTTGCAAACTCACGCTCAGCTTCATAAACCCACACCTAATCGCTCTATACACAGGCTTTTCCCAACATGCTCATATATCACCAAATAGCTAGACTCAGCCTCAAACGTCTGCAGGCAGCGTTCTGCTCATTTATCAGAAACACCAGCATATGCTTAGATTCAACTTGACATGCACAGCTAGAACCTTGTCACAGACCCATAGGTCCCATGAAAGATTCATAAACCAGAAGTAGCCTTATGCGCCTGGGTTCAGCTTAACATGCCCAGGTACTGCATTGTCCAGTAATGCTCTACATGCTATGGCAGCATCCACATCTCACCCAGAAAACTGGCCTGCCTGCTTCCTCATTTCAGTGCTACAGCACAGCCAGCTGTGCAAACCTTCCTCACATTCGCAATGGTGAAGGGGGGATTTTCCACTCAATCCTTTTACTCCACAATACCTAAATCACCCATTTCACCCCTTTGCCCCAAGTACCTGAAATTCCATGAGTATCACACGCACGCAATCAAACCAAGAGGTCATTATGAATAGATGTTTTATTAATGACCCTCATTTAATGCATTGCGATTGAATCTTAGGGACATTGCGTTTTCGTCTTTTAACATCATAGCGCAATTCTCGGATCAATATTTTAAGCAAGTGTGTGGGCATCCTGTATCTGTTTCTATAACTGCTCTGTGCTGCTCTGATTTTAATACTTATCACCATAACTTGCATCTTGATGCAAACATAAATATATAAATAGGTATGTGCTTTGAACTCCAACAAGGAATCGATTCCAGCATACACTTTATTCCACAGTCCCGTGCAGAGGGATATGCCCTAACCCTATGAGCGCACCTCCCACTTCTTGGAGCCCACTCCACTCATTCCGGTTCTGGATGTGATCCTCTGAACTGCCTTTTTGGTGCTTTTGGTGCCGTTCCAGACCTGAATCTGGTCTCATAACATGTTTATTCCACTTCCTAACAATTGGGGGTTCTTTCTTTTAAAATGTGGCATTGTAAATGTTTAAAACGATTCCAGAGTGATGTGAACTGTTTCCGACGCACTGAATTCTTAAGAACTTGCTAATTAATTTCCCAGTGGCCATTCTCGGTTCACAGTCAAAATCTTAGGGCCTGGCAAGAAACCACATATGCCAACACTGGTGGGGATTTGGAGACAGATCAATGTATCTGACATAAGAGGCAAAGGTTGGATTTGGAAAACCTGAGAAAATCCCATAATACCACCTGAAGAACAGGTTTTGATTAAGGGGTGGTGGCTGCCAGTTTTCACTAATCCTCAATCTCTTGTTTCCCCCATATGAAATAATCACACCACTACATCTTTTTTTGAGAACACGCCAATTTCAATATTGGGAAGCTAAATTATGCCAATTTTAAAATCAACATTGGCCTGTAAACATCTTTGTTGATGTTAGATGAAGGGCAGGAATAACCACTGACATCTCAAATTGAGGGTATTGGTTTCTTTATTCTTTATTCATAACAAGCGCCAATCAATGTGATAATATCTCAGGGCCTCGTGGACCTACTGAATCACAAGGCACTCCAGCTCAACAATCGCCTCCTCTAAATTTGAATCTGTAATTGGTGTGTGGCAATCCCCTGGGCAATGGAATTATAATAAACAGGCCAGAGGGGGCTTATAGGGAGCTGTTATGTCCAACAATGAGGGAAGAATAGAGAACTTTAGCAGATTAGTCCCATGGGCGAAATTATGCTGATATAGTTAGAGATGGATATGCAGAGGATATTACGCATTTAACATCATTCACAACCAATCTTTAATTGGGAAATTAAGATTTCCATTCATGAATGTTTAATGCCAAGAGACAATATTTCTGAGCTGCAGAGGGGCATTCATCCATTGGAAGAACCTTCCAAAACAAATATGCAAACAGTTCTCTAGTGACAGTAGCTCTTTACATATATTTTAGATAAATGAAGCTGAGAATACACTCTGTACATGGATTATAAAAGAACTGTAAGCAATATTAAGGACAATTTAAAAAGGTGAAGGATGATAAAGGGGAAAGGGGCTCGTGCGGAGATTCTACTTGCCATGTAGTTAGTTATGCCTGTTTCGTTAAGCTTACAAAAGAGGTTGAAAAGGGTCAAATCATGTGAAAGGAAGGTGCACATACAAGTATGTAGGTGATGATCTAAGTCATCGCAATTCAAAATGAAAAGTGGGAAATTGAGCAGAAATATGATTCTGGGAAGGATATAGGATCTTTTAAGCAAGAAACTAAAATTAGGAAAGATAGGGAACATTGTTGGAAAGGGGACCAAGTGAACTTATCATAATGAAAAATTGAATTAATTATTAGGGAGAAGAAATGGGGGGGGGATTAAATACATTGTTTAACCATAATAAGGCAAATGTGGTTAGGAACTGGTTTGTTAGCATTGAATAAGGATAAAGGGAGGGTGTTGTTCTTTAGGGTTAGTAGTGCAATACATTTAAAGAGACTGCATTGACTCTCAGGCCCTGGTTCATAGATTATTTGCGCTGAAAAAAACTGGATTTGTGCGCCATTGTGCCCGCACATCCCTGTTTAAGAAATGGGGATTTGTGGGCAGAATGGTGCACACATCCAGTTTTTTTGATTCAAATAATCCATGAATCAAGGCCTCAGTCTAAGGTCCGTGTTGGAGCATGTTTTTGAAGTTAAGAAACTTTTATTTTTGTTTTCAGTTAGTACTGGTTTTGAATTATACTTGGGGAAGTTTACCTTAATACCACTCTGCTTGGAGGATATTAGGGAATCCGCGTCGAAAATGGTAGTTCCAACAACAAATTGTACAGATTTTCTGATTGTTGTATCATGGAATCTTAATGGGATAAATAATCTGATAAAGAAGAAAAATATACTGTCACATTTAAAATACCTGAAGGCAGACATTGTAATGTTACAGGAGACTCCCTTAACGGATAACAAGGCAGATAAGTTGGCTGGAGCTTGGGTAGGTCAGGTGTTCCACTCCTCTTATTCTACAAACTCAAGAGGTGTCGTAATCCTGTTTAGGAAAAACTTCCCAGGAACAATCTTAAGCTCCAAAATAGATAAAGGACGGATGGTAATAATTTCAATTCGTGTACAAGACATGGTGATGACATTATGTAACTTTTATGCATGTATCTGACATAAGAGGCAAAGGTTGGATTTGGAAAACCTGAGAAAATCCCATAATACCACCTCAAGAACAGGTTTTGATTAAGGGGTGGTGGCTGCCAGTTTTCACTAATCCTCAATCTCTTGTTTCCCCCATATGAAATAATCACACCACTACATCTTTTTTTGAGAACACGCCAATTTCAATATTGGGAAGCTAAATTATGCCAATTTTAAAATCAACATTGGCCTGTAAACATCTTTGTTGATGTTAGATGAAGGGCAGGAATAACCACTGACATCTCAAATTGAGGGTATTGGTTTCTTTATTCTTTATTCATAACAAGCGCCAATCAATGTGATAATATCTCAGGGCCTCGTGGACCTACTGAATCACAAGGCACTCCAGCTTAACAATCGCCTCCTCTAAATTTGAATCTGTAATTGGTGTGTGGCAATCCCCTGGGCAATGGAATTATAATAAACAGGCCAGAGGGGGCTTATAGGGAGCTGTTATGTCCAACAATGAGGGAAGAATAGAGAACTTTAGCAGATTAGTCCCATGGGCGAAATTATGCTGATATAGTTAGAGATGGATATGCAGAGGATATTACACATTTAACATCATTCACAACCAATCTTTAATTGGGAAATTAAGATTTCCATTCATGAATGTTTAATGCCAAGAGACAATATTTCTGAGCTGCAGAGGGGCATTCATCCATTGGAAGAACCTTCCAAAACAAATATGCAAACAGTTCTCTAGTGACAGTAGCTCTTTACATATATTTTAGATAAATGAAGCTGAGAATACACTCTGTACATGGATTATAAAAGAACTGGAAGCAATATTAAGGACAATTTAAATAGGTGAAGGATGATAAAGGGGAAAGGGGCTCGTGCGGATATTCTACTTGCCATGTAGTTAGTTATGCCTGTTTCGTTAAGCTTACAAAAGAGGTTGAAAAGGGTCAAATCATGTGAAAGGAAGGTGCACATACAAGTATGTAGGTGATGATCTAAGTCATCGCAATTCAAAATGAAAAGTGGGAAATTGAGCAGAAATATGATTCTGGGAAGGATATAGGATCTTTTAAGCAAGAAACTAAAATTAGGAAAGATAGGGAACATTGTTGGAAAGGGGACCAAGTGAACTTATCATAATGAAAAATTGAATTAATTATTAGGGAGAAGAAATGGGGGGGGATTAAATACATTGTTTAACCATAATAAGGCACATGTGGTTAGGAACTGGTTTGTTAGCACTGAATAAGGATAAAGGGAGGGTGTTGTTCTTTAGGGTTAGTAGTGCAATACATTTAAAGAGACTGCACTGACTCTCAGGCCCTGGTTCATAGATTATTTGCGCTGAAAAAAACTGGATTTGTGCGCCATTGTGCCCGCACATCCCTGTTTAAGAAATGGGGATTTGTGGGCAGAATGGTGCACACATCCAGTTTTTTTGATTCAAATAATCCATGAATCAAGGCCTCAGTCTAAGGTCCGTGTTGGAGCATGTTTTTGAAGTTAAGAAACTTTTATTTTTGTTTTCAGTTAGTACTGGTTTTGAATTATACTTGGGGAAGTTTACCTTAATACCACTCTGCTTGGAGGATATTAGGGAATCCGCGTCGAAAATGGTAGTTCCAACAACAAATTGTACAGATTTTCTGATTGTTGTATCATGGAATCTTAATGGGATAAATAATCTGATAAAGAAGAAAAATATACTGTCACATTTAAAATACCTGAAGGCAGACATTGTAATGTTACAGGAGACTCCCTTAACGGATAACAAGGCAGATAAGTTGGCTGGAGCTTGGGTAGGTCAGTTGTTCCACTCCTCTTATTCTACAAACTCAGGAGGTGTCGTAATCCTGTTTAGGAAAAACTTCCCAGGAACAATCTTAAGCTCCAAAATAGATAAAGGACGGATGGTAATAATTTCAATTCGTGTAGACATGGTGATGACATTATGTAACTTTTATGCATGTATCTGACATAAGAGGCAAAGGTTGGATTTGGAAAACCTGAGAAAATCCCATAATACCACCTCAAGAACAGGTTTTGATTAAGGGGTGGTGGCTGCCAGTTTTCACTAATCCTCAATCTCTTGTTTCCCCCATATGAAATAATCACACCACTACATCTTTTTTTGAGAACACGCCAATTTCAATATTGGGAAGCTAAATTATGCCAATTTTAAAATCAACATTGGCCTGTAAACATCTTTGTTGATGTTAGATGAAGGGCAGGAATAACCACTGACATCTCAAATTGAGGGTATTGGTTTCTTTATTCTTTATTCATAACAAGCGCCAATCAATGTGATAATATCTCAGGGCCTCGTGGACCTACTGAATCACAAGGCACTCCAGCTTAACAATCGCCTCCTCTAAATTTGAATCTGTAATTGGCGTGTGGCAATCCCCTGGGCAATGGAATTATAATAAACAGGCCAGAGGGGGCTTATAGGGAGCTGTTATGTCCAACAATGAGGGAAGAATAGAGAACTTTAGCAGATTAGTCCCATGGGCGAAATTATGCTGATATAGTTAGAGATGGATATGCAGAGGATATTACACATTTAACATCATTCACAACCAATCTTTAATTGGGAAATTAAGATTTCCATTCATGAATGTTTAATGCCAAGAGACAATATTTCTGAGCTGCAGAGGGGCATTCATCCATTGGAAGAACCTTCCAAAACAAATATGCAAACAGTTCTCTAGTGACAGTAGCTCTTTACATATATTTTAGATAAATGAAGCTGAGAATACACTCTGTACATGGATTATAAAAGAACTGTAAGCAATATTAAGGACAATTTAAATAGGTGAAGGATGATAAAGGGGAAAGGGGCTCGTGCGGATATTCTACTTGCCATGTAGTTAGTTATGCCTGTTTCGTTAAGCTTACAAAAGAGGTTGAAAAGGGTCAAATCATGTGAAAGGAAGGTGCACATACAAGTATGTAGGTGATGATCTAAGTCATCGCAATTCAAAATGAAAAGTGGGAAATTGAGCAGAAATATGATTCTGGGAAGGATATAGGATCTTTTAAGCAAGAAACTAAAATTAGGAAAGATAGGGAACATTGTTGGAAAGGGGACCAAGTGAACTTATCATAATGAAAAATTGAATTAATTATTAGGGAGAAGAAATGGGGGGGGATTAAATACATTGTTTAACCATAATAAGGCACATGTGGTTAGGAACTGGTTTGTTAGCACTGAATAAGGATAAAGGGAGGGTGTTGTTCTTTAGGGTTAGTAGTGCAATACATTTAAAGAGACTGCACTGACTCTCAGGCCCTGGTTCATAGATTATTTGCGCTGAAAAAAACTGGATTTGTGCGCCATTGTGCCCGCACATCCCTGTTTAAGAAATGGGGATTTGTGGGCAGAATGGTGCACACATCCAGTTTTTTTGATTCAAATAATCCATGAATCAAGGCCTCAGTCTAAGGTCCGTGTTGGAGCATGTTTTTGAAGTTAAGAAACTTTTATTTTTGTTTTCAGTTAGTACTGGTTTTGAATTATACTTGGGGAAGTTTACCTTAATACCACTCTGCTTGGAGGATATTAGGGAATCCGCGTCGAAAATGGTAGTTCCAACAACAAATTGTACAGATTTTCTGATTGTTGTATCATGGAATCTTAATGGGATAAATAATCTGATAAAGAAGAAAAATATACTGTCACATTTAAAATACCTGAAGGCAGACATTGTAATGTTACAGGAGACTCCCTTAACGGATAACAAGGCAGATAAGTTGGCTGGAGCTTGGGTAGGTCAGGTGTTCCACTCCTCTTATTCTACAAACTCAAGAGGTGTCGTAATCCTGTTTAGGAAAAACTTCCCAGGAACAATCTTAAGCTCCAAAATAGATAAAGGACGGATGGTAATAATTTCAATTCGTGTACAAGACATGGTGATGACATTATGTAACTTTTATGCATGTATCTGACATAAGAGGCAAAGGTTGGATTTGGAAAACCTGAGAAAATCCCATAATACCACCTCAAGAACAGGTTTTGATTAAGGGGTGGTGGCTGCCAGTTTTCACTAATCCTCAATCTCTTGTTTCCCCCATATGAAATAATCACACCACTACATCTTTTTTTGAGAACACGCCAATTTCAATATTGGGAAGCTAAATTATGCCAATTTTAAAATCAACATTGGCCTGTAAACATCTTTGTTGATGTTAGATGAAGGGCAGGAATAACCACTGACATCTCAAATTGAGGGTATTGGTTTCTTTATTCTTTATTCATAACAAGCGCCAATCAATGTGATAATATCTCAGGGCCTCGTGGACCTACTGAATCACAAGGCACTCCAGCTTAACAATCGCCTCCTCTAAATTTGAATCTGTAATTGGTGTGTGGCAATCCCCTGGGCAATGGAATTATAATAAACAGGCCAGAGGGGGCTTATAGGGAGCTGTTATGTCCAACAATGAGGGAAGAATAGAGAACTTTAGCAGATTAGTCCCATGGGCGAAATTATGCTGATATAGTTAGAGATGGATATGCAGAGGATATTACACATTTAACATCATTCACAACCAATCTTTAATTGGGAAATTAAGATTTCCATTCATGAATGTTTAATGCCAAGAGACAATATTTCTGAGCTGCAGAGGGGCATTCATCCATTGGAAGAACCTTCCAAAACAAATATGCAAACAGTTCTCTAGTGACAGTAGCTCTTTACATATATTTTAGATAAATGAAGCTGAGAATACACTCTGTACATGGATTATAAAAGAACTGTAAGCAATATTAAGGACAATTTAAATAGGTGAAGGATGATAAAGGGGAAAGGGGCTCGTGCGGATATTCTACTTGCCATGTAGTTAGTTATGCCTGTTTCGTTAAGCTTACAAAAGAGGTTGAAAAGGGTCAAATCATGTGAAAGGAAGGTGCACATACAAGTATGTAGGTGATGATCTAAGTCATCGCAATTCAAAATGAAAAGTGGGAAATTGAGCAGAAATATGATTCTGGGAAGGATATAGGATCTTTTAAGCAAGAAACTAAAATTAGGAAAGATAGGGAACATTGTTGGAAAGGGGACCAAGTGAACTTATCATAATGAAAAATTGAATTAATTATTAGGGAGAAGAAATGGGGGGGGATTAAATACATTGTTTAACCATAATAAGGCACATGTGGTTAGGAACTGGTTTGTTAGCACTGAATAAGGATAAAGGGAGGGTGTTGTTCTTTAGGGTTAGTAGTGCAATACATTTAAAGAGACTGCACTGACTCTCAGGCCCTGGTTCATAGATTATTTGCGCTGAAAAAAACTGGATTTGTGCGCCATTGTGCCCGCACATCCCTGTTTAAGAAATGGGGATTTGTGGGCAGAATGGTGCACACATCCAGTTTTTTTGATTCAAATAATCCATGAATCAAGGCCTCAGTCTAAGGTCCGTGTTGGAGCATGTTTTTGAAGTTAAGAAACTTTTATTTTTGTTTTCAGTTAGTACTGGTTTTGAATTATACTTGGGGAAGTTTACCTTAATACCACTCTGCTTGGAGGATATTAGGGAATCCGCGTCGAAAATGGTAGTTCCAACAACAAATTGTACAGATTTTCTGATTGTTGTATCATGGAATCTTAATGGGATAAATAATCTGATAAAGAAGAAAAATATACTGTCACATTTAAAATACCTGAAGGCAGACATTGTAATGTTACAGGAGACTCCCTTAACGGATAACAAGGCAGATAAGTTGGCTGGAGCTTGGGTAGGTCAGTTGTTCCACTCCTCTTATTCTACAAACTCAGGAGGTGTCGTAATCCTGTTTAGGAAAAACTTCCCAGGAACAATCTTAAGCTCCAAAATAGATAAAGGACGGATGGTAATAATTTCAATTCGTGTAGACATGGTGATGACATTATGTAACTTTTATGCACCAAATATAAATAGTACACCTATTTTGAGCAAAGTAGGATGTTACCTATTAGATACAGGGGGTAAAAATCTCCTAATAGGGGCGATTTCTATTTGGTCGTCGATCCTATTCTTGGTCGCAATAGCAGAAATCTCAAAGATGGAAGGAAAAGGGATCGGGAAATGCTTGGAGGTTGGAACACCCAACAGGGAGGCAATTTACATTGCGCTTGGGGGCACATAACATATACTCAAGAATAGATAACATCTTGACATCAGGATTAGTGACTCAGAACGATATGAGCTGTGAAATAGAAAGTATTGTTATTTCAGATCATGCTCCCATTAAGATGCAACTTTCTCTTGATTATTCTTTGAGTAAAACACATATTTGGAGGATGAACATAACATTATTGCAAGATGAGGAATTGAAGGAGATATTGGTGAGGGAGGTGGAGGAGTATATTAAGAATAACCTGAATGGTGAGGTGGAGATTGACATAGTGTGGGAGAGTTTTAAATGTGTCATGAGAGGAGTGCTTATGAGACTATCTGGAATAAAAAGGAAAAAAAAGGAAAACGTATTATTGACTATGAGTGCATCTGTTAAAGAATTAGAGAAAGAGGTGATGGGTTCATCAGATGAGAGAAAAAAATTAAAACTATTGAAAATTAAATATGACTTAAATAAAAACTTAAGTGAAAAGTCAGAGCATGAATGTTTTAAGACACAATGTAACTATTATGAGGGAGAAGAGAAATACAGCCGTCTGTTGCCACATTGTCTGAGAGTGAGAGCAGTGATCAGAGTGATCTGTGCAATTAATAGGGTAAAGGGTGGAGTGACTTATGATCCTCGAGAAATTAATGAAGAATTTAGAGGCTTTTATGAGAATCTATACAGTGAGTCCCAGATTTTTGATCCAGATCAAATAGACCATTTGTTTGCGAAACAAACCATGGAGTTTCTAACAGATGGGAAAAAATAAGTTTAGAAAATTAAATATTATTAGATGAGATTAGAAAAGCAATATGGGATTTAAACATAGGAAAGAGTCCAGGACTGGATGGTCTTCCTGCAGAATTGTACAGAGCTATGCCGTACGAGGTTCTTAGATTACTCTGGGATACTTGTTCACATTGTAAAGCCAAAGAAATTCTACCACCCACACTTAGGCACACCACTATTTCTTTACTCCTGAAACCATGGAGGCCTCCTCTGGATACTTGCAATTACAGACCAATCAGTCTAATCAATTCTGATTGTAAAATATGATCTAAGATTCTGGCGAGCAGAATCGAAAAAATACTGCCATAGCTGATTCACCATATTCAGGCAGGTTTTATAAAAGGGAGAGTTTCTGCCTCAAACTTTTGCTAACCTTATCAACGACAAGTAAATTGAAAGTGAAATCTGCTGCGTTATCTTTGGACGCAGAAAAGACCTTTGACTGGGGTTCGATGGGAGTTTTTATTCAAGACAATGGAGGAAATAAATTTTGGCCCTGAGTACTTGATCTGGGTAAAATTGCTTTATAGAAACCCCTCGGCAGAGGTGTCAACTAATGGGAGAATTTCTTGTAAATTGGAGTGGCATCGAGGGACTTGCCAGGGTTGTCCCTTGTCGCCCATGCTCTTTGTACTCTCAATTGAGCCTTTGGCAGTGGCAGTGGCAATCAGATCAGATGACAGATCTCCGGAATTAACTTGTATGGAATTACGCAAAAACTATGGCTATATGCGGATTACCTCCTTTAATTGATAACATGCACTTTACTCCAGAGAATCAAGATCCGTAGGATTGTCTCACTTGAATGGAACTTTTCTCCTTTTGGACTGTAAATACATGTACATGGATTAGAATGGCAAAGGCTTTTTTGTGTTTAAAACCAAATGCTAATAAAAATAAATAAAAAATAAAATAATAAGAAGTTTCTCAATTAACCAATACACAATGCTAAAAATAGGGCGGAGTCGGGTTGCAGAGTCTCTTGTGTTACTGTGCTTGCTGACTGAGAGGAGTTGCAGTCTTCTTTCTACTGCTACTGAATTGCCTGGAATCAGCTGACTCTTTAAAACCCAGTTCCATCCGCGGAGCGGGCCACGGAGTCGGGTTGCAGAGTCTCTTGTCTCTGGTCTTCTGGGCTGAGGGTTGAGGGTAAGACTGTGCCTAAATCTCTTGATGACTTGATGACTGTGATGAGTGCCTGACTCTGCGCTTCAGAGATTTATGACCTTGCCATCTGCCGCCCCCCCTGGAATATCTGGAATAACTGTACATTCTTCCACTCGCTTATATTGGCGGTGCTCGCCACGTAATTTGCCTAGCCGAGCTGCTCGAGCTGCGGTGGACATGCGATAAAACAAGCTTTCGCAATTTTACATGGTCCCTGACGAAATTCCGCTTTGCCGCATTTTGAATTGGGCACAACGGAATAACTACGGATACAATACGCACCGTAGCCACACGCTCCTCGAAAGGAAACGCAGGGTACCCTCCCTCCCTGTCACGCCCCCGCCCCGTTTCCCCCTCTCCCTCCTTACCCGCTTCAGCTGTGCGTCCTGAGTGAGGTCCGAAGATCCGGTGACGCCGAGTCAGGTGTATGCTGTGAGTGAGCTCTGTGCTGGCTCAAAGAGCGGGCGCTGCCGAGGAGCCAACGGTCTCACCAGATATGGGCAATTCACGAGGGTCTGTCATCGTGAAACAGTGAAAGCGTTTGGAGTGTGTGTGTTTTTTTTTTTTTTCCTCTTTATTTGTACTACTTGCTTGTGATTAACATCAGAACGGGAAAGAAGTGATTACTTAGTTAGGAGACTGTGGGATTGGAGCCTTTGATCATGACTGAACACCGATTCCTTTTATGGTGGTGTATTTGGAAAGTCAAACTTGGCTAGCTCGAACAGGAGACTGTGGGATTTAGGCCCTTTGAGCCTGACGGTGTATTTTAGAAGCAAAACTTAGCTAAAACTAGCAGGAGACTGTGGGACTTAGGTCCTTTGATCCTGCCGGTGCACTTTGGAAGCAAACCGGGGCTAATCCGAGCAGGAGGCTGTGGGACATAGGTCCTTTGATCCTGCCAGGGCACTACCTAAGACCACCATTTGCGAGAGCTCAATTTTCGCCCTGGATCTGCCAGCTGGTGTTGTGTTGCCGAGTCTCTAACAGCACTTATATTGAGTGAACTTGCTGGTGTAAATTCTTTACTCCTTTTGAAAACCCGGCAACATATCCTGTGATACAAATATTTACTACCCACTTTGCTTCTGATGGCTGCTGCAAGTGGACCAGCGACCAGATCTAAAAACAAGTCTAGAACTACTTTTGTTCCGGCGAGCCGGGGCTCTAGTCACATAGATGAAAATACACCACAACGATCGACACATGGAGTTATTTTCACACCTGACTACTCTTCCCAGGGGGGGGAAAGGCGAACGAACAACTACCCCCGGCTGTGAATGAGGCGGACCCACAAGATACTGAACTTGCCGTGACAGGGCCATCTCAAAGCATCCTCATAAAATACAGACAAAAATATGCGAGTTTCCTGCTTCACAAAAGGAAAAAGCAATCGCAGCAAAAAAACGTTGGGAATATGCATTTTCCAAGGCCAACATGAAGATAGATGTCAGAGATCAGAGCCCTAACAAAAAAGACCAGCGCCAGGTGCGTTTATCAATGGACATTACAGAAATTGAAGATTTAATGAACAATCAGGATAAAAGTAATGAAGTATTTAACTTACAGACTAAAGTCAAGGAAAAGCACTTAGCCTCAAAGCCCTGAAATACAAACCTCCACACTATGACAAAGATGCATCAAAGTTTGTGGGTATCAAAGAGCAATAATCTACCTGATGACACCGTATTACTACCAGATCAGATTGTGGATTAAAATCGCTTATGCCAATGCCAACAGAATTTACCACCTCCAAAAGCAATTGAAGTAATACCCACGACTATGTTGGACCTACAAAATCTGCTTCTAGCGGTAACTTCACAGGCAATGAGTCCATTCATGAAGTTACTAGAAAGCAATCACGATGCGCAAAAAGGTCAAGCCACACTACTTGCCTTAATCCATACGAAACAAATCCATCTGGAGGCCTTTATGAATACCATACATATTTGACTCAATTAAGAGGCCAAAACGAGTGCCCAACGGCAGTCAAGCTATTTGAAATAGCCAGAAGAGAACACAAAGAGAAGGCAACTTTAACAGCAGGGATGATGGAGATCTTGGCAAATGGGCAGAAGACAAATAGTTCAAGATGCCCTAAGGAAAATGGGACCAAATTAGTTATTCCACAGTCTACAGTCTCTTTGCAAGCCGGCAATGAGCAGGTTTCATCTAACATTCCGAACACAACTATAACTCAATCCAGTGAGGACATGCTGGTAGTACATGAAAATCAGCCAGAAAATGTTGCTATTTTTGATAAAGAGAAGAATAGTGCGAATATTCCACAGCAAATTCAATCAAAAGAAGAATCTTTAAGGAAAAACAAATCAAATGGCTCTAGAGCCTTCTTACGAAATTTGACAACCCCTAAAGTAAACACAGTTATACAACAAGGGGGGAAGAAAGTAGGGCAATCGAATGTAGCTCCAGAGGTACATATAATAGAGAAAGAGGAAAGAAACCTATTAGGGTCACCTACGAATGGAAATGTGTCATCGCACTCAAGTGAAGTCCAACAGCAAGTTGATCCACCCAGTCAAGATGTACTCATAAATCTATCTACTTACTCTGAACAAGACCAAGAAAGCAACTGGGACTCTAGAACGTCCAATAATGTCCAATCTCTAATAGTCATTGATTCCTACGAAGAAGGATATACAATAGAATCTACGCATACACAGCTCACTTGTGAAGATATATCTGACAGTGAGTTAAAGATATCAATACTCAGCGTGGAATCTATTTCAGACAGTGAATGTTTCATCTCACAGCTAAGAGAGAGAACACAAAGCATTCACAGGTCTTTTCGAGCAAACAGTATAGACCAAGATGTAGGATTAACATTGAGACAACATACTTTCATTAATCCTTTGGAATTAGTACAAGACACAGAACTAAAAATTGAAAAATTGAAAGTAGATAAATATCATCATGATCTGATCTTGAATCGAACAAACACTCTACGGCTGTTTCATGCGATTCCCGCACTTCAATGGATTAACACAAGTCATATTAAATTGGTAAAATTCATGGATGACAAGAAATTGGATGTAATACATGTGCAGTTTCACAATATAGAGAACATACATAAAATAACTAAGGAGGCTCACCATTTTTCGAAATTAGGGTTCTCATGTACCGCCATAACAACAATCAAGAGAAATAGATTTTGCTCCCGACAGAACTATGAAAAGAGATCAAACAAGCAGGGGAAACAGGGAGCAGAGGCTGCTCATGCTTCAGAGACAACTGCACAATGCAGGAAGCCCAGTTCAGCAGAAAGAGTGATTCATAAATATACTCGAGCGAACCTTACTAACATACCATTCTGGAGAGAAGCAGACTCACTAAACTTGTCAACCTCCTCAATGAGAACGAACTCTATCAACACTCCTCTTACATGACGGCGTAGTCAGCGAAAACAGTTCACTCGTAACCATCCACGAAGAATGCTACATTGACCCTCTGCACCTGGAATACCAGAGGGTCTTCTCACCTCTTTTGTGTAAACATGGATGACCTCTGGAAACATAACATCATCTGTCTGCAGGAGACATGGATCGATACTTTGCCTGGATGCGATGGATACATTGTTTCAATGAATCCAGCAATAGCCCGCAAAATAGGACGTCCGTCTTCTGGTCTCCTAACCCTGATTAAAATCGAAGAAAATATACGCATGGTGGATAGCATCAATATTTCACTGTGGATCCAACAAACTGTTATAGAAATTCTATCCACTAGTATGATAAATGGATGCGTACATCGAGGAACCACACAGAGGTTAGCGATATTTAACCTTTATTGGAACCAGGCGACGATTGAAACAGATGAATTTATTGACATGCTGTTCTCTGCGATAGATAACCTTATTTTAGAACTGAAGGAGATTGAAATAATAGTATGTGGAGATCTCAATATCCATCTACTCGACAAGCATGGTCGATTTAAGGACAAAACACAATTATCAGCGAGTGCAAGGATTTGGACCAAGGAAACCACCTTGAGGCAGCTCAACTGCACTTACAAGTTGAAAGCCAGTTCTACATCTATTACTTGGACGAATGGAAAACAAGCATAAATTCTAGATTACATTTACATATCGTCTAATCTAGCTCCTAAATTACAAGCGCAAGAGAATACAAGTTCTGTTAATAGTGACCATCACATTACTAGCATCACCTGGAAAGTGCCGCACAGAGCAGGAGGCAAAATCAACTTACCTCAGATGGAAACCAACATGGCAGTTACTAGATTGCGCATCAATGACAATGAAATGGAAAAAATAATAACAACATACTTGTCCAATACACAGACTGGCGGAAAACTAATAAGTTACGAGTGGATACTCACTCCTTTTCTACGGAAGATACACAATCAAGACCGCAATAGGAATACACATACACACGCATACAATCCCCAACTCAAAGAAAAGAAAAAAGAAATGCGGAGAAAGATCTCGGAATTTCAAAAAATGAAATGTTCGAATATAGAAAGTGACATCCGCAAAGTTAAACAACGCTATAGGAATTGGACAAAGAACGCAAAAGCTTTGCTGGCTCAACACGATGCAGAAGCCATGCTAGCACATTGAAAACGAATAATACGAGAGGATTGTGGAATCTCCTAAATCCGCAAACGGATACCCACCATAATATCATTCAAGGGATTTCTGAAGGTGTATGGATTAGTCACTGTGAGTAGATTTACAAACTGTCTGCGAGTAAACAGCAAATTGGTATGGACCAGAGAGAAATGTCCCCATGGACAAATGCCTGGTCATTCGAATCCATCATCTCAATAATAAAAAAGCTAAACACATCAAGAGCGCCTGGCTCTGATGGCCTGAGCAATTGCATTATAAAGAAATATCCTGAGGATTGGGCCAGATTCTGTTTACATCTATTCACCACCGTCGAAACCTGGAAGCAAATTCCACTTACCTGGACGGAAGCCATCTTGATACCAATATACAAAGCAGGGGATAGAAAACTGCCATCGATTTACAGACCGATCGCCCTTCTGGATCCGATTGGAAAAATCTTTGCAACACTTCTGCTCAACAAACTTAATATATGGATTAAAGAAAGTAAAAAAATTGACATCAGACAAACGGGATACACAAAAGGCATGGGAACACATGTAAACCTCATGATTTTGAATCTATTGAAACATGGAGCGATGGCCAACAAGTACAACATATATTCAGCATTCATTGATTTGCACATGGCTTTCGATATGGTGAATAGAATAACACTATGGGAAAAACTTAAAAAGTGGAATTGCCCGTCGACGGTACTGGAGCCAATTATACAATTATATCACAATACAACATTTAGAATTAGATTTTCTCAACAAGGCCACTTATCGACACCAATCACTGAGAATGGTCTTAAACAAGGCTGTCCCCTTGCTGCAACACTATTTAAGCTCTATACCACCTACTTACCTGATGCTCCTCACTTTTTGAGGGCCAATCCACCTAAACTGAACAACCATCGGATTCAGCACCTAATGTATGCAGACGATATTGTCATCCTGGACAAAACTGAGATAGAGTTACAAAGAAGCCTAGGGGAGCTTGAAAAATACATGATGGAAAACAAACTAGAGATAAATGTTGAGAAAACAAAAATTGTGGAACTAACGATAAGTAAGTAAAAAAAAAATAATTTTCAATCCCATATGAATGACAAAAAATAGAGCACAGAGTCATCAATAAAATATCTGGGCCTCATAGTGAACCAGTCGAAAGTAGAAATACCCTGGATAAATCATTTAAGAGCTAAAGCTTTGTCATTGGCAAGACAAGGTTTATTCCTACACAGAAAATTTGGTCAATATTCGTTAAAACCGTTTGTCATCTTCTATCGACAAAAAGTGACTCCCATTTTAATCTATGGCAATGAGTCATTGATAAACCTTGATCAATCAATTTGGGACCACCTGGAGGGTTTGTTCTGCAAAAAATCCTGGCTCTACCAAAATGATTTCCAATCATAAGAATTAGACATGAAGTCGCTTTGCAATCGCTGCGATCAATAGTCCAGTGGAAAAAAATTGAGTTATACAGAACGATGATTAATGAGGAAGACATTCCAGCATATCGAGTCTTTGAAGAAAGGAACATCACAGTGGCTAATACAGTCCTAGCAACATGGAAAAACTCATTGAGTCCCGTTATGTTTACTAACAACATATCTTACGAGATGCTAATGAAGTGACCGCAATGTGCAAAAAAAAGCATACAGCGAAATGATTGGATTCGCACTATGGCAGGCAAATCTCAATATCAGATGAATTTGACTTACGAAATAGATATTTGTGCAATGAATGAACTGCCGTCATATCTCAGACAATTTCCGGAAAGGAAAATCAGGGACCAATTTTTAAGATTACGATTGAATCAATTATCCACATGAGAACTCATGGTAAAAAACAGACTAATCTTGAAAGAAGCAGCCTTCTGTAGATTTTGTGAGAACAAACAGATGCTGGAGAATCTACTTCATATCATAATGATCTGCCCTGCGCTAACCGACAAGAGAAATTGGTTTCGAGAAATGATATCTACGAAGGGGTATGAGCTAGATAGCGGTGATAGATGGAACCTCATCCTGTTAGGGAACAACAGGCAGGTTGATCTCATAGCAGGAAGGTATACTGCAGCAATGAAGTATGAAGATTAACAGATTAAGGGAAGAAAAAATGTAAATTTAAATGGAATGTATTTTGCAAATGAAGGAAAGAATATTTGTCCTTTATATGTATAAATGAAAAGTTTTTTTGGTAAAAAAACTAAAGCATTTTAATAAAATAAAAAATAAAAAATTAGTTCTTAGCAACTCTGTAAGATCCTATAAACGCTACAGAAGGCCCAAGTCCAGCCACAAGCTTGTTTGCCGACTAACGAAGACTGCTTTGGAGTGCAACAAAACTTTGCAGACAAATTTCTCACTGCACGTGACAAGATTAAAGCTGACCTGTTAGCGGATCCCTGTGCTCCCTTTGTGGAGTCAGCTACCGATACATCCATTTCTTTGTTTTAAACTTTTATTTATTAGCAGAGGTTTACAGCACAACACCATTAGAGGAGCATTTAGATACCATAAACGTGGGCATAGTTCCAGTATCACATAGAGAGAAGGTAATGCATAATACAGCATAGATCAGCACAACACACCTCAGCAGTTCAGATCACCGTTGAGGGACCCTCAGTGAGAATGTTCCGGATGCATTCTCAGCTTGCCTAATAAGGTAGCTACCAAATGCGGACCACACATTCTTGGGGCGGGAGTGTGATGGGAGGGAGTTAATGTATTCCTCCTCATAGGTCTGGGACCAAGTAAGTGCATTTAGCCACCTTTTAAAGGATGGAGGGGATGTGCTTTTCCAGTTCTGTAACACACATTTCTTGGCCACCATGCAGATCACATAAAAAATTGTATCCATTATCCTGGTGTCATCCGTACTCCATATCCCAAATGACACTCCCAGCGGGCACGGTTGGACCGCTGCGCCAATGATGTCCAAAGGGGAGACTACTATACGGGCATTGCTCCAGTTACCTAAATAGGCGATTTCCAGAGTATCGGGGGTTTCGTCCAGGCAGTAGGACAACATGGCACTGAAGGCAGCACAGAGCCTGTAATATTGCAGCATTTTGAGTGCTGACGCGGTGTGGCCCGGCGCCATGTTTGGGGGCTAATGAACTTCCCTTCGGGGAATAAGATGGTCAATGCCTGGTACCCTAATGCCGACCAGTGCAGAGCTTGCAGTTTGTCATGTGTAGGTTCGAGTCCGGGGGAATCCCCAGATCGGGAGCCATTTATAGTAGGGGCAGGGTTGTGATGTCGGGTGTAGTAGGCAAAGCCAGCAGCATGGTCGCAATGGGGTCGGCTGGAAAATCAGCCGTATAGTCACGGCAAAGTATGAGGGCCATAATATTTAACTCGGCTGTTGCCAGCTTTTCCAATTTAACCTGCACCGGTGCTGTCTGAGTCAGGAACGGCATATTAGGCCTGTGCAGCAGTCCAATATAGTAACAAGTTAGGGGCAGTGAATCCCCTCTCTCATAAGGCAGACTCATATGTGACCATTTTTTACAGACTGCACCGGCACCCCATAGGAATTAAGCACACAGTTTATGCAAATTATCAAAGTATTGTTTCCCTGGCCATTTTGGTACTTTCCTGAAGACATAAACGAACTTGGGAAACGGAATCATTTTAATTAGTGAGAGCTTCCCGGCAAGTGAGTGTGGGAGGGAGTGCCATCTCATTATTTTTGATTCGGCCTGTCGTGCCACGGCAGTATAGGTTTCGGGTAGCAAGGTCCGTTTGGTTAAGGATATCTGGACACCCAAATACCGAATTCCCCCTGGAGACCACCGGAGAGGGTATTCGCACACCGGTTCTGGAGTTGCGTTTGTAAGTGGGAATATCTCCGACTTTGAGTAGTTAATCATAAAGCTAGAGAAGGTGCCTATACGTGTCACATCTCGTAGAATAGGGTCTAGGCTAGTAGTGGGGTTTCTAACATACAGTAGCATGTCGTCCGCATATAGGGATATTATTTCAGGAGTGTCCTTCAGACGTATCCCTGTGTGAACATGCCGCACTCTGATAAAATCCACCATAGGTTCAAGAACCAGCGCGAAGAGAATCGGGGAAAATGGGTTTCCCTGACATGTGCCCCTGAGTAGTGCAAATGAAGTGGATGTTAGGGAGTTGACCCAAACTCTAGACGTGGGATCTGTATACAGTAATTTAATATAGCCCATCATTTTAGGGCCCACACCCATTTTTTCTAGAACTGCCCACATGTACTGCCACAACACCATATCAAAAGCCTTTTGGGCATCGAGCGTGACCGCCACAGCATCCGAGTCCTGGTCAATCCTCGACATGACATTGAAGAGCCATCTAATATTGAGAGAAGTCAATCTCCCGGGAACAAAGCCACCTTGGTCTTCGTGCACCAAATGTGTCATAATCAGAAGGAACCTGTTTCCTATTATTATTGCAAAGATCTTGGTATCAATGTTCATGAGAGAGATAGGCCTGTATGACCCGCGTTCATCGCTAGGCTTACCGGGCTTAAGCAAGACCGTCATGATTGCCTCCTGCATAGATGGGGGAGGGTGGATTTTTGTAGTGATTCGTCCTATACTTCTAGCAATTTAGGGGCAAGGATTGCTATATGTGCTTAATAGAATTCCGACGTGAGTCCGTCCGGCCCAGGAGCCTTGCCTTTTGGGAGATCTGTGATGGCCGTGCCTATTTCATCTAATATAATCGGGGAGTCGAGTTGATCTTTGGTAGTTTGAGAAATGTATGTCATAGAGATCTGGACCAGAAGGTCACGTATATGTTGTATATCATGTTCTTGAGGGGACGTGTAGAGGCCAGTGTAGAACTGGGAGAAAACACCCAGTATCTGCTGATCTATCCATTGCTGGACACCTTGCATGTCCCTGACACACTCAATCTGAGTCTGGCCCCATTCCCCCCTGACCAGCCTGGCTAGTGTTCTCCCAGCTCTCTTGCCCTCCACATATTTTCTAGCGGCCTGTGGGCGAGTAAAGTAGCGTACCTCACGCAATGCATGTGATTCGAAAACCTCAAGTTACTCCCTTATCTGCGCGAGTTTGGCAGGGGTGGCTGCTATTGTACATTCTCGTTCCAGAGTCTGTAGCTTGGCCTCAGAGCGAAGCGCAGGTCATTTCTTATTGTCTTCAACACACCCGCCTCCCTCGAGATAGCCATGCCCCTTATGTATACCTTGAACGCCTCCCAGCGCACACCAGCTGTTGTGGCATGTTGTGTGTTACACTTGAAGAAAGTCTCAATATCAGAAAGGATGTCGGCTTTGAAAACCATATCCAGAAGGGCCGCCGACTTAAAATGACAGGTATTACGAGCGGGGGGGAACAGTCCCAATTCAATAGACAAAGTTTCAGGGGCATGGTCAGACAATGTATGTGTAAGTATCTGGGCATTTTCAACCCTGCCTATCAGTTCGCCTGATATCAGGAAGAGGTCAATCCTGGAAGAACTGTTGTGAACCGATGAATAGTATGTGTATTCTCGCCTCTGGGGGTTAAGGGCCCTCCAGACGTCCCGGATACCAAGTGATGCAATGTGCATGGTCAGCTTGTGAGCTGCTCAGGGTAGGGCCCTGGGAGCGATCCCGGTTCTATCCAGATCATTGTCTAGTATTAAATTCATATCGCCCCCCCCCAGATGATACGTACCCCGACATAGCCCATAACAATAGACGCAACTGGCAACTGTGTCAAAGAAGCCTGGGTTGTCCAAATTGGGTCCATATGTATTCACCATGAGACATTCCTCATTCGCCATTGTACAATACAAAATGATATATCTGCCCTCTGGGTCAATGTAGCCTTTTTTTATGGACTTATGGATCAAAGTCAAGACACCCCTGGCTTGTGTGGAATATGACGTATAAAATCTGTTCGGCCCCCAGGTTGGTGCCAGAACCATAGCCAGGTGGCCACAATCATGTGTTTCTTGTAACATGAGTATTTTGATTCTATGCCTTGGGCTGTAGGCCATGATTCTGCGGGCTTTCGTGTAATTTCCCAACCCACGGACCTTTCCATGTCATTAGCTGTATAATTGCGACTCCGTGCGAGCACACCCATGTCCTTGCTGTACCTCTGTCGCTCATCCAATGTGTGCAATGCCTCACCACCTCTGCAGTTTTTAATATAACATTCCCCAACGTTGTTCTCCCCCCACCCTCACCACCCCCCCCCATACTGGCAGTGCAGCATCCCTCCCCTTTAATCCAATCACCAGAGGACCGCCTCCAACTTGGCCCCCCTGTAACGCTGGCCCAGTGGGGGCGTGTGCATACCCAAATCGCCAAAACAATCGTTGCCGCTGCAGTGGGGTGCGCTGCTGCCATGCAACCAACTATGTAGCATCCATGGCATCACTCACTCAGCAATGCTCTTATCAGTCAGTGTAGGTTACCTCATTATCTGATCAGTGTACAATAGTAAGGAGACCCATGAATAATGGCAGGGTCAATCAATAGCCTACAATCCTGTACCAATTAACTCAAAAATATGCGTTACATAATAGACAGCCAGTTTCAAACATGTGTCTCTGTTTACCAGACTTCAGTGGGGTTGAGGAACCACCTAACCTGGCAGTGCAGCAGGGTCGTTAATTTCGATTCACTCAACCGCTGTCATAGTTAATGGGAAGGTGGGGATTCTTTATACCACTATCTACACATAAGCCGCAGGATGATAATGCCCAGGAGTTGGAGAGCACAGGCGGCGCCCGCATTCCTGTCAATCGTTTTCCATGAGGTCATCTGCAGGGTTGTTCAGCGGAATTTGTGTCTCGATGAATTTTATCACCTCATCCGGGACCGTGAAGAAGTAGAGCTTTTCCCTGAAGGTGAACTTGAGCCGTGCAGGAAACAGAATTGCATATGAGATGTTTCTTTCCCTGAGCATTTTCTTTACTCCAGTAAATTGGCGTCCCTCCTGCTGGACCCCTACAGAGAAGTCTGGGAAGATTCTAATGATTTGTGAGCCGAGTCAAAGCTCTCCCTTCTCCCGAGCTAGACGGAGAACCTGATCCCTGCCACTGTAGCTTAGAATTTTTGCAATGATGGGCCTGGGGAAGTCCCCAGGTCTGGGACGTGGAGCCAAGGCACAATGCGCTCTCTCGACGGTGAAGAAAGGAGACAGGTCAGGATTGTCCAACAATTCTTTGAGCAGACTTTCAACTGCTAGCTCCATTCACCCCTTGAGAGTGCTCTCAGGAACCCCTATGATTCGAATGTTATTTCTGCGGGACCTGGATTCTAAGTCGTCGCACTTTGCTTTCACGATCTTCATGTCGCGGGACAGGGAGGCCACTGTATCCTGAAGGGAATGTATGCCATCTTCATTCATCCCGATCCTAGATTCGGCCTCAGTGATCCTAGCACCGGCATGGTCCAGTTGTGATTTGAGTGATGCCACATTCACATTAATGTCATGTAGCTTTTCGTGGAAGGATGCAAAGTTTTTGGCCATAGATTCCATTGTGGTAGTGATGTCGGGGAAGGGCACATCCATTGGTGTAGTTGCTTCATCATGACTGTTCGAAGATTGGCCCAGCTCCGGTCTGGGTGCCTCCTTGGCGAATTTGTCCATGGCGCCAACCTTATTAGCGCCCCGGGAACTGTACGACATGGCCTGTACGGGTGGTAGTTTCCTAAGGATCAGGTGTACTGCGTCCAGAAGCAGCAAATTCTGCAGCCAAGGTGGTAAGTCGCTAAGTGGGTCCATCAAGAAGCAGGGTCAGATGCAGCCACCGGGCCAGTGCTCTCACACCCACCTACAGGTTCCAAAGGGTTGCTTGGTTATAGACAAGGTTAGAGAAGTGCTCCTTAAGACCGCTGCCGGGTAGAGAGTCCAAAGTCGTTGCCAATGGGGTAACTACACAGGGGCAAAGATCCCCCACATCACCGCTGAGGCCAGGCCAGTACTGCAGCCATCAATGACCTCTCCCCCAAGCCGGCATAGTAGGGTTTGGACAATGCGGTCAGTGAGGCCAGTCACAGAAGAACTAAATTGACGGGAGAGCCCCACCTCAGCGATATTCAGGAGACGTGGGTTCCTTCGGGGTCTGGAGCTCTGACACAAGCCCTTAGAAGCAGGGAAAGGACCCAATCAGCACCCAACAGCGTGCCCAGACTGCGCTCAGCAGTTCACTCAGGGACGTTGCCGCCGGGCAGGGAGGCCCCAGACGTTAAGTGCAGCATCTATCACAGATTTTTCCCCACAACGCAGGTTGTGTGCACGGTCAAGTTTCCTACCATGGGAAGCACCTCACAGGAGTATCTGGTCCGGGGTGTATAACTGGTCGGCCCGAGCAGAGACTAGGGGCACTGGTCCGGTGCAGCCCACTCACATTCAGCAGCAGTTCGCTGCTACCCCGTCTTACAGGAATTTTGTAGTATAATTGTAGACATTATGGTGAAGTGGGGGGGAGCCCACAGGTAAGTAGTAGTAAGTAGAAGACTTGGAGCGGTGATGAGATTTGGGGCGGTGATATGAAGGGCGATATGCAGGGAGCCCTTGTGGGCTATTAGAGGATCCAGAATGGGCTCCTGCGTATCATCAGGCAGCACAGCTGGAGTAGCAATGTCACTAAAGAGGTGGGGGGGAAAAGCAGAAGGCAGATGGAGCATCCCAGCCCAGTGGCCCATAAGGAGAGTAGGGCCGCGGGATGTGGCAGGACCGGCAGGCAGCAATGGGGCAATGCCCCTTCAGGTTACCCGCCAGCACAGCCACCTGGGTCCAAGAGCACGCAGCCGCCGAGAATCAGGGCCGGCACAGCCCACGTCTCGGGCCGGAATTCTTAGGGGCGAAGGGCACCTCATTCAGCACAGCACTGATGCCCGGGTGATGCCTCTGGGTGCCGCAGCAGACGTCTCCCACACCGTGCCAGTCCTCAGCCACCAACTCAATGAAGGATCTGTCAGCAGGCCAGGCCAGTGGTGACCGGGGGGGGCGTGCCACGCAGGCGTCACAGCTGGCAGCAGTAAGCAGCCCGCGGGGCAGGTGCCGCACCTCAATCCAACTCCCCAGCAGGAGGGGTAATCTCTGGCACCTCGGGGGCAAGCAATCAGGCCAGGAAATTCAGTCCACACGGCCGCCGACACTAGCCCGGCCCGGGGGCAGTAAGGCTCCACCAGTAGGCTCCGTCACCAAGCCGCGTCCCATACAGCAGTGTAGGCCTGCTCTGAACAGGGAATCACATGGCCAGATCTCAGCACCCGCTCGTCAAATCAGCACAGTTTTCGGGGAAAATGTGCCCTCCAATCTCACCAACTGCCAGTAACAGTTATAAGTACAACCATGCAGAGGAACTGCTGCTGTATTCAGATTTTTTGTTGGCAGTACACAGAGCTAATCAGCCATCTTCCAGGCTGCTCAACAGCGCCCCCGATACATCTATTTCTAACAAACCTGTTCTGGTGACGGATCATTTATTTTATTTGTATGTAGTTTGAAAAAAAATCTTTACAGAAAGAAAAGCACAAAGCAAATGGTCAGAGGCAAGCATCATAAATGGAGAATAAAAACAGCAGAATGCAGTTTCCAATACATCAATTCATCACATTCATAGTCTTGATAAAACCGGACACTGCGAGGCCCTCTGATACAGAATTTATATTTATACATCTCATCCAATATTAATACCTCAATTCCAATCACATACATTTAAAATACATTTCTTGCTAGGCATAATTAGTGCTTCGCATTCAAGTAATAAATGTCTCGATGTTTCCGTTAGTCCCTGTTTATAGAACCTACAGTTGGTCTCCTGCAGAGTGATTATGTGTCGCCCAAATAAAATCTCCTTAGTTAACAACAAGTTCCAGCATAATCTCAGTGGGATCATTCTATAATGGTGATTTGGAAATTGAGACAAAATGAATGATGGCGTTCCACGCCTTTTATCTTCATATACCAAATCTTTCAAAGAGGGATAGGAATGGAAGAGATGGTGCTACTAACCCAGTCTTGGTCATATAGGGCTTTACTGACTTTCTCTGGATTAACCAAAAGAGTATCCCTGTCCATTTCCACCCTCTTTAAAATACGAGAACACCTAACTTCCAATAATGAGAGAAAGACCCTGGTATGCCGCTGATCCTGCTTGACTTGTAATTGTGCTCTCCTTGACTTGTAATTGTGCACCCAACTCCTCATATAAGGTGTTTGGGCTTGGGGCGATCAGTTTAGAAAATAATGAAAGCAACCGCCATTGCAGCCGTGCTTCTATCGAAATACTCCACAATTCAAACCTGATCGCTGCCAAGGGTATGGCATTTGGAATTTTCAAAATGTTATGCCATAATTTAGCCTCAATAGTGTCTAATACCTTAAAAATAGATTCATCCACCAATTCCAAACCGTATATCATCTTGGGGACTATCTTGCCTCCAAATAAATTTAGCTCCGGTCTGATCGAGAATCGGCCGTATTTCCAATCCACTTTAAAGGCTTGATTAGTTAACAATTTCCCTTTAATTATGAGAGACTCTCTAATATTCTTCAACCCTGGCTGTGCACTTATCAGGAAACACAGATAAATTAGGGAATGAATCAAACCTATGGGCTTATTTCCAATCGACCAGAATTTGGGTTGATACTTTTTCCAGTGATATTGGTAAGATCATGGTCTTTCTAGGGTTAAAAACAAGACCATTATCTTTAGCAAATTGGGAAAATGTTCATAGCAAGCGTTGAAGAGAGACTCGGGAATTATCAAATAAGAGGAAATCATTGGCATACGCCAACCATTCCACTTTTGTCCCAATCTTGGGAGCAAATCAAACCTTCCCTGGTCAGATACTTTGCTGCATCAGATACGCATAGGTTAAAGAGGCGTTGTGCCAGAGTACATCCTTGCCTCAAGCCAATAAAAGTCCTAATGCGTTTTGATAGGACACACTCCTTATTCAGTCTGACACAAATATCCGAATCCTCGTAGAGGCCAATCAAAAGTTTCCAAAGCCCCCAGGATGCCCCCTAGTTGTTAATTCTACCTAGCCCAGGATGCCCCCTAGTTGTTAATTTTACCTAGAGTCTATTTCTTGGGACTTTATCAAAGATCATTGAGAGGTCGATAGAGGCCAAGTAAGTGCACCCCTTCGGATTTCCCCAAGCCAAACCTTACAAGGCCCTAACCACCAACCCATTCAGGTTAGGCTGAGTAGTGTGGGTTCACTTTGCTTCTCTTACCAGATCCCTACCTAAGTAATAAATCACAGACAACTTATGTGTATGGAAATGTTGTAGGCAGAAAATACAACACAACAAAATAATTACACTGCCATATGCTTTTGGGCACATTGTGTCCAGTCCCGAAGTTGCCCAAGGCTCCTCCTGAGTCCTTGTTATCCCTGGGGATTCGTTCCTGGGCACATGCCGCCACACCTGAGCGGGTGTTCCTTACGTCCGCTCAGGTCCCCCCCAAAAGCACCTACCTACAACCCCGTTCTTGGAGTGCCCTAAAGATGTTGTTGGAAAAAATCCCCGTCCCTTTCCTTGATAGGTGCACCCCATCCTGGTGGAACATGTCCGGATTGTTCCGGTGTAAGCCATTGTTTATGAAATGCAGCCCTGTGCTCTTGCAGTACTTTTCTACTGATTTATTTAGTTTCTTTCTGGCTATTTCAATTGCGTGCCTCTTCTGTGCCCCATACCAGACCCTTCTTGGTATTATCTCTGACATAAAAATCTCCAATTTTCCACCAGCTGCGGGCTATGCTATGCAGCGACTCACAAATGTTCCTTTGTAATTTACCCCTATTTGTGCTCACCAGGTTGTTCCCCCGAGATGTATAACCAGGTACTTGGGAGGGTCCCTGAAACCTATCAGGTCCGACAGCCTTTCGTGGATGTCCTCCCAGTGCATCCCCGGGAGGCCCCACCAGGACGTAATTGTGTTCCTGAAATGTAGTTCTTGCTTCACCTCTTCCAGCCACCTCCCCACCCGGGTCACGAAAGAGTGCCTCACTATCCATGCCGATTTGTATGGTCCGGCCTCTTTGGAAACAGGGGAGATAAGTATCATATCAGTTCCTCCCTTATGTATTTTTTAAAACATTGTGACTTCCATCCCCCAATTCTTCTCAACCCCTTTGCTCCCAGGCCCCCCGCCCACGCAGAGGTTGCTGCCCCTATCCTGAAAGAGTGTGTCCCAAATTCGGCTGGATCCCATCCTGCTCTTGCCACCGCTTGTTTCAATACTGCCTGAAACTGGTACCTGCTGAGTGCGCTGCCATCCCTATGAATTAATAACTGTCCGTCGACATCTGGTCGCAGATCTAGGAATTCTTGGGTGATGCATCTGGGACAGTGGCCCTTCTCTCTGATTGCTCTCTCCTTCCCCGTTTGGGCTGTCTTAGATTTCCTTAGCATTATAGACATCCCCTTGATACCCATACTAATGTCTTTCCTTGCCAGGCCGTCTCCTGCCACTGTATTCCTGGCCACCAGTTCCCCTATTCTGAAAGCTCCATAGTATGCTAGCGCAAATGCTGCCCTGAACAGCGCGGTTTCGTACGTGCTGCTGCATGTGTCTTGCAGCACTTTTAACAGAATTATCAATTTCCCAAAATTTACCGGCCTTCTGCTATCTGGTTTCTTCCCCTCCAACTTCGCCCATCCCCTCATAGCATATCTTATCTTAGCGCTGTCAGTCGGGTCCGGTATGCCCGCCACTTTCGTGGTATATGCCACCGTCGCCAGGTGCGCTGCTGCCCCGCTTTTCTTTTTCCCTTTGGCAAATGCCCCTTCGTGAAATTCACAAATGTTTTCCGTTGACATTTTTTCCACCTTTTTTACACCTGTTTCCACCAACACATCTTTTACATGCTTTTCGTACTGCTTACCCGTTTTGTACGTCAGGGCATTTCTGGTCAGCTTGTCGATGACCCTTTCTTTTCTCTGTTCTTCTCCCACTTCTTCTGAGTCGACCTTGTGGCCAGCCGTGCTTTCCTTTCTAGTGCCTCCAACGGGACCGATGCCTTCCGCGGCGTGGGCGTTCTTTCCTTGTCGGCATCCGGTCTCAGCTCCCTGAATTTCTCCCACTGAAAGCGAGAGATTGCATCAGCCACCACATTTTCTTCCCCAGCGATATGCCTCGCCTTTATGCATGTATTCATTTTTAGGCTTTCCAGTGTGATTGCCCTAATTAATTCTAATACTATCATGCATGACGCACTTCCTTTGTTTAACACGTGCACCACCGCCATGTTATCTGACCATACTGCCAACTCCTTGTTCCCTAGCTCTTCCCCCATGTGCATAATGCGACCCATATCGGGAAGAGCTCCAGCAGCGTTATGTTCTTTGCCCATTCCGCCACTTGCCACGATTTTGGCCAGTTGCCTGCACACCATTTTTTCCCCAGTATTGCGCCAAAACCAAAGCCACCTGCTGCATCGGCGAACAACACCCTTCTACCTTCCTCGTTCACCGGTGAGCGCCATATTACCGCCCCCTTGAAGTTTTTCAGAAATTCTGCCCACACTTCCAGATCTCTCTTGATTCCTCCCCCCAGCCTGACTCTGTGATGCCCTTTGGCAGCACCTCTCGTTTTCAGCTCGATACTTCTCTGGAACACCTTCCCCTGCGGTATGACTCTTCCTGCAAAGTTCAGTTTTCCTGCCAGCGCTTGCAATTCTCTCACTGTCGCTTTGTTTCTTCCCTGTAGTTCCTTTATTGTCTTCAGCAGCTCTGTCACCTTGTCCTCCGGGATCCGACACCTTCCCTTGTTTGAGTCGATTTCTATACCTAGGAATTTGATAATATGCTTTGGCCCCATCGTTTTCTCCTCCGCCAGAGGAAAACCCCACTTGCTAGTTATTTCCACGAATTTGTCCAGGGTTGCCCTGCATAGCTCCGAACCTTTGGGGCCGACGAATAAGAAATTGTCCAGGTAATGTACCATCATGGACTCCCTCATCTCCTGTGTTACTGCCCATTGTAAAAATGAACTTACCCTCTCGAAATATGCGCATGAGATGACGCACCCCATCGGGAGGCATTTGTCAATGAAGTATTCCCCCTCCCAATGCATACATAGCCATCTTTATGATCCGCTGTTGACTGGCAACAGGCGAAATGCTGATTTAATGTCTGCTTTTGCCATCCATGCCCCTTCCCCCGCTTTCCTGACCAGTTCCACTGCCTCCTTGAAGTCTGAATATGATACCGTTGCATCGCTCTGGGCGATGCCGTCGTTCACCGAGGCCCCCGGGGGGTAGGATAGGTGGTGTATCAGCCTGTATTCCCCTTCGTCTTTTTTCGGCACCAGCCCTAGTGGTGAACATATACATTCTTCGAATGGTAAGGCCGTGAAAGGGCCCTCTACCCTCCCCAGTTCTACTTCTTTCCTGATCTTACTGGTCACTATATCCCTGTTTTCGATTGCCGATTTTAGATTCCTAGGAATGTCTTGCGCTCCCCGCCCGGTAAACGGGATGTTAAAACCTTCTCTAAAGCCTTTTCTGATTTGTTCTGCCGCTTCTTGGTCAGGGTATTTCTGGAGCCACCTTTCCATCCTCTCGATTTTTACCGGCGTGGCCCCTTTCCCGCCCCAGTTCTTATTTCCGCGTCTCATCTCTTCTGCCGCTTGGAGCTACGGCCCTTGTGCACTTGGAGCTGCTGTGATCACCCTTGCATCTCTCGCACTTGTGGCTGAACTTGCACTTCCATCCCCAGCTACAGGGTACCCCTTTTTCAAAGCTCCTGCATTGACCTGGCGACGCTCGTGTTGTCCCCCTGCTCCCACTGCCCCCTCCTGTGTTGTCGGGGGCAGGCTGCTCTGCCACCCTCTCTGTGAACCGTACTTTCTGCTCCGAAAACTCTGGTCTCTATTTCTGTCATAGCTGGATTCGTACTTTCTGCTACTGGATCTATAATCCGCTTTGTAATCATTTTGCCAATACTGCCTTCTTTGCTGTTCCCCTGTGCTCCACTCCTTGGAATCCCATTTCTCCTTTAGCACGTTAAATATGTAGAGGTTAAAGTTTTCTTCATCCCAGCCCATATCCGGAAAGCAGTCCATCTCCTTTCTGAACTCGTGGTCATACTCCAGCCATGCATCCCCTCCAAACGCTGCGTGGACCTTCAGCACCCTCTGTTGATACTCAACTAATGCTACCCCGTCTTCTGGGAATTTTTGTAGTATAATTGTAGACATTATGGTGAAGGCCGCCATCCAGTTGTCAAAACTCCTCACTACTGGCCCCTTTTTTAGTAAGCTTTTCTCGTCCTCCTTCATGTCCTCTAGGGCCACATTCATCCCCCTCTTTTGGCAATCTAATAATGTAAAGATATCGATCAATTCCTTCCTCCATATTTTTTCCTTTACTTTGTCATTTATGTTCCGAGCCATCGCTTTCATCGACCGGCCTTGTGCATCTTTACCCATGGTTGGCCTGCCGTATTTCGTCATGAGTGGCCCCTCATTATCTGCCACTGCCACCGTCAGTGCTGCCCCCGGTGGTGCGGCCCCTGCCCCTATGTTTGGCCCTGCCGGTACACCTTGTGGTGTCGGGATCATTGGTGCTCCTTCCGCCACCGGGACTACTGGTGCCCCTTGCGGTGCCGGGACCAGGGTTTCCCTGGGCTCTGATGGTGCCCCCTGTGGTGCCGGGAACAGGGTTTCTCTGGGTTCTGCCCCTGCCCCTCTCTGTCTTTCCCTGCTCACCACTCCTCTCCATTTTACCCAAACCCTTAGATGATCCCTTTCTTCGTCATCACTGCTTGATTCATCTGATGAACTCCCCCGCTGCTCCTCCCTGGATTTCTTCCCCCGTCTGCTCTTCTTGTCATTGGTTCTGGGCGACTTACCCAAAACTGTGATGCAATTTTTTAACATTTTTACTATTTTATTTCCCACATTATTATTCAGAGTGCCTTTCTTTTTATCTTTTTTCTTTCTCTTGGTCTGTGCCTCCGTCTGTCCCTCTGACCTCTTCGGCTCCGCACTTCCCCTTTTCTGTCCTTGCGGTACCTCGTCTTCTCCTTCGCTGCTGCTGGGCTCTATGAACAGCAGAGGTGACGTTGCCTTTGCTCTTTCTTCTTTCTGCATTACTTCCAGCACCCATTGTGCCCCATACTTCTTCTCCACCTTTCTCGCCCATTCTGAGAACTCTTGGGCCCTTTTCGCTCTTCCTTCCACCATCCTTCTCATCTGAATTCTGTCGGTCACGCTTCTCATTTGACCACGACGAAAGTCCTTTTTTCGTTCGCAGCTGGTACTTCTGGGTTGCTCCTGCTCCGGCACTGTTGTAGCCACTGCGATCAGAATGAAATCTAGAGAGGTAGAAAAATGCGTAAGCCCGCAAGAGCAAATGTTTTTCCTTCCCCTTCACCAGGCACTAAGAGCCTACCCGAGAGAGGTGAGCTCTTACCTGGTTTGTGCCGCCTCTCCTTTTCCAGGCTTACTTATACCCTCCCGGGCCTTTTGTTCCTTCCTGGGGGCGGCCGGGTTACCCCCCTGACCCCTTGCTGTGACATTTCGCACCTTCCCAGGTGCTGTTTCCTACCCTTCCTGGGCTTTTGTTTCTTGTGGCGCCGTTCTGACGCCCATCTCTACGCTTTCGCGCCGTTTTCCCCCACCCGCGCCTAAACTCCCAGACCCTCTATCGTCCCGCATTTCGTGCGGCCTGGGGCCTGGGTCATAGTAGAGTGTCCCTTACGGTGTTAGGCAGAAACCTGTGCAGTTCCCCTAGGGACCACTGCAAAAGATTTAAGACTACAGGTGTTTGGCAGTAAACCAACTTGGTAGCAGTCTGTACCACACAGATACACTTGGTAGCTGTGGCTGAGCAGTCAGACCTCCCTCAAGAAGAGTTAGGCAGTATACAGAGCATACAAAATAGGTACAGAAATACAGTAGCACAAGCAAACACTGACCAGAGCTTGGGTGTAAAAGTATATAATTATTTATTTAACAGACACTTATAAAACACACTAGCACTAAATTGGTAAAATCAGTTCAAAACACAATCACTATTATCATATGTACATCCCTGATTACTTGTTGGACAAGTCTTAGTTAACACCACTTATTTCCAGACAGAGGTGAGCGCTTAACGTTCGATGGCACTCCAACAAGTTAAATAAAAAGGGAGGGAAAAGCAGAATTATGGAAGCACACACACAAAACACGTTTTAAAGAACCACAGCAAGTTAGGAAGGCACAGTCTACTGGTGAGCAAGGAAGTTTAGGTGCCAGGCCCACTTTCAAGGGAGCCAGGCGGAAGATGTCCAAGATCAGACAGTTACACAGAGTCTTGGAAGTTTGTGCAGGTAGTTCGAAAAAGGTTTAGTTCAGTTTAGAAAAGTTAGCTAAGGTGTCCCAGGCTAACCCAGGTTCGAGAGACGAGGATTTAATACACCCCATTCAATCGGTTGCAAGGGAAGCCAGGCGGAACACGGTACCTTAAATGGAGAGGATCCTCCAGCGGGGGCAGTTGTTCCTGGCAGCAGGTGCAAGTCACAGTGTCGTCCAGAGGAAGAGAAGATCTCGTCGTGGAGGAAAGATGAAGGTCGTTGCACTGCCAGGGAAGAAACCAGCCGCGGAGTTCTCCGGTACAAAGGTACTACCCTTTCGGTTCGCAGTAGTGGTGAAAACGTGGTAGCCCGGTTGCCGGGGTGCTTGGCACAGGCAAGGCGGCCATGAGATGCTCCAGGAAGGCGAACAGAAGGTAGACTGGTTATCCCCACCAGTCGAAGGAAGAAGACTCTCCGGGCTGGAGATCTCCTCTGTCGTTGGGAAAAATGGTGAGACGGTTCAGCAGGACTCCACCGTTGGTGTCATCGTTGCAGGTCGGCTCAGCTTCTCCCTCCTCGGATTCTTTAGGTCCAGTGGCGGCGTCTGAAGTTCCAGTCCCCAAAGCCCTGCTTAGCACACCCCCATTCACTCAGCCTAGCTGTCAATCAAACATGCTAAGTGGTGAGCCGGCCGGCTCACCACTTGGGCCAATTACACAAGAGTGCGACTTGAGTTACCAAGGTCCAGGGTGCCTAAACCCCCTCCCGCACCCCCTGTGGTACCCAGACAGAGTGGCACCACTTTTGGAGGCTTCTGTGGAGAAGCCTGCCAAAAAGTGGAACAAAGGGCTCGACTTGGGTTGGAGTCACGGAAGAGAACACAAATGCCATTTTAAAATCGAGTTCTGGCAAAAAATACCAACCGGCGAATTAATATTAAATAAATAAACCGGCGGTATGTTTGAGGCTATAGGAATTAAATAATTAAAGTTGGTAGCCTCGAACAATGGGAAAATCCCATAGAGATATATTTGCGGTCGAATATAAAAAGTAGTATCCACTGCCATTCAGCCAAAACTCGATCAGGGGGGACGGAGACGTGCCCCCTCGAACAACGGACCCCGGGGCAATCGAATTGCCCCGACCAGTATGTCCACAATATGATGGTTTGAACTGGTTTCTGTTCATAACTTGGGACTAGCAAAGCCAATGGTGACTTTACATGCCCTGGGAGACAGTAGTCAGTCCCAGGGTATGGAGTCTATGTTGGGGGGCTGCTACAACACCCCTGGGTTACGGCACAGAGGGTGCTGTGTAACCCACATAAAAAAAACACATGAGACCCTATGGAGTAAAAGACCCCATAGCCCATAAAACACATGGAAAGTTAAAGGAACACCTCAAATCATGTCTAAGAGTGGAAGCAAAAGAATCTCACTCTTAGCAGGAGAGAAAAAAATAAACCCCAAAAAAATCCAGCAAAGCTGCTGGGGGACTCACTAGGTTTGGGAAATTAGCCTTACAGAGAATTCTCCCTAACATATGGAAACCCACCTGAAAATTGCTAAGTCTCCGAGTTGACCTAGGCCACACTTTCAGATGTCCCAATAGAGCAGAAGCAAAGATGTTATAGTCTGCATCTATTAAGGAGATCAGACGATAGTTTGTGGGGTCTAATCTGAATCCTTTCTTAAAAATGGGCACAATGTTAGCAGTATTCCATGAAAGAGGAAAAATCCCTGAGTAAAAAATGCTCCCAAATAGCAACAGTAAAACCTTAGACCAGCTGGCTGGGTCTAATTTCAGTGTGTTATTTGTAAATCCATTTTGGCCTCGAGTTTTTTATCAAAATCCCAATGTCTTCATACTTTAACACCGGATTCCACAGTGAGGTAGGAAAATGATTTCCAACTACCGGATTGTCATACATCCCAGTTAAGGAACCGCCATAGATATCCATGAAGAAATCATTACATTGAGTTTCCGTAATCGGATTCAATTTGGTAATTTGGAACATAGGCTCCAGATTATAAATCAATTCTAACTGAAGGAGGCCTGCCTTTTTAGATTTACAGAAATTCCTTTATTTTTGCTTTAGCTTCTTCAATTCCTGTAATAATTTGAGATTGCCAGAACGTTTTAAGGCCCTAATTTCACTTCGTAATTTCCTTTTAGCAACCACCATTTTTACATCATACACATGTGTGGTCTTCACCGATATCTGGGTAGAAAATTTGGGATTAGATTTCACTCACTCATTCAACTCTCCCATAAATCTATCATAGTTCGAGGAGTTAAAAACTTTTAATTTCCAGTCTAAGGCCGTCCCTCTAATAACAAGGTCTAATTCAATATTTATGATCTCAATGTTTCGATTAGACGATTGAATGGTGTTTCCTGCACAGTTTGTTACCACAAACTGCATAATGGCCCGTGGTTTAAAATCCATTAGACAATTAAATTCAGCATGCAGTATCGCATGGTCACTCCAATTTTTTAATTCAACTGTGAATTCAACACAGCAGTTTAATAGATTTAGTCCAAAGTCAAGGAGCTCCGCCCCCGCTGCCAAGTTGATTTTACCCACACCTCCCTCTGAACAATTCTGTTAATCGGAAACAGGCCCATTGCCTCCATAGATGACCATCATAACCAGCTGTTATGATCCTTGGGGTCCTTAGATATCATATCCACGTTCACATCCCAACTACCCTCTAATGTTTCCGGCAAGAAACAGTTTGAATTAAAATCACCTTCATAATAATTCTTCCCTCAGGAATGGAGTTTGACCATGCGTTGATGAGCCCTGAAATAACATCCAAAAAACCACATAGTTGAGCAACTCCACTATGCCAATAAACGTTCACAATTAGCAGGTTCTTATATACATCATCGGTTGACAGGGCAACTGCCAGCGCCCCGAATGGGAAGTTCGGGAGTAATACCCCTTCAAAACGAGAGAAGCCCCAACTGCAGTAATCAGACTCCCCGATACTCGCCCACCCTTACTGGGATTAGCAGGTTGAGCAAACACCTGATAGCCATCGAGGAGAGGAGCGTCCAATAACCAAGTCTCCTGGCTTAAAATGACATTTGCCTATTTTAATGCTTTCATAGCGTCAATATTTCCGAACAGGTTTTGGCTTCCTCTAGAATTCCAGGAGACCATCTTCAGAGATAATTCTTGGGAGCTCCTTTCCTCTGGGCCACATTCACTATGGGAGTTTCCTTTGCCACAAAGTGGATGTGACCAAGTACACATTGGACTTATTGCCACCCTTTTGCTCCCTGACAAAATGAATTAATCTTGAGTTAGGATTATTGGAATCAATACTAATGTGACGACCTCCCCCTCCAGGCAAATGGTTGCCTTCGATTTCCATTTCCGATATGTTTTCGATGTCAAATCCCAGTTCTTTCAATTGTAATCTTTCAGAGAAGACCAGTTCTTTCCCCAATTGCGATCCAAAACAGAGAAGACAATTATTTTTGTCTACTCGATTTCGGAATGCTACTCGGTCAATATCGACTGATGACAGCAGATTCAATGATGAAATGTCCCTAAAGATAGTGAGAACATTCCCTGTATTCAGGCAGACAGGAACTTCCAGACCCAGAAGACTACTCATACAGAGTTTTGGCTGATTATTACTTTGTCTGCTAGTGAAGGATATAACTGGAGACTTGATTGCTCGGTTATCATTTTTATTCACCCCTGTGATCGACCACCCAGCGTCGCCATCCTTTGCTTGTCATAGCACACTCTAGGGTTTAGTTTTGCTCAGCACCCACCCCTTGGCCCATCCTCCCCATTTTTCACCTTCACCTGTATAATTTGTCTAACAATTGCCCGACCCCCGAATTCAGTGTTGGATATTCATTATGAGGTCAACTCTGCAGGCATTGTTTTTTTTTTTTTAGGTCCCAGAGGACATGATCTTTAGTAGAATCTCCCTGTGTCAACCTAACATCATGAGTGGTATTTCCTACTGTGTGGGGGTGGTTAAAGTCAGAGACATGCTCTCCCAAGGTAAAATTATCACTGAATTGTACAAATTGTGGGAGACAGGCAACATTAGACAGACATTCCCCCACCTGGGACATAGGCATATGCGGGGCACGATCTTTAGTAGAATCTCCCTGTGCCAACTAAAGTCATGAGTAGTATTTGCTATTGTGTGGTCGTGGTTAAGTCAGGGACATGCTCTCATAAGGTAAAATGATCACTGAATTGTATAGGTTGTGGGAGACGGGCAACATTAGAGAAACATTCCCCCACCTAGGACATAGGTATATGGGGGATTTTGTTGATGGCCACCTGGGGTATGCTTCGTAGAGCAGATCCAAAGCTACCCCTTTGTAGGGAGCCAATGGGGTCCTTCATTGCCAAGTCCACTGTTTCAAGGGACACTCTCTGCTTTGCCACTTGGTTGCCCTGCCTCTGCGGTTACCCTCCACTGGGCGTCCTTGTCTTCCCATTCATATTACTAAGTACAGTGCCCCCTGATGTAGCTTCATCCATAGGTATCATCCCTGTCTGAGTGGTAGAATCTCTATTTAGCTTATTTGGGCCCTCTTTAACACAGGTTGAGAGGGAGACACCCTCCCCGAGTGGATCTCGTCATTACACTCATTATTTAATAAGCCCTTAACCTCCCCTATTGGTTTCTCAGCTACAGGTGGCATCCTTGTTGAGGCCCCTCTTTTGTTACTCCCCAGCTTATTCATTTGTTGTACCACAGTGGAAGACTGAAGTTGTAATTTACACAGTGACAAAGGTTGTCACCTCAAACTGTTGTGCAGCTGGAATTAAGTGGATGAGGGAATTTCCCATACCCAACTCCTCAAGCTTGTCATTTATTCCCATTAATATTGAATTGTGTTCTTTCAGTTCTTGCCAGATGTTATCATATAAATTATCAAATTAACTGAGAACCATATTCAATGCTGACAGAGTGGAATGGATTAGGCAAATTCGCTCGTCAACCTCTCTTAGGGTATGGTGCAGACTGGCCTGTCCCCAAAGGCTCTGAGCCCTCTACCTGTGGTGATCAAATGGCCTTTGCACCATTTACCTCCTCATTTACCATGAGGTTTGTCAGGGCAGTCGGGAAGTTAGGCATTGATGCATCACAGGTTTGCTGAATTACGCTCATAGGCTGCTCATCCCAATCTATTCCACCGAGGCCACTTAGGGCTGTTTCTGCAAATTCAATGATACTGTCATGACCTACAGAACACGCCCCTTTTGGACTTCCTGGTCCTTGTTTCAACAGGGCTTACACTCCCTTGTACTCCCAACATAGCCGTCCACTGCGAAACGCCTTTCTCGCTCTACACGTTGGACGTAGCGTGTTCTATTAATAGACCACGCCTCCCGCGGCTCTGCGCGTCTCAATGCTATTGCGAAGTAGCGACCAGACGTGTGCTCCGTAGCTCGCGGTATTGTTTTCCTTGGTTCTTTCCCAGCCAACCCCATTCCTAGTCCCTTTCCTTCCTTTCTTGATTCCTGGACTCGTGTGCTGAGTAGCGCACTCTGTAAATTTCCCGGATTCCTGGATCTTTGCATCCCGGAACTTTGAACGCACGCTGGAGTCGGAAGAGACTCGTGCAGCCTTATTCAAGACCCGATCCATCCGCAAGAAGGCATCGACCAAGAAATCCAGCAAAGATCGAACTCAGGTGAGAAAGGGGGAACTCCTTGACAGTTTGAGACACCACCTGACCGAACTCGATATGGACATGGAAGCGGCTGTCCAGGACCTGATGCGTGGCATGCAAGAGCTATCATCCGAGGTGCAGAATCTAATGGTGGAAAATGCAGCTCTCAAACAATTAGTTCTATCCCGTGATTCTGCCACAAAAGAAAGTGTGTTGCTGGGCGGTGTTATGCTCACCTGGTTTCCACGGGGGCGTCGACCGGAACTGGGCCTCTGTTGTTTCCACCAGCGTGACGTGTAGCGCCGAGATGACTGACTGGACTGGCCCGCTCAGCCTAGTTTGTCTGGCTTGCAGGAATATTCTTCTGCAAAGGAGAAGAGGAATTAACCACCCGTGGAATTGAGTGTCAACCCACCTTCCCCACTCCTGTTGTCTTCCCACAGATCACTCTTGATGTCCCCTCCTTAGTCTCACCTGATGATTTGGAAGGATGAGCTCTCCATCCTGCGTCGACCGCAGGGGCGCGTTGATGACCAGTTACTTCACTGGCGTAGAGGAATTGGTGAGTTCCAGTATTGACTCTAAAGTCCAATTGTTCATAAGGTTTCAAATGTCTGATCTTCACTCTGTCCGATTCCTTGCAGGTTGCCGATTAATCCACTCGAAGATTTCCAAATGGCAATTGGTAAGATTCAGGTAAGTCTATTGTGGTTTTCCCCTTAGGGGCCGGGGTACGGCGATGAAGCAGAGTTGACTGCGCCGACCCGAGATCGGGTGAGTACCCCCCGTGGTAAATCAGGTAAGTCCTTGGGGGTAGCTTGTATAGCCTTAGAGAGTCCCCTTGCTCACCTTGCTGTCTTTGTCTCCTTAGGTGTCGGAGGGCGGCCGCGAGATGGAGAGAGCGTGATGGAATGCTGAAGTACCGCCAAGCAGGTGAGTTCAGCGGGGCGCCGTAGGAATGCGAAGCGATGCTTCAAAGACTTCTGTCTTTCAGCTCTGTGGCGAAATGGATCAGGATTCAGGTAAGGATTAAAGTTAAAACTCCTGTTCTAACCTTTATCCTTCTTTTCTTCTTGTTTCAGGAGTCCCAGGACTGAAGCGGGCGTGGCTGAAGACTGGAGCTGCTGAAAACACGGTGAGCGTTACGCTGCAGCAAGCAGAATAACGCGAAGCACGTGTGGCTGTCCGGGCGTGGTTTAAATAGCCTTGGAAGAAGATCCAGGTAAGTATTCTTCCACAGCCCCACCCAAGTAACAAAATAGTCCCTTCAGTAAAATAGTCCCTCCTAAGCCTCATTTGGCTTGAGTCTTCATGCAGCATGGTCTGCCTCAGGTGAGTATGCAGCATGGTCTGCTTCAGGTAAGTTATCAATAATGAGCCTGGCGCCCATGGCGCCAAGACTGACCTTATCTTTATGAGCCTGGCACCATAGGCGCCAGGACTGCACCCAAACAGCCCCTAACTGGGGATTTTGGGCATGCTCCAAGTGGCATGATGCCTGCTTCCGGGGCTGCTGGGCCTGGTCTGGTCTTCCGGGGGCAGGCATCATGACAGCACTCCCCCTCAAGGCCCCTCCTAAAGTTGTTCTCCCCCTTGGCCGTGGTTTGTCTGGAAATTCCCGATGGAACCTCTTCACTAAACGAGGTGCATGCACGTGGTCACTAGGTTCCCAAGACCTTTCCTGCGGACCATAACCTTTCCAGTCAATTAGGTAAAAGAGTTTTGATCTCACTCTTTTTGAGTCCAAAATATTCTTGACTTCGAACTCGGGCTCCCCGTCTATGAGGATAGGTTCAGGTGGAGTGGGTAGCCTAGTTCCTGGTTGCACTGGCTTCAAAAGAGACACGTGGAAGACGGGATGGATTCGCATATGAGCAGGTAGGTCCAACTTGACGGCCACTGGGTTAATAATTGCCTTGACAGAAAAAGGTCCCAAATACCTGTGGTTAAAGGTCCGACTCCCCTTGAGTGGTTCTTTAAAGGCTTGTGTAATAACAGCGTGGAGATGGTCCACTCCGGGCATCTCTAAATGCTGGGGTGAGTCCAAATCCGAGGTTCGAGGATGGTGCCCATAAATGGTAAAAAAAGGACTTTGTCCAGTTCCTGAGTGTATGGAATTATTGTACGGATACTCTGCGATCCACAGAATGTCTTTCCAATTCCCCTTAGACTGCTGTAGCATACAACGGAGATACTGTTCAAGAGTCTGGTTGGTCCTCTCTGTTTGACCGTCGGTCCGAGGGTGGTGACTGGTCGAAAGCCTAACATCAATTTGTGCCAGTTGGCAGCATTTCCTCCAAAAATGTGAAATGAATTGACTGCCCCGATCTGAAATTAACACTGAAGGAAAGCCATGCAGCCGGACAACATTTTCAAGGAATTCCTTGGCCAGGATTGAAGCTGAAGGTATCCCTTTTAAAGGAATGAGTGGGCCATTTTAGAAAAAAGATCTACAATAACTAGAATGGTATTGTAACCTTGGTACGGGGGTAAATCCGTGATAAAATCTAATGACAAGGTATGCCAAGAGGTAGGTGGTATGTCTAATGGTTGCAATAATCCAGCAGGTTTTTTCTTTTGCCCTTTATTTTGTGCGCAAATGCCACAAGACATGACAAATGACTTGACATGCTTTCGCCAGGTGGGCCACCAAAATTGCTTCCTAATTTTAGCTTCGGTTTTTGCAATACCCGGATGCCCTTCTATTAAGGTGTCATGGTAATGGGAAATGACAAGTTCCTGTATTTCTTTTTGCGGTAAAAATAGCCGGCCCTGGTAATAAGGTAAATCATCGATGACAGAGTACTCTGGACCTTTCTTTGCCCAGTCCTGTAGGGCAACGGAATCAAAGAGTTGGTGGATCTTGTTTTGAATGTCCTCCAGTGTCTGTATGGATGTCAGGCCAAGGATTCTCTGTTCCGGAATTATGGGTACGGGTTCAGAAGTTATTTCTGCTTCTCCCATTCCAATCCGACAAGGCGTCTGCTTTACCATTCTTACAACCTGGTCGATAGGTTATTACAAAATCAAACTCGGCGAAGAACAATGCCCAACGGAGTTGGCGCAAAGATTGGGCTTTGGCTGTCTTTAGGTATTGTAAGTTGCGGTGATCGGTGATGACCATGATGGTATGTCTGGCACCCAGTAGATAGTGCCGCCAAGCCTTGAAGGCGGACTTGATGGCCAGCAGCTCCTTGTCGGTTATGGCATAGTTTAATTTGGGGGCTGAACATTTTCTTGACCAAAACGCCACTGGGTGAAGCTGGTTAGTTTCGGGATCCTTTTGGGAAAGGACTGCTCCCATGGCTGAACTGGATGCATCTGTTTCCACTATGTAGGGAAGCTCGGGGCGCGGGTGTCTTAATATGGGAGCAGATTCGAATTTAGCTTTTAACTCTTGGAAGGCGTTCTCGGCTTCCTCTGTCCACACAAAGGGCCTCATTACAACTCAGGCGGTAAGGGTCGGCGCTGTTTACACCGCCGTAAACCCCTTACCGCCTGGGTCGTAATGAGGCCCAAAGTGTTTGTTTTTTCGCAATAGCGTCGTAATGGGATGTACAATGTGCGAGAATTCTGGGATAAACCTGCGGTAGAAATTGGCAAAGCCAAGCATGCTTTGAACTCCTTTGATTGAACTTGGCGAAGGCCAATTAAGAATGGCATCCATTTTCGTGTATCCATCCGGATTCCTCTCGGGGTCAGAATAAATCCAAGAAATTCCACTTCCGTAGTGTGGAAGATGCACTTTTCCAGTTTAGCATATAATTTATGCTGGCGTAACTTCTCTAGGACTGCTCGGACGTGTTTTACATGCTCAGATTCTGATAAAGAGTATACTAAGATGTTGTCGATGTAAACGACCACACAAACGTCGATAAGCTCTCGGAGGACATCGTTCATGAAGAACTGGAAGGCTGCTGGTGCATTGCATAGTCCGAAGGGCATCACCTGGTACTCAAATAGTCCGTACTTGGTGCGAAAAGCAGTCTTCCATTCGTCACCCTCTTTGACACGTACCAGATGAAATGCACCCCGAAGGTCTAGTTTCGTGTATATACAAGCGTCCTTCACCTGGTCTAGTAGTTCTGGGATCAAAGGCAGTGGGTATCGATTCTTGATGGTTATCTAATTCAGTGCGCGGTAGTCTATACATGTTCTAAGGTCGCCTTCCTTTTTCGGTACGAAGAACAAAGCTGAAGATGCAGGGGACTTGGACGGGCGAATGAAGCCATTAGCAAGGTACTGGTCTAGGTACTGGCGCAAAAGGAGATTTTCGGGTTCCATAAGGGCATAGATTCTGCTGCAAGGTGGTTGTGCTCCAGGTACAAGATCTATTTGACAATCATACGATCTGTGAGGTGGTAAGGTGTTTGCCTGTTCCTTTTGGAAGACATCCTGAAAGTCTTGGTATTCAACAGGTAATTGTATGGCTACTGGAATTACTGGGGCCAGGACTGAGTTTTGAGTTTTCCTTGGGTAGCAGGTGTGAGCACATTCTGGGAAGGTTAGTCTCTTCTCTCGCCAATCAATACAGGGATTATGTTTTTCCAACCAAGGTATCCCCAGTATCAGCTGAAACTGTGGGGCCTTGATTAAGTCAAACATCATAGCCTCTCGATCCCCATCTTGACTCAGCAATGTCATCTCTGCAGTGGAATGAGTTACGGGTCCAGAGGCAATTTCCGTTCCATCTACAGTGGTGACAACATCGGCCGTGGTCTTGCGGGTGAGAGATAGATTCATCCTGGTAGCCAATTCCCAGTCCAAGTAATTTCCTATGGCTCCACTGTCTACGTACGCCTTTACCACGTGCAATGCGTGATGGCTGCTCTGGATCTACAAGGACCATGGGTATGGTGAAATGTCAGGTCAGAGTGTCCTTCTTTAAGCTCGGCAAGCGGACCTCTATGCTTGCCGGGCGTGGTCGTTTCCCGAGTCAGATTTCACATGGTTTTCGTCTGCTGCTCCTATAACTTTCTTGGGTGGTTTTACAGGGCAGTTCCGAAGAAAATGACCAGTAGTTCCGCAATATAAACATAATTGCAGTTGCCGTCTTCTATCTCTTTCCTTCTGGGTTAAGGGTCCTTTAACCCCCCCGATTTGCATAGGTTCTGAGACATCTACTCCCTTGGAGCTTACGTGGGTTTTAACCAACACCCTGTTCTCAAACTTGGTTCGGTCAGCCTTCCTGGTTTGAAGTCTGTGATCGAGCTGGACCACTAGATCTATATGTTCAGCACAGTCTTGAGGCGGGTTCACGATTTGGGCCAAAACATCTTTGAGTTCTCCCCGAAGTCCTCGATGGAATAATGTGATTTGCTTGGCTTCAGGCCATTCGGTTTCCACTACTAATCTATTGAAAGTTGCAATGTAAGATAAAAGATCCTGGTTACCTTGACGTAGGGATAAAAGTTTGTTGTCCAAAGCCTGTCCTCGGGAGTGTCGGGCGAATAGTCTTTCCATGCTTGTTCGAAAACCCTGGAAATCTCGACGAATCGGGTCATCCTGGTTAACTAGTGGAATGGACCAATCCACCGCACTGCCGCTGAGATATGACAGTACGAAGGCTACCTTGGCCTGATCGTTTGGGAAAGCTCCCGGTCTACATAAAAAGTGCAAGCGGCATTGCTTCATGAATGTTGCAAACCCTTTTGGGTCTCCGGCAAAGCATTCAGGCGAAGCCAAAGGAACGGCTCCAGGTAAATTTATCTGCACCGGGTTACTCGATGGTACAGGAGCTGGACTTGCCCCAAGTCCTGATAGAGGTGTTTGTCCAGCCTGGCTCTGTAATAGCTGTCTGGCTAACTCATCAGTTCGTTCTTTTGACACTATCAGTTCCCTCCTGAGGGCATTGGTTTCTTGGCGGGCGGAATGCACTTCGGCCCTTAATTCCCCTAATAATTGGGCCAACTGATCAGTTTCCGAGGTCTCCATGACGCCCAGGTGGGTATTTGTGGGTAGGCTTTGCGTTCTGTTACGCTCACCTGGATCCCACGAGGGCGTCGACCGGAACTGGGACGCTGTTGTTTCCACCAGCGTGACGTGTAGCGCCGAGATGACTGACTGGACTGGCCCGCTCAGCCTAGTTTGTCTGGCTCGCAGGAATATTCTTCTGCAAAGGAGAAGAGGAATTAACCACCCGTGGAATTGAGTGTCAACCCACCTTCCCCACTCCCGTTGTCTTCCCACAGATCACTCTTGATGTCCCCTCCTTAGTCTCACCTGATGGTTTGGAAGGATGAGCTCTCCATCCTGCGTCGACCGCAGGGGCGCGTTGATGACCACTGACTTCACTGGCGTAGAGGAATTGGTGAGCTCCAGTATTGACACTAAAGTCCAATTGTTCATAAGAGTTCAAATGTCTGATCTTCACTCTGTCCGATTCCTTGCAGGTTGCCAATTAATCCACTCGAAGACTTCAAAATGGCAATTGGTAAGATTCAGGTAAGTCTATTGTGGTTTTCCCCTTAGGGGCCGGGGTATGGCGATGAAGCAGAGTTGACTGCGCCGACCCGAGATGAGGTGAGTACCCCCCGTGGTAAATCAGGTAAGTCCTTGGGGGTAGCTTGTATAGCCTTAGAGAGTCCACTTGCTCACCTTGCTGTCTTTGTCTCCTTAGGTGTCGGAGGGCGGCCGCGACATGGAGAGAGCGTGATGGAATGCTGAAGTACCGCCAAGCAGGTGAGTTCAGCACGGCGCCGTAGGAATGCGAAGCGATGCTTCAAAGACTTCTGTCTTTCAGCTCCGTGGCCAAATGGATCAGGATTCAGGTAAGGATTAAAGTTAAAACTCCTGTTCTAACCTTTATCCTTCTTTTCTTCTTGTTTCAGGAGTCCCAGGACTGAAGCGGGCGTGGCTAAAGACTGGAGCCCCTGAAAACACGGTGAGCGTTACGCTGCACCAAGCAGAATAACGCGAAGCACGTATGGCTGTCTGGGCGTGGTTTAAATAGCCTTGGAAGAAGATCCAGGTAAGTATTCTTCCACAGCCCCACCCAAGTAACAAAATAGTCCCTTCAGTAAAATAGTGCCTCCTAAGCCTCATTTGGCTTGAGTCTTCATGCAGCATGGTCTGCCTCAGGTGAGTATGCAGCATGGTCTGCTTCAGGTAAGTTATCAATAATGAGCCTGGCGCCCATGGCGCCAAGACTGACTTTATCTTTATGAGCCTGGCGCCATAGGCGCCAGGACTGCACCCAAACAGCCCCTAACTGGGGCTTTTGGGCATGCTCCAAGTGGCATGATGCCTGCTTCTGGGGCTACTAGGCCTGGTCTGGTCTTCCGGGGGCAGGCATCATGACAGGCGGCATAGTGGACAAATACGATGGGTCGGCAAAAACCCTTCGCGGATTCCTGTATTCATGTTTGGTCCACTTTACTTTTAAGCCCTACTACTTTTCGACTCCCAGGGCTAAGGTGGGGTTCATAATTTCCCATCTTTCAGGAAACGCCTTAACCTGGGCTACGCCCCTCGTTAATTCCGGCGATGCTCTCCTAGATGACTATGATGGGTTCATACAAGCCCTTAAGACCATGTTTGACCGTCCAGAGCAGGTTTATAGTGCCCAGGAACGCCTGTTAGACTTTCAGCAAGGATCCCAGGATATGCTCACCTGTGTTACCCGATTCAAGCAATTAGTCAAGGAAGCTGATTGGTCCCCTGAGGCGAGTTTTACCCTCTTCAGGAGAGGACTGAATGAGGAGATTAAGTATGAGTTGGCCAGAGTGGCTCGCCCAAACTCATTCCAGGCACTAATGGACCTTGCCATGCAAATAGATTTCCATATCCAGGAAAGGAAGGCAGAGAAGAAGAAATCCAGAGGTAATCTTCCGAAAGTGTCCTTTGAGAGTACCACCAAAACAAACACAAACCCAGGCTCAGTCTCTGAACCAGAACCCACGCAGATAGGAGCCTTCCGTGGACCTATATCCCCGCAAGAAAGGATGAGAAGGATTCATACGGGGTTGTGCCTGTATTGTGCCTCAGACAAACACTTGGTTGGGGAGTGTCCTCTAGCCCCTCCTCGGCGTTCGGGAAACGCCAGCTCCCGATCTTAGATGGAGCAGAGCTTCGGGAGAGAGGTGTTTGCTCCCCATCAATTCCATCCTTGAACTCTCCTGGACAAAACAATTTGGTGATACTACAGGCCTTCCTGTCGCCCTCCAAGAATAAGACCTATCCCATTCTGGCCTTGGTAGACTGCAGAGCTATAGGAATTTTCATTGCTCAAGACTGGGTTGTTAGTCATCATATTCCATACGAGACATGAAGCACCATGCAGCCGGTGGAAGCAATCGACGGAAGACCCCTCACTTCAGGACCCATAAGCCTGCAGACAAAAGAGATCCAGCTTTCTATAAACCATCACCAAGAACGGATTACATTCGACATCATTAAGTCAGCTCGTTACCCCATTGTATTGGGTATGCCCTGGTTACAGAAGCACAATCCGTATATCAATTGGACAGCAGGATCACTATTCCTATTCCTGGATCCCTCCTCGATACCCCCTAAAGAACCACCAAGAGACCAGCAAACACCACTCATGGTTACCAATATCATACAAGTCCCAAAGGCCTATCAGGGATATGCTGATGTATTTTCAACTGCCATAGTCCAGGCCTTACCCCCTCACAGACCTGAAGACTGCGCCATAGATACAGATCCCTCAGCAGTGATTCCGTTCGGCAGAATGTTCATCCTTTCCGAACCAGAGAAAAAGGCCCTCCGAGAATACCTGGATACCAACCTTGAAAACAGCACCATAAAACCCTCAAAATCTCGAGTCGGTGCTTCGTTGTTCTTTGTTCCCAAGAAGGACACCAAGGAACTTAGACCTTGCCTCGACTATTGTGGCTTAAATCCATGCAACCTCAAAGATCGGTACCCACTGTCCCTGATCTTGGTTATCCTGGAAGCTGTGAGAGGAGCCGCAATATTCACAAAGTTGGATCTCCGAGGTGCCTATCATTTGATCCGTGTCCGGGAAGGAGACAAATGGAAATTAGCCTTTAGAACACCCTTTGGTCACTATGAATATCTAGTCATGCCCTTTGGACTAGATAATGCTCCCGCAGTTTTTCAACGTTTTATGGATAGGGTGTTTTCTTACATGTTATTCCTCTTCATCATTGTCTATCTGGACGACATATTGATCTTTTCCAAGGATCCTCTAAAGCATGAAGAACATGTAAAGGCAGTATTACAACGACTCTGTGAACACAAACTTTTAGCCAAACCCGAAAAATGCTTGTTTCACGTTACTTCTGTTCACTACCTAGGATTCATCTTTAGCCCAGAAGGAATTGGCATGGACCCTTCAAAGGTAAAGGCCATACTGGCTTGGCCCGCTCCCACGTCCGTGAAACAAGTTCAATCCTTCCTGGGGCTTGCCAACTTCTACCGGAAGTTCATTTCTACCTTTTCTGAGCTCGTTTAGCCGGTCGTTGCTCTCTGGAAGAAAGACACCCCCTTTATGTGGTCTACACCGAAAGATAAGGCATTCCAACGTTTAAAGACAGAGTTCACGCAAGCCCCCATCTTGGCTCAACCCGACATAAATCAACCATTCCTAGTGGAAACGGATGCCTCTAACTACGCCATAGGAGTGGTCTTGAAGCAGGAACTTAAGGATAAACTAGAACACCCCATTACTTACGTTTCATGAACCCTGACTCCCAGTGAGACACATTACTCCATCCTGGAAAAGGAACTGTTAGCCATCCGCCAAGCCTTCACTGAATGGCGACATCTACTTCTGGGTGCAAGATATCCAGTTCAGGTCCGCACGGACCATCGGAATCTTCAAATTCTACAGTCATTGGAGTGTAGGAACAGTCGTCAGGCGCGTTGGGCCTACTTCTTTGCCCAGTACCAGTTCCACATCACTCATGTTCCTGGATCACAAAACCTGATTGCTGATGCCTTATCTTGACGTCCTGACTATGTAGCTACTGATGATAGGGCCTATCCTAAGATGTTTCCCCACACGATCTTTGTAGCTCAAGCAGTCAACCTCCTGGAAGAAATTCGAGTGCAAACCCAATCCTCTGACCTCTGGAAGGATATTTGAAGGAAGAATCTATGGAACCTAAGAGTTAAGGAAGGATATGTATTCAAGGACAATGCACTGCTCATTCCTACACAGAAATTACAACAACGAATAATAAACCTCTGTCATGATACCCTTCGCTCCGGACATCGTGGCATAACCAACACCCTCCGTCTCATATAAAGACAGTTTTGGTGGCCTGGAATGAAGACCGACGTACAGCAGTACATCAAAGCTTGTACTATCTGTAGTCAAAATAAACATGATAACAAGAGACCGGCGGGTCTTCTACTGCAACCTACACTGCCAACAAGGCCATGGGAATTCATTGCTACAGACTTCATTGTGGAATTACCACCTTCCCAAGGATACACGGCCATCATGGTTACCATAGACTTGCTCACTCATATGGCTCATTTTACAACCCTGTGTAAGCTACCATCCTTGTCCGAGCTTGCTGGAATCTTCCTAGAACACATATTCCGTTTGCATGGACTTCCTTCCAAGATCATATCTGATCGAGGACCTCAATACGTCTCTCAATTCTGGAAACATCTCTGTCGCATTTTGGGAATCCAATACGCCCACTCATCTGGTTATCATCCCCAAACCAAAGGGGCCACAGAACGTGCTAATCAGACCCTGGAGCACTATCTTCGATGTTTCGCCACCAAGGTTCAGGATGACTGGTCGCTCCTGATACCCGTGGCTGAATTCGCCTACAACAATTCTGATCATTCAGCACTCAAGACCAGTCCCTTTTATTGTAGCCAAGGTTTCCATCCATCGGTTCTACCCTCTGTTCTCCTTCATCCTACACCAGTACCTACTGTCGACTCATCAACGTACACCAGGAGGCCAAAGAAAACTTAGAAAAGGCCAGAACACAGACTAAGAGGTATGCAGATTCCAAAAGAAGACCAGGTCCTTCTTATGCAATTGGTGATCAAGTCTGGTTGTCCCCGAAATTACTACCCCGACATCTACGGCCAAACAAGTTAGCCCCTCGGTACTATGGTCCATTTCCCATCAAGGATATTATCAATCCAGTTTCATACTGGATCAGACTACCAGACTCCTGGAAGAAAATCCACCCAGTATTTCACACATCCTTATTAAAACCCTACACCCAATCCTCCCGGAAATCCTGCCGACCTCCTCCTCTGCTGGTCGACAACCAATTGGAATATGAAGTATCCCAAATATGTGACTCCAGGTATAAACGGGGTCAGCTTCAATACCTGGTTGAATGGAAAGGATATCCTCCTAGTGAAAGAACCTGGGAACCACTTTCTAATCTCAAGGCCCCTCGACTGCTCAGAAGATTTTACCTTATACACCCGGGCAAACCCAGAGGAACGGGTCTTCGGAGGAGGCATACTGTCATGACCTACAGAACACGCTGCTTTTGGACTTCATGGTCCTTGTCTCAACGGGGCTTACACTCCCTTGTACTCCCAACATGGCCATCCACTGTGAAACACTTTTCTCGCTCTACACGTTGGACGTAGCGTGTTCTATTAATAGACCACGCCTCCCGCGGCTCCGCGCGTCTCAATGCTATTGCGAAGTAGCGACCAGAAGGGTGCTCCTTAGCTCGCGGTATTGTTTTCCTTGGTTCTTTCCCAGCCAACCCCATTCCTAGTCCCTTTCCTTCCTTTCTTGATTCCTGGACTCGTGTGCTGAGTAGCGCACTCTGTAAATTTCCCAGATTCCTGGATCTTTGCATCCCGGAACTTTGAACGCACGCTGGAGTCGGAAGAGACTCATGCAGCCTTATTCAAGACCCGATCCGTCCGCAAGAAGGCATCGACCAAGAAATCCAGCAAAGATCGAACTCAGGTGAGAAGGGGGGAACTCCTTGACAGATACTAAGATCATGTATTTCCCCAATGCCACCATTACAATTCTTATTCAACAGGATGGAGTGGTCAATAAATGCTGTGCTTTTAATAGGAGCAATGAACTTTATCTATGTGCTAGTTCCAAATGATTTAGTGAAATAAGAGTCAATCATTATTTGGCCAGAAATCGTAGATTGAATTAAAGCTTGCTTTGTAGTCCTTAATTTTTCACTGAATGTCTTTTTTGGCATCTGCAGGCCAATTAAGCCACTATCCTATAAATTACCCATCAAAAGTGAGTGATCGGGTACCCGCGCTTGACCCTCACCTTGAGGGACATGATTTTCTACCTGTTGACCCATCAAGTTACAAGATAGAGGGGTTGAATTGCCTGTATCCTAGGGCCTCTTAGTTGGAATAATTTTCACTCTCCCCCTCGGGGCATATTCCATTAGTGATTTATTCGCCAACTCTGGGACAGGTAGCACATTCAATTCCATCGTGATCCAACCCATTTGTTTCCACACGCTTTTCTGCCTTGTTGACACTGTAAAATAGTCACTAGGATTCTCGCCAGAGGACTAGAAAAGAGCGCACAGAGGCCCAAAAAAACTAAAAACAAACATCCAAGGTCAAATTCGCTGTTAAAATGTCATTAAAAATAGTCCTTACTTTAAAAGAAAGAAATGTAAATGCAGATACAAAGATAGCTATAAAAGTGCCAATGGGATATCATTAAAATGGTCCTCACTTTAAAAGGAGAAAAATAAAAATGCAAAAATATCTATGCAAGTGAAAAAACACAGTCAAGAGAGAGGGATGTAGGCCAACCAATTAACAGACATAATGTTAGGTAATTTGTGGCTTCAAGGGACCAGCCCTGCAGTCACCACGTAAAAAGGTTAAGTAGACTTTATAGAAGGCGGCACAGATTTAATGGTCCAGAGAGAGAGAGATGCAGGCCAACCAATTAACAGGCACAGTGTTAGGTAATTTGTGTCTCAAAGGGACCAGCCCCGCAGTCACTACGTAAGTCAAGTAAACTTTATAGTAGGCTCAGTGAGCACTGCTAAACAGAAGGAGGAACCGTTGCTCCTCCACAAATGGTAGTACTGTTCAGCTAAACGTGGCTCAAAGGGACCAGCAAAACACCTAGAGCTTCTTATTTACGGGACTCAATGTCCCAGAGCATTGTTCGACCATTAATGCTAAACTTTATATCACAAACAGTCATGGAGAAGTTATTAAACACTAGTACCCATTCATCTTGTGTCTAGGTACCACTCTTTCACATGTATATGCTCTCCCTAATAGGAAGAACACCTGTCCCTGCTTATGAAGTACATTCTCTCCCTAGGCTGCGAGTGGTGTATCGCCTGCCTAACAGTGGATAGGGAAGATGCTGACCCTATCTAGACTTCTTTCATACCATATAGTCAAAGCATACCAATGAAAAATGCTAAACATATTAAAAATAAACACAACTGTATAAGCTATTAAAGACTATTCAAAAGAGACATAATGTTCATTATATCTTCTCTATCTCAGTTGCTGTGCACTGTCCTCACAGCAGGATTTCCTTCTATATTTTAATAACCAATGTTGGGAAGCAGTCACAGCCACCATGAGCCTATACAGTGTGATGGGCGATATAAAATGCTCTCATCAGAGAACACGGCGAAAGGCTATTCTAAGCTAATATAGCTTTCTAATCAAATAATCACTATTACTGGACATGTCCAAAATTGATTCTGTTGTGTATTGTATTTGGCATGAGATCACTCATGCCATATGTGGTCGACCGGTTTCAATGATGCTTATAATTGGGATCATCTTCTTCAGGACCTGTATTTTCCCAAGGACGACTTCCTTTGAGAGAATGTTGCATCCATCTCTGCGGCACTTCTGCTCCCTAGGGGTAGAACACAAAAGCAGGGAATCGGGGGCTAGAACACACCCCTGAGCAATATCCAAATGCCAACTTGGTGCAGGATATTGAAATGTGTGGTTAAATTGCTGTACTCCTTAGTCAAAAGGTAGCTATGTGTTATAGAATAACCGGAAACCCTCTATTGGCTCCAAATTCATGCACTTGTGGCGAGTGGGACCCAGGAAGTGAGTGAAGGGAGGGAAAAAGGGATAATACCCACTTCAATGGGTGGGCTCCTGTATCACCCAATGAGTGATCTGGACTAGCTCGTGTGGCATATAGTGCCTTCATCGTGTGTGTTTGTTACCAATGTGGGCAGTGCCTAAGGGGACCATTGCGTGAACAAAAGTCCTTACCTGGCAGCCGTATATCAGTAACTGGCAATCCGGTAGTAGTTTCAGTGGGATAGACAGTTTGTGTTAAATCCCGTCTAGCTGGCAGTTGGTCGGACGCTTCCTTCCTATATAAATAGGAGATAGAGAATTCTACAAGTATATAGATATTTATCTCAGGGAGAAATGTGAAAAAACTCTCTCATAACAGGTATAGCTGCTCGAGTTACCTCAGATGTCAGTACCGTGGGCTTCAGGTGACAAACTGCTTACTTTCAGTGGCTGAAGTCTAACGAGCATCTGTACTTTGTGCGCGTGTGTGTACACTGCTGCAGAGAAAGGGGAGGAAAGATAGGCAAACTGCTGTTCAGTATCTAATGCGTTAGAGCGAAGGCTAAATAAAGCTCATGCGTACAGTAACGCGCAATGGTATAATCCAGTGTTCTTACCTGCGAGCCTGCAAAAAATGTGGGAGCTCTCTAGCACTGTGTGCAATCCGGCTTCCAAAGAACTATGTTGCTTGGAGCCGGCAGCGCGCATATTTGTGAGGTAAATGGCTCTTAGAGGCTAGAGTGCGTATCGCCTCTTGAGGACGCCATCTTAGGTGAGTAAATCGACTCTCCAATACTTGTAGAAAGAACATGGTGAATCTGTTACTCGTGTTGTCAAAATTACAGGACTGTGTTCCGACATTCAGTGTCACACATGCAGACAAATGCCACTGCTGTTGAAATAGTGAGGCATAATGTTATATTGTAGCACCTATATTGAAGTGTTTAGACATGTGATCACAATGTGTATGTGATTAAAGAGAGGGCACTATGTTGCTGTAGCCGGTAGAAGATCGATGATTTTAATTATTATAAAGAGAAAGATGGGAACACCTTGCGGTCAGAAGGGCTGGAGTAGGTGTAGGTAAAGCTGCTTCCACATGCTAAGCCCCACCAGGGGCAAACCGGGAAAACCAAAGCCTCCTATCACCTCGTTGGAGCCCCTGTCTAAGTTGAGAATGTATCTCCTCTGGGTAAATTGCAAGTGAGGAACAAAAACTAGATTGTTCCTGTGGTATGTGTTGATGCCATATATTGTAATGTGTCAGGGTGTGGCAGACAGAACGAGGGGTGATTCAGAGTATCAACTGCTGTGCTGCCCGGTTACCCAAAAACCAATCATGGATGAGCGATGTTGTTGCAAAACATGTGGAGGAAGATGTTCATGTGGCATGCTCTACAAGGGTAATATACTTGCCCTTCAAGCTGGGATCAGTATAGATGTCAAATAATAATCCATGCATCACTGCCAATTCGTTCCGTTGTATTTGGTCATTGAGGCCAATTCTACTGGTCTTGAGTCTAAATATCCAACTTTGTTCTCTCTTTAGTAGCATGTTATGTAGATTGCCTCCACGTCTTGGTAAATGTATTTTTCTATCACTGTCCATCTCAATTCATCTGCAATATGTCCGGCTTGCAAGAAGCGAGTGACAAGAGGGGCAGTGATTTTTTTAGTTCTTATACATGATTTATGTTCAGTCATCCTCGTCTTCACCTTTCTCAGTGTCATCCGTACATATCGCAAATTACATGGTCATGTAATTAGATAGATAACTGCCGAGGTATTACAATTAGTAAGTGTTCTTTGTATCCAGGGTGTTTTTAAACCTACATCAATCTGTGTACTCCGGCATGTTTGTGGGCACAGGGTGCAGTTACCACACAGAGTATGACCCATGGGGGAGTTGGTATTCCAAAGGGTGGTTTGTACTGGGTTATTGTTCTGTGGTTCTTGGAGAGTTTTGACCAATTTGTCGCAGATGTTGGTTCTGCACTTTAATGCAAAGGCTGGCTCCTGCACAGGCTGTTCTCCTGTGCTTAGAATGGGCCACAGCGTTTTCATTTTGCGCTTAATCTGGTTGAAGAGAGGTGAATAGCTAAAGACTGCTGTAATATTTTCCCGTGCCGGTAGCTTAGGGTGTTGTATCAAAGTAATGGCTCTTATTATTTTTAGCATTTTGGTACGCTTTGACTATATGGTATGAAAGAAGTCTAGATAGGGTCAGCCTCTTCCCTATCCACTTTTAGATAGGCGATACACCACTCGCAGCCTAGGCAGAGAAGGTACTTCATAAGCAAGGACAGTGTGTTCTTCCTATCAGGGAGAGCATATACGTGTGAAAGAGTGGTACCTAGATACAAGATGAATGGGTACTAGTGTTTAATAACTTCTCAATGACCGTTCATCAAAGGGACCAGCCCCGCAGTCACCACGTAAAAATGACGAGTAGACTTTATGGGTGTCTTGGAGAGCGCTACTAAACAAAAGTGACTCCTCCTCAAACATTAACACTACTCGAGTAGACCTTTTTAAATAATCAGCAACAGAATGTAGCTACATCGTAGAACTCAAGTGCCTAAAATGTATCAAATGGCGTTCGGATGACCAGCAAGTCCTTAGATCAAGATTGATGACATTGTGAAATGTAGGGCATGTGAGAGCGGTGCAGCAAGAATAAGAAGCCAACATATTTCCTTTTTCGATTACGAGAAACGAAAATGCATGTGACTGAGGCAGTGATTTATCTGTTGCTCCTCACAGCCCCTCGTCGGACCACCGTAGGAACACTTTCACACCACTTTTCCACGCCGCTTTACGGAGAAAAATGGGTCTTTGTAAAGATTGCAGCAGGTTCCCAGTGCACAACCACTCCTCCAATAGATAGACACTGTAAAAATAGTCCCACCGTAGGACTGCTTTCACATTTTACACCACCTTTCCACGCCTGATCACTTAGAGTTTGCTTTTAGGGCTGCAACAGGGTAAGAATTGGTGAAGGTGCTGAATGCGATGCACCCTACCTTTTGCCTAGGCGATGTCCTCACCTCTAAATTGATTCCTGACAATAGGAAACTGTATGCGCCCTTCTTCACTCAATTTGCCAATGCCTCCTTTAAACACAACACTGTCCCTGAAAGTATCAAGGAAGTTACAATCACTCCACTAATCAAAAAAGCCAGTCTTCATCCGGCCAATATTTCCAACCTTAGGTCTATTACAAATTTGTATCTTCTTTTGAAAATTTTGGATAAAATAGCAACGAGGCAATTTCAAGAATACTTGGATCAAACTTCCATCCTATACGCCAAACAATCTGGCTTTAGACCAAACCATGGCACAGAGAGTGCTCTGATCGATTTGTAGGCTAACATGATTGATATCATTGATGGAAGCAAGTGTGGACTGGTGGTTCTACTCGATCTATTCAGCAGTGTTCTATCTCATAAACCATGAGCTTCTCTTACTCACCCTTGACAAGGTTTGGAAATGTTCTGGGAATGCCATAGAGTGGATTCGCTCCTTTCTTACCAACAGGATTTCCACTGTGCATTGGGGTGATGCCTGCTACAAAGCAGCCCCCATTTGCTGTGGAGTCCCCACGGGGCATGTTTTTCCTCCACCCTTTTCAATATCTATATCAAGGCTCTTTGTGTTCTGTTGATCCAAATTGGTGTCGAATGTACGAACTATGTGGACGATACACAACTTCTGTTTGAGCTTGATAGTGACTATGGGATGGATGCAAAAAACTGAGGGCCTAATTCACAGAGCGTTTTCCAATGGGGGTTTGCCATTATAAAACGTGTCTGTGAATTAGGCCCTGAATGTGGTATTTAAATCTACAAAACAGTGGCTGATTTCAGAATGGATGTGCTTTAAGAAGTCAAAAAACAAGCTTATGCTGTTTGGTCTACCACAAACCAGCTGTAAATTGGACCCAGAGATTTCATGTTTTTCTATCAAAAACTGCAATATTGTAGGCAAAAACAAAGTAAAGACTTTAGGTACCTATCTGGAATCATTTCTGGGCTCTGATGCCCAGGTTAATAACATTGCTTAAAGTACACAATACTACCTGAAATTGCTTAGACAAATCAAGCCGTTTGTCTCTGAAGAAAACTGTGACACTTTGGCCAGAGCAATGATCCTACCTAGAATCGACTATTGCAATGCCCTTCAGGGGGGTGCAACCAAGGGTAATCTTCAAAAACGTCAAGTAATCCAAAATGATGCTATCCGCATAGTTAAAGGTACATCTTAAAGAAAGCATATGACAGAATCAAGGAAAGACCTTCATTGGCTACCTGTAACTGCCAGGGTGCAATTTAAAATCCTTACTCTGGCACACAAGTGTGTTTATGGGAAGGCCCCAGTCTATTTAAAAGAAAAGCTCACCAACTACCAACCTAAAAGAGCTCTGCGATCAAGCAACAATCATTTATTCTCTTGTCCTAGACCAAGACGGGTTGATGGGAAAGGCATGTCCTTCCCTTTTCTAGCAGCCAGTTCCTGGAACACATTATTGCCTGCTCTACGACAGGAGAAGAGTCTGCTCTCCTTTCGAAAGAGATTAAAAACCATTCAATTTTAATAGGTGCACTGCACCTTACTTCTTCTATAGCTGGCTTGTGCTCTGCATTTCGTCTTATGTGCCATTGTTGCGTCCTGATGCCTGTAAGGCTATGGCATGATATAAATAAATGAATGTCGTGTTGGTGGCCTGCCATGCATCTGAAGTGGTATACCGCAACTGGAAGCAGTATCACTTTCTCAATGTCCAAGTCACCTGCGATCCAGACCTCCTCACAACACACTGCTGTGCCTTCTTCCCTGGTTCCACCCACGATGCAATGGTCCTGCAGAACAGTACACTGCCTGCATACATGGAAAGGCACAGAGGGCAACAGACGTGGATATTGGGTGAGTACAAGTGCCATCACACATACTATTGTCGCAGCAGAAGAGCAATGCCATGTTGGGGGGGTGGTTACCACAAATAAAGAATATATACCCTGTCAAGGCCCTCTACATGCAGGGTTTGCCACCACACACACACACATGACAGCCTACAACCCACATAATTAGTACATAAGTGAAAATTCTGCAGTCAATCACCAATGCATATTGGCCCATGAGGCCAGCAACACACACACATAGGACTACAGGAACCACAATGCAACACTATACATCCCTATACATGGAATGATGCGGTTCAGCACTGCAACAAGGGATGCAACACTGGCAAAAGTAATGCCATCTACTCAGGTAACTATGTATGTGAAGCCATAATGGAATAGATGCAGGCACCCTGCACAAGTACAACTATTCACCCATCAGGGCACATGCCTGGGAGCAACGTGCAGGCCCAACACAGGCACCATGGTATTATGCCCTATCAGTCACAGACCCCAAAAGTGACGAGTGCTGGCTGTCAGCTGTGTGCTTAATGTTACATGACAGAGCAAAGGTTATCCCTGAGTGAATGACTCCACATGCAAGTACAGTCATGTTAAATCATGTTGTTTGACAATACTTGTGAAATGCATGCACAGACGGCCTAACATGGCATTGTAAGAGGCAACACATCCACAGTGCTCTGTATCTACCACCTACGACCTTTGTCTTGGCAGGTGACTCTGGATACTCCCAGCTAGCATGGCTGATGACACCTGTGCAAAATCCACAGATGCCACAGGAGGTGGCTACAATGAGGCACACGTCCGGACCAGTCTCTGCATCAATCAAACCATCGGCCTGTTAAAGGTTTGTTTACAGGCCAGAGAAGGTCAGACAAATTGTCCTTGCCTGTGTCATGCTACACAACATTGTTCCCCTGCCCCTTGATGAAGACATGCCACGCTCAGAAGAGGAGGACTCTCTACCTGCGGGTGTTGTGCTGCCACAAAATGAGCGGGAAGAGGGTAGTGATGGACATCTGGTCCGGCAAGAACTGATTGACAATTTATTTGGTGCCCATTTAATATGCACTTGTTACACACCTCTGTATTTAGTCACATTATGAATTAAACACTTGCACACAATAAGGTATGTCCTAGCATTGCATCAAGTGAACAACTATTTAATGTACAAATGTGAAAACACCCTTCCCAAGACACCATACCAACAACACCTCCCCCTACCCAAAACACCCTCCCCAAGACAACATCCCTACAACACCTCCCCCTTCCCAAAACAACATCCCCAAGACACCCTCCACCAAACACCATCCCCAAAACACCCTCCACAAACCACCATACCCAAAACACCACCCCCACCCAAAACACTCTCTCTTGCAATTGTTCCATGTGTTAATATCCTCAAAAAAATATGGCCATAAAAGAACGGTGCCATATTTTTGTGGCAATATTAACCCATTAAACCTGCGCGGGACAGCCCTGCAAACCCCATATTATTTAAAAGGTAGCGGGGGACAGCCCCGCAACACCCGGTCCCATTTACCCAAAAAATTATCCCCACTAACGATATCGCCTATGGCCGTTCCCGATTAACACATATATATGGGGATATTATTGGTGGGGATAATATTAACTTATACCCTTGCAATCTCAAACAAAATGGTGTCTTGGCAGTCACTTCTGGTAGATTGTGGCCTTTGTTAGCCTGCTCCAGCACCTGAGGTATCAGGTGGCACTGTGAGCAGCGCCTTGGGGTGCTGGGCTGTGACCCCTCTGTGGGGATGACAGATGTGGAGGGCTCAGACCCCTGGCCCGCATATGCTGAAGAGTCAGCATCATGCAGGAATTTAGGGACTCTGCCAAGGCCAACATACCCACAGTATGTTCCTCATCCTCTGCCCGACCATGGTGATGGCAGTGGTGGCCTGACAGAGGGAACAGGAAATGTGTCAGCATGATCCCGGTAGGCAGTCCCTCATGGCCTGCACATGTTCCACCTGCTGGGCCACCTGTGTCTTCAGTGATGCCTGGAGCTGCTCTATGGCATCTTGTTGTCCCCAAATGACTGCCATGTTGTGTACAAGCAGAGATGGTGGGCTGTGGGGAGGGTTGGGGGTGAAGCATGGGGAGTGTAAGCCTGTGTCCTCCTCCTTATCAGTGGTGTGGTCGCTGCATGTTCCATGATGATGAGTAGGATGTGCTAGTGCCCTGATGTATGGGTGCCGGAGCGGGGAATGCAGCTATGTGAATTGCCACAGGGGCCGGCTGTGGAGTGGCTGCTTCAGTGTCAGCCAAGCCACTTGCATAGCTGGTGGAGGGGCCACTGGGCACCGATGTGGGGATGGTGCTTTCCTCCATCCCTGCCAGAGGTTCCACAGCAGTGGTTTCTTGTGGCATTGCTGGCTTGATCCTCCTCTTACTCCCGCTGCCTACTGGTCTGGCCTGTGCAGGGGTGGAGATGGACGGAGTGGACGCAGTGTAGGGTCCGGTCTCTTTGCCGTCTGTGGACTGTGTACCTGTTGGGAGTATAATGACATGGTGTCAGACATCTTGCAGACAAGTCAGCAGGCTTGCAAGACACTCATGTGACATTGTGTTTGTTCTACATACACACATTTTGTGTCTTTGGCATGGGTGGTAGTAGGCCAATGAGTGTAGCTAAGGCTAGGTGGAGGTAGTGCCTACTGAGGGTGTCCATGGTGCATGCATGTGTACGTTGACTGCTGGCCTTCCACTTTTGCTTGTTGTCCCTGTGCTGGGGGTACACCTACCAACATGGATTGTTATGGCATGCATGGGTGCTTATCATTTCCAGGTGAAGGCCAAATGAGTATTTTGGCCACGGAGAGCCGTTATATTTACACAGTGATGTAAGTGGCCCCCTGGTGGAAGATTCTGCCTTTTGCACCGCAGGGTGCACATGCAAAGAGCAAATGGTGACTTGCAAGTGTGTACGCCACCTCATGCCCTACACATGTGCACTCCAAAGTGCAAAGTCTGTAGATGCTGACTGCAATGCTTGCATTCCAGGCAGCATTTACTTTTGTTTGTGAGCCATGCTCGCTGTAAATACTGGAAGGGGGTATCTGTACTTCTGCCCACTATATAGTTGGAGTAGAGGCACAAAGAACCACAGCCAAGGTTCTCTTATGGTAGCAATGGACGAGCAACCAAGGCTAAGACTCAAGAGAGATGATGCAAGCAGGTTCTTAGGTACAGTGAATTCCCAAGCCCCAACAAAGGAATGTCCAAACACTATGTTATGTGAGAACACAGTCATTTTATATAAAATAAGGTTCAGGTGAATATATACAGCAAAACACACCAAACATACTCATGCAACACTATCCTAATAATGGCAAATAGGTATTCCTCTATGTGGTACCACCATGCAGTTAGATTCAGGTAAAATGCACCAACTGCTGACAGTTGTTAAAAAGCATACGAATTTCTAAGAAATGTATAACTTCATAGATATTACTGTAGATAGGCAGATAATAATTAGAACATAAGCAGGATGCTTTCTTTAGGATAACAAATGAATACTGTCTCTGGATCCCCCCCACCTAGGCAACCTGTAAGGAAACTTTAAGGTGTACTTTATCTTGTATGTTACAGCCCAGTCCAAATATGTTCAATAAAAGTCTGCTTCTCTTTCTAAAGATCCCACTACCCCAAAGTACCTGTGGGGGGCACAGGAGAACAGGATCCAAGATAAATCTGGGACACCTGGAGAAATCCTGAGGATGGAAATGCTCTTCCTCGTAACAGTACCTTGGGCGCCTTAGCAGGCGAAGTGGTGGAGTTTCTTGGCTTTACTTGATGCAACCCCTCGAGGATGGACCCCACATGGAAGAAGGAGTTGCTGGGATGTCAGTGTCGAGAAGAAGAAGGGAACCAGGCACGGCCAGTGTCACAGATCCAGTCCCCAGGTTCAGGAGTGACACGAACCAACCATCCCCCCTGCGGTCTGGACGCCTGCAAGCGAAAGCCCAAACAAGCCTCCGAGACCCCATTGGGGAAAGAGGGTTAGGGAACCGATGGTTGGATAGGTTCAAGTTGCGAGGGTAACCGGTAAAAGGGTTAGGAGAGGGGAGGTGGATAGGTGAGGGAATACAGGAAAACACAATGAAATACAGTTACACTACATACACTAACATGCACTATACACACTACACAGCATAGAACCAGAAAGGCACTTATCTCTGGGGTGAGTGCTGGCCTCCTGCCTGCGCACTCTCTGGTCCGGTATATTGGAGCAGTGTCAATGCTGCAAAGAGAGCAGGAATTACTACTCTGCGTGTTTCCTCACACACACATATGCCAACACTCTTTGTACATGCACAATGGTTAATGCCCTCTTCAGAGTGCTCTCAGCGAGTCTTTCTGCCTCAGTGTTAGTGTGCATGTAACTGCAATGATTCAGCCTTATGCGTGTGGATTTAAAGCCGCACGTGGCTCTGCGCTGCACCTGTGCTTTTTGCTGCTGGTTTAGGGTCTAAGGAGTTCTCCACAAAGGGGTGACTGGTCGTGCTGTCTGTCGCATGTGACGGGTCGCGGCTTCCAAGCCGCACAATGCTAGCCACAAACGCGGTATAAGCCCCTACATGTGGCTAATTAAGTATTTAAATGGGATGCAGAGTATATGAACTTCTCGGACTGTTCTGCAACTCTGCGTAATCGAGTTCACCCCATTGAACACTATGGGGCTATTATGTCACTAGAGTATACACTTAGCTTCAGTGAGGCATAGGGCCTGGAGCCCTGGGCGATGCCCCCTGAGCGTGCCCCTTGCTTCTTTCCATGGATTTCCTTCTAGGTGTACCACAGCGCTGCGCTTTTCCCCTGTGCTACTTGCCTCCTGTGCGCGGCTGTACTTATCTCTTGCAGGCGAGGGGCCTGTGATGAAGTTCTGTGGGGAGTGGCCCCTCGTGCTGATCTGTGTGGTGAGAGCTCCGGCAGACACGTCCTCTCAGGTCACGTATCAGAGCACAAGGCCCGTGCTTTGGTTCTTGTGCGCACGCGCGCACGTGCCTTGCCAAACGTGGGCTTGGTTAAGTAGTTCTTGGCCCAGGGGTGCTTTCGGAACTGTAGTTTACAGGTCAATTTTCCTTCAATGAGGACACAGAAGCCTTCAATAAGGCTGCAATATTTTGCTTTTTGCTTGTTTCTTTCCTCTACATGCTATTAAGCGTGTGTAAGCCCCAGTGGGGTTCTGTGTACAAAGTCCCAGGCTCTGCCCCTTGACAGCCAGAAAGGCAGCACTTTTGGTCTTCTCAGTGGTCTCCTTTGTCACATTGCTATGCCGGCTGTGTATGTCCCACGAAGATGAAACATTCTGTGGACCTTGACAAGGCCTGGCTGAAGAAGATAAGACCCTAGGTGTCTGTAAATGACTTTTGGTGGTGACGAGTGCAGTGGCAGAAGTAGGTGTCAGGTTTTCAGGATTTCACTGTTGACCATCTTTCAGTTCTTTGGTGCTGCTGCCACAACATGGACATCAGGATGGCTTCTGGTGATCTGGACATGACCACTGGTCTGAACTGCCGGCCATCACCAAGTCTGGACACTCGGGATGTCTTCTTCTGATTTTGGTGGCGGAAACCCACCGGCGGACACACCACTGCAGGCAGTGACCTTAGACATCCTCTGGCATGGACAAGTAGACAGATGTCATGGTAGGGATGCCCCTTAAAGGATTATTCAATGATTTGGAATTTTTGTAGCTCTGGGTGTCAAGCAGAACTCTGCATGGGTATCCTCTCTTCTGCGTGATACTCAACAAGCTGGCTTCCAGCAGTCACAAACACTGCTCTGGACCCTGGGTGACACAGATGAACTTCTTGGCTTCAAGATATCAAGGCACTCCTCTTCTGAACCCACGAAGATCCCTTCTCTAGACAGCAGGCACACAGGGCTGCTGGCTTCCAGGACACTTTGGGAGAAGAGCAGCAGTTGCACGATGTTCCCTCGTAGCTACAGGAAAAGGTTGCATATCCAGGTCCTCTCTGGTTCAATCCGTGAATCAGCATGGCAGCTTTTGGAATCAATGAAGAAATGCAGCCACAGTCTTCTTCCTGGATGCAAGCTTAAGATGATTTAAGCTTCTGCTTCAGGTTTCTTGATTCAGCTTCTGACACAGGGCCTAGTGTGAGGCTCCCTGTCATACAAAACATTCCCCATTCATTCAAGCTGTGCCAGGCTCAGCGAGCCAACCACAAGTACATTCATGCAGGCAACACCTATCAGGCTCACAGGCATTCAGGCCATTCACCAGAAACCAGACACCCATAACACAGAATTGTAGATTGGGGGCTAATCCCCAACCTTTCAGTGCACTACACTGCATTCATTCCAGTTTCAGTCAGGGCTGGCTCAGGCATTGTGTCACACAACCAAAACCCACAACACAGAATGCATATTGACTACTCACTCCATTCAGGCAGGCTCAATCCCATGGGTGTACCCACAAGAAGCCCCAGTGCCATGTATGGTCCTTTCACCCAACAGCCGTTCAGGGGAGGGGAACAGATCCAGGACTTCATAGAACTTTGACTAACAAGGAGGTAAGGGAAAGAAATCCAAGAGGCCACCAGTGGTCATCTTGCCTTTGTGTACGAATCCATTGATTCCTATACCAGGGCCTGGGTATCCCAAAAATGGAGGATATCTAGAGCCACTGTCACATCAGCATGTTGCTGCCACGAGCCCATACCCTGCTTTGTGGGCAACACACAGGTTTTCAAAACATACACCAGGGGTACAACACTGTACCCCTACCCATGGATGCCCTAAGGGTATCCCATTGGTACTGTTCACCAAAAGGTACAAATTAAGAGCTACACTACCAGGGGTCTATACCAGACGCCTGTGCAGATAAACACACAGAAAACACCAAGAGAGAAGTGGCAGGACAAGAACAATGAGGCCCTGTCCCTCCAAAATAATTTCCAGCATCACACTTGCATGGCAGGCAGCATGAACAATGGAACCCTATGGGGACCTCCTACTTTATGCTGTTGCATGAAGCAGGCAGACCCCATAGGGCTCACCACCATCTGAGCTGGCATGATGATCCATGAAAGGGTGGATGTATCAGCATGTGTATGTATGCCTTTTATGGCATTCATTGATATTGGGGTCTAATGGAATAGAGCTCCCACATGTGTAGACATGAACGTTTCAAGTATGCAGCATCTGCATTGCCACATGTCCCCCCTCCCCCAGGTACATGCATGTGCTCACTGTGCACTTGTACCGATTGCCATGAGTCTGCCCATTCCCTTGATCACTGTGGCCATCTATGCTATGGGATGCATGCTTTTGGCTGACATCTATGTGGGGTCTGATAGACTCACTGCCATTGCTGTTGCTTCCTGCACCATCCTCTGCACTCCCAATACCCTCAATACCCGCCATGTGGAGCATAGAGCTGCCCTTCTCCTCCCATGGTGTGAGGGTGAGGGGTTCCACAGTGCCACCTCCTGTGGCTGCACTCTCCCACCTGTGGCGTGAAAGGAGGCTGCGAAGTCTGGACTTCAAATCATTCCCCTGTTTGTGGCAGTCCTCTGCATCTTGTGGAACAGTGTCCACAGCCATCACCTTGTCCTTGATGGAGAATCATATTTCGCCCTTCCTCTGGGCAGAAGTCTTTCTCTGCCTACAGCCAAACAGCTCCTCTGCAAGGTGCACAACTTCATATGCCAGTGTGTTCAGCTCAGACTCTGTGAACTTTGGCTTACATAGCCTTAGTTTGGTTAAGCAAGACTTTCCCTGATCCTGTGACATTTTCTCTTACTCTTGTGTCTGGATGTAAACAGGAAAGGGTAGATTCAGAGTGGATTGAGTTTTTAAAGATGGGCGCTTCTGTGCTTCCTGTTCTGGCAGTGATGTTATTTCCACAGGCGGTAATACGCCGGGTGTGCCAGAAGTAATGGTAATACCTTTGTATCTGGGCAGTATTACCCTTACTGCCGGGGAAGTGTGCGTGTGCCAAGTCCTGATTTGGCAGTAATTCAGCCGATCATTACAGAGGTAATGGTAATAGCGCTGAGGCGAATTACTGCCGTATTTCCATCAGATCGTGATGATCACCATTTTTATTCCAGAAGAATCCCTAGTCATCTTCATTGGGGACTGAAGCCATGCCGAGTACCTTTTGTTTTCTAAAATAATCCTATTTGCTTACAGAGTGCTCTATTGAGTCACTACCTGCCATCCAGAAAGGCTGCCGGCTCTGGTGTGAGGTGTAAAACCTGTTTTTTTGATGGTGCACCGCCTATCTATCAAAAGGGTACACCAAGAGTTGTTTGTCCTAATTCTAAGAATGGGTTTGATATAAAAAGACGCACTCTGTTTTTAAAAAAATGCATATAGTGGGGTGCAACCGTCACAGGCGAGATTACTTATTAAGCTTTGTTCAAAGAGTCACCTGGGTCTGGGTCTGAAAGGAGAAGAGGATCTGTGTACCATATCCTCAATCCAGGTTGTGATAAGTAACATTCAACCAACAGTGATCAGAATAAAAAAAATTTAAAAAAATAATTTTTCGGGGAAAATGTAATATAATGAAACAAGAAAAGAGACACAAAAACTTAAAATGCTGCTCGTATTACTGGTGCAGCCAATAAGTACATTTATCCTGGGCTCAACATGTCATTTGCTGTTTTACTGCCATGTCAACATTCAACCGGTTTCAGCAGTACTGGTTTATTGTGCTGCCTTCTTTAGGACTAGAATCTACCCTCTGTTGGGAGTTGAAATCTTTTTGCCAGGACGCCAGGTAACCACGTGCTCTCACTGCTACATGAAATCTAGAGAAAAGATAAAAAGAAAGATATATCTTGCTCTCAACATATTTATTTAAATAGTGACCTGAACTAAATTCCTAAATCAGAATTGAGTGGTATGGGTATATTTATTCCACTCACCCCTTACTGCATCTGAAAGCTGTATCAAGCTCCATTTCATAATATTCCCAATGGTGTGTTTTCAACAGTCACTACTCGTCTGTGTGTAAAAAGAAACAGTTTTTTCATTCAAGGTGCATGAACAAAAAGGTTTCCAAATACCTCGTCCACTTTCCATATGGTGCAATTGCCTCCCCACACCATTTTTGGTGTTGGCGCTTTAGGTGGTTTAAGCCACCAAACATTGCCAAAACATTGCTACAGAAGAAGGGGGTTTCAAGAAGCAGTCTGTGTGGTTGTCATGACAACTGGAAATGCTTTGGTATACAATGACCAATGCACAACGTGTTCAATTATGTTGTACTGCACGGATGTAATCCAATCGTGGCTTGTTTAAAGTATTTTTTCCCAATCAGGAAGACTGTCACATGTCACGTGCCTGTGTGGCTTTCTCCGAGCAAGCTGAGTGATTTGTTTTGGAGACGGAAACTGAGGCAGGCCTGAGACGGAAACCGAGGAAGGCCTCCATTCTCGCTGCCTTGTGTTAGGAATGCAAAGCTACCCCCACCCCTGACATCTGTTCTCCGGGGCGTAGAGGAAATGTCCAGCTCTGATTATCCCAGATGGTTCTGGGGGTTGTAGACATGGTGTTTTGTGGCTAAGGTCTTCCCTGTGATGAAGTCACGTGGTGCGATAGCAACGTTCTGCCATTGTGCATTGATATAAATATAGGGGGAGGTCCCGCGTCATAAGCAGTGCATGCCGGGAGTCCGTGACATGAAGATCTGTGTCTGCGTGCTTATTTCAGGTACGGGGGGGCAAGGCCTTCATACGGGAGTCGCGGGGCAAGGCTGGTTGTAACATTCACAACGAGGATGCAGCTGGGAAGGGGGAAGGTGCTCCAATGCTTGTCATGGCTCCGGTGGCCCGATCTGACACCTGTCAGAGGCATTAACCCTTGTGGTAAAGCGAAAACAGCCATTTTCAGGTCCCAACGGCAGTGGCTCCATACGTGGAGTGCTCATGCGCCACAAGGGCAATTTTTGGAGCCTGCACAGGCCACTAACCAGAAACCGGGCCACAAGGGCCCCTTAAAAAAAAAGGAGAGATTTTTTTTCTTCTCTTTTTCCACTGAACAGTGCATCATTCCTACAAGCAACACATTTTCTCAGCCATACTGAAGAGTCATCTGGGAGGCCTGATGTGCCAGAAGGTGAACACGACAGCTCCGGGAGTCCGAGAAGTGTGCCAACAGGTGCAGATTGCACCCTTCTTCCACAAAGAGGGTGCCTGTGCAGTTTGCAACCATAAAGGTGCGCCAGTGGGTGCGAATTGCAGCCATCTTTCACAAAGTGGGTTCCTGTACAGTCTGCTACCATGAGTGATGAGGAGGACCCCCAGGGAGCTCATCAGGGTATGGCAAGGGGCCCTCAGGCTAGAAGGACACCACACCAACAAGGGACACTGGCCTGATGCCAGAATTTAACACTTCAGGCAGCCCCTCGAAGCTGGAACCGAAATGGCTGCTCTGGATCGAGATGTTGGACATGTATTTTAGGGCGACTGGTAAAAACGGATGATGAAGCCAAAATGTCACCCCTCATACACTCCGCTGGGTCGGCAGTTCACAGAATCTTCAAGTGCCTCACTCCCACTGACAACTCCTACCAAGCTGCCAACGATAGCCTCAGAGAACACTTCCTGCCACTAGCCAATCAAGATTATGAAAGGTTTGTTATGTGCAGTGAGAAACAGAAAGAGGAGGAGGAATCCCTGGACCAATTTTATGACAGGCTCCGTCACCTGGCAAGAACATGTGCATGGGAGAATGAGGACTGTATGGTGAGGAACTAATTGATACAATTGTGCGCTTTAGGGAAGCTGCGCCGACAAGTACTGCATGAGCCTGGGTTGTTGTTGGCCCGGATCTTAGAATTGAGAAGATCATATGAGCTGGCGGAGAGCAGCGCAACTAAAATGGACACTGTGCCTCGCTCCCTGAGAGTGGTGGATGCATGTGCATTAGGGCGCTCGCAAAATTCTGGTCCGTCAAGGCCTAGATGGCCCCCAAGGAGATCTGAGACACTACTGCCTTGCCCCAAATGTGGCTATGACCTTCCACAAGTGTGGGAATGCCTGGCAAAAGGGAGAGTGTGCGGACACCGTGGAGCAGCAGGTCACTTTACCTAGATGTGCAAACCCCCACACCAGTAACTATTCCCAAAGGGCCCTGCAGAACACCCAGTGACACTGCACGACGACCGAGACAGGTTGTGGTTGTCGAGCAAGGAACGCTGAGTCAAGACTTGGCAGAAGAGGAAGAGGAGGAAGAAGAGATATTTTTCATCTCAAGTATAGACTCGTTAAAGAAGAAGAGGAGGCAGCCCATTTGCACAGCAGCCGTGGATGGAACAATGACACCCGTACTTATGGACACTGGGGCGTCGGTGTGTGTGTGTGTTGACAACCCGCCACTACAAAGCATTGCCAGGGCCTCCAGCACTCATGAAAGCCTGGGCAAAAATATTCACATTTGGTGGTACTCAGCCAATACCTCTTAGAGGCATGTTTGTGACCAGGGTTGCCCACGAAGGATAGGAGATTCGAGCCAAGTTCTTTTTCACAGACATAAGCATGCACTCTCTACTGAGCTGCACCGCAGCAGAGGCCCTCGAAATTGTACATTAAGTCCTCAGCGTCTATGCCGAAGACATAAATGAGGTCCTCGAGAGGTTCAAAGCGGTGTTTGAAGGCGTTGGTAAATTAAAGGGCGAGCCCAGCAAATTGCACATAGACCAGACAGTACGCCCAACCACACTAAAACTCAGTTGAATCCCTCTCATGTCTGACAACAGGTGGAAAAAGAACTACAAAACCTGGTAGACCTGTACATCATAGAAATGGTGTAGGGTCCCACACCATGGTTATCCCCCATCCTCGTGGCAATAAAACCAAAGCAACCCAGATCGGTACGAATCTGCGTCGACATGAGGCCTCCAAATCTGGCCATCAAGCGTGAACGACACAACACACCGACTCTTGAGGACATGGTGGGAAAACTGCAAGAGGCGAGGGTATTTTCAAAGCTAGATCTGTGATCCGGGTACCATCAGCTGGAACTTCACCCGGATTCGCATTACATTACCACCTTCACAACCCACCAAGGGCTTTACAAGTACCAACACTTACGTTTTGGAGCCTCCTTTGCAGCTGAAGTATTTCAGAATACCATACGGGTAGCCTTGGCAGGTCTCGAAGGGGTCATCAATCTCAGCAATGACATTCTGGTCTGTGCCATGCCGAAAGCCAAACACAAGGCTTGTCTTGAGAAAACTCTGGAAATAATCCAAAGCCTTGGACTCACTTTACATCACGAGAAGTGCGAGTTCCTGAAGGACAGCATTGACTTCTTTGGATTTGTTTTCCATGAGAAGGGAATCTCCCCAGACCAGCAGAAAATCAGGGACATTCAGGAGGCAAAACCACCAGGAAACGTGTCGGAAGTCAGGAGCTTCCTGGGGATGGTGACGTATTGTGGTCGGTTCATACCAAACCTGGCGACCCTCCCTGAGCCCCTCCGGCTGCTGATGTGAAAGGACAAAATGTGGGAATTGTCCATCTAAGAGCAGGAGGTTTTTGGGACCATCAAAATGGCACTCACGGGGTAAGAATCGATGGTGTTTTTTGAGCCGGGGAAGGAGTCAGAGATCATCCTCGACGCCAGTCCGGTTGGGCTCGGAGCAGTTCTGTCGCAACAGGATGCACACAGACAGATGAGGCCGATGGCATATGCCAGCAAGGCGCTCACCAACACGAACAACGCTACTCCCAGATGGAGAGAGAAGTCCTGGCCGCACTATGGGGATGCTGACAGCATTGGATTCACATTTTGCGCAAACCTGTTACTGTAATGACTGACCAAAAACCACTACTCCCCATCATGGTGGTATTCTCGTCCAAGCCACCCCCAAGGATTGAACGATGGATGCTGGCCCTGATTGAGTATGGAGTAGTGCTGACATATAGACCTGAAGCCCATAACGCAGCTGACTACCTCTCACGACACCTGAGAAGTGGAGGAGAACGAGAAGACACAGCACCAGTAGAAGTCGAGGAGCATGTTCGCCGGTAGCTCTCACTATTCAGGAAGTAGCAGACGCCTCGAAAGAGGACAAATGTTTCCGGGTGATCCGGACTACCATGATCAGAAGTGAGTGGAAGACCGTCCTTTCCAATCCCAACCACAGGAGTCGAGAGGCGCAGCAGGATCTGGAGCAGCTGTGGCGTGTCAGGCATGAACTTTCGGCAATGAATGATGGTTTAATACTAAGAGGACACCAGCTAGTGATCCCAACAAGCACTGGTGGGAAGGATGATGGAGTTGGCACACTGTGGCCATCAGGGAACAGCAAAGACAAAGGCCAGACTACGACCAAAGGTCTGGTTTCCAGGCCTAGAAGCAAAAATGGATGGACACATTTCCAACGTTTCCAACTGCATCTGGTGTTAAGCGACTGCCCAGCTAACAAAGAGCCGAGGATAGAGTCCATGCCCCAGAGTGACCAACTGTGGGACATTGTCCAAGCTGACTTTGGGTCCACGGGGTGGGGGATACACTTCTTCGTGATGATAGACCAGTGGTCTCTATATCTGGAGGTCGAGTCTGGACACTGTACTGGTATGGGATCATCACCCCAAAGGCTCCATGGTAACTGCCGCCGATCAGAGGAGGAAAGTAACTCGTAACTCCAGTTTCCTTCGGAAGCTGGGAGGAAAATAAGGGTTGAGAGAACGAGAGGAAGAAGGTCCCCTGACAGGAACCACAGGTGTGTAGCAAACACCGAAAGACAGTGCGGAAGATGCAGGATCCACACTAGGTGAGGTGGAATTTGACACCATGGAGGAACCAGCAGGAGGAACATACCCTTGTCGAGAGAGCAGAAGATGCCCTGCGCGGTTCCGAGACTATATGATGGGTGACCAGGTGTGAAAGGACCCGTGCCAGACCAAGTCACCTAATGTTCCCCACGTTGGGCCCAACCTAGTTTGGTATGTTACCACGTTAAAGTCTGTCCTGTTTGCACTGACCAGATTATGAAAAGTTGTGTTTTTCAATTGTTATGAAAAAGGAGGAATGTGATGAAGTCACGTGGCGCGACAGCAACGTGCTGCCATCGCGCTTTGATATAAATAAAGGGGGCAGTCCGGCGACACGAGCAGTGTGTACCGGGAGCCTGTGACATGAAGAAATGAGTCCGTGTGCTTATTTCAGGTATGGGGGCATGTCCTTCATACGGGAGTCCCGGGGCAAGGCTGGTTGTAACATTCCCTGCGTTAGCCCGCTGCCACCCCACTCCATGGATAAAGGAAAAGAACTGTGCGTGATGTGAGGGCTGGGCGGCAGTGATGACCAAGTTGCAACTTGACTGCTGTGCTTGAAGAGGCCATGGGGAAGCGGTGCACAGCCGGCAGGCAAGAACAGGCAGCCTCTGTTTACCTTTCAATGCCCCACAGCATTCTCATGCCCCCTCACGGGCTGTGAAGGCAGAGCTTCTGTGTGGAAATCTCAGTCGGAGAAGGCGACAGATTGAATTCCTGCCATTCACTTGGGACAGGCAAGGATGGCACCTTCTTTATGCTTTCAACTTTGGCTTTCTCCGCTACTCACTTAATTGTGTTAAATCACAAGATAAAAGATACCCTAACATTTGGTCAGCCACACGTGTTAACCATGTTGATTTCCTACACTTTCCGCGTGACATTGGATAGCCAGGCTATTTCTTTAAAAGCTCTGACACGGTTTGCAAAAAGAGGTCCCTTAGGCTGTCAGCAGGTGGGGATGGTCAATCCTTTTTCCAGCTGTTCTGTCTGCCATGTAAGGGTGAAATTGTTAATATAGTTGTTCAGGATGTTTTGTATTTATAATAGTGCATTGAAACAAGGGGGGAACTGTTTGTTTAAATAAATTGTGTTTTTAACAAAACGTCAAAATATAGCATTTTCCAACAACAGAATGTAATAGAATACATTTATAAAGTTGTGCAAGTTAGTTTGCAGTGATGATCTTTTCTTTGATCGAGAAAACAGTCATTAAGCCGTGAAGTTGTGCACGAAGAAAGAGTGCGCTATCACACGCCTTTGTGCACAGAGCGTGTTTGAACTTGTCACTTCTATGGAATGTAAGTCCAGTGCATTCCAGTGCAGCCATGGCGCGTGCCATCCGCACATGCTCTGCTTGGCTTCTTAAGCTCACAGTGCTGCTGAAACTGGCAGACGTGAAGCTCCAAATGCTTTCAAATAGAGACCATACATGGGAAACTTGTTTTAAAAGACTTTTTTTTCCACTAACAGTTCTGTTTAATTTAGCTGTGGATGAGAGAGAACAAATGTATATCAATATCAATGCTTCACACCTGTGGCGCTGCCCCTTTAAGGGCACGCACACACGGCGGAGTGACGTTTCACTCCGCCGCCTGTGGTATAAATAAATGGGGTGCTCCCGGCCGCTGCAGTGCGACCGGGGAGCCTGAACCTACAGCATCTTGCCCATGTGTGTCTGTGAAGAGGTGGGGGGCTCACGTGCCATCCTGCAATGCGCCCGGAGAGTCTCAAAAGTGGCGACGAAGCGGGATGCATCCCGGGCCGGGCGGTGACATCAGCAGTGATTTTTTTTTCTTTTGTTGAAAGTTTCACCGTTCGACCGCGGTCGGCAGCCATTTTGTAAACTGGGCCTAGGAAGGCCGTAGCTGCTTCCTGAAGTGACAGTGAGCTATCCAGGCCCAATTTCTTGACATTATTGTGACGGATAGCCATGATTTGCACATGATGTGCTTTCTGGTGTGAATTTGTGACATTTTCACCGATTTGTGTCGAGTATTGAGTGTGGAGCCAGGGGAGACCTGCTATCCTTTTGTGTGTTCCCTGGGCCCAACCTGCTCATTTTTTGGTGCCTTTGGCCTGGACTTGGTCTGCAACATCTGCCTTCCAATAGCCTATGGAACTGTGTCTGCTGTGGGGAACTACATCCTTGAATGCCCGCTGAAGCACTGGTGATTGTTGGAGAACCCTTACTGGACTGCCTGTGGAAGAAGTTTGGCCTGCCAGTGTCCAGTTGGTGAAGAAGGGGTGAAGTCCACGCTGCAAGGTGAGGTGGTACAAGTTGCGGCCCCATTCAATCCACCTGCGGTGCCTGTGCGCTCGTCACCATGAACAATGAACAAGCCCAGCCCCCCCTGCAGTGGCAGTCCAACAAGCCCCACCAGCCGTGCAGCAACAGCCACCCCCAGTACTACCACCAAGACCGCTGATGAGACCACCGGGTGCCCTGCAGCCAATGCCTGAATTTGATATTTCAGGTGCACCTTCCGGTTTGGGGCCCAGGTGGAAAATGTGGATGGACAGGTTAGAGATGTGCTGGGCCAGCAGTGCATGAAGTGTTTCTGTCTCTCCAACCTCAGAACAGCTCGTATGCTGCGGCGAAGGATGCCCTCCACAACTATTTTCTGCCTCTGGCAAATGCAGATTATGAACATTTTCTCATGGGTGCGGCCCGCCAGAAGGACGATGAGATGTTGGACACATTCTATGGGAGGCTGTGCAGGCTCGCAGTGCCCTGTGCATGGGACAATCCTGATAGCATGATTAAGAAACAACTGATTCAAGAGTGTGCCTTTGGAAAGCTGCGCCGACAGATCTTGAGAGAACCTGGCATTACACTACCTCGCATTTTAGAACTGGGGAGGTGTCATGAGGTGTCTGATCTAAGGGCGTCCCACATGGAGGCTTGAGTGCGTCCCAACAAGGTGGAGGACGTTTGTGCTGTGGGCACAGGCAGAGGGTCCAGAGGCAGCGTGACAGAGGTTTGGGCCAGTCAACTTGTGCATGAAGTACGGGTATGACCTCCTGCACCCAGCAGAATGTCCAGCTGTGGGGAAGTCGTGTGGCCGCCGCAGGCCGCTGACCACTACGCCTGCATGTGCAAAGGCCCCAAGTCTGCTGGTCATCCCAAGAGGTCCCGTCCGTTTGGGGTTCTTACACCTGCAGCGCACCCCGAATGTGGCCCAGGTCAACCAAGGGTATGAAGGCACTGGTCCTGATGGCAATGAAGAGGAGGATGAAGAAGAAAATGTGTTCTTTGTGTCGAGTATGGGTGTCTTGCGCTCAAAGTTCCAGGCAGCAACCCCGATGCCAGGTACAAGTCAATGAAGCGTCCGTTCTGGTGCTTGTGGACACTGGCACTTCTGTCAACATCATGGCCAGAGTACATTATGATGCCATGGAGTCTCTGCCATGCCTCTCCAAGCCTGCGGCTCGCATCTTTACCTTTGGTGGGGAGCAACCAATCCCGCTTGATGGTGCTTTTGTCGCAGACATGAAGCATGGAGGAGTGAAGATTTGTGCAAGGTTTTATGTTACTCCTGTGAGCAGCAACCCTCTGCTCAGCTGCGCGGCGGCGGAGGCCCTGGGCATTGTAACCTTTGAATAATCGGTGTATGTTGAGGATATCCAGATGCTGCTGGACAAACATTCAGCTCTATTTGAAGACATTTGGTGGATGACTGGCGACCCAGTCAGGCTGCATATTGATGACTCTATCCAACCTGTGGCACTGAAATACCGGCAGGTGCCATTCCACCTGAGGGACTTGGTGGATCAGGATTTGAACAATGTAGTCAGTGTAGTCAGACTTCACATAAGTGAGAAGGTGGAGGGCCCCACTCCCTGGGTCTCCCCTATCGTGATTGCACGAAAGCCAAAGCAGCCTGACGCGGTGAGGCTATGTGTGGACATGCGTCCCCCCAATAAAGCGATCAAGCGGGAAAGACACCTGACGACCACCATCAATGACATTATCACTGAGTTTCAGGGTGCACATTTCTTCTCTAAACTCGACCTGCGAGCCGGGTACCATCAGGTGGTGCTCCACCCAGACTCTAGATACATCACCACCTTTACTACCCACTGGGGGCTGTACAGGTACAAGAGGCTCAGCTTTGGGGTGTCATTGGCTGCCAATGTTTTTCAAAATATCATCAGAGTAGCCTTCGCAGACCTCGAGGGTGTGCTCAACATCAGTGAGGATATTCTGGTGTTCGCTAAGACTGAGACAGAGCATCTATCCAGGCTGGCAAAGACATTTGAGCGCCTCTGATCCTCACCCTGCATCGCGACAAGCACAAATTCCTCAAGACGGCCATTGAGTTCTTCAGGTTGGTTTTTAACGGAAGGCAGGGTGTAGCCCGATCCACGGAAGGTGAGAGACAGCCAGGAAGCCTGACCGCCCGAAAATATATCTGAAGTGCAGAACTTCCTGGGCATGGTCACCTACTGTGGCCGGTTAATCAGGAACCTGGCCTCGCGCTCTGAGCCGCTGCAGGCCCTCACAAAAAAAGACATCACCTGGCAGTGGGGGCAGTTGGAATGAGCAGCATTTGATGACATCAAAAGTGCTCTCACCGCCGAAGACACCATGGCCTTCTTTGATCTGGCCCTACAGACAGAGATTGTGGTCGACGCAAGCCCTTATGGTCTGGGGCGGTGCTTACCCCGGTGGATTCCAATCTGGAGGTCCGGCTGATAGCGTATGCCAGCAAAGCACTATCGGACACTGAACAGCTGTACTCACAGATTGAGCGGGAGGTGCTAGTGGTCTTGTGGGGCTTCAGGCATTTCAGACTCCACTTGTTGGGGAGGCCTGTGACGGTGGTCATGGACCACAAACCCTGCTGCCCATCCTGGCAGGGTCATCCTCTAAACCACCTGCGAGGATAGAACGCTGGATGCTGGCGCTCCTTGAGTATGGCATGTCGCTGGTGTATCGGCAGGCAGCAACAATGCTGATCACTTCCTCTCCAGGTATCCCGGAGGAGGGGATGACCTGCAGTCTAGGTGTGCGGAGGAAGCGGACGAACATATCCGACTGGTGGTCGAGGCAGCAACACCTATCTCTGTGCCCGTGGAGGAACAAGAGCGGGCCTCAGCGGCTGATGAATGCTTCATCATTCTAAAGACTGCCATGGAGCAGGGTGCATGGAGAACTGTGATGGACTTGCTAGCCTGAAGAACGCAAGAGGCCAAGGTAACCCTCAAGAAGCTGTGGAGAGTGCGCGAGGAGCTGGCGTTCTCTGAGGCTGGCCTACTCCTTCGAGGGGACTGCATAGTGGTGATACAGGCAAAAGTGCAGCAGATCATCGAGCTGGCACACCAAGGGCACGAGGGTGCGCCAAAAATGAAGGCCTGCCTCCGTCAGAAGGCCTGGTTTCCGGAGCTGGAGAGGAGAGTGGAAGAGTTTGTGGCATCATGTGTGTGGTGCAAGGTGGCGTAATCTGCTCTGAGGGAACTGGTCGTAGAAACCATGCCCATAGGGACTAGACCATGGGAGGTAGTGCACGCCGACTTTGGCTCCACGGCCAGGGGCACACACGTCCTGGTGGTGGTGGACGAGTGGTCCCAGTACCCGGAGGTGGAATTCGTGGAGTCCGTCTCATTTGAAAAGGTGGTGGTGGTGCTGGAGAAGGTTTTTGCTACCCACGGACTGCCCAAAGTGTTGTGCTCAGACAACGGAGCACCCTTTCAGGGTGAGAGCTTTGCGGACCTGAAAAGAGGATACGGAATACACCACAGGAAGGTCACCCCCTTGTGGCCTAGAGCAAATGGAGAGGCGGAGCGCATGATGAGAATGCTAAACAAAGTGTTCCGCATTGCTCAGGTCCGAGGTGAATGTCTGCAGAGGGCACTGTACGTCTTTCTGCGAGGATGCCGGACCACCCCACACATTTCCGTGTGGGTGGCACCTGCGGAGACCATGTTTCAGCATTGCCCAAGGGACGTTCTGCCAGATCTGGGAGACTGTGAGCCTGCAATCATTGACAATGAGCAGGTGGAAGGGGAGAGAAGAGTACGGACAGATCTGGAAAACACCCAAAGGGGTCTGAGGCCCCCGAGACTAGCCCCGGGGTATGAGGTACTGGTGAGAAACCGGCACCCTCATGGAAAGCTTTCTCTCACGTATGAGCCGGTGCCATTGGATGTGGTGGACGTAAAGGGGTTGATGGTCACGGCGTTGGATGGCACAGCCTCTGTCACTGCAACGCCAGCTTCTTTAAAAAACTTGGCAAGTCCAGGGTAGAGGCCACGGCCGCCATGGACATGGCAGTGGTGACGGATGAAGGCAGCGGCCCCTCTCTTCTGCCGGGGTCTCTGACCCGCTAGGGGCCGGGCGAAGGAACTCCATCCCGAGAGACTGGCAGGAAGTACCCCCTGAGGACAGGGCGAGGGAAACCTGCCCATCTTACTGACTATGTGATGGACTAGATAAACTGTTGTGATGTTCCGGATGCCACGGGGGCCGATGTTCACCTAGGAACCAGGGTGGATATCATTAAAGGGGTCTCCGGGGATATGTTGGTGCAGTGTGCTGTTATGTGTGATAGTTAGTACTTCCTTTTCATGTGTTTTGTTTTTATGAAAAAGGAGACGTGTGGTGCTGCCCCTTTAAGGGCGCATGCACGCAGCGGAGTGACATTTCACTCTGCCGCATGCGGTATAAATAAATGGGGCATTCCCGACCGCGGAAGTGCGACCGGGGACCCCGAACCTATAGCATCTTGTCCATGTGTGTCTGTGAAGAGGTGGGGGTTCACGGGCCATCCAGCAATGCGTCCGGAGAGTGTCAACAACACCTACCTCAACCTAGGAGCAGCTGTCATCTCATTACCATTACCAACAAGCATCAGTAAAGCGAATAGGAGTGGCTAAAGTATATGCATTAAAAAGAGGACCTGCAGGGGAAAAAGGAGCGCCGAGGGACAGATGGTTGGTGAGGAAGAAGGGTAGAATACATTTGATAATCACCCATAATATATCAGTGCCATTAGGAGTGTAAGAACGCACAACTGATCGTCTTATGTTTTTGTTTTTACACCTTATAACAAGGTGCTAGATGCACCGAATTAAATTAGTGGGGGGGTTTTCTGAGAAAAAATGAAAATTATGAATATACATAATCTGCCATTATTGACTGCACTTCATGAAGTGCATACATACAGGTTGTGTGCTATAAAGGAGGCCGAGGGGAAGCTCCCCATTGATAACTCCATAATGTTGAATTAAGGTGTAGGCTCTAAACCATGTGGCAGCAGCGCAAATCTTGATTAAATGCCATGTGCCTCTGCCCAAGTGCCATTGCCTGCTAAATCAGCTTGCATGAGGGATGATTTGGGGCACAACCAATGCGAAATAGGTATTAGGTGTGATATATGCCTGCAGGCGTTGCAGGCAGGACAGCTGTGAAGCAGGGCCTTCGCGCGGGGCTCCGTTGGCGTTGCAGTGCGCAGGGGCGGCGCAGCAATGAATCACACGACTGCGTTCGTAGTTGCATAAACCCGGGACTGGCGTTGAAACGCCAGTTCCGGTGATACCTTTATTTTTACCTCCCGCGGTCACGTGTCACGTGACCCGGCTTCTCGGGACACGTGACACCACATTAGGTATGGCACAAAGGGTTTTGCAGCTCTAAGTATCTGCAGGCGGTTTGTTACAAATAATTCAGTGACTTAGACAGGCATAACTGCAATTTTTCCTAACGTGCCAAAGATTGCATTTTCATTTGCACATTAGATCCGTTAACTAATTACAGTGATGCACAACTCTGACCACTTACTTAAAATTAAGTATCCGAGAACCGCCTCAAAACGCAGGCTTATGGTGTAACATCTTGATATGACCACCACCCTCGAAACAATAGCCGGTCTTGGTTTCCTTTGGCGTGAAGGTGGGTGGGGGCAAGTATTGAAATAGCTGGGAGCCGTCTAGGTCCTTGTAGCCTAGAAAAGCCTGGTTAACTAGATACCCAGAGGTATCTAGGGCTGTTTTTGACCTCTGATGCCAAAGTTAGCCATCCTAACAACACACTGTATGACATTATCTTTGTTAGTATGTATAAAGGAGTATTAAGACCCATCCAGAAGATTTTAAATCATAATGGGTAATGTATAGGCCAACAAGGTATAGGTGTGCTTTTCACATGGAAGTTAGATTTGTTGCAAACCGTTTTGGCACACTCTATTAATACCCTCCTCCGTTGCTCTATTTCCCTTCTCATTCCATTGCACACCTGCACGCCCTATCGCATCCTCCTTTAAAACTTTGCATTCTCCTCCTTGCACCTGGTGCCTAAAAATGCAAAATGCAAAGAAGAACCGCAAACGCCAAAACTATTGGCGTTGGCAATGCTTGTTTGAGGAGGTCTACAGTTTTTACAAGCCCTATCAGCGCTGTTAGCCCAATACTGCCGCAGTTCTCTACACAGACATGCTCAGCAATAAAGGTTTGTCACTGGTCATATTCCTTTTTTTTCACTACAAGGCATCCATGCTTTTCTTATGTATCAAAGAAAATCTAAAAAATCGCCACACAGAGCCACTTCTTTGCGATGTACAGACCCACTGTTTCTTACCGTGAGTGTGAATCTCAAAATCCTCTCTTCGTTCTGGCGTCTCCGGTCCGTTAGTTACCGGTGGGTGCAGCGCCATCTCCTTTTATAGCAGTTTGCTGCGTATGCGCTTGCACAACAGAAGCTATGTATGTACTTGGAAAAAGGGCGTGCCATCTTGGTGTGGTACACCATGTATAAGGATCTAATTCTAAGGTCCATAAGGTGATGGTCCTGCCTCAGGCTCTGCATGTTTTTCAAAGCTGCATGTTATTTTCAATAACTTACACAAAGATCCCCTTTACCAACATTTTATTTTTCATTTTCTGAATGATGGGGGTGAAACAGTGGCATTCGCAGTAGAATTTTTCAAATTGGTGATTGATCATTTTACATATATTCAAACTGCTCTTTAATGAGAAATGACTGGCAACAAAAGGTACTAAAAACAAAGGAGGTCCCGAATCGTGACGCTTGATGGCAGCTGCCATTTTACAAAAACCTGTTTTTATTTTTATTTTTCCGGCTGTGAAATGCAACGTGCCCCGCAGCCGGGGAAACAAAACATAAGGTACTAATGGCAATAAGCCTCTCGACTGCGGGCCATTACCCCTACGGTAATGGCCCGAGGTCTTCCTTAACTATGGACCCTGGGGGCATTACCTTAGGTGGTAATGGCCCGCAGTCTAAGGCTTATTGCCACAATGTTTTCTGTTCTTCTCTCTGGGGAAAGGTTTGGTCATCTCACTGTCTCACTGCTGCTTTATTCAAAGAGTAGAGTTATTTTCTTATCTTTAGGTAAAGATTTTTTCCAAGTCTGTTAAAACTATTTAAAGGGACACTGTCTTAATATTAACACACATTTGAATGACAAAATGCAGTCTAAATACTTAATCGATCGTACCGGCTCGTTTACAAAATACAGCTTGCTGGTCTGAAAACATGTTATTAGCTATTTACCAGGCATCAACTCTTCACAAGAGAATGAATAAAAAAATTAGCTGATATTTGACTCAATCATCTTTCGTACTTTTTTAAATATGGGGATTAGCTCGACACACATTCAAGTTGATGAAATACTCTCAAGAAAAATCATGGAATTGAATATTCTTGTTAGAAATGGCCCGACAGCACGGGTTTCGATTTACATGAGTCTAAAGGAAGCCTTCCAGCGCTAGGGGTTTTGCCTATTTTTTTGAGAACTTGGTACCACCCAAACCACATGAACAGAAATTTAAAAAACCTGTCTCAACTTGAGGGACAGATAGATTAAGGCACTATCAAGAGGAAACCCATTCAAGTGAGAATAAAGACTACTACAATTAGAAAAACAGGTATCTTCAGCAATAAATGTATCTAGAAATGGTCTTAAGTTTGTAGACCACTGGATAACAATTTGCCAGAATGCCTTGGAATTTTTAACATCAAAAGATTTCAAGAATGCAACCTAGTTATGAGCAATCTCTTGCTTTTTCATAATGTAGAATAACTTGTTATAGCTTGATCTAAATTATATATTTTATTCATTTGAGGTTTTGTATATTGGTCCTTCATTCAAAGCACCGTCCAATTACAAGGTACCAACAATACAATTGTATTGAATACATAAATAACATGAAGACAAATTGAGAATCCTAAAGCAGAAGGACCACAAGCACACTCCAGAGTTATAACATTAGGCAAAAAAATTAAAATTCTGTGAATAATAAAGGATATTTAAGATGCTTCCTGAACAACAATAAGGTAAGAGAAGAACAAATCTCAAGGTGAACTGAATTCCACAATTTGGGAGCTAATAACTGAAAAGAAGAAAATTGAGAAGTGGCACAAAGAATATGCTGACATGAAAGTAAACACTGAGAAGCAGAATTAAGAAAATGAGTGGGATAATACAGAGAGACAAGGCCACAAAGAGGGTAGGAGACGGAGCTTGAACATATTTAAAACAATACAAAAAAAATGGAAAAGCAAAACGAGTTGGAATGCAAAGTCAGTGCAGCTGAACCAAATAAGGAGATATAGGAGCTGAGCAACTTAAACAGAAAATAATATGCACTGGAGAATATAAAATAGATCAAGAAGCACAATTTCAAAGCCAGGAAATCCAACAAAAGTAGTGCATGCAACAGTAGTTAAGCAGAGAGAGGAGAAGATATTGCAGCAAAAGGATTGTTGTTGGAAACATAAAAAAGATGACACATTATCTGAATGTTATAGAGTTGGTAATAACACGCACCCACTACAGCTACAATTTATCAAGGGAAGAAAAAAGTATCAAACACAAAGCCCACATTCTGGGCATTTGAGGAAATGGGGAATAGTAAAGGTGGAAAGGAAATAGACAGAGGAGAAGGCACAAAAAAGAGGCTCAAAAGAAAATAACTGCAATTTTTTTTATTCTGATGAAGAAAGTGAGACGGCATCTATGAATTGGTAACAGAAAGACAATCAGACAAAATAGGATGATGCTCCTAAGCAATAGTAGGAAGAGAATCTGTGTTTCATCAGCATAGAAATGTGCAGAGAGACCAACATCATAAAACACAAAAGCCAGTGGAATAGTAAGAAGAGTTAAAAGAAGAGAACCAAGAAACAATCATTGGGGCACACCAAATGGTAACAGCTCAGAGGAATATTCCTTACCAATTGCAGGGGTAAAGATTTTAAACGCCGCTTTCGAGAAAATAAACTCTCTATGAAGTTGGTGAGTAGCCGAAGCAAATACCCACCAAAGTCAGAACTTATTGTCGAAACCACATTTGTCGATCTTGTAAAAGCCTAACTTTGGCTAAACACAAGTAATAAAAAAAATAAGTAAAGAAATATCAAGCCCCAAAACCAAGTATAAAAATGAGAGAGAACAAAGAGTGGAGATGTAAAATAGATTATAAACTGAAGTAGATGGACTACATTGATTGAAGGACACCCTAATATCACTATCTTTATAAATGAAAAAACAGCAACATCTTCAGAATTTACTAAAGGATGGGTCCACAGGAGGAATGGACCACAGCTTATTTGATAAAGAAAAAAGACGACGAAGAAGATTGAGAAAAAAGTGATTCAAAATAGTGAGCATTAGCATCTTTAAATGCAGAACAATAAGATTAAAATAAGGAAGAGAAAGATATAAAATCAACAAATTATATGGTTGTTTTCCCTCTACGTTCCGCTTGATAAAGAGGTCTGAGATGTCAGAGGGGAGAAGAGAACTATGGATGGGGTGGTTTACTTTTAGGAACAAAGGTAGAACACATTAAGAGGATTCTTCCTTGAGTAAAAGCGGTGTGTGGTATAAACCCCCAAAAATAACATAACATAATATAACATATGCCAGGAGTTATATGCGACATTACTGTTAAAACAAAACATAGTTGGTGAAACAATATTTTTTAACCCACCAAACAGATTTCTCAACATATTTTAGGACCTATGCAATTATATAAACTAACTCAGTCCTGGAATATGTGGGGAAAGCGCTGGGTAGTGGGTCCAAAAAATATTTCCCCAACAATATTTTGTTTTCACAATGATATCACTTGATACCATGCCAAACATTGATTTAATATCGGAGTAGCAGCAGCTCACACCGGTTAATGCTTTATATACATGGCTTGGCCACTGTAGGTGAGTTACCAAAATATAATTATAATTCTTATAAATGCTGATTGGCACCATACAAAAGCTGGGAATTAACGTAACATCAATGGGGCTTAAAACTCCCTAAGGTGATACGTTCACTAGGTCCAAAAATGAGCCATTAACTGCCAGAAAAGTGTATCGATGAGAAATGATGCCTTAATCATGTAATTTGGAGAAGTTCAAAATCCACATAATTGATGAAGGAGTGGAGCTAAAAACTATCAACTTCCTCCAAACTGGTCATATAAATGATTCTTTCAGGTAATTTGACATTGAATCCGAAAACCCAAACTCCATCCACTTCATATGTCGGGGAAGTGGCAAATAACATAAATAACGTTGGTCTGACAATGGGGGGGGGTCAAGAATGCCCACCTCAAGTCCAAATCCCAGCATGTAACTCCTTCTTGCATGTGCCAAATCAAGCTGACTACAATGCGACATAGTTCGAATTTCTTCGATCTTCCTAGACATAATCACGATTTAAGGCATTTTTGGATTATTTGAAAATTATTTGGAAATGACCAGGCAATGGAATGAGCCCCCATGGCCAAAACATATTTGGTTAACAACTGCAACTGGGGCACCATGTAATTTCAGAAAGTCAGCCCTTTCCTGCACTGTTTTTCTAGTGCAAATAGCTGTTGAACGGTGAGGCTGCTCCTTGCCCCAGGACACAACTAGAGACAGTTAAGACCTTCTGCAAGGAGGAGTCCCTAACTCCTGACGGACAGCCCCCTGAGATTAGGTAAATACTGCTTAGATGCTTCAAAATTAATGCACCCTTTGACAACTGAGGAACCCTAGGCCAAGAGTCAAAACACCCCAATTCGTTGGACACATTGAAGACCAGCCTGACACAGCTCCAGCTATAATCTGACACCTGATGAGGGCAGCCTTTACATTCCTTGCTTTTGGGATAGCAAGTCTTGTTCTCATTTACGATGAAACCCTAGTCCTATGCCATTGTTTTTTTTTTCCTTTGTGGGTAGATCTTTCCAATGAGATCTGCCATAAATCAATATCTAGGAAGGTGCCACAGATTGTGCAAATATGAGATTGGAGAGCCAAAGATGTTTGAAGGGACTGGGTTTGACTTCTAGGAGAGGACTGCATGATGAATGCCTGACAAATGCCAAGCACTGCCCGACAGGCATTGCCCAGCAGGCAATAGTCCTATAAGGGCCCACTGAATGAGGTACCTGAGCTAGAGTGAGTTTTGAGACAGCACTCAGCCTGACAAGCGAAAGGATAAATATTAATGAATGGGGTCACCATACTGCCGCCTCCCCTCATTTGCCAATTCCCTGAGCACGGTAAGCAGTGTATACTCATTTGCACGGCAGAGTGCAAATGTGCGGGGCAAAAGGTGGCGTACATTCCTATTTGAAACTAAATATCGGGTGAGTTGTATGCAACCATGAACATATGTTAATCTAAAATGATTTCTTTCTTTTTGTTAGGGAGAATTCTCAAAATGTGCTAATTGACATTACCTTTTGAGACCCCCAGCAATTTTGCTGGAGTTCTGGGATTTGATTTCTTTTCCTGGAAAGAGTGTGAGCCTTTTTCCCCCACTCTTTCATGTATTTTGATGTGTGTTTTACTTTTGTGTTCTTTGTATATGGTGTTTTAAACAAACTCCATGGCATCATCTTTTTCTGTGTGTCACACAGCACCTTCAGTGCAGTGGCACAGAAGTGTATTTCAGGCTCCCCAAGGTTTAAATACCTTCCCTGGGACTGACTACTGTGTCCCAGAGTACGTAAAGTTAAATTGACTTTACTAGTCTCTTTAAATTTACTGACCCAGCACACACTATCTTCCGATAGAGTGCTGGAGGGGTTGCTTAGCTTCCCCTGAGTCAAAACACTTATGTAATAGTAAAATGTTACCTTTTCCTACTTTAAATGGCTGGTGGCAGTGATTTAGATTAACTACTGTGATTTTTCCCGACCGCTAACAACGGTAGCTAAAAATCAACAGTAGCCATGTTTTTCAATATGGCGCCCAGCACCTATCTGTAAAAACAGACTCCGGTCAACTTTTTTCGCCACTTCTTTTAGGAAAAGTTTTCTTGTGTTTGTCTCTGCGCGCCAAACCAAGTTTGGTCCCTTTGTTCATGCCCTTTGGCAGGCATCTGTGCTGAAGCCCTCCTCTGGGGCCAGAGTGTCTGGGGTGGACAGGATGTGAGGGAGGTGCCCGAAACTCCCTGTGCTTAGTCTCCTAGGAGACCTGAATGCACTCTGGCGTGATTGGCCGGCTGGCTGTCCGGCAAGGCCAGCCACCCTGCTGGTTGAGTGACAGCCAGGCTGAATGAATGGAGGGAAAACTTTAAAAGCAGGTCTCTGGGACTTGGAAAGCAGAGTCGACCAATGGAACTAAATAACCGAAGAGGAGAGGAAAGAAGGGGACTGCTGCAACTCCTGGACGACCGGTGAAGCCCTGCTGCAGGTCTGAATTGCCTGAAATTTCCGATGACAGAGAAGCCCTTCAAGGTTAACTTCTTCCCTTGAGTTTGGTGGGAACAAGCAACTCGCGAGCCACCTGGACACCGTCCTATTCTGGTCGAATTTTTTGCAGAGTGCAGTTAAAAACCGGATAGCGATAGGGAAGGAAACCAGGGGGACTTTAAGGCACTCAAACCTTAAACCGACATCTTGCTTCAGCTTTTGGCCTCTTCCCTGGGCAGTGCAGGAACCTCCCGACGTCCTTCTTGTCCACATGATTGAAGCCCAGGAACAGTGAGATCTGCTTAAACTGCCAGGAGCAGCTGCCTCAGCTACAGCTTTCTTCATTTAAAAGGAAATCTTTTCCGCCATCGAGAAAGTGCGTGAAACTTTCCTTAACTATGAAGGCTTGTCCGTCCCTACACATTAGTCAAACTTTTCGCCTAGCCAAATCCTTTAAAAATCTGTGGAAAAGACTTAACCGTTACATACCAGAACTCTGCTATCCTATACAAGAGACACTGAACCATTGACTTTGGCCCAGGCCTATTGAGAAGAATTGCTAAATTGTATTTCACTTGAACCCTTTGCCCTGCCTATGATTGTATTTGGGCTGTCAATTCTTATAACCTTGTCCTTTCATTCCTTTTCTAAGTATCTAAAGTGCCATTTTGCTCACACTTCATTTTTTAGCTAAACTTGTTTAATTACTTACCGGTTGGATTTTTGTGGTGTATTAGTGTGTGATATTGAGCTGCTTGTGCTAGTGTAATGTTTTTATTAATGATTGAGTAAATAAATGTATATACTTTTACTGAGAAACCCTGAGTAAGTGTTTACTTGAATCACTGTGTTGGTTGGTCTTTTGTGTAACTTGTTCTACTGCTCACTTAAACTCTTGAGATAAGTCTGGCTGCTCAGCCATCGCTACCACTTTACTGTGTAGTAAAGGCTTGCACCAAAGGTGAAATTGTGCTTACACTTGTAGTCCTAATTGCCTGTAGTGTCCCAAAGGGTACTGCAGGTGATTCTGCCTAACACTCTTAAACATAGTCATTTTGTTTGGATTGCTTTAAGGGGGTTTAGCTTAAAGGAATAGATGGGATTTGAAATGTTCTCAACATTAAAAAAAATATATCTACTGGACACATGTAGTGTTTCATTGCAAAAATGGCAGGCACTACAATGACCAGTGTCACTAACTTCATTAATTTACTTAAACATGATACATTTTACTCTCAAATGAAATCTCTGTTGTGCCTACTTGATTACATTAAATATAAACAAAATATGTATCTGTTCATTTCTTTTTCAGGCGACTCTTTATCACATCACAAGGGCAGTCCCTTTTCAACTAAAGATCAAGATAACGATGCATCCGCTGAGAACTGTGCAGAGAGGTACAAGGGCGCCTGGTGGTACAACAATTGCCATCACTCGAACCTGAATGGAAAGTACTGGCTGGGCTCCCATAGCAGAACTGCCAATGGGATTAACTGGCTCATGGGCAAAGGACACAACTATTCCTACAAGCATTCTGAGATGAAATTTAGACCAGTGTAGGCAAGAGGAAAAATGCTAAGCATGCGGCTATGCTATTGGTTTCAGCCAGGAGTTAGCTATCTCCGATGAAGACGACCATTTCTCGAAAAAGTTCTATGCTTTACGATTGCATGAGTTACTGTAAATGCCCTGTAGTTTATTGCTGTCATTGTGATGCTCTTCACAAATACCTTTCTTTTGGAAGCTTAGAGAAAAGGGAGTCTGCAATGTTTGGCTCTCCCGGTGTTTTGCACTACAACTCCCATCAGCCCGAGTCAGCATAGCTTTGGTGAGGGATCATGGGAATCGTAGTCGAAAACACCTAGAGAGCCACCGGTTGCAGACCTTTGCCTTACAATAACTGCACACGCTAGAATAAAAAACGACTCTCTAACACATTAATAAGTGAGACCAAGTTTTAAAAAATGGACACCCTTTATTTTCATAGAATTCCACTTAATTTCATAAGAGGTTGCATTAAGCGTACGTTTTGTCCTCAGTCCACCTCAAAATGCAGCCGCACTCGCAACCACATCTGGCAATAGAAGAAGTTTGTTCTTAATCCATCAGTCAACCCCCTCAAGCGGAGGGTCTTTTGCTGCCATCTACCCAATCTAACTACCGTGACACCATCACTGATGCCAAGGGCTTTTTTTAAGCTCTTAGAGGTCTCTGCCTTATTTGGGCATTTCTGTCATTGCTACACTACATGCCCAGGGTTATTCGACCATCTCCAAAAGGAAATCTATACCCCCCACCCCCTCTTTCTCATGTGGGGTCAGCAAGCTCATTTCAAGGGACAGGCCTTACAATTATTAATAAAAGAAACGTTCAAGCCACACATGAACACTTCTAATGCTTTCCTTTATGCCTGGTTTCTGAGAGGGGACAACAACCTCAGATAAACAGCTTCAGATCTGTACAGATTAAAGCACCTTCCTTTTAGAAACATGAATTCACATTTGCTGCATCGTTTCTTCCGAAAGCCGTCACCCTGCCAGCATTCTCTGGGTGGGCACCTTCATGGGGTGAAGCCTCAACTTGAGTGTGCGGAAACATCTTCATGAATTTGTTCCCTTGTTTTCTTATAACCAGGGGTGGACTGGGAACCAAAAGAGGCCCTGGAAATAATTTTAAAAGTGGCCCTATATTACACATTTTCAGCAGGTCCAACCATTCCCTATGGGAAAATTTGGAAACACCACACAAGAGGCACAGGGTGCAGAGACCTACCGGGAAATCTACAGAGTACCCTATAGGCCAGTCGACCCTTGCTTTAACTGATACAGTTCGGAAGTGCAGCATGATTCAATAAAAGAAGGAGAGGGCAACCATGGCTAGGATTACCAGGGTAAGGTGCCCCAAGAAGCATGGAAGTACTCGGCGTGATGTTTTCAGAAGTGCTTCGGTTTTAATGTATGGTTTTAAATGACACATTCCTCAGATTCTTGTCTGGGTGATGTTGGGAATATCCTGACTGCTTCTACATCACTGATTGGGCTTATCCCAGCGGATTTGCCTCAGAATCTGCACACCACAGATTCACCACACACATGCTCCGATCCTCTGCAAGGGGCATCCTATACCAGCCACATTTGGGCAATACTACACATTCTTCTCTCCCACAGAAACCATGTTTAGGGATCATCAAGATCTCAATGGTGGCTGCCCTGGGAGACTGTGCCAGATATGCCGTCGCATGAAAGATGAACGTGCATAGTGCAAAGTCAGGACGGTTCAGCGGCCGCAGAATCATCATAGCTGCAAGGTGTGGATGTAGCTGGGGAGATCTCACAGTCATGTGGACATTGCACCTACAGATCCTCTGATCAGGAGAACTGGCAGAATTTGGGAGAACACGCAGAAAGCCTTTTTCTGTGTCGCCTAACCTGCCTCAAAATAAACTGCTTAGATGGCAGCCCTGTATGCTTTGGTATATTGTAATATTGGAATTACACTGTGTCCGCTCTCCCGTAGCACAGTTTGGTGGAGATTCGGAGCAATAATTCTTGGATATTTTACTGTAGTGTATTGACCAAGCATATTAGTTACTCTGACTGTAGATATAACAATTTAAATACAACCACATAATAGCTACACAATTGATTCCCTGCAGTATTCAGGTTGAGTTTACTTTGCACTTTTTCTTCTTTTATATCATGCTTTTCATTGCTTTGCTAGATGTTCCTGTCTACTTTTATTGCAATATTGTGCTGCTCTGAAGTTCATTTGCAATCTCCTGCTCCCCAATCAATGTTCATTAGATATTGCTAGATGTTCATTATTATCCGTAGGAAATGTCATGTCTCAAAATGTCTATCTGAGTCCAAATACCATAATCAAGTATGATCTTTCATCAGCACCCTGGAGGAGGGCGCTGGCCAATCAGGCTGCTGGTGACGCGGGCTGTATTCTATGGCACAAGACTGTGTTCGAGCAGCCTGTGTGCCGCTAACCAGCGCCCCCTTCCCTTCACTGCAGCTCCTTCCCCCCACCACCCTCACATTTTAGCACCTGTGTAGATCATACACCGGTGCTAAGAGTTTTAAAAAGAAAAAAAGAAAACCTAGCTTGTGGTGTGGCACAGCAACGCTCCATATTTAGCAAGGTCTGTTTCCTAGTTGATGACAACACGGTCATTAACATAGAAAATGTACCTGGGTACTATGGAGCGTCACTGCACCACACCACAATGCACGTATTCTTTTTTTAAAAAAAAGAATAAACACCATTAGCACCCACATGGGATGTACACAGGTGCTAATGGCCATAAAATACTTTGGTGTGGTCCGACCACTGCCGCTAACGACTTGCTACCCTTGTTAAGCGACCCCTAATTTGCTCGGGTCCTTAACTTGGGTGGCGGGTCGTTACCGGCTGAGTCGGCCCGGCCCCTCTGGTTATATCGCCCCTATATACATCAGCAGAAGAGGATGTGAAGCTGTCTAGCACCTCATTTTATGTTAGATTCAAGGCAGAAGTAGATGCTTTGCTATCTTCCTCATGAAGACTCCTCTTTCACGATCAAGGATTCCAAGAAAAGCTCACAATAATTACATAAATTGTAAAACACATCATTGTGAACATGTCTTTTGCAGTCAAAAGACTGTTAGTGGAATAATATGATTGCCCACTTTGCATTTTGAGAGAAGTTATTTAGTGGTTTCAATATCCAGAGCTTGGTCGTAGTAAATTTGGTTGACACCTTTTCATCGAGTTGACAAATGTTAGACTAAACCACCCCTCCAATAACAGAACAAAGCAAGAAGATAAACCATGGTTGATGAAAACGTATCAACCAAATGCACACGACCCAAATGAGGTCGTTGTAACCACGTGCAAACTACAGAGGAATCATGATTAATGTCCAACGATAAACCCTCTTGGCAGCGATTCCGACCATTTGCTGACAGATCTGAACACAGTATTGGATGGACTAGCGAGTGGGTTTATCTCAGGATGTACTCTCAGCCTCTTGGAATAGGATAGATACATTTTGTTGATTTGTATTTTCCACATATAGCATTTTGCTATTACTATGTCAGTCTCATTTTACATATTGTTGGTGTTGCAATTTACCTTAGTGATCAGTCGTGACATTTTACTGCTAATAAATCTTCAATAATACATTTCTTTGTTTTACCAAGAAATCAATGTGTTTAGGAATGTTTGCTATTTTATGTATCAAGTTATCACACAGTTTCACTGTTTTCTGGGGTTAGCAAAGAGAAGCGAATAACCCCTTCTCTTGGTAGCACATACTATAAGCACACTCCACAACATTCTCATATCAGCGGCTCAAGCAATGTGGAAGTTGTATGTTCCTATAAGGAATAATAGGTTTTGAAAGAACGCCTAAGACAGTGGTTGCAAACTTAAGTGGACACCGTGGCCTAAGCAGACAAGCTTGTAGAAAATTATAGAATGCATTGGCGAGGAAAAGGCTAAGAGAAGCAATGTTTATGTGAACCCAATCATTTCTAATTCAATAATGTTGGCCAACTCTTGCCTAAGGAAAATGTGTTTCATAATAATCCTAATGGACTGGAATCAAGACATTTCCCAGTATGGGTCTGAAAATAGCTGGGAAATTCTGTCTCCCCAGTAGATCACCAATATTGTAAAGGTTCAGGTCAATCTTGGGTTGCGATCTGATTGGATGGAGGTTTATCATGATGGTAACACTTCACTAGCTTAATGACCCCCTTTTCATAATGTGGTGGGAGTTCATAGGTTGTCAAGGGCAAATCAATTCGAGCAAACTCTATACTTTTGGAATTTTCTGGATTTTATGGTCTGCAGAGACAGTGAGAATGCAAAAAGCTCAGGGTGCTCAGGCTGTGTATAAACAATGGAATCCTGCAAGCTGTTTGCTATTGAGAGAAGCAACTGGAGAGAAAAAACGGTATTTCTAGTAGTCTGATAGGGATAAGTACTGAACAATTGAAGAATAACATTTTCATTTACAAATAAAAGAACATTGACTATGACCTTTGTCGGTAGGGTTGGACCTGGCTGATTTTTCATTGTCCAGTTTAATATTTCTATTTGAAGACTGTTGGAAACAATTGAAAACATCAAGGAATGTAGTAATGTTGTAATTTATTTAGAAGAAAACACTCCCAGAATACGTAAAGATTTCTAAACTTTTCTTGCATTTTACCATAGAAGTGGAGTGACAATATAGCATAGGGGAAAGAAGCTTAAAAATGAGAAGGGCTGTGAGTCTGTGAAACATGGTGAAGTAGTGAAAAGGTACTAGTTCCTAATTCGATGAAGAGGTGCCAGTGCATGACATTCAAAACTGGCTAATGCCTTTTATGATCTGGAAAGACAGAAAGGCATGGAACGTATCTGTCAAGCATGGATATTGTACCAATAAAAGAAAGGCTAAGATGGCAGGGCCAAGGAGTCAAGAAGACCATGATGTACTGTGTGCAATGTATTCCTCTTGTAATTGTGATTGGTTATTTATAACCTGCTTAATACCCACAGGTTTCTTAGCACGGACCTGGGGACCGAACCTGTGTTTCTCCACATAGGCTTGCTTCCAAGGCGAGCACGTTGCCCCTGAGCTATCCTCCTGATTACAATTACAATGTATTCCTCTTCTGGCCACAGCAGGGCATTTGTCAGCCCAATAAAGCCCACTAGAATGTATGGGGAGCCCCTTTGGCCTGCCAATATACTGCCACATCAATCCTTTGCAGCATACTTGCTCTTCTGGCCCTTTGTGCTCATCCTTCACTCATCTCCAGCCAATCTTGCAATTGGAGCAAAAGCAGTCAACTATGTTCCACTCTCCACTGTGTTCTCCCTTCCTCTCATTCATTCATTCATTCATTCCCCCTTCCTGTTATCCCAAGTGATAGTGCCCCCCTGAAGGTCATTTGAAGAGTGGCGATGAGATTACAGTGATGCAAACCATAAGCACACATACCTTCCACCCAAAGAAAACTCAGCTGATAGAGGAGTGCCCAAAGGGATTTTTGTCTTAGTGTGAGATGTGTGTTGGGATGCACGTCCAGCTCTCATGCCCTCCCATGCGATCTAGGCTGCAGGAAATATATTAGTGCACAAGAAAGTGAAAATGCGTGGCTGCAGCGGGTGGAACATGTGAAGCGGCAACAACAAACATAGTAGCTTTGTAGTAATCATGAAAATATACATAGGCCCAGGTAGAGGGCACAAGGGCTATTGAGGTACAGTAGTTAAAATGTAGTGTACAAGGATGAACACGTAAGTTCTGGTCCTAGACGCAAGAAATGCAGAAGCACTGCCATATTGGAAGTGAGGCCTAGTATGTTGAAGGCCCTGTTGGAAGTAGTAGTGTAGTGCGAACAGAGTTTGAATCACCTGCCCACCCAGAGCTCCAGCAGTGAAACTGAGCACAAAGGCCTTCAGGCTGAACAGATACAAATATAATTGTATTGAGCTGTAGGCCTGTGAAACCAGAAAGGAATGTAAATGGCCAAGCCCGGGCATGGCTCTGCCCATCCCGAAGGACAAATTCATGGGAGCCTGGGTAGAGGTCTTTAGCTGCCAAAAGAGTCGGCTGAGATTTAGAGCACCAGAGTCCCCCAGAATAATGGCCATCCCATTTGAACTGCCAGATGCTCATAAAACAGAATACCTAAATCCATCTGAATTTTTCTGATTACTGTGAACCTCAAAAGGTCTTGGAGAAGCTCCGGGGAGGGGCAGCTGATAAGCAGGAGCAAGGAGTGAAACTTCCCATGATTTTCTATACGAGGAGCAAGAAGTGATGTCAACAAATGTATTCCCACCATGGAGAGGCATGGTCTCAAGAGAAGCATACCATTATTCTTGAGGGTCAATTTGACCTCAACGATATCCACTGAGCTTATGTTGGCGACTGGTTGCAACTAGGCCGAGAGTGGCGCGTACATCCCAGGTAACTCGCAAATCCAGTAGCTGGCAACCATAGTGACGGAGTAGGGGACCACGAGTTAGAGGGCAAGGGTAGATTAGGATGTGGCCAATCAGTTGAGGGACAATAGGGGACTGGTAGTATGTATATACATGGTAGCCAATGAGGGTGGGAGATTAACACTGTATATCGTGTGCATCATCAATGATGATGTCTTTCCTTATAACTCCATGTTTGCTTTGAACTAACTGAGACCTCTGCGTCAGTTTGGTTCTAGGGACCTTCTGTCGCCTTTTTCCTTTTGGATATGAAATTAATTTGTTTAGCATGCAACGAGCTGCACCAAGCTTTTTTTCTCAGAGGATTGTTCATTTCTTGTCTGGTTGTCTGGATGTCTTGCGTTACATGTGCAAAGAGGAATTTGGATTAGCAAACAATGCTCAAAACCTCTCTAGGTTTAAAGACCTTTTCCAGGTGCTTTTCAGTTTCTGCCCTGCTTAAGTGAAGAGCAAAATGAGTATTGAAAGGCACATAAGTAAATTTATTTTAGCCAAAATCTGTCTTGATACACATATCAGTGTTGCTCGGGGAGGCATAGGCAGTTCTTAACCAAGAACATTTGAAAGAACCGGAGATACAAGTGACTTTCTAAGCACATGGGGATATTAGCATTGGCCACATGAAAACAGTATATACAAACAACCTTTTATATACTTAAATCACCCTGTAAAAGCGGTTTTGCCACTCTCAATATGAATAGTTGCACTTATTGCCAGTTCACTTATGCCTAGAATCAGACATTGCTAGTGTCCATGCGCACAAAACGATTGTCTCTATATATCTACTTACATATATTTCCTGCCTTCATACTGTATGCCCAGCAGTACTTGCTTTCAGATACACCCAGTAACATGTACTGCCAATGTACATGCGTCCAGCAACAGACATGAATACATGTTCATGTTCAATAACAATAAATACGCTCCAGGGGACAGATTAGCTAACATTTGCACAAATGCTAAATATTGGGCGTATGCGTTGATAACACAAAATGGGTCAAACCGTTTTTTTTTCACAATCCACATTACCTAAAAACGTTTTCACTTGTGAAAACATTAATCTGACTCTTTTTTTGTACTATGTTTTCTAGATATATTAGGACAAAGGGTGTTTACTACATTTCTTTTCATTTTATGTGGCAAACAAATAAATAATAAAACAAAATGCCCACTTGTACATATGTATATATTCCTGATGTTACTGCATGCTGTATATTTTGTCTTTGTTGTAACCAAGTTTTGCAATCTCTTGTAAATGCTGTGCACTGTTACCCGAGGGTATGACTGCACGTTACAAATAATAAAACAAACAAACTGCCTGCTTCAATTTTGCCCGGTGAAAACATTTGTTGATAGTTGCAATTTGGGCTAAACTGGTTTACTGCAGACCATATTATCTAAACAGCAACATTGGTGCTAAATTCGTTTACTCTACTTGTTTGCACAAGTGCAAAGCTTTTATTATAATCTGGCGGCAGTTGCCAAATGCCAAGTAGCAAACATGATCAGTACCCATGTGCCTATATATGTTTAGGGGTGTTATTTGTTGCCCGTGCCCAGTGATGGTCATTACTAAATAACAATACAACAATGACGAGTGACAATGATCAATATTATTGTCACATTTACAAGCTCAGCCGCATGTATTGCCATGTTCACAGGCCCAGTTACAGGTATTGCTGACTTCTATGTGCTCGACATAACAAGGTTCAGGTCAGATGTCCATGCACATGTATTTCCAGGTTCACATGCCCAGTTCTGCTTTTGCCAGCTTTTAGGCCCTGTAACAGGATTGGCCAGTTTTCACGTGCTCAGCAAAGCAATATCACAGTGTAAAAAGAACTTGTGCAATACCCATTGAAGAAATATCTTTGATGCACGCCATTCAACAGCACTGGGCATTGGCTGGCAACTGGAGTGGCATTCTAATCAGCACACCCTGACAAGACATATGAGACAGGTATTTCTGATGATGGAAACGTTCCCCAAAGGGAGGATCGCCTCTAATGCAAGAATTTCGTGAAGGTGCATTACATGTCCTGCGGTCATGCATGCCAGACGGGGCACGCGCGATGAAAGTAAAAGAGGGAGGGCATTGGTGAGCCACACCTAAAAACCCATCAGCGTGTGCTGCATTTAAGGAAGAAGCTGTGAAAAAGATTCTAACATTCACTCCTGCTCACCATTACTGAAGTACTGTATTTTAATGGGAGAAAGTTTGCATTTGCCTAGGTACAATTATTGCTCATTTTCACATGCCCAGTGACAGGCATTACTAAATTACAATGCCTCATCACAAGTTGGGCAGTAGTCCTTAAATATGGCAGCAATGGTATTACTGCTGCATTTAAGGGCTGGCCCGATCACGAGTTGGACGCTAAATGGGCTGTTTTACCTCCAGCTTTTTCTGCAGGTGAAAATCCCATTTAGCGCCCTGTTTTCGGTGTAATTACCACCTGCTGTATTAACACGTGGTATTTGCGCCAAAGATTCCCATTTGGGTCCAATGGACCCAATGGGGAATGGTGATTTACAGTTAACGCCCAACCTGTGATCCAGAGGTAATAACGCCGGACCGGCTGGTGCTAACGCTATTACAGTTGGGCAGTATTACTGCCGGGATACCACCCAACTCATGATGAGGCCCAATGTAACAACCAGCTGGCGGTATTTCCAGATTTGACCTCCTTATTAATATGCACTGCCAGACACATATGCCCTGTGACAGGAATTGCTATTGTCCACATGCCCAGTGAGAGTCATCATTTCATGAATCTGCAGTGGTCAAAGTGTATGAAATGAAATAGTGGAACTATGCTTCCTGCTGACCTGCCCCCACTCCACACAAACCCCTTCGCCATGCGCCCTCCCACACACAAATCAAGCCCCCAAACAAAAGAGCCTGCTGTTTAAGGTGCAGTGCACTGAAGTGCAAGTGTGAACCGCTTCATACACTTTTGTTTTAAAAGGAGACCATTCCGGAATGGTTACTTTTTTAAATAGAAGTATAGGAACAGTAAAAGACAATTTAAAAAAGTAGAGGAGCACCGTTCCCAACCGCTCCTTCCCACTTCGAGCACTGTGAATCTGGCCAGTGATCGGTACTGGCATATCCACATGCCTCTTAACAGGTATTTCCTCATTCTCGTGTTCATTACAGACAGATTTCACATCAGAGGGCCAGACACAGGTATTGCCAGCTTCATTGACCAAAATAACAGGGGTTGCCAGCTCTATCAATACCTCAGATGCATACCGCATGACCTGAAAGAGAAAACTGTGAATACTGCATGCAATATAGAAACTGATACAGTGGTAGGGCAAGTCACATTTGCCTGGTGGCTGAACTGCCCGTACCACCGCCACCCTTTGGAAAATGTGCTTTTTAAAAATCTAACCCAAAGTACATGGTGTGGCAATGTGAAGGTAGAGATAGGAAACTGGGATTTCAAAAGCGATGCTTTAAATCATGCTATATAAAAATACGGTATTAAGTGCTTGGCCACCAATTAAAAAGTGAGGTCATTCTGATATCAGAGCCACTTTTACTCGGTCTCCATTATGTTCCGTGCCTCATTTGGCAAAAAGTAAATCGCAATTACGGGAGGTTGATGCATTGAACTGCAATGCAGCCTTGCGATCTTGCGCAAATGCAACCCTCATGTCATTTGTCAGGCTCAGAATGCTACTTTCTATTTTGCAGCCCAGAAAACAGTCAAATCTCTCTGGGACTGAAGATGTTAAGGTCTAAGCTTACTAGTTTCTGGTGTAATGTTACGCTGACTGGCTATTGGCCAGGCATTGCTGAACTGGGGTGAGGCAGATTTGGCTACAGATGGCGAAATGGTACCCACAGGGGGTTTATCTGGGAGGAGCCATTACTTTTTGCCTAAGTTACTGATAGTGACAGCAGCCAATGACTAAGAGGATGTCCATCTCGATAGGGAAGTTGTTGCTTGCTGTGAGAAGTTTAGAAAGCAGAGACCGGTGTAGACCTATTTTAGTTGTGTGGTGGTACAAAGAGTGTCCCTGACTGAGAGGGGTCCTTCATAGAACTACCTCAGATTCTCCCCTCCCCTAATGCGGGAGGGGAGAATACAAGCACATAATGGGCCTCATTACAACCCTGGCGTTGGACCATGGTGCTGTTAGCACCATGGTCCATGCCGGATTCCGCTATGGTGGATGGCGGATTTACCGCCCCATTCCAAGGTTGGCGGGGCGGTAAATCCCCATTCACCATGGCCCCTTCCCCATTCCCATTTTTGGCTCATGGGGTTCAATGGGAATGGGGAAGGCGCTAATTACGGCACCATAAATTACGGTGCCGTAATTAGCACCAAGGTCCCTTAGCGGGTTGGACTTTAACGCCTGCAAAAAGCAGGCGTTAAAGTGTGAATCTGGCGTTAAGGGTTTAACGGCGCCGCAGCCTTTTACGGCGCCATTAACCCCTTAACGCCAGGGTGCAATGAGGCCCAATGACTGTAAAACTGGCAACATGTGAGTCAATGGGCCTCATTACGAGGTTGGAGGTAAGTAACTGTTCTTACCGGCATGGTGCAAATACTGTGTCAGTGTAGGTAAGAGCCCGCTAATAGAAGCTATTACGACTTCTCGGGCACAAGCTTTGCGCCATGCCGGTGAGGACATTACTGGCATGCTGCTAAAGACCCAAAAATGGCCCTTAGCGGCATCATGGAAAGCGCAGATAGCACTACCGGCATCAATGGATATGGCATTAGCGGGCACAGCTATTAGCGGGCACCGCTATTAGAGGTGCCTGCTAATAGGCGGAACCAGAAGTAACGTCATTGCGCCAGAATGGAAAAGTGCACGTCGGCCATCTTTAAAAGCACAATCCATTGCAATCCCATGGCCACAGGCACTGAAATACAAAACTGAGATCCCAGCCTGTCAGAAAATGGGACAGTCCACCCTCAAAGGCACAACTTGTCTGCACAAACAACGTTTCTGCGACAAGGAGCTAATCATGCTGGTTGACACCCTGGCCCAGGGGAGGTGGCCCAATCTGCAAGAGATACTGCAGAGGATGATGTCCAACAGGACGAGGCTGACAAGGCAGGTCAATGTATGTCGGAGAACACTGAGGGGACACCATCCATGGGGCACACACCACAGCACTCTCTGGGACATGGGTCGTGTGGTGATAGCTCTGGGGAGGAGACAGCTGGAGCTCCCATGCGACCACCAGCCATCAAGGACATGCATGACCACAAGGCCCGCATCACCCGCATGGATGAGCGTCAGCAGTCCATGGACAACATGTTGCGATAATTCATCGCAGTAGGGGAAGCCACACGCCAGGCCCACTGTGACAGCACACAGGCACTCAATCAAGCTGTGAACCGTGTTGCTAGGCGGGTGCACCAGGGCATGGAATTAGTCACCCAGGCACTCACACATTTGGCTGCCACCATGGCACAATGCCCTGGTAGACACTGTTGCATTGTGGGTGGGCTGTTCATCTATGTAAATAGTTTTATTGATCATTACATTCCATTTTGATACAAATAACATGACTAGACATTGCTTATTAAGTGTGTCAGGATTTAATGTCAACAGTGTACACTCCCCAGAGTCCCCCAAACCCAGTGCACAGTTAGCGTGATTTGATGTACCCTCTTCATCACAGTGCATGATACGTCAATGTCCATCACTGATTGGCGCACTGCAAGTCCCTCATTGGCATTGGCACATGGCTGATGTACTACTCTTATCCTTCATCATCCCCATCTTCACCCTGTGGTTGCTGTTAAATATCAGGTGGCAGGGGTAAGTTCCACTGGATGCACATGTTGATCAGTAATGCACAGACCATGGTGATCTTGCCAACCTTCTCAGGCCCGTAAAGGAGTGCTCCACCATACCTGCTGAGGCAACGGAAACATGCCTTCAACAGGCCAAAGGTCTGCTCGATCAGAACACGGGTGCAGATATGGACCCCATTGCACTCCTCTTCGTGCCTGGTCTGCGGGATCCAAACAGGAGTGAGGATCCAGGGATTCAAGGTATAGCCACAATCACCTGCATGGGGGCACAATTGCGCGACTCAATTTGTGGCATTACACCTGTAGTAATCACTGTCATGGCTGCAGCTATTTGGTGTTCACGTGCACAGGTCCCTGGATGTATGCACACAGGTACATTTGTCGCAATGTGTGCTGGACAATGGTCCGCAGGTGTGGATTGTGTAGTCCACATGTTTCAGGGTGTTCCCTTGCATGCTCTTGCAGATGTCCTGTATTGTGCTTTGCTGCCTTTATGTGTGTTAGGCATACTCACTGCATATTGCTGGATTGTGTTTCAGAGGGTATGCTCAGTTGATGTGCAGTGGACGCGTTGAGGGATGTGGCCTTCTTCTATGTATGGCGTATCATCATTGGTGTGAACCATTGGTCTGATGTAAGGAATTGTTGGGTCCGGTTCAGGTTGGAAAATGTAGGGCCACCGTTTTATGCTGTATGTGCTGTCTCCACTTACCCACCAATCACAGCACCCAACTGCACTGCCTTGGGCCTGTCAGGTGACTTACCGAGCAGACAGGCACGTCGTCCAGCATGTCGCTCCATGTGGCGGGGTAGCAAGGAATTCCACAGCAGCATGGCATCGTGTGTGGATCCAGGATATCGGGCACAACAATGTGTGGTGATCTTGCAGGAGTCACATTCCATCTGCACATCGATGGAGTGGGATTGCTTGCAGTTGCGGTACATCTCCTCCATGGCATGCAAGACCACCTACTCCACGTGGGTGCAGTTGAGGCACCTACACAATTTGGCATGCCTGCCAGTGCATGGAAGCCACGTTTTGTATCAAATATCTCCTGTGGAGTCTGTGGTAGGGATATGTAGTCCCTTGTGTGCTTGAGGAGGGCATCCAGCACTTGGTTCAGAATCCGAGAAAATAAGGTTTGTGATATGCCATGCATGTGCCCCACTGTGTGCTGGTAGGTGCCTGTGGCAAGGAAGTGGAGCACAGACACTACCTTCAGTAGAGAGGGAATGGCGGTGCGTATTTCAATGAGGCTGACAATGTCGTTGTGTATCATGTCCACAATGGTGGTGATGGTTTCCCGGTCCAGACGGTACAGGGTGTGGATCTGCTCAGGGGTTAGGTTGAAAGGACTGGCTCTGATGCGAGGGATTGGGGGCTGCCTCTGTGGTAACGGTGGCTGCACTGGTGGGGCATGCTGGGCCTGTCTCACCTTCCTTCTCCTTCTGCGTCTCCTCTATGGTGCCGGCTGTTGTTGTTGTTGATGTGGAAATGCAAGCATGTCCTCCAGCTCCAGTAATGCTACTACTATTGGAATCATCTTGGTGTGGGAGGGGGTGTGGTGTGTGGGTGTGTTCATTTTGTACTGGGCCAGACTCCATTGCCTCCACCTGTGTTGATTGTGTGCACCTGTGGCAGTTGTGAACACTGCTAAAGGCATTTTACGGTAGGTCGGAGATGCCATATTTACTGCATGCCGGTAACCACTTTTAACGCCTTCATGATGCCGTTATTTGCAAGTCCGCTTCACTTGTGATCTCCTCCAGTTTACGGCATGCCGCTATTGTCAGCATGATGGCCCGTGTGCCCGCGCCCATGCCGCTATTAGCGGCACTGTACATTACGATGCCGCTAATAGCGGTCTGGGTGGTCAGAATAGCCCGTAGCCGTAAGCGATGCCGGCAACCCTTTACCGGCATAGTTTGTTTCCTTAGCACCAACCTCGGAATGACCCCCAATGCCTAAGTTACCTGAGAGTCCTGAGAGGGACTAGCCTGTGAGCATGCATTTTGTAGGCGTCAGGGAAGGCCAAAACCTTGAGAAGCCCATGTGCATTTCTAAAGTGAAGGAGAACGCCCAAGAAGTTAAAATCACATGTGCATTTTATAGTAAGAGGAGAAGGCCAAAGCACAGAAAACCTCACATGCATTGCGTAAGTGGAGCAGGAGGTCACACCACTGAGAACCTGATGTGCATTTAGTAGGTGGAGGAGAAGGCCAAAGCACTGATTATCGCTCATGTATTTTGGCGTCAGAAAGGAACGGCAAATCACTGAGAACCTTGCATGCCTTTTGTGGGCAGAGTGGAACCTGTAGACAGTGGTAGGTACATGTGAATTTTGTAGATGGCAAGCGGGAATTTTGTAGGTGGCAATCAGGAATTTTGTAGGTGGCAACCGCGAATTTTGTAGGTAGTGAGCAGGCCAAAGCAGTGGAAACCCCACATGAATTATGAAGATGAAGGAGAATGCCGTAGCAGAATGTTTTGACAGCAAGTAACCCACCCCACAAGGTCGTACCTGCCACTGGATGAAAAGATAAGTTTAGCCCATCAGAACAGCACACACCTAGATAGTTCCTAAAGAGCTCTAAAGATGTTAGGAAAGCTTCAGTTTTGCCAAAACCTCCCTTACAAGCAGTTGAACGCTGCAATGCCTTCTCAGTGTAATTAACTGGAGCCTCTGCAAGAATAATGCAACGCAATAGCCAACTACTTCAATAGCCAGAGGCAACAACTGGTGGGTGACTACCGAACACTTACATTGTGCACTATGTCACTCTTCAAGGTGCTGCTACTGATGTATGTGTTTGAATTAGAAATATGCAAAATGCTACATGAACAAAAATGTCTGTCAATGCAGAAGCAGGGCAACTAGCCTTGAAACTGCTCTCAACCTTCCCACAAATTATTGGGATGAAGGGGAATATGGCTAAACCCCTGCATCTTTTCTTAATTCAGTTTAAAGTCAACGTGGCAACTTTCAAACAGATATCCACGAGGAGCAGAAACGTGAAGGGATTTGACATTCTCAAGAGGAAGTGCTACGCTTACCTAAGGAGACACTAAGAGATGTTTTAAAGCCTGGATGGAACAAGAAGAGAGAACAAAGACAGAGTTCAACAACCTAGTGTGGGACTCATCTGCTGCAAAGACGCTTATTGGACACTGCACCCTTATTCTGCTCACCTTCTGACACTTGTTCAGGGGCACCACAGTGCGTTTTCTTCCAGTAGGAAACTGTAAGAGGCTGCGGAACAAACTCTGACCCCAGTTTGCCATGCTGCATGCATAGTGCTCCTGATGCAAATTCAGCAGTCTCACCGCAAGACCAGATGGTTGATTCCTATACTTGAAACATGCCATCTGGGTAGTGATGTCAATCCACTGAAATTCTGGCCTGGTAAGTGGCCAGTATGGCCCTCTGTACTTCTTCTATTAAGCTGTCGCCTAGCTAATGTGCTATGCCACTGGATATGTTGCTTTGCAGGGGCTAGTCTCTAATGCCACACAAGATCCGACAATACCACACATGCGACATATCTTACTTTCAGAGGAATTAACGAGAATCTTATATCTGAAGATTATCGAGGGAAGAAACACCAGGCCCATCACTTGGAATACCACACAACATATTATTCAGATTATGAACAATGGGTTGCAAGCCATATACAAGGACCTGAATGCGAGATATGGGGAAAGTTGGTGGTGACTTTAACTTTAATAGTAGTGGGCGATAGGTAAATGTCTATGATCATACAACACTCAGTCTTGTTTGCTACTCTTAGATACTTGAGTTCATTGAGCCAGTAGAAGTTACATTTTTTCTTCATCCTCAATCTGTACTGCTTGACCCTCTTTGGGGTAGGAAGTTCGCTCAGAAATGTTATTGGCCCAATTGATCGGGCATGTATTTTTGAGAATACATCGATCTTAAAACAAATTCCATTGCATCTTCCCTTAATTTTTCTCACATTTACAGATGCAAAATCGGCAGGCGGTACCACCATCTTGTGCTAATCGTATCAGTTGATTCATTGCCCTAAGTTCTAGTGCCCTTGCAGCAGTAATTCAGATCATCCACTCCTAAAGCTGACATCACTAGTCAAAATGACATGCTCCATCTATTTTAATGACATTCACAGCCAGTGTAGCCATACGTACCCTGTCATCACCCATGGATAACATTTTCTAACGCAGGAACATAAACACATGCATCCACATAAAATGCAAAAGATGTGTTTCTTTTCACAAAAGAAAAGAAAGAAAACATATATTTTGTAGAAAACAGCGATAGGCGGGAACTTAACAAGTATTTTTATCTTTGACATAATGCTTAAAAGAGAAGATTATGTCCACAGAAACATTGGTAACTTTTGCCAATAGAGGTTATAGCTAGCAAACATTACATGCTTTGCATTTTATGTATAACTGAACAGTGTTCTTATAATGCCGATTCTGTTCATTGAATGATTAATCACAGTATTTGCATTCTTTAGTGAGTTCTTATGTCCCATCACTGATGTTTGATCGACGCCCTTGGCGTTCCGTTAGTGAGAAGAAAGGTGTAGTTTCACTTTCAATTGCAACACTTTCACATCTGCACGTTTTCAGACCCTATATACTGCCATGTTGCTCCTTATTACTGCTACCGTAAAAGGACAGATTGGTGTCTGGCGGACAGATTGGTGTATGGCGATCGTCCCAGATAATGGTTATCAAAGATGCTTTGTTGATGATTATTGTCAAATTCTGGTTGAAGAAGCCGTCAACTGGAAGATAAAAACCATGGCAAGCACACATCAGTAGGACATAGCTATGTGAATTTGAAAATGCTAAAATATATTTCCGTAGCCAGTTTATAATAGAATATACACAGTACATAAATATGTTAACTATTAATTCACATTAAAACTAACACGTACAATGTCTATTCTTTGTGTCAAAATTGAACATTCATCCGTCATATTGTTAATCATCAAGCAAACAGAACACCTGCCATCCTAACTCATCTAAATAATATGTAAATCTATGCTTACATTATGTCTTGAGTTTACATTCTCTCCATGTGACGGTGACCAACCGCTTCAAATGACAGATCTCAGTAATAGAAACCTAACTTTCCTACGTCTGCTTTCAACATAGTGAATCCTATCAAATCTTTGTGGATATTGTGTGCTTAATATTGTTAGTATGGTTGATTCAAGAACAAATAACAATGAGACCTTTTATTCTGTGCTCACAGCCAGCTACGGGTTGGTTTCGTTTTGAGGAACACATGCCACATAAATGAACAGTATTATTATCTGCTTTCAATGGCAAGCTTTGCAGTGAAACACAATGAAATAGTGTTCCACATAGCAAAATATTTGCTTCCATTTTAAGGGTTTCAAGGTGCCTGGTCCCACAATATCTACGGAATATTTCAAAGATGTGCCTAGGCGAGGTGCAGACAAGCTCAGACTGGCCCATAGGGCAATAGGGCAACACCGCAACAAAAATGCAAAATGCTTTTGTGGGCCAGATTATTTGGTTAAAGTGTGCCAGTTTGTTGGCCAATGTGGGACACTTACATGAGTAACTTCACAATGCAGCTAGTAGGTTTGACCATTGTTGCTGAATAAATATTCTTAAAATCTCACAATTTGTATTTCATTTCATTTAAAAAAATCCCCATTGGGTACTTACTATTCAAACAGTCTGTTACAGAAGGAATGAACTGCCATTTGCAAATGTTGGCCACTTTTTCATTTTGACCGACACAATGTTATGTCACAGACTGACCATGGGTGCAGAACAAATCCACGCCATCTCCTCACTTCTCAAAAAACAGAATTCAAATATACACCATGAAAACAGGCTTTTCCACCTTGACCCCAATACAATGGGCCTCATTATGACTCTGGTGGTAGCTGTGCCGGTAAATACCGGCACGGTTGCCGGTGGAGTCATTTCTTTTCTGGCACCAGGCAAAGGCAACTTACTGGGGCATTACAGCACCGGCGGTCTCTGTAATTCCCCATTGCCGGGTGCCAGAAAATATTACTCCCCATTCCCATTTGAGTCTCATCAGACTCAATGAGAATGGAGAGGATGGATGCACCGGCACCATTCATGAATGGTTTCGGTGTATCTGTCGAGGACAGACCTGGCGGGCTGAAAGGCACCCACTCGCAGAACTCATAGTTTGCCGGTCCGGAAAACAACGGTACCGGCAAGCTTACCGGTTCCGTTGTTTCTGGACCGGCAAACTTGTAATGAGGCCCATTGACTTCTGAAATTATGTCCATTGGTAAAATATTTCACCTTTGGAACTTTGAAACCTATTGCAACATTACTCAATTCACCTAGTTTCCAACACCTGATAAGTATGTATTGCTGTTAGTTAACTAGCTATTCGCTATCCATCTTTCGTGCGGATTAAAAACAAACCCATTTCAGAAATCATATTGGACATATAGAGATGGTTACAGTGTGAAATACAGATGCATGAATATAGATGGATGAAAAGCGGTGGGTTAATTCATAGAGGCGGCATGGGTGGACCGGGAAGGGGGGTAAAAATGTTGATTGCCCCCCAATCTGGGTGGACTGTTGCTCCCAGGCCCACACGTTCAAAGTGCAACACAAAAAAAGGATGAAATCACTAAAATTCCAGCATGCCAAGAATGAGCAGAGATGCAATGTTGCAGGCGCATCTGGGTGTCCTCCCCATGTGGACCTCCACAATAAGATGAAAATGAGCAAAGGCCACAGGTGCATGTTCATATTGCACATCGGCAAAGTATGCATTTAAATGACATAGTATGTCGCCAATTATTTCAATGTTGGCTAACACTGTGGCCCATAAACCTTTAGTCTATTGCAAATTGCAGCCACTTAGCACGATTCCTACTTGTCAACGATGTAAGACTCCATGGGCCTCATTACGGGTTTGGCGGTAGCCATGCCACCAAAACCGGGTCCGGGTTCCCTGAATGGGGAATTACCGGGCCATTCCGAGTTCGGAGGGCTCTGTAATTCCTCTCTCTGGGAACCCGGGCCCGGACCTTCCCCATTCCCATTTAAGCCCCCATAGGGCTCAATGGGAATGGGAAAGGGAGCTAACAATGGGCCGATTACAACCGAACCGTTGTTAGCTCCCTGGTCCCCTCGCGGGACCCGGTAAAGACACCTGGTTTTACCAGGTTTTACCAGGTGTCCTTATCGGGTCCCGCAAGGGGAGTAATCAGGCGGAATGGTGTTAACGAGTCCGCAACCATTAGCGGAACCCGTTAACCCAATCCGCCTGACTCGTAATGAGGGCCCATATCTTCAAAGAGTTTTTCCGTGCTTTCATTTTGTGTGACGTCTACTATACTTTTCTGATGTGATTCTTGAACTCTTGTGAGTTAATTACAAAAAAGAGTTTGGTAGCACCCTCAGTAATAACCATGAATAATAAAATTATACTAGATTGTGATAGTCGCATTTGTGCACAGTTCGATAACACTTGCAGAAGGATGTAACAGTCAGGTGTTGCATATTATTATAATAGTACCATTACTGGTCATATTTTATGCACATAATACACACTATTGTCCCGTTAAAGCTTTTTCTGTAAAAGGCTGCGCGAGTGGGCGCATCTGAGATGCCATCCTTTTCACCCTTTCCCTGGCCCTTTCTGAAAACTTGAAGTGTTTTGAAGGAAAGATCCTCCTGTTTGTGCACAAAACAAATACATATTATTGGTCAGACTTACTCCGTCTCCATCAGCATGTCCATTGAGACAACCCACACAGCTCCCTCTTCTTCCATGAAATGAAATATGCAGCACACTTTACAAGAAAGTGCAAAGTCAAGTCCACTCAGCATCTTTCATAGAGTGGTCCATGGGCAGTCCTCATAGCTGCAAATACCATCAAGTGCCGAACAACAATTTCTTGCATACCATGAATGTCAAATAAATGCGATCTGATATGTACAAGTGAACAAGGGTAATGGGAGGGGGTGATTTACAAGCAATTATTCAATGGGCAATGTGGCCAAATGAACGGGGTGGTGTGCCAGGTAAGGGAAGGGAAGTCAGCAAAATGGTAAAAGAGGTATGACATTGTTTTGTAAGTAATCATAGGATGAAGGGTCATCAAGCATACAGTACAACGGCAGAACACCATATGGTGTGGTGTATGTAAAATAGGGTAGATGAGACAGAGGAATACATGATGAAACTGGGTCATTAGATTGAGTGGCCATTGCAAAATATTTATCCTTGACTTGCAAGCCAATGCAACTCCTTGTGGAATTGGCTCTACACCTTACTTTTTCTAACAAGGTGATGCATAATTGAGAACATATGTTTAAATTACGTCTGCTTTTATTTTTTTAACTGTTTTTATTGGAATTTTAAAGCATGAATAAAATTCAACAAAACATACAACCAATCGACGGCAACACCCCACCACCCCAAAACCAGAGTTACAATCAGTTCTATGGTAGGAGAAAGAAAGGCAGAAACAAAAGACACATCAGATTTAAGCCTCATTGGCTGAGCAAACATCAGACCCTTCAGAATCATCACTAACAGTTTACAATAAATATGCTAAATATGGAATCCAAATGTCTTTCGGCTTGGAGGCCTGGTGTGCCATAGCTATGTAGTCGTTCTCCAGTTCATGGTAATATAAGACATCAGACCTCCACTGGCCATATGTAGGAGGATGACCCCTTGCCCACCTTATGGCCACTCTCCTCTTGGCTAACAGTAGCAGCAAGCCCAGAAGCTGTCTGACATGCTTATGGAAGTTCCAGCGTGTAACCCAACAATGCTATTGTCTGAGTTAAGGCCACTTTCCTCTCTCACAATGCCTCCAATAATTTTGAACTGTTGTACCCAGAAAGAGTGGACTTGCAGGCAGGTCCAAGCCAGATGCAAAAAAGTAGCGAGGGAAACCACACATCTCCAGCAGGAATCTGGTGTCTCAGGGAAGAACCTATGTATATCCACTGGGGTCAGCTAGAACTGATGAAGGAATTTAAACTGTATTAGCTTGTAGTTGCTGTTAATCACCCCTTTGCATGTCTGCATACAGCACTCCACACCTCATCCGACATAGGGTTGCCCAGGGTAACCTCTCATTTAGCGCAAGAGTCCCCGGCCGACCCTACCATTTTATCATTTATAGTAGCATACAGCCTACATACCTATCTGGTTTTGATCATTCAAGCTGATCATCTCATACAGGACTGGCGGTAAAGGTGGCTCTTGGGGGAAGCTAGTGAACCTGTCCCTTAAGCGAACACAAAGCCTGATATATAGAAAAATATTCAAAGCAGATACCTCTCCCCTGGCTTTAAATTCTCTCAAAGACAGAAACTGCTCACTAGGAAAAAGATCTTGCCAGCAAGTAAATCCCAATCTATCCATATATTGTCCGAAAAACCTTCTCTCCTGTGAGCGGAATCCCTGGTACATGCTCGATTAGAAGGAGCAGAGAGTATAGAAGGTCACCATATGTTGTGCCCTCAATCCGCTTCAATGTCCTGCAAGTTAGCTCAACCATATTGTGTGTCCTGGACATTTGTTGTGGTGAAGTAAAAATGACTGCTTTTAGAAGGGAAGGAGCAACTGTCGCCCTTTCAATTTGCACAGGCTCCCTGTCAGGTTTTAAATCACACCAATACAGCAAAAATGACACCTGCGCAGCCACCCAGTATGCCTCAAAATCCGGAGGGAAAGACCCCCTTTTCCAGGGGCAGCACCAGCTTATCCCAGCGCAAAGGGCCTGCTTTCCCTGACAGACAAAGTTAGTAATGACAGACTTCAGTGATTTGAAAGATGTAGTAGGGGCCAATGTGGGTACATTAAGAAACGCATTCAGAAATCTGGGCAATATTACCATTTTAATGAGCAATAAATGATGACGGAAGAGGGACAAAGGCAAATTCAACCACCTCCCCAGAAGTGCCTCTGTGCGCACTAACTTGACTCCATAGTTCTCCTGATAAAGTACACCATGGGACCTCACCACCATCACCCGCAAGTAACGAGTGTGGTCAAGGTGCCACTGGAAGATAAAATCATCTTGGAACCTACAAGTCCCATTGGTGAGGTGTAAAAATACTGACTTAGAGGTATTTATGTTAAGCCCTGAGAAGTGACCAAATACCAGGATGTTTCTCATTACCAGTGCCAGGTTTATTGCGGGATCCCTGATGAACAGAATTAAATCATCTGCATAATATGAAATCACCAGCTTTTGTGTGTGTAGAGTTGCACCCCTGTGTCTATGTGCCTTGAGCAAAACATTTCAGCAAGCGGCTCCACAGCAATAGTGAATAACAAAGGGGTCAGTGGGCACCCTTGCCGAGTTGCCCTCCACATTTCGAAAGGTGGTGCAAGCCTACCATTCATCTGAAGACGTACCACTGGGTCCTTAAATATCAAAGAAACCATATGTATAAACTCCTCTCGCATCCGCATGCGCTTCAGGACAGAAAAAAGAAATTGCCACTCAATCGAGTCACGCGCCTCCTCGACATTGAGACGGGCCAGTACCACAGAGGGCAGATGATCAAGGACCAAGAGGGGGCCAAATACTGTACAGAGACCATAAGATGTAGACCTCCCAGGGATAAACCCAGCTTGGTCAGCCAGTACACATCTGGGCATTATAAAAGCAAGCCTACTAGCCAGCGCCTTGGTGAGTATTTTACTGTCCATATTTATCAAGGAGATCAGGTGATGTGACGCACAGGCCTCTGGGATTTTCCCTGGCTTCAGGAAAAGGGCGACCATGGCTTCTGGCATCGACTCAGGCTGCATGACATCTTGCAGCGCCTGCTGATACATACAAAGCATATGGGGAGGGTGTATATTTGCGTAAGATTTATAGACATCATCTGAGAGCCTGTCTGGACCTGCCGCTTTCCCTGCTGGTAGCGATTCAATAGCCTTGTGAATCTCTTGCTCGGATAACGGCTAACCTAACCAATCTCTTTTTTCCTGTTCTAAACAATACACACCAACTTGTTCTAGGTAGATTGATCTGGAGGAATACAACACCCTATAGAAATCGACAAATGCCCCACAATCTCCTCATCCGTTTGCAGAAGTCCCCCCACCTGATCTGAAACTGCTGCCATCTGCAACTTAGACGTTTAGGTCCTAACCAAACGAGCCATCAGGGTCCTCATCCTTTGACCTGCACCATACCATTGCAGAGCTGTGCTCCTATTAAGGAACTTGATCTCCTGGTCAACGGCATTCTGAAAGAGCCTTAATTCCTCCCAGAACCTAGCCTGCATCATATCATTTGTGAGAAACCCTGTTCCTGCTTCCAACTCTTTCAAATGAGTTTCTCGAGCAGCCAGCTCTGCCCTTATGGCATTAAGGATCCCTGCTTCTTTTGCAATACATAGCCCCCTTATCACACACTTGAAGGCTTCCCATAGGGTGGAATGCGATGCCACGGGACCTTCGTTTTCTTGAAGAAAAATTGAGAACACCCTCCCTTATTTCTTCTTGAAACACTGTTACATGCAGACTCTCATTCTTAAAATACCAGTTTCTGCCTGATGCCATTTTCCGGGGATGATAAGAGTCACAATCATAAGGGCATGGTCAGAGAGTGCATGTGCCAAAATCGCACAAACAGAGAACCACCCAGTCACATTTGTGGAAGCCAAAGCATAGTCCAGCCTAGAAGCTGAACTGTGTACCAAGGATCTAAATGTGTACCCCCTTTCTATGCTGTGGCTGGCCCGTCAAACATCTACCAGCCCCTCATTTGCACAGACCTCCTGCAGCTTACCAAATGCCTTAGTCACGCCTTTGCCGGGACCACCCATCCTGTCAAGTGAGCTGTTCATAACCGCATTAAAGTCACCAGCCCAGTACACCAAGCTCTCTGGATACCTTCATAGTTGCCCCTCAATGAATTCAATAGACTCTAAAGAGTCAGTGTTAGGACCATAATAGTTCACAAAGGTGAATCTCCTATCCTGTTGATAATCAGCCCAGTGACAACTAAAGCTATCCCCTCTATATCCCTAACCACCTCTGTACAACGAAATCCCACCGCATCCCTAATGACTATACATTCCGCCTGGGAGTGTTTGGAATACGAAGAGAAATGCCTGTGACAACCCCATGTCTTAGCAAAAAAGGCCTCACAAGAGGGGGAGAGGTGAGTCTCTTGCAGAAATGCAATATCAATGTGGTGTCTCTGCATACTTAACAGAACCTTCCATACCTTAGAGGGACAGTTTAAACCCCTGATGTTCCATGTCATACACGTGACTCCACTGCTAGTCATGCTTGCCTCCCTGAAGAAATGTTGTAGTTAGGGGACTTGCTTCCTTAGTGACCATCTGTTATCTGCTCCCCATAATGACAATTATCTGAATCCACCTCTGGTGCCAAGAGGTGTGCTCCCCATCCCACCTCCCTCCGCCCAAACCTCTCCCATATTTGACTCTTTTAAAAAGTAGTGTGGCCAGTGGCCTACATGCCATCAACAACAAACAAATAGTGGTTGAACAACCAACTTGAACAATCCCCAATCCCCCCACCACCAGCCCCACTGACAACCTCAACCCCCCAGTTAACCCACTCCCCCGATTGCATCTACAAAGCCAATGCATGGGAGCCTCACGAGGCTAGCCATCAAACCTATCACATAAGCAATTATTGGCATTGGTGGCAAGCCACCCCATGCTGCCCTGAGAAAAAAGAACCCTCCCCTCAAAGAAGGGAGCATTAGCGCACATCGCTAGCCTTATCCTGGGTCTCTGGGCAAGGACCTGCCCTGGCCATTTCTATTTTGCGCTGGCCTCGCGCCGTCATCTGCAAGATGTCAATCGCCTCCTCAGCCATTTGAAAGAAAAGGGATTTGACGTTATGTTCAACACGCTGGCACATCGGGAACGACATGGCATATTTGAACCCCTTCTCCCTGAGCCTTTTCTTTACATCAATAAAGTTTTTCTGTGAAGCCTATACATTGTTTGAAAAATCCGGAAAGAGCCGTAACGGATCACCTTTATATCTAAAGGAACCCAGTTCTCATGAGCGATGCAGGGCGAAGTCCCTATCACAGTAATTGAGAAGCCTGATAATGATGGGCCTGGGGGGTCTGCCCGGTACTGGTGGACGGCCCCCGGAATGCGGTGAGACCTCTCAACAACAGACACAGCTGAGAAACCAGATTTGCCTAGAGCCTTTTGCAACAGCACCTCCACCAGTTGTTCCATAGGTCCCTTGTCCGACACCTCAGGGACCCCCAAGATCCAAAGGTTATTTTGGCGTGATCCTGCCTCTAAGTCATCCTGTTTCTCCATAAACTCCTTGGCCGCCCTTTTTGTTGGACCATTTACTGTGCTGCTGTATTGGCACCATCCTACACCATAGAAAGGCGGTGTTCTGCTTCATCCAACCTGTCGCTGTGCATGAGATTGACTTTACAGGTGAGGGTATCCAACTTACTGCCTGGTGAACTGATAGTAGTTTGTTGTTGCATTAGGATAGCTTTAAGGTCCCGCACATTGTCTGAGGAAGGTTCAGTTCTGGTTTGTGCTGCCTCTTCCATTTCTTGAGAACCCAGACAAGTCTGCTTAGATCACACAGAAATCGCATAGGGGAGCTTCGACTGGGTTTTATCACTTTTCCCCATCTCGCTACTGGCCTGATCCGGCCTAGGAATCGTATAGGCGTATCTATTGTAGACCAGTCCTATTTGGCCCTGTTGCTGCCCCCTTCACAATGAGCAGATTACTGCTATTTGTTCAAGAGCTGTCGGCTATCCAAGACCCCAGGTCATCTTCTCCAGGCCTAGCCACACTGCAGGGGCTTCTTTTGCACCTCCATGGGCAGGGATATGCTTACTGTGGCTTAAACTCTGCCGGGCACCAAGATCCCTTTCTCACTGTGCTTACGGGTTAGTATAAATAAATTTAAATGCTAATAGCGCTCCCCTCTTTTGAAGTCCCCGGCATCTGATTGCTGCAGCAAGTCATCACCCAAGCTCCTAGGCCAGGCTTGTGATATCACCGCACCACAGCTAATGGCCGCCTCCCATGTGCTCCTCCCGAGGTGTTCTCTCCACTTAGCCTTGCATGCCCAACCAAGTCGCCCCCTGCCAATGAACGTGCTGTTGCTCCTGGGATCTTCTTAGTGTGGGATATGTGGGGCAGCCCAGTACGCACCCGCTGCCGCCGTTAGCAAGCAGGGGACGCCCCACCTCTTGTTCTGCTTTCTGATGTCCGGAGATAACTTCAGGCAAATGCGGCACCATGTAATGAGTTGGGTAATCCACCCCGGACTCGGCTTGAGCCAGCCCGTGTATCGCGGCTGTCTGGGTGGGATTCTGAGTGTTTGCATGTGGAGGACGGGTTGCTCCCTCTCATCTGACCCAGCTACTGTGGTCCCGACTGGACCTCTGCTGCCCCACAGTCTGATCAGGCCTGCTTTTGCCTCTATGCTTCCCCGCACAGCCCGGTAGCTGATCCGCACCTGCAGGAGGACTCCAGACTCGGCACTTGCCCAAGCCAGCTGGCCCTCATAACGTATCTTCCACGGCTCTGCTTTAACACAGCGCTCAAACTGCAGCACCACCTGTGGCTGTATGACTTCTCACCTCCGAAGGGAGCAAGCTGACTGATGGCTGACACTACAGGTAATTTTAAGAATGTGCCACCAGTGAACACCTCAGCCCTGGGAGGGCACAGCCTGTCCAGCACACTGCGCTGCACGTGTCACTGCCCAGCTTCAGAAACGTGGCAGCCCATTACGGCACCATGGCCACTTCTCTGTATACCTTGCCACAGGCCCACCTGTCCGAGCTGCCTTTCCCTTGCATTGGGGTCTGCGAGGGCACAGTTTTCTGCCCTCTGACAGCTCTGAACTGCTCATATCATTTATGGGGGTGAACTTGCTTCGATGCCCAGGATTATTGCCCGATTTGTAGCAGGTATGACATAAGAGTGGCCATCATGGCGTGGCTTTCGAGCGCCCCCGCCACAAATTACAACCACTTTTAATCACTCTTCTTAATGCTATGTGACAGAGAAGTAACGTACGTCAAAGTTTAAAATGAAATGCCTCTTTGTTGCATGTTAAAATCCATATATGGTGAGCCTATTTGCTCAGCGTTGTGCATGGTCAGACCTTAAACCAGTGTTCAAGTTCCAGAAAAAATTGGTTGACTCATTAACATATCAATTGAAGGTTGTTTCACCTGAAATTAGCATATTAAGGTGCACTCTGAAAAAAGTGGGTGGACTACTGGAAAAAGTGGGGCTACTCTGTCCATATTTGTGTCCCTTCGACTTCAGCCCGGTCATAATGCTCGATTACTATCAGTCACAAAATTAATAGTTAATGTTCCATTAATCCATGTCTTGTGTGCAAGATCGTACATCTTACATCTGTTGTATTTTAAATATTCAATTATGTGATTGCATTACTTTCAGTCGATGTTCTATTTTTCGTAATTAACTGTTTGCAAGGACTAATTGTTTGTGAATAAAAAAGCATATGTATCTAGAACTGTAATCAAAAAAGACTTTACAATGATTTTGAAATAAAGGCACATACTTTAAATGATCACCTTGACATTTACACCCTGATTCATGGATTATTTGTGCCAAAAAAAACGGGATTTGTGCGCCATTCTGCCCGCAAATCCCTGTTTAACAAATGGGGATTCGTGGGCAGAATGGCGCACAAATCCTGTTTTTTTGGCGCAAATAATCTATGAATCAGGGCCTTATTGTTCTAATATAAATCAATGATATTGAGGAAAGGCCAAGAAAAATAGAACTATTAATCCATATCTAGTAAGATTACATCACAAAAAATAATTATATTAATATAAATTATTCAACAATTACATTGCAAGTTATATACTATTACATTTTCTGTACAATCAAATAGTTTCCAAACACTGGGTAAAAGCTTGAAACTTGCTTTGTAAAAAATTGATAAGACAGCCACACATCATTTGAATCTCAAAGTCAACCTTTCAACAATTTCAAGTTTTGGGGGACAAACCCCTTTTTTAATGGTTTGTGGCATAGACTGGGCCCTGGGAACAAAATCTGGAGCTATTCCATGTGTTCGCATGACCAGCACAGTCAGGTCATTACAAGGTTGGAGGTAGCAATGCTGCTATTTGTGGTTTGGCTACCCCCATATTGCATACCGGGTCCGGGTTCCCTGAATGGGGAAATACCGGGCCATTTCAACCTTGGAGGACCCGGTACTTTCCCATTCAGGGAACACAACCCCATTCCCACTTGAGCCCCCATAGGGCTCAATGGGAATGGGGACCATGCTAACAACGGGCCTGTTAATAACGGCCCTGTTGTTGGCATCCTTGTCTGCTAGCGGGTCCCACGAGCAGACTCGTAATGGGGCATTAAGGGGTTGACGGCTCTGGCACCTTTACCGGCGCCGTTAACCCCTTACCGCCCACCTCAGAATGAGGTCCATTATCTTTTTCTTTGATTGACATTTTCTAGAGGATGTGGATTGTGTGAGCACGTCTGCAAGCAATTCGAAACATCTTCTGTATTGTCTGTCTCTTCTGGTTGACGTTATGTGCTGTAACAATGATCCATGGTTACATTCCCTGTGGAACTGGTGACATTCCCTTCATATTGCAGGCACTGGACATCTGCATCATGACTCTCAATCTTGAGAGGACCATGCGGAGTCTCAAAATGTAGTTGCTCCAAAATGACATTGGATTGGCAAGCAACATCATTAGTTTGTGTTGTTGTCTGAGTCTTTATGCTCCTCTTCTTCGTAGGCTTCTAATCGATGAAAACAAACATGCTTAATGGATAGCACACATAGAGAATATATCAATTACAACCTAAAATGTAATATCTATAACATCAATTCTATGCAACTTCTTAAAAAACAAGCTGACAAAGAACATTTTGAAAATATATAAACCAAGCAATTTACTCTCCACACAAGACTCATATATACATATCTACAAAGAGAAACTAATGTCTGCATGGGAACTATTAAAACATATTAAATATTATGTGAGAGATAAAATGGATGATAACTGATGTTTTACAATATCTTAAGTATACCTCTGCTTCATGTGTCTCTTCAATTTTAACTGCTTCAGTAGTGCATTCCTTGTACATAAACAATTCAACATTGTAACGGTCTGTAATTCCATCAGTGTGGTCTGCGTAAAGACAGACATGGTAATGAACACATTTAACAAAATTACCTATTTTTAAAGTACGCTATGTCAGTGTTTAGAAAGGCTCCCATTGCACTGAACTATTAGTGTATCCCTAAAGTAGGAATACACAAAGAAATCTAAAGTGAAAAATGTATAAACCACAGTACATTGTGTTGCGAAGGAAACATGTGTAATACAATATCGATGAACATATTCCCTAAAACTCAAAACCGTTCATCATGTTACCTTTTCACACACTATTTCAATATATTGAGTGATCATTCAGAAGACATATTACACAGACCAATTTAGTACATACATAAGAAATTCAGCATCCACTACTACTGGAACAGCGTGTGCTGAAATTCAAGCCGAACTGCATTGGGAAGTAATTTGCGATGGAGTCTGGGGTGACGCTTTTTAGTGTACTTTGATGATTTGTACACATCATCTGAGAAGTGCATGCTGTAGATGCGGAATCGATTGCCCCTCACGTCATGCAAGACATCCATGGCTCTCTTTTCAATCTCGGACACTGGAAATCTGCAGTTCAACAGCCATGTTCTTATTAAATTTAAATCCTTTGGGAATACATGCCTCACTGTACTATGACTTTTGGCATGCCTGATATTAGGGCATCCCCAAACGATATATGAATGTATTGTTTGATTGTCCTTAATGTCAGTTAAAATATAAAAAAATATTACAATTAACAAAGTATCAAAGTGAGTAAATCAACCATCACATGGCTTTTATATTAAAAAGTTTACATTTTAAAAAATGACACCTAAAGCAAACATGCATTGAAAATATGCACTATAAAACATTACATTTGGAAACAATATTCTGTCATGTTATGTGCTAATTTCAGAGATAAAAATACACCGAATGGTTGATAATGGTGAAGTCTTTTGAATAAATTAAAATAAGAATACGGAGTACACTGAGAATAAAGCAATGGAAAGTTGCCCAGCAGAGAACGATGAACTCCAGAAACAAATAGTAATAGTTGACCTACAATTACTTGGAAGAACAGATGACCCGATTCAGCAAGCATAGTAAAAAGTGAACAGATGGCGATATCCATTGTATATTTCAGAGATATTTTCTTGGCGACTTTCAAGGTGTTTATGAAGGTTTACAGAAGTATGTGTTTATGTGAATGTCTGAGGTGTTAGTTCACACCCACCAGGGCTCTATGACATAGCTTGACCTCCTCAATCTCGCCAGTACTGTCCCCTTGTGAGCGCATCACCACAGGTGCAAACTGCCCTTGATGCCAAAGAGGAATGGATGTGGATGAGGCGAGCGTATTGAGCCCGGTACATAGTCAAAGGTCACATACATATGTTGATTGCAGTGACTGGGTCTTCAAAGGGGAGTCTGGAGACATCGGGTGGGGGTGACCATGTGGCCAATGGTCACCGTGAGAAATAATCTGTTGAGGTGTACATGGTATTCAGCACCTTGAGCGCTCACATCCACCCATCCCCCTTGTGAGCGCACAGCCACAGGTGCGAACTGCTATTGATACCAGAGGGGGGATGGATGTGGATGAGGCGAGTGCAATAGGCCCGGAACATAGTTAAAGGACACAGAGAGATGTAGATTGCAGGGACAGTGCCTTCAAACGGGAATCTTGTGACATTGGGTCTGGGGTGGCGATGTAGCCAATGGTCCCCGTGTGAAATGATCCTTTGAGGTGTACATGGTTTTAGGCAACTTAAGCGTTCCCATCCACCGAGCACCCTTGCTAGCGCATGGCCACAGGTACAAACTGCCATTGATATGAGAGGGAGGAGGAATGTGGATGAGGAGAGCACAATAGGCCTAGAACATTGTCAAAGGACACAGAGATATGAGATATGTAGATTGCAGGGACTGTGCCTTCAAACAGGAATCTGGAGACACTGGGTCTGGGCAGGCCATGTGGCCAATGGTCGTGTACATGGTATTGGGCACCTTAAGCATTCCCATCCACCCAGTCCCACTGCTAGCGCATGGCCATGGATACGAACTGCAATTTATACTTCTGGGGGATGGTAGTGGATGAGGTGAGCATAATAGGCCTGGAACATAGTCAAAAGACACAAGATATGTAGATTGCAGGGACAGAGACTTCAAAAGGGATTGTGGAGACACCAGGTCTGTGGTGGCCAATGGTCCCTGTGCGAAATAACCCTTTGAGGTGTACATGCTATTCGTGGATCTACGTTGTAATACTGAATCCCAAAAGCTTGAATTACAAAATTGAGAAGCCCTCTTGCTCGCATTTTGTAACTCGAGCTTTTGGGATTTTGGTTGCTGGTCCCCCACTATACATTTAATGTATATGGGGGAAACCCCTGCACTCCTGCAGCCCCTAATACTGAACTACGGGAGGGGGGATACCCCCGCAACCCTGCTCCTCTTGTTCAAAATTATGGGCTTTGTTTTTTTTAAACCATACCAAATGTGTGCACAAAACGCGCATTTGGCTTTAAACGATTTTTTGGGGGTATTACCGATATTCGGCACCTTGAGCATTCCCATCCATCCAGCCCCCTTGCGTGTGCATGGGCACAGGTGCGAACTGTCATTGATAATGAAGGGTGGATGGATGTGGATGAGGCGAGCGTAATAGGCCTGGAACATAGTCAAAGGACACAGAGATATGTAGATTGCAGGGACTGGGTGTTTAAAGGAGATTCTGGAGACACCGGGTCTGCAGTGGCCATGTGGCCAATGGTCCCTGTGCAAAATAACCCTTTGAGGTGTACATGGTATTCAGCACCTTGATGATTCCCATCCACCCAACCCCCTTGTGAGCGCACAGCCACAGGTGCAAACTGCCATTGTTACTGCATGGGGGATGGATGAGGAGAGCACAATAGGCCAGTAAACTTGTTAATTCACACATCTTTCATGATCCTGTTAGAGGCTTGGATGTGTTGTAGACTTACATAACATTTCTAACAACTTTCCATTTTAACTCATTTAAAAAATATATTTTATTTTGTTTGGTATAGTGGATGGTAATGACAAACTACGAATTGTACTGCTGCGGTCGAGGTACTGTCTGACTCTGATATTGTCCGTAGTAACTGGGGAATTTCTCAAAAATGGCTCGAACCACACAGGCAGGTATTACTCATTGAACGCGGAATCCCAGTCTTCCATGAATTCACCATGTGAATGTACGTTAGGCCACAAGCCTGTACCATCGATGTAAGAGATACAAAAATAGTTTAATTGAATGGACCCAATAATTGCATTTATTCTGTGTGCTCTACCTTCTAAAATGTAAGGCATGATTATGCTTTGTGATTTCAAGTAGGGATCAATTAGAAATGTGAACGCCCATTCCAGCAAAAACAATTTGGGACATAGGGGAATATTGTTTTTAACTTCAAAGTAAAAGAAACATAATTGTGCGGATGTTAAATCTAATGATCAATACTTTGGTTTGCGAATAGAAAGAGAAATGTATTCAATTTACAGAAGAAATCTTTCATCAGTGATCCATCGAAGTTATAATGATATAGGAGAACAATAAAATGTTAGCCGTCTCGATTGACAAACATACAAGATATATCGGATAAACTTACATGTTACTTGGATTACAAGGGGGCAAACTGCAGCTCGACAATCATGCATAAGGACCATCATCATTTGCAACACAGATCTCGTAAGGCAAGCTGCGGTATGGCTATGTAGGCCAAGCAGCCAGAGTTTTCTCTGCAACAACCGTTCTCCACCACAGTTTGCATAACCTCACAACGATGGCAGGCACCAGGTGGAAGTATTTTCCATCCGACTGGGTTCAGGCTCCGGTGATTGATCGTCATGACTTCCATCTGATTCCCCATCTTCCCGGCTTCTTTCTCTTTCAAGGATTTCCTCTTCTGAATGTTCAGGCTCATACAAGTAGGGCTGAATTGTTGCCATAGTTCCTGAACATTGAATAAATACAAAATCAATGGTGAGAAAAAGTAAAATTGTTTTTATTTGTATACAGTAACAAAAATTCAATGTTAAAGAAAGACAAGAGAAGAAACAGACATGTTACAAAAACCCATCATGCAAAGACAAGATTAATAGGCTCAAACTTTGAAAGTTCTTAAGGACACATGTAAAGAACATGCCATGTTAAAGTAGAATTTAAATATGGTTTTGTTAAGACATTTGTACATAATATAAAACATGTTTAAATAAAGAGCGAATTTTGAGTTCATTCATTTTAGGGAGGGTAAGTACCTGTTCTCAGTGCGTTGTACTTGGAAGATCATGCGACAGAGCAGAAACAAGTCACTGCGGCTAGAAATGAAATACACTCAAACAAAGGAAAAAGAAACTCCAACGCTGTGTGATCAGAAAGATTTTGTTTATACTTGTCGAGGAAAGAGGCGTCTTGGCATTTCCATGGAGACACGTCAATATATGTGCACAGAGGAATCGATGTTGACATGAGGCGTGCATTGGCATTTTGAAAAGGGGCGTGAGCAACTAGTGATGTCAGCTTTAGGGGCGAGTGATCTAAATTACTGCCACCAGGGCACTTGAACTTTGTGCGATGGATCAACGGATAAGACTAGCACAAGATGGCGATACCCGACCTGTCGCTTTCGCATGTGTAAATGTGAGAAAAACTAAGGTAAGATGCATTGGAATTTATTTTAAGATCGATCGATGTGTGCTCAAAAATAAATGCCCAATCGATTAGACCAATGCAATTTCTGAGCAAACTTCCCCTTTAACATATACTCACAATATGATTATATTCAATTTATTTGGTTCTACCAACTAACAGAGTATGACAAAGTCCTCTGACATTGGGTGTGGAAGGTGGGGCAGCCAAGTGGGCCGGATGCCGTCACTAGCTGCATGATCCTGCATCCAGAAGTGGAATACGGAGTGTCCCCTGGTTGCCTGCAGCTTGACAGGGGTGGGAGGCAGTGGCTTGCCATATGGAACCAACTTGGGACACTTTCCCTTCAAGGGACACTAAGGTACTGTCCTGTGGACATGCTCACATATCTCCGTAGGGAGAAATAGCCCAAAAGGTGTGTAAAAGTGGTAGGCAAAAAAACACATACCCAGAGGTAAGCTGAATCAACAGCAATTATAGGAACGGTACAAAAAGAGTAACATTGTGATCAAAATACCCATATTGCTCATCATAGTACATGGTTAACAGCGGCTGGTGTGGGGACTGGTCTCAGAAGGTTGCACAGAAGAAACAGCAGACTCCTATGGCAGAAAGGGTCATGGACAGCAGCAGCCTGCTATGCACAAGAAGGGATGCAGAGTCTGTAACTGTAACCAAGATTGCAGCCCATCCCTCAATGCAATGGTGCATATCTGATGTGTTTTTTACCACTGTTATTTTTTCAGTGTGTCATATTTTTATGAAAACAAGACATTCTGGTTAATTTTTTGTCAGCAGATGGACTCTTCAATAGACTTGTAGTTTTTTATATTCATGCAGTAGGAACTAGCACTAGACCATGATGATGCAGACAAAGCACAATCCACTTTTCCTGCTCAGAGTGAAGCCCTCATACCACTCCCCCACAAGGAATCACTGGAGAGCCTCTCAGCATTCCCTAGCTTCACTCTTAATGGGCCATATGTCTTCTTCACCACAACCTTGCCATCACCAACCACTCTTCTGTGCTGCGTTCAGGGAGCTCTTATGTCCTATGCACATCTGGACCACCAAAGTTTGCTTGGAGGTCCGGCACCTCCATTCTCCCAAAACTCTGTTGCGACATTTCAGCGAGTTTTGCCCCCTCATGACCAATGTATGCTGCGACAAGAACAACCTGTGATTTGAACTAACGGAGAGGGACTATCTTTTGCACCTCTCGGGACCACCCCATGAAAGTATATTATTAATTAATAAAGTCTCCTAAGGCATATTTACTTGGCAGCAGTGGGGTTTCATTTTAATTTATTAATCCCAATGTAAACTTCCATTGGTATTTTCACTGTTCTCACACATCTGGGGGCAGTACCCTATCATTCTACACACTGCATTATAGGTAGATCTAAACATATTGTGCCTAAGCAGATTATGATGGTGTGTAGCGATATGAAGTTATGAGCAATTCAAATTTACAGATTTTAAGTTACAAAACTGAGTCTTACCATTCATCATATGTTGATCAGCAGAAAGGGGTATAAACTGATAGCATCATGTTTGTACTCCCTAGGACATCCCTTTGTGAGTTTCAAGTGCGATGTTATCACCTCATCCACATGAGGAGGGGCTGGGTTCTAAAGTCTGGTCTGAGTTACGACCACCTCAAAGGAGCCTTCTGGCAAGGGGGGGCCATTTAACAGTAGGTAACTACATAATATGTATCATTATTTCACAGATAGAAATTACTGAGTGGTAAATCACTATGCAGTAGTTACTTTGTGGCAGAAAGATAGGTATGTGTTGGGGGTATGGGAAATGAAGAAATGCAGGGTAGGGGGTAGAGGGGCAGTCAGGGGGTAAAGAAGGCACCCCCCTTAAAAGAAATATGAAAACTCCACAATGTAACTAACACAGAGCATCATATCTCACAGTGCCCACCCGTTTGTGGTAAGCTTGGAGGTCTCGATCTTCGATCACAGTGGCCATTTTCACTAACAAGATGGCTGCCGCAAGTGCTCCCAGATTGCTGTGAATGCTTTCTAGTTCTCAGATGGCGTTCACATGCGCTGAAGACTCATATGCACCTGAGACTAAGCGAACCTTGCGTCTCAACGCTTGGTTGTACTTCCTTGCCTTTCGTTTGTACTTCATAGCTCAGCTCTCTTCCTTTCCGTGTTCCCTCTTTCTTCTTCCCTTGATTCCTTGCTGTCTTGCAGTCTGCACCTTGTTTGTTCCTCCCCTTTCTGGTCCTGTCTTCCTTGTTCTTTCTTGCCCAGCATCCCCTGCTGCTATTCCTGGATTGCCTTGCTTATTTCATTGGCTGCCTTTTACTGGAGTACTTTGCTTGCATTACGTTTGCTGCATCTTCCTGGATCACTTCACTACGATCATTCTACTGCATTTTTCTAGACTTACCTGCTATGCCTATCTACAAACTACAGGTTTTTTCCTCGTATTCGTTTTTTGTCCTCATACTGGGTGCTCTCCCCAGGGTCAGTCTGCCTGGTGCTTTGCCTAATAGGCAGGGTGGCGTCAGGGGAGGCTCACCCCTTTCTTCACAAACCCAGACTAAAAAGAAAAACACCAACACCAAAACAACTACGAAGTCCTCACAGAAGATTCCACAGGTGAGCTCTGATCCACAATCCCCTCTATATGTCCGTTTGAGATGCCAAAAGACCACAAAACCTACGGATATGGATCCTTTAGTCCACGATTTACTGCACGGCATGCAGGAACTCTCCTCCGAGGTCCAGAATTTAAAGGTTGAAAATGCTACATTAAGACAACTGGTGTTTTCTCGAGATACCTTCATGCACGAAGGGACATCTATGGGGTTTGTGGTTGAGAAGTCCTATGGCTCCCCTAAGACGTTATGGGCATTTTTGGATTCCTGTTTGGTACACTTTACCTTTAAGCCCTATTTTCATTCTACTGATCACACTTTGCAGGTAATGCCCTCACCTGGACTACCCCCTTAGTTGTCTCAGGAAAGTTTGATCGGCCTGATATGTTGTTTTCAGCCTAGGAGAAGCTTCTTCAAGGAACGCAGGACATGCTTACCTATGTCACCAGGTTTAAGCAGTTGGCTAAGGAAGCCGATTGGTCAGCTGCCTGCTTTACCTTATTCAGGAGAGGACTGAATGAGGAGATAAAAGACGAACTCACACATGTTACCCGGCCAGGCTCTTTTCAGGCTCTCTTTGACATGGCCATGCAAATCAACTACTGCCTTAAGGGACAGAAAGCTTAAAGAAGAAAGACGCATTCCTCATCTCTGAAACCTGATCCCATCTATCCAAGTCCCTGTGAAGCACTGCAGTCCTCCATGGGAGAACCTGAACCATGCAGATGGGTTGATTACGAGGACTCCTTATCCCTGAAGAGAGGAAGCGAAGAGTGGAGAAATGGGGCGGGGGAGAGGGTGTTAGATGCTGACAAAGATGGCTGCTTCATATTGAAGCTCTGCACAAAATAAATCCTGGAATGTATATCCGTGGTTTGACTGGACCTCTCGCTCCAAGAACATTCTCAACAGGCAACAACGTGTTCCTGTGATGGCTGCTAGCTCCTGAGGTGGAATCGTACTGCAGAACACCCGATACAAGCGTTCGATTGATCATTCTATATGTCCTGGAGCCGTTGCGCAAACTGCGCACCAAACCCTAAATGCCCTGTCCCAGGGAACAAGGAATGTTAGGAGACATGCAATGAACTGCTGGTCCAAACACAGATCTGGTAGGCAGCTTCCGCTATACCTATGCTTGACACTGTCCCGAAAACCAGGTCTCTGGCAACACTAAGGCGGCTGCTGCCACAGCCGTGGAAGGTACGTGGCTGGGTCCCCCTGACTGGAGACTCAGTGCAGCCCACTTTTGTCACGGTGCTGAGTGACATGTGCATATACAGCAGAATTGGAGGCAGCGGCGAGGGATAAATGCACACCATTGTCTCTGGACCCTGCACCTAATACATGTTGAACCCCTGCAGCAGTCACACACGTGGGCTCTAATAATGCTGTCTGTGTGCTGCCAGAGTACCACGGCGGATAACCACTTTAACAACAACACTGTTTCACGCCTCCCATACTAAAGCCCTACATACCATATGCGCTGAGCCCCGCAGCAACTACACGTGGGCAATAGCAGTGTAGACAGAACTCCATTGGTGCACCGCAGCGGGTCACAGCTCTCATAACAACACAGTCCCAGCTCTAGAAGAAAGGAAAGAATGTAATATTGCTGCAGGTTTATAGACTGAGATTGCCAGAGTCTGTTTCAAGCTACTTACAGGTCTGCAGAGCAGAAAGCTGCCCTTCCCATCTGCATATTATGTGTGGACATGTCACGTGGCGTGAAAGGCAACAAAAGGGCCCCATGGATGCCTTTACAAATATGCATACCACGGAGGAATCTGATACGACCCAGCAGAACGCCCGGTGACAAGTCAGTCTAGTATAGAAATGAACATGGACACATACATGTCAGCATTGCAAGCAGGTTTCTCAGCAGTGAACAGCAAACTCAATGACATATATAATATTGTCTCCGTAAGGGATGACCTACAGAGGGTGAACACAAGAGTCATGGGGGCAGAAACCAGGGTGAGCGCTCTGGAGGACACTGCGGTTGCACATGGTAAGGACATCAAAGACATAAAGAAGAGTTTAAAAGCTGTGAGGGTCAAATGTGTGACCTGGAATCTAGGTCAAGCCGCAACAACATTGGGGTGGTGGCCATGGCAGAGAGGTCCACACATGTTCTGATGGAAGTATTCCTGGAGGAGGTACTCCGTGCTATGTTCCCGGAGGCGCAATTCTCTCCTAATACTAAAGTCTTTTTAGAATTTTCTTCATCCCTATATGCAAACTCTGACCAGGTTTCCACAAGTGAGCTAGACCAATGTATGGAATTGATTCCACTTCCCAAACTTGCCCAAGAGGATAGGGAAATATTGGAACTCTCACTAACACTAGAGGAGATCGGGCAGACGATAAAAGATCTGGCAACAGGAAAGTCCCCCGAGTCCTGACGGTTGTTACGCTCACCTGGTTCCCACAGGGGCGTCGATCGGACCCGGACAGCTTCGGTCTCCACCAACGTGATGCGTAGTGAAGAGATGACAGTCTGGACTGGCCCACCTAATCTTGTCTGCTGGACTCGTAGAAGTATTGTCCTGCAAGTGGAGAAAGGGATTTAGCCACCTGTGGACTTTAGTGATGGCCCCCCCAACTGTTCTTGTTCTCCCCACTAATCACCTCCGATATCCCCTCTTGGTAACCTCACCTTATGTTTTTAAATGATGAGCTCTCAATCCTGCATGGCAAGCAGGGGCGCGTAGATACCAGTTACTTCACTGGTTTGAAGGTACTGGAGGAGTTCTGGAGGAATATTGACCCCAGTGTCTATAAAGTTCGATGTTCACTCTTGTTCCATTCCCTCGTTAGGTTGCAGCTGGGTCCAAAAGAATATTGCCTGGAGACAGCTGATGGCGTTCAGGTAAGAGTCTGTATTACCTAACACTGTCCGGTAAAAGTTGCATGAGTTTAACTTGCTGTTTTCTCTCCCTTTATAGGTGTGGCATAGAAAGATGCAGCGAATTAAAGGATAATACCTCCAGTGGTAAAGCAGGTAAGCCTATGGTGGCAAATAGATTGTCTTTGTCGGTTTTCTCAGCTCACCTTGTTATTCCTTTTGTTTTCCCCCCAGGTGCTGGGTTTCGACGAAGAAAATGATGGAGGCAGCGCCGAATTGAAAGATGCCGTGGACTGGTGAGTATAACGCGGCGCTGCTGATGGCGAAGCGACGCATGCTGAAATAATGTCCTTTCCAGGCTCGGAGATGTGCTGGGTCCGGAATCAGGTAAGGAATCAAATAATGTCCGTGATCTAACCTCTTCTCCTTTCTTTTCCTTTTGCCTAGGAGCTCCAGATTCGAGGCGGGTGTGGCAGAAGACTGGATGCTGACTTGCAGACACGGTGAGCATTACGTTGCTGGATGCAGAATAACACGAAGCATGAGCTGCTGTTCGGGCGTGGTTTAAATAGCCTGCAAAGTAGTCCCAGGTAAGAAGTTCCCCAGAACCACACCCAAGTAAAAAATAGTCCTTGTAATAAAGTAGTCCCATCCAGGCCTCACGTTGGCTTGGACTCATTTGGAGCATTGTCTGCATAAGGTAAGTAAAGTCTATGAGCCTGGCGCCTATGGCGCCAGGACTGATTTCTATGATGAGCCTGGCACCTAAGGCACCAGGACCGAATCCAAACAGCCCCCACCCGGGGCTGTTGGGGTTTTAATGAGTATCTGGATGCCTGCTCCCGGGGATGATGGACTCGATCCGGATGCCCGGGGGTAGGCATCATGACAGCACTCCCCCCCCAAGGCCCCTCCTAAAGTTGTTCTTCCCCTTGGACCTGGCTTGTCTGGGAATTCCCGATGGAATTTTTTCACCAATCGAGGAGAATGAACGTGGTCACTAGGTTCCCATGACCTTTCTTGTGGTCCATAACCCTTCCAGTCGATTAAATAAAAAAGTCTTGATTTAACCATTTTACAGTCCAGGATGTTTTTTACCTCGAATTCAGGTTCTCCATCTATTAGGATGGGGTCAGGTGTTTTGGTTAATCTTGTCCCGGGTTGAACTGGTTTTAGAAGTGAAACATGAAAGATAGGATGAATCTGCATATTAGAGGGTAATTCTAATTTGACGGCCACCGGGTTGATAATGGCCTTAATGGTGTAAGGTCCCAAATATCTAGGATTAAAAGTCCGAGTTTCTTTCAGAGGTATATGTCTTGTAGCCAGCCAAACTTGGTCTCCGATTCGATATGGTGGGGTCTTACTTCTATGTTGATCAGCATTTTTCTTGTATTTCTCTTTTGCTTGTTTCAAATGTTTTGTTGCCTCTTTAAAAGCTTGTGTAATAGTAGAATGCAGATTAGTTACTGCCAGCATTTCTAAATGCTGGGGCAAATCGATTTTTGAGGTTCGAGGATGATGTCCATATATGGTATAAAAGGGGCTTTGTACGGTTCCTGAATGTACAGAGTTATTGTATGCATATTCAGAAATCCATAAAACGTCCTTCCAATTACTTTCGGTTTGGTGGAGCATACAACGTAGGTATTGTTCAAGAGTGTGGTTGGTTCTCTCCGTCTGACCATCGGTTTGGGGATGGTGACTGGTTGATAACCTTACATCGATTTGTGCCAATTGACAACACTTCTGCCAAAATTGCGAAATGAACTGACTACCTCGGTCAGAGATCAATACAGAAGGAAACCCATGTATTCAAACAATATTTTCGAGAAATTCCTTGGCTAAGATTGAAGCAGAAGGTAATCCTTTTAAAGGAATAAAGTGGGCCATCTTGGAAAAAAGATCCACAATAACTAGAATGGTGTTGAATCCATTACATGGCGGTAGATCTGTAATAAAGTCTAAAGACAAAGTGTGCCATGGTGTGGGTGGAATATCTAAAGGTTGTAAAAGACCAGCTGGTTTCTTCTTTTGACTTTTGTTCTGGGCGCAGATGCCACAAGACAGTACAAATGACTTTGCATCTTTTTGCCAGGTGGGCCACCAGAATTGTCTTTTCATTTTAGCTTCAGTTTTTGCAATACCTGGGTGCCCTTCCATCAGAGCTTCATGGTAATAGGAGATGACTTGTTCTTGTAGTTCCTTGTGTGGTAGAACTAGACGCCCTTGATAGTAAGGTAGGTCATTGACAACTGAATAATCTGGGCCCTTTTTAACTGAGTCTGGCAGGGCTGCTGAATCGAAAAGTTGTTGGATCTTTAAATGAATATCTTCTAAGGTCTCTAGAGTAGTTATCCCAAGAATTCTTTGTTCAGGAATTATAGGTACCGGGTCCGGGTTCGAATATGCTTCTCCCATCCCAATTCGAGATAAAGCGTCTGCTTTACCATTCTTACAACCTGGTCGATAAGTGATCACGAAATCGAATTTGGCAAGGAATAAGGCCCATCGAAGTTGAGGCGATGATTGGGCCTGGGCTGTTTTTAAATACTGCAAGTTCCTGTGATCGGTGATTACAGTAATGGTATGCCTGGCACCGAGAAGATAATGCCGCCAAGCCTTGAAGGCGGATTTGATGGCTAACAACTCTTTATCGGTAACCGCATAGTTTAATTCGGGGGCCGAGAATTTTCTGGACCAAAATGCTACTGGATGAAGTTGACAGGTTTCCGGATCCTTCTGGGACAGGACAGCCCCCATGGCTAAACTGGATGCATCGGTTTCAACTATGTATGGGAGCTCAGGCGTGGATGCTTTAAGACAGGTGCCAACGTGAATTTCAATTTCAGTTCTTGGAAGGCTTTTTCAGCCTATTCGGTCCACAAGAAGCGTTTGTTTTTTCGCAAAAGTGCTGTGATGGGGTGTACAACATATGAGAAGTCAGGAATAAATCTGCGGTAAAAATGAGCAAATCCAAGGATGCTTTGCACCCCTTTAACTGAACTGGGTGATGGCCACTTGAGAATTGCGTCCACCTTTCGAGAGTCCATTCGGACTCCTTTTCGAGTCAGGATAAATCCAAGGAATTCAACTTCTGTAGCATGAAAAACACATTTTTCCAATTTTGAATATAACTTGTGCTGGCGTAGTTTCTCAAGGACTGCACGAACGTGCTTAACATGGTCTGATTCTGAGGAGGAGTACACTAGAATATCGTCTATGTATATGACAACACAGACGTCAATGAGTTCACGAAGGACATCGTTCATAAAATACTGGCAGGCTGCTGGTGCATTGCAACCACGAAGGGCATCACCTGATATTCGAATGATCCGTACTTTGTGCGAAAAGCGGTCTTCCATTTGGCGCCCTTCTTTACATGTACCAGATGATATGCCCCTCGGAGATCTAATTTAGTGTAGATGCAAGCATCCTTTACTTGGTCTAGTAGTTCGGGGATCAGAGGCAATGGATATCGGTTCTTCACCGTGATCTGGTTTAATGCGGGGTAGTCTATGCACGTTCTGAGGTCACCTTCCTTTTTGGGCACGAAGAATAAAGCTGAAGTTGCGGGGGACTTATATGGACGAATGAAGCCATTAGCAAGGTATTGGTCCAAGTATTGCCGTAGGTGACGGTTTTCTGGTTCCGTAAGGGCGTAGATCCTACTGCATGGAGGTTGTGCACCGGGTATGAGGTCGATTTGACAATCGTATGATCTATGAGGTGGTAAGGTGTTTGCCTGTTCTTTTTGGAAAACATCCTGGAATTCTTGATATTCCTGCGGCAACTGCATGACTGGATTAGCGACTGTGGCCAGGCTTTTGTTCAAGATTTTTCAAGATAACAGGTGTGTGCACACTCCGGGAAGGTTACTCTCTTCTCTCGCCAATCAATACAAGGATTATGTGTTTCCAACCAAGGTATCCCCAGTATTATTTGGAACTGCGGGGCTTTGATTAAGTCAAAAACAATAGTCTCTCGATGCCCATCTTGACCCAACAGTTTCATCTCTGTGGTGGAATGAGTTACAGGCCCATAGGCAATTTGAGTTCCATCGACTGTGGTGATAACATCCGAAGTGGTCTTTTTGCAGAGAGATGGATTCATCCTAGAAGCCAATTTGTGGTCCACATAGTTTCCTACGGCCCGCTATCAATGTATGCCCTAACTGCGTGTATACGTGATGGCTGCCTTGGATCAATAAGGACCATTGGTATGATTAGGTGCGAGGTCTGAGTGTCCTTCTTTAAGCTCAGCAAGCGGACCTCTACGCTTGTCGGGCATGGTCGTTTCCTGAATCAGGCTCTGTTTGATTTCTATCAGCAACTCTGACTACTTTCTTGGATGGTTTTATAGGGCAATCCTGTAGCAAATGTCCTGAGGCCCCACAGTACAGACACAACGGCATCTGTCGTCTCCTTTATCTTTCTTTTTGAGTTAAGGGTCCCTTAACCCCCCCGATCTGCATTGGTTCTGATGCATCTGTTCCTTTGGGAGTAACATTGGGTTTAACCAATACCCGATTCTCGAACTTAGCTCGATCAGCTTTTCTATTCTGAAGTCGGTGGTCTAGCTGGACCACTAAGTCTATATATTCTGCGCAATCCTGAGGTGGGTTCACAACTTGGGCCACAACATCTTTGAGTTCACCCCGAAGTCCACGATGAAATAATGTAATTCGCTTTACCTCTGGCTATTCAGTTTCCACCACCAACCTATTGAAGGATGCGATATAAGTTAGCAGGTCCTGGTTTCCTTGTCGTAGGGATAGAAGTTCATATCCAGGGCCTGTCCCTGTGAATGTCTGGCGAATAGTCTTTCCATGCTCAATTGAAAACCCTGAAAATCCCGAAGAAGAGGGTCATCCTGGTTGACTAATGGAATTGACCAATCCGTTGCGCTGCCACTGAGGTATGACAGTACAAAGGCTACTTTGGCTTGGTTGTTTGGAAAAGCTCCTGGTCTGCATAAAAAGTGCAAGCGGCATTGGTTCATTAACACAGCAAACCTTTTCGGGTCCCCAGCAAAGCATTCGGGTGGAGCTAAAGGAATGCTCCCTGGTAGAACCACTTGCACAGGGCTGCTCGATGAAACAGGGGTTGAATTCCCCCCAAGTCCAGGTAGTGGTGTTTGCCCAGCTTGGTTTTACAGCAGTTGTCTGGCAAGATCATCAGTGCGCTCCTTTGACACAATCAGTTCTCTCCTGAGGGCATTAGTTTCTTGGCGCACGGAGTGCACTTCTGCCATAAGTTCTCCTAACAATTGGGCTAGTTGGTCAGTTTCTGAGGTCTCCATTACGCCCGGGTGGGGATTTGTAGATAGGCTTTGGGTTCTGTTACGCTCACCTGGTTCCCACAGGGGTGTCGATCGGACCCGGACAGCTGCGGTCTCCACCAACGAGATGCGCAGTGAAGAGATGACAGTCTGGACTGGCCCGCCTAATCTTGTCTGCTGGACTCGTAGAAGTATTCTCCTTCAAGTGGAGAAAGGGATTTAGCCACCTGTGGACTTTAGTGATGGCCCCCCCAACTGTTCTCGTTCTCCCCACTAATCACCTCCGATATCCCCTCTTGGTAACCTCACCTTATGTTTTTAAATGATGAGCTCTCCATCCTGCATGGCATGCAGGGGCGCGTAGATACCAGTTACTTCACTGGTTTGAAGGTACTGGAGGAGTTCCGGAGGAATATTGACTCCAGTGTTTATAAAGTTCAAAGAGTTCAATATGTTCGATGTTCACTCTTGTTCCATTCCCTCGTTAGGTTGCAGCTGGGTCCAAAAGAATATTGCCTGGAGGCAGCTGATGGCGTTCAGGTAAGAGTCTGTATTACCAAACACTGTCCGGTAAAAGTTGCATGAGTTTAACTTGCTGTTTTCTCTCCCTTTATAGGTGCGGCATAGAAAGATGCAGCGAATTAAAGGATAATACCTCTGGTGGTAAAGCAGGTAAGCCTATGGTGGCAAATAGATTGTCTTTGTCGGTTTTCTCAGCTCACATTGTCATTCCTTTTATTTTCCCCCCAGGTGCTGGGTTTCGACGAAGAAAATGATGGAGGCAGCGCCGAGTTGAAAGATGCGGTGGACTGGTGAGTATAACGCGGCACTGCTGCTGGCGAAGCGACGCGTGCTGAAATAATGTCCTTTCCAGGCTCGGAGATGTGCTGGGTCCGGAATCAGGTAAGGAATCAAATAATGTCTGTGATCTAACCTCTTCTCCTTTCTTTTCCTTTTGTCTAGGTGCTCCGGATTCGAGGCGGGCGTGGCAGAAGACTGGATGCTGACTTGCAGACACGGTGAGCGTTACGCTGCTGGATGCAGAATAACATGAAGCATTAGCTGCTGTTCGGGCGTGGTTTAAATAGCCTGCAAAGTAGTCCCAGGTAAGAAGTTCCCCAGAACCACACCCGAATAAAAAATAGTCCCTGTAATAAAATAGTCCCATCCAGGCCTCACGTTGGCTTGGACTCATTTGCAGCATGGTCTGCATAAGGTAAGTAAAGTCTATGAGCCTGGCGCCTATGGTGCCAGGACTGATTTCTATGATGAGCCTGGCGCCTAAAGCGCCAGGAGTGAATACAAACTGCCCCCAGTCGAGGCTGTTGGGGTTTTAATGAGTATCGGGAGGCTGATGGACTCGATCCGGATGCCCGGGGGTAGGCATCATGACAACGGTCTCCCAGCAGATCTATACAAATGTTATATGTCTGAACTGGCCCCTAAATTAATGATGGTATGGGAGGAGGCATTGTCAACTGGAACACTCCGCCCGAACATCAGAGAAGTAGTCATTATATTCCTACTCAAGCCAATCAAAACCCGCACAAGCCCACATCCTACCGCCCCTTTTTTCTGATAAACGCAGACACAAAAGTATTCCCTAAAGCAAACAGGCTAGTACCCCACATGACTTAAGTGGTGCACCCCAACCAATCAGGATTTATCCCACTAGCTCCACCTCTCTAAATCTATGCAGATTATTTGCCATAATATCCCAATTAGACCCTAGGGAAAAAGTGATAGTGATCTCCCTCGACGCTGAGAAAGTGTTCGATTCGATTTCCTGTAAGTATATGTGCACCGTACTGGGACGCCTGGGGGTTGGACCCGAGTTCCTGAGACTTATTCGACTCCTATACATCGACCCCAGTGCTAGAATCAAAACAAACCAAAACCTCTTGTCCGGCTTCACACTACACAGGGGCACACGCCAGGCATTCCCCCTAGTCCACCTCATATTTGCCCTCACTATAGAAGGTATGGCAGCATTAATTCGGCACAGGCATACGCGGTCCCGCTTAATTGATATCCCCATATGCAGATGACACCCTATTATATACTTGAGACCCAGAAAATAACCTATCCCTGATAATGTCAGATATAAAGGAATTCTCCAAATATTCTCGGTACAGAATGAACCCTGCTAAATCTAAAATTATCCCACTGACACAGGGGCTGGAATGCTGGAACGCCATGGCGGATTTTCGTTGGTCCCCATGCTCCGCTCACTACTTGAGTATCATTATGGCCACTGACAGACACACACCAAACACAGCTAATTATGAACCAGACATCTCGCAACTGGAAACCAAACTGAAAATCTGGGACAAACTTGCCTCTGTCTATTGATGTATAGTCCTGCTGAAAATGGTAGTGGTACTAAAACATCTATACCTTTTCAGTAACATTTCGATATGACCTGGCAAAGCACTATTTGTTAGACTGCGGATGTAAGCATCCAATTTTGTGTGGTGGGGGTGGTGAGAATAAACTGGGCTAGGCTGAGCGAAAGGTATGACCCTTGTGGTCTTGCCGCCCCAGATTTCGGGCTATATTATTACGCTGCACAAGCGCAATTCACAAGATATTTATTTATTTATTACATTTATTTATTTATTACATTTATATAGCGCGCAGGCAGCCCAGGGGCATTGTGGCGCTGTTACTTGTAGGGGAACTTAGTTACAGGTACAGGTACAGGTTGTGCCATGGGTTACAGTAAGGCAAGATCTTGTGTTAAGAGATAAGGCGTATCATACACCATAATACATCAACACCATAGTACATCATACATGTTAGTCATGAAGGTTTAAACATGTGGGGTTGGTTAGGTGAACAAGGTAGTTTACATGGCTTTGCGGAAGGCAATTAATGAGGGTTTAGCTCGCAGAGAGGTGGGCAGGGTGTTCCAATGTAAAGCAGTAAGGTAGGGGAAGCTGGCGCCACCTGCTCTAGCTCTTTTTACCCTGGGTACGGAGAGCATATTGGCATAGGGTGTCCTGGTAGGTCTAGTGGAGGCGGCCGGGTGGATTCTCTGGGATAGGTATGCTGGGGCTGAGAGGTGGATGCATTTGTGGGTGATGCTTAACGCTTTGAATAAAATCCTTTCCTTTATGGGGAGCCAGTGGGATGTTTTTCTGGCAGCAGTGATGTGTTCTCTCTTGGCAATGCCTTGTGCAGCACGCTGGGCGCTGTTCAGGATTACTTGCAGCTTCTCGAGGTTTTTGTTAGAGGTCCCTAGAAAGAGAACATTACAGTAGTCCAGCCGGGAACCAGTTATGGCTCTGGCTATATTGGTTCAAGAACACTGAAAAACACACCCACATACAATTGGAGAAGTATGCAGCAACACTCACTGACATACGCTCCGTGATTTTCACTAAATAATACTGTAAGACTAAGGAGGTAGATCCGGTTGTATGTATAGAGCAGCCATGGTCCGGGCTGTTTGAGGACAGGGAGTATGGAACAATATAATGCCTCCTCTCCCCCATGGCATTACCCCGATATTGCCTCAACATTTGGCACAATGCTAAAAAGGGCTTGGGATCCCTCTATGCAGTCGAAAATGGGAGACATGTTTACAGGGGGTACATTTGTAATGCCGGACGAGGTACGGGAAAACATAGGACGCAGGCCTATAACAACACTGCAATACGATTGCCTGAAAGCCCTGTGCAAGTGCAAATGGCCCTCATTCCTGTCAAAACCGTCCCCCCACCCATTCATATTAAGTATTATAACCCATGATGGGGTAGAAGGGGGTGTATCAGCGCTATGCAGAATGACACAATCCCACTCCCCATCTGCGAATGTAATGAAAACTAAATGGGAAAAAGACCTAGACTCGACAATAGATGATATGCAGTGGGCAAGATATTGCCAACTCACTAAATCTGTCTCCCTTAAGGCAAACCTTAGGTTGATTCAGTTCAAAATCCTAAATCACCTACACCACACTCCCAAGAAAACTGAAAAATTCGATCAGATGTCAAGAGGACTCTGTCCAAAATGCAAAGCTCTGGATGCCAACTCATTTCATATGTACTGAGTCTGTCCATTCATTTATCAATTCTGGGTGGTGGTCACTGCCACTCTAAGCAATATTCTGAACACCCATATTCCTGCCACTCCATTGAAATATTCACTAGGTGACATAGGAAAGGTGTCCACCAGGGTACGCAGGTTGTTCACAGTGGCGGTGGCAGTCACTAAACATAGTATCCTCAGAAAATGGAGGGCGCGGTCAGCCTCTACGGTCCAGGCATGGATTAAACACTTGGCTTACATCAATGAATATGTGGAGAGTTTTATCTTACTAGTTGGCTCCGCCAATAGGCCCAAAGACATATGGGCTTCATTCCGTCGCTATCTAGCGAGTAGGCACAAGATGGATGAAACAACGGCAAGGGATGGTGGGTTTAAACGTACAGTAATGCTGCAACCTACAGAAACAATGATTTGAATATGTATGTATTTCACTCTGTGTGCTTTGTCGTAGAGTACATCAACATGTTGTAACCATCAGCGAAAAATAAAGTTTAAAAAAAGAGCGGAGAAGGGATTATGCTTGTACTGTGCTTCTCCCAAACACATGGTACATAATTGTCCCATTGTTCCTCCTAGGCGTTCGGAAAACAAAAGGAGCCCAGGTTCGGGAGGTTGACAATTACTTCTTTTTTTCTGCCTCTTTGGGACCTTCATCACATTCCTCGTTGGTGGTCCTTCAAGTTTCCTTAATGTCGAAACAAGGTGAAACCCATTCTGTGCTCGCATTAGTAGATTGTAGTGCCATGGGAATATTTCTTAACGATGAGTGGGCCAGTTAACAACAGATTCCCAGAGAAAACAAGGAGCAAGTCCAATCAGTGGAAGGAATCGATAGACGCCCTTTGTGTTCTGGACCGACTACACAACATTCAAAGCCTCTTTTCTTGACCATAACCAACCACCAGTAATATCTCTGCTTTGATATCATCAAGCAGCCCATTATTGTGTGGTTTCCGGTATGCCATGGCTTCATCGACACAACCCGTACATAAACTGGGTTGTGGGTTTGTTGTTTCTGGGTTCAGAAAACTGTGTTTCTCATTGCCTGTCAAAAGACTCGAATATCATCCAGAGTCAACTGGTTGGTCACACTGAAGATCCTCCTGTCTCTGTTTCGAATATCAGGACTTTGTTGACATCTTCTCTGAAACAATTGTGCAGTCCTTACCCCCTCACCATCCTGAGGATTGTGCGATTGAGACAGAAGAACATGATAACATTTCCTTTGGAAGAATGTTCATCCTGTCCACCACTGAAAAGAGGGCCCTGAAAGACTACTTGACAATGAATCTGGAAATAGGAATAATTTGACCATCTAAATCTCCAGCTGGCTTTTCCATTTATCATCCTTAAGAAGGACACCGCAGAGTTACGCCCCTGTTTGGATTATAGATGCCTTAATCAGGTTACACAGAAGGATAGGTATCCTTTACCCCACATTTCAGACATTCTGGAGGCCCTTCAAGGGGTGGTTCTGTTTTCTAAATTAGACCTTTGGGGGGCTTAACACCTTATTCGGATAAGGGCAGGAGACAAATGGAAGACAGCCTTTCTGACTCCCTTTGGTCATTTTGTATATTTGGTGATGCCCTTTGGCCTGTCTAAAGCACCAGCGGTCGTTCAGCGCTTCATGGATTGGATCTTTTCTGACTTATTGTTACTTTTTGTAATCGTCTACTTTGACGACATACGGATTTACTCCCGGGATCCTAAATTTCATCAGGAACATGTTACCAAGGTTTTGACTGAACTCCGCGAAAATCATTTGTTGGCTAAACCTGAGTAGCCTCAGTTTCATGTGTCGACCATCCATTATCTTGGATTTGTTCTAAGCCCTCAGGGTATTTCCATGGTTACTAGTATCTGCTGTCATATCCTGCCCAAAACCCACTACAGTGAAACAGATCCAGTCCTTCCTAGGACTAGCTAACTTCTACAGAAAGTTAATTCAAAATGTGTCCACCATTGTTCGGCCAATCATTGCATTACTCAAGAATAATATTCCTTTTTTATGGTCAGATACCCAACATTCAGCCTTCAAATTATTAAAGAAAAAGTTCACTGAAGGTCCTATACTTTGTCAACCGGACATTTCTAAACCTTTTTTTGTGGAAACTGATGTTTCCGAATTTGCTATCAGTGCAGTGCTTAAGCAAGAACAGGAAGGTTCTGAACATCCTATAGCTTACCTATCCAGGACCCTGTCTCACAGCGAAACACATTATTCAGTCCTGGAAAAGGAACTATTGGCCATATGTCAAGCTTTTGTGGAATGGCGACATCTCTTGTTAGGAGCAGTATTTCCTGTCCAGGTTAGAACAGACCATCAGAACCTCCAGGTGCTGCAGTCAATGGAATGTATAAACAGTAGAAAAGCCTGTTTGGCCTATTTCTTTGTCCAATACAAATTCCAGATTACCTACATCCCTGGACCCCTCAATGAAATTGCAGATGCTCTCTCGCGATGTCCTGATGTCTTCAAAAACCACTCTCTGCCGCTGCCTAGGATGTTTCCTGAAACTGTTTTCATTAGTCATGTTGATGATTTCCTGAAAATAGTTAATTAAGAGACTCTTTCCTGTGAGGGGTGGTGAAAACATCCTCATGACAACCCCTGGGGCTTAACTGTAAAAGAAGGGAAGCTCTTCAAAGGCACAGCCTTGTACCTACCCTCCAAAACTTCAAGAGATTCAGTGATAAATCTCTGTCATGATACCACCTTTCCCAGACACCGGGGAGTTAAGGTTACCCTGCAGAATCTTAAAAGGTACTTTTGGTGGCCTAAGATGTGCTCAGAGCAAATATGATACCCAACAGCCATCTGTTTTACTATTGCAGCCCGAAATTCCTTCTCCACCCAGGCAAGTTATTGCCACCAATTTCCTTGTGAAGTTACCACTGTCTAACATATGTACCACCATCATGGTTACCATTGATCTCTACATTCACATGGCTCATTTCACTCTTTGTACACTGCCCACTACTTGTGAAATGGAAAATATCTTTCTTTCTGAGATTTTCCGTTTACATGGGTTACCATCTACTGGCAGAGTCATATGCAGTATCCTTTGGAACACCACACACAATTAAGACTACAAGTGTAAGTAAAATTTCACCTTTGATACAAGCCTGTACTACGCAGTAAAGTGGTATCGATGGCTGAGCAGCCAGACTTATCTCAAGAGTAAAGTGAGCCGTACAAAAAGTTACACAAAGGACAACAATAACTATGATTCAAGCAAACACTGATTCAAGGTTTCTGAGTAAAAGAATATACATTTATTTACACCATCAGTTATAAAACAGTTCACTATCATAAAGCAGCAGAAAATCACAGTCTTAAAACACTACAACAATCCCCAATCAATTCTAGACAAGTTAGGCTCAAAATGAAGTGTGAGCAAAATGGCACTCCAGCAATTTAAAAAAGGGAGGAAAGACAAGGTTATCAAAAATCATCAGCACCAACAAGTTATAGGCAGGGCAATCTAGAAAAGGCTACTACAACTAGGATTCAAGTCAATAGGTCTGGGCCAATGTTAATGGTTCAGAGTCTTTGCAGAGGATCACACAGTTCAAAGTAGTTTGCGGTTAAGTCTTTGCCAAGAGTTCAAACGAAGTTGGTCGGAGGTAAAGTTATTCAAAAGAGTAGAGAAGGACAAGCCTTCTGGGAGGTGAATGATTTCAAGCACTTTCACCGTGGTCGGACGGAAAGAACGACTGGATTTGCACAGTACCTTAAATAGAGAAGAATGCTGTAGCTGAGCTGAGGCAGTTGTTCCTAGCAGTTCCTGCAGGCTCACGGTTCCTGAAGCGACTGTCACAGTGACAAGAAGGAGGATGGCTGGAGGGTCCTGCACTGCCCAGGGAAGAAGCCAGCAGCGGAGCAAAACGTCAAATAACAGGTGCGCTCCTTAAAACCCAAACAGGTTCCGTTCCTCCAGGCAATCCGGTTCACTGCAGCGATGCACAGCAAATTCAACCAGGAGAGGGAAGCCAGCGTTTTGTGTTTGGCGAGCTGGTTGGTCCCACCAAGCTCAAGGGAAGAAGATTCCTTGCAGATCTTCTCTGCCGTCAAACTTTCGGACGATTCGGACCTGCAGCAGGGCTTCACCACGATGTCCACTAGTTGCAGCAGTCATCTTCCTTCAGCTTCTCTTCGGTTCTCTCCATCCAGTGGCGACTCGGCCTTCCAGTCCCAGAGACTGGCTTTTATGCACCAAATCCCCCATTCACACAGCCTGGCTGTCAATCACACAGCTGGGTGGCTGTCTTGGCAGGACAGCCACTTAGCCAATCAAACTAGAGTGCGACTTGGGTCTTCAAGGAGACCCTGTTCAGGGGGCTTCAAACCCCTCCCTCACATCCTGTCCACCCAGACCTCAGGTGCCCAAGGAGGGCTTCTGTGCAGAAGCCCACCAAAGGACGGCGAACAAAGGAACCAATCCTGGTTTGGCGCGCAGAGTAAAACACGAGAAAGACCTTTACAAAAAGAAATGGCGAATAAACCTGACCGGAACAAATTAAAATAAAAGGGGTCCAGCGGGTTAGAGTTAAAGGCTACCACCATAGCCTCTAACGGTAACAAGTCTATTTCCATAGCTCGCGTTAGAATTAAAATGGTAGTGCCACCAGCCAAATCTTAGAGAAAGGGGAACATAAAAATGTCCCATGAGAATTAGAGAAAAAGGGATAACTATTAACCCTTCCAGTACTCTATTGGAAGATAGGGTGTACTGGGTCTGTAACTTTAAAAAGACTAGTAAAGTACATGTTCTGGGAGACAGTAGTCAGCGCCAGAAAACGGAGTTTAAAGTGGGAAGTATAAAAAGACAACCCTGTGTCACTGCACTAAAGGTGCTGTGTGACACACAGTAAAAAGATGATGCCTATGGAGTGGGTGAGACTCCATAGTCCATGAGCAAAAAATGTACAACACACAGCAAAACACATGTAAGAGTGGGAAAAAAAGGCTCACACTCTTACCAGGTAAAAAAATGAAACCCTAGAAATCCAGCAAAGCTGCTGAGGGACTAAACAGGTAAGGGAAATTAGTCATTCTGAGAATTCTCCCTAACATCTACCATTTTGTCTGACCATGGTACTCAGTACACATCTTGTTTCTGGTCTCAGCTTTGACGACTTCTTGGAGTTCAAAGAGTCTTGTCCTCTGGATATCATCCCCAGAACAATGGGATAACTGAAAGGGTCAACCAAACCCTAGAGCAATACTTACGATGTTTCTCATCTCAAGTCCAGGACGATTGGGTGTCACTTCTTCCTGTAGTTGAATTCGCCTGCAATAACTCTGATCACCCATCCTTGGACATCAGTCCTTTCTTCTGCAACTATAGGCTGCATCCTTCTATTTTGCTTGTAGATTCTCTTGGAGTCAGTCATGTCCCGCTGTAGAAATCTGGTATAATGATCTACAAACCACCCAATGTAAAGAAACATCTGTTGAGAGCCAGAGAGGCCACTAAGAGGTTTGTGGACCGTAAACGCCGCCCATCTGTCCTATAAGCCATAGTTGATAATGGCTGGTTAGCCTCTAAATTCCTTCCCCAGCGTTTGCAACCTAACAAGTTATCACCACGCTGTTATGGTCCTTTTTCTGTGATCAAAATGATCAACCCTGTGGCATTTGGTCTTAAGTTACCAGCTACTTGGAAACGCATCCATCCTGTGTTTGACACTTCTTTTCTAAAGCCATATCATCTGTCTACAAGAAAGACTGTCATTCCTCCACCAGTTATAACTGATGATCAGCAACTGGAATGCAAGGTATCTTGGATATGTGATTCGATGTATCGGAGAGGACACCTGCAATACCTTGTTGATTGAAAAGGTTACCCTTCCAGTCAATGTTTTTGGGAGCCCATTTCCAATATACATGCCCCTCGCCACTTTTGCCGTTTTCATCTTCTTCATGCTGGCAGACCTGCTGGTCGAGGTCTTTGGAGGGGGCATGATGTCATATCTCACCGTGCCTGGCTGTTTTGGCAAGCCTAGAGGTCTCATTCTTCGATCGCGGTGGCCATTTTTACTACCAAAATGGCTGCCGCAAGTGCTCCTGGACTGCTGTGAATGCTGTTAAGTTCTTAGACAGCGTTCACATGTTCCTTGCCTTTCGGTTTGCACTTCCTAGCTCAGCGCTCTTCCTGTCGGTGTTCCCCCTTCCTTATTCCCTTGATTCCTTGCTGTCTTGCACTCTGCACCTTGTTTGTTCCTCTCCTTCCTGGTTCTCTCTTCCTTGTTCATCCTTGCCCTGCATCCCCTGCTGCTGTTCCTGGATTACCTTGCTTATTTTATTGGCTGCCTTTTCCTGGAGTAGCTTGATTGCATATAGTTTGTTGCATCTTCCTGGATCACTTTACTACGATCATTCTACTGCATTTTTCTGTACTTACCTGCTCTGCCAATCTACGAACTACAGGTTTTTCCCCTTATTTGTTTTGCTTTGTCCTGGTACTGGGTGGTCTCCCCAGGGTCAGCCTGCCTGGTGCTTTTTCTACTAGGCACGGTGGCATCAGGGGTGCCTCGCCCCTTTCTTTCGTGAAAACCAGACTAAAAAGAAAAATACCAAGACCAAAACAAATAACAAGTCCTCATAGAACATTACACAGGTGAGCTCTGTCACAGAGTACATTACCACTCAGTGATTTCAGTGAATGAAATCACTTATATCCATTACAGAGAGAGAATCTTTATTCTTCAGGAGGCTGGACTTGGGCAGAACCTAGGCAACAAGGGAGATGTGACAAATTACATTATGTTACCATATTGGATAACTCCCTTTTTGATTTCTTCAGCCCGCGAAATGTCTCCCTGGGAGAAGAGGCATCTGAAAACAGTGAAAAAGTGTGAACACATCCATAGGAAGTCATCCTTATGGGAATTTATCAAAGGAATTTAAAATGCACCAATCTCCTTCTAGGATTTTGCTATAAATGAAGTGGTATCCCATAACTCTATTGATTCTTGTTGGAGTTGAGGTCAGCTCAAATGTCCATTCCTCAAGGTTGAAGCCTTTAATTAGTAAAGGGGGAGATACCTTATCTTCAATGGCCCAGAGAATTAGAGGGGACTTACTTTTCATATGCCCTCTTGAGTGAAAAATGGAGCAAAGAGCTCCAGTTCCATTGGATTCTTAACATAGACCCTCAGCGAGATATGACATCTGCAATGATTGTTCGTGAACATTTTATCAAGACGCATTCAAGACTATTTAAAGACATCAGGATGGATCCTAACCCTGATTGAACCACTCAATGCTTCACCACTTACACTCCTTTTTATCAAAACGCTTTCAAGACTATTTAAAGACATCATGATGGATCCTAACCCTGATTGAACCACTCAATGCTTCACCACTTAGGCTCCTTTTTATCAAGACGCATTCAAGATTATTTAAAGACATCAGGATGGATCCTAACCCTGATTGAACCACTCAATGCTTCATCACTTAGGCTCCTTTTTAGCACAAAGAGCTGCTATGACAGTAAAGCCTGCTCTGAAATCCATTTGAGATGTCCTGATTCAAATAGTTCCTCGACATTTGAGCCTTTATGATCAGCTCAACACATTAAGATGCCACTCCCAAATCCTCCACTTCTCCATCAAGAAGTGCAAATAGGGTCTGCTTGACACTGACAAGACTTCTCAGAGACTAAGGTAGTGTACATGTGCTCTAGGCACCCCTTAAAAGGAAATCTAGTTACCATTTGTCCCTGGCCTTTACTTTGTGCCCCGGAGACTGGTTAGGATGCCTTACCAATGCCATTTTAAATGTAATTATTTGTAATCATTTGTGCTTTTTCCTTTTCATTAACGTTTGCCCTCATTTTTCCCTCCTCGAGTAATATTCCCAGAATGTACAGTCGATACGTTTCTATCTATTCATCTCGGGAGGATAGCTCAGGAGCCACGTGCTCGCCTTGGAAGCAAGATGACCCAGAGCAACACAGGTTCGATCCCCGGGTCCATGCTTAGAATCCTCTGGGTATTAAGCAAGTTATAAATGTCCAATTATAATTAGAATTATATGTATTGAGCGCTCGACCTAGAGAGCGCTCGACCTACATTCAAGAAGCCGCGGAGGGCTGTAGATCAGAGGAACACAGGTAAGAAGGCAGAAGTTACAATGGGGTTGTGTTCATTTAAGCAACAGAATCATTAATTAAGGGTGAGGTGGGGTTGGCCAGCAGGGTGGGTCTTTAGCTTCTATCTGAATTGCATGAAGGTGGGGGTGTGTCTAATGTTGACAGGTATGAGGTTTCACGGCCTGTGGGGATCGACCTGGAATAAATGCTTACTGTTTTTCTTTTTCAGTGCTAAGGTCCTGGTTGCTTGTAGGGCACTGGCCACCAGAGATGGTGACCTTGTCAGCTAGGTAGGAAGTAGCATGCAAGGTCATCGATATTTTAAAGGATGTAACTGATCTTGAAGGCAATACACACTTGTAGGGGAAACCAATGAAAATTTAACAAGTGTAGGTGTTAGTTGGTCAAATTTGGGGAAGCCTTTGATGAGATGGGCTGTGTCACACAGGAAATGTATCATTGGCACCAGGTGACACTGGGAATGTCAGTGAGTAGGGCATTTCCACCATCCAGATGAGAATGGGTTGGGGCTTGTATTGTGGATTATAAATAATTTTCTGGAAGTAATCGCTTGTTTTTTCACAAGAGAGCTAGTTGGTACCAAGCTGTTTGGGTATTCTTTGCTATGTTATTATGCCAATTATTATGTGCATTTTGAAGAAGAGCTTGCTATCAATGTGAAATCCAAGGGAATTTGCACATGGTGTCAGCTGTGGGATAAAGCTCACTAGGTTCATGGCTAGCAGCCATGACTGGATGTGGATGTGTTAGATGTTATTTAAGAGGAGGTGCAATTTCGTTTTCATGGGGTACAGCTTGAGGTATGCACTGGACATCCAGGTTTGTATCAGGGCAAGGCAGGCCCTAAGCTGGTAGTTGTTTTTGATGGAAGGGATTTTGATGTAGACTTTTGTATTGTCTGCTTTTTGGCAGATTTGCTGTCTGGCAAGGAGAAATCCCATGGGCTTCATATAGAGGTTGAACATTAACGGTGAGCAGATGGATCCTTGTGAGACCTCACAGATGACAGGTAGTGGGTACTCTGGAGGTATCAATTTGGACAAACTAATGGCAGTCTTTTAGGTTAGAGGTGAAACATTAGAAGGTGATCTCACTAATTCCCAAACACTTGTGTACTATGTAAATTAGGGCTTGATGATGCACTGTGTCAAAGACTGCAGAGAGATTGAGGAGTACCAGGAGGCAACAATGCCAAGATCCTCGATTTGGAGAGGATTGTCTACCACTTGGATAGTGGCTGTCCATGTGCTGCATCTGGGTCTCAAACGAGATTGATAAGTATGGTTGTTGGCAGTAATGGGTGCTTCAATTGTTTGGCTAAACATTTTTCCAGAATTCTGCCAAGGAAAGGAAGGTAATTGATGCGACAATAGTTGTTGAAGTCATCAGGGTCCAATATTGTTTATTTTGTGAGCAGAAGTAAATGTCACAATTTGGTGGCATTGGGGAGTGTTCCATGGGTGAGGGATGAATTGGAAATAGCCAGGAATTGTCAGGTGCTTATGTGGGAGAGTGTATTTGGGCTGAAGACTGTCATCTGGATACAAGGTAGCTTTGAGTGACACCAGGGAGTTAGTCAGGTCCACTAAGGACAGAGTTTTGAATGAGGTCCAATGTGGAGTCCATGATGATGTTGTGAGTCATTTCTATTGTCTGGTGAGAGTGGGAGTGGGCTGTGAAGAAAGGCGGGGTGAAACACATGGTATTTGACCTACCTAAAATGACTATATATATATATAGACTTCTTTGTTCGCGATATGTATTTAATATTTAAAATGTATATTATTTTTTAGTGGTTCGCTTATCACAGAGGAATGCTCTAATATAATGTTCTACCCCAAAAAAACAATCCCACCCCACAATTAGGGACAAGAAACAGGCTGTTTTAGTGGGAATTGTTTTGTTTTGTTTTATTAAATAAATACATGGGTGCAAAAATAGTTGGTTCCCTAATTCACAATGCTGGACAAGTCAATTTAGAACACTGCAATTGAATTCAACTTAAACGAATAAGAAGTTACTAATGCTCCTTGACTTTTGATCTCATTAATATGTTTTATCTAAAGATAGAAAATCAAGTTTGATCTGCTCAGTCACACACACTTCGATACATAAATTAATGGATTTGAATAGATAGTCTATGTAATACGCTCATATATTTACTTTTACAGTCCATTAATTACAATAAACACTTTCAACGCAAAATTGAATTTATGAAGAAAAGCAATTGTGAGCGAAACATCTCAAGTTCTTCAAAATGTTTTGCTTTACCACTTAAAAGGACATATAATTCAAAACAAATACCTGTCAAATGGTAATGGAATATTCTACTAGGCAGCCTGTGAAGGCTGTCCTCTGCAAAGTCGGTCTTTTGTTTCTGCCCCCTTTTCCCAGTCCTTTTTGAGGAGACCCTCCCATCCACATCCATCTTCAGCTGCATGGCCCCACAACCCCCGCCAACCCCTCCACTTACCTGCTGTGGGCCCAGCTCTCTGATGCAACCTTCTGTGAGTCAGACATCCTTGTACACAGCTAGAGACGACACATACAAATGCTCTATTCATATGCACTAAAGATAACCCCTTCCTTCATCAAATACACTTATTCTCTGATAAGTCTACCAAAGATTAAATAAGAGTAAGAACAAGAATGATATACTATTTTACTTTATTATATACAAGGTAGGTCATTTAGGATTATGAATATGTTTAACTAAGACTGAAACCTATATTCTTTTCTGAATGAGAAGAGAGTATGAGAGTATTAGCATGCATGATGGATTCTATTGCCAAATGGGACCAACAAAACTTAGGATATACTAGATATATAGAGTATTTATAATTATCTTACAAGCCGAATGTCTTTACCACATACACATGTACTTTATTTCAGTAAGTCGCACAAGAACGTTAATATGAAATGCTCATCAGCCAGAAAACTGAATTTGCTTTTTATAATATGAAATAGATCAAGATTGCATTCAAATCTTGTTTTGCGAAGTAGCCAAGATGTATATTAGGATTCATTACTGATTATTTCCAGCATACATGAGTTTAATACGTATGACCTAGCACAAAAATCAACATTGATGCATGATGTCATCATGTTACATCAGGGATACATTAGGCCATACAAAATGTCGGACACGTAGACTGCCATCTGGAACACCACTTTTCTTGAAATAACCAACCTTATTGAACAAAGTTTAAGCAGGGATGAGGAAGTGTAGAACCCAGACATCATACTGTTTATTACATATGTTCACCTAGTTATAGGTTGACGTCAATTCTTTTGTAGGGAAATTGTATGGATGTCCAGGGTTGTAACTAGCCTATCATCCAATAATAACCACCAAGGTAAAACATTTACTTAACTGATATTAAAGAATTGTTTGTTTAAAAAAACAGGAATCGAAACTGCATTATTTCTTCCTACTTGCAGATATTGTACACACTTGTGATTAAATTACATAATTACCCAACCACAGTTTGCAAACATGAAGAAACAAATTAGAATAACAACTTTCTCTGCATTTTGAAACTGCTGAGGGCGGGTAAGAACATAACATTATTTCAAGAGATACAGGTTCTAGTTTGTCTGGTGCCTAAACAGCAACACATACACTGATTTAACTAATAGTTACAGAGATCAAATTTCAACCAACAATGCGAATACACCCATCATATTGGACACCACTTACTTTGGATGTCAAAGCCCATAGGTTAGTGCGTTATTGTTTCTGCACTCATAATTTATAATTAAATTATGTTTTTTGAGAATTACTTTATGCTAACGTGAAGACTAGTTTACTTCTATTTTTCAAAAATTGCTAAGAATGCACAACTTACATTATACATCAATTTATATGTTATGTAACCACTTTCTATTATTTTTTCTTGTCTCTCACCTTTTCTCTTCCCTTCTTTACCCTCCTTCCTTCTTCTTTTTCTTATGCAGATGACTACATTTTGTCTGCTGGTTTGACACTAAGCAATATGCAAAATCTCAGACCAAAATTTCTTTACTTCTCTAATTTCCAAATTTTGTACCAATTGTTTCACGGATGAATTTCATGTGAGCTTTACAAGAGTGATCATTATTTCAAGGACAATTCCTTGTGATGTTAATTGTCTTTTGATTGGCCTATTAGGAGAAACACTAGCATGTGCATCAAAGGCTAAGCATCAGCTTTTCATGTATTCTGTTGGGTGGTCAGGAAAGGTCCCGATGATGAAGAGGGTTTCAAGTTGCACATGACATATTTGTGACTGGGGGTCTGGTGAACTGGGTGCGATGTTGACATTTCATATGCACCCACTGTAGTTAAATGTGAATGGGATATGGTACTTTAAGTGTTACTTTGTGTTCCAAATTGACACATATTAGATTTGCATGCACATAGAAAGATAAATGCCAAAACCACCAAATTAAATTTGAAACATGATTCAGATGATGTGCAATGAAATGCCTAGATGCTGGGCAGTGAGGAGTTTTTATAATGTGAATGGGAGGAAGAGGACTGCTCATAGAGAACTGACTGTGAAGAAAACATGACAGTTATTAAACATTCATGCACACACAGCTATACCTGAACAGGGAATTATAAATCTACATGTAGGAGACTTTTTTTAAATAAATGGACTCAACATGGCAGTTAGGGTTTTGAGAGATCCATTTTAAGTGATTTGGAGAAATTGGTTTTGCAGAGTTTCAGAGGCCAGAGGAAGGATAAATGAGTAACCACGACCAGCAGATGGTCAGCTGAGCTCAGAGTTTCTATGGCTTGGTACTTTCACAGAAAGCAGATGTGATCTCTTTTAAGTGCATGGGAGCCAGAAGAGGGGTCCGGCCATTTGGGGTTGACCTGCAATACATATGGGGTGAAGTGACCAATGCTATCTGTGTTTCGATTGTTTCCTCAGGATGTCGCCAAAGGTTATGCATGCTGAAACGGTAGTCATTTAGAAAAGAATGTTTCCAGGACACCGGTAAAACCGGGGTGGATTAGTTGACTATCAATAGTTCAAAGGGAATCTGTTTATTCTGTTCTTTCACGTTGCTAAAGTATCCATGCAAACCAAATGCAATGATATTCAGGGTTAAAGGGGTCAGGCCAGCTGTGACTCGTAATGAATTATGTTTTTATGCAAATGTGCAACCATGTCATGATGTCACAACTTACCACAGACAAATCCCAAGAAGGGGTGGTCTATCACTACGACCTGAAGATGTTAGTTAAGATATTGGTGAGCAATGAGTCTGGAAGAATTGGAGAAAGATGCGATTTCTTTGTATAGATTTTGTCCAATCATGTGTGGGGACTGAATTGTAACAAAATAAATGGGAGTATTTTAACTGTTGCAAAATTATATATAATGTGTCATCTTTTTTGGTTTGGTGAGGCTCTGATTAGTTTGACTCGACAGGGTCATCTAGCTCCTCCCCATATGATTGTACAATAAACTTGCTTTGCATATAAATGTTCACTGATTCCTTAAGTGGTGGGCCTGCTTTGGGTTAAGGTGATTGGGGACCCACTCATATATTTGGCAAGCCAGCCAGGAGCCCAGGATTTACAAGATGTTGGGGTCTCTCCTGTATGTACAACTCGGCTGCAGCGTTTCTCTGCAGGGACCAGTCTTCCATGCACAGTGAAAAAGAGAGGTTTGCAGGTGCCATATTGGTTAAGGCCTGTCTATTCCCTGATGGCATGGTACCGTGGTCCAGCTGTACAGGACACCACATCAGAGCGCTTCAGATTCAAGTGAGTGCACTCTTGGGGGTAAAGCAAGAGGGGAATAGGAGGAAAAGGGGCTGTTTACTTGATTTAAGGTGTTTGGTAAGGGTGCAATTGGAGTGTGTGTGTGTGGAGTTAGTCGAGGTTACAGGAATTGAAAGGATGAATGCTTTGAAAGAGCGAGTCAACTGTTTTACATTGTAAATTCTTTGGATATATGTTTACCTGGTTTGTTATTTTAGAGGTGTGAGGTGGTATCCTACCAAGCATGTTCGTTGTGAAGTGTGTCCTGATACCCTTTAGTTTGCTTGTCTAGTTGGCTGGAGCGCTCACTTACGAGTGAGGTGGCATCTTATGGTAAATCCACCTGTAGATACCTTCATGAAGAATACCCTTGGCACCCTTCATTCTGTATTGACTGTGCATGTAGAGCCCTCGTTAGTTGAAGTAGTGGAAGGGTATCTCCAGTAGTTTGGAAAAGATAGTGGCGTAGTAGAGAAGACCCTAGTAGTGATGAAGAGAGCGAGAGCAGCAGTGTCATAGTATAAAGCACTGCGATCCTTCTATGCTAAAGTGAAGGACATATCTCAGAGATATTGGCCAGCATGTGTTTTTTGATAAGATGCTTTCTTTTATGTAAGAGTGAGAAGTATAATTAAAGTAAGTGCTAAGCGAGGTGATTGTGGGAAGAGCGAATACAGTGAGTGATTGTGGGGGAGAACTAAGAAAACGGGGAGGGGTAAAAGGGAGGGTTCTTTATGTGAAAATATTGTGCAGCAGGATCGGCCTCAGTGTTATTTTTTGTGAAATTATTTTGTGTCAATTGGGTGTGAGTTTGGAGACGGTACTGAATCATTTATGTCAGGTACTTCCTTGTTATAAGGTGAAGATTCTAAAATACCATTGGGTATGGCTATGGGAAACTAAGGGTAACATGATTAATTCTTGGTGTATCGCGGGGACCTATGATAGGGGGATATTGGAGAACCTGCATACTTTTTTAACTACAAGGCACAAGGGCTCATAGAGTAGCGGTTTAACGTCTTAGAGCTATGGAGGATTTATGAAAAAGACAGGAAGGGCAATAATGTTAAAATCTCAGAACAGGGGCCAAAAAACGAGGATGCAGGAATTCCTTCCACCCGCCCCCATGTGGGTGCTATCCTTTATCACCCGCATGATTTATACAGACCCTGGGTTCGAACCTCCATTTTCCCCAGAAGCCATTCCATTAGTTGCAGGATGGACGCAGGTAATGGCTCCATCAGCTACAATGCCTAGGAAGTGGGATAGTAAGGAAAGTGGAAGGGTAACTCCTTCAATGGTTAGGGCTAAGGAAAGGTTGAGAACAGAGAGCAGAAAGGGAATGACTCCCCCGACTGTGAGTTTAGCAGAGAGTTTATGGGTGGAGGAATGAGAGAGATGGAGGCTAGCAGCTAGAAGTGTAGATGAAGGGTTGAGAATGACAGAGAAAGGAGAGACTTTGCCTTTTTCCGATAGAATAGAGGATAGGTTTGGAAGAGTAGTCGAGATGAAAGAGCGGGAAAAAATTAAAGAAGTGCTGAGGCTAGTGGAGGAAGAGATAATGCTTTTACAGCGGCAGAGACATGAAGAGCAGGAAGAAGTGGATAGACCGGTAAAGGATGTAGAAGAAGGAAGGTGGAAGCATGGACAAGTTCTTGTTAGATTGGATAAATCCATTATCAAAGAGATCAATGTGGACCTGGTGAACAGAAATGTTGCCATTAATACAGGGTTTGAGCAGGGAGGCAAGGAGAAAGACACCCTATGGTAGTCCTGAGTATGCTTCCGTGCCAGTAGAAGTATCAGGGGAAATGGTAAGAGGAGTAGGAGACAAACGGGAATGGGAATTGGATGTTGAGCAGGGAGATGAAGATGTAGCAGCCCCACCTCCATCTTCAGTAGCAGCAACAGCGAGTACACCATGGAGTCTTAGGACACACTGTTGTACTTGCATGCACATAGTAAGTAGCAGGGGAGAGATGGGGAGGTCGTGGAACGTCGGTTAGTTGCAAAACATTGAAAATAATGTATGACCCAATGATAAAAGGGGAATGTCCAGTCAAGGTTGTATAAAAATATCTACTTTATTGTTACTACAACAGCAAGTTCTAGCACACTGCAAAACACAACACACCCTGTTAAGGAACACAGAGGACAGACAGTTTCACGAAGAAAAGGGATGCACTCTGCATACTGACAGGAGGGTAGGTTCTTTGGTTTCAGCACCAAGTGATCAAGGGGTGGTAAATGTCACTTGGGGTCAAGAATTGTTATCTCTGTGCTGGTTGGTGGATCTGGAATGCTGGTCGAGGCGTCTCGGATGGCTTTAGTGACTGCAGCGTGACAACAGCCAATGATGCAGGCGGCCGTGTTTCGAGGGATCAACTGCCTCGAAAATGTCTTTAAAAGATGGATGCTGGTTGATGCTTGTTGTGGTACTCCTCCTAGCTACTTCGCAGAGCATGTGTGGTCCTTTAAGGTGGCCGGACCAAAGCTGAGGAGAGTGCTTGCAGGCAACGTCGTGTCCTTTGTTTAGAGACTCTCTGGCACTTCCCACCAAGGAAGCTTGATGGCAGAACCTAGCTGGGCATGTTGTGTGTTGGCTGCGTCTAGTTCTGGAGCTGCTGAACGGGTCCTCTGAGCCTGTATCTACCTCTGTTCCCTGGGAGATGTTTAGGCGAGGGATCTTGCTTCCCTCTTGGAAGTCTTGGCCTTCCTTTACTGGCGGAAGCTATAAGGCAAACTGTGCCTTCAGCCAGGGTCCAAATGACTCCTCCTTCTTACGCCTTTTGAAGTCATTGTATGATCTGCTCAGTGAGCGGCTCAGCCCTCTTTTAAAGCCAAATGGATCCCAGTGATTGGTGCAGGCTAAGCCTACCTTAAGGAACCAATTCGGGGTCCCCACCAACAATCTTCTATTATGTGTGAGGTCAGGACCAGAGTGCTTTGCAACAGGAAAAGTAAGAGGTGACAACATGTACTCCTAGGTCCCACCCATCTTCCTGTCTGTTGTAGATCAAAGTGTCTCTCTGGTTAACTGAGCCCTCTGTGGCTCTTGATCAAAGTACAAGTCTCCCTTGAGGTTTCTGTCTCCCTCAAATCACATACTTCGTCCCTCTGAAAGGGAGTTTGCCGACTGTAAACAGTTGTCCCAGACATGACATTCAATGCCCTTCATACAGAGGGGTGGGAGATACTTTCAAGGTGACACATTGCATATGAAAGAGGTGTTCGTTTTCCTGCCCATTGTTAAGTTCTGTGACCAGGCCTATTCATAGGCCTGCTTCAATTAACACTCATCATTATGCGCCACCACCACACAGAACTTAGACAATAGAACAGGGCGGATCGATGGAGCCTTTGATATTTAATGAGGCTGGCCATGGGAGGAAGAAGGTGTTGCTCTTCTCGTCTGGATGTTTTCATGCACTCCTCACCGTCATGTGTCACATAAATGTGACAGGGAGGACTGCGCCTGTAGGCTGTGTCCCCCAGAGTACACTGGACTACGTGTTGGTTGTGCAGCGAGCATTAGAAAATATGTGCGGATTAGTCACACACATTTTCAGAGGTTGATTTCCCATCATTCCATTTCCTAAAAAATAAAAAAAGCCCAGGCGAGAGCACACTCCCCGTGCGGATGGTCGAATCCCTCAAAGGGAGCTATGCAGATTATGTATTCTGATATGCCAGACCTAAATTCTATTTTAGCAAAAACAATGAAGTTGGATGATGATCCAGCCGCACACATCCAGTTCATTCAGGAGATGTGGACAGCAGAGACAGGAGAAGAGTGGGACCAAAATGTGGCGATTTTTTACCACATGCTAAAAAAGAGACTTGCCAAGGAAGTCCAGCACCATCTAGATAAAGTTTAGAGATGGAGGCCAAGAGTTGGACAGAAAATTCTGCACATATTGCACATTTTTTTAAATGAAGGCAAGAGAAGGAAAATTAAAGTATGGAGCAGACACAAAAGTCTTAGGCCAAGCTAGTTAAGAAAAAGCTAGCCAAAATGTGTTTTGAAGGGGCAGTGATTACCAGCTGTATGGTGGGACAGCAGGGACATGGTGAATCAGGCCTGACACATGGGTGGATGGACAGGTATTCCCCCTTTCCAATGCAAAATAGGGAGTTCCAGCGGTGCAGGGGAGGATTTTCACGAGGGGGTGGGTCATCTGTTGTGTTCGGAGAAATGGGGACCCGGCTTAATGGGCCAAAGGGAAATAACTATAGAGGGTTCTATGAGATTCAGTGTTGGTTTTGTGGAAGGATAGGACACATGTCGCGAGATTGTTGAGACAGGTCACAGTACTTTAACGTGGGAGCCCAGCATATGCAATCCTCAACCCTGTGAAATGCCCCAGGCGCTGTGCAATCATAACAGGTACGGGTTGAACAGAACCCAACAATCGGGGCTGCACAGACCGGTGTGAGGCCTCCGACTGTGCCAGCACAGCCACTGGTACAGACATGGGAGAACAAACATTTACCCCAAGGAATGGTTACTCATTACACTGGAGCAAGTGTTTTGGGGGGGAGTCCTTTTCCGCTCCCTGTTCCTAATATTTACCAAGAGTAGGACAGTCCACAAAGATCTCTGATGTGTCCAGTCTTATACGTTACCACCGAACCGGAAGAGGAACCCGGGATAGGTGTGCAGGTAGGTGGGTGACCGAACGCTTTCATTCATGATCGATAAAGGGGCTACAAAATCTTGCAACAAGGAAGGTGTGAACCCCTTGTCAGGCAACACAATGGTCACAGAGGGATTCTCTGGGGCTACCCTGTTGGTTCTTTATACTGAAGATCTACGTATTAAGGTAGATATACAACATTTTTCTGCTGCTTTGTTGTATTGTACAGATACCGCAGCAAATCTCATGGTCAGAGATCTCTTGAGCCAACTTTGAAAGTGGATTGCTTTCACAGAGGAAGGTACAGTATGCTAAACTCCAATTTTGTATCCAATAAGAGCAGCGCTTTTGCATGCATATTGTAGTGACCACGCAATCAGCGGGGGGCCTGTACATTCAAGTTTGTTTCTTTATGGGGTAATGTTATGTTGAATTGGGTCCCGGGGGTCAGAAATTATACATGGTGGGTACGGATTGAGTTTTTGTTTTCGGCCTGTCATGTTGCATGAGGTAACACCTGGCACCATTGTTACGTTTCTCTTAGAGGCAGTAGTGATCAAGAAGATCAGGGTGGTTCTCTCAGGCACCGATGAGGAAGGCGGAGAGTGACACACAGTTCTGTGCATCGATCCAACTAGTCCATTTCTTTACCAGCAATCCTCATGAGGTGGGGCTCCTAAAAAGTGTTGGAGCAGTGCAAATAAAGATGAAACCTGGTGCGATATTACCACGGGTTAAGCAGTACCTCATGTTTAGAGAAGCAGAGAAAGGGATTTACGAGACCATTATGGCGTTGTTAAAGCAAGGTATTATACAGTCTCATGTGTCCCCACGTAACACCACCATCTGCCCTGAGGAGAAGGTGAAGGGGTCCAGTTGGAGGATGGTCCAGGTTGTGCACCCACTCAATAATATTGTTTTCAATGGAATTTCTTGTAGTACCAAATCCTGCCACCATTCCCTGGAATATCCCTATTGAGCCGACCCAAATTCACGGTCATTGATTTAAAAAAATCATTTTTCTCAGTCCACTTAAATCCTGATTCTCAGTACCTCACAGCATTTACGTATTGTGGTCAGAGATTCGAGCACACAAAATTGCCCTACGTGTACTGTAAATCTCAGAGTGTTTTTACCAGGGTGGTTCAAATGGATTCTGGGAATTTACATGTGTCCAGTACAGTAATCCAGTATGTGGACAATTTGCTAGTATGTAACACTTCAGAAGAGCATTGTTGAGGTGATTCAATAACGCTCCTCACCCTGCTTGCGAAGAAGGGGTACAAAGTGGACAAAGAAAAATTGCAGCACTGCCAGACAGAGGTATTATATTTGGGGCAAGTGATATCGCCCACAGGAAGGAAGGTAATACCAGACAGAGCCACTGCAGTTCAAAATATGCCTCAGCCAGTCACGGCGAAACAAATGCAGCAGTTTTTGGGGCTCTGTAAATATTGTAGATCATGGATCTTTCACTACGCTAGTTACGTGAGGCCCTTACTGCAAGGACTTAAGGAAGCACAGAAGGTGAAGCGTCTGATAGAGTGGTCTGACGAAATGGTGACTTGCTTTCGGAACCGAAAACTGTGATCAGTAATGCTCTAGTATTGTTTTTTTTTTAATTTTAAAGCCTTTTATTGAATTATAAAAACAACCAAACAATACAAACCAAACAAACAGTGCATGTTCCAACAGTTTCATTACACTTTCTTAACTTCTAATCACTACTTCCCTTAACCCACCCCCCTCTACGAGTCTATTGTATTAAACCTTCAGTTTCCGCATCCTGTGGTTCGGTCTCCTCTTCTACAGGCTCCGCCGGGTCAGCTAATGACCCAAACAGTTCGGCTATCAGTGATTTCCAGGCCATCAGGGACTCAGTCTCCTCCTCCCCCCTGTGCTACTTGCTTCTTGCCATGCCATGGTTTCAGCTTCCGCCCATTTTTGCAAATCTCTCCACCACACCTCTACCTTCGGCACATGGCATGACTTCCATCCCATGGCAATCCTCCTCTTTGCAAGCACATAAGCCAGATCGCTCAGCTTACTTACGTGCCTGAGCTTCTGTGGTCTGGGGAACCCCCCCAGCAGGCAGGCCCACACTGCATCCACTACCATCTTGACCCCTTTTTTTTCCAGTTTCTCTTTCACTCCCCTCCAGAAACGCTCTATGATCGGGCATGACCAGAACATATGCACCATGCCCGCATTCTCCTCATTACACTTGGGGCATGCTTGCCGTCCTGCATTTTCAAACCTCCATATCCTCCAAGGCGTCATATATGCCCTATGCGTTATGTACAGCTGAATCTGTTTCAGCCTCGCATTTCTAGACATCTTCTTAAGATACCCATGCACCCGTTCCCACATCCCGTCTCCCATCGGGGCTCCAATCTCCATTTCCCAGTCAAGTCTCAACTGCGTGACCTCCTTCCCCACTTTAGACATTAGCATTTCATACAATCTGGAAATCTCATGACCCCCCTCAGCTATGTCATATATCACGTCTATGGTGGCATCTTATTCTTCCTCCAACACAGTTTCAGGCCATGTTCTCTTAATCCTCTGTACCACTCTATGATACGTAATATACTGGCCCTCGTGCAACCCAGTTTCTTCCCGCAGCCCCTCAAAAGTAATACTAGAGCCCTCCTGCCAAATATCACCCATTGTTGCCACCCCAGCCGGTTCCCAGTGGTTCCTGAGTATCATTCGTAGCTGCGCGTCTGCCCTCGTCAATGCAGCCAGTGGTATCTGCGGTGAGCAAGGGGATGGGTTCTCCATCCTTTGACATGCCCAGCGCCACACCTTCCACCCCAGTAGCATCATTTTATGGCGCCCCACCATTTCCGCCCTGGGTACCGACATCATCTCTTTCAAATAAAAAGGTGCACAATCACGCCCAAACAGCCTAAATTCCGAGGTCTCTTTGTCAGAGAGCCATTTGGCAACATACTGTAACTGGTTTGCAACATAGTACGCCTCATAGTTGGGCAGCTTTATCCCTCCTTTGTCATGGAAGTTCTGTAGCTTCCATAACGCCACTCTATTTCGCGTGCCATGCCACAAAAAGTCCCTACACATGCTATTCAATTTGGCGAAGAACTTCTTAGGAATCAGGTACGGTATGTTCCTGAAGTAGTGTAGGAGCCTTGGCAGGACCACCATCTTTAGCATTGCTCCCCGCCCCATCATCGCCAAGGGCAGCTTTGCCCAAAACTGCATGCACTTCTCAATTTTTTTAATGGCTACTTCTGTATTGCACCTATGCTCTTCCTCCACGGTGTGGTATATATCTATCCCCAGGTACCGAAATGTGCTAACCGCCCACGGCACTTGCAATACAGGTAGCCGCTCCGCTGCAATCCCCATATATCCCCCTAATGGGAACAAGCTGGACTTCTGGGGGTTCACTTCTATACCGGACAGAACAGCGTATCTCTCCAGCACTTCTAGGATGTACTGGAGATTTTCTTCTGGGAATCGCAAGTACAGCAGCATGTCATCTGCATATAGGGAGATCAGATGCCGCTCCCTTTTCACCTCAATGCCTATGATGTCATATTGCTGCCTCAGATATATTGCTAGGGCCAGTATGTAGAGCATTGGAGAGCACGGGCATCCCTGTCTAGTACCCCTGCTGAGCTGCCACCTTTCCGATATCATAGATCCTGTCCTAACTCTAGCCAGTGGTTCACTATATACAATTTTCACCCACCTCACATATCCAGGCCCTAACCCGTGGTGCTTCAGGGCTGCAAGCAGCCATGGCCATTTAACGGAGTCAAAGGCCTTGATTGCATCCAAAGATACAATTGCCATTTCCTCATCTCTTTCTCTGCCAAACTCAATGATTCTCTGGAGTAACCTATGATTATTGGTAATGTTTCTGTGAGGGACATAGCCCGTTTGATCCGGGTGTATTAATTTGCCAATAACCTTCTTCAGTCTATTTGCTAAGACAGCAGTTAATATCTTGCCGTCTTGATTCAGCATTGACAAGGGTCTATAGGAACCACAGCTGTGCCCACGTTTCTTAGGTTTGGGGAGAGGTATTATGACTGCCTCTCTCAGTGACTCCGTTAAGCGTCCCGTCTCGAACGCTTCGTTTAACATCTCTAACAGTGGGGGGAGGACCTCTTCCATGTATACTTTGTAAAACTCACTTGGGAGTCCATCAGTCCCTGGGGTTTTACTAGTAGGCAGCTGCCTCACCACCTCCCCTAATTCTTCCAAGGTGATTGGGGTATCTAGTTCCTCTCTCTCCTCCTCGCTTATCTTGGGCAACCCCATATCCTCAAGCGTTTCTTCCATCATAACGCAACTACTTTCCCTGTCATATCCGTATAACACCTTATAATAATCCACAAACACTTGATTAACTCCCTCCTGGGTGTCATCTACGCTACTGTCTTCTCTCTCTATAGTCCTGATTTTGACTCTGGGGCTCTCACTCTTATATAACCACTCCAAAAGTCTCCCCAGTTTATCACCTCCCGCATGCTGTCTCTCTACGTATTTTTTATAATTAAGGTTACACAATCTCTCCCAATATTCCGCACATTTTTGCTGTAGCCTAAGTGTCAATTCTAGCTTCTCTGCTGTATCGTCTCCGCCCCTTAAGGCCTCTTCTAATTTTTCTTCTGTCTCCTGCAGTTCAGCTAAAACCCCACCTTGTAGGCCCTTGGATTTCGCTATGGCTACCCCCCTCATGACAACTTTAAAGGCCTCCCATAGTGTTCCCGTGGAATCCACGCTCCCAGTATTTGTTTCAAAATAATTTACAATCTCCTCCCTCAAGTCCTCCCTAAAAAAGGGGTCTCGCAACGCTTCCGCTCGTAGGAGCCATGTCGGGATCCTCGCTCTCGTGGGCAGTATTGCCATGCGAGAATCAGGGTCGAGTGGTCCGAAAGGACCCTGGCCTTGTACTCTATTTGTGCGATCTCCGCTATCATTTCGGGTGACGTGAAGACATAATCCAACCTCGTTGATAACTGCCGTGGGGCAGAATAATGTGAATATTGCCTATCCTGGGGGTGCCTCACTCTCCATGCATCCTCCAAACCAAAGACATCCAGCAATGTCTGTAACGCCCTGGATGCAGGGGCCGGTCTATCCATCTTCCCATCCAATCTGTCCATCCTCGAGTTCAATACGCAGTTGAAGTCCCCTCCCCAGATCATCGCGCTTCCTACACATACGCTCATATTCGCACTCAATGTTCTAATGTACGCAGCTGTGTTCTGGTTCAGGGCATACGTGTTAACAATGCTTATCTCCCTGTTCTCCACCAGTCCCCTCAGCATAACCATCCTCCCGTCTGTCTCAGCCACCACTTGCAATCGCTGAAAAGGGACATGTGCCGCCACCCAAATAAGCACTCCTCTTGCATAAGCAGAGTATGATGAGCCCACCAACACCCCTTTCCACTTCCCAGTGATCGTGTCCATCCTCTCTCGTGCAAGGTGGGTTTCCTGCAGCAATGCAATATCTATTTTCTGCCTGCACAGGTACAACATAACTTTGTTCTTTTTTAAGTAGCTGTGGAGCCCCCGCACGTTCCATGTAAGTATCTTAAGGTCCCCCTTGGCCTGTACCAGTTCCGTTCCTCCTCCCCCAGGTGCAGTCTGACTGAATTCCAATCCAATCTGTATAGGCTCGCATCCGATTCTAAATTCCCTTTAACCAAAAACACACCAAACTTCCTGTTCCTCCTCCCTCCCGCCTCCTGTCCCTTCCCCAACATCACACCCCCCAACTGTTGCCCAGCTCCATCCCTGGATCTCAGGCTCCCCCGCATCTAGCTCTTTCTGGCTCTCGCCTGTACTCGAAGCTCCACAGGGTGAGGCCGCCCTAGTGGCCAACCTACTACTACTACAACTATAATTCGGGGGGTAGGGTGCATTCACCCTGCCGCTCCTATGTCACTTCGGGTTAACTACACATTGCTATACAATTTGCATATATGTACACGCTACTATATTCCAGTCCTTCAAGTCTGTTACAATCAGCAGTATTTTATCAAAATCTCAGCCTCCTACAGCCGCGCCCATTGTTCTTAATCTTCATCTAAGCACCCCTGGGGTGCTCACTCGACGCCTTAACAGTATGCATACCGTATCCCATTTACTTATTGCATCCCTCTTGGGTCTTTTCCATGTCTCATTCCAGGCAGCCCTGCAGATCCAGCCACGTCGTTGCTTCTTCCGGAGTGTCAAAAAAATACATTTTGCTCTTGTGCACCACCTTCAATTTCACGGGATACAGAAGCATATATTTTATCCCAGCCGCATGCAGCCTTCTTTTGATTGCCACATAGCTGTACCGTTGCCTCTGGACCAACATAGTGTAGTCCGGATACGCCGTGATGGTGCTCGAGGCCCTTTCGATTGTTCCACCTTTTCGGAAGTACTCCAGTATTTTCTCGAAGTCTTTGTAGTTCAATATTTTGGTGATTATCGCCCGGGGAGGGGCCCCTGGTCTCGGCTTCCTCATAAGGGCTCTATGTGCACGCTCCACTGCGAATCCCTGCGAGAGTTTGCCAGCCCCAATTCCTTGTAGGAGTAGGTTCTCGACGTAGTCTGTCGGGTCCTGTCCCTCCTCACCCTCCGGCAAGCCCACCACACGAATATTGTTCCTCCTCACTCTCCCTTCTGCTTCCTCTGCTCGAGACTCCAAGTTAGCTACCTGTTGTTTGAGTAAATGGATCTCCTCTGCGTTGTCAGTGCTGGTGTCCGTGTTGGTTTTCACCGCACCTTCCAGGCTGCTTGTTCGTTCCGCCAGCCCCCTGACATCTTGCCTCAGCAGGGAGACTTCTATGCCCACTGCGTCTATTTTAGCCTCTAGGGAAGTGCGCAGGTCTGACATCGGAACCCCCCAAGAGTCTTTCAGCACCGTGATGGCCTCTACAATCTGATGGTTATCAGCCACTGTGGTGCCCTCGCTGGTACCATCGAGCCTTTGGGTGCGATGGCTGCAGGAGAATGTTGCGTTTTGGCAAAAATATCCATTGTGGATTGCTTATTCTTGTTCTTGCTCACGGCCCCTCGCGCCGACATTCTGCGCCTCCATTGGGCCTCACTGTCTCGATTCAGCGTCCGCGTGCCTCCCCAACCGTCTTTTCCACCCTTATCAGCTGTTGTAGTACTCTTCAAGCAGTCGCACCATCCGCCGCCTCTCACCGCGGCTTTCTGCTCATCGATGCCGAGCGAGCGCTTCATATGTCTGTCGTGGCGCGGCCTATCTGTTCGCACCCCCGCTGCCCTCGGGCTCTTGCCTTCCGGGTCAGCACGCAAGCCAACATGACACAAGGCTTACCGCCACAGGGGTTTCGCTCCGTCTTCACTTCGCCATCATCATTCTTTCCCCGCGGCTGCCGTCTCTATTCTGCTGCTCCGGGTGCTTCAGTTTCATTTCCTTTGTTGTCAGCCATCTTGTGTGACAATGGACCAAGCAGCCGCCGTCGTTCGGCGAGCAATTCCTCCAGAATTCCACACACGATTCACTCGGTCTTCATACAGTGAGCAGAACACACGTTCCCATGCATGTATAGTCAATCCTGGAATCAGTAGCGAGTTTTTGTAGGTAGTTTTCACGGATCATATGTCGGATACTCCGGAGCTGCTCAGGAAGCACGTCCTACTCCATGGCTGCCCAAGCCATGCCCCAATGCTCTAGTATTGGTGACCCCGAATTACAAGAAACCATTTTATTTGTCTATCACTCAAATGGGCAGGTGATGACAGCAGTCTTGACCCAGCAAACATTGCTGGGCCATAAACCTTTAGCATACTATATTGGACTCTTAGACCCAGTGATGCAGGGGCAGTTCTCTTGTGAGAATGTTTTGGCAGCAGCGGCTTTTGCAATTCAAAAGTCTTCAACACTTTCCATGGCTTGCCTGGTGACATTGCACGTGAAGCATGCAGTCTTTGCATTCTTGGAAAAGTTCAAGTCGACTTTAACGACCCAAAGAGTTTCAGTATACAAGCTTATTTTATTAAATATATCAATACATCCCATACGGTGTCACCTAGTCCATCCTGTGACATTTGTAGTCAAAGACAGTGAAACCTGATGACATTGTTCATGATTGTTCATGAAGTTCATGATTGTGCAATTTATGAGGGAGAAAAAGAAGAGAGGACTAGTGTTAAGGAGAATGCATTGGAGGGAGGTGAGGTACTTTTTGTTGATGGGTCCTCAATAATTAATCAGGACACTGGTAAGAGGCATACTGGTGCAGCCGTTGTGGTCCTTGTGGATGAGGAATACCAGGTCAGACTGAAGAAGCAGTTGCCTTTGCATTACTCCGCTCTTAGCTGCTACAAATGAGTAAGGGGAAGGCGGTCACTATTTATTCTGACTCTGCATATGTAACCTCCACTTTATATTCAGGGTTATCAAGGTGGCAAAAAAGAGGGTTTAGGAAATCTGACGGGACCCTTGTCCAGCATGTTGCGCTGCTATCCAGACTAATCAAAGTGTTAACCTTGTCCATAGAGGTGGGCATAGTAAAATGTGCTACACACACGAATTACACACACTAATCGTTCTAAGTAGTATTTGGAAATTATGCCACTGACAGGATGGCAAAAGAGGCCACAAATTTGCCATTTACAGATTCCCAGTAAATGGAAACAGTGTCCCAGCAGGTCCAGTTACCAGTCCCATGTACCACACCACTGGTACTTCAAATCATAGTAATGCAAGGGAAAGCACAAAAAGAGAAACAGTAGCTTTGGGCAAAGAGGGGATGTGGCCAAGGATTTGCTGTGGATGCAGGAGCTGACAGGGAAGGTAGTAATGCCTGGAGAATTGCTCCTTGTGGATCTAGAGCAAATACATTTCCCGTTGCACACTTCTTGACGACAAATCAGGAAGAATGGTTTATACTAACCTTCAGGAGCAGGGATGGAGATTTGTAGGAAACTATATAGTTTGCAAATAATGTAATCCTGGATACACCATAAGGTCAGTAAGGGGAGTTTTGCTGAGGCCCTCAGGGCCATTTCAGGAGCACCACATAGACTTTATAAACATTCTCACGCTCAAGAATACATCTTTAAACTTTTTGCTTGATACGTTCGATCCATTGCACCTGTGTTTCAGTGTATATATCCAGGCCATACAGTATTCCAGGCACAAAGCTAGTCCTATATTTTTCAAAACCTTTGGTGTGATCCCCTTTAGCAGCAATGCATATTTTAATCACTTCAATGTGCCTTGGTAGACAAGTTATTTTCCAAGAAAAGTAAGCTAGGTTTATTAGCAACCGGTACTCCAAGATATGTGTAGGACTCAACCACTTCAATCCTTCTACCATCAAGCTTCCACGCAAAGTGGTTAGCTTTATTTCTTTTACAACCAATTATTAATATTTTATTTTTTTCCAAAGCTATTCTCAAATTGTTGGTTTTGGCATAAGCGCATGAAGGATCTCTGCAGTCCCAATGGAGTTCTATCCAATATTAGCCTGCTGAAATAATTAACTTAAGTGATTTCTGTAATTGTGCTAATTATATGCTGACCCATGCCAGTCATATGTTTATGATACAGATACTAAAATGTCTTATTATCATTTGCACGAGGTGCATTAACTATCAACTGCCAATGTGTTACTTGTAGAATATCTATGAGCTTTAATCCAATTTTCATACTGGGTTTTTGCATTAGCAAACATGGCATATTTTATTAAAGGGCATGGAGTGTGCTTTTTAACATATTACATTTTTACTTTAACTCATTACATCATATATGTCAAAAAGATTATGGGACATGTCGTTTTTGCTGTTTTTCATTTTTTATTTTTAAGAAATTGGTCTAAACTGGGGGATATGCTTTTACTGCACACAACTGGAGTTGCAGACTTGGGCCTAACATACCCGCATCTATTAACTGTACTTTCTGCTCCCACTCTGGATATTGAATGGGTGAGTGGTGCGTGTCCCTGGTTGTGGCCATTTTGGGGTGTGGAAAGCACTCCTGTGGGTTACCTCAGTCTTGGCCATTATCTTGCTGACTGCAAATCTGTAATCACATTGTGCTTGTCCAGTACAGGCTTTACTCTGTTGAGAAAGAGGGACTATGGGAGATGGAGTTTGCTTCTTGTTGGTTTGTTAGCAGGGTTTGGGCGGCCTGGTCCATGGACATGTTTTCCAGCCTCCTCCCTTGCCTTGAAGACCTAATTCAGTCTTAAGTATGGCCTATCACCTCCCAGGTCCATAATTACAATTCCTGGATACAGTCTGGTTTTGTTTTCATTCAGTTAACTGATATGCAGACAGATTCCCCACATCCGTTGCAAACTAACAGGAACATTGAGGAGGAAAGAACTCATGTCTCCTTCACATTGCCAGCACAAGGGAGACAGAATCACCTGCAGCCACTCCCTCCATTTAAGGGAAAGGATACCAGTACTGAACCAAACAGAGATATGCTTTTTCAAAACCCCCATCCCACAGCATGAATACTCAATATATACCCTGAGTTATTTGGCACAGGAGGGGACAAAACGAAATTCAGAGGAGGAAAACTCTCTAGCCTGAGACAGGGGAACAAACCAAAAGCTCCTTAACATGCGCAATAAACATAGGCGAAGCAGGAAATTAAGATGGCATCTTCCTCATTTAAAGACAATGGCCTCATTACGAGGTTGGAGGTAGCCTTGCCGGGAAAACTGGCAAGGCTACCTCCAAACCAGCAAGAAAATCCGGCACCGCGAATGGGCAATTACCGGGGTATATCAGCCCCGCCGGATCCTGTAGCATTACCGTGCCGGTGCTACAGGATTGCTGTGCACACAAGTGCCTTTCATTCAGCCAGGACAGGCATGGTGGAATGAAAGGCACCTGCAAGCATAACTCCGAGTTTGCCGGTCCGGATGCAACGGTACTGGCAAGCTTACCGGTACCGTTGTATCCAGACCGGCAACCTTGTAAGAGGCCCAATGTATTGTTGTTGTCGAGCATGCCAAAAGAAGGCATGTGACACCTGCGGCTAGCCAACGAGGAGCTAGTCATCCAAGCACAATATAAGGCCCAGCTCTCTTGACAAGAATGGCAGGGAGGTTTGTGGCACAGGGAAGGTGAGTTGTCGTTTTAAAGAGATGGAAGAAGATTGCTGGAGCAGAGACAAAGATAAGTGGGCTTGCTGTGAGTCCTGAAGTGGGAAGGCAGATGCAAGAACTAGAGATTAGAGAAATAATGCTTGGCAGCTAATAAGATCTGGAGATCAATGGCAGGTGGTAAGACCCCACAGAGAGGAAGATTTCTGTTGAATTTTAACTCCTCGAGAACCTGGATTGGTGTAGAGCACCTGTGGAGAGTGCAAAAAGGCAGTTACCAGCAGTGACTAGCTGTGGCTATGTTCTGTGTATTGCTGTTTCCCTGGGGAGTGAAATGGCTATTACAATGTGCGAGGAGACATCTCTTCAAAAAGCCTGTATTGGCATGGAGCGTCAGCAGAGAATGCATGCTTGCAGTTACCAGCAGTGACTAGCTGTGACTACGTTTTGTCTGTTGCAGTTTCTCTTCGGAGTGAAATAGCCGTTACACCTTGTGATGAGACACCTCTTTTTAAAAAGTGACTTCATTCTCTGTGTTGCTATTTCCCTGGGAAGTGAATGTTGTACTCCTTTGTCGACCTCCATGACACATTAGGGACAAACTGAAATCCCACACGTTGATGCTAAGTGATATAAAAGTAATGCTAGAAACTAGGGAACAACCTCCCTCCATTTTTTGTAAATTAAAGGCAGATTGTTTGCGATTGCAAGAGAAGCAAACACCTGCAAGGGTGGAGTTTGATGCAAATGTTCAAAGAACAGAAAAGGGAACTCTGCCAATAAGCTTACCAACTGCAGAGATAGTTGTTGGCACTAAAGAAACTGATTTGGTTTGTGCTGGTAAAAAACAGACAGGTGGGGGGGGGCGAGGCCAAAAGTGTAGCTGCTCCTAGCTGCCACTCTGCTCCCGAAATCCAATTCCGGTCTCGATTCCCATGGTGCATAATGGACGGTGTTTGTCAGCATTGTCCTGTGACTTATGCCACAGCACTGACATCTGCAGCGGGGCGGGCAGCTTGTCTGGGGTTTCTGTCCTGGCCTGGAGGACTGCAACTGTGGAGATAGTTGGCACTAAAGAAACTGATATGGTTTGTGCTGGTAAAAAAAGGTCTAGACGGGTGTGGCCAAGATGACGGCCATGTAGCTGCTCCTAGCCGCCGCTCTGCTACCAAAATCCTGCAATATCCTGTAAAGCTGCATTTTGCTGGGACATATTATGCTCAAGTGTGGCAGAACCTAACAGGACCTTAACCCATCTTCGTGGATGCCATGATAGCGCTGTTGGAGCAAGAACCGTGAGGCTCAGCAGCCTGATCACAATCTCAATTGCTGCGGCGCATGGCTGACGTCAGCAGAAGTGGGGGCAGCTTGGCTGTGGTGTCGGCAATGCCCTGGGGACCGCTCCGGCCTGAAGGTCTGGTGTGATAGGGGCTGGTCCTGCAGCTGGCAGTGGCACAGTGATGGAGTTGGTGAGAGGTGGAGCCAGCGATGCAGGAGGACCCCGTACCACATGCATGCCGTATTTGCTGCCGGCGGCTGGCCACCTCAGCAGTACTGCGAGGACGTGGTGGGGAAAATGGCCTGCCCTGCAGCAAGGACATGGCAGTGGTTTGCTGCAAGTGCCTCCTCATAGCATGCTTAAACTGACAAGTATAATTCTGCAATTATACTTTTTTTGGCGCTCTGGCCGCCTGTAACCTAGAGGGGACCTGAGGCTTGAAGGATGTAGTAGCTGTGGTCTGGGGGTTTGGCTGCCTCACAGAGCCCTCTTCAGATGCCTCAGAAGTGGGCGGATAAAACATCAGAGAAGAAGGTGTTTGTGCCCTCCCTGACTTACACGTGTAAAAATGAATGAAACAGACACTCCCTGGACAGGGAATAAGGCACAAAGAGAAGGCTGCGAGAGTTCAAGGAAAAGTTTATCTAGATCTCTGAGAACGCTCTGACCACATCAAGGTTACAGCACATTATATAAGCACATCGTCATATCTAACATATGATGCTACGTTGGACCCAGATTGGTCAGCCAGGGTGGTATCTTAGGTGTGGGCATCATCTCTTCCTCCGGGTTGGTTGCTTGGTTGGCGGGAGGATTGACGTCAGACATCTGTGCTCCGGATGGGTGAAGGTCAGGTCACTGTGAAACACGGTGGTCACTATCTAAGCTTAAGAAAATACATTCTAAATAATGCATGCACTAAATAATGGTTGATCAAAAAGACCCTCAGTAGTTTATCATGTCATTATACAAATCACACAGGTATCTATATCATCTATAACATTTGGGTTATACAGGTCACAGGTTTACGGGTCTTGACCACTATAATACTCTCATTGAACTGTGGGGTTAGTCTCACAAGAATCTCAGGTATGTGGCATTTGTTAGTATTGGGCACGATATACAGCAGCAGGGGTCTAATGTTAGTTGGGGGTCTGTTGGGTGGGCTTCATAGCATGGTCAGCGGTCTGGCACATGAAAGGAATATCTTGCAGGGACACCGGGTTAGAATGTCAATAAGTTTCAACTGGCGAGGGTAAGAGGAAAAGGACACTTTTGTGGAGATGGACGAGCTATGTGCTTGGCTCATGTTGGTTCACATGCAGGACAGTGATCTCAGAGGAAAAGAGATGTGTTACATTTATTATTTGTTGCAAGCATCTCCGGCTTCAGCGTGAGAATGGAGCTGCAGAGTTTTCCAGTCAGAGTGGGAACGAGGGTGGGGGCCATGTGCTCCGAGCTAATGCGGTGGGGAAAGGGAGAGAGGCATTTTGTACTATCGCAGTGAGGCCTGGTCACCAAGATGGAGTCGAAAGGGGGTACAAAAAATGGATGCCCCGTGTCCTGCTCAGTGGTCCCATCTACGCGAATGTAACCCAAAGTTAACATTGCATAAGGGCGAGGGGCGTACCCACTACTGGAGGCACTTGGTCCGAGTTTTGTACTGAGAAGTGATGGCAGAGAGGGGCCCATTGGCCCCTCGCTCCCACACAAAGTTGAGCAGTTACCTGATTCAGAGGAGCTTTGCCGCTGGCAGCTCGACGCTCCATACAACTATTGAGACCACGGCCGGGGGTGCAGGGTGAGTTATAGCAAGGCCAATCACCCATCAAATAGCAATCTGAAGCAGTTGATTCTGGGGGCCAACAGAAGCATCTCGGATCAAACTGACACTCTGGGCCTTAGGACCCAGTCGGAATGGGTTTAGCGGCGTGGTAAATTCCATTCCACCCTATTAGGAGGTTCCCCTGTGGGACCCGCTCTGGACGTCTGCAAGGCCTTTAAGGTCACGATCCGAGGGTTGCAAAGGCCTAAGATCTGGGAAGTGAGAAATATGCTTAGCATAGAGGCAACAGAGATAGAAAAACAAATACAGAATTAGACGCCCAACACCACACAGACGAAACAGCCCCGTCTGCTTAGCACAAGCACAGATCAGGTTAGGCACAGCACAGGAGAGGTTGAGCATGTTTGAATATCGCGAGTACCTTAGGTTCCAGCATGAATATTGGGACAAAGCAGGTAAAACTCTCTCTTGGATGACCTTGAGGCCACGAGATAGAAACACCATTACTCGAATAGAGAAGCCAGAGGGGAATATTACTCAAGATCCATTGCAAATTTGTAGGGTGTTCATGACTATTACACTAAACTATTTAATGCAGTTGGCGTAGTGGCAGATGCACCCATCACTGAGTGCCTAGAAGAGGTAGACGTGCAGCTGACTCGAGTAGATCATCAACTATTGGATGATTCCATAACGACGCAAGAGATACAGGGGGCAATAACAAGCCTGAAGGTAGGAATGGCCCCGGGACTGTATGGTCTGCTGGTCGAATTTTAGAGTATATTTAACTCCTGCATCTGCACTTAGAACACATCAATATGGAGGCCTTCGAATTGGGACGGTTACCAACCACCCTGACTGAAGTGCAAATTATATTGCTGCTAACCCGAGACATATCTGAAGACAAATGTGGGCCATATAGACCCTTATCGCTTATAAATCCAGATATAAAGATCATCAGTAATATTTGGGTGGGCAGGGTTGCACAGGTGGCCTCCTATCTGTTCTCTGCCGACCAAGCAGAGTTTATAATGGGCAGAAATACTATTCGTAGCCTTTGTAGACTATTTTTAGTACTTAACAGCGTCAATGCCGCATCTTGCGATTTCGCACTAGGAAGTCTAGTCGCAGAGAATGCGTTTAATTCTGTACAATGGGGTTCTATGTTTGCAGCACTGCAGAAATATGGGTTTGGGCCGATGATACATAGATGGATATTGCTGGTTTATAATAGTCCAATAGGCAACATTGGGACAAATTACTTCACATCAGCTCCAATTAGTATAGGTGGATGTAAAAGGCAAGGGTGTCCACTGTCCCCCGTATTATTCACCCTGATCATTGAACCACTGGCATGCAGCCTAAGAGAAAAACTTGTTCACCTGGGGATCGCTATTGCTGATAGCCATCACATTATCTCACTTTATGCCGATTACATACTGTTATACATAAAAGACCCAGGCAGCACTGTCCCACTAATGCTTCACGAAATAGAGCAATTTGGTCTGGTATGTGGGTTGAAGATTAACTGGTCTAAGTCAGTCTTGTACCCACTGCTGAGTTCAGGGAGACTGGGATTAGATGACCTAGCTCTTCATGTGACCATGGACTCTTTCAGGTATTAAGACAGACTCTTTCAGGTATTCGGAGATTATGGTGAATGCAGATTCAAGTGTAGTATCCAAGGAGAATTTAACCGATTTGCTGCCACAGCTAGACTGTATGGTTTCCACATGTATCAACCTTCCGTTGTCACTTATGGGAAGAACTGCTGTGGCTAAAATGGTGATTCTACCATAATTATTGCATCGCATGCAGGTGTTGCCAACACTCACCAGAATTCTTTAAGAAACATGGGGCCTCATGATGAGGACAGTGGTAACCCGCAGGTGCTACTGGCAGGCTGCGGCCATCCTCGTAACACCGAATCCACTGCCTGACTTCCCGGTGCCACCGGGACATTACAAGTCTCAGCAGAGCAGGAAGTCAGGCGGCGGATTTGGTAAGTACCCAGGAATGGGTTCACTCAAGCATCAGCACCATTGTTAACGGTGCCAGTGCTTCTGTGACAACTCTACAGCCAGGTGCTGTTGCGCCAGGCAGGTCAGACCTGCCAGGCATAACGCCCCCTGCCCCGGAAATACGGAGTGTGGCGGTCCAGATAGGGTTCCGGTACATTGCTACCGGCACCTTTATTTCCGGCATGCTACACTCATAATGAGGCCTTTGATGCGATACTACTCAAGCTACTATGGGGTAGTAAGACTCCTAGGTTGGCCCTATTCAAATATAAATTACCCATGGAACACAGTAGACTCGCGTCCCGGATTTTCAGTGCTACTACTATGCGTCACAGCTGCAGCATTTAGTTAATTGGTGGTGGGAGGGCGCATTACATCTGCTAGGGAACGACAGATGCTGAATCTCCAGTGGTCAGGAGAGGCGAAGTATGTGGGATTGCTGGCACCGGTAAGGGATTGCATGAGGTGTGGACAAGAATGGGCCTGCGTAACCAAGGCAGGCATGTGGCAGCTAATGAGATACCACTTTGGGATACTTGCATTGTTAAAGGTCCATTAAGCATTAACAGTCACAGGAGGTCGGGAGGCTGCAGAAACTTGGGTATCTGATATGCTGACAGTAGAACACCTTTGTTTCAAGACTTGTGCTTTAAGTAGAATATGTGTGGGCCCCAGTTCTTCACATATGCGGCAATGATGGCAGCCGTTAGAATGAAGTGGGAGGGGTTCCCTGAAATGCCCACTGAGCACCCGGTAGTTGCAGCAATTAAGGAGCTAGCAGGGGGTGGGCGAAGGATCACAACCTTATATACGACGCTCCTATTGGCACAGGTTCCCGGTTCTACGAAAGTCAGAGAACAATGGGGTAGAGACCTCAATGTGGAGTTGTATGACACATGCAGAAAAGGGTGTACCAACACGTGAGGGAAGTATGGACAAATGCTAGACTGAAACTGGTATGTACAGAGTATATATGACGCCAGAGCGCATACATACATTTGCCCCGTGTCTCATGGTTGCTTGCCTCAAATGCAGAGCACCACCAGCGACCCTCAGCCACATGGTCTGAGAATGCCACACAATTAGATCAGTGTGGCAACGAATATTAAGACAGCTTGGCGAAGTTACAGGATGGGATCTTGAGCATTTCCTATTAGATTAGGGAAATCCCAGTGCAGATAAACGGGAACGTTACCAGGAAATGTATTGCACTAGGATTAATTTTCTTTAAACGAAGAATCGTGATGCTTTCCAAACACTGACTAGCAACGTGACCTGCTGAGCTGGGCCACATCGGAGAGATATCTAAATATACAGAGAGGCACTAGGGCGGGAGGTAAACATTTGTACTCGAGGTGAGACAATTTCGTAGACTACTCCTATACCCATCTGACCTAAGACCACCATAAAAGAAAGATCAGTACTCGTAAGTTGGAATCTGGCGCGCTTGTTATCAGAGGCGCCAGTCTCACCATGTATGTTATGAGTGGATAAGGTCGGTTGCGCAGGGCACAGCCCTCATTGCATTCAATGCAGCCAGTTCGCTAATGTGTTTTATTATTATGGCGCTGCAGAGTATTTGTTCCCCTTTTCCATGTCCTCCTTATTGCTATTTAAAAAAAAATATGTATGAAAATTAATTTGACTCGCTATTATTGTTGTAACGGTTATATGATTGACTTAAAATAAAAATAAACAGATGCAATAAAACAAAAACGGACAGGGGGGAAAATGGCAATCAATTGGCACACAATAAGGACAAAGCAATGCCCCAAATAAGCAGTTAAAGCGGGCCACTAAGACAAATTCAAAAAAGTTCCTAAAATCTTTGTATCTCACGGAAGAAGCAGCAGACATTGTGTGTGGATTACAGCCTATGGCCAGTACTTCATGGAAACGCTCAAAATGCCATTCGACTAATTCCCCAAAACGGGTTCAGTTGGTAGAAGAGAATTTAGAAACCCTTCAGGTGTCTACTGTCCAATCAAAGGACTGGATAGGAATTGGGAAAGTTGACAAAGCTACAGGCAGGAACTGGGATGTTAGCTGTGAGTTATGAGTATTAGATTGTGATATTTCAGGTGGTCATGTGCCTTGCTTCAATGATAACATCTGACAGACTATCTCTATGCAAACTTCGTTGTTTCTTGTCATATTCTCACAATGCCTGAGTAATCCCATTACAAATATTTGTGGTGATGAACCACATGGCTCTGTGTCTCAACAACAATCAAATGCTGCAAACACCTTGGACATGACTAAGGTGCAGAACTATGACACACATTTAATTTTTAAATCCGTTGTTAGGAAGGGAGGACAAATTGTTTTAATTTGCTCGAATATTTTGGCCCTACTAACTAGGATACCATGCTTAAGTTTAAGAACAAGCAAAGATATTGAATAAGTACATTTTTGTTATCCGTCGCGAACAACAGAGTAGCAATAAAAATATCAAGAGTTGTGTTTACGATGATAACAGCAGAAACGGAATCACTTAGGCAGATGGCATACATCCTTGTGTCTTGCAATAGTCTGAAGCACTTCATAGGAAATGGATCAGGGGTGAATAGGATTAAAAGCGGACCTAAAGATCACTTTTCCCGGGAAAGAGAAAACAGATCGTAGAGTTCTAATAGCAGCGACCGTACAGAATAGTCCCCAGGGAGGAAGTGATTGGCCATGGTTGCCAGGAATTCTATTGAAGGAGAATACATTACAAATTGAGGTTACTCATGGTCCATGGTAGCCCACGCTACAGACATTGATGACCTACTCCACAATGAAGACTTGGACTTCTTAGCCGTCACTGAATCCTGGCTACATCCAACTGCAGGCCCCGCAATTATGTTAGCCTTACCAGATGACTACACGCTACTAAGACTCGATCGTACCACCTCTCGAGGCGGAGGTCTTGCCGTTATAGCAAAAACTAAATTCCGTCTGACCATTGAGTCACCAGCCAACATAGGATCTTGTGAATCCTTAACTGCAAAGCTATCCTTATCTAATACACAATCCATCTCCATTTACCTCATTTACCGACCACCTGGCCCCCTAGAATCTTTTGAAGAAGACCTCACAAACATCCTATCAAATAAACTTAAGACCTCCTCACAAAGTATCATATTAGGTGACTTTAACCTTGGTTTTAGCGACCCCACGGATGCTAACGCCACAATAATTAACAATACTTTAGAGGAACTAGGCTTTACCCAAAAAATCACAGAGCCCACTCACACCAAAGGCAGAACCCTGGACTGGCTAGCTATGCACAACTGCCCAGTCTTGATCTCTTCTATACTCCCACAGCCCTGGACAGACCACTACTTGATCTCGTTCACCCTCGAGGCGACACCAGCGCAAATTGACAGTATAGCTCCAGCTGTTCAGACTAGAAATAAAAAGAACATCACCCCTGAAAATTTGATCCCTTTAATCGCACCGACCTTGAATGCCATTCCTTCCGGACCACACAGATCCCTCAATAATGGTAGACATATATAATAGTGTCATGCTCTCTTCTCTTGATGCCATAGCCCCACTGAAGTTAAAAAAAGCAAACCCAGAAAACATATCAACGCCTGGTTTTCTCCTCATCTTAAAGCCCTAATACAAGAAAAGCGACGCTGTGAAAAAATCTGGAAATCACTCCCCTCAGAGAAAAATAAGAAGAATTTGAGTAAACTAGCCTCTCACTACAAAAAAGAAATCATCCTGGCCAAACAAACGTCCAACAGAACTCGAATCTCACAAGCCAAATCCAACACTAGAGAGCTCTTTACAATACTAAAAGAGGTTGAATCTCCCATCCAAGCTCCTGACTTGTACCTCATGGGCAAAAATTGGTGCACGGGTATACAAAATGCCTTAGCTAACAAAATCTCCTCTCTCAAGATAAACATTAAAAAAGATTCCCTTCTCTCTTCCACCAAATCCAGTATCCCCAACCCTAAAAAGAGACACCCTACTCAGACACCCCCCCCTGTGCATATTCCAAACTTTAACTTCCACAGAGTATCTGCTAAAGAGGTAGAAAAGGTCATCCTCACCCTCAAACCTTCGAATTGCCATGGGGACCTATGCCCCGCACAATTTGATAAAGGATGCGGCTCATGATCTCGCACCATTTATTACCAAACTAATAAATGTGTCATTCACATCAGGCAGCGTACCTAATAATCTCAAACAATCTTGGGTCCTCCCCCTGCTTAAAAAACCAAATCTAGATCCCTCTACTCCCACCAATTACCATCCCATCACTACATTACCATTCCTTCTTAAAATCCTCGACAAAATAGCATACCAACAAATCCAACATTACCTTGTGCACTTCCATCTCTTAGGAGTCAGACAATCGGGCTTCAGGCCTCAACACGGCACCGAAACCGCACTCATAGATCTCAAGCCACAGATAGATGAGCTGAGAGATCAGGGTAAAGTGGCACTACTGCTTCTTCTTGATCTCTCGGCTGCATTCGACCTGGTCGACCATGAGATCCTATGCGACCACCTTCAAAAAACGGCCCACTTTTCTCATAAGGCAACTGACTGGATCCAATCCTTTCTAAACAACTGCACGATGAGTGTCTTCTCCCTACTAGCAGCAGCCGACCCAACACCCATCACCTGTGGCGTACCTCAGGGATCTTTCGTCTCCCCGACCCTGTACAACAACTTCACAAAGCCCCTTTTTGATGATCTAGACGGTCTGGGTATCACCTACACTAACTATGCCGATGATACACATATCCTAATCCCGTTGACGGGCGATTATGACTAGGATTTAGCCTTCGTCAACAAAGTGTACCTCATCATCCAGGCATGGATGGCCTCACACGGTCTATGCCTGAATAATGACAAAACAGAACTCCTCATTCTAGGGTCCACTCATAACCTGAACAAACTAGACCAAAATTACTCCTCCTTCGTAATTGACAACAATAAGATCACGGTAGCCAAGGAGGCAAAAACCCTTGGATTCTACCTAGACTCCACTCTCACCTTTAAAAAACAAGTTAATGCTATGGCATCCGCCACTTCTTACACATGCAAACTCATCAGAGCAGCCAAACCTTTTCTCTCTCAGTCTAACTGTATCACCTTAGCCAGGGCTCTGTCTTGTCCAAGTTGGACTATTGCAACGCACTTTATGTAGTATGCAACAAATATATCACAAACAAAATTAAGATCCTTCAAAATAATGCCCTAAGAGCGGCCCTCAGTATCCCAAAGAAAACGCACATCTCTGATACTAGAAGGTCTGTCAACTGGCTTTCCACCAAAGACAAAATATTCCTCAAATCGGTTTCCCTGACCCACAAATGCCTCCACCAAGCAGCCCCTCAATACCTTATCTCTAGATTCACCAGACCCACCTCTGCTCGCCCCTCTAGAATGACCAATTCCAATCTCCTCCTGGTGCCAAGGTTTAAGTGTTCCATGTCGGGTGGGAACAGCTTTCTGGTTAAAGCAGCACAATATTGGAACTCCCTTCCACCTCCTTGCAGGGAGGACCTCCCCTACCACCTATTCAGAACTAAGACCATCCATTGGCTCAAGATTCATGACACCTAACAAGCTCTCTTGCTGCCCTGACACTCCACTACTATGATTGTAAATATGTATATTTAGGTTGCCAACTGATCAGTGCAGATACCCTGTCACTAGACAACCGATGTATTGTAAATAGTATTGCCTATGTTGTATACTTCTGTAACCCATGCCTCTTCGGCACGCGTTGTTTCTTTTTGGCGTGTCCAGCATTGTAACCACGGCTGGACTTCTCTGCCCTGTATGTAACCAAGCTTTGCAATCCTCTTGTTGCCCCTGCGCCTTGCTACCCCTTTGGGGTTAGGTGCGCAATATAAATAAATAAAATACAAATACAAATACAAATACTCATTGGCTTTAGTGTGAATAATTCATTGTTTCTTTTATCTTGGAATGTGAGCCGTTTCCTTAAATTGTCGAGGAATAATCAATTAAGTTCTCAATTAAGTGCTTCCACCATGATCATTCACTAAAAGGTATGCGCTACTATAGCGGTTATTTGGAATGGTTACCATCTGATCCAACAAATGGCTGAATGCGATAATGGGGGCCGACCTTTAGGTGGCCTGATTATGCCCTAAAAAATAATTTTGCTTGGAAAAGCCATACATAAAGATAGAGGCATTCTGGCTGTAAATATAACCATCCTTGAGTGGGGTGGGGGGGGTGCGGAAACATTAGTTATTGACTAACCCATATTGGAACACCTGACTCTCCACTATTGATATGGTGATTGAAGAGTTGGAGTCCCTTTTGGAAGCTTATATCTGTGACTCATTAATTTGGGAGATAATAGCGGCAGATTTTAGTTCTTTGTGCCTTAAATTACCCAGAGAAAGAGAGAGAGAGAGATAGAGAGATAGAGAGAGGGAGAGAGAGAGAGGGAGAAAGAGAGAAAGAGTAAAAGAGGGAGAGAAAGAGAGAAAGGGAGAGAGAGAGAGAGAGAGAGAGAGAGAGAGAGAGAGAGAGAGAGAGAGAGAGTTACTCCCAAAACTATCTCATGTATAAAGCACAAAGGTTGCATGGTTTAAGATAGAATAGTTGCATGAAGAAGTGGGGTCTTGTAATTGTTAATGGGAATGTAACTGGGCATGTGCCTAGTCAACACACATTGCACAGAGGTTTACACTTCTCTAGAAATGATTACACATTTGTTACAGACTCCAGCTTTAAAAGATGTAGAAACGTCTGTGTTGGTGCCAATCAGTTAAGTGATCACAATATGTTAATCACTTCAATAAATTCTCCTTACATAATTCCATGTAGATTGAAGAACATAATTGCATTTAACAACCATGTTAATTCTCTCTACAATAGGACGAATCTTGAAGAAAAAACTGAAATTCAATGCAGAACATTTCCCACTTTTTAGTAAAGAGATTATTGAAGTACTACGGAGTGCTATGGGCTTGGTGAGTACACAGCCAGTTGTGTTTGATAATGTGATTCAAACTAAGAAAAAGGAATTGCAACAAAGCTACTAGAGCCTTAAAAAGAGTCCAACTATCTGACCCGGAAAGAAGGGAAATAGAGCGTAAACTGAGCCAAGTTTATAAAAATTGGTTAAAAAGTCGGAATGATCTTATTCTGCAAAGAGATGGTGAACACATGCTAGCAATTGTGCTAAAAAGGAACACAGCTGAGTTCTGGTCATTTATTCAGAATTGTGACAATAAACAGCGCAAGTCCCAATATCATCCCATAAGTGAGGGAAGGTGGGTAGATCAATTTGGTGTGATATATAATGTACACCCCAAGGAATAGCGACAAATAGAATCAACTGGATCTTGTGGTCTAGACTTTGATTGTGACATAATTCTAGACTTGATTTGAAAGTCATCAAAATCTAGAGCACCAGGCCCTTATTGGCTGAGTAACATAGCATTTAAAGGTGCGCCAGAATTATGGTCCTCGGTTCTTTTCCTCTTATTTACAAACAGAATAAACACAAAGACAACTCCAGCTGCGTGGAAAATATGAAATATAATCACCACTCATAAAAATGGTGATAGAAATAACCAGCTTAACTATCTATCATTGCTCTGTTGGATGCAGCGAGTATATTATTTGCATCCTTAGGTGCTGAGAGAGATAGAGGTAAGGGCCAATTCAGTGGGTTCTTTGAAAGTACCAAATTGATTCAGAAGAGGAGCTAGTACCTCTCTGAACTGCCTTATACTGGAGATTTGTGGTCAAAAGACAGCCAGGAAGGGAAATCTTCCTTTATTTGTGGTGTCAATATACCTCTCTTTAGGCTTTGATGAATGGTGAAGGTTAGACAATATATTTCACTTAGAATTGTGTCGGTCAGCCTATGCATTGCACTTAGAAGAACTGTGTAGGTCAGCCTATGCATTGCACTTAGAACAACTTTGCAGATCAGCCTTTGTATTTCAATTAGAAGAATGTGCAAGGGTTGCCAATGTACCACGCTTAGAACTGTGTAAGAAGGCAATGTATTGAACCTGGAAGAATTGTTAAGGGAAGACATGTACTGCTCTTGGAAGAATTGTGAGGGTTAGCCTATGCATCGCACTTAGAAGAACTACAAAGGTTAGCCAATGTGTTGCACTCAGAAGAGTTGTGAAGGTTACCCCATGTATTGCTGTTAGAAGCACTCTGAGGGACGGCCCATGTTTGCAGCTATGTCCTACGATAAAACATTTGGTCTAGCAGGACACATAATGAGTCTCTCGCACTCACACACTCTCCTGACCTCCTCTCAGCACCCATCCACACGCCTAACCATCATGGGTAGGTTACTGGGGCTCAGTCATCCCACCCAACTCTCTATTTTGGCCAAATGCACACACACATTCTAATTCCTTCCAAAAATTGTCCCATACCTTAGACTTCGCTTCCCAGAAGTCATTCCCCCCCAAAGGCTTTGAGGTCATACTAATGGGATAAAGGCTCTATATAAATGACAAACTACTACTGCTTTGATATGGTGGACCTTCGACGTTTGTGGGGCAAACTATGGTCTTGCGACCTTGCAGTCAGATTACTAAATGTGTTAATTAATCAACAAACAAACACTAAGATAAGGGTTTGCATGAATATGCAGGGTGAACTGTCTAAGGAAATACACAATGAAAGGTTTGTGCCAGGGGTTTATTTTGGCACAGTGTCTTTCTAATCTCTATCTTTCTGGCATGGGAGACTATTTGGAAAAGGTAGCGCTCATCTCTTCTCATCTGGCAAACAGCAGAATTATTTGGATCACATATGCTGATGACATGATCCTCATGGAGCACACCCAGATTGGTTGCAATGTTTGATTAGCCAATTATACCTCTATTTTTGTGAAAATAAATTGAAAATCAATGTTAATAAAACAAAGATAATTAGATGTTCTATTCTTAGAGAAAACTATGGCTTTGAGTAGAAATTAGCAACTGCAAAGTTTGAGAGTTAGATATCTGGGTTTCTATTTAGTCTCTATAGCCCGGAAATGTGACTTTGAGAATAAATTGTACAAGAAATGCAGAGCAATTAGGGGTTCAGATTAAATGTATGAAGAGGAAATATGTTACATTTACAATAATTCATTTAATTATAATTTAGCTACATCCATTCCAACCATAATGTATGGCCTAGAGATCAGTCACTTAGTGGAACTGGCCACACTCGAAAAGGTTGGAGGGAACATTTGGAGAATGGCTTTAGCTCACCCAATACTGTCCCAGTTAGCATATCGCATTTTGAATTGGAACTAACCTCTTGAACAGCACAGTATATATGGAGAGTACTTCTCCTGTATAGGAAAATGCTGATGGCAGTAGACAATACCTTTTATTACGATCTTTTACAACAAATGGCAAAGGCCCATGTGGGCATTTTAGAGATCTTAAAGCAGACAACCCTAAATACATTGGAATTGCTAAATCTAAAACAGGACAATCTAGATACCAATGTTGTCCTTGTTAAAAGGAAATTATATTAATACAATTGGTGCAGAACATGCACCGTGAGATTCAAATACAAATTATTTAGCACCATGGATCTAGAAAACAAAAACAAATGCACTCTCCAAAATTATCTAAAAACGTTTCCAGATCCTAGATATAGGGATGCTTTTCTAAGATTAAACTTGATACTTGATACGTGATACAGGAGAGATAATGAGCATTAGGACCACATGCTTATTTCTATTAAATTCTCGATTAAAGTGTTGTCGATTTTGTAAACAATAACATGTTGTGCAATTGTTGAAACACATTTTGATCATTTTCCCAGCACTAGACTGTTTGAGATCAAAAAGTTTCTCTGAAAAGGTGTCTGCTGCCTTATGTCTAAATACAGATTAACTTTGAGGAAGATTGTACAGTGGGAACAATACAGCTTTGACTGTAACAGTTATATATTTTTTTAAAGGAAATTAATCTGATTGTTTTGGGTATTTCATAATATTTTAAAATTGCGTGGAAGTTTATTTTTCTTATTCTTACTTGTTACTTGAATAATTGGTTATTGTAAGGATTGTAACATGTATCATTCATTTTGATGTAAATCTCTTTTGTACGCTATGTGTAAGGTTTGAATTAACACAAAATAATAAAAAAACAAAAAAGGCAAGTGAATAGAGACATTGATATAGCCGTAGTCAAGAAAAGAGTGTAGGAAGAAAAGGCAGAGGCCTTTGGCTAGGAAAAGGCACAGAAGTTGAAGACTAAGGCCCTGACAAAGGGCAAAGCAGAGCAGATGAGCAGAGGGTCCGACAAGAGAAAGAAACGATGGAGGCCCTGAGGAGCAAGAACATAGAAGTGCCACGAGGTGCAGAGAATGAAATGATAGAGACCCTGATCTAAGAGACTGAGAAGGTGCACTAGAAGAAGACAAAATACCCAAGGGTGGAGGTAGAGCGAGGAGATGGTCCCTTAGAGACTAACCCAGGCAAGAAGATATTACAGTGTCTTTGTAAAGTGTGGGGGAACACTGCAACTAACCCCAGGCATCCTGACATCTTAAATAAAAGGCATAGAATGGAATATCATTGTTGTATCATTTGTTGCAACTTACCACAGGTGACAGGCAATTCTACATTGAAAGAAATGCATAATTATAGTATTACTTTCTTACTCGGTACAACAACTTTACAATTCTGTACGGTACATTAAATGACCCTGTTTCTCTACAGAGAAATTATATTTGGAATGAACATTCTTGGAATTCATATATCTCTTAAATGACAGAAATGTTTGATTTCAAAATGCTTAGGTTTGAAAATATGTTCAGCAGATAAATATATTAATAAAGAAAACTATCATACCGGAAATGATGCAGCATTACGCTACACTCAAGCAATGGTTAAACCAAGCAATAAAGGAATATTATACACGTCTTTAGTCATCCCTTCTGATTTTCAGATACCATAGCATGGAACAGTAAAGGTCACAGTCCTTGTTCACTTGTTCATGCCATTTGGCTTCACACAGTTCAGCTAATCTTCCAAAACGTCTACTTTTCATTAAAATGGTTTGTTTATGTCCCCTTCTCTTGGATTTGCTTTCAAGACTTCAGAATGTGGACACACCTTCTGATGTCATTGGAGATTGTGTTTTAAAAAATAGTTAGCCACTGAAGTTGTTAAATTCTTAGTTCTTATATTAGTGCAATATTCTGTTGATCCTATCTCAGATTCTTTTAAGCAACACTAATGGATTCATAAGCTCGAAGTACTCATGTGGATACATAGTGCATTTCCCCATGACAGGTCTTAAGCATATTATATTTGTGAAATGTTCCAAATAGGAACAAATAATTGCTAGCTCTATTTGATGGTTGAAGAACGCAAGCATGACGATAGCAGTTCATTGCACCGTTTCCGCAAATAAATGTACGGAAGGGTCAAAAATATTCTCCTATGTGCATTGCACATCCCCTCCACCTTTTCCAAACAGGTGCAGGGGGATGTATACCCTTTGCACGCATAGAGATATGCATCCTGTTTGTAAATTGTGATATACTTTTCTGGTCTTCCAAATGGTATTGACTAGTGATCACAAGTGCTGCTCTTGGTATTGGGGGAGCGGGAGGGGGTGCTTCCATGAGAAGATGCGCTGGCAGTGGTACTTAGTGATACTGGCAGGTAAGGGGGTGTACTAATACCAGTGGATGCTGCAACTGTCATTTCAGCAATACTACCATCATGAGTTAATTTCAAGAAATTACTGGGTCAAACCCTGGCCAAGCCTGCTTCAAGGTTTGCTGATCGCCAATATCTCCCTGAGTTTATTCATGAGTCCTGCCATATTTTTGCTTCATGTCGGGATTGACCTTTGTTGTGGCCAAGAGCTCATGGAACCAAAAGAGGCCCTGGAAATAATGTTCAAAGTGGCCCCATTGGCCAGTCCGCCCCTGCAGCCAAGGGATCAACAGATGACAAGAAACCAATTTAGGTTGCTAGTTTCTTTAATCTTGTTATGACAATGGTTGTGTTTGTTTGCTACATAGACAGTGATGGGATTTGAATCAAAACAACGCATAACGAGGTTTCCTACTCAGCCCTCCACTTCTGTTAGCACAGTGGTCTTAAACCCTTCCATCTCTTTTGGAGCCAGGGCCCTCGACTGGATCAGTCATTCAGAAGGTCTGGATTAATATTGTTCTACTCAGCACATCATTATTCATTCAAACATTTTTTGGCTGGTGTTCGATTCATCAGCATGTCACATTTGTCTTCCTATACTCTGCTACCAAGCACCCTAGCACCCCTAGGCGTCCTCCTGTTGTATCGTTTAGCTACCACCTGATAACTGTACTAGAGTTTGCCTCCACTAGTCTCTTGTCTCCACTTTGCTGCGGGTCACTTTAGCCCCGTTTTTAAGTTCATGGACAAACAGTTTGTTCCATGATTTTGTCTTTTGATTGTTTTACATGATGTTTTATGTTGTCATTTTATTTTTTAAGTTTGCTGCATTGCACCTGTCCCTCCTTGGAATTGGATGCACACATTATACATGTTTAAAATAAATTATATATATAGTGTGCAGGCTGCTTCACCTCGGCGTCCTGCTGTTGTTTTGTTTCTATGTGCTGTTTATGTATTGTGCATTATTTTTTTGCATGATGTATTTTTTACTTTTTGTAAACATTAAAGACACCAGTAATTCATACTGTGTCTGGTGTGTTTTGTCCAACCTTCTTTGAAACATGACATTTGTGCATGTGCCTGCGAGAGTGCGGTTTGACTTTTCCTCCTTTTTTTGAATATATATATATATATATATATATATATATATATATATATATATATATTCATGACTTGTTCATATATTGCTTTCTGGGAATCAAATCCGAAATAAATATTATAATGCATGCAAATAAATAACTAAATGCAGTTTGGCCATGGTTCACCATTGACAAGCATGGATGATAAACGGCTCAGGGACAGGCCATGGACAACCCTGGTCTATTCGTCTACATGGTCAGATGGAGATACATAGTTGTCCATGATCCTACAGCTATTGGCCAACCATGGAGAACAGTGAGCAGACCATAGATAACCAGTGTCCTATGATGTCCGTGCTACCATAGACATAAATGGTTGACCCAGAGCCTGAGGAGTTTTGATACCAAATTCGACCGAATCACTCTAACGCTCATTGAGCTGCTCTTTCTCCCACTACAAGCATGTATCACTTTCAAATCTTGCTGCATTATTTACAAGGCTGTTATCCTTAAGTTAGCAGGCTACCTCGCTGAGAAGCTCAGCATCTCGAGGCTGAGGCGCCACCAGAAGTACAAAAATGTGCAGCCTTCAACCACAGCGGTGCATGATGGAAAGACCAAGAAGAAAGGCATTCATGGTCTATACCCCCAGACACTGGAACCTGCTCTTCATCAACATGAGACTTCCCCCTCTGCTTCTACATTTCAGGAAGAAGCTCAAGACCCTCCTCTTCAAGGAATGACTCCAACCCTAATCCCTTTGGCCACACCTCCTCCATTGCACCTAACCTGAGACTTGGTGATAGACACACTACCGTTTCCTTCTCCAGTTGCTTATAGCTCTCTTGCTAAACTGCCCACCTCCCCCCCACACTGTTAGATCCCTGTTTCCTTGTATCTCTGCTTTCCTCACTGTGTACTCCCCGCCCGTGACCTGTAAAGCGTTCCATTGCTTCCTGAAGGTAGGTCAGCGCTCAGTGAATTCCCCAAAAATAATAACCAAGAATAACTATGGACATGAATATTTGAATGGCCTGGCATATTTGTTTACCCCTTCTTCATTTGACTTGTGGGCACAGCAATTTTAAAATTAAAGCATGTATAATTAAACATGACCATGGTTAGAAATAGTCACAGCTGATGACTTTCTATCTAAACATTTCAATGGTTAAGAAACTTTGATTGGCGTTTCTCTGCCTCACAACATTATTTTAAAATCTGTGTAGAAAACAGGCGAATATTCCAAAGTGGTTCAGTAAATTAACAAAATCTGTAAACAAAAAAAAATAATCTAGTTTCAGAGTTACACTGCTCCTGTCATGCTTCTTAAAAACAGGAACTATCCCAGCTAGCTTCCAACTGTTCGGGACATAATTTGATCAAACATGCATGTCCATTGATCATGGACAGATCGTTGGTCAAATTACAGTGAGCATATCAAGGCTGACAATGTACGACATTGGATAATGCTGGTTCCCATTCCTTGTATTCCTCTATTACATGGTCAGATGAAATGGACAGCTCAGAGACAAAAATAACAGATGGATAGATCAGTGATGACAAAGGCTCTCATTACAAGGTTGCCGGTAGGCGCCCGGTGCTACCGTCAGCCTACCGGCAACCTCGGCTTACCTTTTCCACGCCTGATTATGATATCCCGGTAAAACTGGGATATTACGGGCGGTGGAGGAACAGTAAGTTCCAATTCCCGTGTAGTCCCATAGGACTCCATGGGAATGGAAACACTGAAGCACCTGCACGGTGCTTCAGTGATCTTTCTGCCGGTAGGGGCCTGAACTACCGACAGGTCATGCCTCCTGGTAGTTCACAGCCCCTACCGGCAGACTCGGAGTGAGCGGGTCCAGAAAAGGTGCCTGTAACAAGGTTACCAGCACCTTATTTTCGGACCGGCTCACTTATAATGAGGGCCCATGTTTATACATGGATACATTTTTTTTATCTATGATACCATGGACAGGACAAAGGGTAGCTGTCCATTTATACCCCTATTACATGGATGTAGACCACGGACGAAATAAACATGATTCATGGACAGAAAGGAACACAAATCAGAGACAGAACAGAGAAGACAACATATATTCATAGAAAACTTTGTTTATCCATGATGCCATGGGCAGCCAACGAAGGGGCTACTGACCCTTTCTTCTCCAGCTTAAGAACACCATTCTGTCCCAGCTCTTGTACATACTTGTCTCTGAGTTACCCTCTTAACCTACCTCTCATCTGCCTGCTGGCTAACATTTTTCCCCTCGCCTCTAACCTGCCTCTGTGCATCACGTCCTCTGCTTCCAAACCACCTATCTGCACTTAAAACTGTCCAATGTTCATTGTCCTTAATCTCTGTATGTCCACTTATGTATTGTCCCTGGTGACTGTTTCATTTACCCCCCTCGAACAACCTCGTCAGAATGTTCCTCAAACTCACCCCATTGTAAGAAGTTCACCGCTTCCCGCACCGCTTCCCGTCAAATCTGATTTCTTATCTATTGTACATTCATTTTTTATCAAAAGAACTTTGTTCCTCCTGTATATAAATAAATACTTCAATTATCTTCCTTCTTCCTAGTACTCTCTAATTCCCTCTCAGCCCTTATGCATGCTCTTTTTCTTTTAGTAGTGTTCCCTCCTTCTCTCCTCTCTCTTTTCCTCTCTCTGTTCTATCCTTTCCATTTTCTCTTCTATCTCACTCCCAATGATTTTTTGTTCTCCCCACCATTCATAGTTCTTCTTTTGATTTGCTTTCCCTCTCTCTGCCGCATCCTTCCCCTGCTCTCTTCTCTGCTTCTCGTGTCATTTCTTCTCTTTATCTCATTTGTCTCACCATTGCTAGTTATCCTCCTTCTTCCCACTATCTACATAGGCTGTTCCTTCACATCATCCACTCCCACTTTCTCTATTGATGTCTCCTCTTCTTCTTTCTACTCCTTCTACACTGATGTTCCACAACACTTCTTCTTGCTTCCTCTCATTGTCACTCTCTCTATTTCTCTATCTTGATGCTCCTTCACTTCCTCTTCTCTCTTTATACATCAATGTCCCAACTTCTCCTACTCTTCTTTCTCTATACTGATGTTCTTCCTCCTGTTCCTCTATCTATTTGATATTCCATCTCCTCCTTCTCTCCTCTCTGTATTGATGCAACATCGACTCATCCCCACTCACTCTCCTTGCTCTGCTCTGAGCTCTCACTACTCTCTCCTCAGTCTTACATTCACCTTGCCACGACCTGTGTTTGCCAAAAATCTCTGGACTTCCCCCGCACCACCTGGTTGGGCTCATTTTTCCCTCCTTAGCCTGTAATGTAGCTCTTAAGTGGGGAACCTGCATCAACTGTGTGGCAATTAGGTGTGGGCCCTCTGATTGGCAGGTTCCTGAGCATATTAAGTTGTCAGCATATGAATTCACTTGTGCTGCAGATCTGGACATGGCTGAGCACACCGAAGGGACAGAAGGGTGGTCCACCATCTTGGTGTCAGGTTTTAGTGCCTCCATGGCCACACGCTTCCAAGTCAGTGATGCATGTGTGAAACTCTGCTGTGTTTGTCTGCTTGTGTAATGTTTTGTTTCAGAGCATGAGCTCCCCTTTGTGCAGGGATTACTTGCAGCACATCCTACAAACCATGCTTTCAGTTTCGTACCTGCTGCCTAAGGATATTTTCTATTTGTTGTTGGCAAAATGTGTCTCACAGGAACTTAGAAGCTGTGTTTACTCCACTCTGTATGTCTCTCTTTTCTGTATGCATGCACCTTGGCGATCAGGGTGAGGGCCTTTGTCATGTATATGATGTCTGTTACTTGAGGCGAATCATTGGTGTGGAAGCCCAGGAAGATCCCCCATCTAATGCCTTCAGGGATAGAATCAGGGAGTGGGAGATGGTCCTGAGCCCCCATCTGCCACACGGACCCATCCCATATTCTCTCTGAAGTGACTTAATTACATGCTTTCCCTGTTTTTCAAAGTTCCCCTTTGGGCTAGGTGCCATAGGGGTAGCTCTATGTTTATTACTTGATACTGATATTCTATTTATATCGCGCTCCTCTATGTTTGTGAGGTTTTACAAAAAAATGAACTCAAATGGGATTCACACAAAATCCAGGGGTCGCTCCTTGGTGTTCTGTTCCTCATGTACTGGTCACTTGCTCTGCCTTGACCTTACGGGTACTGCTCCTAATGTGGAATTCATATGGGATGGTGAGATACTTCCTTTTTTCTCTGTGATTTGCCAAATAAGAAAATGAGGGAAGGTCGGGCTCAGGCTGTCACTTTCCAGGAGTCTTGCATTGTGTTGCCTCCATCTGGAGGAATCCTTATCCAGGTTCGTGCTGGCCTTCAGGGCAATAGGCCCATGGGCAAACCAAAAACACAAAATGCTGGGGTGGACCAGTTTTTTTGGGTCAAAGTGGGCCACTTTATGGGCTAGTTTGATGAGTTAAACCATTGTTGTTGAATAGTTATTCTTTAAAATCCCAATTTGCATCATACTTTATCAAAATACTCCCCCTTGTTTACTATTCATACAGTGTCACAAAAGGAATGAATAGCCATTTGCAACTGTGGGCTACTTTTTTTATTGGTGTCCGAGACAATTTTATGGCCCAGTCTGACCCTGTCCTCATCTTCAAGGTTGTTGTGCCTTAGGGCCAATTTTCTACTTCCTATCAATATATGTGTTTGGTACAGATCAATGGTTTAGGAATTGTTCAAAGAGGATGTGGTCTCCTCTTATGGCCATCTGTTGGCTGCTGGAGTCTATCAGGACAATCACTGCTTAACTGACTAAGTTAACTTTGATATAATACTATTTTCCCGGCAAAGCCTTGGGCTGACATGTCCAGGTGTTCATCTAGAGTCTCATCTGTCACTTCGGACTCCTGCCACAAGTCTTTCTTGTCCTTAGAAAACAAGCTTGAGCAATGGGTTCTATGTCATTTCATCACCAGTCATTTTTACTTTTAAGAATACATTTTGCCGAAATAAGTCATCGAAATTAAAAAATATATATTTTTGGGGGTGTTCTCCCCAAACCTCCCCCCCACCTATTTAACTATTCCCGATACCCCCAACCCCTTATCTGTCCTTCCCCTCTCCCCTAAACTTTCAATGAATTATTCAGGCTAAGTGCACTTGTAAAAATGTTTTTAAACAACAACCGTAAAAACGACTGTCGATGAAAGAACGTTATACCGAGCAATGTGGCCCGTTTTACCACATGTGTAACATTTTAGGCTAGATGGTCTCATTCATTCCCCTGCTAGAGCGAAAAACTTAGCTCATCCGCTTTTCCTCCAGGTCCTGGGTTGGGATTGTTGGGTGTTTCACTATGGACTTGATACACTGTGATTGTTTGGGCTATCTCCAGGTCTCTTTATGGGTTTGGTCCTCTTTCCACTGGTGTTGCTGAGTGGGTAGGTTGGGGCTGGAAAGCCTTCTGATGCCCATTGGCACCGAGGTGGGTTTGATATAATTTGCATATCACTTCATGGACCTATGGGGTAGGGAGTTACATGTCTGCTCCAATAACAGAGCCTCCGTCAGATGTCATAGATTAATTCCTTAGATCCATATTTGGAGGTAGCTTTGGATCCTGTACGATCCTGTACGAGTGTTTTTGGGTTGCCGCCATCTGCTCCATCCTGTAGCTTTTGCCAGTGATAAAATGAATTGTGGCCGAGCTTTTCATGATCTCTTGCTTCAAGTCATTATAAGGGGTACCGTTATCAGGGTTTATAGCCCGATATGCTTCCTGTAATTTGCCAGTCAACAGAGTGACAATAAACCTTCCCTAATTACTTTCTCTATTTCCACTGTCACCACAACCAGTTGGTAAATAGTAAATGGTCTTCTTTTTCTAAACAGACACGCGGGGGAGGTTGTGCTGCCCCAGTGAGCTAGGCCAGGCTACAATAACGTTTAGTTTATGAACACTTTTTGTTGGGCCACTCCACGTTATTTTAGGAGACATTCCAAGGCCCTCTTAGGATCTTTCAGCTGGTTTCTACCACACTCTTGTCTGGAGAGCTCAACTAAACCTGGCAAAGAGCTGGGCAAGGTCTCCGAAAGGTCTGGTAACCCCCCCTAGTTGTAAGGGGTGGTCTGATCTACAGGACTTGCTGTGCCTTACACTGGGGATGTGACACTAGAGCTATCAGGTCTGAAGTCATCTGTCCTCTCAAACACCCACTTGGCCAGTGCTGTGTGAAAATGTGAGGATGCTGGGCTAGAACCTACCTTTTCAAAGTATGTGATCCACTTCTGATGCAATGACTGTCGATAAACAAATGACTCGAAACCAATTTGGGCTTCATGAGTTTATATATTTTTGTGATGACAATGGTTGGGGTTTACTCTTCAAACAAAAGTGGGGTTTGAATCAAAATGAGTTGCAAGTTTTGCTAATCTGCTCTCCACTTACTTTAGGGCAGTGTTTAGGTCAGGGTTGTCACCCTGTGTGGATCAATGTACTGTCTGTGGGATTTTACAGGACTCCCAAGACCTTCTTTCTTACTCAGTGTCTTTAATTGGCTGGGGCAGGAATCATCAATATGTTTGCATTGATGCTTCTGGACTCTGCTAAAGGGCACCATCATTCCGGAAACAGTTGGAGCTCATGGTATTGTGCCATTCCCCTCCTGTTTTAAACAGTACCTTTTTACGTAGAGCTGCAGTGAAGAACACTTCCAATAGTCTTTGTCCCTACTTTGATTTTGGCTTTTTTTTACCGTATCTTTTTCCACCAGCTTATTAGAACGCTTTGAAGAGGTCTTGAACATCCCTTTGTTCCATTCAAATTCTCTCTCTCTCTCTCTCTCTCTCTCTTTCTCTCTCTCTCTCTCTCTCTCTCTCTCTCTCTCTCTCTCTCTCCCTTCTGATTCCCTCTCTCTCTCTCTTTCTCGCTCTCTCCCTATCCCCCTGCACCCCCTCTCTTCCCACCTCTCTCTCTCTCGCCCCACCCCCCTCTCTCAATAGTGGGCTTTGTCCTCTGCAGGATATACAGCCCCAGGGTACTTGGCCCCTGCTGCGTCTACCTCTCTGGTCCTGGTGCACAAGCATGACTGCTCCTGGTGTGAGCCTCTGCCCTCTCTCAATGACATAACAACTATTGATACTATCACAGGGGACCTACTGCAACAGGTCATATTAACGCATGGAGATCCAAACACAAACAACGACCAATGAAAATCTCAATCTGACTTTGAAATGTGAGCATTATATTTCTTTGATCAATATGACCTGCTTTTTCTTGACTCTTTCCACCCCTTTCCAATCCCAGTTATCAATTTTCTCTTTATCTTATGCATCTTTGCTGTTGCCATTAAAGCATCATGTATTTTGTCAAAGATATTGGTTCAGAATGGTATGCAGTCTTTGCATCGAAACTTTTCCCATCGAGGGATAGTCCAACGAATGTATTCCATCTAAAAATATCCATCGAATGCCTATTTATGGGGGGTAAAGGGTTAATTTTGTTTCAGAATGTATCGTGCAGGGTGGCCAGACTTGTCTCTTTAGCATGTGTAGTTAAATCACTTGTGTCAGCTCGCAGGTAATGGCTTCCCAGTCAAAGTCCAGGATTCAATCTCACCACATTGTGCATTCTTATTACTCTATGAGGGATTTTCAGTGACATCAATACAAGTTGTCTAGGCCCTCTTCATGCTCCCGAAACAAGCAACTCACGTTTGTGTTGTCTTTTTATTTGTAACCTACCAGGCATTATGCCTACCTTACCGTTGAGGGGTTGTGGGCACAGTAGGTCGATGTATTACCCAGTTACTGCTCTAGATGAATTACAGTTTTTTTTATTTCATGTTACAAACAACAACAATACATTCAGCAAATCGATTGTAGTAAAAACACAAGCAATAGAAACAGAGTAGGCAAGCAATGGAACAATCAGGTCAAGATACGTTTGAACTTTATAATGCCTAGATGCAGGAAAAGGAAGAAAAAAAAGGAACACCTCTAATTTCAAGAACATCATGCTCACAAGTATGACACAATGGGCATCAAAACCCAAGCATAATATTGCAAATCGAATTATCACATGGGCGAAGTCATCCAACCACATTCAGGAAGGGACCCTATAGTTTATTGAACTTATCAGCATATGGAGCATGTTTGACAATTGCCCTCTAATATATAGATACAGTCAATAATTCCTCAGTCCTATCATGTAAACAGAAGGGATTGGTTGACCTCCGTGAACGTACTATTATCCAGCCAGTTTTCGCACAGAATGGCAAATCCTTCAGCAAAGACACATCTCCAAGGACTAAAAGGGAGGCTCTCCTTGGAATAGTACAGTTCAACACTAGACCCACCCTTTCACAGACCTTCTCCCAAAAGTCTCTGGTCTTGCCGCAGAACCAAAGTAAGTGGCCAAAAGTACCCGCAGCTTGCTTACACTTCTCGCACTGGACTGATTCCAACAGGTTGTAGCAAACAGGCTTTGTTAACGCATGAAGATCCAAACACAAAGCAATGACCATTGAAAATCTGTAATCCGTCTTTGAAACAAGGACATTATTATAATTTTTCTTTTATTAGCATTTTATTTTATTACAAACTTTTAGCTATATTAAAAAAAGTCCATCCTTTATTTTTTCCACTCTCTTAAGGGTCTCAAATTTGAAGCCACACATTATTTTCTTTAGATGTCAATTGTCTGGTGTTGCTATTCTTTCTTTTTTCTCGACACTTATTGCATTTTCATCTGAACATTCCTTTAATTTTGTCATTGTGGCTTTCAAGAAGTTCACTGTGGCATAGTCAAGTCTTTGGTTGTCTGCTTGATATATTCTGCCCCACCATTCATCAGCATCTAGACCCACAATATGACCTAATTCAGGGAGGAGATGGATCAATCTTAAATCATTCAATTTCGTGCAAAATAGGAACAGATGTTTTAATGATTCCTCTTTCTGGCTACATAACCAACATTCATCTACTAGTTCCTTGTTGTATCTTTTTAAGGTGCTGTTATTGTGTAAATGATGTAATCTTAGTCTCAGTAATAAACTCTGTGCAATGTTATTGGGGAATGTATTCAAATATCTCTGTCACATTAGGAAGACCATTATTAGTATTAGATCATGTGTGAGTTTTGGACTTAGCCCTCTTTTCCTCTGTTTTTTGCCCTTATTGTTTGTTTTTTTTTACAAGCTGAGGATTTTTACTCAGAGCTTCTCTGGTTGTACCAAGTTGTAGGAGGTAATTAACACATTCTGTTTTACAATTCTTCAGTCTGTTCATCTTCGAAATGCTCTCTTTTTTTGAGTATTTTAAATTGAGGGGGGCCATCTTCTAAGATTGTTTTCCTGTACAATGAGATTTTGTTCCACATGATTTTTGAATAGAGTAAATTCAATCCTAGTTCATGGTGGATTATTGCGGTTGGAAGGGATTTTGGCAAGTTTAAAATTCTTTTCCAAACAAGACCTTCACATCACTCCCAGAATTCTTTTCTTAGTCCTTTACTCATTTCTGCTCCATAGATGATGACTGGAGTAACTTTTTGTTTAAAGTATTTTAGAATCGGAGTTAGTGAGAATTTGACACATCGTTGATTTAAGGCATCTCCCTGTGCTGTCAGTTGGTGTAATTTCTTCTTCACATTCTCGATCCAGGGTCTTTTGCTCTTATATACGTTTATGATGACACCTAAATATTTCTGTTCATGAACTGGACAAAGTATCTAGGAGTCTTTTATTTTGTTTTCCTTGCCTCCATATACCAAAATCTTGGATTTGGAAATGCTGATTTTTAGATGATTTCTATCAACGTATTCTTGCAGGATGGTTAGCTTCCTCAGTAGGCCTACCTTGGCCTGTTCTAGCAGGACTAGGTCGTCCGCATATAGCAACCATCCAACTACTTCTCCATTAACCTTTGGTGGGTATGTAGTGTTGTTAGCCAAAGCCACTTGTATGGGACATTCCTGTTTTAGCCCTTTATGGCTCAAGATATCTAATCCATGTCACTGGTTCTTCATTCTCTACCCATGCAGGGACTCCTATTATACCCTATAGTACTTTTGCTGGTGCTGACTTATGCAAGGTCACCATGAGCTGACAGAGCTTTACACTCCCTGTCGGTGACAGGCATCCCACCCACATCCATGAGGAATGCACACACTCTGAATGCAGATTGCACATTTCCTAGCTGGAATTCGGAGGCACTGCTAAACCAATCTCCACAAATGCTGTGAAGTAAGCAAAACAATCTTATTTCATAAATCTTCTTATCGGCTTTCTCTAAAACATCACCTACACAGTAAGGCACCCTGCCTTTTCTACAAAATGTAGGTCAGTCTCCTGAAATGCATCCCAAATCAACTAATGCTAAGCCGTGTCCTTTGTCATAATCAGCAGCCAAAGAATTTGTCGAACAAAGATGCAGTGTCAATTGATGTTATCCCACCCAAGACCCAACCATTTTACATTTTCCCATTAATTAAGGAGTTTCCTCAGTGAGGGCATATAATCAAAAGTGGTGCATTTCTGGTAGGCTTTCCATTGATTGAGAATCAACAACTGAGCTTCCAATGCATGTTTTCTAATATACAACAGCTGTGCGGTAATGCCAATCCTTGAAAATTCACTGGGCCTATTTCTGAGTTTGGCATTCATTTGGTTACAATTCCTCTGAATTACTGACAAAATGTGTTACTCTTACCACCACTCAGATCCACAGATTTACCGTGTGATTCTGAGTGGTGGTAATTCCCAATTTTATGACTCCAGGGGGATTTTTGGCTGATTTACCGCAGGCAGAATTACAGCACAGTAAATCTGCTGATTTTACTCGAGGTAAATCCTCCACTTCACCACCAAACTCATAATACAGTGGAGCTGTAATGTGGCAATAACAGAATTACCACTGTTCAATATTTGCATCTAAGCCACATCAAAATACATTTGCCTGTTCTTCACAATGATAATCCTGATATCTAGTGGCCACATACCCAGATCATAAGAACCTTGTGCCCCTGAAATTGATTTCAGACTGAGGGCCTCTTTTACCCGATAGGAAATAGTTTTAAGTTGAAAGTTTGTCTCATCATAACATTTGTGTTCTAGCCAGGCATTAGGCTTATTTTGAATGACTGTGTTCTTGAGAAACCATATACTAATGCCTTGTTTTTACTGTATGAATTTGTAAGAAATATGATGATGCAAGATTCCAATACGAAGGCATTTCATTGGGTCTGTTTGCGCACCATTTCTCTGGATTCACATTTTGCAAATATTCGTGTGAGTTGGCAGGTAAGAGTGCATCATCAATACATTGTAACTGACATAAATAAATAAATGTGATAGGTGAACTGTCACTTCTGTTTAATGGAAATTGGTGTAACACATAAGTATCCTTTTGCATCAAAATATGTACACACATCACCTTTGACACCCCATACTTGTTCACACAATATTGGAAATCGCAAACTGGCAAGAGGGTTTATACATTTCAATGCATGTGATTGAGCATTCTGTAGGTACTATTTCAAAAATCATCCCAGTGTTTCTCATCCCAATCTGATAGCCCACATATCTTCTGGGTACCTGTACTGTTCTGCAAACAAGAAAACTCCTAATATATCCATTATTACCACATGGCAGTGGGCATGTGGCGGCCTCCTGGCCAATAAGGAGGCTCGGAACAGGGTTGTTACTTCTATCTTTCCCAATGGGATTTAGGTGAATATGCCTGTGTGCTTGCCCTAATCACCTTCCCCACACCACCAAACTCCACATCTCTGCGCCATTTACCTTGGAATCCCTTGTCCCTCCCTTAGTGTTCTCGGTACATCTTTGTTGTGGTAACGACAGCCATGGAAAGAGAGAGGGTCTATTTGTAGTTCCCTTCTCCCTAACACATGGTGGCCATCTTGGTGTCTAGTCTTTTTTAAAGTTGAAAAACGTCAACCGTTCCATTTCTCAACAACTATAACACCGGGATGCTAATAACAACAAACCCCTCTGGGCAGTGGGCTTTACTGGGACAGGTAATGCCTGGTCTAACATTAAAGACCTTGCTTTGCTCTGGCTTCTAACTGGCCTGGGCATTACCAGGCCAGGTGAAGCGTCCACCCATTAGGGTTTATTGCTCAAAATATTAAGTCCCTCTAACAAACAATAACTGCTATAGAGTATACTTCTAGCATACTCTTCCAATGATATTTGTTGCTCTTCGATATTCTACGATGTGCACACTCCCACCTGGAATAAGAAAAGAAAAATACAGTTTTCTCACAACCCTTTCACACCTGTCACCTGTGCATAGTAGACTGACACATGCACATATGCACCTGGGGATGCAGTCCACTTTCAGACACAAAGAAGACACAAATGGGAACATTTCCTTTTATTAGACACTTTGATGTTCTTGTCCAAGGACCATCCGGATCAGTAATACTTCAAATCTTTCTTGTAAAACTGCAAAATACCTAAAATGTTACTTAAATCATATTGTAAGAATTTCAGCTTATCTCATTCTTTTTTGGTCCCATTCTTCTGGTGTTTCTGTGGCCTTTTGCTATTCGTGGGGGCTACTCTACCTTCATTTCTTGTCCGTTTTACCAGCTTCGGGTGCATGGTATGGGCTCACTTCTTATTATTCAGCTGTGGTGTGTACACTTGATCGATTACTTGAGATAATGGGGGTAATTCATGGATTATTTGAGCCGAAGAAATGGGATTTGTGCGCCACTCTGCCCGCAAATCCCTGTTTAACAAATGGGGATTTGCGGGCAGAAGGGCGCACAAATCCCGTTTTTTCCAGCGCAAATAATCCATGAATTACCCCCAATGTATCAACAATCTGCTAAACTCAGAAGTCGTGAAGATCAGGAAACTGACAATTCTTGCCTTGCCATTGAGAGATGATCATCATTTCCCTTCCGCCTTGCAGCTCTCCTACATCGCTGCTTAAATTGTACCTCTCCTTCATTTTTTCCACTTGCCCTCCATCTTCATACACCCTGGGGCTCATGTTCAATAGAGCTGTGATGTAAAGTGAATGCAAGCCACATTACACCTTGCATTCACGCCTCCGCAGAGTTTCCAGGATTTGTATGGTGGAGAGGAGGGGCAGAACACAACTTATTTTTCAGCTGCTCATCCTCTCCACCATACAAATGATCCAGCATCTGCCCCACCATGGATTTTCATGCTGCCGCAAATGCTGAAGGTCTCTATGTGGTCGGTCTATTTTATACACTTGCATAAAACAGGCAGACCTCATAGGAATCCATTGTACACACTCTCCACCATGCGAGCATGGCAGGAAGCGTGCCCCAACACAATTTTACTAGAAATGAGTGATTTGGTGGATTATACGATTACATTTTATGTGCATCTTCACTTCAGTTTCTAGTCTGCACACTTCTAATTTATCTGCTGCATATACATCTTGATATGTAGCCAATAATTCAGATATTAATGGCTCTGTAATTACCTCAGCTTGTTTGTTAGTTCATTCTGCCAAAGTATGATAACCTTATACAGGTTGTGTGCTCCCACCAATCCTTCCCATTTTGTCCTTCTAGCTGCCACAGCATATTATTCACTGTGTCTACCATCAGCTGAAAATGGTGGTGCACATTACCTAAGTGGCCATCTTCCCCACTAGTGGCCATCTTTACCTGCCCCACACAACACGTCCACAAATCATTCTGTATTTACTTTTCTGCTGAACGGAATTGCGATTATTTTTCCATGTAAAGAAACCAATGCCAATGTTGGTTGTTGTGAGTGCTTCTCTGTCATCATTGCTCCCTATTGTATTGTGTTGTGCCCCGGCTAATTTGCAGGCCTTTTTGTGGGATCTTAGTCCCGAAACTGTCCAGGTCAGCAAAAAACAGAAGACCCATAAGCATATGTTTGACCCCCACTTCCATGAGCAAAAGAGGTTGAAACGAAATCATACGGCCAAGTTAAAAAGAATGGGCTTTGATAAAAAGCTTCTTGACAAATATTTAAGAGGTGTGAACATAGCTCATAGGAATTGGGTAAGCTTGCATAGACATCTAATCTACCAGCACGATGGGGAAAAGATGTTGAGGGCAGTTTTTCTCAGAAGGTAGGTTCCTTGGATGGTCAATTGCTAGACATCCAAGAAATGAACCTGCAGGAGCAGGTGTGGGTCAGGCATTTCCTAGAGGTGTATGGTGACCCTGATACCTCAGTTCCTAAAACCGAACGGAGAGGTGCCTGGTCCTTATCATTCACCCGTGAGACCATTGAACATTTGATTAAGAAATCATCCAGCTCTAGAGCAGCCAGTCCCAATGGCCTTAGTAATTCTATCCTAAAAGGAACTCCTCTTTATGGGCACGACTCTTGAAACGTTTGTTTGATAACATCCTGCAGACTAATACATTTCTGGAATCTTGGAGATTTCGGTGGTGACCGCTCTTCTAATTATCATCCAATTTCTTTGTTAGGTGTGGACAGTAAAATTTTTGAAGGTCTAATTTTTTGCTTAAATGGAGTCTTGGGCCAAGTCTAAAGGCGTTATTCCTAAACAACAGTCCGGTTTTCAAAGGGGACTTTCCACATCCCTTAATGGACTGGTATTAAGTTGTCTAAGTGTGCATTCTAGGGGGAAAGGTGGGTTGCCCCTATTTGGAGGCTGGATCGATCTCTCCCAGGCATTCGACACAATCAATAGAAATGTGCTTTGGAAAAAATGGAACACCTGGGGGACCCCGCCTCACCTCTTACCTATTCTCATTGAACTCCATCACAATACCACAATGTGAGTTAGGCTCTCGAGAGCTAGTGCACTGTCGGACCCAATTGAGATTAAAAGAGGTGTCCGCCAGGGGTGTATGATCGCCCCTTTCCAATTTATCCTTTTTATCTCAGATTTGAGTCTATGGCTGCAAGATGGGGGCCTGGCGTCTCCCAAATTCGGAAATCTGAAAACTAGTTGGCTGGCCTATGTCGATGATGTGGTGGTCTTGGACCACACCCAAGTGGGTCTTCAGCGCCTTTTATCGGCCTTAGGAGACTATGCCAAGTATAATGACTTGAAAATTAATCCAGAAAAATCTAAAATCTGTGTATCTAAACATCCAAAAAGGATACTTAAGTCGTTCACCTGGGTGTTGGAAAACCGGGTCATTCAGGTAGTTAATGAGATCACCTACATAGAGGCTAGCATTGAATCTTTTCCAACTATGGGTCACGTTGTTGAAACAATTGAAGTGAAGGTACATAATCTGAGAGCACAGATGAAGAAAATTCTTTATAAATTCTGTAAGTATTCTATCTTGCCTATGATTAAGTTCTACATAGGCAAAGTAGTTCCGATCATTGTGTCTGGTTTGGATTTTAATCCCTTATCTTTTATTATAGTTTGGGACAAAATCGAGTCCAAACTACTAAAGAAACCGTTGAACTTGCATGACTGTGTTCCTACCAGTTGTCTAAGACATGATTTGGGTCTGACCTCGTTAATGGCAATTATTCAGTGGAAATGGGCCTCAATGTTGAGGTTAATCTTAGACCCTCCTAAATGTTCATTATATTAGGATGCAGCACTGATGAGGCAGAAAAGAGGTAATTCCTTCCTCAACAAATTGGAAGCAAAATGTCAAATAATACTGGCTAACTCAGATTAGAACTACTTGTCCAGAATCCTATGAAAGTCAAAATGCGTATTCAGCGAGGAGACTGGATTAGGACGATGGACAAAACGAGCAAGGCGAAACTCTCTGCTTCTTATAACAAAACTGCTAAAGCAAGAGTGCTTTTGTCGCATTATTTAAATTGGTCATCAGATTCAGCAATTAGATCCATTCTTTTGAGATTGAGACTGAATTTACTTCCCACACGAGAAATTCTGTCAATAAGATACAGTGAGGAAGTTCCGAATAGCAGTTGTAATAATTGTGAGGATAAGGAAACTCAGTCTCTTCACCATTTACTTTCTAAATGCCCAGCGATGTGGGCATTGAGATTATCCAGATTTCAGAGATTGTTGCACGATGTTAGGTGGTTGAACTCTGATATTTTCTGGGAGTGATTATCATCTGGTGAAGAAACCTTTTTGACATTTGAAGTAGTTGCAGTTCTTAAAGAGCTAGATATAGGGGGAGTGATCTATAATGTGAACAACTAGATAACACTATGATATGTCTAAATACATTTATGGTGCTTTCAGGGCAATTTGGTTTAGATTGCTATATTGCTTCTTGTTTGTTTTAATCTTTTAACTTGATCATATTTTGTGTATATTAATAATAACGTTTTTTATCTTAATTGTTTTTTCTTTTTTTTGCTTAATTTTCTGGTGTTATTTAATCTTTTTTCTTGTTTTCATTGTATTTTGTTGATTCATTTGAAATTTTGTTTTTGCTAAATTGTTTTTCTTCTTCTTTTCTTCATTCTTTTGTGTAAAAAGTGTAAAAAGCCATTAATTGTTTTAAACATTCTTTTATGATGTTGAATATATGGCTAATTCACTATAAATAAAAAAATGTTTTTGTATTTTCTGAAGAATGGGAAACCAACCCCCCCTCCTCTGCTTTCAGTCTTTACAATGTAGTACGAGGAGTTTGAGGAAAGGGGTGTCAAGAGACAGATGAATGCGTCATCCATGGAGTTGGCCCCTCCCCTGCATCAAAGGAATGAGAGATGTGTAACAGCCCTGACGACTGCTCCCCTTCCACCACCATACTGCAGACATGAAAGACGTTATTCACTAAGATAGCCCTATCGGCCCTACCCCAGAATGGTCGAGTAAGATGTGAGCTTAAAAGATCTGGCATACATCGACATGCTGTAGCTTAAGAATAACGAAAGTAAATGATATCATCCCACTCCTGACACACGTAGAGGCATGAGAAAGGAAGCAGGTATTCATTCATCACAAAGTCACACGTACATTAGGTCAACCTGCATTTATACATGAAGAATATACATTGCACTCAATAGACACTAGAAAACATGTACTTGAATATATCCCCTGTAACGCAAGGTGCATATGAACACACATAGTGCTTGCTTAATTCAGAAACACAGCAGTAATAAGCAAATATCTTGGTTAAAGTGGACTCTGATGCCATTCTCAAATGAATGGGAGAGCTTAAAGGAGCATCAAAACTGTAGGAAAACCAAAGTCGCTGAATTGGCTAAAAGACACAGAGATGAACAAACCAGACAGTAGCTGCTCAGCACGCCAACGTTATTATAGAAAAGGGAGGTTTGGACTGGTATAGAGGAGCGCATGAGATAAACAGTTTCCAAGCTTAAAACATATTTCTCTTAGATTAAATAAGGAAACAGGTAACCTCCAAGGACCAGGTGCTCATTAATTAAGACTAATACTGAGAGAAAAACATCTCAAAAAAGTCTCCAGTGGACAGAGGGCGTGACGGCACCCACAGTAAAATAGGCTAGAATCCTGGTAAAAGCCAAGCATAATAATTCACAATGTGGTCTCCTCACACATGGCTTAGAGCCGGAGAACAGGAGCTATTCATTAGCCTCAGACTTAGAGAAACCAAGACCTCCACTCCCTCTGAATTCCCAGAATAAAAGAAATGAGATGGAACCAGTTCAAAGCTGAAGCGTGGCTTGTGGCCTAGGAAATCAGAGGTGGTGGGTTGTAATTGGGAAACACGGCACCTGGATGTTGATCGTCCTGCCATAAAATGTTGCTTATGTACTGATGACCTGCCAAGTAATCAAGTTCTGCGAAGCCAATGCCATTAAATAATTTCTCTCAAATGGTGTTGTTTTACAACAGTTGCACAAGCCAATCTGATGGGCAGAATTGCAGGCAGTACCGTCTGGGACCACTACACACAATTAGGACTACAGGTGTTAGCCAAATCAACCTTTGGTATAAGTCTGTACCACACAGTTTTTGGTAGCGAGCTGAGCAGCCAGGCTTATCTCAAGAGTGAATGTGAGCAGTAGAAGTAGTTACGCAGAGGAATTTCAATCACGGTGGTTCAAGTAGACACTTATACTCAAGGTTTCTTGGTAAAACACTTAAGGGCATCATCACGACTTTGGTGGTAACCATTAAATCCGGTGATTGCGCTATTACCGCCGGATTTAAGGGTCCGCCAAATCAGGACTTTGGCGGATTTCGCCCCAGCTCTTGGCTGGGGGGAAATCCACTGAAAATGTGCGCTATTACCGCCAGCGGGAAATCCGCCGGCGGTAAGAGCGCAAATTTTCCCCATTGAGCCCAATGGGGAATGGGGCATTCCCAAATGGGCTCAATGGGGAATTGCATTACCGCCAAACTCGTGATCCGGCGCTATTAGCGCTGGGGAGTTCGGCGGTAGGGCTAATACCGCCGGCGGTAATACTGCCGGTGTTACTGCCAAAGTCGTGATCAGGCCCTTATTACACAATCATTTAGAAAACATTTCACTCGCAGAAGACAACTTACCATTATAAACCAATACACTACAATACAAAATTCTAAGGTTTTGAGACAGTTTGAGCTCCCCGAAATAGGAGCCAGATGGCAGTTCAGTTACTTAGAAAGGAGCAAAAGGCACAACGTAAGTAAAATAGATCATGTATACTTTTTAGACAGTATAAATAGTTTCAGTTCACCAGAAGAGTTCAATTCAAGTCAATAGGCCAGGCCAAAGTCAATGGGCTAGTGTTCTGGATAGGAAAGAGCAGTTCTGGTATCAAGCGGTAAAGTCTTTGCGAAAGTTCTTAGAAGTAGTTTAGGTGAAAAAGAATCATATGTCGGGTCACAAGCTGATTAAGCCTGAAAATTGGGAAAGTTTCACAAGCTTTCACCGTGAGAGTGGCGTTCTCTCAATCGGGTTGGCACAGTACCTTTGCATGAAGAAACAAATGCTGCTGAAGTCGTGGTTCCTGGCAGGTCCTGCAGATCTCGCTGTTCCTGAGTCTCAGTCGTGGGGACAAGAGGGTAGGACGTCGGAGGACTCCTGCACTGCACGGGATCATTGAAGAAAGCAAACAAGATGGAGTTACTTCAATTTCCAGTAGCTGTTGATTCAAGAACACAAACTGGTGTCCCTCTCCCTGGTTAATCCTAACCAGCCTTGAGAATGATATCCAGGTGTCTTATGAGTTGATTGGTCCCACCAGCTCAAAGGAAGAAGCCGTCCTTGAAGGAGCTTCTCTGTCGAATGGAGTCTGGCTATTCGGACCTGCAGCAGGGCTTCACCGGGCAAACCAACGGTCCAGGAGTTGCAGCAGCCGTCCTCTTCCAGCTCTTCTTCGGTTCTTTTGTTCCAGTGCTCGACTCTGCTTTCCAGTCCTAGAGACTCGCCTTGTAAACAGTTTGCTCCCTTTCATTCCAGCATAGCTGTCACTCACCCAGCAGGGTGGCTGTCCTTGCCGGACAGTCAGCCAGCCAATCACGCCAGAGTGCATTTGGGTCTCCTAGGAGACTAAGCACAGGGAGTTTCGGGCACCTCCCTCACTTCCTGCCCACCCCATACACTCAGGCGCCAGAGGCGGTCAGCAGTCCTAAAGCCCACCAAAGGCACACGAACAAAGGGACCAAACCTGGTCTGGCACACAGAGCCAAACACTAGAAGGACCTGTCCAAAAAGAAACAGTGAAAAAAGAAGACCGGGACCTGTTTAAACAAAGGGGTTTAAGGCGCCATCTTGAAAAACATGGCTCCCGTGATTTTTAGCTACCGGTGTTCGCGGTCGGTAAAAGTCATGGTAGTTCGTTGTAAAACCACTGCCACCAAACTTTTCAATAGGAAAGGGTAGCATTTGACTGCTACATGAGTATTTAGACACAGGGGATACTATGTAACCCTTCCAGCACTCCATTGTAAGATAGTGTGTGCTGGGTCTCGGAATTTGGAAAGACCAATAAAGCCCATTTCACTTTACATTCTATGGGAAACAGTAGTTTATCCCAGAGAAGGTATTTAAACCTGTGGGAAGTCTAAAAGACATCCCTGTGTCAGTGCACTGAGGGTGCTGTGTGTGACACACATTTAAAACTCCATAATTAAAGAACACAAATGTAAAACACACATCAAAATACATGAAACAGTGGGAAAAATGGCTCACACTCTATCCAGGTGAAAATATCAAGTCCTCAAAAATCCAGCAAAGTTGATGGGGGTCTCTAAGGTGAAGGGAATTAGCACATTTATGAGAATCCTCCCTAACACTCATCCACCCCAGACTAAGGGACAGGAGGATTTAATCCACTCCTGGATGAATCTCCTTACTCCAGTCGGTCAATCATTCTGGAGAGACCATCAGCATTTTGGTGATTACACCCTGACCTGTGTTCAATGGTGAAATCAAACCCCTATAGGCTGATTGATCATCTTAACAATTCAGGATTTCCCCCTTCAGCTGCATTAACCATCTCAAGGGTTGGTGGTCTGTCTGAATCACAAAAGTAGATCCATACAAGTATGGTCTAAACTTTTCTTCAGAGACCACACAATGGCAAAACACTCACATTCTATGGTTGCCCGCCTTGTCTCAGGTTCCACCAGCTTCCTGCGGATGAAACAGATTGGGTGCTTCCTACCTTTCTCATCCAGCTGACTCAGAACTGCACCTATACCTGTATTGAAAGTATCTATTTGCAAAATGAAGGTTTGGCTGTAGTCAGGAGCTCTTAAGACTTGAGCTTGACAAAGGGCTTTCTTAAGTCCTTCAAATGCCTTATTGCACTCCTCATTCCATCTGACAATTTTAGGAAATGTGGGTGAGGAGACCACATTCAAGGGAGAAGCTATGGACCCATGGTTCTCAATGAAGTTCCTTTAATAACCAGTGAGACCTAAGAAGGCTCTCACTTGGGTTTGAGTAGTAGGGATGACCCATTCTTGTACAGCTTGTACTTTGCTAGGCAACGGCCTTATTTCACCTCTTCCTACCTCATGTCCAAGGTAGACCGCTTTGCTCTGACCACTTTGACATTTGCTTGCCTTTATGGTCAGATGGGCCTGCTCAAGAGCCTGAAATACATATCCTAGGTGGTCAACATGTTATTTCCATGTAGGGCTGTTCACTGCAATGTCATCCAAGTATGCCATGCAGAAGCCCTCCATCCTATTCAGAACTTGATTAACCATCCTTTTGAATGTTGCAGGTGCATTCTTTAGTCCAAAAGGCAATACCTTAAACTGGTAGAGGCCTGCTGGGGTTTAAAATGCAGTTTTCTCCTTGGCGTGGTCGTTCAGGGCTATTTGGCAATATCCCGATCTTAGGTCAAATGTAGTGAGGTACTTGGCTGAACCGAGTTTGTCCACCAGATCACCAGTCCTAGGGAAAGGATGGGCATCAGTCTTAGTGACCACATTTAGAGCTCTATAGTCCTCACAGAATCTCAACTCCTTGGATCCTGCCTTTGGCACTAGTACACTGGACTAGACCACGGGTTGGTAGAGGGTTCTATTATCCCAAGATCAAGCATCTTGTTGACCTCTTCCTTTATGTGGGTTATGACATTATCTGACCTCCTGTAACGTCTGCTTTTACCAGATAAACAGTCACCAGTGAGAATATCATGCTGGCCCCAAGCGGTCAAGCCTGGTGATAGTGAAAACAGAGAGGCAAACTGATTTAACAGAAATGTGTACCCTTCCTGTTGTTCCAGTGTCAGATTAGAAGAGAGATTAACTCCTCCTATTTTCTCATATAAAGGTTGTTCCCTGAGGAGATCAGGTAGAGGTTCACTCTCTTCCTCCTCTTGAGCTGAATCTAGAAGCAAAGCTCCCACTTTTGGTCTGGTGACATAAGCTTTTAGACGGTTGGTGTGAAAGACCCTGGGGGCCTCCTTAGGATTGCCTAAGTCCACCAGATAGTTGACTTCTCCAAGTTTTCCCACAACCTTGAAGGGTCCTATCCATTTACCTGTAAGGCCCTCTGCCTTGTAGGAACCATAAATAAAACCTGCTGGTCTTGAGTAAACTCAACCAGGTTTGCCTTCTGGTCATGCCAATGCTTCACCAGAGCCTGACCTGCTTTTAAGTTATCAGATGCTTCTGTCATCATTTGTGCCATTCTCCTCCGGAGACCTAACACATAGTCAGTGTCTCTCACTGGCTTGGGAGAAGGAGCACTCTCCAGCCCCTCCTTAATTACGGCCAATGGACCTCTAACTGGATGACCATAGAGAAGCTCAAAGGGACTAAATCCAACTCCCTCCTGAGGGACTTCTCTATAAGCAGATAGAAGGCATAGAAGTAGATGGTCCCACTTTCTTCTAGGGGGTTCCTCTAAAACACCTATCATGCTATTCATAGTACGGTAAAACTTCACTACCAATCAATTTGTCTCTGGATGGTAGGCAGTTGAGAACTTGTAAGTCACGCCACAGTTTATTCACATGGCCTGCATGTAGTGGGACATAAAGTTTGATCCCCTGACAGAGATGACTTCCTTAGGAAAACCTACCCTGGTCAAAATACCAAGTAGGGCCTTAGCAACAGCCTGAGCTGTAACAGTCCTCATAGGTATGGATTCAGGGTACCTAGTAGCATGGTGTACTACAACCAATATAAATTGATTTCCTGAAGAGGTTGGAGGGTCTAAGGGGCCAACAATGTTGATTCCTACCCTCTCAAAAGAGAGTTCCACCACTTGGAGGGGCACCAAAGGTGCCACATTCTTGGCTCCACTCTTGCCAGAGATCTGACAAATGTGACAGCTCCTACAAAATGTATCTACATCAGACCCCAACCTAGGCCAGCAGAAATACAGAGAAATCCTTTCCTTGGTCTTCTTGAAGCTCAAGTGACCAGCCAAAGGAATATCGTGGGCTAACTGTAGGAACTGGTGTCTTGTCTCTAGAGGCACTACAAGTCTTCTCTAGTCCCCTGGGATAGACTCAGTTGGTTCTCTGTAGAAGAGGCCATCTTCCCAGTAACCTATGCTTCCCTGGCTCTGGCCCGTCTAGCTGGGAAGCTGCCTGTTGGCGAAGACCCTCAAGAGTAGGACACTCTCTCTGGCCTCTGCTGATGTCTGCCCTACAGGGGCCACCTTTTGCCAGTAAAGACTGCAGCTCAGGATGGTCTTTAGGATCCAGATCTCCAACAGGGGTCAGGTCTTCTTCCAGCTCTGAATCTGCAGCAGCTGATTCAACCTTTCCTGGTTGTTCCTCACACTCAGCCTCAGCTGGTGGAACATTCATAGGTGTGACTGTGGACAGTCCTCTCGGGGATGTCCTTTTTGTTAGCACAGGAGTGTTTTCTGACATTTTCCTTGAGAGCTTGGGTTTCCCCTTTGTCTCATTCTTCTGTAACATTCTCTGGGGAGCCTTTTAAGGTACTCTCTCTGGCCCTTCTTGTCTGCTCCTGTTTCTTTTTTCTGGGAGGCCTTGGGGTGCTTGATACAACTCCAAGAGTTTTTAAGTCATTCCCCAAACAGGCACCTCAGTCTGTACACTAACAGGTATCTTGACAGTCATGTTGTTGGACTGGATGAGAGCTGGTAGTCTAGGAAGCATTTGGACAGGGCCTCCAGCAAGCTAAGTGAGGCTTTTGGGTACCTTAGCAACATTCTCAGCCTTGAAAAAAGATTCATCCACTACAGTAATGCTGGCCCCGGTGTCTCTAATGGCAGGGGTCTCCTGACCATTTACAAGTACACTGCCCTTGTAATATTCTTTTGTGTTAGCTGGAATCAAATTATAGACATCTAAATTCTGCTGTTCCCACAGACCCAGGGACACTAAAGAAACACTGGAAGAGAATCCAATGGGGTCTTCAGCCAGTACCTGAAAGTTGCCACTTGTCAAATGTACTTCTTCCCCTGTGGAGAAGGCTAAGGAGACAGTGTGGACCCCCTGAAGGTCTACCCTTGCATCTGGGATCCCTTTTCACATGGTCAGTAGACCCACAAGCATAACATTTTCCAAATGTTTTGACAAATGTGGGTCTCTGCTGACCTCCCTCTGGTTTGGCATCAGAGGTTTCACCAGCCTGATTCAGTTTCCCTGGTGGCTTACTCTTCTTATGTTTGGGGCACTCTTTTGGATGGGAGATATTGGAATTCTCTTTGCCATCTTTTTTTTGCTGCTTCCCATCATCCTTCTTCCGAGTTGCCCCAGAATCCTTGGGAGTGGCCCTGTTGCCAACCCACAAGTCAGCAGCCTTTGCTAACTTCTTTGGATCAATTTCCTTAGAGTCAGCTAAGTGCTGTCTCAGCTCAGGGGAGCAGGCATCAAAAATAGACTCCAACAAAAATAGATTTCTCATTCCTACAAAAGTGTTAACTCTGTAACCCTTTACCCAACCATCTATGTTTTTCAAACATTCACACACCCAGGTAGCCCAAGGGGTACCATCATGCTTTTTGAGGGTCCTAAACCTCTTAAGGTACTGGGAAGGAGTTTTCCCAAATCTAGCTATCAAAGCTAGCTTTACATTTTCATACTCCAATCTTTCAAGTTCCCCCACCTCCATTACAGCATTGGTTGCAACCTGGGGGAGCCTAGACAAAAGCCAAGGAATCAACTGATTCCCTGCGATCTCACACTCCTGCCTTCTTGGCGATTGTGGTATTCCTGGAGGTTTCGCTGCCATTGACTCTCCCTTCACGTTTTCTCACATTTTGCCTTGCTATGCTCTAGTCTCTGAGGTCGGGTGCCTGCTTTCCCCTTCTTAGCCCAGCCTCCCTTTCCCGGCTTCACGTTGCAACTACTTTGCTGTGCTTTTGCTTTGGGTCCGACGCTAACAAGTTTTTCTCCTAGCGGCTGCTGCTGTTTTTCTGTCCTATCTTTCTTTTCCCCCTGGTGCGTTTCGTGTTCTTCCTGATCTCTGCTCTGGTCTCAGTTGGTCTTTCTTGTCTTTGCTTTTTCCGTCAGCGTTCGCCACGGTAACTGCTCAGTTCCACGGTTGATTTTCTCTCTCTGCTTTCGCCTTCCTAACTTTCACTTCTTTGCCTCTCTACTTAACCTGTTTGGCCAGGTCACTGATTCCTTTCAGCGGCCCACCTTTTCTTCTCTACTGGTCTTCTCTACCACTCCTCTGTACGCGGTACTTTCTGGTGCTTCTCCCTCTTACCACGGTTTACCACGGTCTCCTTTTCCTCATGTTCTCTTACGTTCTCAAGAATTGTAAGTGCCACTCCTGCCGGTACGCCTCCTGTAGGCTTCGTGCCTCTCAGAAGCTCCTGCTTTGGGGAACCCTGCATGTCTAAGACTGCCTCTGGAATTACAGAACTCAATTTCCCAGAATCTATCAACACTGTTACCGAATTTGAAGCAGCTGAACAAGACACAAGAGGTTTTTTTAGGCTTTGGCGTTTTCCTCTTGCCCCAGGCGTTCTTGGCCGGGGGTCCTCTGTCAGCTGTGCTAAGTACGGTGACATAGTGGCTTCCATCTGAGGAAGGCCATACCTCTTCCAAAAGAAAAAGGACAGCACGAAGGAGGAAGGACAAAAAGCATTCATCTACTACAGAAGAATCAGGTGAGGAGAAGGAGGACGGTGCTCCGGCTGGGCAAGGTGATTCTACAGAGGACATTTCTGACAGTGAAACCCTGAATCCCATACTTATATTCAAAAGCAGCCAACCAATCTAAAATATCAAGTCTCACCTCATAGATACTCACAGCTTCTTTAGGCATGCAAGGCCTCTTAGGACTAGAAGACCTAGAAGACTCTGGGAGAGAACCATTTCCGGTTTATAGTGATAGTTTCGAATGCCATAGTTTCGAATGGCAAAGTTCAGAATAAAAATGCGTCGAAAAAATGTTTTTTTTAAATGTGGGGGTCCCCCCCCAACTCCTGTTTTTTTACCCCTTAACACCCATTTTAGTAAAAAAAAAAAAACCTGTACCTACAAAAAAATGCATTTTTTCGGTGCATTTTTTTCAAAACTTGTGTCATTCAAAATTATGTTTTTAAAAAACACTGGATACCCCATTTTCAAGAGACAATTTCTTCATTTCAAGTTCATGATTCAATTCCATTACTCTGAGCCTGAGTTCTTGATGTTTGTTTTCAGTTTGCATTTGCAGCCTTTTAAATTCTAACTCAAGTCTCATCTTTTCAAGGGAGACACATTCTGGACTCATTGCTGAACCTGGTAGAGTCCCTGCGGTTATAGTTTGAGGACCTAAAGCAAGTAGAGGTGCAATGGGGCACACATCCTGAGACTCCTCTGACTCTCCTAACTCATCAATAACATCTGAGCCTGACTCTGAAACATGATCATCCTTATCAACATTATCCACATTTGCTGGGGGGATAGGGGTTATAGCTCTACCTCCCAGTCTTTGATGATTCAACTATTTCTCAATCAATTAATTTTTCCGTGCCCTTAACATAGGGAGACCTGACTTTACACATATCTTTCAATTGATATACTGCTAGAATGACCAGGGTTTCTTGTTTGAAGTTATCCATATTTGGCATTATAAAACAATTGCTTTTCCAGTGATACTTAGCGTTTTGAAGGTTATTTGAACAAAAGTAAGAGCAGCACTCTCAATGTAACAACTATACTTTATCTTCACCGCTGTACACCAGTGTTAGGCAGAATTGCAGGCAGTACCCTCTGGGAACACTACACACAAATAGGACTACAGGTGTTAGCCAAACCAACCTTCGGTATAAGTCTGTACACACAGTTTTTGGTAGCGAGCTGAGCAGCCAGGCTTATCTCAAGAGCGAATGTGAGCAGTACAAGTAGTTACACAGAGGACTTTCAATCACAGTGGTTCAAGTAGACACTTATACTCAAGGTTTCTTGGTAAAGAAAACGTAGTAATTTATTACACAATCATTTAGAAAACATCTCCCTAACAGAAGACAACTTACTATTATAAACCAATAAACTTCAATACAACATTCTAAGGTTTTGAGACAGTTTGAGCTCCCCTGAAATAGGAGCCAAATGGCATTTCAGTTACTTAGAAAGGAGCAAAAGGCACAAGGTGGGTAAAATAGATCATATATACTTTTTAGACAGTGCAAATAGTTTCAGTTCACCAGAAGAGTTCAATTTAAGCCAATAGGCCAGGCCAAAGTCAATGGGCTAGTGTTCTGCATAGGAAAGAGCAGTTCTCGTATCAAACGGTAAAGTCTTTGCAAAAGTTCTTAGGAGTAGTCAGTTAAAGAGTGCACAATGGTCCATAATGTACATCAAGGCATTATCTGCAAATTAGTAAACAAGTGAGGTAGCATAGCGGCCATTTTCACAAATATCGATTGTTTTTATATTGCTGCTACGTAGGAAGCGTAAGGTAATGATACTATAAAAAAGATCAAGTACACATGCTCAGTTTAAGAACAGGTCTCTACCATCACAGAATAGGCTCTGTATTGCAGAGCATTAGTGATAGGTTTACAGATAAGCAGCATTGCTACATGTAAGCCCCCCAGTTGCAATGTGATCCTGCTTGATACAAGGTTGAGCCTGATGGACCAACCTTGACGGAGGTAAAGAAGCAGAAGTGGGATGAGTAGTGGGAACCACTATCCCAGCCGTACAAGCTATGATGTCCAGATCAGTCTGTGCAAAAGCATTGCTTGTGGACCTCACAGAGTCTGATATTGTATGTTCAGGCTGGGTGGCAAAGAGAGATTCCAGGTTGTAAGTAAACTCCTTGTCTACTTCGGACGCTATAGCATTGGTCTTAAGCAAGTAAGTAGGAGGGAATTGAGCTCTTTTGCCACTGCGTTTTGCAAGAGAAACTTTAGGCTTTTGTTGTGAGACTTTAAACTGTGAACAAAGTTTCTCTGAACGGTTGGTCGGACGAACAGCAAAAGACTGTGCGATTAAAGGCATGTTCATAATCCATTGTAATAATTCTGTTGTTGCCACCAGCCACATTGGCACAATTTGCTATCTGTAGGGCCCTCAGCGAAGAGACTTGCAAAGGATCGTTAAGAGGAGGGTTCTGAAATATGGGATACATGGCTATTGTCACATTGGGCATAAGGTCCTTAATAGGATGGGATTGTTCAAGTAGAATTCCAGAATGCAGGCAGCAGAGGCAGCAGCATAATCCTGTAGCTCCTGGCCCTCTCCAGCTATTGATTATTTTGGATTATGAACACTAAGAACAAGATTGAAGTGGCTGAAAACCCTATACCCAAAAAACAAAATCAACATCAGGAATGGATGAAACTCCCAGCACTCGGGACATTTACTCTCTACTTCTTAAAATGGCTCAAAACTTGGGAAAGGTGGTTCAAGATGTGGGAGATGTTAAATCATCAATGGATGACATGTCCAAAAAAGTCTCCCAACTGGACAGTAGAGTTACCATCCTTGAAAATGGTTCAGTCTGTATGTCATCAGAAATCAATGGACGTTTTAGAGCTTATAACATCTTGAGGGATGACGTTCAAAAAGGGAGTGAAAAAAGCTTGGAACTGGACTTGAAGGTAAGAAATAAGAATCTTAGACTTGTGGGAGTTGAAGAAAATGCAAGTGAAGATTTATTGCATCTAGTTTTGGAGATATTGAAGTGCTGCCTTGGCTGTGAGCAAATAACCTCAGGTGATATTGACAATATCTATAGAGTTGGGAGGAAGTCTGACCCAAGAGCTAGACATATTTTGATCACGCTAATGAATGTCAGGACCAAGGAAGCCATCCAGGGAACTGCAAAGAAGAAAGGTAACATTTACTATAAAAGTAAACAAATATTCGTGTATCCCGACTATCGCAGAGAGACTCTGATAATCAGGAAATCATTTAAAGAGGCCAATGACCTGGAAAGGCAACTGTGTATTAAAACTTTCCTAAACAGGGCGAATCTGCTGTCCCTGGCTTTACCAGAAGGGGAAAGGAACACATCTGACCCTAAAGAGGCCATGACATGGCTGGAGCCATTGAAAGATAAGTACATATAGTGGTTTTTATTATGTGCTTTAACATCATCACATCGATTTTAGATTTCTTTTTTTGACTTGAACTCCTCCTGATTGACTTTTTAATGGTTAAAATGGCGCTGACTGGATACATTTGTTATAAAGATTTGAGCGATCCAATTTTGAATGATTACTGTCCCTCATATTGTTGTATTCGATGCTTCGGGTGCCGCGCCGAGGATTAGAATAAAGCACCCTCTGATGCGTGCCCTCAGCGTGCCTACACGAAGTACATTACCCTGCTTGTGCTTCTCTTTTACGCGTAATACTTGCTGATGATTCGCGGCCTCCCGCGGTATGGCAGACCCGCATCAGTGAGTACCGATATATTGCTGTGTAGGCGCCTGTGTGAGACCTCTGCTTGGAGGCTGGTTCCTGGCCGCTCACCTGCCATAGGATGAGGGGAAGGTAAGGACGTGAGGCATGCAGGAGGGCGGCTTTCTCCTCCTAACCCGGTTCTGTGAAGGAAGAGTCTTCCCCCCGAAGCAGCTGCACCGATTGAATGAGGATATCGATGCTTTGTGTTACGGTCAATAAAAAAGGGGATTGTTATGCACAGGGTCACAATCTGACATGTAGACTCTGCATGCCAATGGCAATCTGATTGGTGAGCTTCCAAGTCCAGAGCCAATAGTAATTGAGGCAGGCTCAGAAGCAGCAGCGGTGCAGCGGCTAATGTATTAAATATATGTTGACTATCCTCAGTAAAGACACCAGATTCCACATTTTGCAATACTTGTATAATTTGTCCAGATGTAAAGTGTCTTTGAATTAGAATCATAGTGAAGAATGAGCTGGTGGAGTCTGGTGAAGTGCAACCTCATATTCAGGCCAGTCCGATCGGTGCCCTGCAAATTGTGACACCGGCGCAGCTGCGAAGGTGGGAGGGGCGCGGGATGGGCTGATGCAATCTTATGTTTCAATGGACTCGAGGTTAAACAAGTCTGCGTTATGCAGCATCAACAAAAACACATTAGTTTCCTTTAACAACTGTTTTCACTACTTAAGCAGTTCTAAAGATTAATTGCATTAAAACAGCAGAGCTGCTCTTTGATGGGTAACTAGCAATAGAGTTCACAATGTGGCAGACACAGTCTGTGCTATTCCAGTGATAACGATAGAAACCAAGCTTTGAATTTAACTGTACCCATGACAATTTCAATGCTTAAGTAGCACTTTCAATTATGGCCCAAAATAGTGGTCATAAGGGAACAATGAGAGCAATGCAGGACAGTTCATTCGAAGTTTCTCCCTGCAGAGACTATATTGTCAGAGGAACGTAGGGTGGTTACATCTACATTCATCAGCATATTGCCACTGGTTTGAGATATTGGGGATCTGATTAACAGAGAGGCTATAGGTATGGTCCCCTTTTGGTGCATCACTGCTAGAATTTATATTTGATGTTTCATCTTTCCTGTGGATTTGAAATCTTTTTTGGGACCTTCCCCCTGACTTTCCAATGGGAACCAAGACTGCTTAGTTTTGGACACGGACACCAGGTATAATCCAATCGATGCAGAATTCGAGCAATACTTATTAATTCAAAGTACTTACCCCGGAACTGGAATCATATTGCTGCATTCCTGTGACGTGTGAGAGACGCAACTTATATATGTATAAGGAAGTGTATAGGAAAACAGCCACTTTATTATTAATGTGTGCATTTTAGAGAAGAGATGTAAAGAGATTACTGCCTTTGGAGGGCATGGATCTATAATTGGTGAGAATGCAGGCACTCAGTCAGACACTACAAATGATACAATTGGACAATATCTGATGCTACTTCACATGATTATTTTTAATTATAGGATTGGGGTCATAATGATATCTTCGTAACTCACATTTGCTAAACTTTACTGAAGGTTGTATAACCTGCTGGTATTGTTGGTTGTGCATTCCACTGTTTATGGTTGTAATTTGAATGATCTTTGAAAATACATGATTTCACCTACACTATATTCCTGAAACAGCTGTGGGGTTAGAGTATGAACACCATAGTCTATATACCATCCTAAACTAACAATAGCAGTTATGCGGAAGTCACTATTACCACGGTCGAGTGTCTTTCCGGAAGTCATTCTGTGGATGTCTGCAATGCCAGGGTATACATAACTTCCTGGTGTAGATACATGTATTGTGGAAAGGGGTAAGTGCTGGTCATGTACACTCACGTTTCGTCTGGGCCATCACGTCATTGTGTGTGTGAGGATGGTGGGTTACGCAGGAATGGGGGACACGATTGTACATATTAGTGGAGACTTATTCTAATGGGTGAAATTCTAACTTTGCTGTCCCTCTATGTGGAGTTGGATTACATGTCCAGGATTGAATGTACAGATTATATGTCAATCATACTAATTGAGAGACAGTTTCCTTCACATGCTCTCCATTTCCGTCTCCTCTTCCTGCAATTTTCTTATGTTTCCTCTGACAGCTTTTATTTTAACATTGGCCCTATCGAATAACAAGCTAGTTACAAACATGGAGAACAAGCAGATGTGATGTAATAATTGACACAGATAGTTATTGGCTATATGTGAATGTCATGTGTCTATTTTAAACTACTATTTATGACGGTTTATTGGGTCTTTGTCATGGGTATTAGACATAACTCGGGACTGTCTTTAATTACTTCTGCTTTTTCACATTATTTGATTATATGATAGCATCATTTAATCCAATGTATTCATTGCTTTGTTTTGAGTGGATGTTGGGAGGGTGTCTGGATGATTCTGGGGTGAATATGTAATGCTCAATGTGGTATATTGCTATTTATAATTTGGTAAATATCAAAGTTATAAATGTTGGTCGGGGTGTTAGGATAGGAAGACTACCTGTGCACACTGGCAGGGGATGTGGGATTGCATGGCAGCATTTTTTCACAATCAAAAATACTGGGTTTGAGTGATGCTGTTAATATGTGTTGTTAACATGGGGGAATGGTGGCTTTCTAGGTTAGACTTAGGTTTTAAACTAGTGACTCACTATTTTTCAAATGTTCCTATTGCCGAATATTGAAATGCTTGTTTTATTGGATATATTATATGTGATTCATGAAGGAGTCTTTTTGTTTCTTGTAGGGGAAATTTAGTGAGACTAGGTTCACGGGGACAAAAGAAATGCTGTTTGAAATGGCTGGGCTATGCTCAGTGTATAATTACTTGTTGGATTAATATGAATATGTTGAGGGGCAATTAGATGCTGGATGTTATGGTTGTTGACGCTATATATGAGTATTGCATGGTTATGTTAAAGAGAATGGGCATGAATGGATAATACGTTTGGGTTGTGTAATTGGGTGGCTCTTTATATGGGATTATACGGAATGGCATTTATATTAGGATTCCGACCAGATTGCAATTGATGGCTTTGTGGTCTGAATTGTTGGGATATTTTAACTATTGAATAGACGGGGGGTGTCTTTACTGTGATTAACGAAAATATGCTCTGATGATTAGTTTTAAATCTGATATAGATATGGTGATGTTTGTTTTTTATATGGGTTTTTTGGCTGGTTTAATATTAGCATTATATTGTTCATAAGTTTATTGGAGAGGTGTCCGGGACACTAGACTAGTTGAAATGTTATACTTAGTTTATAAAATATATCTGTTGTTGTTGACTTGCTTCTATTTCAGAAAGGGGGGGTGGTTTACATCTGATTATCATTTGACAAGGTCATTTAATTTGACTGAGTTGCTTTTCATTGAAAATTTGGAACTAAAAGGTGGATTGGGGAAGATGGCCGGTGACCTATGTGTGGTTACATGGAACGTCAAAGGATTAAACAATTTAAAGAAAAGGATGAAGGTTATGACTTATTTAAGGGATCTCAAAAGTGACATTTATTTCCTTCAAGAAACTCATCTTCTTAAAGATGAAATTAAATATCTAAGGAAAGGTTGGGTTGGGAGGGTCTATGGCTCCTCCTTTTCCACACAGGGGAGTAGCGATATTGATTTGGAGAAATTTTCCAATGAATGTATTCAGAGAAATATCAGATCGGGAAGGAAGAATGATGGCATTACTGGTTAATATTCAGGGATATATTGTGGCTTTGTGTAATATTTTTTCCCCATCTGTAGATGATGGTTCTTTCTATAGGAAAAGTAGATCAAACATTGCAAGATTTGGGTACGGACAATATCATTCTAGGTGGAGATTTTAACACTGTTTTAAATAAAGACTTGGATAGAAGTGTGTCTGCGAGTGGTAAGCATACTGATCGTCACTATCTATCTTTGAAAAACTTGCTTGAAGAACATGCTCTGCAGGATTGTTGGAGGTTGGAACATCCTTTTGCTAAAAAGTATAGTTTTTATTCAGGGGCGCACTCAGTTTATTCTAGACTTGATATGTTACGGACTTCTGGGAAAATTACAGAAAATCATAAGGCAAGTGAGATAGGTACAATTCTACTGACTGATCATGCACATGTGACAATGTCTATTACAATGGGTTGTGATGGACAAAGGCAATACACCTGGAGGATGAATACAGCAGTCTTGCAAGTGGAAGAGGAAGTGCAGAAAATGTGAACTGAGATTGAGTTTTACATATCTGAAAATCATACGGGCAATATGAGGCCAGAGATTGTATGGGAAGCCTTCAAATGTATCATGCATGGTTATTTTATTATTTTGACGTCTGCTTTACACAAGAAACATTTTACTGGACAAAAAGAACTTGAAATGAAAATTGGTGATTTATCTAAAAGGACAACGTCAAACCCACGTGACTTGGATGGTACTGCCGAATTGTTGAAATTGAAAAGGGAATTGAAGAATATAATTGAAGAATGGTCGGAACGGAAATACCACAATTTGAAGTGTGTGTATTTTGAGAAAGGGGAGAAGTGTGACCGATGGCTAGGCTATCAACTGAAAAAGAGGGAGTCTGAGTGCTCTATTACATCAATTCAGGACAGAGATGGACGTATCACCTTCCATCCGGATGAGATCAACAGAATATTTCATGACTTTTATGTAAATTTATATCGGAATGAATCCAATGCGATTATTGGTGGTGATGTCTTTCTTGAGAAGGTGAATCTTTCCAAACTTACAGATGATGATTCTCAATTACTTGAGGCGGAGCTGACATTGGATGAGATTAAGGGGGCAATTAATAGACTGAATGTGGGAAAATCGGCAGGGCCTGATGGCTTTCCAGTAGAATTCTATAAGCTATTCCCAGACTCGGCCCTTGAATTGTTAAAGGATGTATATATGGCTTCTTTGGCAAATGGTCTCTTACCGAGATCTACGAGACATGCAACGATGTCTGTTTTTCCAAAGAAGGGGAAGGATGATACTCTTCCAGCGAGTTATAGGCCAATTAGTCTTATTAATATGGATAATAAGATTCTGGCAAAGGTCATGGCAATTAGACTGGAGAATCTTCTTTCAGGTTTGATCAACGAAAATCAATTGGGATTTGTGAAAGGTAGGAAGACATCAAGTAATATTAGGAAGCTGTTTCACACGATTGATAAAGCGACTGACCCGTTAGACTGAGCTGCTGTTTTCTCATTGGATGCAGAGAAGGCATTTGATCGAGTGGATTGGGAATTCCGCTTTTTAGTCCTTGAAAAAATGAGATTTGTGGTAACATATAGGTCATGGATTAGGCTGCTATATTCAGATCCAACAGCTGATGTCAACACCAACGGTAGACGCTTGGCTGCTTTCAAATTGGAGAGAGGGACAAGACAGGGGTGGCCTCTTTCCCAATTACTGTTTGTTATTGCAATCGAGCCCCTGGCAGCTTTGATTAGAGATGGCCCTGATATAAAAGGTTTGTCATGTTGGGGAGACAACAAAAACTGTGGTTATTTGCTGACAACATTCTTTTGGTTCTCTTGGAACGATCACTGCCAACCCTAATGGAAGTTTTGAGATTGTTTCAAACCTTTTCTGGTTATAAAGTAAACTGGACGAAGTCAGAGGTGCTGCCCCTGGTGTCTTGCTGTAATAATAAACAATATGTGATGAGTCTTGGGTTTCGATGGTGCCCGAATAAAATTATGTATTGTGGTATCTGGATTACTCCAAACTGATTTGAAGCACTGGGGTTTGTTAAGACTTTCATTATGGGGAAGGTTAACGCTTTAAAGATGATATTGGCCCCTAGGATCAATTATATCTTGAGTATGGTCCCACTAAATATTGATGCTTGGTGCTGGAAGGAAATGGATAGGCTTATTAAAGGTTTTTCTGGGACAAGAAACCACCCAGATTAAGTTTATGGAAACTTCAATTACCACTGGAGAAAGGTGGACTAGGAGTGCCGAATTTTAGAGCTCATCATCTTGCCTTTACTTGTGACTTTGTGGTTGGATTTTTGAAAGCAATACCCAATGAATGGGCTATGGTGGAAGCACGTTATAATGGTCATCTGTCACCTAGAGCCTTGCTGACTACAGAATCAAGAGCGGGAAGTGTGAAGGACCCGTTAACTGTCTGTCTGAGGAAGTCCTGGAAGGAATTGAACGGTTTGCTGGGTGTGGATGCTTACAAAGACCCTGGTGCATCGTTATGGATGAATCCTTTTTTTAGAGTAGGAAATAAAACGCTATTCTGGGCAGAGTGGTTTTTGGGTGGTGTGAGTTGGATTGGTGATCAATTTAAGGAGGGGAGATGGATGAGTGCTTCAGAGTTACAACAACATTTTCATATTGAGAATTTCAGATTTTCAGATGACAAGAAATTGAAGATCGCGGTTGGTGAGATTAATTTCCAGGCCAGGTTAGATCTTTTTTTTTTTTTATTTCTTTATTGGCATTTTAATATCATAACAAACAAATAACAACCCCCGCCACCCCCCCCCCCCCCAGTATTAGCAAGCAGGTGCAATCTTATACATGACCCAGCGACATTAAGACCGAGCTACAGTAAGAATACAGTGGGCTGCAAACAAAACCCTTCCACAATGCAGGCGACAAGTCCATCAAATCAATCCACAGGAGTCCTCTCTAGCGGCCCGGGCCAGAGATTAGAACCCAGATCAGACCCAATGACCCCGTCTCCACCAGGGCCCGGCACTCCAAACCCCAAGTCATCAACAGGTACCTCCCCAGCACCAAGGGGCCCTGTACACCAAGGGGCCCTGTAAACCATGCTATGGCGAGGAGGGGTTCGCCCCCCCAACACTTGCCTGTCTAAGGAGGTACAGGGTGTATGCATCCCACATGCGTCTATCCCCCCCAGTGGTTCCCTTGCATCGCACCCCATCTGGATTCAATATCATTACAGTACAGAATATCCTCCGCCCACTGAGTGACCCTAGGGCAAAACCTACTTCCCCAACCCATAGCCACTCTTCGCTTGGCTAGAATCAAGAGGAGACCTATCAATTTCCTCTTTCCCTTAGGTATTTGTTTAGTATACCCCAATAGTGTGACCATAGGGTCCGGCGCAACTCGCTGCCCCACTATTTCACCACAACTTCAAAGACTTGCCTCCAGAATTGTCGCAGTTCCACACAAGACCATGCCACGTGAAGGAACCCCGCCTCGGCTTGCCCACATCTAAGGCAAGCCCCCTTCTTCTGAGGAAAAAACTCCTTTAACTGAGCTGGGGAATAATAATATTAATGCAGGAACTTAAAATGAACCAATTTGAACCTAGTGCAAATCGCCCCTTTCCTAGTCATTTCACAGCAGTACCTCCATGTGGTAACCGCTATTTCCCTGCCCAACGTCCTCTCCCATATCTCCCGCGATGATTTCCCTGTAGCTAACCTGTCCCTCAAGGCCATTGCGTAAAGCGTGGACAACACATTGTCCCCCAGACACCCCTGTATCAATTTGTCTAATGTACCCGCTCGTGGGGTTGCTCCGGGAAGGATGGGAACAGTCGTTGCAGTGCCACCCTCAATTTATAATACAGAAAAACATCCAGCGCAGATAAGTCACCCCTCCCATGCAATTGTTCATCCAATATGAACCACCATTTGGAAACAGGTGACCGAATTTAGTCACTCCCAGCCTCTTCATCAGAGCCACATAACCCATGTCACTGGTCAGAGGGATGCCCGGAATGTAAATAACCGGAAGCTCCAGCGAATATATAATTTCCCCCCTGGTCCTCCGCTCCAAAAAGGTCCAGACCCTGCAGATGAGGTCCACCATATTCCGAGTTGCACGAGGTCAGCTCGGCGCCGTGAGATTGATCGCACGCAGCAGTGCAGGAGAAGCAATGGATCTCTCCACCTCCACATGTTGGCACTCCGCCACCATCCCGTACCAGTACCGCAGGTCGCTCACCTGTGCCACCGTATAATGTAGCTCAAAATCCAGCAGGGCCAGGCCCCCTTCTGACGCCGTCGCTACCAATTTTTCCCAGGAGATCCGCGCCTATTTACCAGCCCATATGAATTTGGTCACCACCGAGCGGAGGTCCCGAAAATACGCCTTGGGCACTGCAATAGGTGTATTCAAAAACACATACAGAAACCTAGGAAGAATGGTCATCTTGACCACTGATATCCTTCTGTATAAATTAAGCGGGAGTGTACGCCATCTAATCATTGCGGACTTGGGCAACTCCAGAGTTTCTAGATAATTCCTATGATAAACTACCCCCACCTCCCTGGCAATCGCGATCCCTAAATAGCGGGTGTGAGCCAATTCCCACTGAAATCCCCAACCATCGCGAAACTGGCCCGTTGCCTCCGTTAACGGAAATATAACTGACTTACTGGCATTTACCTTAAGCCCTGATAGCTCTCCGAACAGCTGAACGTCCATCATAATCGGGTCTAGGTTAACCTCAGGGTGACGGATAAACAGTACCATGTCATCCGCATACATTGAAATCACCACCCTATGGGTGAACAGCTGAACCCCCCGGTGTACATGCAGCTCCCATACCCGTTCTGCCCACGGCTCAATTGCCAGAGCGAACAATAGAGGGGACAGTGGGCACCCCTGGCGTGTTCCTCGCTCAAGTGGAATCAGGTCTGTTGTCTGCCCGTTCACCCTCACTCTGGCTACCGGGCCTGTGTATAATAAGGAGATCATCGAGATAAATGGGGCTCCCAGCCCCATCCTCCGCAAAACCGAGAATAAGAACGGCCATTCGATGGAATCAAATGCCTTGGTGGCATCAAGTAGGGCAGCAACCGTCGGCTCATCTTTAGGCAATGCCGTCATCAGTCCAAACATCCTACGCAGCCCAAACGATGTTGACCGCCCAGGAATAAACCCCGCCTGATCGGCTCTGACCATAGCAGGCATTAGTGGTGCCAGTCTGGTCGCCAGCACTTTTTCCAATCTTTATCAAGATTAATGAGAGAAATCGGGCGGTACGATGAACAATCCTCAGCGGGCTTGCTCGATTTTAACAACACAACTACCACCGCTTCTCAAAGGGACTCCAGCAGCCTGCCCTCGACCACTGTTTCTTGGTATACCTGCAGCAGGTGTGGTGCCAATTTGTCCACATAACATTAAAGAAATTCAGCCGTGAAGCCATCCGGCCCGGGAGATTTCCCACTCGGTAGCGACTTAATGGCCTCAATCACCTCTTCCAATGTTAAGGGTCTGCTCAACCACTCCTGTTGCCCCTCAGAGCATCAGTATAGTCCGACCTCATCAAAGTAGGAGTCTATAGCCAACTGCGTGGCCTGCGACTGGGTAGAGTATAAATGACTGTAGAATTTATGAAATTTGCAAATAATCTTCTCATCCTCGAATTGATTAACCCCTCTCTCATCAGTGATTGCCGCTATTCTATGTGCCTGCTTGCCCAGCCGAGTGGCTCTGGCTAGTGACCGGCCCGGAGCCTGACCCTCCCCATATTGACGAGGCACCGCCCTCTCCCACAGATACTTCACCTACCTCGAGGAGCGAGGATGTGAAATTCCCCTTGTTGGAGTTTTGTTGGGGTGGTGTTATCTCTTTGCAAAAAATGAATCTCCTCCTCTTTGTTGGCAAGATCCCTCCTTATATGTCGCAGAATACCCACTTCGTTGGCTAGACACACCCCCCTAATCATACACTTAAATCCTTCTCATAGGGTCCCAGCTGATGTGACCGACCCCACATTTTCCTTGAAGTACATATATATGGTAACTGATAATTCCTCCTTAAAGACTGTGTCTGTAAGGCTATCACTTTTGAACCTCCAAGGGGGCCTCGTCTCCAGCCGTCCCCTCAAGTGAAGTTTCAGCACAACCAGGCATGATCCGAGAGGGTGCGGGCTAGTATATCTATCCCCCTAGTTTGACCCAGCAGCACGCGGGAAATCAAGAAATAATCCAGCCGAGCGGCCGAATTGTGTGGGGCAAGGAAGTGCGTGAATTGACGCGCCGCTGGATTCCTCACCCTCCACACATCTTCCACTCCCCACACCGACATCATGCCCCATATTCTGTCCGAGCTTCTACTGATCGGGCGCAGGGCATTGCCCAGCCGGTCCCGAGCTGGATCCAGGACTGTGTTGAAGTCGCCTGCCCACAAAATAACTCCCTCCGGGATCTCCCCCAACTGCCTCTCGACCCACTGCAGAGGATCCAACACATCTTGATTAGGTCCATAGTAGCAAATCAATGTGTACAGCCTCCCCTGGATTATCCCCTGTACTATCAATACCCTTCCCTCACAGTCCCTCAGCATCCTCGTCTACCGAAAACCCACCGAGCTATGCACCAGGATAGCTACTCCCCTGGAGTAAGAAGAATAAGACGAAAAATACTGAGGCCAGGTTAAATCTAGATTTCCTTACAAGAGAATCATTGGCAGGGGAAGGTGGTTTAGCTAGCCGGGTTTACAGGCAAATTGTGGATGAATATAAAGACAATGCTCAGCTGCGAGATGAATGGAGTCGAATAATTGGCTCTGATATTACTGTTGAGAAATGGACAAGAATGTGTGCAAATGTCAATTTTGGTTCCTTGGTTTTGACTGAGAGAACCAGACGGATAAAGATATTAAACAGGATTTATTGGACACCTGAAAGATTATGGAAGCGTGGTTTGAAGGATGACTCGGAATGTTGGGCTTGTACTAATGAAACTGGTACACTGGAACACATGATGTGGGACTGCAGGAAGGTGCGTGGATTTTGGAGTGAAATTGGTGGGATCTTGGAGGAGGTCTTGGATGAATCGATTGATTTTAATTTTGAAACATTGATATTGGGAAATTATGCTACCTTGGAACTGCTTACTCAATGCCAAAAAGTGGTTATTTAGAGGTGCTATGATGGGTAAGAAAATCATCCTTAGAAATTGGAAATCCGATGTTGCCTTGAAGGAGGAAGACTGGTTGAAAGAAATGCTTGATCTGCAGATGTGGTAACATGTATATATAGGAAACAAGGCAAAGAAGGGCTGTTTAAGAAGATTTGGGGTACATTTCTGACATTGTATTGAATCTGTCAATTGTATACTACATGATGTGAACCTGGGGTCTATGGGGGGGGGGGTGTATCAATATGTTTTATAGTTATGTATATAGTTTTTGTTACGATTTTTCTGTCATTTTATGTATTGTTGTCATGATTAAAATGAAAATAAATTAAAAAATAAATAAAAAAATCTACATCGCTAAAAGAAAAGCAATGTAGTTAAAGAGGTAATAAGAGTTTGAACTTCTGCGAAAAGAAAGCATACAAATGAAATAATTAAAAAGAACATCAACAGAGGCTATGGTGTTAGCAAGTTTGATAGTGTAGTTTGCCCACAATCACTTCACATTTAGACGGTAAGTCCATAAGCATTGTCTCAAGAATATTAAACATGGCTGCAGATGAACTACTCTCATCAGCCAACTCAGATGTAACAGATACATAAGCGGGAGAGGGAACGTTCATGTAATCCGTCTCCAGCACCACTGACTCCAATTCCAGATTAAGTGAAGGCAAGAACCGCACCTCACCTCAGCTGGTGTGGTGACGGTATTAAAAACTGGTTCTGTTGTCACCACATTCAGAACAGTAGAGATGTTCAAGACATTCAACCCCCCCCCCAAAGTGCTCAAGCTCCCCAATTGCATGCCCGACAGCGGTGAGCTAGGGGCACAGGAGCCAGTATATGGTGAACTGGGGACAATAGGCTTTGTCTGCTGCGGGGCCGGGATGGGGGGGCAGAAGAAAAAGCTAGGGGGCAGGGCTCATAAGAGCCCTAACTACTGACTCAATGGTTTTAGACCCCAAGGAAGAAAGAGAGTTTGAGAGCTGCAAGGGTAGGTCTGCACTGAGGGCAGGGTTGGTAATCTTTCAGCTGTATCACAGTTATGAGCGGGAAAAAGGTCCGTGATTTTTGGTTCAAGCAGGGTAGCTTTAGCTGAATGCCCCAAGTTGACAGTTCTTTGTGTACGAGCACGAGTTTGATCATCTGGTGTTTCTTGCGGGGACAGAACAACTTGCGTAATCAGTGATGCTGATGATATCAGTGGCATTTGAATCCTGGTCATCCACGCATGTTTGCTCAGAAACTTCATCCAATGAAGAAACAAGAAGTACTTGGTTGGACATTATGCCAGGTAGTGTAAGGGCCGCCCTCTTCACTTCACCAAAGGAGCACCAGCAGCTTGTTTCGATGTTTTTGCAGAGGAAGTGGAGCTCAAGGGTAAGAATTCTGAATAAACAAGGAATACGGGTAAAAGGCTTTCTCTTGTAGGGGGGACCACTTTGAGCGCTCTCCACACCACAGTAAAAGCAGAGGAAGAGGAGGCTCAGGCAGCTAGTCACAGAGTGACACTCCTTCTCTTAACTCTAAGCACTCTCCCCTCCTTATATTGGACTTATCTGAGGCGTTTTATAAAGTAGATCAATGTATTCTCTGTTCTTCTTTTGGTATCCCTCTTGTACTCTCCTTTTTCATGTTGGTGTCCCACCTGGTTCAGTTCATGGACCTCTACTATTCTCTAAGTACTAGCCCTATCTCTTCACGTATTTTATTTTTTGGCTTAAATTGTGATTTGAAAACCAATGACTCTCACATTGTTTCCCACTCTTCCTCCCTCACTGATCAACTGCACACTCTATCTCTAACCGTCTCTATGCATTTAAGACCTGCAGGCTTGCTAACTCTCTCCCAGCAATTCTTCCAAAAATGAAATCCTTTTATTCTCTGTTCCTTCTCCTCACAAAGGTCCACAATCTCCTTTCCTTAATTCCTCTGATGCCTTTGTTTCGCTTCCCCTTCTTCTTGTAACCATTCATTTTGCCGTTTGTATTGCGCCTTTCGGTCGAATGCCCTTGGCGGGACCAGAGTAAAAGTTTGGGAGAATTGAGAGGTGCTATGATGCATGTGCATTTCAGCCATTAAAGTTATGTGATGGTGGTCAAGACCCTGCTAGTCACCCATGTCTGAATGGCGTGTGGATGGGCGCGGCAGAGGTAAACTATAAACTAAACAGTGGTGGATTGCGCCTAAGGAGATAGAGAATTATGTGAGATCCTATAGTTCGAATATTTGTCCTTAAAGGTAGCTTCATTCTTATGGCAGGGTTTGTGCAATAGTGTTTGTATCATATGGGAGAGCAGGGTGTGTGGAATGAGCCGTTGCCTTCTGCTAAGTTACGAGGGTGTGGTGTGCGAGGGGAGAAATGGGTTAGCTGTACAAAACAACAATGTCTACATCCTGGGTTCTATCCATGTATCTATATGCTGAATATGACTACCTTACACAACTAGGCTAAACGCAGAATATGGCTACCTTACACCACTGCCGGCCTCCCTGTGCCTAGTCCTTGCGTTGTTCTTTCTCTCTCCTTGGTCCCAATCAGTGGAATTATTTGTCCTCTCTACTTTAGCTTCTTTCAATCTTCTCCTAAAGCGAAATATTACCGATTGAAGACATGCATTTCCTCAACAGAGAGGGGCAATGGGAAGCAAGATGGCCTCTCTTAAGGTAGAGTATGTCTGCAAGAGATGGGGCTGTGTCTTTGAATTGGAGTGTTTTTGGAATGTGAAGTGTCACATTGTCTTAAATTGGGGAGGACGAGTGTGAATGTGGAGTGTTACACTTTCTGTCGGGTTGAATACATTTGCATTTTAAAATGGCACAGCTGTTTCTCTGCTGAGTTTTAATATACAGTGACGTAGGGCCGCTAAGTCTTGACGGAGAGTCCCAGTGGGAGCAGTTATATGGTACCTATGTGCTAAGTAGAAAAATGTATATTGGGTGTTCAGCAGGTCTGCCCAGCTTTGAGCTTACATTCGGACTGTAAACCAGGCAGAGTTTTTCAGCTGTGAGTAGCCTTCAGGGTGACAATGAAACAACATGATCCCCCTCCCCCTTCAGTAATTGCAAGATAAATGTAAGCCACATGTTGTGGGTATTAGTTCATCCTTTATTCATCCTCCAAAGATCAACATTGTCATTATTATCTGATTATTACAATGCTTTATTACAGCTCAAATATACAGATTTCATGTTTCAATATTAATAGACTTTCATATTCAAGAAGTAGTATTGACATGTCCTTTTCTCATGCAAATAGGTTAAGCAAAATGGACTATTAAGTAAAACTGTAGCAAATGGCGGCCGTGCCTACTGATGGCCTGCCCCATTGGCCCAGTTTATCGGTATCATTTCTTTGTTTAGCAATCAGTTGACACGCCTGGCTTTGCCCATCAGACTGAGGCCACCAGCTGTGAAGGCATTGGCTGGTTTTCCACCCTTCTCAAAGAGGTCGATCTAATTGAGCCAAGTAACAGTGCAAGAAAGAGCGTGAATGGGGTTTATTTCAGCATTTTCCCACATCTGAATAAAGAGATAAGGGGAAGAGAGTAACCAGTTGCCTAAGCCCCATAATTTTTGCTGGATACATTTGTAACATTTTTACAGTGCAGGAATAAGAGCGTAAATTCCTCAGTGCTTTTATTTTTAAGGTGCCAAATATTTATCTCTAGTGGGTTTGGGGAGTTCAAATTCCGTTTAATTTCTGTCACTGACATTCTACTGAGATACAAAGAAAGCTCTTTATTAACTGGAATGCTCTGACACTTTATTAGCTGGAATGCTCTGGCACTTTATTAACTGGAATGCTCTGGCACTTTATTAACTGGAATGGTCTATAAACCAGGACCTCCATTGCCGGTAATAGTAATGGTTCCAGTTAAGTAAATGCCAAATGACAAAGTTTTGTTGCCAGAGGGCCTGGGCGTGTAGTTTAGCTGTTTGGTTGTGTCGCGGCACCGGTGTGAAGTTTCTAATTAAGATTATATTATTGATGAAACTTTTAAGGCGTCTCGCTGCTGTTGACCCTTTTTGTGGCCCCTTGTGGACAGTGTTTGGGAGCGGCAAAACGGCAGGGGTAAGTCTTGAACTGCCTCTGGCTGTAATTGCAATATCGTTATTTTCGTTCATCTGATCTGCTTGAAGGATGTCTTATGCATAGGCTTTAAGGAGTAAAATGCACCTGTCCTCCTCTACTTCTACTGAGGCCGCTCAAACACCGGCCTCTTCCGTCGAACATGTATTGCCTTTGCAGCCTATGGCTAATTTATTGTCTCTAACTCCGCAGCTGTGGTTTGTCTTTGATATGCACCTGCACCTTTACTCACCTGAAATTGCAAATTTAAAAGAGGCCACAACTTTTTTTATCAAGTCACATAAAGACGGTTGTTTGTTCCAAGCCTTCTTCTGTTCAGCATAACAGGAAATACGGAATACTGTTCCCAAGCCAATTGATTATTTCTGATGGAATTCCCTACACTGCTCTCTTGGCAGGGTCCCAGATGGCGGGGCAATCACCACGACACCTGAGCCCTTTGCAGTCTATGAATTGTTTAGAACCTTTGCCAGTACTTTCTGATGCGCCTCATCACAAGGATGTGGACTTGGTAACTGTGGCGTCTGACTTAGCACATGATTCTGTGGCTCTCACTGCGGCGGAGGCTGGTCCTGCCTCGTGTCCTGGGATGTCTGCTGGTCAGTTTATATCTAACCCTTTGGGTGACTTATTAAAGCAAGTAGGTGATGGAAATCCATTGTTACCACTACCTGCTGGGGGTTTACGGCGCCCTGTATGTCAACTCCACATGCAGAGGCTTGCTTGGACAATCCACTATCTGCCTCACCTGTGCTTTATCCGGAGACATCAGAGAGTTCTTTGGACACTACGTCTTCATTTGTACAGCCTACGCCCAGGCGTTCATTTGGCACGGTTCATAGCACTATTCCACCTACAGATTCATCTATGTCATCATTGAACCTTGCAATGTTAACTCTAGTAAAGTTGTACGAGTCCTTGAATGCTCAAATCAATAACCAAGTCAATCTACTCACTGTGATGAACACAAAGGTTTCTTTAATTGAATGTTTTTTGATGGCCTCCAAAATGATTTTCCCTGTTTTTTTGGAAAAACGCAAATGACTATAACACATCTATGGCAATGGAGTCAGCACCTCGAATTGATACTTCTCTGTAAGCAGTATCAAGGCCGCAAGTCACTTCACTGGCTAATTTAGTCAATACTCCAGTTAACCATTCTTCCTTCTGCCTGTCTCCAATAATGGTGCCGGAATCACTGCTGGTGGTCCCTACCTCTCCTCCTGTACCATCTTTACTAATTGAAGATCAAGAGCAGCAACTACATTTTTCAATATTTAATAATGGAAAAAATGGAAGCCTAAACCAAAGAACATGCTCAATAAAAAGAAAAATAAGGAAAACATCAAAAGCTACAGTAAAACCCTCAATCAGTGCTCAGGAATGTTTCTAAGGTCAGTAACGGCTCCTCTGGCTGATACCCCTAAAGTCAAAGCACAGAACAAAAGGACGACCAAACAACAGAGTGATGTGCCTCAGAAGCCTGGGTCTGTGGCCCTGCTGAGCCTGATTCATGAATCCTGCCACGATAAGGGTTGCTCAGACTCAATAATAAGAGAGCTGCTAAATGTCACCACGCACTCCACTGAGCTAGAAGAACCTCTTGTTGTCATCTTTGAATCACCACGGAAAGTTCGGCAAGTAATCTCTCCAGCTGTGCTGTCATTGCCTTTGATGTTTTCTCAACCATCTTTGAATAAGCAGGTGTCGAATTATTAGGCTAATAATCTAGGAACCCTACAATGGAGCAGGAAAGAGAATTACTGACTCAGAAGCAACAGCACCTTAAGGACGGCCTCTCGAAATAGTCATCCACTCTCTACCATCGAATTTGTCAGATGTTCCAGTTTACCGGCTCCAGGCAGAGGGGTTTTGTAAGGTTCTGGTAAGCACATCTATCCTATTTCTTCCTATAAAACAGCAGAACAAAGGAGAGCTTTACCGGACTCTGGACTGTCACCTCGGTAGGAGATTTCCTCTAGGCAACCATGACCCAGTTTTGTTGTTAAAACTTTGCACTGTTGTCTTCTTTTGGACCGTTTAGTGGATTTGAACGATGATATCATACTTAATCATACAAATGTTTTAGACTTGTTTGATATCATTCCCACCTTGCGATCCATTCACTCTATTGATATAGATCAGATTGAATTCATTTACAATGCTGAACTGGATCGGGTTTTCTTACATGTTCCCTCAAGGATTGCTAGACATGGTATTCTGGATTCTGTGCATTGCCTTTGCCCTTTGGGCTACGACATCTCGGCAGTGAATAGGGCCGAAATTGCACAGCTGCAAAAAATGTCCCAGAGCCATCAAAGAGCAGAACCGCTACTACAAATCTCTCTCCTGTGGGAATTACATGCATGCAAATGGCACTTGGCCAAATTAGAACAATTGTACTCACAAATCGCTTTGATTGTAGCAAAGAGACAGAAAACTGGGCTAGGCTCCCGGGTACATTAGTAAATAGACTGAAGAGTAATTAACTAGACCATGTGAGTTACGCAATGCCTGTGGATTTACTCTTCAGGAACGGTTGGCCCCAACTCCTTTTTGAAAGCCACTGAATTAGTGTGGGATAAGAGCTGTTTTAATCATATGTTGTATTTTTTTGCCTAATCAACATCATTATAGTAAAATGGAAGGCCTTGGCTTTTATGAGGAAATGTTTATTGCCACTCTTTATTTCCGCTCCTCATGGGAATGTTATCTGCAGGGTCGGATGATGGCTTTGGCCGATATTACTCTGGAGAGGTTACTTGAAAACCCTGATAAAGCCAAGGAGAAACTCTGGCTATATGATTGGGCTGGCCCGCAAGGCCAATGTAGGTAATACAAGGTCTTTGTACATTTCAAAAATGAGATGAAGGCTTTTAACACCCTGCCAAGGTATTTCAGCAAGTTCCATAGCCCTCGCCATAGAAACCTATTCCTTAGAGTGTGTTTAAATGTATCGGCTACTAAGGAGATGCAAGGTATGCATCATAAATGGACTAAGAAGGACAGTTGCTTTCGATTTTGTCTGGTCGCTTCTGAAAATGAAATGTTGAAACACTTGTTGTTTTGCCCTTGTTTGGCCGACAAGAGTACTTTATTTGTGTACATTTTTTGTCAGTACAGGACTTTAACAGAGGATGCTGTGTGGTCCATTTTGTTCAGTGGTCAACATGTAACTCTAATTTTGGCCATTGTTAGGTTCTTTCAGCACATGGGCCTCACAAGTTAGCCACGTTTCAATATTCGTTTTTAGGATGATTGAATCAAATTTGTTTCTATTTCTTTATATGTTGTATTCTACGAATATTAAGACCACGGGCCTCATTATGAGTTTGCCGTTCGGGGAAATACGGTACCGGTAAGCTTGCCGGTACCATAGTTCCCGGACCGTCCAACTACAAGTTGTGCTCGCGGGTGCCTTTCTGCCCGCCAGGTCGGAACTGGCTGGCAGAAAGGCACCCGCGAGCACAGCATGTCGGTTGGACAGGCACCGACCGTTGTATCCAACCTCACCATTCCCATTCGGCCCTGTGGGGTCGAATGGGGAGCATCTATTTTCCGGCGCCCGCAATGAGGCCCATATGTTTTTAGTGGAAGAACTAACTTACTTTTACACTGTATGTGATTAGTTAATATTGTTGTATATTATATAAAATGTGTAGGTTGATTTGTAAAAAGGGATTGTATATTTTTGTAATGGTTGAACTTGTTCAGCGATGTACAATGAATTAAAATAAATAGGTTTCCATTGCTATGTTTTCCAGCTTTGACAAAGAACATTCGGTTTACCAGATTTTGTCATTAGCCACTACCATTGGGTTCCCAATGGTGCCAGATAATCAAGCTTTTACTGTAATGCTATAGGCTCGTATTAGGCTTAATCTGCAACATGTTTTTAAGTGGGGCCTTTGAGTCTGGCCTGTTAGATGTATTAAAAGACATTTGTCTTCGTGGATGTTTATTACACCTTTAATTTTCAGAGTATTATGGAGTACATTAATTGTGCATCACACTGGATAATGCAGTAATGCAGTGGAGGCTAGTACTTTTATATGACCTAAAGGTTTACATAATGCGATTAAATGCAAGAGGATATTTTGAGCAGAGACTGTCTTTGCTTCTCCATCCATTGCTTCAAAGGTGTGGTATACCACCCGGACTATAGACAGCATAGTGTTAAAAATATTTCTGCAGTGTTTATTGTAACATATATGGACTTGTTGAGGACACAACATCATTGACTAATCATAAATGAAGACTCCAAATGTAGGGGTCCAACTTCATTCTATAAATATGTGTTGTCCTCAAAGATGATTCATAGTAATTCTTAAGTATGGAACAACCAGGCATGTGAAGAATGGAAGACTCCACAGTACACAGCAAACACAGAAACAGAGTTGGCCTTTAGGTGGTCAAACTCAACTTGCTTGATTCATATTTTAGGCGGCACCAACATGAAGGCTGTCTTCTCGTGGGTGGGCTGGTATATCTTTTAAATGAGTGATGTTTCATTATCATGCTTCACAGTTCATCCAAGAAGCAGAGATTAAAAGGACAGATCACCACTTGCCTTCTGCAATTACAAACACCACAGTGTCCCTTGAATAATGAATGCAGAAATGATGAGCAAATTCAACAAATGAAACAGATCATAGATAAGAAGCCATGACTCATGAAAGTGCCATCAAGATACCAAATCAAACACAAGCAGTTTAGGCGCTATATAAAAACCCATGAACTCTGAGAAGTTGTAAGACTAAATGCAAACTTCTCTACTGGACGTACTATGACACATTTTCATGAGAACCCCAATATGCAGGCACCTAATTTAGAATCAATACGTATCTGCCCTGAAAATGGATGTTCTGTACCAATACACATTGGCAACACAATATCGACTTGCCACTCACTGCGGACAATGACAATGAACTTCACTAACTGCGTAGACACATTGCATGAACTTTCTTGGACTGTTGCAATCTAACACTTAATACAGCAATCTCTTTTTCGCACATAAAGCCACTAACTACCGCCACGTAAATCCATCATCCACCATTATTTAACAAGTATATATTATACGCTATTGTGTGAAAATAGAACATCTGATTAACACACCAGCCCCGAGAGGTTCAGCATAACACTCTTTGTAAACTAAACCTAACACAAACCTATAGTAATAAGCCACCATGCATTAAGAGATTGTCACCCTAATCTTTTGATTGCATTTCCTTTGGGACCCCATTCGTACTAACATTGCAAAACTCACTAGCCAGAGGAGTTTCCATCATATGGCATGAATTGATTATAATCATACGCTGTTGAGGAGGGTACACTGCTAATCTTTCATAGAAGACACCTTTATTAGACTAGTTAGCTCTATATCTGAGGAACGCTCAGTGGCAGAGTGAATTGGCTCAAAGTCACTTCAATGTCTATCAGTGATACAAGAAAGCAGTTTAGTATTATAGCAAAGCCATTCTATGATGAGCAGTAACACCCCATGCTAACCTAGTAAGTCCCCTGTGTAACAGTAAACAAATTACCTTTCCCAAAATGTCTCTTGGTGTAAAAGGGAAGTCATTTGATGTTATACAGCAGGTGTTTGGCTACAAATAAGTACCTCAGTGTAACAGGAAAGTCACTAACTGCCTCCCAGGGCTACACAGGTCGAATCTTCATCTCACTTGTCTTGTAGGAATACTTGTCCCCTTTGCCTGACAACCAGTTGATACCGATCTCGGGGGTGACATTCATGCCACGTAGGTACAGTCCATTGAGGTTGGAACGAAGACAATCTTTATACCACCAGCCCCCCTTTTTAATTGCAGCGCAGTTGGATCCACTGCCGTCATTATCCCGGTCTTCAGTACTGAATTGCTGATTGTTGTGATACGTGAATGAATCTCCTGTGAAAACAAGCAGAACACTTCATATATTAGCTGGTAGCTGATTTACATTAATCCAAAGGTGCAGGTCGTTATTGAGAGGTCTTCTCACTGTCATGAGTCAAGGAAACTGTGTTACAAAGCAATGTTCAGTGTCGACAACATTAACACAATTGTAGGAGGTATTGGCTTTGTTGTAGCATGATGGTTGTACAATCTCGACAAAGTGTCTAAAATGTAAAAGGAACATTCTAGCCGATGGTCTTAGCATGAAACTCCATTCTATTTGACTATCCCCATCATGTTTTACTTTTAAATTATGAACAAACACCCACTTAATGGAGCACTTACATACTTAGCTGGAAGTGGGATTACAGTAGGCCATACAAAAAAGGTTAATAGCCTTGTGCAAAGAAATAACGTATTTTCAGCACGCTCCAAATTGTGAGAAATTCATTGTGCATCACAACACTTTTTTGAGAGATTAGCAAGTACATTGAATAAGAAAGCTACAAGGGGGCATGTTGACTCAAAACCACAAATACATGATTGAACTGTAATGAACTAACCATGAACACTAACTATATTGTAAAGGAAGGCATGATTAAAAACATAAATACATAAGAAATATGTAGCACAAGTTGTGGCAAAATATGATACTTCTTTAATAGTGTATATAAGTTCCATCATATTAGTGGCACATTTTTACAATTAAGGAGCCTTAGCGGTTTTAAGGCTCATGTTCCAGTATCTATGGCAGCTCATCGCTGCATATTTTCATGATGTACAGTAATGAGACTTTGATCCACAATGGCTCCTTAATATGTGCATTGAATTTATTTTAGTTTGTACACAGTCTTGACTTGCAGGTATCTAATGAGAAAGTGGGACGAGACCAATGTTTTACTTCCGAAGCTTAAAAGCACCCATAAGTCATGTCTTTTTAGTACGCCGCGACTTGTGGAAGTGAGTTGCAGAAGTGTGTTGCTGTCTCGCTGTGGGACTCGTGCGAGCTGCTCCTTTGCCTTTGTATTCCAGATTTCAAGTGTTTCTACCGGGTGCTGTGCTGTCTACTAAGCCATGCCCCCTTGACTGTTTGGATTGGCCTCACTGGTCTCCTGCTCCCACCCACTGAAAATTGCAACTTCCTTTAAAAACTTCCAGCACGCGCAAATGCGCGCACGACTTGCAGAAGTGTGTTGTTGTCTCGCTGTGGGACTCGTGTGAGCTGCTCCTTTGCATTTGTATTCCGGATTTCAAGTGTTTCTGCCGGGTGCCGCGCTGTCTACTAAACCACGCCCCCTTGACTGTTTGGATTGGCCTCACTGGGCAGGCGAAGCGCAACAATAGCGCAACTTTACTAAGGTGGACACTTTCTGGAGGCGGGCTCTCTTTAATTTTGTTACGTTTCTTGTTTCCTGACAGCCTGCTGCTCCCGCCCACTTAAAATTGCAACTTCCTTTAAAAACTTCCAGCACGCGCGAATGTGCGCGTGACTTGCGGAAGTGAGTTGCAGAAGTCTGTTGCTGTCTCGCTGTGGGACTTGTGCAAGCTGCTCCTTTGCATTTGTATTCCGGATCTCAAGTGTTTCTGCCGGGTGCTGTGCTGTCTACTAAGCCACGCCCCCTTGACTGTTTGGATTGGCCTCACTGGGTAGGCGAAGCGCAACAATAGCGCAACTTTACCAAGGTGGACGCTTTCTGGAGGCGGGCTCTCATTAATTTTGTTACGTTTCTTGTTTCCTGACAGACTGATGCTCCCGCCCACTGAAAATTGCAACTTCCTTTAAATACTTCCAGCGCGCGCGACTTGCGGAAGTGAGTTGCAGAAGTCTGTTGCTGTCTCGCTGTGGGACTCGTGCGAGCTGCTCCTTTGCATTTGTATTCCGGATTTCAAGTGTTTCTGCTGGGTGCCGTACTGTCTACTAAGCCACGCCCCTTTGGCTGTTTGGATTGGCCTCACTGGGTAGGCGAAGCGCAACAATAGCGCAACCTTACCAAGGTGGACGCTTTCTGGAGGCGGGCGCTCTTTAATTTTGTTACGTTTCTTGTTTCTTGACAGCCTATTGCTCCCGCCCACTGAAAATTGCAACTTCCTTTAAAAACTTCCAGCACGCGCGAATGCGCGCATGACTTGCGGAAGTGAGTTGCAGAAGTGTATTGCTGTCTATCTGTCTAGCTCTCTAGCGAGCAGCAAGGCCCCCTAGTTGGTTCTATTTATACTTACGCACTTATTGATATATTCTCCATTTTGCAACTTACTTCTTTATTCAACTCACTTTACTTTGTCATGTGTTAAAATGCATTCGAGACTTCCTTCATTAAAAACGGGGATGCCCCTAAATCTACAACCCGTTCGTAACAAATTTCCTCATAATTCCATCTTGGTGATTGCTCAGAAGAAACCTTCATTAGCCTTATGTTCTACGCCGGTATCTGGCAGAAGGAATAAAGGTGTCAAGGTATGTTTTAAAGGGCCGCCATTGCCAGATATTCAGCATTTCTACAAAGAAGCTATTAAGGCTACTATGTTAGATCCTTTAGAGCCACTCCAGTTTTTCAAGCTGGATCTTTGGTAAACTCTGTGCAGCCTAATTGTCTCCCTTGTACCCACATTAAGGACAAGCCCTCGCTCCCCCATCCTGTGACTGTCATGCCGGCAGCGAATGAAGCAACTTCTCACACTGCCTCTCCTCCTCTTGCTTGTTCTGTAACTTGTGTCTCTTTATCTGACAGCATGTTGTTGCACAATATGCCGTCGTCGTCTCCTGTACATGTTGAGAACAGTCCGGAATCCTGTGTTCCATCAGATATTGCCATAATTAACTTGGATTTGAGTGAATCAGAGTTTTCACAAAACTTACTTCCTAACGGCTCACCCCAGAATCTATCACAATCCCCTATATTGTTTTCAGATATTGAACTTAACTGTTCTGCCATTGAAGTTTCGTATCTTGCCCCTAACCCACGACGCTGTATAGGGTCTCCTGTGTCTCCTTGTAAAATAGATGCGATAGTGGCGGACAAAAATGTAATCAACATTACTATATCTTCTATGAATGTAACCTTGCAAACTTTATTTAAACTCTTTGATTCTTTGAACAATACATTGCTTGACCAATGTAAAAAACTGGACAAGATCCTAGCATGGCAAGATAATGCAACCCCTTTGTTACAAAAAAATGTACCTGCGCCCTGCCCTATTGACTCAAGTGACAGGCCTTTGGCCTCAAAAGTGTCTCTGGGCACCCGAACCACAAATGACGCGCAGGCGACTCTGAGTAACCATAATGATCACTTTCCTTCTGCAAAGACTCCTTTAAACTCGGCAGTTCCTCTTATTGAAGGAATCATTAAGAATATCACAGCTCTTTCAGGCCCGCCCGTGTCAACTGTTTCTGCTACTCTGCCATGCTCCGGGGTGACCCGCCGGTGAGTGTTCCCTATATAATCTTTACTAACAAAGCACAAACAGCAGGCTCAAAATGTCCCTCCAAGACCCCTTGCAAAAAATCGAAAATTCAACAAGCTGTCAAAAAGGATAGCTCTTCGAAAACAAAAAGTTTCCTTCGTCACATTCACATCCCAAAAAAGAGTGCTCTCATTGCCTCATCGGCGGTGTCGAAGAAATATCACCAATTGGCCATTTCACGTATTCCATCAACCAACCCTCTTGGCTTGCCCCCCATTTTGCCTTATGCTCCGCTTGATGCCTTGGTTGAAGCGGCGGAGGAATCTAATTCCTCTCAGTCTTTCCCGTCTGTGTCAACGAATGTCCCACAGACAGGTCCTAAGTCTAAAAGCAACAATGGTGCCAGTCCAATAACTGAGTTGCATCAGCAAGAAATCCATCAGGCGGTTGATGCTTACATGTCAGGTCATGGTGTAATCGACAACATTTTTTGTAATCCTCCTAAATTACCCCAAAGCAAGGAAATGTCAGTACAAGTAGAACAGGCATCTCATGCCGTGGTTTCTGTTATGGCAGAACCTGTTCTTACAAATGCAAATAAAATCAAGCAATATACTGAAGTTCCCCACCTACCTCCACCTCAAGTGATTCCTTGCGTGAGTAAGCGATCACTTTTGGCTGAAGTTTCTCCCGAATTACTTGAGCTACTTCAAGCTGCCTTGCAGAAAGAGCCTAAACTATCACCCTCTAACCCATCCTTACCTTCGGTTTCTGGAAAAGGGCTTGCCTTCACTCGACCATTACAAAAACGGCTGGCCAATTATTGCTTATTGTTGAAATCTAGGCCGCTTCCGTTCACTCAATATGTATTACATCGCAACTCCATTCTGGGCATCTTTGCTGATGTGCCGTAATTAGAAGACATTAGTTCACATGATTTAACATTGGTGGACTTTTTTAATAAATCTAACCTGCATGCGGTTAGAATTTGGATGCAATCTCGAGTCATTCAATATGTCATATGGTCATCAAAAAGGCACCTGTTTGACTTGGGCTTTCAGTTAATTGTGGAAGCGAACTCTAATGCTCAAGTTTTACAGCAGTAGCATTCCTCTAATCCACTGCAACAAATCATTTATGAAAGTCTGTCTTATGGCAAAAAAGGGCCTAGAGTTCCAAGTGAGACAAATGTACAGCATTAACTAGTCCAGGTCTCGACATCAAGCAAATTTTACTTAGTAAGCTGGAATTCCAGGGGCACTCCCATTTGTTAAATAACGATTACAGCTCTCTAGGTAAATACAATCTAATTTTGCTTCAAGAAACTTGGCTAACTTCTGCCCCCATTTGGGATGCTCATGATGTTCTTATAATTGCGGCTGGAAAAGGGCCTATTAACAGCAATTCAAACCAATGTTAACATCAGTATCACTCCATGGGCCTCCCCTAATGCTTTCATTCAAATGACTCGGTTGAAATTGGTTTTAACATCGTATCCCATTATAAATGTACATTGGAACCCGGTGGGGATCATGGATGAATGCTTCCTAAAAGCCTTAAGTGATATGCTGCATACAATCCTACTGGATGGTACGGTACAAAAACTTGACTGCATTTCCAGTAGCAACTAAAATAATCTAAATCGAACTAAAAAATGGATTCAATTTGTGAAGCATTACAATCTAATTAGGCTTAATGGAGCCTTCAAGGGCGATATCCCCCTGGGTTCGACGTGGCAGAGGGGTCCCTCTTCGTCCATCATTGATTACATTTACACTAATGTTAATCTCTTTCCTGATGTTACGGACTTTGAAATTGTGGAATCAAATGGGAGTGATCACAAACACTTAACTACCAAATGGCAGTATCAAAATATTCCTAACTTAGAGAGGGACAAATTTGCCCAAGGTCATCTCATTGTTAACAATGCGGGTAACAAACTATGATGGTCGGAAAAGGCACTGGATTGTTTTCAAGCATGTCTGAACCATGAAGTCATAAAATCAAGTGCAGACATTGGCTCTTCTAATGTCTGTTACTCTGACATGATGCAAGCCTTTCGGATCTCAGTGCCTAGAACCTTGCTAAAATCTGGTAACCAAACACCTTCACTGGATGTGTTTGATCTGGAAATAAGAGATCGGAAGCGTTTGTTTAGACACCAGAAGTGGGAAGCGATGAAACTTCCAGTTAGCATCAGATATAGTTGTCTCACAAACATCAGAACTAAATACAAACATTGGCTCAGGTTTAGGCGTGCTAAGCTATTCCATACAGATAGCCAGTTGCTCTTAGCTGCTGTACAAAGTAAGAATATCACCAACATCTGGTCTCTCCTTAATCAACCCAGTGTTGGTCCTCAAGTTGCCATCCAAGCCAATGAAGTACCGTAATCCGCCTGGATCGAATACTTCAACTTATGCAAAATTCCAGAAGGGGGAGTTTCATTAGAATCCATCAACTCCCCCTCCAATTTTCACCTAAACTTTGACTTGGACGACATTTGCTTTTTCATTAAAAAGGTCAGTCAATCAAGAACTTGTGGTCCTGATGGTTTGTCCAACAAGATGCTAAAAGAACATCCCGAAACATGGGCGCAAATCTTGTTTCATGTTTTCACCATCATTATCGAGACACAAAACCTTCCACCCACCTGGACACACTCAATCATTGTCCCCATTTTCAAAAAGGGGGACAGGAAAGAGCCATCTAGCTATAGACCAATAGCGCTGTTAGACGCTCCGGGGAAAATCTTCTCCCATTTAATTCTTAGAGAGCTACACAAGTGGACCTCGCAGGCTCAGCTTAATGATCCTTTTCAGTCGGGATTTGTGGCTGGATTGGGTACCATCCCTAACATCATTATGCTGAACATGCTTCTCTCCGACCATGCCACCCAAAAACAGACTTTATTTTTGGCCTTTGTTCATTTTAAGGTTTCCTTGATTCAATTGATCGGCTCCTTCTATACAACAAATTGGTCAAGTATGGTGGCTTTAATAGTATTGCTCCATACCAACACATCTATGCAGGTTAGACTTTCATTGGGGGGCGATATGACATCGAAATTCTCTACTTATAGAGGGTTGAAGCAAAGGCGCATTTTGGCATCCTCAATATTCAACCTCTTTATATATGATCTGGGAGTGGCTCTCAGTCAAATCATGAGCGACCCTCCGAGTTTGGGCCCACATAGGATTCCCTACCTCTTTTATGCAGATGATTTAATTCTCATCTCCAAAACTCATATTGGGTTGCTAAATCTCTTAGTTGGTCTGGAATCCTAGGTGGATATGAACCATTTGAAAATAAACACAATCAAAACTCAAACCATGGTATGCAAATGGCAACCAGTTATCAAAGTTAAACCTTTTAAGTGGAGATTACACAATGTTGTCCTTGAAAAGGTATCCAACTATAAATATCTGGGTATATTGATTGCTGACACTTCACTAAACTCAGGGTATGAACCAGAGATAAGAGGCAAATTACAGTCCTTGGTTGCCCAAGCAAAAATATTAATGGGTACATTTGGTAAATTTACAATCAAACATGTGCTAACCTTCTATCTCCAGAAGGTCCTCCCAATTTTAACCTATGGGTCTGAAGCACTAATTCACAAAACTGCTGCATGGTGGGACAAACTAGAATCATCTTTTTGGAAGCAAGTTCTACATTTGCCAGCATGTACCCCATTACCTCTAATTCGTTTTCAATTGGGCTCCTTGTCAATGCACTCACATGTCACTTGGAAATACTGTGCATTCTTGCGTAAATGTCTTCTATCTTTGAATCGCTCAGACATCTTAGGCAAGGTGGCCTCTCATTTGCTGATCCGAAATGAGACATTCTCTCGGATCTGGTGTAAATTCACTATGAACGCGCTGGCCGATGCATCAATTGATTTAGAGCTACTTTTGACTAATGAAGGTCGAGCAAAAATTAAAATCCACCAGCACGACTGGTGTGTTAATCAAAACAGATGCCTGGTCTACAAGGATTTCGATCGAAACTTGTTTGGTCACAAGCGCTACAGAATCATGGATGATTATTTGGTCAAATTTCATTGTCCAAAGATTTGACAGAAGCTTCTTTGCTTCCGCCTGAATCTATGGCCGACTTTGGACGTCTTGGTTCATAGAAACCTAATTCCAAAAGCTGAAATCAGTGTCGATTTTGCAAAACCCCTGATCAAAGAGAAACACTGGAACATTGTTTGGTTTATTGTCCCCAACTGACCTCCATTCGTAAGATTTATTTAAAAAAAATCTTCGAGGAACAAAATGTGTGTATAAAAAAGGACATGTGGAAATGCATTTTTTCATCATCTTCCTTATCCATCAAGATAGCCACTGTACAGTTTTTGGATGTTGCATTTCCTGAAAATTATTATTGCATTTAATTTGACACTTATAACTGCTTCTGAAATTTTGAGAGTTATGCCAGCAATGACTCTAGTAGTATGCTCATAAGGCAATCACTTGCATTTTATATGTATGTATTGGATATCGAGGAAGATACGTGCCTGCTAATTTCTGTTTTTTTGCATTGTTTTACTTGTGAATTTTCATTCTGTTTTCCTGTGTTTTATTTTGTAGTAAAGTTTCCATCGAAAGATAATTTTAAGGTGCTTATTGTATTGTTTTATTAAGTGTTTTGAAATTTGAAAGGTTGATTTTATCAACCAAACAAAAAAAAAAAAACATTTTTAGTACGATCCAAAAATAAACAACTTAGGTCATGTAAAACTGTAATGGGTTGTCTTTGGCAAATTTAATGTTTGTGTTACTGGCCCGTTCTAAAACAGAGGTTCGAGCAGAAGTAAGTTCCTGCAGTATATAGACCTAAAAAATGTACTCTTAAATTACTCATCTCACCACATGCGGTCTTGACATGACCGCTAGCAAATTCGGCTTCTTATAATCATGCTTGAAAATGGTTGGTCAAAGCGCATCCCTTCCGTCCGAAGTTGCAGGTCCTGCATAAGTAGCCTTATAGCGGGTTCAGCAGTCACAAATCCTTCCAGGTAGCATGCAAAGAACCACCAGTGGCTCCTGAAATGCTTAGCACCGTCTATCTGCACTTATTCACTATTAGCTCTTAGTTTAAAAAGTAGACGACTGTGCTACATCTTGGAAGGGTTGTATTAGAAAACTGGTAGTCTCTAGGTCCTGGCGTGTCACCCTTACAAGAATGGAAAATAATCCTATAAATATGTTTATATTGGCACAGGCCAATACTACAATTTGTCAGCATGGATGGCTATTTTGCATCCTCTTATTAAAAGGAGTCACCAGTCATCTAGTGGAGGTCCCATTTCTGCAGTCCTCTAATGTATGCAGTCTTCTGCTTATTCCTATTCCTGGCTTGTGTAGAACAATGAATCTGATTCAAAGGCTACTTTTGTCTTGCTACTATAGGATAAGTTACTGGAGATAAACCCAGACTAAATCCACTGAGCTGTGAGCAATGTAGAGATTAAGGAAACTTGGTTATTACAAGACATATATGAGATTGTGAAAGTGCAGCTGTTAATAATGGTAAAGTTAAAGAGCAGGATACAATTATTTGGTGGTGCCTTTGTTTATCGTTAAGGTACGAGAAGTCACCTATCTGATCCCCTTTCCTGTTGTGGGATTTTCAGTAATTTGTATGTAATGCCCTGCCCCTCAGGAATTTTGTCGGCTGAAAATAATAAAAATCTGTCCTTTGATGTTTAAGTCTTTCAGTAGCCCCCAGCCCATACCGATTTGAAAGTCGCCACTAGTCTTCTCATCTCTCCACCCCTTTCTTCATTTCTGCAAAAGGTCGATCCTTCTAGTTACACCACATCACCCGATGTCCCAAAAATCTTATTTGGAGAAACCACTCAGTGTGAATCTTGAAAGTTAGATATAGTGGTAGAACCAAAAGAAGCTGAAAGCTGAAGGCCCACAAGAGGATCTAGTGTGAATCCTGGAACTTGGTATGGAGGAAGAGCTGGGAGTCCAATGGAAAATCAAGGTCGCAAATCCCTGGGCAACAATGGTGATCCTTTGAAAAAGTCGACCAAATCCTAGGTTAGTCATCATGTAGGGATAAAAGGATATGCTCAGAAGCACTTTCAAGGCAACTGACATCCGTTCGTTCTCCCTACCAAGAAGATCCCTTTATATTTAACTGTTTGATGCCACCTCCGCTGGTTGTTGTGGAATTATGACTCAGCACTTCGTAATTCTCAGGCTTGCCCTTTCAAGAGGCCTTCCTATACCGGATGTCCCATGCTACCATATTTGGGTTGTTTAATGTTCGCCATCCAGTGGGTGAACTAGCTCCCAAGAGAGAGTTAGTCCTTGGTCCCTGAAATGCAGAAGAGTAAGTATTACTTATCAAATATATGTGTGCACTGCAATGTCCGCAATGAGGTCTCTACTTCTCATAGAGTGTCCAACCCAGAAAGGATCTCATGAAGGAATTACGATACTTAAAAGATGGCTACATATGAAAGTATTATTATTATTGCTAGGGTATTTATTGAGTGCAGAGCAAGCTTTGAGAAGCAATGAAGCACTTTACAATCATAGGGTAAAACATGTTGAGGGCAGCAGAGAAACAAGGGAGTGGGGCCATAACAACAGGGGCAGAAGAAGGTTGGCAATTTGCCAGCAAGGGATCTACAAGCAACCAAGGGGGGAAACCGTGGGGATCAGATCAACCTGCCATGGCTAGGGTGGGGAGTGGACGGTGTGAGGACCTAGGTGTTTCTCATAAACTGGTGATCCTTCCCCCTGTCCCTCCTCACCTAGGTTTTTCGATGAACTTCCTGAAACGTCCGCATTTTTCTTTCTTCTGCTTGCCTTAGGCTTCCTTGTCTTCTCCTCCTTTTTCTCAAAGAGATAAGGACGAGCTTGCCCGGGTAGCCAACACCCAGGGCAGAGGGGGACTCAGAGGAGTCAACCCCTACCAGGTAAAAGGCCTTGCAGCGGAAAAAAACCCGGGAAGTGGTGGAGGCAATGTGAAATCTTGGACAAAGAGTTGGATGATAGTGTCCCAGAGAACTCTGGAAGGTCCTTGGGATGTAGAAGCTGAGCTGCTTATGATTCTGCTGCAGCGTGTAAACTGCAAGGTGAGATTGCGAAACCCACTGGTGGCTTGGGAAGGAAAAAGGGACTGGCTTCACAGGTGGAATCCCCACACTCTCAGGACAGTAGAGCAAAGGTGATTGCGGAATAGAGAGTCAGTGTAGCATCCAATCATCATTGCAACACTCACTGTGAAGAGGCTGGCTGAGGCTGAATGAATTAGAGTAAAAGGAAAGCCCCCCAACAATTGCGAGAGCACACACCAAGCCAGCAGACCTCTGACAGGAGAGGGAACCAGGGTATAACGAGAGAGAGAGTGAGAGAGTGGGAGATCAGCAGGAAATCCAGGAAGCTAGAGGAAATGACTCCAACCGCAGAGCGGTACGGAGAGGGAGAAGCATCTCTGAAAGACAGAACGCCTGGAAGGGGGAAACAATGGAAGGCAGTGTGGGAAGGGCAATGCAAGAACGAACTACGAGCATAATCACCTTTGTAGTACGGGTTGCAAAGCTCCGATCTGCAGACTGAGGGCTAGTAAATAGTGGTGGCAGCCATCTTGGAAATGAACTGGAATGCTAACATCACAATGTGGAATAACATTGCGGCAATGTCAATGAAGCCACCAGCGTTTCCACAGCTTCCATAGACGGAACATGACAGTATAACCACACCTTATCGGGGATCCCCCCGGCTTGCCTGGATGTTGCTTGTGGAATTTACGAATAAACTGGGGGGCATGAATATTCTGTTTGGGTTCTAAAGTTCTTTCTGCAGTGGAGTACCCCTTCCAATGTACTAGGTATTGTAAGGTTCCTTTCTTGTATCTGGAGTCCAACAGCTTGGACACCTCATATTCTTTGGGTTCCTTGTCCTTGGGAATTTCATGTCCTTGTTTCTTATGTGAATAAGGATCGGGGACATAAGCCTTGAAAAGGGAGGTATGTAATACCGGATGTATTCTTCTTAATCTGTGAGGTAACTTCAGCCAAAAGGCCACAGGATTCACCAGGGATGCAACAAGAAAAGGACCAATAAAGCGAGGGGAAAGCTTTCCGGCCAGACCTTGGTACCTATGTCCCATGGAGGGTTTTGTCTTCTCTTCTTGTCTGCCCAGCTCTTGTAGGTCTTCCTGCTTGCCTCCAGGTTCTGAAGTGCCTCCTTGTGGGTGCTCCTTAAGGTTTAATTAAACTGATCTATTGAGGGTATCTTGGAAGGAGAAAACCCTGTGTCTGGTATATGACTGTGGTCATATCCGTAGGTGCAAAAAAATTGACTCATCCCCATGGCGGTGTGTCTGGAGTTGTTATAGGCGAATTCTGCCATGGGGAGAAGGTCAGCCCAATCGTCCTGTTCCTGGTTGCAAAAGCACCTTAGGTATTGTTCTTAGTGGCATTGAGTGTCCCAGTCTGTCCGTTACTTTGGGGATGACACCCTGACGACAAAGCCTGATAGATGCCTAGGCGTTTTCATAGAGTAGAGCAGAACACCAAGGTAAACTATGTGCCTATATCGGACACAATGGTGAGAGGAACACCATGTAGCCTGACGACATCCTTCAGAAACATGGCTGCGGTCTTAGGGGCTGAAGGAAGGCCTTTCAGGACGGAGAAGTGGCCCATCTTGCTAAAAGAATCGATGGTGACGATTTTGCGGTTTATCCCTTGGAAGGAGGCAGATCAACAACAAAAAGTCCATTGAAAGATGTCACCAAGTTCCCGAACGGGATGTGTCTTGTTGAAGGAGACCTATGGGTCTGGAGGTAGAATACTTTCTATGGTCACAGACTGGGCAGGAGGCAACACATGCCTTCACATACTTGTGAAACGATGGCCACCAAAAGCTACATGAGACTAGCTCATGTGTGGCCGCTTGGCCCTTGTGTCCAGCAGTGGGAAGATCATGACACCATGGCATGGCTAAAGTTTGTAACTCTCTTGTAGGCAAAATCAAAGCTCCATTATGGAAATTAAGATCCTTCCTTCGTAACAAGGGATTTCCTGGAAGGTGAGGAATGTTGGACTGCACAGAGGTCTGTTGGACTTTTTGCAAAAAAGTCTTGACCTCTCACAGGGACTTCTTCCCTGCCAATATTGTTTCATGATCCTGGTACTGTGTGGTATCATCCCGAACACTGCGAGACAGTGCATCCGCCAGAACGTTTTCTCTACCAGGGATGTAAGTCATTTCAAAATCGAATTGGGAGAAAAAGTAGGCCCAATGCTCTTATCGGGAATTCCAACACTTCATCTGTTGGAGAATGCGTAGGTTGTGATGGTCTGTTCGCACCAGAAAGGGAAAAGCAGCTAGTAAGGGGGCTAGTAAATAGTGGTGGCGGCCATCTTGAAAATGAACTGGAATGCTGACATCACAACGTGGAACAACATTGCAGCAATGTCAATGAAGCCGCCAGCGTTTCCACAGCTTGCATGGACGGGACATGACAGGGTTAGGGAGGAATCATTCCTTGAAGAGAAGAGTCTTGAGCTCCTTCCTGAACTGTAATAGCCGAGGGGGAAACTTCATTTTGACAGGAGGAGGTTCAGTGTTTTAGGGCATAGACAGAGAAGGCCTGTCTTCTGGTTCTTTCCTTCCTGCACTGGTGGAGTTCAGTCTACACATGTCCTTACTCCTGGTGGATCACAGGCCTCCAGAGATGCTGAGTTTCTCAGGTAGCTCGAGGACTTCAGGGTGACAGCCTTCTAGATGATGCAGCAAGATTTGAAAATGGTACAGGATTGTATCAAGTGCCAGTGCAGCGTTATGAGGGTCAAGGTGATGTGGTCAAATTTGTGGAGTCCTTATGACTAAAGAACACATCTCAGGGGTGCTAGGGTAGTCACCAGAAGACCTTCCTAAAGGGCATTGCCACCGTTCAGGTGGAAGATGACCAACGCTTGGACAGCGGATCGGAATTTGTTTTCTGGGATGAAGGGTTGGTTGCCAAAGGAGAGGTAGTTGGTACCAAGTTATTTCTGTCTTCTTTGCTATGTGCTGTTTGAAGGAGAAATATCTGCTGATGTCGAAGCCAAGGAACTTGGTGCAGGTGGCCAGCTGGGGTGTGAAGCATTCAAGGTGCACTTCAGAGAGAGAGGTATTGGTGTCAGGATGAATGTCTTTGAGCTGCGTGTAATCTGTGTATTGGTGGATGTGGTTGTTGTGTTGACAGAGGATGGTTGAAAGTGGTTCCATGTAAAGATTGAGGATCATGGGGGAGAGAATGGATCCTTGCAGGACTCCACATGTGATGGGTAGAGTTGGTGATATGATGGAATCCACTTGTAGAAACGTATGGCGATTAGCAAGTTACGATTTGAACCAGCCAAGGACAATCTTGGTGATCCCCATGCACCGATGCAGATTGTCTGTGATTGTCTGGTGGTCTACTGTGCCAAATGCTACTGCATTCAAGGAAAACAAGGAGGCAAGAATGGCCACCATCAAGGATTTTAAGGGCATCAGTCATCACCTTGATTGAAGCTGTTTCTGTGCTGCACCTGGGTCTGAAACCAGATTGGTAGGACTGAAGGAGGTTGTTGGCTTCGAAGTGTTGGAGGATTTGCTTGGCTACTGCTTTCTCAAGGATCTTATGTAGGAAAGGAAGATGGGCGATTGGTTGGTGGTTGCTTAGGTCGTTAGGGTTCAGTATTGGTTGCAGGAGGCTTTGTCCAGTTTTGAAGGTTGAGGGGAAGGTGTCTTGATTTAGGGAGCTGTTGATAATTGTCTGTTAAGGGAGGAGTGCTTCAGGAGGAAGGGTGATGTGTCCTCGAGGGATGCTAGGGTGATGATGTGGTCTTCCATACTGAGCGTCTTGAAAGTTGTCCAGGTAGTTGTTGTTTTGCTAAATGGGATGTGTAGGGTGCTGTCAGTTGTAGCGTTGGTATCTATGTGTTGGCGTATCATACTGATATTGTTGATGATGAAAGAGTTGATGATGGTTGTTTTTTTGATTAAGTGCAGTACTGGTGGATTGGATAGAGGATTGAAGTAGTACTTGATGGCTTTGAAGAGGCCTCTGCTTTAATTGTTGGCCTATCTGTGGTGTTTTGATATTAGTTGCCTTTGGCAATGGTGATCAGTCGTCTGCATGTAGGATGAAGTTCCTTAAGCAGAGCGAGGTGGGGTGCGCTGCAGAATTTTTACTAAGTAATTTCTTGTTTTCTGATGGTTCATTGGTTGAAGTGTTGGGATGGTCGATAATGGTTTCAATGGGAAAGAAGGGTTCACGTTGCCTGCACCATACTGGTGCCTGGGGTATACGCGATGTTAGTGCAATGTTGCTATTTAGTATGTATATAGTGTAGTTCATGAGAATGGGAAGAGTGTTACTATCAGTGTTATTTTGTGTATAGGTGATACATTTTAGATTCCCACACACAAAGCAATATAATGACAGGTCTGCAGTTAGAGTATAAATACAATGTAGCTGTGTGGCGTGCAACACAGCGTTTAAAGATGGAAAGCAAGTAGCTTTATATGCTCATGCAGAAAGGAGATTCATGGATGGGGAAGTCACAGTGAGGGTACGAGGTAGTCTTGAACATACATGTACATACATATATACACAGGGGTTTACAGGGAAATGTGTTTGGGACAGTTGGGGAACAAGGGGTACATGGCGAATGTATGGGAAGGCTGTATAACGCGGGTCACTCGTAGTTGGTGTTTGTATAGGCCGCAGAAACCTGGGTTGGTGAGATGAACTCTGTGCGACCTGGGAAGCTGATTGATGGAGGTCGAAGGATGGGTGAAGGCAGCTAACTGCATTCGGCCAGCTGCAATAACATCAGGTGGTCACTTGGGCCAGGCATGGGTTTACGACTTGGTGCTATTCTGGATAGGAGATTTAATTTTCCTGAGAACATGGGAGTTTGTTATTCAGTGACCAGGGAAGTCCGGCCACCTGGTAGGGTCGACTTGGGACCAGGTAATAAATCAGGTGCAAGGGGTGCTTAAGGGCAGAGTTGGCAAATGATGTATGGGTTTCAATCACATTCTCTGGGAAATGACCAGGATGTGGCCAAAGGCCATACATGCTCAAATGGTAGTTGTTATGGACTAGCATGAAATGAGAGATACCAGCGATGCCAGAAGGTCTGGGTGGATAAGATGCTTATCACCGGTTCAAAGGGAACTTGTTTTTTTCTCTCCCACCTCATATTATAGAATTGTACTTGTAAAAGCCATGTACATCACGTGTGAGGTTAGAGGTCCCCGACCAGATGGAACTTGTGATAAAGTAGGATTGTTGTAGGTGAATATGTAACCATGTAATAATGTCATGACCGACTATGGAAAGATCCCAAAAGAGGTGAGCTAATACAAATGTATGTCAAAAGGGGATGGTGGTTAAATGAATGTATCCAATGAGAACGTGGGAACTGAGGGGGGTTAGATTTCTTTGTATAGGGTTAACCAATCATTTTTGGGAGGATAACTTTGTAATGAAGTATGTAGGAGTGTGTTAAATGTTGTCATAATGTATATCATGCGTAACCTTTCTGTGTTCGGAGAGAATCTGGTTAGTCCGGTTTCTGAAGAGTGTGCCATTGTGCGTAAGGTTTAGGCTTGTTTAACAAAGGTAGCGGGCGCCCCTCTCTCGCAAGAACAGACATGATACAACCAGACGTGGTCTCCCTCTCACTGTGCTTAGAGAGGCATCAGCTTCACCTCACTGATGATCCCCAACAAGGGTGAAACACGTGTATGGGGTTGCTGGTGGTACTCTCGTTCAGATTGGAATTGCCATTGTATTTCGGTGCTGGACTGCCCCTGGGCAGGACAAAGACTGATATGCAAATGGATATTTCCCATCTGTGAAAGGCACAGTGAGTAAAAGCAGTGGCTGCGAACTCTCAAGTGGTTAATAACCACTGAACAGGTTATCATGTCTGTTCTTGCGAGAGAGGGGCGCCCGCTACCTTTGTAAAACTATTTGTTAAGGAACCTGGGATTGGTAACCCTAGGTCTCCTGGGGGCAACCAGACGTGGTCTCCCTCTCACTGTGCTTAGAGAGGCATCAGCTTCACCTCACTGATGATCCCCAACAAGGGTGAAACACGTGTATGGGGTTGCTGGTGGTACTCTCGTTCAGATTGGAATTGCCATTGTATTTCGGTGCTGGACTGCCCCTGGGCAGGACAAAGACTGATATGCAAATGGATATTTCCCATCTGTGAAAGGCACAGTGAGTAAAAGCAGTGGCTGCGAACTCTCAAGTGGTTAATAACCACTGAACAGGTTATCATGTCTGTTCTTGCGAGAGAGGGGCGCCCGCTACCTTTGTAAAACTATTTGTTAAGGAACCTGGGATTGGTAACCCTAGGTCTCCTGGGGGCAACCAGACGTGGTCTCCCTCTCACTGTGCTTAGAGAGGCATCAGCTTCACCTCACTGATGATCCCCAACAAGGGTGAAACACGTGTATGGGGTTGCTGGTGGTACTCTCGTTCAGATTGGAATTGCCATTGTATTTCGGTGCTGGACTGCCCCTGGGCAGGACAAAGACTGATATGCAAATGGATATTTCCCATCTGTGAAAGGCACAGTGAGTAAAAGCAGTGGCTGCGAACTCTCAAGTGGTTAATAACCACTGAACAGGTTATCATGTCTGTTCTTGCGAGAGAGGGGCGCCCGCTACCTTTGTAAAACTAAGGTTTAGGCTTGAGTGTGCATTGTTTCACTGGGGCATGGCTGGGGCATGCTGGTGGATGTTGCTTGTGAAGGTGGTGTTGAGTAGTTGAAGAGGCGAGAGTAAACCTGGTTCGTCACAGTTAGATCAGCCCATGTGACGTGGAGTTTGTCCAGGTCTTCTGTGAGAGACTCCACTGGGAAGAACATGAATGATATGAAGGTTTATTTGCTGGGTTTACGATGGATTTGCTTGACTTTGACTAATGTCAAAGTGGTTTGCTCGATGGTCTGACCAGATGAGCTGGATTGGAGAGCGGTGATGGAGGGTGGGCATAGTGGTGATGATGAGGTTGAGGATATTACCTTTCCTGTGAGTTAGAATTTTTGTGTGTTGTGTGAGTGTCAAGTAGGCAGTGGAGATCTTGTTTCATTTACTCGGTTGCCAGGGGTGTTGAAGTAACAGGGGAAGATGTTTGCATTTGTGAGAAGTATGGTGGTGACCAAGTCGGTGGAGTCTTCGATGAAGGAGGTGTTGGGCTTAGGTGGTCTGTAGATGAGGTGAAAAGTGATTGTGTCCTTTGGGGTGAATGGGAAGTGGCAGGAACATTTTTTCTAAAGAGCTGTTGGTGGTGATGTCCAGTTGAGTGCATGGCCATGATGCCTTGCGGATGATAGTGAGGCCTCCCCTGATCTTGTTTGGATGGTCTTATAGAATTCTGTAGCCTTTTGAATGAGGATATCTAGGATGTGTGTGGATGTGGATACCATCCAGGTCTCAGTAATGAAGATGGAGTCCTAGTCATGTGTGGTGATGAGGTCTGCAATATCTGCTGTATAGTTGGTCACTGAGCAGACATTGGTGAGAATCAGTTTTCGTGTAGTGGTAGAGGACGGTGTGCTTATAGGGGTCTATGATAACATAGGTGAGGTTGCTGCAATACTGTGTCCATGATGTTTCTGCTGAGTGGTGTGGTTGGTGATGTGGTGATGGTAGGTAAGGGCTGTAGGGAAAGGGGTGTGGAACACATTTGAGGGAGCATACCTGATTTTACAGGAGCAGGGGTTTGGCCCTAGCTCTTCCCGGGCTGAAAATGTCCAAACAGGAATTGCCCTTTTCATTGGCTGCTCTTCACTTCGGACGAGAGAGGCATCCTTTGTCTAAGTGTTAAGAAAGATAAGGAAGGGGTAGGGTTAAGCAGGTGTGTGAGGTGTAAGTCATGTGACCAAGATCCATTTACATTGTCTTACCAACTGCAAAGGAACAGAGGCAGCCTAGAAGATGCAAAAACTGGTGGTGGGCAGAGCAACTGAGTGGCAGAGCCTGGTCACCTCACCAGCTGCCTTCTCAATATTGTCTGCCTAGAGCTGACCTGGAGCCCTTAAGTGGCTGCCTGTAATGCACCATAACTGGCGGTAGTCGAAGCAACTGAGTGTTAGGGCCTGGTCACAAGACCAACTTCCTCCACAATGCTGTCTCAAGTACCTCCAGCTATTTTCGCTTAAAGACTTTAAGACACTCTATATAAGTGAGATGTTCAAAACAGCTTTCTGATATGTGACTGTATCATAAAGCTTGCCCCAGATTACTCCCAGATTTACCCTTGATAAAGCGCATGTAGAGATAAACACTGGCCACGTTTTGGCTCTATTTAATATTCATATGAAGGTTCCATCCCAATAAAAATGTATTTAAACTGCAGCTATTCTCTTTCCCATCAACACTCTGGGAACTAGTCCATTATCTTTCTGGGTAAGTACAGACCAACAATTCCTGGTGTCAACGGTTTTAATGAATCATTAATATTAGGACGTACGGGAAAAGGTCGAGTAGCGCATACCCTGAATAACAAACTCCCATGTCCCATTCCATACTCCTTTTTGGCTCACTTCAGGGTGTACTGTTCTCTGTTTGTAATCCTTTCCCTTTATTTGTATTACTGTGACGGCTGTATGAGTGAGTGCTCGATACAGTGAGGCGTGTTCTTGGTTGGGGGCTGCATGTGTGATGTGCTAAGGACAGTGTGTCTGCTGATCGAGGCAGGGGGTGTGAAGTGCTAGGAGCAGTGTACACAGGTTTTCAATGTAGGAGGAAGTGTGTGTGAAGGCCTGGGCGCACTGTGAGCAAGTGAAAAATGTGCGTGGGCGGTGCTAGGTGTTGCATGTGGTGTTGTGTGTAGTGCAGTGCTGGGTGTGTGTGTGTGGTGCGTGTGTATGTATTGTCCCCAGGTTCCCATTGAGAATGATGAATGATATAACCTTTCTGCAAAGCACACTATAATTATGATTTAGGAACAGGAGCTGCATTGAGAAATGTTACACTGTTTCTCACTGTATATGTCTCTAGGCCACTGCTTTTTAGTGGGTTTATTATAAAGCGAACAGACATATTGTATCCTGCTGGCAGTGCCCAGTGCTATGCTGTCCATACACCACAAGGACCTTTACCTTGAGAGGCTATAACTCTTCCTCTGAGGTTCATGTATTTTAGTTGAACATGAACTGTGTATATGGTGGGTTGGGGTCAGGCAAAATAGAAAGGGGAGGAGGTTGAGCGGGAGGCCTGTGTACCCTCCCCTCTGCTAGCGTTAGAAAAAGGCAAAAACAATGTAGTAAAAAGGATTGGCCTAGTTGAAAAGTTATTCGCACATTCTTACTCTTCATGCGTAAGCACAGTGTAAACAAAAAGGTGTGCACCAGGGCAGGGCTGGTGCAAGGAAGTTTGCCACCCTAGGCAAACTGTCAGATTACCGCCCCCCCAATCTAGATCCTAACCGTTCTCACCCAACCGTCCTCATTTTGTTACCGATTTCCATAAACCCATTACATCCATGGCACCAGAATGAGGAAACAAGGAGGGGCTAGTTTGGAAATCTAAAACACAACCTTTCAACCACTTTGGTGTGCAACAAAAATGCAGATCATGTTGAGCGAGAGGCAAGCCTGCCTGAACAGTCCCTGGCACCGGCCGCATCTGTTGACACACGGCACCCCAGGTGGAGATGCTGGTGTCATGGCTTCCCAGGGGCCTGTCTACTCACCTGGGCGCTACCGTGCCATAGTCTGCCCCTGATTATAAATGATGCCTCATGATTATGCCAAAGGTGCATTGGGCTGTGGCATAGCGGTACTTACTCCAGCCATGCTGTAACCAGAGGCCCTGCCTGGAGGTCAGGAAATGGCAGTCGGAGATTACCTCCACCCTCTATCCGCACCTTTCCCCCCAGACTGCCTCATCTCCAAGGCGTTGCTAGGCAAACACACCAGCGCTACTCTGGCAGACCCGCTCCTAACCTCAGTGCTCTATCTGCTGAGGTGAAGGTCAAAATGTTCATGCCCATGAGGGGTTAATTTATACTCATCAGAGTAGGCTCTGCCAGTCAAACTGCACTACAAAGTGCAGTTCATCCCACAGACCTCTTCTAGAGAGTGCAGCCTGCCCTCAAACCTGCTCTACATAAGACAGTCGGACCCACCACTTACCAACAAAATGATGCTGAGTGCAGTGTATCCTGCAGACCTGTTCTACAGAGTGCAGTCTGTCCTCCACCCTACACTACAAAGTGCAGTCTGCCCCAAACCTGCTTTAGAATCCAGTCTGGTAGTCAAATCTGCTGTATGGCGTGCATCCTACCCTCATACCTGCTCTACAGAGTATAATCAGCCCTTCATACCTGCTCTACTCTACAGAGTGCAGCCTGTCCCCACACCTGATCCCCAGAAGTTGTTTGCACCTCACATCTGCAATACAAAGAGCATGCTCGCCCCCAAATGTGTTCTACGTGGTGTGGACTGCCCTTTACCCCTGCACTGCAAAGTGCAGTCTATCCTCCACACCTGTTCTACATGGTGCAGTCAGTCCCTGACACGTGCAACTCCTCGTCATGTTGCTTGTGTTTTCAAGGACCCTTTTAATTTATTTCCGTTTTTTGTCAGTATTTCTTTGCGCTACTCTCTCTCTATTGTGTCCTGTTTACTGCTATCAGATCTTATATTGTACCAACCCATTCATTTTATAATGCGCCTTGACGTAAGGCGCTATTGAAACAAGCAAACAAACAACACACTTGTACTTTAGAGTGCAATGTTCCCAAACACCTGCTGTGCACAGTGCAGTCTGCCCTCACAAATACTCTGTAGCCTAGTGTGCTCCTTAAATATGTTCTCATGAATGCAGTCTTGTCTTCTCTCGCACCAGCTTTACATAGTGCAGTATACCCCAACCTTTTATCCTATAGATTGCCGTCTACTCTCACCCCTACTTCACTGAATGTGATGTTTTCTCTCTCTCTTACTCTGCAGTGTGGTCAGCCCCTCACACCCGCGCACTATAGTGTAGTGTGTCATCCAACTCTGCTACACAAAAGTCAGCTTGCACCTCACATCTGCAGTACAAAGTGCAGTTTATCCCTCAGACATATTCTAGGGCTTGCAGTCTACCTCCACACTTGCACTACAGAGTGCAATGTGTTCCCAAACCTGCTCTACAAAGTAGAGTCTACCCTGTGCTGTGCAGGTTGCAGTCCACCCTCACACCTGCTCTATAGAGTGCAGATGGCCCTCGCATCCATCTGCTCTACAGTCCAAAGTGTTACACTCACCTGCTCTACAGAGTGCAGTCTACCACTCACACCTGCTCTTCAGAGTGCATCTGCCCTCACATCTACTCTACACAGTGCAGCATGTCCCCAAACCTGCTCTACAGTAGTCTACCACTCACATCCGCTCTTCAGAGTACATGTGCCTCTCACACTTGCTCTTCGAGCCGTCTGTACTCACACCTAGTCTACAGAGTGCAGTCTGCCCACTCTATAGGGCTGAATCTGCTCCTCACTCTGCTCTTGAGTGCAGCCTGCCCTTAGAAATGCTCTGCGGTGTGGTCTGAGCCTCACACCTGAGCTACAATGTGCAGTCTAGTCCAAAATCTGTTGTGCAGGGTGCAGTCTACCCCTACACCTGCACTATAAGTGTAGTCCATCCCCTAAACCGGTTGTACAGAGTGCAGTCTGCTCTTACACTTTTGCTACAGAGTCCAGTCTGCCTTCACGCCTACTATGGACTTTAGCCTAATGCTCATATCTGCCCTGCACAGTGCAGTTGACCTCTTGTCCGCTCCACAGAGTGCAGCCTGCCATGCCTACAACTGCTCTACAAAGCGTAATCTGCCCCTTACACCTGTGCTAAATGTGACACCCTGCTCCTCACACACTTCTCCTCACACCTGCTCTACAGAGGACAGTTTTTTCTAGCAACTACGGTATAGAGTGTAGTCTGACCCCCACACCTGAGCCATATAGACTGCAGTGCACTTTCTCACACTTCCGCTACAGGGTGCAGTGCGCATTCACAAGTGCAATCGGCATAGCCCCTCATACCTGCGATGTGCGTGCAGCCCATACTTCACACCTGTGCCACAGAGTGCAGCCTGCCCCCAAGACTGCACTAGCCGCCTAACACACTCTTGATACACACTGCGGTCTGCCCTTTGTATCTGTGCCACAGTGTGTGCAACCTGATCCCGGCACCCTGCTCCTCCACGGAGTGTAACCCCTTGCGCAGAGCACCATCTTCTACTCTGTTCTAATGAGTGCAACACTGCTATTAAACCATAACCACAATTGTTCTCTTTATCCCCCATGCTCCCTTGGGGCGCAGGCGCCAAGCTGACTGCCGCCACAACACACAGAGTAGTCCCATCCAGCTCAGCCACGGAGCCTGTGTGATGCCCCCACCCCATGGCCATAGAGGCCCAGGGACAGGTGACAGGGCTGAGCCTGGCGCTGGGCTGGGCCTGGTCTCTCTGGCGGCTAGCACTGCTCATCACCTCAATCTGCAGTGACCACTGGTACCGTTACTTTACTTACTGTCTTAGAAGGATAGCTCAGGGGCAACATGCTCGCCTTGGAAGCAAGAGGACACGGAGCAACACAGGTTCAATCCCCCGGTCCGCGCTTGGAAACTTCTGGGTATTAAGTGCGTTATAAATAACCTATCATATCATATCATACTTGGTCGGCACTCGGCAGTAGTCGTGACAGCACCATCCTCGGTCCACATGTCCTGCGTTGTGCGGTTGCACCAAGAACAGCGCTAACACTAATGTTACAAAATGTAATGTGAATGTGGCATTCACTTACTCATACAATACCAATGAGTCGGTGATCGGTCGTGGGGGCACGTGCAGTGCTTGGTGGCGTGCTAATGCACATTTCACAGGTTCCAGCGCTGCTACCACGCCCATGCCACTTGTGACCCTGACCGACCCCAAGTCCCAACCTTCATGGTGGCCGCCACCTAGTTTGTTGCTGCTGCAGGCCTGCAGCCAGACTGCAGACAGTCTAACAACAGCAGGACCGGTGCTATCACTACAGGCAAAGCAGTAATTAGTGTGGAGGTGTTAACGAAGCATTTTGCCGATCTAACATTTCCAACATATAGGCAAGCGCCTAACCTTGCCTAGTGACAGCACCGGCCCTGCACCAGGGAAGGCTCTATGTTTACGCCAGAGCTCATTTTTGGCCCTCAGTAATAGAAAGGAAATGCTTAAAAGCTTTGCACATGGCGTTTACATAATTCGTTCCGGTTCACCCCGTTTTCATTCATTTGTAGGGCAGAGAGGAGGGGGCGGATCGTAATTTATGATTCCACCACCCCTTCCATCACACAAATGCTGTGGATTATTATGGAGTCCTCCTGCTTTTTACACTAGGAATCCATTGCATACGCTGCTTGTCATGTGTACATAGACATGCTTTGCACCCTTAAGCACCTTGCACAGAAGCACAGGCCTAGAGCTCTGCACACAAAAACAAAATCTCTTGGGAACTATGACATAAACGAGGAAGCCTCCCAAAAATTCAGGGTTTTTTAGCTTCCTTTTTGGGGAGATTTTTCTCAAACTTGATAAATTCGGATTTCTAGCATGCAACCCCTCTAAATGTTTGTTGGGGGCCTAGAAAATAAGGAAATCAGAAGGGATTTGCCTTCTGTGTCTTGTTGGGCATGGTGTCAACATGGCTTGGCTCACCATGAGATGAATACGTTGCAGACATACCCCTCTGCGCGGCAAACCATTTTCTCCAGCTATCTCTCCTTTCGGCACTGCACCCTTTGGAATACAGTTCAGTCCCACAATAAATGTGGTCCAATTGTGCACACAGCTCTTCCACCTTTCCTTCCCGTGCCTCCCTGAGCATCTTATCTATCCCTTGCCTCATCCCAACTATCTACCCCTCTTTGCTCCTCCCTACCACTACTGCATGTTCTATCATAGTCCACCTTTGCCTCTCTGACAAGCAAAAAGCACTGGATTCCATAATCTATGGCAGGAGGCGATATCGAAATGTAAGATAACATAACATGGCAGGCAGCGTTTATTTTATTTGCACAGCAGGGGGGCAAAGGGTTGCGTATGCCACCTTTTTACCCTCTCCTTTTGCACTGAGCCGTCCAAATGAGAAAAATTCAACGGCGGGGACTGATGCACCAAAAGTGAAAACATAACAAGTCCTGCTGCCGAATTACAGGAGACTGGTGCTTACTGAGGCCACTTGAAGAATAAACATACCTGATAATTCACCTGAAGTCCACAGGAGTTAGTCGTCCATCAAATATCAGTATAACGATGCACTCAGGACCAACCTACTCAAGGGGATGCCACATTCCATGATGCCTTCCCTAATTCGCCTCAGAAATGCTTTTTGGGTAGGATAATAAAACAATATTTGCTAGGATCCTACAGGGAAATCTTATCGTATTAAATTCTATTATTGAAAGATCAGGGAGCTTTGCAGAGGTTATATTCATAAAAGGATCAAATATGATTACAAATCTTAAACCTAGATGACTATATCCGTGATAATTCTTGTGAAGAAATCCCCTGGGCAAAAATCGATTCTTAAAACAGTGAAATGTAAAATCAACTTGTGTATTCTTTATTTTAATACGTCATTGAACATGTTGCTTTTAATCCAAGCCTTTCTGATGCAGAATAGGCTGTCTGCGCAATAATACATTAAAGCAGGCATTGCTTTTTTGTGTTTACCCTTATTCAATTCGTTCTTTTATTAAATGATAAATGATCAGCTATTGACGGTTCCATGCATTTTTAATAGTTCAGATTCCCAAAAGGTTTGTGGGTATGCGTGGCCCATGCATGTGAAGACAACTCCCTTTTTTTGCAGGCACACTGCTTTCCAAAGCGGAATCGGCATGTGCACATTGCGGGCGCAGGCAGATTCACTGTTCTGAAGCAGTGTGCTGGGAATCAGCATGTGCACATTGCTGGGCGCAGGCAGATTCACTGTTCTGAAGCAGTGTGCTGGGAATCAGCATGTGCACATTGCTGGGCGCAGGCAGATTCACTGTTCTAAAGCAGTGTGCTTGAAGCAGTGGGCAGTGTGCTGGGAATCGGCATGTGCACATTGCTGGGCGCAGGCAGATTCACTGTTCTGAAGCAGTGTGCTGGGAATCAGCATGTGCACATTGCTGGGCGCAGGCAGATTCACTGTTCTGAAGCAGTGTGCTGGGAATCAGCATGTGCACATTGCTGGGCGCAGGCAGATTCACTGTTCAAGCAGTGTGCTGGGAATCAGCATGTGCACATTGCTGGGCGCAGGCAGATTCACTGTTCTGAAGCAGTGTGCTGGGAATCGGCATGTGCACATTGCTGGGCGCAGGCAGATTCACTGTTCTGAAGCAGTGTGCTGGGAATCAGCATGTGCACATTGCTGGGCGCAGGCAGATTCACTGTTCTGAAGCAGTGTGCTGGGAATCAGCATGTGCACATTGCTGGGCGCAGGCAGATTCACTGTTCTGAAGCAGTGTGCTGTAGAATGTGTGTAGGCGATTGCTGTTTGATGGGCTGGCGCATTTCCAAGCACATCCCTTTTTTGCGCTCTTTCACATGCACCCGGCAACCACAGGTCACAGGTCAGGTGCATGAGCAATGCTGCGAGGATCTGTTTATGCTTCTAGCAGCACTGACCGGCCACACTAGAAAAATTTATCTTTCCATTTTCTTTTTAAAATGCACACCTTTCGAATGGAGTTTTTCATGTTCATGGGTCTGAAAATCACCCAACACTTGAATGTATCTGACGGCTAAATCGGGTCCATCGTGCGAACATCCAGCACTTTATTCACTTTGCACACATCCTTCATAATTTGCAGGCTTGCAAGATGCGTCTCTGTGAATTGGCCCGATTTACAAAAACATTCTTCAATTGAGAAATCCCATGGGAAATTGCTTTTTAAAACAGTTCACTGTGCTCATTTTGCTCCTAAACGTAATTTGAAGGCAGGTATCGGCTACGTTAGCACTGCAACATAAACTACTCCCTGCCACCAAATTTTCAGAGTGCAAAAGTGCAGGGTAACGTGTACGCTGCTTTTTGCTCTGCACTTTTGCACTCCGCCATGCAACGTGAGTAAACGCTGCCCGCAATTGTGATTGCCACTTGCCATGCTCCCATGGCAAGCGCCGCTCACAATTACAATTGAACCCTGCCCATTTACAATGGAACCCTATGGGGTCTGACTGCTTCATGCTGGTGCCAGGCCTGGACTGGCCCACCGGGACACCGGGACATCCCCCGGTGGGCCTCTGGCCGCATAGGGCCTCTTTTGGCGGAAGGATACACATGACATGTCCCGTGATTCCGCCTGGGTGGTTTTCTTTGAATTGGCTGCCTGCTGGCTGCCACCACCGACCAAGGCAGGCGCTGCACTTTTTTTTCTTCCAAGCAGGCCTGGGCATGGGCAGCTGGGCTTGCGCCTGAGGACCTGGGCCCCGGGGAACGCACGTGCCCTGCACACGACGTTGCGCAGGTCAGGTGCAGGGCAGGCTGCAGGCAGCAGCCGGGCAGCAGCTAAGTGCGTGAGGCCTTCGGCTGGATGTCAACTCGAAGGTAAGCAGAAGCAGATGCTTTTATTTATTCCCCAAATAAAAATGCCATTCTGCATGCCAGAATATACATCCTGCAAATGGCACCTTTTGGCAACATATTTGCTGATATGAAATGTGCGACTTTGATGGTATGGCGCGTTGAGGTGGTCAATTAAAGCAGTGCAGTGTGCCACGAAATACACAGGTCCTGTGGGCTACCTAAGGGTGCAATCATGTTACTGAATTTGCGTGTCAACTTTATAGATATGTTAAACTCCATTCCCTTTTAAAACAGTACTGATTTTCTTTTCCGTTAGTGAACATACTGTACAGCCATGTTCCAGTAGGCCCTTTTTAAATGTACAAAGAAGCTTTTTATTGGCTTTTAAATTTGGCAGCTACTCATAATGAAGCATATTTCGAATGGTGGTACAAAATATTCAATGAATTTGCAATGTTGGCTTCATATATTCTGATGTCTGAATGCACTGAAAAAGCCTACGGAATGGCGCTGAAAGCAGACGCTATGATATCCCTTTAAATACTGTATTGCATAAATGTACAAAGTCAGTCTCCTTAAAGAATGTACCGAGGGTACAGCTTTCCAAAACAAATGCGCTTATAAGCTAGAAGCACACGTTCCTTCCACCTCACGAGATGCTATACATGCACGGAGATGCACAGAAATGTGTATAGGCGTGAGCTCGCCATTAGCTGATGAATTTAGAAGGTGCCATGGCCATCGCATCGTGATAGGATGCAGTGCCTTGGTGCCAATGCAGTTGAGTTGACGTATAATACTTGTGCGTAATGGGCAACTAGGTATAATGTACACGCCGGCCATGCCGACATGTGTGTGTACGACAATGTCAATATTCATTCCGGTTCAATGCGAACATTATCAATATGTTACCTGTTAAATGTCATAAATAGAGAACACGTGTATCACGTGCAAAAACACATGTGTATTATGTATGTTTCTGCCCAGTCTCCATTGCTCACAGATGTTTCCGCCATTTTCATTCGTAATTATATGCCAATCGCGTGTTAGAGCATGAAACTCTGCTGCACTTTTAGGTCCCAACCCATGACCGGTGTAAAATCTCTTTCATATCACCACATCACAATGACCAGGCTTGCAGCAGCGTTTCGCCTATGTCTTGGATGGGTGGGTGTGTTTGTGTGCGTGCTTTCCTTCTTTATATTGCATGTTTAATAAAGCGTTACAAAACATATACAGAGCGTCCCCATGATAATATAAAATTAATTTCATGTCTAGACATAAGACGCATTGCCCCCTAAATAGCCATATTCCTGTACATGAACTGAGTGCACCGGCCGTGATCACAAGATGTACATACATGCAGCTGCCTACTTGGCCCTGCAGCTGTACACATGTTCAGGGCTCCTGGCCGCTGGTGACACAGACAGGGAAGGGGGTCTGCAGCATATCTACCTGGGCCCCAACACCAGTCACTCACTCACTTACTCACTCAGGGACAACTGATTCCTTGCTCCAATAGCGCCCAACCAAAAGCAACATTTATTGACAATGCTAAACCTCTGCATGAAGCCATGCAGGCCACACAACCTCAAACCGGCTTATGTCCCCCAGACCGATACAAGCAATGAAAAGCTTCTGCCCACCTGCCCCCACATTCACATCCTCCCCCGCAGGTTAGAAGTAACAATACTTTAGACTACTTTTTCCTTTGTAACTCACTTTCTCATCGAAATCTCTAAGAGGTACTTAGATAAGTAATGTATAATAGATTACAGACACTGCTTCGAAATTATTCTCTTTTTTCTTTTGGATGAATTGCAGTCACGTTTGATGATTTGTGCACAGCTAATCCGCTGGCAGTGTGGAACCAAGAGTAAGTCAAAGGTTAAATCAAGGAGTGCTTTTGATTTCATTTGTCTATGCACGCAGCTTGGCTAAATCACAGTGGATCTCATGTCCCCCTGTCAATCAGGGCTGGACTGGCATACAGGGAACTCTGAAGATTTCCTGGTGGGCCTCTTCACTGTGTGCCTCTTCAGTATTTAATCTTCAAATGTTATCATAGGAAAAGGGTTGGGCTTGCTCAAAATGTGTAACATGGGGCCACTTTGAAAATTATTTCCAGGGACCCTTTTGGTTCCCAGTCCACCCCTGGCTGGTGCATAAAGCCAGCGGAGCCGTATGGATCTCCAGCATTTGCGCTGGAGTGAAAATCCAGGCCGGCTCAAATGCCGCAGCATTTGTATGGAGGAGAGGAAGAAAGGCGGCGGAAACGCACGTTGTGTTCCGGCCCTCCTCTCCGCCATACAAATGAATGATAATGGGGACATTATTAATGCAAGGCATAAAAGCCTTACACACGGCTTTTACATTTCCCATTAATGTTACGCCCCCATAGAACATCAGCTCCTTTGTGTGTATTGTAAGGAGCAACCCTGTACCTTTTTTTAAAAAAAATAGAAATACGCTGTTTTATAAATGCTTTGGTTTACTTTGGCGTTTGCTCTGTGAGTTCAGTGAGTACTTTCAGCTTGACATTTCATGTGTCATGTAGATACAGTGGAATTCCTCACCTGCGTTACTAGCAGTTAAACTCCCAACCGTGATTCTGTACTTGTCAGATTCTCCAGCGACTTTGAAGGAGTTGTAATTGGCAAAGTAGAAGATGTGATCATAATCCCGCAGTTCAATGCGGAGTTCATAAGTCCCTGTTAAAAAAAATATAAACATATCATGAGTGCTGAACAAATAACCAGTGCCTGTATTTCACTAAATTCCTAAGGATCAAGGAGAGGAAGTCACATGTCTTTTGGCCCCAATGACGTCAAACGAAGTGACATTGCATGACCTTTATGCAATTATTGACCATTTTACATTTTCAAGAAAAAAAACTAAAATGAAATGAAAATATGAGGTTGAACCATGTTAGTAAACTGTAAGGCACGCGAAAACGTAATTTGACTGTGGGGATCTGATACGTTTGCACTCAGTCATAGCCAGGCCCCCGCCCCCAAATCTTCGTCATTTCCACAGCAGAGTGCAAAAGTGCAGGGCAAAAGGCGGTGTACATGTGTGCAGAGGCGTAAACGCTGACTGCAATGCGCGCATGACAGGCAGTGTTTATAATGGATACCAATGGGGCATAAAGCCAGCGGGCTTCATGGGCATCCCAGGCATTTGCGCATGCATGAAAATGCATGCTGGCGCAAATGCTGTGGCATTTCTAGGGAGCAAAGGAAGGGAAGCAGCAGAAACATAAGTTGTATTCTGCCTCTCCTCGCCATAAAAATGAATGAAAATGAGCCATAACGCAAGAAAAATGCGTAGAACCCTTACACAAGGCTTTTATGCATTTTCTTACATTATGTCATTGAACATGCGTCCCTATGTGTTAACAGGCACAGGCAACCAGTCACTAAAATTACTGGAAGTGTAAGTAATGTGTAGTTTCTTTTAAACATTCTGTAGTGAAAATAGATTAAGTACCAGAGATTGCAGAGCAGTCTATAGGGATTGCAAGAAACATCATAGGGTTATCCAAAGCTATCTCTAAATAATACCTCCATAAGCACTTGCATAAGCCCATTTATCTCTTTGCAGGGAAGATGGTTGTGTTCAAAATGTGGAAGAGGTTTCACAACATGCAGTGTCAGATCAATTAGACTAGCGCGAAAAAACACCATGTGCATTTTCTGGAACAAATTATGGATTCTCCAACAATAGCTTTCACCATACAGAAAATATTTTGTTTTTTTTACATGTGAAAAGTAAACCACTGTGGATAAAGTAGTATGCTAATGAGATTCAGTCAATGCACTGATAAACATTCCCTTTTTCTGTATTTGTTTTTGAAGTTTCTCTAATTGTTGTTTTCTCTCTTTCACTCATATATGTAAGCAGTGGCACTTTAGAACATTTTGCAAAGTTAAGAAAGCCGCCAGTGGGCCAGTGCAAATCATAAAAAATCCTGCTGAAGATGGCAAAGGCACTACATAGACAAGGGTGCTCATTATAAGTTTGCCGGTCCGGCAGAAAATGCCAGTAACAACAGTTACCAGCACCTTTTCCGGACCGTGCAAACTACAAGTCTGTCAGCAGGGGCAGCGAACTACCAGCGGGCCCGACCTGCTGGTAGTGCAGGCCCCTATCGGCAGAAGCATCTCCACCGTTAGTAACGGTGCCAGTGCTTCAGTGATCCCATTCCCGTCCACGAGAATGCAAAACATACCGTTGATCCACTGCCTGCAATATCCCAGTATTTTCCGGGATATCAGGCAGTGGAAATGGTAAGCTAAGGTTGCCGGTAGCACCATCGCCCTATTGGCAACCTCGTAATGAGGGCCATGGTCTAGATGTTTACAAGTAATCCTCATTATGGCGATTCATCACTTCTACTAACCATATTTACTTCATGAAAGAGGTCCATCTGACGGAACACGCATTCTGCTGTCAAAAAAATGAGTCCTGGTTGATCTATTAAAAATCACCCATGAAAATTCCTGGGTCACTAATGTTTCCTATGTACCACCACCACAAGATCACAGGCAATCCGGGAGCCAGTCACACCCTGCTATTGAAATAGTACAGATACAGTTTCTAGCACAGTCCCAGTGCAACACATAGCATTTTTTAATATTTCTATCAGGGGGGACTGTGAGGTTGAAAGCCCTAAAGTGTATCTCTGGTGTAAAATGCTATTTTCCATTTTCCTCCGACTGGTTCACTGATAATTCTCGAATAAACCTTAATCAAATGCCTTATTAGGAATGCAAATCTCATAGGTCACCTACATGGTGTTAAAAGTTGCTGTGTTATGGTGCACAAAAGGTGCCCTTCTCCATTATTTGAGTTTCTTTACCCAGAGGATTGTGTTGGCTTCACTGGTTGTTGGCAACCTTTGTGAATCATAGAGCAGTTAGGACAACTATAACCACAGAAGTTTCCCACGGAACCTCACTGTACATCCAGGAACATGTCCAACAGCCTAACATTGTGTCACATGAGATGAGTCGGACACGAATGTTGCCATATATGGTAATGACCTAAATAGACAGTTTCTTCTAATTTTTTTTTTTACAACTTTTATTCTGCTTTAAAATCATCAAGCACGGTCACATCCTAAAACATAATTTTGTTTCCAATATATACAGAATCATATAACTACATACAGATTCCCAATATTTGAGTGCAGAATTCGCCTTCTATTTAGAAAAACATATATGAATGTCCGAGAAGAGCAAGCTCGCAGCCTCACAGGAATGAACCTGACTTAATCCATGACACAGGGTTAGTTTGTAATTTAAGATGTCTTCGACAGTAAAGCTTCACCCCTGGATTTAATCAAATGTTGTTCTATACATCCAGACCCTATGTATATAGCGCGCAGTTGCATAAACTACACGGGGCATTACAGAATGCTTACACAAATTCAGTGCATCCCCTGTGGTATAGACCCCCACTGCCTTGAAAACTGGGCACAGATAAAGACATCTGTCACTAAGGGACGCAACACACATCAAAGGGAAATGTATTACTCTTTTGCTTTCTGCCTTGCAAAGCGGGCATTCTCATTTCCCGTTGCCTGTAGAGGTGTGGGGAGTGCGATTGTAAGGATTGTGGTCCGGGGCAGGTGGGCAAAAGTGATCTATCTGATCGCTGCGCCGTAATTGTAGTTGACATTTTCATCGGCGGAATTACAGGCAGCGCATTGATCACACAGCTTTCTCTTGTTCTTGCATCTTTTATTAATCTGGAGAGGGTTATGCCTTTCACGATCTGGGGGGGCAGGGGGGGTTCCACACTTCAATCACACCCAGAGCTGACAGGGTGTCCTTCACATGCTTCATCCACCCAAGGCTTTTCCCACCTGCCAAAGCCATAAAATGTACCAGGTCCCACAAATGTTTTCCGAGGCCCTCTGTGCAACACCATCTCACCCAGTACAGCACTGGTTTGAGTGCATCTAGTTCTCCCACTGGGGAAATATGCAGTTCTAAGCACACTACGGCTGATGGAGCGCTGAAGGGGAGCAGTAGTAACTGTTTCAGAAATGTACATTCCACAGTGTCTAATGTCTTGGTGTCCCCACAACCCAGATCTCTGCCCCGTAAGTAGATACTGGTAAGTCCAGGGCATAAGTAAGAACTGCCGATGCCAAAACCATATAGGGTCAGATACAGGAAATCCATTTGGATGCAACCTTGAATCCACACCCAAGTGAAAGACAGTGAAGATTCCCTGGAAAGATTGATTTCAGCACTCTCACTGGTTGGGTAGCTGCCAAATGTCTGAATGGTTAAATGTCATTATATTGTTGCTATAAGGCACTGATTATGACTTTTTATCAGCAAAAACAAGTGCTGATCCTAATGAAACCCAAGGCCAATGAAATGACCCCATGGGTTAAGAAGACACCAGGATCCAAGCACATATCAGCAAGGTTCATTGACTGTGACCCCCAGCAGGTAAGTAGAATTCAAGGTAAGTGAGACGGACAGACATGACACTAGCACATCCACTCCACTCAGCTTCCTAGATCTGACACTTTTAGAACGCTCAGACTAGACACTGACTCAACACTCCATGGTGACATCACAGACATTCCACTCACCTTCCAATAAAGTAGAAGGCCCCACAATCCAAACTATCACAGCTGTCATATGTCTGCATTGTTATATGTCATTATATCGTTGCTAAGGCACTGATTATGAATTTTTTATCAGCACAAACAAGTGCTAAAAGTGCTGTTTTTTGGCAACAAAATTAAATGGGAATTGAAAACTGAAAAAAGACAGGGGAACATGTGGAGGGGTTCCTTCAATAAAGACCACCCCCACCACCCCATAAAAAAAATTCATAACAGCAGTTACAAAACATTACTTTTGGCCCAGCAGAATTATTGCCAATACTTTACCATCCAAAATAATGACATGTAACTGTTTGAAGGGATGCAATTTTGCATTTGATAGCTGATATGATATGATAGTTTATGTATGTAGCGCCTATACACAATGTGTTTCAAAGTGCGTCAAGGCAAGGGAGGGAACCAGGGAAAATACAATGACATTCTTACAGGCCATGAACTGTAAGGATGTGAAATTAACTATCGTACTCGGCCGACGACATTTCAGTGTAAGAGCTAAAACATAGATAAGGGAGGGAGTGGGAGAGTGGGAAGGAAATGGAAACAGACAGGTGACTACCGTACTAGGCCTGACGACATTTCTGGTAGAGCCGGAGAAAACAAAAGGTGAGGGAGAGGGGTGCAGAAAGGGAGGGGAGGAACAAAACAAGCGACTATCGTACTAGACCAGACAACTTTTCAGATAGTGCTGGACGGGGCGGGAGGGAAAAAACAAGTAAGGGGGAGGAGACAAACGAGGTTCCTATCATTCTAGGTCCAGGGACATTTCTGATCGAGTAAGTGCATAGAAGAAAGTAAGAGGAGGAGGGGAGGAGACAGGAAAAGGTAAAAAGGTAGACGAGGACAGGACCGAGAGTAAGCAGTCAAAAACAGTGGAGAAGCAAGAGGGGAGAGCAAATAGATCCTCTCACCTGCCAAATTTCCACGTCTGTAGCCATACCTAGTCGTGGGAGGAACAAGAAACTGCCCAAAGATTAATCGTGCAGAAGCTCTAATGGACTTGCATTCTTCCAAGACCCTTTCTGATGGTGAAGCTCCACCACTGTGTGCAGACACCAGAATGTTTTTATTTAACCAGAGAGGAGACAGGTTTGGTGTTATCTTCCGTCAGATTGTGAGCAGAGTTGAGTAGTCATCTCCAGAAAAATTTCTCTCTGAAAGCTTTGCAGCTCAGCCATGTGTGGCCTTGTGTTAGGCAGAATCCTGTGCAGTGCCCTTAGGGACCACTACACGCAATTAGGACTACAGGTGGCAATACAGGTTTTACCTTTGGTACAAGCCTGTACTACTATGTCAGAGTGGTAGCAGTGGCGGAGCAGCCAGGCTTATCTCAAGAGTATATGAGCAGCAGCAGAGATTACATAAAGGGACCACAATTACTGTGACTCAAGCAAACACTGACTCAAGGTTTCAGGTAGAAAAATATAAGTACATTTATATTTAAACCATTCGTTATGAACACAGCACTTATATTAAACTTCAATAAAAACAGCACATTAAATATACTACAACTAACCAATTCACTTTGTAGAGTAAGTCTCAAGGTAAGTACCCTGTGTTTGAATGAACCGGTGTTAGGAACAAAACACGTTACCGCAAATACTATTGTGATCACTTTCTGACAGTTTGGTCTACTAAATAAATGCGTATCCGTAACACAAAATGCTACCGGGGCAAAAACACACTTAGCACTTGAGATACCCAGAGGGAGTTGGAGGCAAAAATCACAGGCAATATTTTGGTTAGGCAGGCAGAATCAAGAAACACTCAGAGACAGGAGTTGAAATGTCAAAGGGCTGGAGCAAGGGGCGAGAGACACCGGGGCCTGTTGCCGAAGATCACACAGTCAGACAGTTCACGATTCCACGTAGCCAAAAGTACTTCGATATTGTCAATGTTCAGAAGCAAAAGTTATAAGAAGGAGGGAAGAGAAGGGCAAGCCTTGGAAATGAAGAAAAAGGGATTCACCCAATTTCCTCAAGCAGAACACAGTACTTTGTTGAAATGGTGCAGTTGGTGCCGTGGTAGTTGTTCCTGTTGGTTTCCCGCAGACCCACGATTCCTGGCGCTTCGGTGTGAAGGAGGACGTCTGAAGGGGGTCTGCACCACACATGGATGAAGCCGGCAGCAGCGACGAGGAATAAAAGGGGTGCTCCTTAAAAACAGAAGAGGCTCTTCAGGTGGCTATCTGGACCACTACAGCAGCGTGCAGCGATTTCGACCAAGGAAGAGGATCCTCTGGCTGTAGAAGATGAGCTGGTTACCCCCACCAAGCTCAAGGGAAGAAGACTCCAGAATGGATCTTCTCTAAGTCGTTGAAGGGAAGATAGCTCAGGACTGCAGCAGGGCTTCACCGGGACGGGGTAGTTGCAGCAGCCGTCGTTCTCTCTGCTTCTCTTCGGTTCCTTGTAGTTCCAGTGGCGACTCTCTGACTTCTAGCCCAAGAGACCTGGCTTTTATATGAAAAGCCCCCATTAACACAGCCTGGCTGTCAATCCCCCAGCAGGGGAGTTGTCCAGCCCGGACAACTACCCTGGCCAATCATGACAAAGTGCGACTTGGGTTTCCTAGGATACCCTGTGCAGGGGGTGACTACACCCCTCCCTCACATTCAGCCCACCTAGACACCCAGGCGCCTTGAGGAGGGCTTCTGAGCAGAAGCCCGCCAAAAGACAGTGAACAAAAAAGGCAAACCTAGTATGCCACGCAAAGTAAAACACAAGAAGGACTTTAACAAAAAGAAATGGCGAATAAACCCAACTGGAGCCAAAAGAAAGACGATTTGGTCAAGCGGGTTTATGTTCAAGGCTAATATAATAGCCAAGAACAGTACCACATTTATCTAATATAATTGCGGTAGAAAAGTTAGGGTAGATACCACTGCCACCAGCCAAGTCTAAATGTTAAAAGAGCGAAACAATGCCCTAGGAGGTACAGATAAAAAGGGATACGAATTAACCCTTTCCAGTACTCCATGGAAGATGGGGTGTACTGGATCTGTGGTAGATTGACTTTTCTTTTCTGGGGGACGGTAGTCAGCCTGAGAAATGGAGTCGGGGGAAGTCTCAAAGACAACCCACAAAAAGAAGGGGGCTACTGAAGTGGTGTACTTCAGAGTCCACAATCACAAAAAAGATAGAAACACATTGCAAAACACAGGTAAGAGTCGGGGAAAAGCTCTCACTCTTACCAAGTGTTAAAAAACGAAACTCCAGAAGTCCAGCAAAGCTGCTGGGTGACTCAATAGGTGAGGGAAATTAGCCATAGATGAGAATTCTCCCTAACACTTTGCCAAAAAAAAGATGGGAGCTGAGGACACTAAATGCACTGGTTAGCCATGGAGCCTGTAATATGTGGTTTCTAAAGTCATTGTTTTGCAACCAAGTGCAACGATTCAAGCCTTGAGTGAGCTAGTAACTTGTCGATTGTACATCCGGCAGTTCTTAAGCACATTCAGGGTCGAGCCTGTGAGGATATCCAGAATGGTGTCCTCACCTTCTCCCCTGCATTTCATTAGAATATTGCTGGGCCATCAGCAAGTGAACCACCCTGGCCCTGAAGAGAATCATAAGCGTATGGTTAATATGCTAAGGACGGTCCTACAAACTTTATGAATCTCTCATAACTACCATTTCCTGCAACAGTAAATAAAGAATATATTTTCATGATGTCTCTATGTGTTACCTTCTATTTGTGTTCACCCCATTTCCTCCCTAAGAGTTGACATTGACTGATCGACCATGGCTACCACTACTTGCGTCAGGGAAAGTTTGCAGTAACCTGTTTGCTAAGGATTAGTACATGCTCTCCCACCCTAAGCACAGGCCAATTCTAGAAAAAGAAAATACTACTTTCAGGCACGCCTGAGCTTTGCAACAGAAATGGCAAATACTATGTCTGCCATCAGGCACACCAACACCCTTCCACCTAAAATGAGAAAGCAGGACAAGCCATTTGAGCCAAGTAACACACAGCACATCACCACCCAATAGCCATAACTGGACGTTCACCTCCAGTTGAGAGCCAGATGGGCAATGCATGGTGGCTATGCAAATTAGCTCACGTGTCAAGCCTTTGCTCCAGGAAAATGTCTTTGTCTGTAGGGCAGCGCTATTTTAATTGTGGGTGTAGTAAGTGCTGTGCCTACTCCTATGGGTGCCCATAAGGACTACTCTTATGTCTACAACATAACTAACAGGATAGCAGGGGTTTTGGGGGTAAAGTTAACTAGCAAGAGGGACTCCGATCCTAAAAGAGATCCTGGAGCAATGAGGCACCGCTTCAGATTTTCTAAAGAGAGTAACTGTAGCCTGAACACCAATCTTAATAAAGCACTGTCCATGTGTGCTATGCAGGCAGGAGGCAGCATCAGCACACACTTTACAGCATGTGTAGGGGCGTAGCAACTGCGGGAACACCAATGCCACCCAGGCCCAAAAAGACACATGCAGCCAAAGAAGGTGAGAGCACGGGCTGCTGTTAGCACTTTAGGCATTTTTCAACCCATGACGGATGGCTCTTAAAGATGGTAGCTTGAGTTTCCTTAAGGTAACCAAGAGCTCGAACATGGATACATATACTATGCCCATATCTTTCAGATGATTGATGGCATCCGACCAGCCCAGTATATACCAACGTTGGATCTCACCAAAGAGAAGACATGGTTCTCTTCATGCATGTAGATGTACCCGTTTACCAAGATCCCATTCAGACGTGCCAAGGGGCCAAGAAGCAAGTGCCATCTAACCATGTCATGGTAAGGTATCTTGAAATTTTGGTGAGGAAAAGTACTGTTCAGCGTCATGGGGATGAGTTGCAGACAGAGCAAATCATTTAAACCCTCGTATCCAAGAAAGATCTCAGATTCTTCCAAGAGCTAGCACTATTATAGAAGACGTTTCCCATATTTATCAACTGTGATTGTCCCGCTGACTTATCAGCTAAAGGGAATCAAGTCTAACCAACTCAAGTAGACGATGGAAGCAAAGGAGACTTTTGTGATGTTGAAGTGATTCCTTCGCCATCTGCCCACCCCATAATCCCGGATTTTAATGAAACGTTTACCATGTAGACTAACGCTACAGATGTTGCCCTGGTTCAGAACGGGGTTGATCAGTTGATCCCCTTTATCTGCCACAAGTTGTACACCCCAGAAAACTTAGCTGTGTTACAGTAGAGATGTAATGTCTGCCTGTGGAATGGGCCCTTGATGCCCTTCAGTACTAGCTAAGTGGCTGAAAATGTGTAATGGCCACCCATGTCTGGTTAGCCAGGAACAAAGAGGCCAATAAGAGGATCATGTAGTGGTGTTTACCTATCCAAACATGATTCTTTACCATAGTCCATTGGGAAGGGTGCTTACACACCAATGTGACCATTTCAGTCTGTAAATCATATATAACACAATGAGGAGTTCAAAGGAAGATGGGGATGTATGTGACAATGTCCCCTGCATGACCTTTGTGTGCCTTACCGTGAATAGATTTGTAAACCAGGAGCAGACATTTAAATCTGGCCCTGTTTTGCATCATCAGTCATCCAGCTTGGTGATGATAAGAGGAAATAGGTGTGAAGTGAGGGAGTTCAAAGAGAGTCCTGGTAGCCAAGTTCATGATCTTGTTGAGAGGACAGAGAGCATAGTTGGGAAGACCCAAAAAGGATGCTGGCACAGTATTCCCGTTTAGAAGAGACAAGAGTGCTAAAGAGAGGGTTGGCAGTGTTGTAAGGAAGGAGGGGCATTATTTGTGTGTTGAATGAAAATGTGATAAATGCTGGTATATGAGAATGTATTGAATGAGTCCAAATGAGGTGTGTGAAACAACGTCTGAATGAATGTGAGAAACAACACAACATATCACCTTGTTAAGCCCAAAACAACTTTAGAATCTGTTTCTATGAGCTTTCCAAATGAAGGTCTTAGTCGTTGCATCTGTTTTCTGTCAATGAATTGTTTGTTTTAAATTTTTGGTGAAGGACAATTTACTAATTTAGTGCCTACACCAATGATGTTCTTAAAATTTGAGCGTAATTGATAAAATAAATATATATATATTTTTTCTACTAATTAGCGTCCACTATTGTATTAATATAGTGCCCAAAGTGGCTATAGGATTCAAACCAAGTGTAATGCTAGGTAATTAATGACCAGCGGTAAGCAACTTCTAGCACCAGCTCTATTGTCAAAAATTTGGAAGGGAGAACCCCTTAATGTGAAGGGTATGCTGGTGACACATACCCCTTTATCTCTCTTTGTTGTTTTAAAGTAAGGAAGGAGGTGCCTGATTTTCCTATTTATGTAGGAGGTTGAGATGAGCTGCTGTTCCAGTTTTGGAGATGAAAGTAGAAAAGGTGTGAGAAGGGTCATGGATGACACCAAAGTTTCTAGCTGAAGAAGAGTAGGGTAGAGTGTCAGAATTTTGATAGAGCGATCAGAGGAGAGTCCAGGAAAAGAGAAGATGATTTGGGTGCCGTCTGCAAAGAGTTGTTACGAGAACCCAAAGGAGAAGATTAGTGCCAAAAGAACAGAGGTGTAGAGTGTAAATAGGAGCTGACCCAAGACAGAGGCTTGTTGAGCACCAACAGTAAGAGGAGTGAGTTGAGAGGTGTTGTTGCTCCAGCAGACAGAGAATTGGCGCTAGGTCGTATTCAATCCAGGCAAGGGTTCGATTGCGAATCCCAAGAAGAAGGAGTTTTAAGGAGATCAGAGTGATCAACAGTGTCAAAAGCAGCAGACAGATCAAGGAGAATTTGGATAGAGGATAGGCTGGAGTGCTTAGCAGAGGCAATGAAGATGAACACATTCATTAGCACAGTTTCCATGGAGTGACAGGAGCATAAACCTGTTTGTAGGGTGCCTCAAAGGTTGTGTTTGCCCAAGAAATTGGTAAGACACATACGGTTAAACATAACCCTTTCGAGCACTTTAGAGTAGTGCAGAAGGAGAGACGCAGGGTGAACGTTAGCCAGTAGGTCCGGGTCAGTCCCTTGCTTTTTTAGGAGAGGGATGGCCGTCGCTGTTTTGAAAACAGAAGGAAATTTCAAGTGGAGTCGAAGGACATGTGAGAGGCCTCAAAAGGTGCAATAGGCTTGACCAGCTGAGGAGCAAGAAGGTCTGATGGGGCAGAAGAGGAGTTAGCCTTCATCAGTAGAGATAGTACTGATGAAGCACAACAGAGATAGTCAGTATTAGTGTGACTAAAGTGGGAGATAGAGGCAGAGGATGATGGTAGAATAGACAGAGTGTAAAATGTAGGAGAAGGGAGTATGAGTAAGGTCAGGAGAGAGTATCTATTTTGTGACATTTTTTGCACTGAAGTATTCAGCTAGGTCATTAGCTGTGAGAGTGGCATGATAGTTACTGACTTTGGAGGAGAGTGAGGAGTGAGTTTAGGGTGCCCTGTATCTGGCGAGGATGGCTGGAGTGAGAGTCAATGAGGGTTAGGTAGAATGTCCTTGTTTTGCTCAATCAAGAGTGGACTTGAGTGTGTTGCGGGCAGAGAGGTAGAGCTGCAGGTCCTCACAAGAGTGTGTATGCCTCCATTTGCGCAGCAGCTGAAGCACGTCAGTGCTGGCAGTGCGTATGAATGGGGGGATCCATGGCTGAAGATGTTGAGACTTAGGGGTAAAAGTAAGCAGTGGAAAGTGAGTGGAGAATGAGTTGCACAGTAGGGATTGGAAGCTGGAGAAGGCAGTGTTGGTGGAAGAGGCATCAGGTATGAAGGAGGAGCGTGAGAGTGGTAGGTTGGAGAGAAAGGGAGTAATGGCAGAAGATTTACATTTCCTTTTAGTAATAGTTGAAGCAAGTGATAAGGAAAGGTCAGTGGGTGGAAAGGAGATGGTGGTGGAAACAATGGAGTGTTCTATATGGATATTGTGACAGTATTGTGACAGTATTATTAGTGGCTGGGAGAAAGGTGGAGATGAATAAGAGATCCAAAGAGTTACCCCATGTGTGGGTAGGTAGGGTATGGGTAGATGGAGAACATGGCCACTAAGAAAAGACTGACGTTCCGATTTCTGAAAAGGGGGTGGCGAGGGAAGGTTAAAGTAACCTAAGAAAACGAGGTGATGTTTAGTGGAAAGAGAATCAAGCAGTTGTACAAGATCATCAAACAAACAATGGTCCAGTGGGACTACAAGGGAATTGATTGAGGTGTATGAACCGAGTGAGGCAGAGCAACAGTAGAGATTGTGAATTCAAAAGAGGTAGGCGAGACATTGCAATGGAGATTTGTGAGGCATTGAGGCGGGAAGAGAGTGGGTGTGTAACACCTCCACCTCTGCCAGTCAGTTGAGGAGAGTGAATTAAGGATACTTTTGAGTTCTGTAAGGCTGCCAGAGTGGCAGTGTCAGATGGAGAAATCCAGGTTTCAGTGAGAGCAAGAAGGTCTAGGGGAAGAGAGCTGGAGTGAACGTGGTCAGTGAAAAAGGAAGTTGTTGCATACAGACTGAGCATTCCAGAGTGCAATGTTCAGCTGACGAGGTAAGAAAGAGTAGAGAATTTGAGTCTCAGAGAAAGAAATGTGAGGTGGATAGATGTTAGAGGAGGTATGGTTAGCTCATCAGCTTTGTTGGTTGGTAGGAGGTGGAAGAGAGATGGAGTAGTGGGAGTTTTCGAGTTGTGAGTTTTATAATAGGGATAGGAAAGGAGGAAGCTGTAGCGTGATTGGAGAAAGTGTAGGGAGAGGTGAGTAGTAGGAGCAGCCAGATGAGCAGGAGTAAATATATGATAGGTGAGTAGCACAGTGTAGAGAGACAGTACAGTAATTAGTAAGCTTGGGGTACTCACAGGTGCAGCAAGGAGGAAGGCAAAAGCAAAGGCTCATTGGCTCAGAGTCAAAATGGCTGGTCTTTACCCTTTACTGTTCCACCCTTAACTGGTACTCCCCTGGCTGGAGGCCACTAGCAAGTTCAGAAGGGATGAAACACACTCTTGTCACCTGATTGCTTAATGCATCTGTGGTTGGTCTCTCTAATATTGTCCCTAGTTTTTGTGGGAGGAGGCAATTTCTTCCTGATTGGTGTTCCCAGAGGAGCCTCTTGTAGCCTTTGGGTGGATATGGGGTTGATCCAAGATGGCCACCGGAAGTGTTGCCACCGATCCAAGGTAGCCACAGGATGTAATGCCATCAATCCAAGATGACCACAGTAAGTGATATCCTCAAACTAAAATGGCCACTTGCAGTGAAGTTCCAGTCAGAAAGTGAAGCCAAAAACCAGAAGGGATGACACACGCTCTTGTCACCTGATCGCCTAGTCCATCAGTGGTTGATCTCTCTGATATTGCCACTGGTCTTGCTGGGATGAGGCTATCTCTTCCTGATCAGTGTTTCCAGAGAAGCCTTTTGTGACCTTAGGCTGGAGATGGGGTTGATGTAAGAAAAATCGCAATAAAGCCGTTCTATTCAGAAAACAATCATCACTATCGGTGAAGATACTTTGTATTCTTGTATTCTTAAAGACGTTTTGTGATCTTCTTCCCTTTTGTTAAGTTCAATTTTATTATCATTTTTATAGTCATCCTGTGAATCAACACTTCTATGCACTTCAGCTGGTTCAGTGGGGTCCATGAATCCTCTACTGATAGCGGTATTGTTGTTGCAAGATTAAGTGGGTCTAGCTATCTGAGACTGTAAAGTCACAGTACTCCCAATAGTTGTGGGGAAGCAGTTATTCAGCCTTGACATTGATCTATTATTATTATGGTATTTATTGAGTGCAGACCTAGCTTTGAGAAGCAACAGAGCGCTTTACAGCTATATACAACAATACAGATACATAACGGAGCACTTTACAGAGGTATACAACATGACAGATGCATAACGGAGTAACAACAGAACAAATATACAGCGGGGGGTAGGATACAGAGGGGCACCGAGTAGAGGTATAGCTGTACCAGGTGGCTGGAAGGAGAGCGGTGGGCGTCGTCTAATGAGTTAGGTGGCATGAGGGGAGGCATGATGGCCTAGGTGTTGTGGAGGATCGACTCCTTAAAGTGGTGGGTCTGAGTTATTTTCTGAATTGTAGGGGATGGGGGTGACTCCTTTCCTTTTTGCAGCAGCAGATTTCAAGTCTGCACGTGTCCTGGTTTCTGGTGGTGCGCTGTCTGCTGGAGATGCAGAGTTTCTCTGCGAGGTAGCTGGGCGACTTGAGGGGGACTGCATTATTTATGATGCACCAAGACTTCAAGCTGATTATGCGTGAAGTTGAAGCCAGTGAAGGTCGATGAGAGCCGGTGTGATGTGGTTGTATCTGCTTAGAGCCTTGATGAGGCATACAGCTGCGTATAGGACATTTCTCAGGGGAACATTGGAGGATGAAGGGAGGCCTTCGAGGAGTGCATTGCCCTATCCAGGGGGGATAAGATCAGTGTTTGAATGGTGGAACTTAAGCTGTCTGGAGGGAGGAAGGGCTTGACTATCTGCAGGAGAGAGAGCTGATATCAAGCTGTCTGAGCTTTCTTAGATATTTGTGTCTTGAAGCAGAGTCGTTTGTCGATGTGGAACCAAGGGACCTGGCGCAGGAGGTGAGCTCAGGTGTGAAGCCCTCAGCGTTCATGGTTGATAGCCAGGTCTGTATTTCTGGGTGTTCAGTGTTGTTGGTGAAGAGTAGGAATTCGGTCTTGCAGGGGTTGAGCTTCAAGTATGCACTGGACATCCAAGACTGGATCAGCAAGAGGCAAGTTTTGAGCCGATGGATGTCCTTGATGCAGTCGACCTTAAGGTATAATGTGTGTTATTTGTGGATGTGGATATGTGTGTGGCTACGAGGGCTCCCAGCAGCTCCATGTATAGATTGAAGATCACTGTGGAGAGGATGGAACCCTGCAGGACTCCATGTGTGACAGGTAGTATTGGTGATCTAGAGGAGACCATCTGAACAAACTTGAGTCAGTTGGCGAGGTAGAACTTGAGCCAACATAGGGCAAGGTTGCTGATCCCCATGTGCCGTTGTATGGTGTCCTCCATAAGCACCTGGTGGTCTAAGGTGAAAGTGGCTGAGAGGTCAAGTAGAACCGGGATGCTGGGGTGGCCATCTTGAAGGTTGTTGGGGGTGTCGTCCGTGTGGTTGTTGGCTATGTGCTGCATCTGGGTCTGAACCCCGAATTGTAGTCATGGAGGAGAGTGTTGGTGTCGATGTGTTGCTGCAGTTGTGTGGCTACTGCTTTTTGATGATCTTACCTAGGAAGGGAAGATGGATGATGGGGCGATAGTTACCTAGGTTGTCGGGCACCAGAGTGGGTTTCTTTAGTAGACTGAGGATTTGTCCTGTTTTTTGGATCAATGGGAAAGCCGTTTGAATTAGGGAGTTGTTGATGATCTCGAGGTAGGGAAGGAGAGCTTCTGCATGAAGTTTCTTGAGGGTGGCTGCACAGAGGAGTCATCTATATACAAAGTGGCTTTGAGGGCGGCCAGGGTTTCTACCAGGTTCTTTGGCGAGAGTGTCTTGAATGTTGTCCAAGGTGTGGAGATTTCACGAGGAGGGACATGAGGTGGATCTGTGGATGCAAAGCTGGTGTCTATGTGCTGGCGAATCTTGTTGATTTTGTCGATGAAATAGGTGTTGATGGTGGTGGATTTTTTGATGGTGTGGTATGGCAGGTTTGGGTAGCGGGTTGACGCAGCGCTTGACTGCTTTGAAGTGGGCTCTGCTTTTGTTGTTGGCTTCTGCTATGGTATTCTGATAGTAGGAGACCTTGGCTGTGTTGATTAGTTGGTCTTTCTCCAGAAGAGCAAGTCCAGGCCCTGCAGTATAATGGATTTTTCGCTGCCATCAAATGTGGGAGGGGAACGTGTTTCAAGAACATCCAGATGTTTGGCTTTATCCACTTTTATCAAGGGTAAATATAACAGGATGTCATTGGTTCTGGTATCTTTATTATTGTTTGTTTTTCAGAAATTCCTCATGAAATGTTTTGCTTTGTTTTTGGCTGTTGACCCTGTATCCGCTTGGGCAGGATACCTTTTTTTTAGCTTTCTTTTTAGATCTCTTAGGGCCTCATCATGACTTTGGCGGTAACACTTAAATCCAGCGGTAGCGCTATTACCGCCGGATTTAAGGGTCCGCCAAATCAGGACTTCAGTGGATTTCGCCCCAGCTCTTAGCCGGGGGAAATCCCCCGAAAATTTGTGCTCATACCGCTGGCGGAAAATCCCCCGGCGGTATTAGCGTGAAATTTCCCGATTGAGCCCAATGGGGAATGGGGCATTCCCGAATGGGCTCAATGGGGAATGGGGATTAACATTACCGCCGAACTTGTGATCCGGCGCTATTAGCGCCGGGAGTTCGGTGGTAGGGCTAATACCGCCAGCGGTAACACCGCCGGCGTTACCAAGTCGTGATGAGGCCCTTAGACTTGATATCATATTTACAGCAGTTTGTGATTATGAAATCCACCAAGGAAGAGTTAGCTGCTACGATGTTGTTATTTTTTGATTTTACACAAGTGTTTTAATTCTTAGGTTTGTTAGGATTTGTTCTCTTCTTGGAGTTGTTTTGGCTTTTTCTTGTTGGGTGATCCTTGCCAGGATTGCTCGTACAATATTTGTCCAAGGTAATTACCCCTTTTCCACTTGTTTTGAGTCTGTTTTCCCTCCCGTTCTGTTCCTTGTTTTCCCTGCCCACCCCCACTCCCACTTCCCGGCCTGCTCCCTGCCCATAGGTCTGTGGCCATGCCACATGATCAGAACCAGCCTGAGCACCGGGGGCTTACCCGCTGCTCCCGCACACACCAAGCCGTTCTAGCACCTTCCAGTGCAGCACTTTCAGTGAAGGGTGAGTCTCCCTCTTTGCAAACTCCATTTGCGGTCTTCCCCACTGCTTTTGTGTCAGTTTTCCCTAGCGCTCTGTTCCTTGTTCTCCCTGCCCACCCCAACTCCTACCTCCTGCCTGCTGCTTGCCCATAGGTCTGTGGCCATGCCACGTGACTGGAACCAGCCTTCCTGATCAACACCCTCAGGGCTGCCTTGCCCAGGCAGCCAGCGAATGGCAGAAGGCAAAGGGCAGCACACTTCCTGGGCAGCTTCATTACCTGTTTGTCCTGTGCACCCATGGTTGCCTGACAGAGCTACCTACAGCGACAACTAGAGGCAAGGTGGTATGGGCGGGGAGCACAGCCATTACTCTGCTCTGGTAAAATCCTGCCACGCCCACATTACTAATATCTACTCTTAAAAGTATGTTTTCTTGCACTGTGCTTTGAGCCTTGCCATTGTATTGCATTTAGATGAAATGTGGAGGCTAGCACATGCATTGCATTTAGTTTAAATTTGTACTGCATCTAGAAGAACTGTGAAGGCCAGCCCGTGCAATGAGCTGAGACAAACTGTGAAGAATATTCCTCTACTGCCCCTGATGAGCCTTGTAGTTTAGCCATTGCTCCGCACTTGGAAACATTTACAGGGTAGCCATGTACCACATAGAATATGGTGAAGCTAGTTTACGGTGTAGCACACAATAGTTTTTGGAGGATAACGAACACACTTAGATGAAATACAAAGATGGGCGATGTGTTGCACTTGGAGGATATCGAGGGGAGCCAATGGGCCTCTTACACGGTAGGCGGTAAGGGTTTACCGGTACTGGTAAGGGCACCGGTAAACCCTTACTACGAGGTCCCTTTGCGGGACCCGACCTTAATGGCTGGTTTCACCAGCCGTCAAGGAACGAGCCCGCTAAGGGACCTTGGTGCTAATTACGGTACCGCAATTTGCGGTACCGTAATTAGCTCCTTTCCCATTCCCATTGAGCCCTATGGGGGCAAAAATGGGAATGGGGAAGTGCCTTGGTGAATGGGGAATTACCACCCCCACTCACCTTGGAGTAGGGCGGTAACTCCACCATCCACCAAGGCGGACACAGTAAAATACCGGCGGCAACCATGGCGCTAATAGCGCCATGGTTACCGCCTACCTTGTAATGAGGCCCAATGTATTCCATTGTTTATTAATAACTCTCTAACATCCTAACACCCAACATATCCACCATGCATTACATAACTAATTTGACACAAACCTCTGATACAAGACACTGAAACTACACTCTCCCATCCCTCCACAACACCAACACACAATGAAAACACCTGCATACAACATACAAATGCCAATCCACCAAAATCATACTAGCACACAGTGACTAGGTTCTCTGTACTGAAGCTACCAACAGTACAACAAAGCTCTCTTGGCCGTTTCAAGTCACTTAGGAGCGGCTTGTTAATGAGGGAACTAGGGGCGCACCCCCTCCTTTATTTCCCTGCTCTCTCTTTGAGTCTCTCCCCTGTATGCCGATCAAGGCAGAGATTGGCAGAGCCAGGCACTGACTGTCTGTCCAGTCATGCAGTGCATTTGGGGTTAGAAGGGCGCTTTTCTGAACAGCCCCCCAGCCTCACATGCACAAATCAGATGGATGGGTGACCCTCCAAAAACTCCATCAACACTGGGCGAGGCCATGAATCACTAGACCCCGCCCTCTATCCTTGCCTATCATTAGTTGGGGTGGGGTCTGGAGCTGCTGATCCAGCTCCAGCATGTGTGGGGAAATGACAGAGATGGGGGCCAAAATAGAGGCACGACTTCCATCCCGCGTGGACTCCGCAAGGCAGCAGCACAATTCATCGCTCACAGTTGTGGCCTTCTGCTGCTGCTCTCTAGGTTATTCCTCACTTACTAAAAATGTTGTTCATTAAGTTTCCCCTGCAGCCGAGGGAAACTTCAAACAAAAATCATGGCAATCATGAAATACTTGGCCGAGTTCCCGGCAATTCTGGTTGCGGTGGAGCAAAGTATTCATTGGGCTGGGGGAGCCCAGGAAACTTAAGAAAATCATGGCAATTATGAATACTCCACTGCGGAGCAAGTATTCATAATTGCCACGCTTTTTGATGTATGTTTCCTGGGCAGAGCACAGGAAACTTACAACGAAACTCGTGGCAATTATGAAGATTCAGCTCTGTGCAACCAGAATTGCCGAGGACTCGTCTTTATTTTCCTGGGCCTGTGCAACCGGGCATGCTCAGCAGATTTTCATTAGTTTCGTTTTCGTTAACGAGGTCCAGGGAAGGAGAACGAAACTAATGAAGCTGATGGCAGGCCCGGGTTCAACACCTCTGCTGCCACAGCCTGCACCATTCGGCCAGCAGAGGTGCACCAGCTATCAACATCTGTGCCCCCATCCTTCACCTCCCCCACCACCATCCCTCCATCCACACCCAGCCCCAAGCAGAGACGTGCTGCACAGGCACTCGTCCTACCCTCACTCCACCAGAAACCATCACACTCGCTTCCTTCTTCATCACCCCTCCATCCACACTGAGCAGTGCGAGAACCTGCTAGCACACCCTCCATGAGCCTTGTCTGCACCTGCCCCATCACCCCTCTTCTGCGGCCCTATAGGCTCCCCTTCATCAATCCACTTGCCACACGCTGTGTAGGGCAGTGCCATCACTACTCTACACCTCCTCCACCTTCCCTAATCCCCCCCTCCTGTACCCTGACCCCTCCCGCTACATCCACCCCCCCTAGCAGCCCCCCTGTTCATCATCCCAGCCTCCGCCAACACTTCAGCTGAGGGCCCCGACATCCACCCCAATCAACAATCCCCACCCCCTGTCATGCATCTTTCTCCCCAAAGTCGCGCTCTTTCAGGAAGAAATAATGTAATATTTGTGTATTTTCCGCTTTCCTTTTACCCAACTATTGATAAACTACAGCACAGTGGGTTAATGCACATGCTGCAAGGTTCTAGGTCCAGACAGAAGATACCCTCCTCTATTTATGTCAAGTGTGTAGGCTGGAGACCTGAGAAACCAGCATTCACGAACATCACATCCACCGCCATTACTTCCTCTTTTAGAAAACAAAAACTGGCAAAGTTGGTCGTCTTTTTTCTTTTATTATCCCTTTAAAATAGGCAGCAGCGTGTGATGCATTTAAAGATCTCTGCAGCAGGGGCACTATAGTTGTGAGCTTACCAGTATGGTCACTGGTCTGTCAATCTGTGCAAAATTGAGTCAAGATGAAATCATACAATATACGAGGTGAAATAGTTGGTCATGCAAAGTAGGGAATTCTGATTCGCAATTGTGGTTCATGTTTTATTGACGTACTTGCCTCTTTTTGTACCAATTGGAATACTTCTCCTCTGTGAAAGATAGTGAGCTAAAGAATCTGGGTAAGGCCCTTGTAACCAGGATTAATGTCTGGCAGAGGGACTCCTAGGACCTCCCCTGTTTTTCTGAGGAGACTACAGACAACAGGGAGAATATGACAGTTCTTAAACCTCCATCAGGGAAAAAACGCCCTTTATCCAGTCATAGAAGAGTAAAGTTTAGATGCCCTCTGATATCTGTTTTCATTTCAATGGAAATAAAGGCCATTGAAATGGGCCCGATATATGGAAAAGTGCACAGAGATCCTGCAAAGCCTGAATGCCGAGAATGACTCTGCATCAGCCTGCTCACAGATGTTTTTCTGCATGCTCCGCGTATTCATGGAATTGCTTGCGCAACCGTGTAGGCAAGTTGCGGCCGGAACGCCCGACACGCCCCCACTCAAAGCAAAAAGAGCCAGAACAGCTACCTTTGTGTACTCCTTGGGCACGAATACATTCACCCTTCAAACAGTGCGAGGTGTCCCCCGCAAGCAGGCCTGAATCTCGGGAACCCTGGGCGGGATCCCCCGTAGCGGTTATCGGTATCCCAACAACATGCGTATGATTTATCGTAATTGGGGTAAAACACACAAAATCTGCATGTGAGCCCCCGTAAACTGTTCCTGCACCCCGCTACACTGCGTACGCACACCCATAAGTAAGATCGGCACACCAGCTGCGTACACGCACCCCTAAATCCGACAACTGATCTTACCTCTGAGCAGTGAATCCTATGCGCAAGTGTCTGTATGCCTGACTTCGGGTGGCAGATAGTATGAGGGCTTTTCATGGCCATTTCCCTGCCGAGAGATTGCGCGCTCGGATCCATGAATACGTATTGTTCCGTGCAATAGTGGGTGGGCGATGGACTGCCTACGGGTCATGCCTCGTAACACCCACATTTTCCCTTGTTCTTCATTTTCCGAGTTCTGCCCCCTAACCTGCCCTCTGCACAAGCCACGCTCACGGTCTGTGTGGTGTCTTGCGCAAGGCATTGGGCCTCTCGCAGTGATGGCTCAAGCTTGCGCGAAGTCCTTGCAAAGTACGGAAAAGTACTGTGCAGTGGATTCCATGAATCGACAAACAGGATTTTGCACCTGGTTTGGCACGCAAAGTTCCTATTTTCCACGCAGATAATTCCATGAATCGGTATGTGTGTCTCTGCCACTGGGACCTTCAATGTACATGAAGCATAGTAAAGCAGGCTCATGGAGACCGATTACACTGCACACAATTCCAAGCCAGTAGCCAGTAGCAGTTGTGCATATCTTTGCCGAGCATCTCAGGTGGGTATGATGAAGCAAATATGCATCCACAACACTCCCAGAGATCGGACTATTTTCCAATGGTGGTGAATTAAGTTTGGGACATATATACATTTAGAATTTTCATAAAGTTATCTGGGTTCAGCCTACCACCTGTTAAACTAGCAAGGCAACTGCAGTTGATGGGAGTTGTTGGAAATGGGTGTTATATATGCAGATTATTCTCTGAGGAGCCCAACAACCACCTAAGCTGGGCACAGTCCCCACAATGTCCTAGGTATCCCTATAGGTTTGTTGACAGTGCATAATGACTGCTCAGGCAGCAGTTTCAGGGTTGTGTTCTGAGTTGGAAATCATGGGACCTGCTTTCTTATGGTTCTGTCTCCTATAGATTTTCTGCACATTTTACTGATGTCAGACATCTCACTGGCCCTGGTGGTGTGTAGGGGCTGTGAGCAGGGCTCGTGAGCAAGGAAGAGGACATTCTTGCATTCGGTTACTGCTTCTGGGGTTGGCATGTCTCTGGACTTCTGAGATAGGTCCGTGCAGGGGCACCCATTTCAGGAGGAGGAATCCTATCCTTCAAATGTTACGGGAGGGGTTAACCAGAGAGACTGTGGTTGAGGGGCAAACTTACTTGTGTGGGGGCATCTAACTTCTTTACACATTCTAATGAGACCATTCTGGTGCAACTTCAATGTTAGAAGCGGACCGGATAACTATCTCCTTCACGTCTGACACCAGACACCTAAGGACTGCTGTGAGGATGAGCTGTACCCCCTTTACACTTGCAATCACTCCACTGACATGCAAGTGCTTACACGTCATTATGATTTAAATTGCTGAAAAATGCATGCATACGAATGCAGGTGCTAACAATGTACTGCTTTACATTATTAATGGCTATAAAATGTCATGTTCTAATTTGCATTTTTTATTTGAATTGTCAGTGTGTTTTCTTTTGGGTTGAAGCTTCTAGCATTCAGATAGTTAATTTATTCCTTTCTTCCGTCGTGCAGTAACATCAGTTTAGTGGGCTTTCGCGATGGACAGCTGTGTCACCTGTGGTGGGGAAGCATGCTGCTTGCTGTAGTATTCTGCAACCTAGGAGGACATTCGAGGTAAGACAGGTGTAACCATAAGAAGCAGTATTAAGATGTGCTCATCCGTTTACAAATGGGAGAGAACCTTTCCTCGGTAGAAAACTTGACTGCTCCGATTGTGATTCCACTGGTAGAAGTAGATTATTGTAATCAGGCAAGAAAAAGACTGCCATTTGCCTCTAGTCATCTAGTGCCAGTATATGATAGCAAATGTGATTTGACATTTTCCTCTCTTCATCTACCTAGAGTTCTGCATGGAAGCTGCCTCATCAGGTTCTTTGCTGTGATCGAGGGAATTCATTCAAGCCAAGAAAAGACATAAATGCAGATGCTGACACTGCCCTTAAGGGTACCACTTAAGAAGGTCACAGGTACATGTTAGTTTGGTCAGGAATTTAGGGACACTTTTCTATTGTTCTCTCTTTTTAATATTTGTGTGTGTGTGTGTGCATGTTTGTACATACATGATGCCTCTGTATATCACATTCAAAGGTTGAATTGTTTTCAATAGCTCAACTTGTTTGACTAAAAGCTAAGGTGTTTTTTCATGAGATAATTATGCTAGTGCTGACATTCAATGATGGCTTCCACAAAATGCAGTTTGCTGTCAAAGTAAGACATTTTGTTTGGACGTGGGAGGGAACATGTTTTTTTATTTTCTCCTCCTAGAGCTTAAGGGATCTGTATAGCTTCCAATGCATTTGTATTATGCTGTCCTCAAGATTCTAGATTGAAAAATGTGTATCTTCTTCCCCCATTTTACAAGAGTCGGGTAACTGACTTACTGCATTTGTAGTAGACCTAGTTACGATTTGCAAGGGCAGGTTGCTTCCTTCGTAGTTGGTTTTCTGGATGGAATATCCGTTACCAACAGGGTCTTCTTGTCTGCCGTACTGCTGTTTGACGCATATGTCGCTGTCGCACCGCTGAAGCACTGCTTCATTGCTGCTGGCATTTTTAAGTCGTAAAAAAGTAGGTTGGCTATAAGCGCTCCTGCCCCTCAGTCTCCACCTGTAAGAAGATGGGAGCTGTAGTCTTTTGCAAGCCTTGGTACTCTGTGGAAGTCAACGGAGCTGGCCTTAAGTGGTTTTGGCAGGAACACCTAGATTCTCTTCCTTTGAACCTCAAAATGATTCTTTCAATCCATTGAATTTCAACAGAAGCCTCAAGTTGGACCAGGAATGAAAACGGCCTTCAATGTGCCAGAGGGTCTCATAGCAACTGCATATTGTTAGGGGTCATTGGCAGTGCGCCCATGCCTCTTTAGTGCATGAAGCAGAGATTTCGACAGTTGGAGCAATACACCTTGACAAGTAACTTCCTGGAATGTTGTGTTTTATTTGCCCTTCGGAGCCGTAATAACAATTAAGTATTTGGCAGATTTTATGAGCAACCGAGAATCGGCTGGTGCATGTCCAGAGGGGTAGTGCCTAGTTCTAGGCAAAGTTTTGCCATAGGCTGAGCCGCGACTCAGAGAGTAAAGATGCAAAATGCGGTTGGCTGGCAGGTTCAGGACCCTGAGGCAAGAATGTGAGCCAGAGCTCAACCAGGCACCTAGAGAACCTCCTGGCTGATCCCACATCTGGAGGTTGCTAAAGAACCGTCTGCAACAGAGCCATTAAACATCAAAACAAATGCATCATCTGACTAACTCTACCCCGGACTTGACCTGTTGGGAGAAGCTGCATAGTGAACAGTCATCTGAGAACTGAGCGGGACCTGGAAAGACTTTGCTGACAATCCTTTTACTATGCCAGAAGACCTTTTTTTGCTATGTTGACCACTTTTGGGTTTGTCATGATTGTAAAGAGTCCCAATTAGATATTTATGGATTAGATCCATGAGTTGCATTGTCTGTGGAATCAGCCTGGCTTCATGACAGACCTCTTGTAAATGGTATTGGGGTAAAGTGACTGCCTGGCTCCCAGGAGGGTCCCCATCTTTTCTTACATGGTACTTTCCTTTTCCTGCTCCTCTGGGATGCTCTCTGACAGTTTTCTTTAAAGGGTTTTATCACTTGAGACTAGAAACATTTTTTGGAAGGTTTCCCCCTCCGAACGAACCCGTTCACTGATGGTATTTCATAGGCTTCCCCTCCTCCTGGTGCTTTTATTGTTATTGCTGTTTCTGTCTTTGTTTGCCTTTATTACTGTATATTTTATAACACAAACCAATGTACAACCGCAATCAAAAGATTTCCCTTTACTACAAATGCATAACATCAAAATCAAACTTATAAATTACACATATAAACTGCATACGTTTGTGAATTATCCCTAATGTATTCTTGCGGCTCTCTAGATGCTTTTAAATCCATTTATAGTTGCACTCATTTCCAAAGGATCTCATGACATGTGGCATTGGGATACGGAATGTGGTCCTTATGTCACACCTTTTTCTTGATCTATCATTGAATCAGACTAGTTAACCAGGTGAGGCCCCCAACCTATGCTAGTATGAAAATCAAAAGATGTAGATGATGTTTTGAAGAATTGAATGTTGTCATATTCCCTGCTCTATAAGGGAGATAAAACCAAGTTTTTCCCCAAGACACACTTTTTCCAGACAAAATGAAAAACACGCACCATTCAAGCATGAGTCATGATACTTGAATAAAGGGCGCCCCCTAGTGCTTGAGCTGGAGATTCAGTAATAGGCAGCGCGCACACACATCAGCTCACAGTCTCATTCTTGTCCACCACTGTGCCATAAACACATTGGTCCACTTGTAGCAACACTGGGACATAACACTGTTGATGCTTCTTTGGATTTCCCTGTTGATCTCTAATATTACCTCCCCAACCTTTTAGACCTCAACTTGTCTAATGGACTGGTGGAGGGATATGACTGTGGTTAATTATTTTAGGAAGTTTTTTCTTACAATGTTTATTGTCTTTGTCCACAGACACATGAGAGTTGCAGCATAGAACTCTATGTTCCTTGATTAAAATGTCATGAGTACATCCCCTCGAACCTCATCTGACCTCCCTTCACATCTGCTGCGTTCCCCGGAATACTCAAACTATAACATTATGGGATTGGTCACAGTTCGGAGGTATTTTAGAGAAGCTGGAAAGATACCACACAATCTCTTTCTATTGATAACAAAATTTGGTTATACCATATAATGAATGCAGATGTAGAATTCCTTAAATAGTAAAACATTCACTTATATTATACACATTCTTTAGACTTTCCAGGCGCACAACATATTGATGTAGAGTTCCATAGATAGAACATTATAACTTATATAATACAAAATGTTTGAACCGTTTATGAGTATGAGATGGTCTTCTACATCTCTCAGCAGCCTTGATTCTTCATCCACTCCTACTCACACACACTGTCTGTTCAGCTCACCACTCTGCATACTACCTTCCAATTTCTATCTTTATCTGTCCGTTACTCCTCCTCCCAACCCCATTGAGATTCACTGTTTCTTCTTGTTACACCTACCTTTCCAGACAGAGTGACACCAGACACTTCAGACATCTTCCATTCTCACTGCATTCCTGAACCCCATAATGATTTTAGAGAACTTTTGTTTCCTTTTCTCACTTCGATTACCCTATGTAACCTTCAAAAAATGACCCACCTAAATCTTCCTTCTCACATGGGATTGCCTGATTTTGGAATCATGACAATCCTTGTACTTGCTGTGCACCTTCGGAATAGTTCCTACAGCAAAACCCTCATCCACTCTTCTCACAACCACATTGTCCATCTAACAAGCAGGAGATCATTTCTCCACTCACCTGATCCTGAAGAGTGACACCCATGTAGTGCTATTTGGTGCAATCCTCAAATTCTGTACATTCAAAGCTTCTCTCTATTTCATTGACAAGGGCTTGTTGCAAACAGCTTATCACTCGGTTGAGTCGATCCACCATTTCATTAGTTTTTGGATAATACACTGATGAGAACTTTCAGCAGAAACCTTTGTCTTTGTAATATTTCTCCTTTACTTTTGATGTCAATCATTATCATTTAAAGTTGTCTCATGGTAGCCCTTTTCTTGTAAATTGAATCCAGAATCTCTGTAATGCATTCAGTAGCTACTGATTCTACCGCTACAACTTCAGGCCAATTGGAACACTAGTCCGTCATTATAATAACAAATGTGCTCATCCTGCCCAAACGATGACACATACATAACATATCTATACCCTAACAAATCCAAGGGCCTATCAGCACTGGGAGAGTCCAGACATCTTTATCGGGCAGTCCATTCACAGCTATCAGAACCATTCCCTCATTTTCCTTTTAGTAATTAAAATTCTTGGATGGCCCTCATATGCTAATGAAGTGACCTTATTCTTGTTTTCACTGGAGTCACCACTTCGAAACTCCTTAAAAGTGATTTGTTTTCTACAGTGAGTTCCTTTCTCACCTCATAGTATTCCATATAAACCTCATTAAGAGCCTTCTTCTCTGGCAATCCTAACCAAACCTAAATTGCAAACTTTCTTGAGCGTAATATACAAATCCATAAACCCTTCCAATTCTGGTAGCTATATGGCACTCAAAACACTGACACTGCGAACCTGCATTCTAGCTTCTAAAGACTCTTCTTCCACATCACGCTACAATGAACCAGCCACTGGCATTCACGAAAAGAAGTATGAAATGCAGTTCTTCTTGCCAGGCAAATACCTGCTCTCACAACTGAAATCTAATAACTTTATCTTTAAATCCTTGGAGTGGCCCGTGAGATTCCCTGGACAGACAACACTTCCACCAGGGGTTTGTGATCCATTCTGACAATCAGTTTTTCTCCCCAAATATATTGATGAACATGTTTGTCCCCCACAGAAGCAAGCTCTTTCAATGACATAAAACCTTGATTGTGTCACTGTTATCACACGTAAGGGAAATAAAATCACTCTTTCCTTGGATCCCTCCACTTGAGATAAAATCACTCCTAACCCCTTACTTCTAGCATCTATGCAAAAAATGCAAGGATGTACTGGCACAAATCCACTCAAGGTGGGAAACGTCATATACCCTCCTTCATGCTTCTCACCCCCTCTTCACAAGATCATTCCACACAAACATTTACATACTTCTTCATCAATTGCCTTAAAGGATGAGTGATCCAGAATAATTGCCAAATTCATTGTCATAAAATTCAGCTAGCCCTTAAAACGAGAAGGCCTCCCTATACTAGAAGTTGGGGCACATCCTTAACAGCCCTTCATCTTTTGGCGTACAACCCTCCTTAGATAAGAATGCCCCATATAAGTCACTTCTTTCTCCAGAATGTGCACTAAGTGAGCTCCACAGTCAAACCCCTCTAACTCACTCAATACAGATTTCAGTCTCTCATCATGCACCCACACCCAATCCTCATACACTGAGATGTCATCCTGGAACATCATGACACAGTGTAAACCAGACAACATGTGAGCAACAACAAATGCTGGAAAACTGCCATTGCTGATGCCTGTCCCACAGACATTCTTAAATAACTGTACAATACAAAATGTTTAAGGAATTCAATATACTGCCTTGCGACATTCTGTAATGGAATTTGATGTCCCACATTTGAGAAATCTAGTGTAGAATAAATGGACACCTATAATTGAGATCAGCATTTTTTAAAGAAATTATCTATAAGGGATTCTTCTCCACCACAATATTCTTATTTAGACCCCTCAAGTCAACACACACTCTTCTTTTCCCATTGTCCATCTGTGCCACAGCAATGGGAAACCTCAATGTTGATATCTCCACAAGCTTAATCTCTCCTTCTTCCAATAGCCTATCTAGATCCTTCTTTACTTCCTCCCTTTGTGACATGGGATTATTCTACACAGCTTGACTAAAACAGCTTAATGCCTTCCTTAAATGCAATTCTGGGGCAGTACCCTTTAAGAATCCCAACATGCTTTTATGCAGCTGGACAATTTTCCTTGTCCACCGATGCCACGCTATCTTCAACTTTCTCTAAATACCTCCCTGCCAGAGCCCTCCGCTCCTCTAACTCCAAATCTCTGCTTGTCAAACGGTTCTCCAAGCAGAGAGTTGGGGGCAGGTCTCTCTCTTCGGTTGGTGCCTCTCTTTGGAACAACCATCCTGTCCCCCTCGGCCTTGAGCCGGACCTCCTTACATTCTGGAAACTTCTCAAAACTCAGATTTTCTCTACTTCTTTACATCTTTCCCTCCCCTGCTAATCACTTCACTGCCACTGAGACTGGCGGCCTGGACCTTCATGAATCCCACAGGTACCTGGCCCCTGCCTAGTGAACACCCCCAATCTCTCAGCACTGCGCTTGTGGGCCCCCTACTGGGCGACTGTGCATCCTACTTGTCGGATTACCCCACCTTAGCACTTAACCAGCGGTCCCTCCTCTGGCATCCTTAATGGCACTTCCATCCCCAGCTCTCACCAGCAATAGGCCATACCTTGTTCAATCCCGCCGCCCTCTCCCCCTGCACTTCTCTTCACATCACTTGCACATCTGTATGCCAAAAGGCCTAGTAGGGCCACGATTGTATACTTTCGGTCTTAATTAGGTTTTTTCCTCTGCTCTTCCCTTCCCGATTTTGCCTTGTGGCACGTTGAAACAATGGTGCCTAACAATTGCTCAGTAAATAACTAAAATAAATAAAATCACGACTGACATCAGAATCATCGTTACATGGGTCTAGTTTGATCTGAAGCTTTGCTTGGTCTTCCCATACCAAAATATTCATACCTTTATCAGCTAGATAAACTTTGTCCACTTTCACACAGTCATTGAACTCCAACAATCCATTCCAATATCCTTACATGCCAATGGTAGAACCTTCAAAGCCCCCTGGATTCTTAATATCTGAGCTGACCAGTTCTTTGTGTACGGCACCCTTCTCATATGTTCTTGCACTACTTTCCTTAGGGTTCACTCACATCATATGATTTATATGTATATATATATATAAATATATATATATATATGTATATATATATATATATATATATATATATATATGAAGAAAGCTTACAACACATCAATCATTTCTGTGCATGAAGACAATCAGTTATGTTATGAACAGTTTCTGGTAATACTGCCCCTTTTTGCTTACTTTAATTTCCTTGTATATGCTCATATTTGTATGCATTGTGGTGTCTTAATGTTTTCTGTGCAGAAGTGCAATTATGTAGCTATTAATGGTAACTACTTCTTACATGTTTCACAGTACCGAAACTCTAAAACAAAAGCATTCATGATTTCACTATGTAACATGGGAAGATTTTGAAGATTACACTTCTATGGGGCATAGTACAGACAATGCCTATGTTTCCACATGAGTTGGTTCATGTACTGTAAAGAAGTCTGTAATACAATGGTGTGTATAGCAATGCATTGCTCAATGAACTACTTCTCTCATGATAGTTCTTCCAATGATCTTTGCTAGTTTTCTGCCACCGTTACAAGAACAATCCCCCTTGTGGAGGCTTTCCATGAAAACTAAATGCAAACTAAATCACTGATGCCATCAATGAGATTCGTGATGGCATCTTTGATGTCATGGGTGTTAATCCTTGCAGTGGACACTGGTGGCGCGAGTTATGGTTGCTTAGCTTACCATAACTGGCGGATTTTGTTTTTTTTCTCCGTTTTACCTGTAATCATAACGTCCCTGTAACAACGTTTTTCCATTGAATTTCATAGGTTTTTGCTAGTGCAACTTAACCATAATATCCCTTTAAAAACTTTTGTTAGTGAATTTCATAGGTTTTTAGTTAGGCGCTGTAACCAGAAAGTTGCTTTAGCATAGTGTTTTCAGTAAAAGTGATCGTTTTTAGTAGCGTAACTGAACCATAATGTCCCTTTAACAACGTGTTTTTAGAGAGTACGGACTGGAAAGTACCAAGACCAGAAAGTCATTACAATGTAGTAAGCACACTGAAGTTTGTCTACTAACTGCATAGGTGCTGCAGTAAACAATAGCAGAAAAGAATAATGTCTCGTCTCATTTATTACGGAGTAATGGTAAGCACCTTAGAATGGCTGGAAGAAAATTCCCCTCATGACGCAATGACTTACATTACTAACCCCATTGGTACGCACAGTACTGTGAAACAGCAAACACATTTTCTTTTCTTTGAGAGAACATACTGGAAAGGAAAGAAAGGAAAGCAAGGCAGCACAAGCGGCAACCCTTCCACAACAGCATACGGCCATAGCAAAGGAAAGAAACTCTGCGCAAAGCAAAAAAGGACAGGCTGGAAGCCAAAGTGAAAAAATTGGTGAACATTTGTGCCGGCTGAAAGGTTGCGTACAAGGGTGTATTATTGACAAAATTAAACAGCTCTTGCAGACCGGCACGTGTACCCCTTCCCCATGTCAACGGGCGCCATCCCCTCAAAATCTGTGTGATGGGAGACGTTACGCCATCCTCTCACAACCAACTTGAGGAAATCCCCAATTCCCCGCAATAAGTATCCACTTATGCTACCCCTTCCCTTTGCTAATGGTATGTATGAATGTGTACAAGTAAACATTAATAAGTGAAAGGTTGTTGCGTGTATATATAATATGTTCTTTTGTTGAAATGCCATTCTCACTCAGTGGCACACAGTCCTCTTTGAAATTACTGCAAATAAGGGAAAGGTACGTGTCCTATGGACACTGCAGTTGCCCAGCTTATCCACAATGACAATGGAGGCATCAGTACGACGCCAGCACGCTCCGCATGTTTGCATGTTTTCCTCCACCTAAGATGATGTGTGGGGGGGACATTTGGTTGTTGTCCAAGTACACGCATGTGTATCTGTTCCTCTGTGTCCTGGTAACACTGCCACTGTGCAGCATATGCAAACAAATGTTAATTAGGTCGTGGCACCCACCCACGGCCTACAGTTACCTATACAGATAAACATTCCACCTGTATACCTTATAAATAGCCAGAGTCTCGCAAAACTCTCGGCACACGTATGGCGCCCTATTATTCAGTATAGGAGTGGCGACGGTATGCACATGTGCACAACGTATTCCGCCCAAAACGCATCCTGCGGACAGCAGTTCAAAAGGAGAGCAGTGGCAAGGTTACCATGTGACCGCACCCACGGTGCATGTGGGCCCTTATTTCGGTGACATGATCTGGACCCATGGACAGCTGTAAAGTACACTGTTGAGGAACGTAGGGGGTGTTTTTCAGAAGGTACATGCTTACAAACACACCACAATGGTACGTTGTACATGTATTTAGGTTTCTGAACAATGTAGGCCTGTTTTCCGGGTGAAAGTTCTCCACAGCAGCCCTACAAAAAGCCACACCCCAGAGCTACTCTGCAATTTGTTTGCAGCTTTTCAGAAAACAGTAGCAGGCCACATAGGTTTGGTGTGTAAGTGATGTTGGACCAAATGGGCCGTGCTACATTGCATTTGCAAGTAAATGCAACCATGTCAGTCCGGCTCAGTGTGCACAGTAATGTAGACAATTAAGAACTGACCTTCCAGTGACCCATGCCCGCAGGTGTGATAGTCCCCACTGTCTCAATTTCATAGGTACAAAGCTGAAACCGGGAGTATGCGCATGTGCGTTTCCCCAAGGACGGCGAGGGCCGTGCCCCAATAAAGCAGAAAAATTCCTTATTCCCTTTCTACTGTCTTCTTTCCAGCACGCCGTCATTCCGTAATGTTACCACGCATCCACCAATAAGATTGAAGAGCTCCCCATGTGACAGTATCAGTTCTGTACAACAGTCCTCTCCATACACACCAAGCTTAGAAACGTTATTGCGCAATCCCTCTGTCTCCACAGTACCATTTCCATTATCTCCATCCTGAAAGTTCCCGGATGTGGCTTTCGTGCTGCGTGCAGGCGTGGGGGAATAAATTGCAACCAGCGTAGGGGGAGTTTGTTGTAAGGGGCAGCTCTGAAAAGAGCTTTTTTTGTAGATGCTTCTAGAGAAACACCTGTTTTTATTTGATTTTGTGTTTTTTGTGCTCACGTTATTACAGTAAACTCTTCAGCGCATCCTGTAGACGAGCAAAAAAACTGCATTACCAATGTTTGTTTGTTTATTTATTTATATTGCGCACCAGACCCAAGGGTATTCGGGTGCAGAAGAAGGTAAAGAGGATTGTTCAGTTTAGGTTACATTGCTGTGCATTATGATATAAAATATGAGTAAACATTGCAAGCTATATCATACAGATGAGCAAAATATTAGAACATAAAGCAACAGTTATATACAATATATACAATTATACACAGTAGTGGGCAATGTGATGGAGAGTTAAACGTCATGCTCCTTAATCGATTGGATGAGGTTAGATCTGAAGCATGGGAAGGGCATGTCTTCTCTTAAGGAGGGTGGGAGTGAGTTCCAGTTTTGGGCAGCTTTGACCGGGAAGCTGCTACCACCAGACTTTATCCGTTTGAATCTAGCACTTGAAGTAGGTTAGTATTTGCTATTCTGGAGGGGCAGTTGGTAGATTGTCTCTGGAAACTGGAGGTAAGGAATGGAGGGGCGGCCATATGTAAGCATTTGTGAGTAAGGGAGGCTGATTTGAGGAGAATTTTATCTTTAATAGAGAGCCAGTTGTTAGATCTTCTCAAGTCAGATATGTGGACTTTCTTGGGAATGTTGAGGGCTGCTCTTAAAGCATTATTTTGTAGGATCTGTATCTTGTTGGTAATGTATTTATTACAACCTATGTATAGGGCGTCACAATAATCCAGTTTGGATAATACCAAGGCTCTTGCTAGAGTAAGGCAGTTGTTAGGTGTGAGGAAAGGCTTGGCTGCTCTAATTAGCTTGCACGTGTAAGCAGTGGCCGAGGCCATGGAGTTGACTTGTTTTTGAAAGTGAGAGTGGAGTCAATGGATGACAACAAAATGCCCTTTGCTTGAAACAACTCCGCATTTCCACAACTGATGGAGTAATTGTTGCAAAAGGACATCCCACAAAGAGACAAAAAAGTATACATGCTTCTGTTGCCGAGACCCCTTCCGACCTCTAGCTGGCAACAGCAATCACTGGAATAGGCGAATAGTAATCTTGGTGGTATACATGAGAAAATCAACTTGACAGCAATATCAAGCTAGGTAGGGGATTGGCTCTTCCATCGTAGATGTATAAAGATTTTTTTTTTTTTAATGTTTTTATGTGCGTGCAAGCAACTTTTTTAGTTGTTTCTCTTTATATGTGTTTCTGTTTGCCTCTCCTCACATTTTTACCACATTCTGGTCAATGCTTCTTGCGCAGTGTAAAAGAAATAGCATTGCCAATGGCGCTCAAATTAATGCCATTTCTACGGAACCACTGCACATTTTGCGATCTCATGATCTCATAGTGGGTGGAGAACATGCCAGCAGCCTGCATAAATTCACACATGCTTCTGTTTATAACACACCTTCTGACCTCTGGCTGGTGACAAATTACACTGGCATGGCCCCATACTCCTCTTGGTGTCACGCATGAGAAAACGAACTTGGCAGTAGGAAAAATCTGCATCACTGCGTTGAGCAACCTCTTCAGGTGACGGATTAAAAGTCCACACGAGATGTAACCCAAATGTAGACTTCCATAGTGCACCGCAACAAAGTCTACATTCATGACGGAGGCCAAATATATGCAAAGCCGAACCATCCTGCCAAAACTGCAGTCACCCTGTCAGCCCCAGAAAGCATCCACTCCTTCCAACCCAAAATTACCAGCAATGCTTCTTTGCACACACCTCTGCAGATGGCACACAAAGGTATCACTGACGAAAAGCACTGTGTGTCTCGCCATCTTGACCAACCTCATGACACAGTATTGGGAAGAAATGGTACTGCCCCTTCCAGTCAACCACACCCTAAACACCTAATTGCCTATTTCCCACAATTTCATTTCCATGGCCACCATGCTCATAATGGCAGGATGTGGCATGTGTGCTTTTCCATCTACAGTGAGAGCCACGGCCCAGTAAAGCAGACACAATACTTCCCTTTGCATTGGCATTTTTGCAGCACTCCCTCATTGAGTGCTGTCAAATTTTCAAACATGCATGCAGCAATTACATACAAAACCTCTGCATTGCACACTATCATTTCTGTACACCACTCCATATTTACCGTTAAACACTCTCAGTGCATGTTCCGTTTGATTCCAAAGCCCCTCCACCAGAAACTTCTGCTAAAGAATGCACGATTGCAGCATCCACAAAAATCCTGAGGCACACCCAGCCCACCTTTGGCCATGCACACAACAGTGCAGCCCTTTCCCACACCCACCACAACACTATGGATCCATGCATGTGACCATGTGAGCAGCTAGCATTATGCATAAACGTAACATACGTAGCAGCACTTCCACCCAACTCCCCAACACCATAAAATACCCAATCATGAAAACGTGTCGCAATTAGCAGAATCCAGAAACATACCACAGCCTGCACCACGCTTACCCACTGCAATTCACAAAGTATTGGGTCACTGGCAACCTAAGCACAACATCTTCACAACATTGGGCCTACTTCAATAAATCTGCACACAGCAGAGTAACCAAGCACATAAGCTGCACTTCAACCATACCCTCTTCCATACTCACATTATATAAACACTACATCCTGTGGCCACACTGCACAACTTCTCACTGCAGCATCTCCTGCCGTAAACCAAATACTGTATAATAGCATGTTGCAACTATCACCACAACCATGGAATGCACAATACACACTTTTCAACACACTTGTGCTACTGTAGCATGTCTACAATATGCTCCACAACCATTCTCCAAAGATCACCACCCTGTACCTATAAGCTGCACTTCAACCATATCTTCTTCCATACTCACATTATATAAACACTGCACCCTGTGGTCAAACTGCACAACTTCTCACTGCACCATCTCCTGCCGTACACCAAATACTGTAGCATGTTGCAACTATCAACACAACTATGGAACGCACAAGACATGCTTTTTAACTCACTTGTACTGCTGTAGCACGTCTACAATGTGCTCCACACCCATTCTCCAAAGATCACCACCATGTGCCTGATGCAATGTCAAACCTGCATTGCTGCAGTGGCTGTGCTCCTTGCACACATTCCCCACACCGTAATGCAACCATGCATGTCAGCATGTCACCAACTACCACTATGCACATACGCACCACTGGCACCAGCACTCCTACCCAACCTCTGCACCACAAAAGAGCTATACAGCGTAAAATACAACAGTTACCATAATCTACAAACATTACACTGTCTCCAGCAACCCTACACCCTTCCATTCACATACTATGATCTTACCCACTTCCACTCAGAAAGTATTGTGTCACTGCCAACCTAACCACAAAATGTTCACAACATTGCCCCTAATCCAAGCAATCTGCACACAGCACACTATCCAAGCACATACCATCTGTACTTCAACAATACCCTCTTCCATACTGACAGTACGCAAACACTGCACCCAGTGCCCATAGTACGTTACTTTTCAACGCACCATCTCCAACCACACATGAAAAACTTTACCATGTTCTAACAGTGACCTCACCTGCGAAACCAAACATACACGCATGGCAGCTCAATTACGCTGCTCTATTACATCTAAAATGTGCTCCACAACCATTCTGTACAAGTCACCACCCTCTAACTGATGCAGAGCCAAAAATGCATTACTGTCATGGGTGTGCGGCCATGCAGCCAATAGTCTAGACCTTGAACACAGCTACTGCAACGTAATACCACCATGCATGTCACCAACTACGACAATCCACATACACACCACTGCCACTAGCACTCCTACCCAACCTGCGCACCGCCATGTAGCTGTGCAGCAATAAATTGCAACAGTTACCTTAATGTAGAAAGAGAACACTGTCTTCTGCACCCCTGTGCACTTTCATTCACATGTTATGGGCGTATTCACAAAGTAATGTGTCACTGGCAACCTACCAAAATACTCTTCACAACATTGGCCCTACTCCAACCAATCTGCACACACCACACTATGCAAGCACCACCCTCCACCGGATACAGAGTCAGACATGCATTGCTGCTGTGGGAGTGCTGAAGCCCTAGGCTCTTGACTGCATGCCCTACTGTCTATGGCCTTCGGCCATGCACCCAGTAGTATAATCCTTCAACAGACCCACCGCTACTTCATTCACCCATGCATGCCACCATGTGCCCAACTACCGCAATCCATCCGCAGAGCACAGCCACCCACGCTCCCACCCAACCTATGTCATGTGCAATTAACTCCCCTCTGAAAGTCACCTGCCACCACTCACCGCGGAAGGAACAAGTTACTTACCTGTAACTGTTGTTCTCCAGCATGGGTCTGGCATGGATTCACATGCTCATGAATATTCCCCGTCGTCAGGCTGGGAATCCTTGGTAAAGAAAAAACCAGTATCAGTTTCGTTTCTGATCTGTCTTTCGTAGTAATAACCAATCACTGGTCTCTGCGTCATACTGACCACAGCCAATGGCTGCCCTCTACCTAAGCACCGCCTCTGGCAGCCATCTTCAGATTTGGAAGCACGTGAAGTGGCAGTATGACCAAGTGAAGAGCCGCAGAGGGGTAGGCGGGAGGGTTCGCATGTGAATCCATGCCAGACCCATGCTGGAGAACAACAGTTACAGGTAAGTAACTTGTTCCTTCTCCAGCATGGGGTCTGGCATGGATTCACATGCTCATGAATAAAGAATACATAGCAGTACACACATGCACAACCACGGGAGGTGGCAAAGGCTCAACATTAAGCATCACAGCAACTCAACATTAAGCATCTTACCTCCTCACCAGGCTCACCTCAAGCGAACAGGTTGCGCAGCACTGCTTGGCCGACCCTGGACTCCTCCCTGGAATCCCGGTCGACGCAGTAGAATTTCGTGAAGGTGTGCGTCGACCTCCACGTAGCAGCCCTGCATGTGTCCAGCAGGGGCACACCAGATAGGAACGCCGTGGTAGCTGCGATCGCTCTGGTGGAATGGGCTCTCGGACGGCCAGGCAGCGGTCGGTTTGCCAACCGGTGACAGCACAGGATACAGCCGGAGAGCCATCTGGAGATGGAAGCCTTCGAGAGAGCCTTCCCCTGATTGACAGGTCCAAAGTTCACAAAGAGTTGTGACGTCTTCCGAAAACCCTTCGTGCGGTCCACGTAGAACTTCAGCGCTCTAGCTACATCCAGCGAGTGCAAAGTCCTCTCAGCCGGCGACGAAGGCGTCGGGAAGAACACAGGTAACACCAAGGGTTCGTTGAGATGGAAGTCCGACGGTACCTTGGGCATGAAGGAGGGGTGCGTCCTGGGCACTACCCTCGTGTCGTGGAAAGTCAAGTACGGGGCCTTGCAGGAAAGGGCCTGGATCTCTCCCACTCGTCGTGCGGAGGTGATGGCCACAAGAAAAGCTGTTTTCCACGATAGAAACTTCAACGGGGCCGAGTGCAGAGGCTCGAACGGAGGTCCCATGAGCTTGGTCAGCACCACGTTGAGCTCCCACGCCGGGGCCGGAGCCTTCACCGGCGGGAACGATCTGAACAGTCCCTTCATGAACTCTTTCACCAGACGATGAGACCACAAGGACGTCCGCCCCGTGGTTCTGGTGTATCGGGAGATCGCAGCAAGATGAATCTTGATGGACGCGTGTGCCAGACCAGCTTTGGCCAGCGTCAGCAGGTACGGCAGTACTTGGGGAGCCGTAATCCGTAGAGGGTTAATCTTCTGTGCGCGGCACCAGACAGAGAACCTCTTCCATTTGTGTCCGTAGCATTTAAGAGTCGAGGACGCCCTGGCCTTTGCAAGAACCTCTCTGCAATCGGCCGGTATGTCGTATCCTCCAAACTCTAGCGCTGCAGGAGCCAGGCCTGCAAGTTCAGCGACTTCGGGTCGTGGTGGAGGATGGCGCCTCCTTCCCTGGAGAGTAGATCCGCGTCCGCCGGCAGCTTGATCGGCGGGGACGCTGACAAGTCCAGCAAGTCCGGGAACCATATCTGCCTCGGCCACGCAGGTGCGACGAGGATCATCCTGCACCGTGACCTCTTGAGCTGGTTGATGAGCCGGATTAGCAGAGGCAAAGGAGGGAACGCGTAGAGGAACAGGCCCTCCCAGGGGAACGAGAAAGCATCGCCCATGCTCCTCGTCTGGGGAAACCTGCTGGCGAACCTCCGGCACTTGGTGTTCGTCGCCGTCGCGACCAGGTCGATCTGGGGTGTGCCCCACCGTCGGAAGAGGCGATCCACCAGATCCTGCCGTAGTTCCCACTCGTGGCACGAGCGCAGCTCCCTGCTGAGTGAGTCGGCGATGGTGTTTTTTATCCCTGCCAGATGAAACGGCACCAGAAAAATCCCTTGGGCGACGGCCCAATGCCACAGGTCCTGCGCCTCCTTGGACAGCGCTGGGGACCTGGTTCCGCCCTGTTTCCTGATGTAAAACATGGTGGTGGTGTTGTCGGTGAAGATCCTCACCACCTTGCCCTTGAGGGACGGAAGGAAGGACCTGAGGGCCCAAAACACTGCACGGAGCTCCAGGACGTTGATATGCAGGGACTTCTCCGTCGGGAGCCAGAGTCCCCTTGCGTGCAGATTTTCGGTGTGCGCTCCCCACCCTTCCAGGGAGGCATCCGTGGTCACAGTCTCCTGGTGGGCTGGGGCCTGGAAGTCCATGCCCGCCGTCAGATGCGCGCGGGTGCCCCACCACCGTATCGCTCGTCGGAAGCTCTCGTCGAGCTTGATCCTTTCCTCGAAGCTGCCCGTCGTCTGGATCCAGCGCGCATCCAGGAATTCTTGCAACGGGCGCATCCGGAGCCTGCACATGGGAATGAGGTAGATGCAGGAAGACATCATCCCGAGGAGGGACTTGATGGACCTCACTTTGGCCGCGTCGGCCACCAACATCCGTTGCACCTTGCCCAAGATGGTCCTGGTCCTCTCCTCCGACGGGGAGGCCAGAAGGGACACTGTGTCGAGCCTCGCTCCCAGAAACAGTGCGACTTGCGCGGGCACCAGGTGGGATTTGGCGTAGTTCACGGAGAATCCCAGGTCCGTGAGGAGTTGGACGGTCCTTGCCGTGTGGACCACGGCGAGCTCCCTCGTCTTGGCGCGGATGAGCCAGTCGTCCAGGTAGGGGTAGACGTGAATCCCCTCGCGGCGCAGCTGTGCCGCCACCGGAGCGAGGCACTTGGTGAATACCCTGGGTGCCGACCGTAGTCCGAAGGGAAGGGCTTTGAACTGGTAATGACGCCCTTGGACCACGAACCTGAGGAATTTCCGGTGCCCCTTTAGGATGGGAATGTGGAAGTAGGCATCCTCCAAATCCAACGACGATAGGAAGTCTCCTTCCTCCAGCTGACCCAGGACGTGCTGGAGGGTGACCATCCGGAACTTCTGCGCCTTGATGAACTTGTTCAGACGTCGCAGGTCTAGGATGGGGCGCCATCCTCCCGTCTTCTTCTTCACGAGGAAGTATCTCGAGTAGACTCCGGAGCCCCGAAGCCTCTTTGGGACGAGTTCGATGGCGCCCTTCCTGAGCATCGCCTTTACCTCCAGGAGAAGTTGAGGGGCGTGAAGTTCTTTCCTGGCCACGGGGGGGACGCGCGGGCACCTTCTTTGAAACTCGAGCGCGTGGCCCCGGGCCAGGGCGTCCAGCACCCAACGGTCGGTGGAGATGGACTCCCACACGCTGACGAAGCCCGCCAGCCGGCCTCCCACCGGGGTGCTTCGGTGGGGGCCCGACCCCACGGCCGGTTCAATCCTGCTTGGACGCGGCCTTGCCGCCTTGACCTCCTTGGCGACGACGGCGGGGTCCGCTAGACTTGCCTCGTCCTCTGTAGGCCTCTTGCGACGACGAGCGGGCCGCTTGACGGTAGGAAGCGAAACCGCCGCCGGAACCTTTGGAGGCGCCCTTGCCTCCGCTGCTCCGAAAGGGCGTCCGTCGTTGCTGCAGAACTCCAAGGGCCCGGGCCGTCTCAGTATCCGCCTTGATGGCCTGAAGGGAATCGTCCACTGTCTTCCCAAACAGATTGTTCCCGTCGAAGGGCATGTCCAGGACTCTGGTCTGGACGTCCTGCCGGAAGTCCGTAGCTTTGAGCCATCCACGACGTCGAAGGCAAACGCCGTTGCCCAGCTGGCGGAACCCAGTGTCGGCGATGTCCGTCGCCACGGTGATGGCGTGGTCCGAGGCCACCTCACCTCCCTGCAGGATCTCCAGGGCCTCCGCCCTCTTGTCGTCCGGCAGAAAATCCAGCAGGGGAGCTATCTTGTACCAGAGCTCCCTGTCGTAGCGAGCCACGATAGCCAAGGCGTTGGCCGCTTTAATCGTCGTCGCTGCCGACGAGATGACTCTACGTCCCATAGCATCCAATTTCCTTCCCTCGCCGTCCGGCGGGGAAGTCGATGTGGAGGCCGCACCCCCCCCCGCTTTCTTCCTGGCTGCCGCGGAGACGACGGAATCCGGGGTAGGCTGCGCCCGGAGGCACAGGGGGGCCGTGTCCGGGACCCGGTACTTTTTCTCGTACCGGTCTCTTCTAGCTGGCGTCGTGGAAGGGTTCTTGAGGAGGGAAAGGCCCTCATCCCAAATGTCGTCCAACAGAGGCACTGCGAGGACCGTCTTCCTCTTGGCCTCGCGCCGCTGATAAAGGAAGCCTTCCTTTTTCTTCTCCTCAGGGCAGAGTTGGAAAAGCTCGGAAGCCCTGGAGATCATGGAGTGGAAAGATCCGATCTCGTCGGGCGGAGAAGCCCTGGCGGGAGGCGACGACGGAAAATCCTCGTCGTATGCCTCGTCGTCCGTACCCGTCGCTGCCGTGTCAGTCCCCGTATCATCCCCTCGGGTGGACGGGGAGGAGGGCTGGACGGGGCGCGACGGTTGAAAAGGAGGTGGTGGATGGATCCTTCTTTTCTTGGTAGGGGGAACACCAGAAGGTCCCGGTTCTGGATCCCCCGATGGGAGAGGTTCCTCCGTCGGTAACGGTAGCCTCGTCCTTATCTCGGAGCATAAGGACTGTATGGCCAACAAAATGGCCGCCGAGTTGTCTTGCGGCGCTGGCAGAGGGGAATCCGACGGGCGAGCAGGGGCCCCGTCGGTATCCTCGACGATGTCGTCGTCGTCACCTGCGTCGGGGTCCATTCCGACGGGCTGGCCTTCTTCCACGCCTAGGCCGTGGCTTAAGACCTCGATCAGCTCCTCTTCTGAGGTTGAGGCCGAATCTACGACGACGCCCTGCCCCCCCTTCTTCTTCCCCACGGAGGGTTTCACGGGGGTCCTATCGATGGGCACAAAAGAAGACTCCCTCCGAGGAGGCAGGGAGATTCTGGGCCCCGAGGTCGCCACCACTGGTGCAGCCTCCACAGGCTGAGCCAGGGCCGCCGCGACCGTTTCGATAGAGGGCTTGGTCGGATGGATCAAGGCCTTCACCACCTTAGGTGCGCTCACCGCCTTATCCTTGAGGGAGGGGGCACTGCCACGCTCCTCCTCTGCCTTAGAGCTCGACCGGGGCCTCTCCAGGAGCTTCGCCGGGTGCTCGGCCTTCCTCTTACCCGACCCAGAGCGTTGGCTCGTGGTTGATGGTGCCGGGGAGGGTGCGCCCTGCCTGGCGCCCGTAGAGCCCGACCGTTCGGCGCTCCCGGTGCCAGCGGACTCGCGGTGCTTAGCTTTATGTTGGGCCCCCGTCGCCGGGGCGCCCTCAAAGGTCTTAGAAGACCGCTCGGATTTCTTCTTCTTCTCGCCAGACGGGCTCTTACCCTCCAGCCAGTTGGCGAGACGTTGATGGCGGTCCTTCATGGTCCGTTCCGACATGTTGCCGCAAAACGCACAGTCCTTCTCCACGTGCGTCTTGTCCTCATGAAGGCAGTAAAGGCAGAAAGAGTGTTCGTCCTCCTTAAAGACGTTCTGCAGCTGGCATCCAGGGCAGACCCTGAACAGCTTTCCGGGCGTCGAGCTTCCCTTCTCCTGGGCCATCTCCGAGACCGGGCCTGAGAAGCTTCTGGAGTCCCCCGAAGTGTAGCTCGACGAAATCTTCACCCTTGAGGGGCACAGACGAATCCGACACGGGTCCCCGTTGATCGGATTTAGGATCGGTGGAGCTTGAGGCTCTTTTGACCGAAAGAATCGAAGTTTTTTGTGAAAAAGCGCGAAAAATAGCACTAACGCTCGAGAGCAATAGCACGAGGATCCCAACACATGAACGTGCGGTAAAAATCTGAAGATGGCTGCCAGAGGCGGTGCTTAGGTAGAGGGCAGCCATTGGCTGTGGTCAGTATGACGCAGAGACCAGTGATTGGTTATTACTACGAAAGACAGATCAGAAACGAAACTGATACTGGTTTTTTCTTTACCGAGGATTCCCAGCCTGACGACGGGGAATATTCATGAGCATGTGAATCCATGCCAGACCCCATGCTGGAGAAAGAGGTCGCCGCAAACAGGTCGCCGCACAAGCTATCGGGTAGTTACGACATCTGCCTCTGTTAGGGAGAATTCTCCAGAATGGCTAATTTCCCTTACCTACTGAGTTCCTCAGCAGCTTTGCTGGATTTATAGGATTTATTTTTTACCTGGTAAGAGTGTGAAGCCTTTTTTCCCACTCTTACATGTGTTTTGCTGTGTGTTTTACATTTGTGTGTTCATAGACTGTGGAGACTCACCCACTCCATAGGCATCATCTTTTAACTGTGTGTCACACAGCACCTTTAGTGCAGTGACACAGGGTTGTCTTTTTCAGACTTCCCACTCTAAACTCAATTTTTTTGGACTGACTACTGTCTCCCAGAACATGTAAAGTTGCCATTGACTTTATTAGTCCTTTTAAATGCACAGACCCAGTACAACCTATCTTACATAGAGTACTGGAAAGGGTTCATAATTATCTCTTTTTGTCTGTCTCTCACAGAACATTATTTCGTTTCCCTTTCATTAAAATTTGGATGGTGGCAGTGCTATCTACCATATTTCTCCTACCGCGGTCTATGTATATAGCCCTGGTACTGTTTTAGGCTATATTACTAGCCTCGACCTTAAACCCGCTGGACCACATGTACTTTAATTTGGTTCCGGCTGGGTTTATTCGTCATTTCTTTTTGTAAAGGTCTTTCTCGTGTTTTACTCTGTGCACCAAAACAGGTTTGGTTCATTTGTTCGCCGTCCGTTGACAGGCTTCTGCACAGACTCCCTCCTTAGGCGCCTGAATGTCTGGGTAGGGCAGGATGTGAGGGAGGGGTTTTAGGACCCCTGCCAAGGGTTCCCTTGGAAACCCAAGTCACACTCCTGTTTGATGGGCTAGGTGACTGTCATGCCAGGACAGCCACCCTGATGTGTGATTGACAGCCAGGCTGTGTGAATGTGGGAAAACTGAATAAAAAGCAGGTGTCTGGGACTAGGAAGGCAGAGTCGCCACTGGATCGAGAGAACCGAAGAGAAGCTGAAGGAAGAGGACCACTACCACGACTGAACCTCTCGGTGAAGCCCTGCTGCGGGACCGAATCTCCAAACTTCGATGACAGAGAAGCTCTGCAAGGAATCTTCTTCCACTGAGCTGGTGGGACCAACCAGTTCACCAAACACCAAGCAAGGCCTCCCTCTCCTGGTCGAATTTGCTGTGCACAGCTGCAGTCAACCGGATAGCCAGGAGGCTCGGACGCTGTTTGGGTTTTAAGGAACGCACCTTTTATCTGTTGCTGTGCTCTGCTGCTGGTTTCTTCCCTGGGCAGTGCAGGACCCTCCAGTCTTCCCCCTTCATGTCAGTCCAACAGTTGCTTCAGGAACCGTGATCCTGCAGGATCTGCCAGGAACTTCTGCCTCAGCTACAGCCTTCTTCATTTAAGGTACTGTTTAAATCCGGTCGTTCGATCCGACCGACCGCGGTAAAAGTGTTTGAAATCTTTTGCCAATCCAAGGGCTTGTCCTTCTCTACTCTTTTAAGAAACTTTTCTTCCGACCAACTTCGTTTCAAACTCTTGGCAAAGATTTAACCGCAAACTACCCTGAACTGTGTGATCCGGAGCAAAGACTGTGACCCATTAACATTAGCCCAGGCCTATTGATTTGAATCCTCATTGTAGTAAGCCTTTACTAGATTGCCTGACTATTCACTTGTTGATGCTGCTTAATTTTGTATAAACTTGTCTTTCCCTCCCTTTTTAAATTGATGGAGTGCCCTTTTGCTCACACTTCATTTTGAGCTTAACTTGTCCAGAATTCATTGGGTGTGGTGTAGTGTATTAAGACTGTGATTTTTCTGCTGCTTTACTTAGTGAATTGTTTTATAACTGATATGTAAATACATCTATATTCTTTTACTCAGAAACCTTGAGTCAGTGCTTGCTTGAACCATAGTCATTGCTGTCCTTTGTGTAACTTCTGATACTGCTCACTTTATCCTTGAGATATGTCTGGCTGCTCAGCCATCGCTACCACTTTACTGTGTAGTACAGGCTTGTACCAAAGGTGAATTTGTACTTGCACTTGTAGTCTTAATTGTATGTGGTGTTCCCAAAGGGTACTGCATATGATTCTGCCTATCAGCCTCCAATCACCACACAAAGTAGTCGCCTGTCTAAGTATACGTGAAGTGGCGCAATACGCACAACTGCTGCAGGCACCACTCCTTCTTCCACCTATTTACATATGTCACATGAACCACTTCTCACTCCCCCACCCTTTTCCTACCTTCTTGCCGCCAACACATGGCATACGGTATATTTTCCAGACCCTTCCACCGGCGCACTGTCCTCCGATACACCATGGTGGCGTTAGCCAAAGAATGTTGATGCACGGCACGCTTCCCTCCAGCCAAACACCGGCCACGTTCAAAGTTCTCCGACAGCATGCCGTTCCGCAAGCCAATGACACTTCTGTCTGCGGATATCACACATTTTTAGAGACGTACATTTCAGTTGTTTGCAAAAAAAAGTACTGATCGGATTCAAACGAAATGCATGCTTTCTGACCCAACCACCCCGCTCCTGCCACAAATGTGGTGCAAATCCGTCCAGACGTTCCGGCTAAAACTGTGCGCAACATTTTTGGCCATTCAGTCTATGGAAAAAAACATTGTTTTTGTTAAAGGGACGTTATAGTTAAGTTGCACTAATAAAAACCTATGAAATTCAATGAAAAAACGTTGTTAAAGGGACGTTATGGTTCCAAGTAAAACCGAAAAACCCCTGAAATTCGCCAGTTATGGTAAGCTAAACAACCATAACTCGCGCACCATCGTGCATTGCTAAGACTAACACCCAGGACATCAAAGATGACATCACATGTCTGGCTCCCCCTTTTTTCCTTTATTGCGATATCTTGGCCACATGGTTTCCTTCAGTAACAGTCAGGAATTAAAAACTGAAAAGGTACTCTATTTGTAGACTTATCCTTCAAGTATGTTCTTACAGTAATTCCCTTAGAGTCCAGTCAAATCATGTGATGCATATGCATAGGGTAAGTGGCACCTTTGAAATAGAGCAATCATTTCTCTGCATACACGTAATCAGAATATGAACACTGTCTGCTAATACTGCTGTTTTTTCCTTACTTCAAAGTCCTTGTATATACTCATATTTGTATGTGTTGTTGTCTCTTTGTGTTTTGTCTATAATAATGCAATTATGTAGTAAGTGGGTTTTATTACCTACTTATCACCTGTTTCACAGTACGCACAATTCTAATAAGAAAACAGTTATCATTTCACAATTCAACATGGCAAGCTTATGAATATTGCACCTCCATCATATATGCTGCACACAATGCCTATGATTCTACATGAGTAGCTTAGTATACTGGATAGAACTTCATAATAGAATGCTATTTATATCAACGCATTGCTAAATGTATGCAGTAATTAGCACTTGATATTTATTCCAATATTTCTTGCCACTTTTTGGTCAACATTATAATGAGAATACCTTCTACAGAGTTTTCATGAAAAGTAAATGTACATGTGATGTCATCAGTGAAGTCATCAACGACATTTGCGATGTCATCTTTGATGTCCCGGGTGTTAGTCTTAGCAATGCACGGTGGTAGCGCGAGTTATGGTTGGTTAGGTTACCATAACTGGCGAATTTCAGGGGGTTTTCGGTTTTACTTGGAACCATAACGTCCCTTTAACAAAGTTTTTTCATTGAATTTCATAGGTTTTTATTAGTGCAACTTAACCATAACGTCCCTTTAACACATTTTTTTTACTGAATTTCATAGGTTTTTATTAGTGCAACGTAACCATAACGTCCTTTTCAATAGATGAAGACCACTAGCATCCTAGGTCCTCAAAGTGGGAACCCTGGGTGGTAAAAAAAAGATTTTTCTTCCCAAACCGGTATGCCTGTGGCGTCCCGGTGTAGGAAGGAAAGTCTTTTACCAAGATGGTCACCATGGAAAGGGAAGGCGGGGTGTATAAAGAGAACACAACAGGGCATCAGCGGGGGGTGGGGGAACAAGAGGTCAACAAGGGGCATCATAGGAGGGGGGACAAGAGGAAGACACAGGGCATGAGCGGGGGGAACAGGAGGAAGACACGGGGGATGTGCGGGGAGTGGGGGCAACAGAAGAAAGACACAGGGCATCAGCAGGGGGTGGGGGGAACAAGAGGTCAACAAGGGGCATCATAGGAGGGGGGACAGGAGGAAGACACGGGGCATGAGCATGGGTGGGGGAACAGGAGAGAGACACGGGGCATGAGCTGGGGGTGGGGGGAACAGGAGGGAGACACGGGGCATGAGTGGGGGTGGGGGGGAACAGGAGAGACATGGGGCATGAGCGGGGGTGGGGGGAACCCGAGAGAGACACGGGGCATGAGTGGGGGGTGGGAGAACAGATGGGAGACACGGGGCATGAGCAGGGGGTGGGGGGAACAGGAGAGAGACAAGGGGCATGAGCGTGGGTGGGGGGAACAGGAGGAAGACTGGGGGCATGAGCGGGGGGTGGGGGGAACAGGAGGGAGACAGGGCATGAGTGGGGGGTGGGGGGAACAGGAGGTAGATACGGGGCATGAGTGGGGGGTGGGGGGAACGGGAGGAAGACACGGGGCATGAGCGTGGGGTGGGGTAACAGGAGGGAGACACGGGGCATGAGTGGGGGGTGGAGGGAATGGGAGGAAGACACGGGGCATGAGCGGGTGGTGGGGAACAGGAGGGAGACACAGGGCATGAGCGGGGGGTGCGGGGAACGGGAGGTAGATATGGGGCATGAGCGGGGGGTGGGGGAACGGGAGGTAGACATGGGGCATGAGCGGGGGGTGGGGGCAATGGGAGGTAGACATGGGGCATGAGCGGGGGGGTGGGGGAACAGGAGGGAGACACGGGCATGAGCGGGGGGGTGGGGGAACAGGAGGGAGACACGGGGCATGAGCGGGGGGTGGGGGGATCAGGAGGTAGACATGGGGCATGAGCAGGGGGCAGGGGAACAGGAGGGAGATACGGGGCAAGAGCAGGGGTTGGGGGGAAAAGGAGAGAGACACGGGGCATGAGCGGGGGGTGGGAGGGAACTGGAGGGAGACACGGGGCACATGACCAGGGGGTGGGGAAAACAGGAGGGAGACATGGGGCATGAGTGGGGCGTGGGGGGAACAGGAGGGAGACACGGGCATGAGCAGCGGGGGTGGGGGGAACAGGAGAGAGACACGGGGCATGAGCGGGGTGGGGGAACAGGAGGAAGACACGGGGCATGAGCGGGGGTGGGGGGAACAGGAGGGAGACACAGGGCATGAGCAGGGGGTGGGGGAACGGGAGGAAGACACGGGGCATGAGCAGGGGGTGGGGAGAATGGGAGGTAGACATGGGGTATGAGCGGGGGGTGCTGGGAATGGGAGGTAGACACGGGGCATGAGCGGGCGGTGGGGAGAACAGAAGGGAGACATGGGGCATGAGCAGGGGTTGGGGGAACAGGAAGGAGACACAGGGCATGTGCGGGGGATGGGGGCAACAGGAGGGAGACACGGGGCATGAGCGGGGGGTGGAGGGAACAGAAGGTAGACATGGGGCAAGAGCGGGGGGTGGGGGAACGGGAGGTAGAAAGGGGGCATGAGCAGGGAGTGGGGGAACGGGAGGTAGACACGGGGCATGAGCAGGGAGTGGGGGAACGGGAGATAGACACGGGGCATGAGCGGGGGGTGGGGGAACGGGAGGTAGACACGGGGCATGAGCAGGGGGTGGGGGAACAAGAGGTCAACAAGGGGCATCATAGGAGGGGGGACAAGAGGAAGACACGGGGATGAGCGTGGGTGGGGGGAACAGGAGAGAGACACGGGGCATGAGCGGGGGTGGGGGGAACAGGAGGGAGACACGGGGCATGAGCGGGGGTGGGGGGAACAGGAGAGACACACGGGGCATGAGCAGGGGGTGGGGGAACAGGAGGGAGACATGGGGCATGAGCAGGGGGTGGGGGGAACAGAGGGAGACACAGGGCATGAGCGGGGGGTGGGGGGAACAGAAGGGAGACACGGGGCATGAGCGGGGGGTGGGGGGAACAGGAGAGAGACACAGGGCATGAGCGGGGGTGGGGGGAACAGGAGGAAGGCACGGGGTATGAGCGTGGGTGGGGGAACAGGAGAGAGACACGGGGCATGAGCGGGGGAATGGGGGGAACAGGAGGGAGACACGGGGCATGAGCGGAGGTGGGGGGGAACGAACAGGAGAGACATGGGGCATGAGCGGGGGTGGGGGGAACAGGGGAGAGACACGGGGCATGAGTGGGGGGTGGGGGAACGGGAGGTAGACACAGGGCATGAGCGGGGGGTGGGGGGAACAGAAGGGAGACATGGGGCAAGAGCAGGGGGCCGGGGGAACAGGAGAGAGACACGGGGCATGAATGGGGAGTGGGGGGAGCTGGAGGGAGACACGGGGCACATGAACAGGGGGTGGGGGAACAGGAGGGAGACACGGGCATGAGCGGGGGAACAGGAGGGAGACATGGGGCATGAGCGGGGGGTGGGGGAACAGGAGAGAGACACAGGGCATGAGCGGGGGTGGGGGGGAACAGGAGGAAGACACAGGGCATGAGCGGGGGGTAGGGGGAACGGGAGGAAGACACAGGGCATGAGCGGGGGGTGGGGGGAACGGGAGCTAGACATGGGGCATGAGCGGGGGGGTGGGGGAACGGGAGGTAGACACAGGGCATGAGCTGGGGTGAGGTGAACGGGAGGAAGACACGGGGCATGAGCGGGGGTGGGGGGGAACGGGAGGGAGACACAGGGCATGAGCGGGGGGGGAACGGAGGTAGACATGGGGCATGAGCGGGGGGTGGGGGGAACAGGAAGAAGACACAGGGCATGAGCAGGGGTGGGGGGAACGGGAGGGAGACACGGGGCATGAGTGGGGGGAATGGGAGGAAGACACGGGGCATGAGCGGGTGGTGGGGGGACAGGAGGGAGACACGGGGCATGAGCAGGGGGGTGGAGGGAACAGGAGGGAGACACGGGGCATGAGCAGGGGGTGGCGGAACAGGAGGGAGACACGGGGCATGAGCGGGAGCTGGGGGGAACGGGAGGTAGACACGGGGCATGAGCGGGGGTGGGGGAATGGGAGGAAGACACGGAGCATGAGCGGGGGTTGGGGGGAACAGGAGGGAGACACGGGGCATGAGCAGGGGGTCGGGGGAACAGGAGAGAGACACGGGGCATGAGCGGGGGGTGGGAGGGAACTGGAGGGAGACACAGGGCACATGAGCAGGGGGTGGGGGGAACAGGAGGGAGACCCGGGGCATGAGCGGGGGGTGGCGGAACGGGAGGGAGACACGGGGCATGAGCGGGAAGTGAGGGAACGGGAGGTAGGCACGGGGCATGAGCTGGGGTGGGGGAACGGGAGGTAGACACGGGGCATGAGCGGGAGTGGGGGGAATGGGAGGAAGACACGGGGCATGAGCAGGGGGTGGGGGGAACAGGAGGGAGATACGGGGCATGAGCGGGGGGTGGGGGGAACAGGAGGTAGACACGGGGCAGGAGCGGGGGATAGGGGAACGGGAGGAAGACACGGGGCTGAGCGGGGGTGGGGGGAATGGGAGGGAGACACAGGGCATGAGTGGGGGTGGGGGAATGGGAGGAAGACACAGGGCATGAGCGGGGGTGGGGGGAACAGGAGGGAGACACAGGGCATGAGCGGGGGGAACAGGAGGTAGACACGGGGCAGGAGCGGGGGAACGGGAGGAAGACACGGGGCATGAGCGGGGGAGCAGGATGGAGACACAGGGCATGAGCGGGGGTGGGGGAACAGGAGGGAGACACGGGGCATAATCAGGGGTGGGGGAACGGGAGGTAGACACTGGGCATGAGCGGAGTGTGGGGGAACAGGAGGTAGACACAGGGCATGAGCAGGGGGTGGGGGGAACGGGAGGTAGACACGGGGCATGAGCGGGGGGAGGGGAGAATGGGAGGAAGACACGGGGCATAAGCGGGGGGTGGAGGGAACAGGAGGTATACACAGGGCATGAGCAGGGGGTGGGGGGAACGGGAGGAAGACACGGGGCATGAGTGGGGGGTGGGGGTGAAAGGGAGGGAGACACGGGGCATGAGCGGGGGTTGGCGGAACGGGAGGGAGACACAGGGCATGAGCGGGGAGTGGGGGAACAGGAGGTAGGCACGGGGCATGAGCGGGGGTGGGGGAACGGGAGGTAGACACGGGGCATGAGCGGGAGTAGGGGGAATGGGAGGAAGACAGGGGGCATGAGCAGGGGGTGGGGGGAACAGGAGGGAGATACGGGGCATGAGCGGGGGGTGGGGGGAACAGGAGGTAGACACAGGGCAGGAGCGGGGGATGGGGGAACGGGAGGAAGACACGGGGCTGAGCGGGGGTGGGGGGAATGGGAGGGAGACACGGGGCATGAGTGGGGGTGGGGGGAATGGGAGGAAGACATGGGGCATGAGCGGGGGTGGGGGGAACAGGAGGGAGACACAGGGCATGAGCAGGGGGTGGGGGGAACAGGAGGTAGACACGGGGCAGGAGCGGGGGATGGGGGAACGGGAGGAAGACACGGGGCATGAGCGGGGGAGCAGGAGGGAGACACAGGGCATGAGCGGGGGTGGGGGGAACAGGAGGGAGACACGGGGCATAATCAGGGGTGGGGGGAAGGGGAGGAAGACACAGGGCATGAGCGGGGGGGGAACAGGAAGGAAACATAGGGCATGAGCGGGGGGAACAGGAGGGAGACACGGGGCATGAGCGGGGGTGGGGGAACGGGAGGTAGACACGGGGCATGAGCAGGGGTAGGGGGAATGGGAGGAAGACATGGGGCATGAGCGGGGGTGGGGGGAACAGGAGGGAGACACAGGGCATGAGCAGGGGGTGGGGGGAACAGGAGGTAGACACGGGGCAGGAGCGGGGGATGGGGGAACGGGAGGAAGACACGGGGCATGAGCGGGGGAGCAGGAGGGAGACACAGGGCATGAGCGGGGGTGGGGGGAACAGGAGGGAGACACGGGGCATAATCAGGGGTGGGGGGAAGGGGAGGTAGACACTGGGCATGAGCGGAGTGTGGGGGAACAGGAGGTAGACACAGGGCATGAGCAGGGGGTGGGGGGAACGGGAGGTAGACACGGGGCATGAGCGGGGGGAGGGGAGAATGGGAGGAAGACACGGGACATGAGCGGGGGGTGGAGGGAACAGGAGGGAGACACGGGGCATGAGCGGGGGGTGTGGGGAACTGGAGGGAGACATGGGGCATGAGCGGGGTAGGGGGACACAATAGGGAGACACCGGGCATGAGCGGGAGGTGGGGGAACGGAAGGTAGACACGGGGCATGAGCGGGGGGTGGGGTGAACAGGAGGGAGACACGGCGCGTGTGGAGGGGGTGGGGCGGAACAGGAGAGAGACACGGGGCATGAGCGGGGGGTGGGGGGAACAGGAGGGAGACACGGGGCATGAGCAGGGGGGTGGGGGAACAGGAGAGACACAGGGCATGAGCGGGGGGTGGGGGAAACGGGAGGAAGTCACAGGGCATGCGCGGGGGGTGGTGGGGAACAGGAGGGAGACACGGGGCATGAGCGGGGGGTGGGGGAACCGGAGAAAGACACGGGGCATGAGCAGGGGGTGAGGGGAACAGGAGGGAGACACGGGGCATGAGCGGGGTGTGGGGGGAACATGAGGGAGATATGGGGCATGAGAGGGGGGTGGGGGGAACGGGAGGGAGACACGGGGCATGAGCGGGGGGTGGGGGGAATGGGAGGGAGACACAGGGCATGAGCGGGGGTGGGGGGAACGGGAGGTAGACACGGGGCATGAGTGGGGGCGGGGGGAATGGGAGGTAGACATGGGGTATGAGCAGGGGCTTGGGGGAACAGGGGGAGACACGGGGCATGAGCGGGGGCTGGGGGGAACACGAGGGAGATACGGGGCATGAGCAGGGGTGTGGGGGGAACAGGAGAGAGACACGGGGCATGAGCGGGGATGGGGAGGAACAGGAGGGAGACACGGGGCATGAGCGGGGGGTGGGGGGAACAGGAGGGAGACACGGGGCATGAGCGGGGGGGTGGGGGGACGGGACAAAGACACGGGGGATGAGCGGGGGTGGGGGAACAGGAGGGAGACACGGGGCATGAGCGGGGTTGGGGGAACAGGAGGGAGACACAGGGCATGAGCGGGGGGTGGGGGAATAGGAGGGAGACACGGGGCATGAGCGGGGGGAACGGGAGGAAGATATGGGGCATGAGCGGGGGGTGGAACAGGAGGTAGACACTGGGCATGAGCGGGGGGTCGGAGGAACAGGAGAGAGACACGGGGCATGAGCGAGGGATGGGGGAACAGGAGGGAGACACGGGGCATGAGCGGAGGGGGGAACAGGAGGGAGACAAGGGGCATGAGCGAGGGGTGGGTGGAACGGGAGGTAGACACGGGGCATGAACGGGGGGAGGGGAGAATGGGAGACCGATATTTGGGACATGGGGTACACAGCGCCACTATCTCCCGCTTACCTTCGCTCTCAGACAACCTTTCAGCGTTCCTCTTCTATCTCCCCCTTTTCAGTCTGTGCCATTCTGAAACTGCATCTGGGGAGGCATTTTGCGGACCCAGACGGGCAGCTGCTGACCCCCACTGATTCCTCCCCTCCCCAGTGCTTCCCGGCATGGCCCCCAGCCGTTACCTCCAGAGCTCTTGTCCGGCAGGCTCCCTCCTCCGGGTGCCACGGGTTGGTCGACAGGCTTTTTATCCAGAGTGGATGCTGGAGGGACTTGCAGACATGTCCCCCTCTACCATGCATGCTCCTCGGACATTTTACCACTTTCACCTGAACGCTTGATGGTTGGTGCCGGTGCCTGGCGTCCCTCTCCCTCTCCGACCTGCTGTTAATACGCAAGGCTGCTGGTATCTTACTGTGCAGGCGGCAGATCCCGCTCCTCGGCCCTCCACAGGCCACCATGTGGCGATGGTGTGTCTCCTGGCAGTCTGCAGCAGCCCAGGACGGGTTTTATGCAGGGTCTCTGTTGACAAAGCCTCTCGTTGCGAATGATAAACAAAGATGGCGGGCGTCTCTGAAAATACGACGCACTGCACGCTTCACCGCAGCCAATGGGAGAGCGCGTCACATGTCATCAAACGTCATGCAAACCGCTTGCCCAACCCCTGTCTTGCTCGCGGAGCGAACAGGGAAGTGTGTTCGCGATGCGGACATAGCTATCACTAATTTTTTTCACTTACATTTTTGTCATTTTAAAAAGAACTACTTGATGGATTTACACCAAATTAAAAAAAGCACGCTTTCGGGACCAAGCCGCCGCTCCTGCCACAAATTTGGTGTAAATCCGTACAGCGGTTTAGGCTGTAGGCGTCAGCAAAGTTTTTTCCGATTATGTCTATGGGAAAAAAAGAAGTTTTTGGACCCCCCTATAACTTTGCCCCCCCTGGACCCAACCTCACCAAACTTTGCAAAAAAATTCTGAGTGGGCCATATACTTTTGTTTTGCAAAGTTTGGTGAAGATTCGTCCATTGGCAGCGAAGTTATAAGCCGCCCAAAAAGTGCTCTTCCTATGGAAACAGCAACTTAACCATAACTACATGGCCACTACTATATATATATATATATATATATATATATATATATATATATATATACACAGAGTGTGCCCCTTTCATCCAGTGCTGTTTATGTTTAAGGATGCTGCACCAAGTGATCTATACCTGGCTTTGGAGTGCCACACTGTAGGCTACTCTCCTCCCTCTCCCACTGTGGGTGTTTGGGAGTGAGCAGGTTCCCTGCAAACCTAATGACTGCAGTAACCATAGTTCCTTGCAGCAGAATCAACATTGAATTATTTCACCTGCACTGGCTCTTTGCTGCAAGTGAGACTGCCTCCCTGATGGCATGATAAGCACAGAAGCCGGTCGGAGGTGAACATTAGTAGCTGTGGAGGGGAATTGTGCAGGGAACCAAAGTGCGCCCCTTCCATCCAGTGCTGTGTAAATATATATATATATATATATATATATATATATATATATATATATATATATATATATATATCAATTCTTCATTTTGATATGCAAGTTGAGTTTTCAATCCAATTTACAACATTAACTGACCTCAGAACCTTCTGAGCGCCGTGTATGGATATATGCTTTGTCTTTGTGTGTAAACTTTTTTCTCCATATGCCCCTACACAACAAGTGTAACTGGTTGCAACAGAGCTTTACGTTACGGCTTAGGCGCTTTGCATATGTAAAAATTAAAATAAATAAATAATGGATGGAACACCTTTCTTCTTTTAAAACCTCTGCAAAGAGAGCAAATATATGGGTTTCAGTAGATTTAAGAATTTTAACAAAGAATTACTATCTTCTTAACTAACCAATTTTTCTAAATTACCAAGCCAATCAACATCATCTGACAGACTTGCTTCAGAACCATTGATGATAGAAACAATATGCTTTGGGACTATATCGATATTAACCCTTTGGGAATACATCCCACATGGTATAATCAGTGCCCTTTTAGTAATATACTTAGTTCGGCAGAGTTCATGATGCTTAACAGCACTCAGAGCTTGAAAACAATACTCAAAGATAGACAAAAAAGTCACCATTTCTATTAGCCCATCGCTCGCCTAGAAACCATACGGTACAGGGAGATCTTTTGTTGTGAAATACATGACCTTGGTTTTGTAAAATGTTCACAAAGATGATTCACCCGTGAATACTCCAATAGGGCTCTCAAAGGTCTTTTGAGGCTTATATTCATATGATCAAGGATGATAATGTCATGTGCATGTTCCAGCCACGAGATATGGTTGTTGCCAATCTTCTGGCTCAAATTCCTAATACAATACTAAATCAAATGGCATATCAGAAATGTATCAATTAAAGTAAGAGTGGCAAAAACAATCAAGATTTATTTTTCCTTTCTGTGACAAATGTCCAATGGTAGCTAATTTAATTTCAGCAGAAATATTGGTATAGAATTGGCCTACCGTATTGAATAAGCCTGATGGAGTAGTCCATTTCTAATATTTAGACTATAGCAACATCCTGTCTATGTTATCAACTGGGACACTGTCATTGATAAATGACACACAATGGGTAGGGCCTGTGCGTCTTCTGGCTCGTGCATAAGTAACCTTTATATACATTTGTTTACAATGGGAGAACACCCCTTACGGACCTGGTCTGTAATGGGCACAGAAGGTTATTGTTCTCAGCCTAGCTGTTTTATTCAGTGAGCAAAATGGTGGCAAAAATTGGTATCGAGCATGGCAAGAAATCTAAATTAGCCGGGTTAGCTCAATCACCTCTCTGACATACTGGTATCAGTAGGGATTGTTTTCATGAGGGATGAACCCGGTTATAACTTGCAATATTTAAATAATAATTATCCATCTAAGTACATTTTATATGTCATGCAACTTTCTTGAATTAGAAAGATGTTGCATTAAGAATTCAATGCCTTCTTTTGAATTGATCAGATGCCTATGCCCACATGTTTTCCATGTTATTTCTTTATTTCAGACTGCAGAATAGAAGTTAACCAAGACCAATTTTGTTTTCCAGATGTCAACCCAAACCCCACGCCCGCACCCAATTAAACAATTAAAAGCATGTTTTCTTCCCAGGCGACATGTTTGCCAGAATAAGCACATACGGTTTAACATGTTGGTAGCAATACCGACTTTATTGAACTGGTCCTGATGGACAGTTTCATTGGAGGCAGAACTAATATCAAACTTTCAGGAAGAAATATGGAAAATAAAGAGTATAAGTGATTATGTGTGAAGATTTATAACACCTGTGGGTCACATAAAACTTTCCTCGATCTAAGAATTCAATATACTCAAGGTCTTGTGAGGTGATGGCTCTTAATGAAGGGTTTAATGCCAAGATATATAGTATTAGGGATCTGTTAATTGGCCTACCATCTTCAGAGGTGAGAAGTTCCTGTATTATAAATGAGGTAGCAGAAGAGTTCTCTAATGGATGGCAATTTCCCTTATCCTTGGATGGTTGCTGCTCACTCTCCTCTTCCTTCTTGTCCTTTAAGAAAGTAGATTCCATAATCCTGTTTCATACAGTAAATTCTCCAGTTCACAATTTAGATTCTGGCTACAGTTTCCATTGTTCGTCAATTCAGAAGAGTTACTGACCAGGAGGGCGGTAGAAGATAACATTGAGCTAGTCTTACCTTTAAGAATGCAGTAAGCAAGATTTAAACCAGCTTTGCCCTTGGATATTTTCTCTGTTTTTTTTACTTAACTTTAGGATTCTCCCATGATATAGTTTGACCAGATGGAGTCTCTACTAGTATGTGTCGGGTCGTACACCGACAGGGCATTTTTCTTTTTTCTAATCCTGTTCGTGTTTACATTTTTTTGATTTAGGTCTGCAATAACTTGATTTTGCCCAATTGTGGACATTAATTGAAGAGAACGTTGATGGAGGTGCTTATACTTTGTTCCAAAGAGTTTGGTATTTGATTAATTAAATGTCTTGAGGATAGCTCATGCAAGATTTCAATGTGGCCAGCAGTGATGTCCTTCTGATTGTTTAGTGATGCTGGGTTTGTAAATGGTGCTTTATTATTAATTCCTGAGAAGTTGATATTGAAACTGACACTAAATCCCTTGGTGGATTAGCAACGGGTGCTCCCATAAGATCAGGTAACAGCCCCTCAATTCTCCTTATAGTGGTCTATTGCTTTTTCTTTAAAGTTGAGATGTCTTGACACATCTTAATCAGAGTGTTGAGGGCAAGAACAAAAAGGTGAAGTGACCAACACCACTTGATGAATTAGGCTTTAAAATGTAGATGTAATGAGGCTATTAACACTATTAAATGACTCCATAAGGTTGGGAGATGCGATATATATATTTTTTTTATTTATTTAAATTTATATAGCGCGCAAGTAACCCATGGGCATTGAGGCGCTGTTACTTGCAAGAGCTTAGTTACAGGCAAAGAAGCATTCATCAGTACATTATGTATTCAACAGGCATAGAGCTGCTGTTTTGGTTGGTACAGTTGGTCATTACAAACAGTTTATGCACTGGAACATAGGAGATGTATTCAGCTGGTGCGAGGAATCTTATGTGAATAAGATGGTTTTTAGGGATTTGCGGAAGTTGCAAAGGGAGGCCTGACCTCGGATTATAGGAGGTAGGGCGTTCCAGTGAGTGGGTGCGAGATATGGGAAGCTGGAGCCGCCAGCTCTGGCTTTTTTTACTAATGGCACAGAAAGCATATTAGTATATGGTGATCTGGTTGGCCTCGTAGTAGAGACGGGGTGGATCCTTTGGGAGAGGTAGTCGGGGGCAGTAAGGTGAAAGCACTTGTGAGTCAGTGTCAGCGTTTTGAAGATGATCCTTTCTTTTATTGGGAGCCAGTGTGCTCGTTTTCTGGCTTCCGAGATGTGTTCTCGTTTGGCAATGCCTTGGGCTGCCCGGAGAGCGCTATTCTGAATGATTTGTAACCTCTCTAGGTTTTTGTTGGATATACCTAGGAAGAGTACATTACAATAGTCAAGCCTAGATCCAGTGATGGCTCTGGCTATGTTAGTGCAGTTCTCTTTGGAGAGAAAGGGCCTGACTGCGTTGATTAGTTTGGCATGATATGCAGCTGCAGAGGCTATAGCGTTGACTTGTTTAACCATGTATAGGTTGGAATCTAAGTAGACGCCAAGTGTTTTGACTGATTCTGAGACAGGTATTTTGATGGAGTCTATGGTGAAGTGACTGAACTGGGAGTCTAGATTTTTCAGCGGGTCGGGTGAGCCTACCAGGAGGAGTTCAGTCTTGTCTGAGTTGAGGCATAGTCCATTGTCTGCCATCCAGGCTTGGATGGTGTTGTAGAGGTTGTTGAGGGTCATGGAGTCAGTGTCGTAGTTGCCAGTGAGGGTGAGGAGGATCTGTGTGCCATCAGCGTAGTTGGTGTATGAAATGCCCATGGCGTCAAGAATGAGAAAAAGGGGTCGTGTGAAGATGTTGTAGAGGGTGGGTGAGAGGCAGGAGCCTTGGGGCACACCACAGAGTATGATAGTAGGTGAGGCGGATGCTAGGTCCGAGAATACTTGCATGGTTCTGTCTTGTAAGAAGGAAGTGATCCATGCTGTGGCTTTAGGGGAAAATTTGGCCGTAGAGGAGAGGTGGTGGCATAGGACGTCATGATCCACGAGGTCAAAAGCCGCGGATAGGTCAAGAAGTAGGAGAAGTGCTGGTTTGCCCATGTCTCTGGCATCGTCCATTTGGTTTTTCAGGTCAAGTAGGGCGGTTTCGGTCCCGTGTCTGGGGCGGAAGCCTGATTGTCGGAGTCCTAGGAGTTTGTTCTCTTCAATGAAATGTTGAACCTGTAGGTATGCTGCTGTGTCCAGTATTTTGAGGAGGAAGGGGACAGTGGTGATGGGTCTATAGTTTTTGGGGGAGGTGGGGTGTCCCAATTCCAATTCTTGTGGGGGCAGTCATTATTGTAGCCTCCACTGAGGTTTTGTTATCGTCTCCAAGGCTTTGTTGAGTGAAACCTCCCAACCTCCGTACCACTAGCTTCCCTCTGCACGATATACCAGAGTTCTTAATACGAATTTCGCCATAGAAGAGCGAGAGCGATTTGATGTTTCTATTTTGTCTATATGGCAACTGAATTGCATTCTGGGGATGCCTGCTGTTCAACGGGTGCAGACACAGCAGTGATTTTTCATTTGTCACTAGATAAGCCGAGCTGGGGGTTGTTCATTCATGTTCGACAAGGTGTTCATTTATAAGGCATTCACTCAGAGATGTTGCGATTAGAGTAAGTGTTCGCAGTACTAGGCTAGTGTTACAGAGATAGCTGTAAGGCGAGATTACCTTTGTAGTGAACATTATCTTACCCGACTACAATGGTAAAGAGCAGAGGCACCAACTTGTTCATACGTCCTCCTTCTCCCATCTGCTGACCGCAGACTGCTTCACACTAATGGGTGTAATTTTACAGGGGGGCAAGAGTGTTTGTCTCCTCCAACTTTCCTGGCACACCATTTTGTCCCCTTCATTTGCCAGAGGCCCCTTTCATTTAGATGTTATATCACCCCTCAGCCCCCCATCATTTTGAACAAAGTTACTCCACTGTCCAGCACGTGCGCTACAGCGTCAGTTCTTAACGTTTTCAGGTGAGTGGGAGGCATGGAGAAAAATGTTGCTCCACACCCTTGCATACGCTATGGGTGTCCAGTCAAAGTTTTGAATACATAGTTTTGAAATACAATACTTTCGAAACAAAAGGACCGAAAATAAAATGTTTGAATGCTTTTTTTTGTATGCATTTCTTTTTGGGTTTGCTATAGGAAAAATTAGTGGGTTTCCCCCAAAAAACAGGGGTTTGGGGGGGATCCACCCAAATAAAAGTGCATTCGAATTAATTTTTTTCGATCCTTTTGTTTCGAAAATATTGTATTTCGAAACTATGTATTCAAAACTTTGACCATAAACCTACGCTATGTCCGCAGCCTCAGCTGTTAAGGTTTTCAGGTGAGTGAGAGGTGTGGTTTCGAGGAACAGGTCGCAGGTAACTCTGAAAATGCACAGCCACAAACTCCTTTTCAGACTGCTCCAGATTTTGCTCCAACCTCCGCGCACGTGCTACGTCAGATTTTAATATTTTCAGGTATGTGGGAGGCGTGGTTTCAAGGGAAAGGTCCTGCTGGCTTAAAACTGAATAAGTACAGCCACAAAGCCCTCTGCAGACTGTTCTGAACTGTGCTCTAGACTGCGCCTAATTTCTGTAAGAGCAATTACTGAAGTCGTGAATGGATAAAAGAGCTTTTCAATGTACTGTAAACAAGTGGCTGATACTCTACCGTTTGAAGTAAGGATGTTCAGATTGTCGTTCCCAAGCCAGAACTCCGTCAGCTGGCTGCCAAAACCTTTTTTGTATGCGCTCCAGTTGCGTTGGAAACCGACTGAACCATCCCATCGTCTTTGGAAGACCTGAGAAAAGAATAAAGGGCATGCATGGATTAGAGTTGAACAAGGCCAAGAATAGTTATGGGCACTAGTCGAAGTGTATGAAAAGAAGTAGTGGAACTATGTTCCCTGCTCGCCTGCCCTGCTCGCCACAAACCCCATCACAATACCCCCTTCCACACACAATACAAACCCACAAACAAATACGCCTGATGTTTAAGGGAACGTTCAGTGCAGTGCACAGAAATGCAACTTTCAACTGCTTCCGACACTTATTTTAAAACAAATCCATTCTGGGACTGTTTTGTTTTAAAATAAAAGTATAGAAACAGTAAAACGGAATAAAAAAATAGAGGAGCACCACTCCCAACCGCTCCCACCCACTTCGACCACTGCTTATGGGTCTATGAAGAAAGCTTTATTTCTGTTCAAAGCAAACAGCTCTTTCTCGCTCCCACCATTTGTATTAGATTCTGTTGCACACGTGTATTTCCTCCTTGTCTTTTGTGAAAGGATATTTTATGGGAGAAGGAAGAATCCAAAGAAGATATCACTATTCTTAAATGCTTCTTTCAAGGGAAGTGTTTGACTGCTTCTGTGCTAGTATATGGAGTGGAGATTTAATATTACTTTTCTACAGTTTTGCGTGACGTGGCAAAGCCTTCATTGCCTATGAAGGAACAACAAGATCGATCAGGTGTGAAAGTTTCCAGCACAGGAAGGCTAGATTAAACTAGAGATAGGGGAAAAATGCTTGAATCACATTGAAACCGATCTAAATAACAGAGATGAAATCATCTTCAAAAATTGAAACCCTTTAAAGTTCCTACTTGAAATGCTCTGAAAGATTCAAACTCTGGTTCAAGAGACTCGAGCAGAGAACAGTTCCGTTTTTGCAAAACCGGATCGAACATTCGGCAGCGTTCTCTGTTTTGCTTAATTTATTTATATTTTCTCTGATATTAGACTTTCATTCAGATTTAACCTGATTTGAACCAAAAGGTGCTTACGATTGAAACTATTTCAAACCAATTCAAAGCGCAAACAAGGGGAACTGTGCAATTTTGCAGGTTTGAATCCTCTCACGAGAAAGCTCTTTCGTGGCTTGACTGTTTCAAACTGAATCAAGCGATGCCTACCTACACGTCTTAATATGTACTAACGCTCTGAACGATTTCAAAGCACATTCTAACACAATTGTGGGGTGAATCTGGTGTTGATGGGGAGGAGGTTCCACAATCTACAGTGAAGGCCTGCCCTCTGGTTTTCCTTTCTGCACCAGCGGAGCTCAAGTCTGCACATGTCCTTGCTGATGGTGGATCGTAAGCCATTAGAGACAGTGAGTTTCTCAGTGCGGTAGGTTGAGGACTTCCGGGCTGCATCCTTGTAGATGATACAGCAGGATTTGAAGATGATAGTTTGATTAGGGTTAATGGTCAAATTTGTCGAGTTCTTTGATGAGTCACGCTGGCGCATGGGGGACACACCTCAGGGATACCAGGCTAGTCGCTGTAAAGCCTTCCAAAAGTGCATTACCACCATCCAGGTGGGAGAGGACCAAAGCTTTGACAGGCGATCTGAAGCTGTTTTCTAGGATGTAGGGATTGATGTTCCTGCAGGAGGGAAATGTTGTACAAAGCCATTTGTGTCTTCCTTGCTATGTGCTTCTTGAAGGAGATGTATCTGTTGATGTCGAACCCATGGGACTTGTCACATGTGGCCAGCTGGGGTGTGAAGCTCTCAATGTTTAAAGCAGAGAGCCAGGTCTGGATGTCAGGGTATTCAGTGCTGTTGGTCAGCAGTAGGAATTCAGTCTTGGAGGGATTGAGATTCAGGTAATCACTGGACATGCAGGACTGTAGTAATGTGAGGCAGACCTTGAGCCAGTGGATGTCTTCAATAGAGAATATCCTGAGGTAGAGCTGTTTGCCATATGCGTATTGGTGGCTATGAATGTGGTTCACAGCCACGATTGCTCAAAGTGGTTCAAGGTAAAGGGTGTGCAAGGTTTAGTCTTTGGTGCAATGGCCATTGAGGTTGGTTGTGAGGGTGGTGTTGAGTTAATGGAGAAGCCATTTGCAGTCCTGGTTCATCTGTGGTAAATCATGTGGGGTGGAGGTCTGCAAGTTTTCTATGAGAGCCACCAATGAGAATTTCTTGAATGATCTGAAGGCTTGTTTAGTGGGTTTCCAATGAGTGTGCTTGACTGAGGTGGTATGAATGATTTCAAAGGGGATTGCCAGATGGTTCAACCAATCGAGTGGGATTTCAAGAGCTGTTATGGAAGTGTGGGCAGGGCAGTGATGGAGGTTTACAATATTACTATTCTTGTTAGTTAGTTCTTTCATCCGTCGTGTGAGGTTCACAGTGTTGACAATGCAGTGGACATTTTCCTTCATTGAGTTGGTTGCTCGTTTGCCATCGCTGCTAAAGTACCTATGCAAGATGTTTATGGCGTGCATGAGAGACATGGTGGTGACCAAGTCTGTGAAGTCTTCAATGAAGGAGATGTTGAGCTTGTGTGATCTATAGATGAGGTGGAATGGGACTGTGTCCATTGGGGAGAGCGGTAAGTGGCAGGAAAGGTTTTCAATGGAGCCGATGGTGGCAACGACCACCTTAATTACTGTAGAATGATAAAACCTTTGGTAGTGGAAGACATTCCTAAATAGAAAAACCCCTATGCTACAAGGGAAATGCTACCATGCCTTGAACTGGTAGACCTGCATCACAGCACCATGGACACTCTGAAAACCACCTCCAAGCTGGGAGCAACTTGTAATATTCTTTTTGTATGCCCGGAAACCATGGACATGGGGAAACTAGATTAGGTATTGTGATTTGGACCTTCGCTCCTCTAACGCTGGAAACCCTCTGATGGACTCTGCTATCCTGAACCTCTTTTGCCAATAATTCCCTTGCTTAGTTATGCCTGACCACTGTAGTTATTCCTTTAGCCCTTCACTACAGAACACAAATAAAATGTTTTTATCTGCTATATGTGTTTGTGCGTGTGTGTTCTCTGACATTTTGGATAACTATTACTCTGCCTTTATTCTGAGATAAAAGACACTTAATGTTACTTGAATAGGAGTGTGGGACATGGGACTCATCAAAAGAGAGCTTAATTTCTCTGAAGGTTATAATGCTCTCCTAGTACAAGAAATGAATAAAAAAATAAAGCGTGCAGGGGGCAGAGATAGCTCCGGACCAAAGAGCTCATATTGACGAAGAGCTCCAGTGGAACATTCACTAGCTGTGCCACCAGAATCTTCCAAAGTGCAGGCCCCTGCATGCAGATGATGGTGGGCTAAAAGGTGGGGTGGGTTGGTCTGGTATGGCTATAATTGTGGCTTTGTGAAGGTGCCTAAATTGGAAATCTGGTGGAAAGTGCCACACAGCTTTCTGCTTGCTGCAAGCAGGATGGCACCAACTGCGAGTTGATCTTGACTCACTCGGTGCAAGTTAGATGGGATGTCTACTGCACACAGGACTTGGTCCGCTTCCCTTGCTTGTGCTGGCAAGCCTCCGGGTTAACTTGTGGGACTTAATGCATGCCTCGATTTTCTGTCATGATGTTGGGAAACTCATGGGAGACAACAGCTCATAAATGGACTGAATGGCTTAAATGTGACCTGCTCCACGATTGTCCCACTCAACGGAAAGACTTAGGGTCAAGTTGTGACACTGATCCAAGGGTATTTCTGATGCATCGGGTCCTCAGGTGCTTTCAGCAGATTTGGCACTCACTCTGGAATGTGATTGAAATTTGCATTTGGAAGTGATTTTGACCTCTGTTTTCTTTTTTTGCCTTTTTCTCTTTTGCCCCTTGACCCCCAAAACTAGCCCACCATCTATGCCTTAAAGCTAAGGATCCAGGTACTGGTGGGATGCCCCCCAAAACCCAATAGGTGAGAACCCCCTTGGTGGTGCAGATTTTTTAAACAATGGAACCCATGACAAAAGAGTTGTACATAGAGTGCCCTCACTATGGTGCTGATGGAGAACGCAGGCTTTCCAGAAGGGACCTTTGACATTTGAATTTGCTTCAAAAGGACCATAAAAAGGTAGAACTATTAATGCCACAATAGGGGAAGAATTGAAGCCACTCTCTTGATGTTTGACGAACCTGGATGCATCGGCTAGTGACTTAAAGGAATAGGTAGAAGGTTTAGCAGCAGTCGGGACTGCAGTGGATGGTCTGCCTAGGCAGGGAATGCAGTGTTAAGCTGTGCCATTTCCTGGGGCACACATGTTGAAAATAGGGTTGAAGCCATAGAATAAAAGCTTTGGGAGGGTAATGAGGGAATATTGGGCATCCTGAGACGTTGTTGGGCATGTAGGATGGGGTAATTTCCAGAGGGAGACAGCGACTTTTGGATTCATTTGAAAAATTGCATACAAACGTCAACATCAAGACTACAATGGAGGCATGGGCAAGGAGACGAGGTGAATACATTGCAAAGATAGTCCTGAGGAGCCCAGAGATAGTTATAGATCCAATCTGAAGAATATTTTGTGCAGAGAATGCATCAGGTGTATAGAAATCCTATAGGCAGTGCATAGGAAGGTAGCACTGTTATTCTTAATGCTACTGGCTGCTGTTAAATAGATGATTAGTGTTGAGAACAGCATGTTGATGGCCTGCTTTATTTAGTAAAGCTCTATGGTTGAAAGAATTGAGTGTCATTTCTAAACCACCGGATTTTAGACGCAAAGTGTGAAAACGAGCTTTGCTCTTATGACCCGGGGGATGAGGGGTACAGAATGGGACATACATCTCTGTTGTGCATTCCTGCTCCACCTTCAAATGTCACCATGGTATTCCACCAGCATGTACTTCATTCTGGAGGAAAAGCAAGGAATTCCTGTGGAATCCACCTGACTTTTAACAACTGGTAAAAGCATGCAAATTCCTTAGTAATCCATTTGGAATGCTGCCATTTAAAGTATGGGCAATTTTGCCTTTGGTTTACTCTTTTCATTGCCACTTTGTTTTGGAAATGACCAAAATTGCACAGCCGGGACCTTTTGTACTTAAGGACAAATAGACAAGGTTCCCCTCAGTGAGATTTAGGGTCTTTGTAGAATGGCCCCCGCTGCATGTTACAGAAAGCACACGTGCCTGTGCAATATACTGTATACTGCTGCCTGGAGGCTTTCTCTATTTTGCACTGGCCACACATGTTTATTCACACAGGACATGGTGGCCAGAGCCATTTTGGAAGGGCTTGAGAAGCCTGAAGGATGATGAGACTCATCTCTGTTGCATATTGGGCTTCATGGTTGATTTGGGTGCCCTGTGGCAGCTACTTCGCCTTTCTTGATGACCCCTTCTTTAGAAGGGTATTCAAATGTTGATGAAGAATTATGAATTGGAAATCTCCTTTTCCCCCCATGTTTTGGGATTCTAGTTGTTAGAGGGTGAAGATGCTGATTTAAAAATCTGTGAAGCTTCTTTTGGGGCCAATACACTCCACTTGCACATATAGAATTATAGGGGGCAAGTACAGGCTTCATCTATGGGATGGTTGCTGTTCTTTCTATGTGTTTTCCTTATGACAGTACACATGTGATTAAAATAAGAATGAAGCTTGCCTAGATAAAAGCACACTGTAGATTTAATTAGGCCTGGGTGCCCTCAATTGATGGGCACCCATCAGAAAACTGATGATCAATTCTTCACAATAGAATGGGAAGAAGATTCCAGCCAAGGGAACCCAGGAAAGTCAGGGCACGTGTGTCTGTATGTTGAAAACTGCTAAACCACTTGAATCTTGAATTTATTTTACTTATGATAATAATTTCTTGGATGGAACCGTATGCCCTTAAAGAGTTGTAATCCACTACGGATCCATGTGTTTTTGCTTCACCTGACTGCTTGGAAGCTCAATACACATTATTGATGACATTAAATTGCCAATGGGATGTGCTGCTGTCAAGAGGCATACGCAGGTGGATCTATGAACTGGAGAAAGGTGAGTGATTTCTTCTGCGGGATCCCCTGAATCCCGTGAATAGCTGCTCTCAGAGGCGTCTCAGATTAGTGCCCAACACGATCCCACTCCCTTATTTATGACTTACGGTCCACCCTCCTCCGTCGTTCTCCATATCACATAGCACAGGCATGGCAGTACAGCCATCAGGGTAGATGGTGTACCAGCCACCCACAGTGTTCCCTCTCAGCTGCAGCTCCTTGCAGGTTTTTGCTCCTGCATAGATTGGGGAAGAGAGGGTGAGTAGAAAAAGCAAGAAGACTCAATTAAAATAATGTATGATTAAAACACACTCTCGGTCATTTTCTAAGCAGCAGTGCAGCATAGCAAGGTGCAAAGCAATTTGCGCATGGCTTCATCACTCTGGGACATTTAAAGTTGAATTAGCGTTTACACCGTGCGCTCCTCCTCCATCTTCACAGCACACTTCATTTTATGCATGGGTGAGATTTTCATGCAGGGGTAAAACAAATGGGTTGCTATGGAATCCATCTTCATTTAACACCCGCTACATGCAGGCAGAATCCATACTGGTACCTTGAAAACACTGCCTGCCAAGCATAACTGGCATCCAGAATTCATATATTTCCAGCAAGACGGAAAGTAAAAGTGAGGCGTAAAGGTGTTTACGCTTCACCTTTGCATTACGTTTTGTAAAGGAAAAAAATGGCACGCAGGGAAATCTACAACATGCAAGCACTAACATTGGTAGCCGCCTGCTAGCAATGAGCACTTTTTTAGTTTTTGCTATTGGGTGGTACTATAAGCGCTGCCTTTAAACTGAAACTATTGTCATGGGAAGTGAAGATAAGGGAGAAGGTATTGTGTATAGGGACACAAAAGCCTGTGGATGTTGTTTAGATATTTACCCACCTATTCACGGCCCATGGCCATGCGAGTCCCTGTATAGAGTTCCACGCACTACCCACCCCTCCCTGCCCAAAACCCAACTCCTGGGACCTCTTTGAGTTAGTGGTATGCTTTCTGATTAGCCTTGTGAAAGCTAATGTCTTAATTGCAGTTATAAACCAGATACTAGTGTATTAAATATGTTTTAACGAAGTGTGACTTTAGCCACTTGACTTATCAGCACTAAGCCTGTCCTTGCATCTGTTCCTCACACTGAATTTGTGTTAAAAGCAAGCATTGGCAAAGGCAAAAATGTTGGCACCTATGTAGGCATCAGAAAGGCATTGCTGGGGTACTGCAATAATATGCCCAGGCACTAACGCCATTTTCCAGCTATTGCTATTTTATGGCCAGTAGAACCATTATGGCAGTGCCCAGGAAATATCTATGCTGTGTTTTCACAAAAGCCAAACTCTTTGTTCATTGTTATAGGCTGTGTTGGTTCTGATCTCCTGCCCAAAGCGGGACGAGTTCAACAAGAAAACACTTTATGAAAAAATATGGGGCGGCTTTGTATTATATGGTATTCATTTTATTTATTGAGCGCTTTCGCCAAAGCACTTTATGAAATAGGTACATCGGTACAATAAAAATGACAATGATGGCAGAATCAATAATCAGAAACTAAGCAGAGGAAAGAGAAAGAAGGAGGCGGGTTTTAAATTGAGTACGGAAAATATGATGAGTAGAAGAATCACGACTGGATGGCAGACGAGCATTCCAATGCTTAGCTACAAGGAATGAAAAATAACTAAATCGAGAAGAAGCACTAGGTGGCTTAGGGACAGAAAAGAGAAAAAGAGAGTGAGAATGAAGAGTTCAAAGAGGAGAGTAAAACGAGACAAGAGAACAAGGATAAGAAGGAGCAAGGTCATAAAGAGCTTTATGAACAAAGCAAAGAAAATGAAAGATAAGATAAAGATCAAAAGAAAGTAAGGAAGCAGAAGGAAGAAAAGGGGTAGGTAACAGAAGAGCAAAAGGGCAGCTGAAAGAGAAGACTAATAGCAGAATTGAAAGCAGAAGTAGAGGGGCAAGATGAGACTTGGGAAGACCTAATAAAGTAACTGAGCAATAGTTAAGACAAGAAAAGTCAAGTGACTAGATCGGAAGTTTAGTAGCCTGAACCGAAAGAAAAGGACGAGCACACTGAATATTTTAGAGTTGAAAGCAAGCAGAGCAAGCAGTATTAGAAATATGTAGAGAAAAAGAAAGAGGTGTCAAAGACGACACCAAGGTTTCTAGCACAGGAAGGAAAGGAAAGGAGAGATCGAGGAAAAAGACCAGGGGGAGGAGGGACAAGAGAAGGGGAGGAGGAAGGAAAGAAAAGAACCTCAATTTTAGAGGGATTAAGATGAAGAAAGCGAGGCCATCCAAGACTTGACCTCAAGCAAACAAGAAGAAACAGTGTTATGAGGAGAAGAGGAAAATGTAGAGGAGAAAATATTTTTTTATAATCAGCGCAGAAATGACAGGAAAGATTAAATGAAGAGCTAACATCAGGCAAAGGAATGGTATACAAAGAAAAGAGAAGAGGACCAAGAACAGAACCTTGTGGTCCACCATACAGAAGTGGATAGGAGGAAGAGAGCTGACCAGCCCACCTTTGCAAAATCTTTCGGCAGATGTAACTGAGAATAATGTCTTAAAACGTTTGTAATAATATATACTAGCATTTGGCACAGCTACATATTTAATTCCATAACTTTGGTGTAAGGTTACACACATGCGTGTAACCTTATGCAGTTGCAAAGTAGTAGTAGTAAAGTAGCAAAAGCTGGCGTTTACATCTTGCATTTACCTTTCTTGCAGAAGAGGTCATCCAGAGTGTTCTGTTCTGCGTACGGAAAAAAAGAGAAATGTTATTATGCCATTTGGAAAATAGAAATGTTATTCTGTGGAGGAACAACGAATTGGGTGACAGAGCAGATGGAAAATATGAGGAAGCTATGCGAAAGACATAGAGGATGATTAATTGAGGTTCTCCAGTACAATATCCCAGGAATAATACATCACACAATAAAGAGGTAAAAGCAAAGGGTTACAAATAATACATTTTACACTGAAAGCAAACAGTATTTATTATATCTAACGAATAAAAAAGTACATTATTTTTTAAAGTTGTATTTTAATGATTAAATATATTTTTGTGTCCTCAAAATCATATCATCTTTATGTGAAGATTGTGGCTTCATAACAGAAATGCAGCTCATTCCATACATGAATGCTAACAAATAATATACCTTAAATACATACAATAGAATGATGTATTCAATATGCAGTCTGCACAAATATTAGTTTGAACAGTAATAAACATTAGAATAATATGTAATAAAGTACACAATCATGTATTATATATATATGTATATTGCTTTTTTTAATGTATATTTGGTTTATAAAAAAAACATTTACAAAAGAAAATCCAACACTCAAAAAGCCAAAAAAAGATTTAACATATATCACTCATATTTCCAATCTTAAAACAGGTGAAAAAGAAAAACTTTCATGTTTCATTAATCTTAAACCATACTTCCAACAAAAAGAAGAGAGACAGCACACCTTAATAAGAGACAGTTAACATTTTCCCATGTCATTCCATGATATATCCTTAAAAAAAACAATTACAATAGGCTTCACATTTCTCATTTTTTATCCCCAATATATTTAATGTATTATATATATATTAATTTCCGTCCTTTCCAAAAAAGGAATACATCATCAATTAAAAACAAGTCAATGCTATCTCCTCTTGACCTTTCTAAGTGGTTTTGACCCACTAATTATTCCTGTTCTTTAATGCATTTTCCAATATAAAATGAGAGTGCATGAACCAGATGTTTATTATCAGTTAATAAAGAGTATACAAAAGCTATGCTATAACCGCAAATCCTAATCAAGCGCAATGGGCAACCAGATATGTTATGGACATGGTCAAATAGACCATACAGAAAAAGAGAAAATGCAACACGTTTGACTCTGTGGTATGAGCAGATGAACACTTGTAATCGTTATGTTCTACTTTATATAAATTCTTAGTACAACTGATAACAAGTTTATACATGTTTGCAGCGTAAGGGAGACACAGACTTAGGTACCCATCAATTATGTAGAAAGGTTTATGTTGGAAATATAAAATAACTGAAGGTGTCTGCAATTCGCTTTATCCTCTCGCCCTTAATAATCTTGATATCCTATTTTTCTCATTTGGAGTCATTGTAAGTTTGGCAGTAAACGGTAAAAGTTTCGGTAATATAATTACTGCCACTTTCACCATACCGCTGAAACATAAGTTGGCGGTACTGCTGAGATATCAAAACGGTATTACCACTGTATTACAAGTTGGGAAATAACATTAGAGGTCATTTACATATGTCCTGATATAGCGATGTTGAGCTTGAGCAGCCAGACCGATTCGCCCCACGTGGGCACTTTGATTAACAAACAATACTGTTTAGCTGGGAGCAACCTATGACAACCAGATGATAACAGACTCAAGAGTACGTTTGTAATATGCCTGACCTGTCTGGCTTTCGTGTGACACACGCAACGTGTCGCAAACGCACATAGCACCACTGGAAGGGCATCTAATTGGAAAAGGGTGGCTACATTTGGTTGGCAACAAGCAGCAGCAAGTTTGTTGCCCGTTCAGGAGACCAACTGAGTAAGACGTGCCGGCGGGATCTGGATAACAAGATTGACAGGACCATCCTGAGATGTAAGGATGATTAACATCTGCCAGAATGGGCCAGGGTGGGTACCAATCTTGTGTACTACTTAGTGCACTTGACTAACCAACACAGAGAGTTGGGCAGAGACACTCATTGTTTTTGTTTGGCTTTGTGTTTCCTCTCTCTCGCACTAGACCACCGAGCCACATGATGAAACATGGGCCAGGCAGATTAGACTGAGCACTAGGATCCAGCATAACCAAGAACACCCAGGTTAGTGACTGTCTCAGCCATGCACAATTAAAGGTGTTTGTTTGGTATATGAGAGTCAAGCAGTTTGACTAATCTTGGGCTCTCTAAGAAAATCTTTTTGACAATAAGGAACTCATGGTGTGTTCTGAAACAGATTGTGCATACAAGAATTGCGAACAGATGCGCTATTTCCTGTCTAATTCATTTAATTCTGTAACAATGCTGTGACCCTGTACCTTTTTTCCTCAGGGCCATAACTACAATCTCCACATACGACACACCAATGATGGTGCAATAAGATATGGTGCACACGTTAATTAACACCAGAGAATAGTGAGTATATCTCTGTAATTTTACCCGAAGACTGTCCCTAAGAAACTGGTCACAAAAAATGTATGTCGCTGAAACCGGTAGACAGCAAGAAACTGTAACAGGGGTAGCACGAATCTACCGACTCACACAGTTTTGATCTGATAATCCTCCGGACCAGTAAGCTATAAAGGGCCCGGAAGCGTATTAGATATAGGGCCTCATCACGACTTTGACGGTAACCCTTAAATCCGGCGGTCACGCTATTACTGCCGGATTTAAGGGTCCACCAAATCAGGACTTTGGCGGATTTCTCCCCAGCTCTTGGCTGGGGGGAAATCCGCCGAAAATTAGCGCTATTACCGCCGGCGGGAAATCCGCCGGTGGTAAGAGCGTGAATTTTCCCCATTGAGCCCAATGGGGAATGGGGCATTCCCGAATGGGCTCAATGGGGAATGGGGAATTACATTACTGCCGGACTCTTGATCCGGCGGTAGGGCTAATACCGCCGGCGGTAATACCACCGGCGTTACCGCCAAAGTCGTGATCAGGCCCATAGTGTCTTCACACCTATATAGAAAATACTACCTTTATATCAAAAACTATGGCCCTCATTCCGAGTTTGGAGTTCAGTACCGTCCCTTACCGGCATGGCACAAATAGCGTATCCGTGCTGGCACCGGCCCGCTAATAAAGGACTATTACGACTTCACGGGCACGAGCTTTGCGCCATGCCGGTAAGGGACATAGCGCCATGCCGCAAAAGGGCCCCAGAAAGCCCTTACCGGCATGAAGCTAGGCACAGATTACACCTCCGAAACAGTCCAATGTGACATTAGCGGTGACTGTAAATAGCGGTGACCGTAATTAACGAACACCGCTATTTACGGTCACTGTTAAATAGTGGAACCGGAAATAGCATCATCGCACAGGAATGGGAAGGAGCATGGCGGCCATCTTTAAAAACACAATCCATTGCCATCCTCAGCACACAGGACCCCTGGGACACTGCAAATCGACCGAAAAGTACATCCTACCACCCAACAATGCCTAAAGCACTCAAGAAGGGATCTGCCCGCCTCCGAAAGGAGAGATTCAGCCAGGATGAACTGCAGATGCTCGTCGAAACCTTGCATGAGAATGCAGGGACAGTGTTCAGCAGCAACCTGGGGAGGGAGGCCATGTTGCACAAAAAGGAGATTTCGGCGCTAGTGGGCCAGAAGGTCAGTGCAGTGGGCAACACACCCCGCATGGTGAAGGATTGCCGTAAGCGGTGGGATAATCTGTAAATCGTACCCAGGCCCTTGAAACCGGAGGAGGACCAAGCTCTCCCATTAGGCTCACCCCGTGGGAGGAAACATGGACGAGCATGATTGGCCCGAAATCAACAGAAGGCGTAGGAGAGATGGGAGTGTGGCACCACATCTGCTAATGGAGGTGAGTGACCAAAGTAAAAACTGCTAAGCCAAATCTGATGAAAGTCAATGCCAATGTCTGTCCGAAGAGTGACGCCATGGTCGGCCACACACACACTCCCTGTAAAGTATGCCAAAGCAAGTGAGACACATGCCGATGCCTGGTGCAAGGACGTAACGTACATGACACATACCACACAAAGTAGGAAATTCCATGAGGCACACAGCGTGCATGACCTAAATTGTGAGCATGTCAGACAGCACAGTACCTGGCCAACATGAGTGACACCGACATATGGCTGCATTTACCACCCATGTATGAAATGACGTGCTCTTCCCAACACAAATGCCTATTGACCCACAATTGTGTGGATGTGCAATCGTCCCAATGTATGTATGATGCCTATCCAAACATCACTCATGCCGTCCCTCTCTTTCAGCCCCACAGGCAGTGAGCATGACAGTGAAGAGCAGGACACCACCCCAGCACAGGCCAGACCCAGTAAGAGGTCCCAGGAGGACAGCAACCGGCCGTCTACATCCAGGGGACAAGCCAGGGGGTGCGTGTCCCAGGAAGCAAGCCACCGCAGGGACACATACCACCTGCAACACCAAGGCCCGTGGAGGGCACACCACCCCCACCCCCACTCCTCTCTGTTCTGCCTGCAGACACCTGTCCGACACCCCGTTCGTAGGAGTCCAGTGTGGCTGGGGACGTGGCAGCCACGGCACCCTTCACAGTTGAAGACAGCCCAGATGACATCTGGGGCACCATTGAGGATGATTCAGTGGATGTTGTCCACACCCCAACACAATTGGCATCCCCCCAGGTATCCATGAGTGATATCGTTGATACCAGCACCCTGGAGCAGTCTGGGCAAGACCACACCCAGGGACATATCAGTCTGGTATTCAGTCTCAGGGAGGATGAGCAGGCTGGGCATGCCAGCCAGATACCCAGCACGGTCACAGGTGCAGCCGCAGGAGCACAGCGGGCTGACCTTCTCACTGCACTCATCTGAAAATTTGTGCAGGACAACCGTCAGGCCAGGGAGGAGTGGCGCACAGATTTGGCAGCAGTGGGCCGGTCCTTCACGGATAACACAAACCGCCTCTGCGAGGTGCTAGTGTGCATCGCTGATGCTTTGGAGGCAGGTCTTCCTGCCCTACAGCCTCAGCATGAGGCCAGACCATCCACCAGCAGTTCGACCCAAACCAGCCCGCTCCGCCGGTCAGTCCGTGCGCTGCGCCAATGGGACATGCAACCCCTGGCTCTGGAGTGCGGAGTGACTGTTCTGGCAGCCTCATGTTGGCTTCGTGGACTCTATGGGACTTGTGTGGGGGAGTTGTGGGGGAAGGGGAGGGGGTTAAGGGTGTGTGGGGGAGTTGCAGGGGAGTTGTAGTGGGAGGGGTGAGGGTGTGTGGGGGAGTTGTGGGGCAAGGGGGAGGGGGAGGGAGGAGGGTATGTGGGGGAGTTGTGGGGGGAGGGGGAGGAGGGTGAGGGTGGTGGAGGGTTTTCTCATTCACGTTAATATTGTTACTTTCAATACACCGGTTGTGTAAAAAAATAACCAGAATGGACATTCATCATTGCGCATGTGTCATTTAATTTTGCACAGTACATAGTGTACATGTACCCCCACACCCAGTGTCCTATGTCCAACCGTTATGTCACCCTCTGCGTACATGTATGTCAGAAATATTGTGCGATCATTGACTGGCGCACAGCACCTCCCTCCTGTGCATCGCCACCGTGATGATGTCCTGCCACATCTTCATCATCCCCTTCATCATCATCATCAGGTGGTAGCAGTTCCATGTCAGGGGACAGGGGCATGTTCCGGCAGATGCACATATTGTGCAGCATTACACATGCCATGGTGATCTTGGTCCCCTTCTCATGTCTGTAGAGGAGAGCCCCACCCGACCGGCTGAGGCAGCGAAATCGTGCCTTCAACAGGCCAAAGGTCTGCTCGATTACCACACGTGAACAGGTATGGGAACGATTGTAGTCCTCCTTGTGCCTGTTCTGTGGGTTTCGGACAGGGGTCAGGAGCCACGGCTTCAAGGGATAGCCACCATCACCTGCATGAGAGGGAAATGAAGGTAAATGTTTGCAAATTCATGTTGGACAACTGTACTAGTCTCACATGCCTGCAGGTAATCGGTGCCCGCATGCACATGTCCCTGGATGCATTGACCCCATTTAAGGTCCCTCTATGTGTCCTGCGCCATGGACTAATGGTGTGGGTTTCATCTTCAAGATGATACATGGTTTGCACTGACATCATGTTGCATGTACATCGTATATGCATACAGCAGTGTTGGAGTCAAATTAGTGATGTGCTGTGTTCTTTGAGATTTACTAGTATGGAGCGTCGGCAGTAGTCTGTACAATATTGGGCATTCTGCGCTGATCATTCCTATGGTGACATGCAGCACTCCTATGGGTGTGCCGACCCGGTGACACACTGTGGAATCCCTAGTTGGTTCAATTCAATGCACTCCCAGGGATGATTGACCTCTGTGGTGATATGCTGGAGACAGCAACATAGTGCATATGCACTACATGGTGCAGGATGGCCTTTATGGTGGGTGAGGACCGTTGATGAGTGGCGCATGTGTTGTGTGATGTGGGCTGGTTACCTGTTAGTCATGTAGTGATAGGTGTCACCCTTACTTCATCACTATGGAATTTGGGTGTCATGTACCATTTCTGATGCTTTGGGGCACAGTGTTCGGTGATGTGCACATTGTGCAGTCACATCAACATTGCCACCCAGGTGGAGTATGCACCCCCCCCATTCCCACCCAGGTGGAGTATGCATCAACCCACCTCACAACCCTGATGCACTGCCATGGCCCAGTCAGGAAACTCGCCAAGCAGCCAGGCACGTCGTCCAGCATGTCGCTCCATGAAGCCTGGTAGCGTGGAGTTCCGCAGGACCATAGAGTCATGAGTTGATCCGGGATATCGGGCACAGCAATGTTTGATGATCTTGCTTGCGTCGCATACCATGTGTACATTGATGGAGTGGTATTGCTTGCGGTTGCGATACACCACCTCCATGGCATGCAGGACCACCAACTCCACATGGGTGCAGTCGAGGGCACCTATACAATTTGGCATGCCTGCCAGTGCATGGAAGGCAACTTGTGTATCGAATATCTCCTGGGAAGTCCGTGGTAGGGATATGTAGTGCCTTGTGTGCTTGAGGAGGGCATCCAGCACTTGGTTCAGAATCCGGGAAAATAAGGGTTGTGATATGCCATGCATGTGCCCCACTGTGTGCTGGTAGGTGCCTGTGGCAAGGAAGTGGAGCACAGACACTACCTTCAGTAGAGGGGGGATGGTGGTGCGTATTTCTATGAGGCTCACTATGTCGTCGTGTATCAGGTCCACTATGGTTATGATGGTGTCCCGGTCAAGCTGGTACAGGGTGTGGATCTGCTCAGGGGTTAGATTGAATAGACTGGCTCTGATGCGAGGGATTGTGGGCTGCCGGGGTGGTAATGCTGGCTGCACTGGTGGGGCATGCTGGGCCTTTCTCACCCTCCTTCTCCTCCTGCGTCTCCTCTCTGGTGGCGGCTGTTGTTGTTGTTGTTGTTGTTGATGTTGATGATGTTGTTGATGTTGTGCAATGCAAGCAAGTCCTCCAGCTCCAGTAATGCTACTACTATTGGAATCATCTTGGTGTGGGAGGGGGTGTGGTGTGTGGGTGTGCTCCTTTTGTACTGGGCCTGACTCCATTGCCTCCACCTGTGCTGATTGTGTGTCAGTTTGGGACACTGCTCAGGGCTTTTTAGGGCATGTCGGCGATGCCGGTATTTACGCGTGCCGTTAAGCACTTTTTGCGGCTTCATGAGGCCGTTATTTGCATGTCCGCCTCACTTCTGATCTACTCCGGTTTACGGCATGCCGCTAATGTCGTGCGCGCGACCATACCGCTATTAACTACATCGTACTTTACGATGCCGTTAATAGCGGTCTGGTTGGTCGGACTATGCCAGATTCCTTTACCGGCATCGTTTTTCCCTTTGCATCAACCTCGGAATGAGGGCCTATGTGTTATACCTGATATTTTGGGTGGGAACAAGCCCGTTCTGTCTATGGGTTTATAAACTGATTTATAACACAAACAGGCCAACAGACTTTGCCATAAATCTCATTTTAAGTATAAATGACAGGAAATAGTTGAAGAGGAGCAGAGAACAAGAAATCAAAGATCAGTCATTCGCAGCCGAGAATTAGTTTAACCGATAGGTAGTTTTAGTGAGACAAACACCCTATCCTTGTGTCTTTTCAATGTATGGATATGTAGAGGACCTCCTCTTTAACTGTGAATGAATGTGAAGCGTGTTTCATTGCACTTATATTAGGTGTGCTTGCCCTTCTTTGTGTTAATACTTTACTCTCAAGGTGTACCCTGCCTACTCAGATAAAAGGTTCCCTATTGTGTAAATAAACCCTAGTTGACACCAGGAACTGGTAACTCCTTCACTATGGGTGAAACTCTGAAGAAAATGTAGTCACAGACACACATCTTTCATACCATTCACACCTCCCCTTAATATTTAAAAGGTTAATGGGGCACACTAAGAGTACAGATGAGATAACTAATAACTACACATCCAATCCCCAACCAAAAACAAACTACACTCAATGTTGAACCACTGGCCACAAAGCTCAACCACTACTAAAAAGTCTAAAAGTGACTTTATTACTAATCTACAATCTGGTAAGTGCACACCTTGTACTAATACTCATCCTTTGTTTGGTCACCAGAGCATGCCACTCTCAGGGGATGTCTCTAACTTTCAACAAGCTACTGGCAGCCCATCATCAACAGCACCAACTAACCATCAGACACTGTGGCACAGCAGAGAGAAATGAGCGTAAACACATAGATGGAGACAAAAAACAGATAAGGCCACAGCCAACTACCAGACCATGAATCAAGTCAGAAAAAAAAGCTAAAAAAAGGTTGGTAACACCAAAATGGTTGGAAAATCACTCGTTTAGGTCCTGTAAAACCGAAGGTCACCTCAGTTACCACAATAACACACAATAGAGTAGAGTAGAACCTGAAAACAGGCAAATTCATACCTGCGCATCACACCTGCAAAAACGCAGACTAAATCCTATCAAGATGCAGGTGACACACAAAGCTGTATACTAAATACTCGATAAATGCACCTGTCACAGTTTACAACAAGATGTTGCAAAGACAACAAGCAAGAGTGCAAAATGAATTATTGGCACATTACCTAGAGCGATGCTTTAATCTTTTTCAAAATAACCATAAGTGACGGAGGCGGCCCTAACCTCACTGGCACTAAACTTAACTAAATGGTCCAAAGGTACCTAAGACTTATGGGGTTTTTACACCCCGACCGGCATAATCACACTCAAAGACCCCATTTACCAGTACAAATTACATAGCCACACAACAGTCAGGCAATGTGCTGCAAGTTGTACACTGTGCTTTCTTTCAAACTCATTTTCATACGTGAACTCTCACACACTTAGAGCACAAGGCTGTCCTTTTACATAAAGCCAGGCAACACTTTAGGGCTCTAAAAACATAGCCAATGTTCTTTAAAAACAAATGATCAAACGGCATAAGTGAATAAACAGTACCATTTGTTTAAATACGTATATTAACTGTCTGTGTGGTTTGTTACACGCACCTGAAATTCCTCAAAGTTTTAAACACTACAGTAATACTGTCAATAACACCATAAGATAGTAAAACACTATATTAATGAGGGCAATAATGGTGTATAGTAAAAACACATTCCTTTCCAACTCATTCAATCCTGACACTAACACCTGGGTTCTCATTACGACTTTGGAGGTAGCCATGCCCTTAATAAGGACATGGCTGCCTCCAAAATCGTGTCCGGATCTGGGTTCCCTGAATGGGGAAATACCGGGCCATTCCGAGTATGGAGGGCCCAGTATTTCCTCCTTCAGGGAACCCGGGCCCGGTCCTTCCCCATTCCCATTCGCCTCCACCATAGAAACATTACAGAGTGGGCATCTTTTCTATTTGCTGTCGACTTGCATGCCACTCAGTCTAACGGCAAAATGGGGAGAAGAAACTCTGTCCATACTGGATTCAGAATGGTTACGCCATCATATAATCGAGTAAGGGAAGCCCTCACACCCATTTGAACTCCTGGGCCTGTCGATATTCTTCTTTATGAAAAATAACACTGAGCAGGCACACTCTGAAGCAATAGCCACTTCCTTACTGTCCCGTAATACAGGGGAGGACGCACACAGTCATCGAAGGGTCCTTTCCTTCGATACATCCGTCACCACACAGTTCATATCGAGTCGTGGAATCATTCTGGTATGTTATAACATTCGCCAGCACCCCCAACATTTGGAGGCAAGCACAGGAACACAGCAGAGCTCCCACATGATAAGACCACCAACAGTTCTCCAAGGAAAGGGCAAGGAGTAACGGTTGAGTCCATCGGCACAACGGTAAGGTTACAGCATGCATCCCTCTGCATAAATGTCATGAAAGGAAAGTACACCTGCCAAAGCACAACGTGGTCAGAGCCACCCTCTAGAAATGTCAAAAATAAACTGTGTAAGTGGCTGGGCTGAAGGGTGCTTGCCAGGTATACTTCACATCCGAGAACATTAAGGAGGTCCGGACTGCACTCCTTTTTCCCTGGGGGGTCAAATGTTCTTGAGTGTCTACTACCTGCTCTGTGTGAAGTGACGTTGCCCAGGGGGGGCACCACACCAGCACTGGTGCTCCACCTTAACAAGGGGCAGGGATCCCTTGGGATTTGGCAGGACTTGTTTGCCCTGGATGGGCATTCCCTGCCCTGGGAACCCCATCTTAGTCCTGGGCAGCCTCATAGGTTCTGGATAGCACCACTTTGCCATGTTTGGTGCCTCTTTGCCAGGTGACACCTTCCCTGCATTGGGCAGTTCCAACTCAGCCCTGAGCAGCTACACAATGGCCCTGGGTGGTGGGTCTTTTCTTTGTGGGGGGCAGTGAATCTCCCATCCTTAATCGTGCACAGCTCGCAGCAGGTAACACTTGCCTCTATGTCTATTCTTAGGTCGAGTTCTCCATGGGTCCTGTTCCTGACCATCTCGTTGCCACTGTTGGAGGATGACTGGATGCTGCAGGTAAGTTCATCCAAGTTCCACTTTATTAGGTTGACATAGGCAGATGACAATGTAGATGACAATGTAGAGGGGCTGGGCCCCAAATGGGTCCAGTCCCCAGCAAAGAGCCTCACTGGCACCCACCACCCAGGCTAGCTGGCACCAATTGCCTCAGCTGGAACCTACATTCACACACTAACATTCCATCCACACAGGAACATTCTCTCGTGATACCACTCACTCAGGTGCCATTGGGATGGAGATATGATATGATATGATATGATATGGCATTTGTAACGCGCCTATACACAAGTGTTTCAAGGCGCGACGAGGAAGAGTGGGTGGAACAAAGGGAAGACAGACAACGATCCTACTAGGCCAGGTGTCATTCAGACCGCGCAAGTGCAGGGGTAGGGGGAAGGGAACAAGTGCAAGGGGAAAGGGGGAGGGAGGAGTGCAGTACAAATAGTAGAATAGAAATAAAATAATAAATAAATAGGGCCAGCTGGTGGCAAGTGCAAGTTAAGTGCAGACAAGTGCTGAGGGAGCGGGGGGGGGGGCTGTAGTGATACAGAGACAGTCCCGCAGTGCAGGGGTTGCCAGGGAGGCAGTGCAAGTGAAGAGTGACTGGGTCCAGGACCGAGGTCGGTGAGAGTGGCCCAGTTGCAGAATCAGTGCAGTTTTGGTGAAGAATTTAGCAGGGGAGAGGGAGAGAGAACGCAGAAGTGAAGAGGAAGGTTTTGAGGTGCTTCCGGAACCGGAGATGGTTCTCCTCAAGTTTCAGGGAGGCAGGAAGGCTTGAAATTCAGTGAAAAAACTTTAGTTAGGAGAAAGTTAAGGTGATCAGATTTAACATAACAAAACCCCTGAAATTTAGCAATCGCATTTCGAGCAATTCCACTATGCACCCCCTGTTGCACAGCATATGACCACAATGATGACATCACTGATGACACCACTGGCGACATCAATAATTAGTTCATACATGACATCACTGATGAGATGATCTGGGCCCCAAAGAAACTAATTGGTACATCATGTACAGTGGCCATGGCTGAAACACAAGGCCAGTGGGTCCCAAAGAAACTTATTGGTGCAACATGTACAGGGGCCATGTACATGGGCCATGTAGAGGGGCCATAGCCACGACAGAAGTACATATGCTATAAGTACTGTGATTGTTTAAAGGGGCAAAGTGTTTTCTGTTTTTCAGTGTCTTCTGAAGTTAAGGTACTTCTCTAAGCATTTTAGTATCTGTTGGTTGCAGGTGTCCTGTCAGGTGCACCTTGCTGTATTGAGCAGTTCCTGTGGTCTGGAGTCCTACTCGATTAAGGACTACAGACCCGAGGATAATTAGGAGCCCAAAGACACTTATCGATCACCTATCGATCACTGGTTGTCAAACCATTGAGTGTACCTCACAGGCTTGAGGCAAAAAGGACAACATTATTTGCCATGAAAAAGACTGTTTATGTTCGAAACACGTGTTGGCTTAGTTAGGACACTGCATGCAATTGCTAGCACAGAAACACTGTATTCATTTTTTTAGTGTTAAAACTTTAACAACCATGTTAGGCTTAGCTCAGTATTTTAGATGTTCAATCATACTTCCCGATATAGCTCTTGGGTAGATGTTGCAGTCATTTTATCCACACATCCATATTCTTTGGCTGTCCAAATGATTATGCTTTAAGGTTGCAAACACTTTGATGTTAGTGTGAGCATTGTGAAAATTGAAATGAGCACCCGGTCAATGTGCAATTTGTCATTTGTGGGTAAAGCATACAATATTTTATCACATGCATATTTGTAAAATCTATAAATTGACTACATCCAAAATCCAAAATGCTCTTTGATTTTATGCAAAGCAGCTGCAAACTCTTGTTGGTGTTATCTGTTCCTTTCCCGTTTTTCATAGAGCTAGAAAGCATACAATAAGAAATCATGCATATGGTTATACTAGGTTTTAATAATGTGCTTTGTCATTGAGACAATTGAACCTTTCTTATGACAGCAATATATACTGAACATAATCATTAGAAATATTAAGTTATCTTGCATTTCTATAGGGCCCCTTGCCATAGTTTATGGCAGAAAAGCGCTTTTCCTATCAGAGAAGCAAAGGCGTAGTATGATGAAACATTCACTAGTGGCAGAGAGTAGCAAAGTTGGGCATATAGTTGGGATGAAGGCGAAAGATAGATAAGATGCTCAGGAAGGCATGAGAAGGAAACGCTGGAGGAAGGCATGAGAAGGAAAAGCTGGAGGAGCTATGTGTATAATGGGCTTAATTTATCATGGGACTGTAACTGTATGCTATGGGGCATAGATCCGAAAGGAGAGATCGATGTAGAAGAGGTTTGCTGGGCCTGGGATAAGTCTGGAATTTACTCACTGTACAGTGAGCATGGGGATGTTGAAACCATACTCAGTAAAACACAAACAAAAAATCCCATCTTCTTACTTCTTTAGGCCCTCAAAATTTGGGAGGGGTTTTATGTCAGAAACCCAAATTTGTCAAGTTTACAAAAGCTGCCAGAAAAGCGGGTGGGGGGGTATTATTTTTTTTGGTTTGCTCATTTATGTCATAGTTACCAAAACCCTATGCTTGGGCTTTTGTGCAAAGTGCTCAAGGTCTACGGCTTAGCTGTAGCCAGACCTTTGAACCTTCCACAGTATTCTGGTGAGCAGAGGCATGTAGAAAACATGCCCATGAATACACAGTATCCGAAGGCTCTCTACATACCCCACTAAGCCACAAACAGCAAAGTTGTATAGATGGGAAAGCTGGAAAGAAATATGGGCACATTTAACTGGAGTTTGGGATTTTGACCACAGCTTCCTTGGGAGCAGAATTCCCAGCCCAGTCTTCCTGGAGGCTCCTGAGTCCTGCTGGTGCCTATAATGTAATGGTCATATTTGTGTGTCAAGCAGCAACCCTCTTAGGCTGAGGCTGGGCAATGATGGGAGTTACGTTACATAATTTTGCATTTGATTAGAAGTCTTCCCCTGGACTGCTGTCCTGTTAATAGAGAGCATCTTGTGAATGTGAGGTCAAAACAACGGTGTATGGTCTAGTCTACAGGTTAAATTTCCAAGTCCACACTTCTAGTTTTTCTTTTACTTGTTTAGTGGGTTGGTACCTGCTGTCTTGTGGCTGATTCAAAGGTGCTTGAAAATTTGTCATTTGAAGAAAAACAGACACCTCATCAGTGTAGGCACATAGCAAAACATGCCATCGCTAGGCATTCCAAACAAATAATGATGCAGCTCAGGTAGCATGTCACATACCCACACACACACCGGCCCCCAACTGCCCCAGGCTCACTGTTTCTGCTTTGAAGTCTTCTGCTGCTCTTGGGGTTGACTGATTTCAAGTTGTAAATGGCTGCTTTTTGTAGTCCAAGGCTCTAGGTTTTTAAAGGCAAGAGACTCCACCCCCTCACAACCTTCCTTCACTCTGCCGTGGGGCAAATTGCTGTTTCCTTTTATTAAGATGTGCCATTCCTAAATTAATTAAGACAATTAAGACTTGTTATCTCTGTTGGCCATAGGAAGGAAGATTTGGGTCCTTTTTGGTAGAAGAGTGATGACTCATCCTTTGGTGGCTTACACAAACAGATTTTTTTAAATTGTATTTATTTATTTATTTATTTATTTATTTATTTTACTTGACCAAACCCTAGGCTTGTGCTTGGTCAGACCTTTGGGTCTTCCACAGTGTCATGGCAATTCTGGGCATGTTGTAGCCCTATGAAGAAAACACAGGAGGTAATGCCCTTCTTCTTAATTTCCTAGGGCCCCCAGCAACATTTGAGTGGATTTGCATGCCAGAAATCCGAATTTGCCAATTTTGAAGCTGCTCCCTGAAAAGCAGGCAAAACATTGCATTTATGTGGGGGGTTTCTTCTGGAATGCCACGATTACCAAAAGGATAGTTTTGTGGGGGACCAAAACCCTAGGCTTGTGCTTCTGGGCAGAGTGCTTAAGGACACAGAGCATGTCGTTGGCTCTGCATTGGTCAGACTTTTGAGTGTTCCAGTGTCATGGTGAGCCTGGGCATGCTGTTGCCCTAACTATGTTATTTTTATCTTAAAAAGGGTTTGGCTCAGTTTAAAACCAAAGATCTATTTCTTCTATGAGCATCAAGGCTATGTTTAATTGTCAGAGATGCAGAGAGAGATATATCATAGGGATAGAGGGTGAGAGAGGGACAAGAGAAGAAGACACACACAGCTATAGGCGCTCATTATAAGTTACCCGGTATCCTGCCGTAAATCTGGCAGGGTACCGGAAAAATGACCTACCATGACCAGTGCCTGAGATCCCAGTATTACCGGCATATTCCAGGTGCCGGCAACAGCACTAAAAACCTCCATTCCATGGAGTCCAAAAGGACCTTCATCAGTGAAACAGACTGCCTGAGGGTGTCATGAATTCACTATGACATGGTGTGCACTGCTCAATGTATCACTTCACAAGGAACCACCCACATGAAAGGCACCAGCTACAACTGTCACCATTAGGACAGGAGAGCTTCAACAATTAGAGGCATTTTGAACAAGGCTAAAAGACTGGCTTAGTACATATTTTTGGAGTTTTCACAGTTTCAGCTACTAAGCGCCAAGCTGGCAGTTCTGCTTTACCACAAGTTTAAATTATGTTAAAGTATAGTGAAGCTTTAAGTTGTAATCATAACAGTCATGTTTCCTTTTCCGAAAATCCTGCAGAATTTCGTATAGATTTTTCTGTAGAGGTTATCATTCATTTTACGGATTGTAGGTGTATCTTTAGGATAACCAGGAAGATGAAGGTAATTTTCATTTGCAATTCCAGGGTCAGTTGGTGTGTATCATTGATGATTTCCTTTTGTCAATGACCTCTGCTGGAAAATTGGGGAAGAATGTGAATTATCCGGTTTTGGCTGTAGTCACTAGTCACTATTTACCATTTTACTCCCCAGGGGCAGAGGTAATTTTATGATACCACTATGTCATGGAAAGTAGTTCAGGGATTGTCCTCCCATCCTTCCTGCACTGAACTTAGGGGACCCCTAACAGGATGACCAGAACACCATCTTCTCCTTGAATAACTTTATGGACAGCCTGTCACGTCTAATACTAAGGTTTCGATAGAGAACATTTGAAGATTATTCGCTAAACCCTGGGCTCTTTAGAAACATATTTATTTATTTTATTTATTGTTTGATTGTTAGGTGCTTATACAGGAAGTAAATACTGTTTCAAAGCACCCACAGTGCACCAGGGAGGGGACATGGGGAAGTGAAACAGTTAAACAATTAAGCCACAAAAATACCCCAAATCAATGCACATGTCTAAAAAAAGGACCGATTCTAGTATAACATCAAACAAGATAATTATGGGTTCATGGAACACTTGTGGCTTCTCACATTTTATGAGGCCTTTGGATATAAACTTGGGAGAGTTTGATATCCTGTGCCTCCAGGAGACCTGGGTGCGGCAACAACCTGCAATTGACGGCTGCGAGATTGCTTTGTCGTCGGCAATCAAAGGACCGACCGCTCGCCCTCCGGGCTGGTTTGACCTGTGCAGTTAGAACAGGAAGAAACTTGGAGATCGAAAAAATCCTGGTTAAAGAGCCTTTGATTTTGGCAATTGTGATCCTTCACAGAGGAAACGCAGTCAGAATAAAAGAAAGGAGAAACAAATGGTATCTGCTGCTTAACTTTTATTGGAACCCAAAAGAAGTAGCGGACATCGCCTTCATAACCACGATCGAAAAAATATTAGACTCCAAGATCAGCCAAGCAATTATATGCGGCAACCTGAACACAACATTCAATTGTAAAGATCTAAAGAAGGAGGAACAGTGGCAAACATAGAAGCAGCAAGACAAGAAAAAAACAAGTACAAACGTTGGCTAAAATCCCACCAAATCAACTTATACCAAAAGGATTCAGAAATGTTTTTATCGACATTAAGCCTCTGGTCACTGATTAACACAAAGGGAAGAGAAACGCAAGAGGCAATATCAAACCATGTGCCCAAAAAAAGATTGATTGCGTACTTCTCGAAGTTGTTTAAACTTTCAAAGGCCACGTCCATCGCCCCACCAAAGAAACCTAAAACGTGGGACGTCGAACAAAACACATAGGCAATATGTGATAAGATCGCCAAACTGAAAACATTGCAAGCTACAGGACCGGATGGGATCTGAAACGTAAATCTAAAATCAAACGCTGAAGATTTGGCTGTCTTGATTGGAGAAATCTTCCAAAACTGTGCCATTTCTCGATCAATTCCCCTGTCATGGAAAACCGCCAATGTAGTACCCATTCACAAAAAACTATCGCCCTATCGCCCTACTGGACACAATTGGTAAAATCTTTGGGTCTTTCCTCCTTGTTAAGTTCAAAGCATGGGTAGTCACCTCAGAGGGTTACGACCCTTTCCAAACAGGCTTTACAAAAAACATGGGCACAGCGGCAAACATCTTTATCCTGAGTATCTTAAAAGCAAAAGTCTTGGAAGAAGCCCCTAAAATTGCTCTTGCCTTCATAGATCTCTTCCAGGCCTTTGATAAGTTAAATCAGGAACAACTCTGGGAGAAATGACACAAATGGCAATGTCTGGACTCGATACTGAATCCGATCAGGGAATTACATACAGACACATTGATGAGGGTGCGCTTGAGTGGAACGGGTTTATTGTCTGAAAAAATCTTCACTTTCAGAGGAGTAAAGCACGGCTGTCCCCTAGCACCGGCACTCTATAATGCCTACATTGGTGATATCAGCGAAATCGAAACAGACGTCCGAACTTTTCCTCCATCAGTCGGAAAGAAAAAATACACAGATTGATCTATGCAGACGATATCATCCTCTTAGATCAAACAGGCGTTGGCCTACAGCGGAAACTGCTTAGCCCACAGAAATATCTCAGAAAAAACGATCTCGAGATCAACACCATGAAAACAAACAAAAGTGATAATCCTTGAGAAAACAGCTAAAAGAAAATCTACAAACTCTTTTTCTAGAAGGATGCGGCCTGGAAACAGTAAAGAGTGTCAGGTACCAAGGAGTGATATTCAATTTGCATCGACAAGAACTCCCAATGCAGGATTTCCTGTTCAGGAAAATCAAGACCCTCACGGCTCAAGCGATGAGAATGGACAAAGAATTTGGACGTTTTTCTCTCCAAGCTTCAATACATTTCTACAAAGCAATGGTTGTGCCGGCAATAGCCTACAGTGCCGAATCTATGCCGATGATTCCACTGCATATTTGGCAAACACTTGAAGGCTATTACTAGAGGAAACTCTTGATTCTACCTCTCTCTACCGCAATAGTGAGAAAGGAGCTCAGCCTTACCCCATTGAAAGGCACAGTGGAGTTATACGGTTTGATGCTCTTCAGAAAAATCCAAATGTCAAACCAAACATTATTTGAACTTACGCATGAGGAAATGAACTAAGGCTGCAACGCTATGCTGCGTGAATGAAGAACAGAAACATCTGCCTCTTGGAAGAAATCAGTAGCTCTGAAAGAAAACTTGACTATAATCCAACAAAAAAACTAAAATAATGGGACTGTGCCAGACGTTGGATAAGGCAGAGAAAAACAAACTTACTAAACAGCTACCATTGAACGTCTGGAAGATAAACCAACCCATGACATATCTCATCAAATTTCCAAACAAGAGACTTTGTTCGACTTTCGTAAGAGCTCGGCTAAATCTGCTGAAAACCAACGGATTCTGGAAAATCAGGGGAATCTCGACAGAAGACCAATGCAGGTTTTGACACAGAGGCAAAACAACAGAACATATAACACTTCTGCTTTCCTAGTGCCAGGGTCTGGTTGAAGAGAGAAGAAAGTTTAAGGGACATTTATTCACTGAAGTCAGGCAACAAAACAAAGATTACTGGTGGAGATTTTTGATGAATGGCAAAACCACCAAATCAATAATCACTGTAGCAAACTTTCTGAAAAGTTTGAACCTGGATAACAAATGTTAGACCACCACTTGGGCAAAGAGTTACTTATTCAACCGATCCAACTCCAAACAAGTCCATTGTATGCCATCTTTAAACTCTGTTTGATGATGTAACACTTGTAAAAACTGATAACACAGTTAAACCAAGTATAATAATTAAAAAAGAATAATACAATTAAATACATAAAGAAAATACTTAAATACAGAGGGTGAGGGAGGAAGGACAAACCTACTATGCCTTGTGAGTTTTCAGAACGTGCAATTGCAGAAGGGAAGGGGAATGGGATAGATGCTGTGGTGGTCATGGGTGAGCAACAAGTGAAGTGCAAGGTGGGTAAGTGCAAGCCTCCAGGGAGGAGGGTGATCTGAGGCAAGTGCTGAGGAAAGACAGTGATTTGGTGTGGGAAGTCAGGGCCCGGAGGATGCATAAGGGCCCTGCACACCAAACAAGCAACTGTGTGATTAGCAGAGGGGAGTGGGGGGGGGGGGGGAAGAGGACATTCTTGAGGAGCTTCCGGAAAATAAAAAAGTCCTGCTCAAGACAAAGAGGGAGGGGGAGGCTGTTCCAAAGCAGGGAGCCAGCAGAGGAAAGCGATCGACCACCCGCCCTCTGTTTAGCGAAATGCTTTACACACAAAGAGTTGGTGCCAGAGGAGCGCAGGGATCTATGGGGGACATTTTTAGTAAGCGATAGTTGCATAGTTGATAGTGTGGTCCCCGCCCCCAGACAAGCTTGTGGATGATAGAGGGATTTTAATTTAATCTGTGAAGCAACCAGGAGCCAGTGAAGACTTTTTAGTGCAGAAGGGATGCGGTCCCTGGGCTTGAGGCCAAGGGTAAGTCTTGCTGGCCTATTCTGGATTAACTGGAGAGGTAGCAGAGTGGAAGAAGGGAGATTCAGGAGGAGGCTGTTGCAATAGTCAAGTCTAGAGAGAACCAGGGCTCGGGTAACATTGAGATTCTGGGGGAAGGTAAGAAAGGGTAGAATTCCTTTGAGTAGGAAGAGCTGAAAGTGGGACTTCTTGGCAATGTCCTGTGTGTGAAGGAGGAAGGAAAGAGAGGAGCCGAAGATGACTCCAAGGTTTCTGGATTCAGAAGAGGGCGAAGGGGGAGAGCCCATGGAGGAAGGACAGAGTGAAGGGAAGAAGTCAGGGCAGGGGTCCCAATGGGAAGGATCTCCATTTTGCTGGCATTGAGGCAAAGATCATTGGAAGTGCACCAGGCCTGGATGGCAAAAAGGAAATCAGGGATGAGGGAAGGTGCAAGAGGGTCAGCAGGAAGTTTGAAGAAGAGTTGTGTGTAGTCAGCATAACACTGGAAGTTGGGAGAGAAGGAGGAGATGAGGAGTGCCAGCTGTGTGAGGTAGATGTTAAAGAGTCAAGGTGAGAGGATAGAGCCCTTGGTGACGCCGCATGTGGACAAGGAAGTAGGAGAAGAGAAGGTGCCCAGGATAACTTAAGCAGAGCAATCAGTAAAGAAGGAGGTCAGCCAGTCCAGTGCCCGCTCTGAGATATCAAGGGTGTTGTGGAGCCTTTGTATGAGGATGGAGTGGTTGACTGTGTCAAAGGTAGACGAGAGATCAAGAAGGATGAGGACAGCTGCGGTGTTGGAATCCAAGAATGCAAGCAGTTCTTCACGGGTATTCAGAAGAGCAGTTTCTGTGGCCCTAGATGCTCGGAATCCAGATTGATGGTGCTGGAGACCATCAACTAGTTCAGTGTGGGAGTTGAGTTGGCCAGGACCAACTTCTCCAGTAGTTTATCCAGGAAGGTGGTGATGGAGATAGGGTGGTAGTTGGCTGGACAGGTAGGGTCTGCTAATGGTTTTTTAAGGAGGGGGCACATAAGGGTGTGCTTGAGGGAGGAGAGGAAGGAACCATTAACAAAGGAGTGGTTACAGAAATCAGCAAGTGGAGGGACAAGAGAGCCAGTGTTGTTTTTGATGGTTCTGGGGAAGCAAGGGGAAACCTGTCTGGAAGAGACCTTCATGGTGCCGACAACTCTGGAGACATCAGGTGAGACAAGGGCAAAGGAGGAGAAGGAGGAAGGAGGAGGGTGAGTGGCCAAGTGAGGCTATGGGTAAGGGATGGGTTGGGAGAGTGTGTAGAAAGGCTGTTCACGATGTCCTGAATTTTGTGGAGAAGCGAGTGGTGAGTGCGTTGCAGAGGGCCTGAGAGGGGATAGGGGAGGAGGAAACTGTGGAAGGGTTGGCTAGTTCCCTGCAGATTTTGAAAAGTTCACCCATGTTGTTGGATGCGCTAGATACCCGTGCCTGAATGTGGGCCCTTTTCTTGGCATGGATAGAGAGTCTGTACTGCCTTTGGAGCAGGTAACAGGCCAGTTTGTCAAAGGGTGTGCCTGAGGTTTGCCACTTCCGTTTTGCAGCTCTGCACTTTCATTTCAGGGCTTCAAGTTCAGATCGTACCAGGTGTTGTGCTTAGAGGTGGGTTTCAGGTGGATCCTCATGACTGGGGCAAGGATGTTGAGAGTGTTTGTGCTGGACAGGTGGAGTTTGCTGAGAGCAGTGTCGTGGTAAAGTCAGAGTTGGGGGGAAAGGGGGATAAAGGTAGAAGTGAAGGCAGCAGCTGACACTCGTTTCATCAGGCGGATGTTCATGAACGAGGTCAGCAGGGCTTTTGGAGCCGAGATCACAGGGCCATAGCGACTCAGGTGGGAGAAGAGAAGGGAGTGGTCTAACAAGACACTGGGGGACCATAGGAGAGGAGAGAGGGAGGTCAGAGTGAAGGAGGATGTCCAGAGGCTGTCCAGTAGAGTGGGTTATGATATGATGTGATATGATATTTTATTTGCATTGCGCTCATACACAAGTGTTTCAGAGCGCGGCTAGGCAAGGGAGGGGAACAGGGGCGAACACAAAAACAACAACGATCTTACTAGGCCCAGTGACATTGAGAACGTGCAAGTGCATGGGAAAGGGAAAAGGGAAAAAGTGCATAGAAGGGGCAGAGTGGAAGTCCAGAGAAGATAAATAAATAATGAATAAGAATAAATAGAAAAGGGAGGCAATAAACAGTGGTAGTGCACCCATCAAGTGGTAAGTGCTGTGTTTATGGCACAGACTGGGAAAGTCTGACAAGTGCAGAAAAAGAGAAAAAAGGGGGGGGCTTTATGGGTACAGAATACAGGTCCACCAGTCCACCAGTGCAAGGGGTGGCCAGGAGGCAGTGCAGGAGGGCAGCAGGGTGAGCAGGTACATGGGCCCAGGGGAAAGAGGGTGGCCCGGTGCACAGTGCCAAGAGAGAGCCGGTCAGCAGGGGAGAGAAGGCAGAAGCAAAGAGGAAGGTCTTGAGGTGCTTCCGGAACCAGAGATGGTTCTCCTCAAGTTTCAGAGTGTCAGGGAGGCTGTTCCAGAAGGAGGCCCCAGCTGAAGATAGAGATCTACCCCCAGCTTGTTTCTTTGAAAAACGATTGACCGTGAGGGAGTTAGAGGAGCGAAGAGCTTGAGAGGGGAGGTATTTGCGGAGGGATAGCTGTAGGTATTTTGGACCCAGGCACCAGAAGGCCTTGTGGACAATGCAGAGGGGGTTTTGAATGTAATCCTTGCATCCACTGGGACCAATGGAGAGATTTCAGGGCTGGAGAGATACAATCCCAGGGCTTGAGGCCAAGGACAAGTCTTGCAGTCCTGTTCTGGATAAGTTGCGGAGAGTAGAGGCAGGAAGATTTAGAAAGAGGCTGTTACAATAGTCCAACCTAGAGAGAACCCGAGCTTGGGAGACAGTGAGCTTCTGAGGGAAGGAGAGGAAAGGCAGAGTACCTCTGAGGAGGTGCAGTAGGAAGTTTGACTTTTTAGAGACCTCAGAGATATGGGCGGAGAAGAAAAGCATGGCGTCAAAGATGACCCCGAGGTTCTTAGCCTTGCAATTAAGGGTAGGAGGGGGTCCAAGGGAGGCTGGCCAGAGAGTGAGGGAAAAGGATGGCGAAGGTGTGCCGATGAGTAGGATCTCAGTCTTGCTGGCATTCAGACAAAGATCATTGGTGGCACACCAATCTTGAATGGCAGTTAGGCAGTCAGAGATGAGAGAGGGAGAGGAGGTGGCCAAGGGCAGCAGGAAAATGAGTTGTATCCTCAGCATAGCACTGGAAATCTGAGCAGAAAATGGCAATGCAGTGGGCAAGAGTTGCAGGTATTGGTTAAAAAGCCAGGGTGAGAGGTTAGACCCCTGGGGAACACCACAGGTAGAGAGGAAGATAGATGGTAGGAAGGACCCCAGTTGGAACTGGGAGGGCTGATCAGAGAGGAAGGAGGTCAGCCAGGCCACAGCCTGATCAGTGATACCCAGGTTATCACAGAGACGGTTGAGCAGGATGGTGTGGTTGACCGTGTCGAAGGCAGAAGAGAGATCAAGAAGGATGAGGAGAGAGGGAATGTTAGAGTCCAGGTTGGAGAGCAGATCTTCACAGATTTTAAGGAGAGCAGTTTCTGTGCTTCTGGCCGCTCTGAAGCCAGACTGGTGATCATGGAGACAGCCAACAGAATCTGAATGAAGGTTAAGCTGAGAGATGGCCAGCATTTACAGGAGTTTGCCCAGAAAGGGGGTAATGGAAATTGGGCGATAGTTAGAAGGGAGAATGCAGAGGGATAGAGAGGTGCAGAGGTCAGTGACAAGAGTAGATGCTGTGCCTGGGGAGTCCAATTTGATATTAAAGTCAGTAGCAGTTGCAGGAGGTAGAAAGGTAGAAAGTAAAGTGGAGTTAGCGCCAGGAGGCGGTAAATGTTAGCAATGGTCAGGCTGGAGGAAGGAGAGATAACCAACTTGCTTACCAGGCTGTCAAAGGAAGAGTAGAGCTGAGTGGGTAAGAGGGAAGAAGGAACCCACTCTGGGAAGATTAAGGCAATGCCACCGCCGGTACGGTGAGGTTGTGGCTTGGAAATTATCTAAAAGTCGCCTGGAAGGAGGGAGTCAAAAGAGGTGACTGAGCTATGTCTCAGTGAGAGCGAGACTGTCAAGGTCAGTGTCTTCAAGAAGGAGGCAGATTTCAGCAGAGTGTTTGTTGGTGGAGCGGGCGATAAGAGTTGCCAGGTGGAGGCAGTCTCTGCCTTTGAAGGATTTCTGAGGTGGAGTACAGGGACGTGGTATTTCAGTCAGAGGGGAGAGCAGAAGGCGAAGTAGAGGGAAAGGCCAGAGAAGGAATAAACTTAATGAGAGATGGAAGGATCCGGTTAAAGAGGCGGAGTTTGGCCTGGGGATCCTGAACCAGAATAATTCCATCGTGGTAGACATTAATGATGCAGAAGAAGCCCGCCAAGGGGACTTCCCACTTGGTGCCACCATTAATGGGAGAGGATGTGAAAGGGGCGAAAGTGGGGAAGAGAGTAGAGATGAGAAGTCCATAGGTCTGGAGAGGGGACAGAGAAAAGGATATCAGTGAAGATCTCTCTGGAGGATGTACTGACATAGGTGTCTGTGATGGGAAGACCAGGAATTGCACCCAGGATGTCTGTTTTGCGTTAATCCATCCAGATTTCATGAGAGAGGGACAATAGGTGATAGAGTAGAAGTTAGAAAATGTTGGAGAGGTGGTGAATGCAAGCCAACCTAGATTCAAATTCTTACAGAAGGGAAATCAAAGCAGTGCACACAGGATAGAATTTTGAATGCCAACCCACCCAGATTAGAAATCTTAACGGAGGAATACTTTGCAATGCAGTGCAAAAAAAAAAAACAACGTCACAAAGTGGTGCACACAGGTATGAGAGAAGAAAGGAGCACAGCATGTGATAAGAAAATACAAAAATGAAGAACACAGAGAGCTGTGCCGAAGGAGGAGGTTCAGGGAGGAAAGGCAAGAAGTGATGTTACGGTTATAGAATCTAGGGATAGCTGGAGGATGCAGTAGGTAGTTCAACCAGCACTCACATTTGCGCAGAGAAGGGGCGGGCCTGGGGCGCTGAGGTTCACGTTCATGAGACTGCAGGAAGTGCACGGGATGCTTCAGCATTGTGTGTGGGCAGCAATAGGAGGGGGCCCAACCGAGCTCAACCAGGCTCGGACAGGACGTTTTTCTGTGGGCCTTTGTCATGGGGCCGGCTCGAAAGACTGCCGGCACCCGATAGGACCAGAAAAAGAGTACCTGCACCAGTAACGTGCAAGGCATCTCCGTTTCCATGGCAGCACTCAGAGGCACCTAGGTTTCGAGGATGAGGGCGGCCATGATGGTATGCAGTGGCTTCCCAGGCTTGCAGTCTGGATTTGCGCCCTTTGTTGTTCTTTTCTTTTTTATTTTAAAAAGTCTGCCTACAGAAAGATGTCCATGGCCATTGAAGTCAGGCCGTGCAGGTGTTGGGTCTCAGTGCTGACGAAGTTGAGAGCAGAGCGTTGTAGACTCGGTTGGTCGCTCGCTCTCTGTGTGCCCCGCAGCAAAGTGCTGCGTTGAGAGGAAGGGGAGATCTTCCTGGCAACGCACCAAGTGTGAAACAATTATCATCTTGATCATGCAATTCTTTGAAATGTCTATACAAAATATGTATTGACACATTGCATGCAGTTGCATTAAAAGCTTCATCTGAGACATCCACAATTATCCAGAACACATGCTGGTTCTTTGATTGAACAGCTGTGCTTAATTTTATGTATTCCTTAAGGTTCTATCTTGACAAGCGTCCAATGCCACATGATTCCTAATTGCTATCATGCGGTCATCTTTACCCGTTTGCCTTCTGTATCAAACAAACTGGTAAGTTTCAAATGTGTCCCTCTGACCTGATTGCAATCCATGATGACATACGATCTGACGGGGGTGGTGGGATATTTATTAGGATTGATGGCCAGGGTTTCTGTGACAGATGCAGAGGCGAAGGTTTCAAGCGTTTGGAGGATGGATGTCAATATATAAGTGTAGGAACACAACTTTTTATTTGCTCACTTTAGACCAGTATTCGAAGTGTACGAAAGAAAGTCGTGTAACTATGTTCCCAGCTGGTCTTCCCCCATTCTCCACAAACCCCATTGACGCGCCCCCTCCCACGCGCAATCCAAACCCCCAAAGAAACACACCTGCTGCTTGAGGGATTGTTCAGTGCAGTGCACTGAAGTGCACGTTTCCACTTCTTGCTACACTTTTATTATTAAAACTAATCCATTGCGCAACGGTTTATTTTAAAAATAAAATTATAGGAGCAGTAAAACCATTTTTTTAAAAATCAAAGTAGAGGAGCACCACTGCCATCCGCTCCTGCCCACTTCGACCACTGCATTAGAGAATTGTATTAACTCCGGTTCTATGTGATATTGTTGAATATTAAATGTTGCACGCAAAAAAGTCTCTTTTTTTTTTGGCTAATTTGGAGCAGCCTTTAATATTCGCCAAATATCTCTTTTCACCCACCCCCCTCCCCGTCCCCCTGCCTCTGAGATTGGGGGATTTCACCCCTCTGACCATTAATCCTGCACCCTCTCCCTCCATAACCGTTCCGATGCTACCCCCACACATTTAAATATACACAAACACACACAAATACACGCATACCTTCTCGACCGCCCCCTCCCCACACACTACCCTACAACATATACACAAACACGCAAAAAGACAAACACTTGCCTCACCTCCAACTTCTGTATTCATGCGCTCATCTCGGTCACACCTGTCAGCTTCTGCACGCACTCGTGTGCTACACGGGCGTAAGAGTTAGATTTAGACAGACCACTCTGCGCAGTCTTTCTAAATAAGCATTTATTTTCATTTTACACAAAAAAAAACTTTTTCACTTAATACCTTAACTCCTTGTTGGATGAAACCACCACATTTGTAATACAGTTTCCAGAAGAATACTTGTGGTCAGGACCAAAGGGGTCATTGTTAGTCTCTACGTGAGGCTACATCTAATCAGACCAGCTGAGTGCAAAGGCCAGATCCACCAGAATATAATCCACCTGAATCATTTCCATGCTGGTCTGAATGTTGGTTTTGCTGGCGTGCCTTCGGAGGGCAAGCCATTACATGCGCGTAAGCTGGTGCTGTTGATAATTGTGACTGACAAATAAGAGGGCATTTGCATATTGTAGTAGAAGAGGTCTATTCTGAAATCATGGGACACCCGAGGCTTCATCTTCATCATTATGGTCATCGTCAAATTCAACAAGGAGTTCAAATTGGTATTAAAATCCCCCATAATTATGACATGCTTAGAGGTGGCAGCATCCCACTGATGCTGTAATGTATCCTACAAGTAAACATTTTAGCCATAGAACTTCACAAGACCAAGTAGAGTGATCTTTGGGGCCAGGAGGTCTGAGAGTCTACCTGAAGAAGGACAATTTGATTCAACAAATTGAGAGAAGACCAACATAATAAACCCACTGTTGTATCCTAAAAGAAGAAAATGTCGCCCTCAAAATTGAGGGCTGGGGGACTACTACTCCGATGCGCAACCACACAAAATATTGCTCAAATGTTCAACCCAAGAACATCATTGCTGCAGGGTTTTGCCAATGTAGACCCAGACTCCCTGATGAGCCTAACAAGTGGTATATCAACAGACAAGGTATTGGTTCAACCACTGTGCATAGACCATTGTCGATCCTCTCCTTAATATACAATGTTAACAATAGGTATCAGTATTTTTTCCAATTTTTCACAAATGAGAGTTGAACAGATTCTTCACGTTCACATTTAATTTCAATTGTTGATTAATATGCTTCTGCCAACACGTGTTTTGACCTTACAGAAAACAGGTCTTCTTCAGGGCCAATGTATCACCTTTATCCTGCTTAAATATTCTAACTAACTGATTGAATGATGTCCAGCAGCTTAGATATAACCTTGCTGGCTGTACTAAGAGACCTAATCCCCTTTGTTTTTTCAGAAAAACAATTATTTCTCCTTGGATTGGAGTTGCGCTTCCTAACCTTTGCAATGCTTCCTATAGCGTGTTGATGCTGCCTGCTTGACTCAGAGCAGACCACTGCAGGCAGCATCAACACGCTATTGTTTGTGTTTCTTGGGCGAGGCCGAACATAGCATTGTGCTGGGTTGAGGACGTGCAAGGCTTCTTCTGATCGGGTGCGTTCACAGGCAGAGACTGTGCCGCACAAATTGCTATGCCGTTACTATTGCAGGCGTTTGGGACGGTACCAGCACTGCAGGGTCCAAGGCATTCTTAAGGTACTGTGGGGGCAACTGTTGTGGAGATTGGAGCCCTATACTGCAAGTTGCAGAAGAATTGGCAGATCCACAGACTCTAGTTGTTTCCATTGTAGCCTTGGATTGTAACATAAGGTTAGAAGTGATGTGGGGCCAGTTGGACCAGTGCTTGCTTGGCTGTTGTTTGCATGTGGTGGCCTCTGTCTAGAAAATGTAAGAAACAGACGTGAGTTTTGAACCTGTTGCTTTGTTTTGCTTAGGACATGCGTCAAATGGCAACATGTTTTCTCCACAGGATCGACCAACTATTGCAGATGTTAGGCATTGGGCGTGGACCTGTTAAGTGCTAGTTTTTAACGCCTACATTGGCGTTGTTCTTCACTGTCTACTTTTTGGCATGTTGAATTGGTGGAGATGATAATATGTCCTGTGTAAACAAATGTGTAAACAAATGCTATGTGTGTGAAAGGGAGCAGCGTTTTACACCTAGTGGTGCATGTGACATTGGCAGTAGAGGTATGGTACACCTATCATCACGGGAAGAAGAGGTGTTGGACATCCAGCGGTGCATGCAGCATTTGCAGAAGAGGTGGTGGACATCTATCATCACTGCACGAGAGGTGTTGGACCCCTAAGCGGTGCGTATAGCATTTTGCACATTTGCTCCCTGGAAGATGAGGTGTTGGACATCTATTTGGAGTCTGGAGCTGTGTGACAGTTTAAGCGTTTGTTTATGGAGTTGGACACCTGTGCTTTGTGGGTGTTGGGCTTAATTTAAAGTTTGCCGCAGCAGAGGGAGTGCGCCTCATGATTGGCGCCACATTGAAGGCTATGCCACACAGTGGAAGTGGATTGTGTTATGCATGAAAGGCACAAGATAGTAGAAAAGAGGTTTTATTGCATTGTCAAAGGTCTTACTTTCTCTTATATCCCACTATTTCTTTACTTGTGTGCTTCTATTATAACAAAGAAGAATGTCATTGTATGCATGTAAAACTAAACATATTGTCGTCTAGGTAAGCGTGTAATGTGTAATTTAAACAGTAAGACAACTGACGTACTAAAATACAAAATATAAATATTTAATTTCTGGGTTTTGTGAAACATTTAAAAGGCATAGTGCCTATGAGTGGTGAACATAAGCCACAGTCATTATTTACAGCCAAATAGAAATAATAACTGCCCATTATATGGTTGTGAGACAGAAAATGTACCATATTTTTCCAGGATGAACAGTACTATACATTAGGAAAGGCATTATTGAAAAGCTATTGTTTTCAAGAGGCCTCTGTTTCTGACTGTAAAGGCATTCGAAGGCGTTTACAAAATGGTGGGGCACACCTGGAAATGGCTTATTTGAAGTCTAAGGGGCTATTGGATTCATGGAGATGTCAATTCACCCCCAAGTATCATGTTTTCTGCTGGACATTCAGGCCTCCTCAAATGAGCTAACCAATCAACGAGGCAAGCAACGAGGTGAGCATGTTTAACAATGACGTGAACATACATGTTCAACCAGTGCATTGATCTCAGAGGTGGGGTGATGTATATAGGGGAGCAACCCTTAGGGCTGCATTGAAAGATTCAGCACTGTTTCAGGGGGTGGGGGCCAGCTTTTTAGGACTAGCCAGCATTGCGTTTCAGTAGTCCACTCTCACTGAATCCAGGCCCTGGACCATAGTGGAGCACAATGCTTTGCGCAACGGGTATATCTGTGGCAATGGGGATTTAGACAGAGCTTTCAGAATGCGCTTCCAGAGGAGGGTGAAGCCCGGTGTGAATCCTTGGGATTTGTCCTCTTTCTGCCAGGGAATGTGCCAGTGGTGTGTGAATTTGCAAGACTTCTTAACACTGAGAAAACTGAGGTCCTGTTCTTTCCTGCTAACACCATTCCCCCTCATCTTCCACCTCCATTTCTGTCTTTTCCACCCTCTAAGCTTTCAATTTCAACTGCAGCTGGCAGCCCTTGCTTTCACCTTGATTAAAATCTTTCCTTCTCTCACTATATCTCTCTTACTTCGTGTTCTTGCCGTTTTCACCTTTACAAAGATTTTCAAGCGTCCAATCTTCTAATATCCTCTCTAATTTTCTGTCTACTATTATACTGTTCTTCCACCTTGTTTGGCCTTCCCAGGTTTCGCCTGGTCCCTCTAAATTCAGTTTTTAATTCTTCAATTTGTCTACTGTGTCTTCTTTTCTACCGCAACTCTATCTCCTCATCTCTTGCAACACTTCATTGGCTACCTTTTCATTCTCAAATTAAGTTGAATTTTCTTTGTCTTGTTTTTAAATCTTTTTACAGTCTTGCTCCCAACTAACTTACTGAACTCATATCTTTCTAAACTCCATCTCGCCCTCTGCGGACTTCGGCACATTTTAGACTTTTGGTTCCTCGCCCACCCTGTGCTCAGTCTCGTTTCCGATCTTTTGAACTTCTGGATCCTCACCATTGGAATGCTCTTCCACTTTCTCTCCACTCTACTAATGTCTACACTGTCTTTCATGGTTCTCTCAAAACACACTTACTTCTACACCCTTGAGTGATTGCAATCTGGTCTCAAGTGTCTACCCAATTTTATTGTACTGTGTTCTAATTTTTATTGTACACCGCTTTAGCTTAAGGACCAATAAAATACAAAAATACAAATATTTCGCTTCAACACAATTTCTCAAAATGAAGTGTTTATGAATTTGAGATGTTTTTTGCTCTGGGCAGATAATGCACACCATCTGGTTTTGTGGGTGTTTAAGTGTTCGTATGTTATAAGAGTGGGATATGTTGCCCTGTGGAAGATGAAAACAATGTTTCTTTCCTCCTCAAATAGTTAAGTTCTGCCAACACATGATAACTCTTTCCACTAGGATGTCTGAGTTGAGAATGATTGCCACCAATCATTAATGTTGAAAATATTGCTCACGGATAATTAGCTCTTGCTTCTAGTTCAAGCGGATGATAGAAAGGAATATGCCACGCACAACAAGCTTCCAGGGTGGCTAGGCCGTATCCGACTGCCACTTCCTGTATCTCTCTGCTGGGTGGTTGAATAGGGCGCCCTCCTGACTAGAGGAACTTGGATCTATCCGTTGCCCTGCTGCAACACCTTGTGTTTCTCATGTTACACAGCTAGTGCTTTGATTTTAGTGAATGCTTTTGCTCCTTTTAGGAGGTTATATTAGGCGGATTGCACAAAAATGGTTATTTAATGTTCTACCTTCTTTTTCATATTTGATTTCTTTGCGAGTCATGCTCACTAAACATGCTCGAACTTCCACAAATGGGATTATCCAGGTTTTGTCTTCCGAGATATTGTATTTTTCCTGTAAACATGTGCAACTGTAACTGCATATGTTATTCTTTGCATCCCATGTTTTCATAGCTTTTTGCCAGGAATAACAAATCAGTAAAAAAAACTGTTGCGATCAAAGCCGTCACTGGCAGATTAATTGATAAAAGGGAATCTTTGCAATTTCGGAAATTTGTATAGCTGCATAGTTGGGAATTTTGTAGAACTCCATGGGAGTTATTATGCCCACGTTCTCCTCCAGCCTACGTTTTCTTCATATCATTGACATCCCTTTTTAAACCAAGCACCTGAAACCATCAACCAGACAATTGACAGGAGGACATTGCAGGTAGCCACAGTCTACCAAAGCTACCACCACTGCCAGTTCAAAGGTGGGAGTAGCCTTCCTTCCATGGGCGATGGAAATCCCAAGGGATCCCCCACACACCCTCCCTCTAAACACACACACCTGATCGAACAGAGAGCAATCTGAGGGTTCCCTTAGACATAGAAGTGGACTGCACACATCAGGCCTAAACTGGAGGATGATCAAGAAAGGCAGCAACATGCACCCATTGACAACTGGTCAGCTAAATAAATCATGTTCCTGAATAACAATGAGCAGGTCCGGGGTGCAGAGACCTGAGCCAGTACACACTATTGTTGATTGTTATGTTACTATGACTGACAATTTAAATAATAAAGTTTTCCGAAACAGCATTTCAGAATCCACCATAGTCTGAGATAGTAGTTGCTGGCGCTTATAAATAAGTGCTGGGGTTGAGCCCTGACAAACACCCCCACAAATCCACATATTAAGCACTGAGGCAGGGTGAAGATAATGAGGTCCCAGTGCTCAATTATTGCAACCGCTAGTCTAAAGAAAACATTAGGGCAACTCTAGAGTCAATCCACCCACCCTCATTCATTGAGTAAAAGTGCCCAAGGCTTTCCCATTGTCACTATTGTAAGATGCCGATGAGTCTGGTGTGGTCTTTTGTTTTTATGTGCTTGGTTGTTTTTATTTTCATTGATGTTTTGTGTAGATATGACTAGTATTATATGTGTTTTCTTTTATTCTCTTGATGTATTGAGGGTTATTGCTTAGGATGATGCGGGGATCAAAATTGGTTTTCTTCTCCCCAAGTGCTAAAATGTATTTTATATACTTTGGTTGGTTTGGTTTTCTTTGTGTCATACATTGAAAAATGTATACATAAAGATGTAAAAAAAAAAAAAGATGCAGATGATTAATTGAGGAAGACCCGCCCACTGGTGGCTTTATTTTCTAGTCTGTCAGATGTGCACCAAACTTAAAATCGATAAGCATAATATGTATGATTTATATTAATGGGGGCGTTCACAGCAAAATGACATAATACGGTTCCAATAACTCCTAAAAACATCGCAGCAAGCACAGGCAATAAGCTTCACAGTTGTGAGAATTGCCAGGCAAAATGCTATTTTGTAGAAATCTTAAATTGCCATGGATATGGGGTAATGCCATATGCAGTGGCACCATACATGCCGTGTCAATGCATGAAAAGTCAGATGGCCTCTACTGTGGTGCTATTTGGTTTGTTGGACACTAGCTTTGCTGTGCAAGTTAAAAGCAGGTGCATATCCATAGCATAGTAGTGGCCAAGGTGAGAGGCTGTAACAGCTCTGGCAATTACACAACTCTTCTGTGGCCAAGATCAGTTCATTGCTCACTACAGAGATGCAATGAGGAGTCACTGTATGGATGCAGTGACAGACCCAGAACATGGGGTGATCACGCCCGCATGTGGCGACTACTCAGTCATCTCCTTAGATTGTCGTAAGGGACCGGCATTGGTTGAGCTATATTTCCTGGGGCCATTCTGGCCAGTCCCGAACGAATCATACAGTAACTTACTCATATCCATAGGCAGTGGACGAACAGTTGGGGCGGTGGGGTTGTGGGTCTGCAGGTAACAGAGCTCCTCAGCAGTCTTGTCCTAGTATTAAGGACACCGTATCAGCCCTTCTCAATAAGAAGCAAGATTTGTAAAGCTGGCGGTACCTGCACGACTTGTCCCCCATTTCAGCCACCAGTGAGGTATTCTTACCTAAGACGCCCGCCTCGCCTTTATCTCCTTTATGACCTGTAGAAGGAAGACATCACAAAAAATTATCAAAGAGATTAAAACAAGATACTGCTCCATGCATCACACAGTACTCCTCTTGCGGTATTACTCTCTTATTGTGTAAGTAATGTGCATAAGCTAATGATGCATAAAGACTCACTGCCTCACTCTTTTTGCCTCCCTCATATGCCACTCATTGCAGGGGGTGGTGTCACAAATAGAACATGTCCGTTCCCTCAGGTAAATATCAATTATGCCCCCACACATTTCAAAAGGGAGAAGCAACAACAATCTGTCCCGCTTTCAGATCAAGATGTAGCACTTTAAAAAAAATGTTTCTAGTGTTGGGAGTTCTGGGTTTTTGGTGGAATATTGTAGTGTACAGATGATCTGGGACACTCAGCACTCTTTGATGAAGATATATAGCCTGCAACACACAATAACAGCCTGCAAATAATCGTTTTATTACAGGCTAGTTGTAGCATCACTACTGACCTGTAAAACGAAAAGTACATCACTTTGACTCTACCTTCAGCTATTACAGTTGCATTGTGAGTCACAAATACTGCAACTTGAGCCCGCACAGAGCAGAATTCCAGCTGTCACCTCAGCCCTTAATGAAAGCCGCAACAAGCTTTTCAAATTCCTTTCTTGCGAAATAACATTTTGTGACACTTTACGACAATGATGAAGGCCTGTTTATGGTAGTATTTTTATATTGTGTAATGCTGGATTTTAACTCGAGAGCAAGAATCTATCTGCATGTTATTTCTTATTTTGAAGTGTTTTTAGAGGCATTTCATTAAACTGCTTAAATAGCTGCATATTCGTGTATTAAATTCAAACATATTCCACCTTGAGTCTGTATCAATTGCTGGGAGATCACTTACATTACATTGAGGTCATGACCGTGGATTCTACCTCTATAGGTTTACAGAGAAGGGTCGATCTGACCTCATGTTACCCAATAGAAAAGGGTTTGAAGATGAATCCGAAGAAATCGAATATTCTGACCTGCAACATTACCAAGAAGTGCAGAAGGTATGTTTGGACAGCCTTCAGTAATGCTATTCCCTTGACATCCTCATTAAAAAATCTAGGATATTTGTTTCCCCCCTCCCCAAATCACTTGTGTGTGGTTAACAATAGGCTAGAAATTAAATGGAAGCATATATCAGTGAGATGAGGGTGGTACTTGCTGCAGTAAAGCGTATGTTGTGTGCTCTAGATATAAATGATTCTTCAATGCACCTTAAAAATCTTTCACTGTTTAAATATTTTGGCCCAGATTCATGGAATATTTGCCCAGTTCAAAGTGAATTTGCACTGCTGAAAAGTGGCTTTGCACTGCCGACACAATCCATGATTCATGGGACTGTGCAAAGTGTATTTTTGCAGTGCAAATCAGGGTTTGTGTCAGCCGTGCAAAGTCACTTTTCGCCAGTGCAAATTCACTTTGAACCGTGCAGAAATTCCATGAATCGGGCCCACAGTGTCAGGTTCTCCCCAACCGTATTGACTGAAATCCCCTTAATGGTCCTTCAGGGATCAACTTCCAAGCTTCAGAATGAATCGTTACCCTTCCCTGCAGGTGACAGGCCCTCGTATTGCCCTGGTGGACCATTCTTGGCGATTATGTAAAAACAAAATTTAAGGAAATCTTTATGTCATCTGGTGTGTATTTTTTATTTTATTTTATTTTATTTATTGGGTTTTTATAATGCGCATATACACAATGTGATTCAAGGCGCAACAAGACAAGTGGGGAGAACAGGGATGACACAACAAAAACAGTTCTACTAGGCCATGTGACATTAGGATCGTGCAAGTGCAGTAAATTGAAGTGCAGGGGAGATGGGGGGTGCCGGAGGGTTAAGCAAGTGCCAGGGGAGGCCAGGTGGACAGGGCCCAGGGAGAAGAGAGTGCAGGGGCAGCAGACCCACGTGCTCAGTGCGAGAAACAGGGCTGGAAGGACTCAGGGGGTGCAGGACGAGCCATGCTAGTGCAGGGGGAGGGAGCCCAGAAGGGCAAGTGCAGGTTGGGGAGTGGGGTGATCAGAGGAGACCAAGTGAAGGGGTAGACTGGAGGGGAGGGAGGCTGGTGCCCTATAAGAATCTGAAGAAAATAGGCAGCCAGTCAAGAGGCAGTGGGGTAACATTAGCAGGGGAGAGAGAAGGAGGAAGAGAAAAGGAGGGTCTTGAAAAGTTTCCGGAACTTAAGGAGATCCGGATCAAGTCTGAGAGGGGCAGGGAGGTCATTTCAGAGGGAGGCACCTGCGAAGGAGAGAGATCTATCCCCCACTCTCTGCTTGGAGAAGCGTATGATCTACAGAGAGTTGGAGCTAGATGACCGAAGGGCTCTAGCACAGATTTATTCAGGGAGAGAAAGATGGATGTAGCAGGGTCCCAGAAGACCTTGTGGATGATGCAGGCAGTTTTGAACTTGATCCTCGCAGCCACCGGGAGCCAGTGGCAAGATTTTAGGGGTGGAGAGATGTGATCCCTGGGCTTGAGGCCAAGGATAAGTCTTGCAGCCCTATTCTGGATTTGTTTAAGGAGGCGAAGGGAGATGTTAGGTAGATTGAGGAAAAGGCTGTTGCAGTAGTCCAGCCTGGAGAGGACCAGAGCTCTGGAGACATTGAGTTTCTGGGGGTAGCGGTGGAAAGAGAGAATGCCTCTGAGGAGGTGCAGCTAAAAGTGGGCCTTCTTGGCAAGGTCCATGATGTGCGGAGAGTTGAAGATGACACCAAATGACACCAAATGTTAAAACGTGAGGTCTTACGATCTAGAAGATTGTTTTATTTCAATACATTTGTAGGTTCTACCTCAGCTGAGTTTGTTGAAAATGTATGGTCGACCTTGTTGGTTACTATTTTTATTTCCCACTTAAGTTCACTTGTAGCTTTTCTAGCAGAAATGCGAGTCCTTTTGGGTGATCACGCAAACTTGGCAACATACCATTTTTTTTAATCTATTTAATATTTATGTGATGAAATATGTTTTTTTATATATATGAAATCAATTTAGAAAATGTATGTTTTTAGTAGCTTGTTTTATGTAATTATTTTAATGTTTTGAAGACATTTTTGTTGTATGTTGTCTGAGGTTTCTTTTAAAAAAAAATGATTTAACGTATACTATTATCAAAAAGACCTTGTATAATTGCATCCTTCAACACTACAACCAAAGATCATTTTTAAAGTGATAATCTTGTAAAATCCGCAAATGTCACCATATAAAACATTACATTGCATCATTGCCATCCATAAAACCATCCCATAAAACATCATAGTACAAAAAACAATCTGAGTACCCTAACATTTACAATATTTGCTTCACATTCTATTAAGAGATGTTTAGATATACAATACAAAGTCTGCATAATCGAACATTTCAAAGGCATACCTTGCCTTGCACCCATAATCTCAAGAGAGCTACAAAGAGCCATCAATTTCCTGTGTGCAACCATTAATCTCTTCAATAATGCACTTCTGTTTGGACCTGCCAACTTTGCATGTACCATCATCCTCTTATATAACACAGTTGTTGCCATTGTCTGCATTTGTCATTGTCATTCGAGGTGTATATAACTCACACGGATAGACACTGGCATTATAAACAATGATTTAAGGACTTTCCCCTCCAATCCTTTCAGTCCTCTACCATTCTTATGAGCCCATTTTCAGCTCTGTATAAGATTTAAGGCAGTATTTTGGTTCTATATAAAATCAAAATGATCTCTGAGGAAAACCCTCCCTGTGTGCCCACAAATGTATTAATTGCACTTAGATGTTTTAGTGTCCAAGAAGTGTAAACCCGGTGTTCTTTCCAGTTCAGTTTATTATCCACCACAACAGGAGGATATGTATATGAATGAACAATTTCAATAATGGAGTAATGTAGTTTCCAATAGTACACTTTCTCCTTTCTGCCTAATGGGGAGAAGACCATTATTTTAGGTTGATCTAGATTGATTTTTAATTCATTATTTATTGCATATACTCTTAATGTATTTAATTGCTCCTGCAGACCCATTGGGATATGATCTAATATAAGGAGAACATCACTGTATCCTAGAGACACTATTTTCTCCTTCCCAAATGTAATTGGAGCAACTCTAGGTCCTTTCAGTGCTTCATTCAGATCTGCTAAGTAAAGGTTAAATAGCATTGGGGCTAGTGTGGTCCTGCTTGACCCTACATCCTCTCGGTACACGGTCAGTAACATGACGGTTTCCATTCATTTGAATATTCACTCTTGTGTTGCTACGGAGTAAAAAGATCATGGATAAAAGTTCACTGGGAATTTTTCATGATGCAAAATTCTTCCAGAGAAGACTTCTATTTATGGTATCAAATGATGCACTAAAGTCGACAAACACGGCACAAACAGGCAACTGTTGTACATTCCATGAATGGTCTACTAATCCACCAATGCTAATACATTATCAAAGGTATCAGCATGTTTACTAAGACTAGTCTGATTGAAAGGTAACAAATAATTCTTTTCTATCAAAGCTTTGAGTTCCCCCAATAATACCCTGTCAAAATGTTTTGCTGGAATATCCAACATAGCCAGGAGCTGATAATGACCAAGTCCTGCCAACTCCCTCTCTTGTGTATGGCCATGATGATACTGTCTCTCCAGGAGTCTGGTATCTTTCCTGATCGACCAATACATACGAACAGTCTCTGGACAGCCATCGCTCATACTTGCGGATTCTTTTTAATTAGAGTGTTACATGGGCCGTGAGGTCCCGCTGCCCTAGATCGATTTAAAATCAGGAAAAGATATCAAACAATCCCAGTGAGTACAAATGTTGTTTGCTTCTGAGACTCCACCATCCCTAATACCAATGGTCTGGTTAATGTAATTGGCCCAAGCTGCATTGGGGGCACTGTTTATATTCCGTCCTGTGTTGTTAATTACCTTAATCTTTGCACAACACAAATGGTACTTCTTATATAATAAAGACTGGCCAACTGTAGCCAGTTCTCATTTTCCATCTGTGTAAAATGTCTCCTCATCCATTTTTGGTGTTTGTGCTTTGGATGTTTTATTTCACTATCAACCAAACTTGGCATAACTTGCAACTTCTCATTGCATCAAATAATGTTATGTCCTGTCTCAGTTGTCATTTAGCTTGTTGGATTTCTTTGTCAAAGTTGTTCTTGCATTTAGATTTTCCATTGTACAAATCTCTATTTATCAGTGCTGGTTTATTCTCCACTTGAAATTGTATCTCTTGCATGATATGGAAAAACAGTTTAACTCCTCTATATCACTGCTCTGCTACCCCCTTTCTCCACAACTTATGAATGGGCCCAATTCTCTACCTGCCACCTTATTGGCCTTTTCCAAGCTTCTAGGATACCAAATAATCAGATGCACCTGGCGTTCAGCAAATCATTGAAACAATCCCATCCTCAATGACTAAAGAAAGTACTGCCCTCGAGGAAATTCTCCCGGAAAATAAATTGCAGTCACCTAATGATCATCAAATTGATGACGATTTGCCTGATCAATCTATCCCTGAGGTCCAACTTTATGATGTTTTCTGCCGCCCTTCTCAAAACACCCGTAGAAGACGAAAAAGGAATAGGAAGAGGACTTCCGCTCGGGGAGCGGATCTAAACTCTTCATCTGAGCAGTCCAAAAGCCAAATCTAAAACTAAAGCATTTGTGGCTACTCTCTCTGTCTATGAGCCGCAGCAGGTGCCCCCACAACATAATGAGTCGGGAAAGATCTCGAATTCCATTCCTAATGAGGTATGTCCTCTTTCTCCTGGTTTGGCTCAATTTGAAGGAAAGACACTGGAAGTTTCTATGTACAATCCTGCCATTGAAAAGTTACCGCCTGTTGATTGTGGTACTGTGGAAGATTCTATTTCTAAAGAGCATCTTATGAACCTCTCAGTTTATTCACATAATAATGTATCTATTCAGTAGGCCATTTATCAAAGCTTGCATGAAAACATCTCAGACCCAGAGGCTAAAAGTCCCAAGTTTTGTGTGAATTTAAATGATGATGGTTCATCTTTTAGAACGCTTGAACAAAAGCGAATTGGTTTAATCAGAAGATTACCTTTTGTCATATCCCCCGCTTCTAACCCTGATGATAGCGATTCGAGAGAAGCGTCACACTCTAAATCATCATCTTTTACCTTTAGGGATACAATTCAGGAATCTGCATCTCTCCCGGTAAAGGATGTTTCTCATCCTTTGGACAATCTGCAGGAGGAGACTTACCATGATAGACAGAATTCATTCTGACCCATTTCCAAGTAGATCTACTTTATTGGTGGTCTTTGAGCTTATTCCAGCTTTATGACACAGCAACTCTAGTGATATCCACAGGGTATCGTACCCAAAGCGTGCTTACCAGGATATAGTTGATATTGTGATACCCCCACTAATAATCAAAAACTATGTCTGGCAGCACAGACATCTTCTTCTTGAGAAAGGCCTAGCTCTTGGAATTGTGGCCCCTCTGATACCTGAGCCGAAAGCCTTAAAATCAACCTCTCAGCTCCAGCTGTCCATGAGTAATGAGTCAAGTAAAACCAAGGCTGAAATACACATGTGTTGCAATTGCAAGACTGCACCTCTTAATCCTGCCCAAATAGCACCTTCAAAATGGGCTTTGTCAAGGACGGCAATAATCCTTAGCTAACACCCATACTGGCTCTCCATGAGTGCGCAATGGTTTCTTGGAATACTCCTGGGTTCTCTCATTTACTGACATCCAAATCGAAGTTACTCAATCAGTATGACTTAGTATTACTTCAAGATACCTGGATGATGTTCCACCGGTGTGGTCTGACCATCAGGTTACCCTGGTTTCGGCTTCTAAAGCTGCCAGGGGTAGACCGGCAGCTGGTCTCTTAATTGCTGGGCGTATCGACTCTCAATTATCTATTGATCCACTGCCATCCCCTGACCATGGTATTCAACCTGTGATTATTCGTACTGCAAACAAAATTCACCCTTTTTTTCCAATGATGACGTTATTAAATATATATTGGAATCCGCTATCACCAACAGAATAACAGTTCATTAGTAAAATTGAGAACTTATTAGATCAAACGTCGTTAAACCCTAGTAATTCAATGACCATCATTGCTGGTGATTTGAACATGAATTTAATTACAAATTACATTCCTGGCTCTAACTCTAGACCTGATAAATGGTCAATGCTGATGGAAATAAGACCATTTTCCTACTTGAATGGCAGGTATAAGAATGACTCCCCACCCCAAGCAACCTGGTCAAGAGGTACTCTCCATTCTATCCTCGATTATGTTTATATTTCGAATCATGCCAACAAGCTTATTCACGCATTTGAAGTAATTCCAACCCAAGTTAGCGATCACACTTTGCTCCAAGTCTGCTGGTTCCCACACTCTAAGCATTCAGCATCATACTTCAAAGGAGAATTTGAGACAAATTCCTCACAGAACCACATTAAGTGGACCCTGAAACAAATTTCGTGTTTACATCAGAAAGTTGTGTATATTGCTGAAAATAAAGAATCAAATGCTCAGACATTTTATAACGATTAGATCCAGATTATTGCGCAAACAACTAGAGATGTTAACAAGCCAACCTTTAAACATAAACACAATTGGAACCCAACCATCTATAATCTTAAAAAATATTTACGAAGATCAATAAGAAGATTACCTAAAAATGCGAATAACACACTTAAAATGTCCTTGAAAACTTCATATAGAAATAAAATTAAAGAGATTGTACGAATTGCTCGAAATCCGCCAGTGAGATATGGCGAATGATAAAGTCTGTCTCTGGAAACGCCCGCACATCAGCACAACTAAATGGCATTGATGAGATTGCTTGGAGGTCTCACTATCAAAAACTCCTTTTTAAAAAAGAAATCATCCCTCAATTTATAGACTGGGAGATATCAGACCTAGCCCAATTCAAGTTTGACTCCATAGATATTTTAATAATAATCAAACAACTTAGCTCGTCTCAAGCACCGGGGCCTGATATGCTCACAAATGTTATCTTTAAAGCACATCCAGAGCCATGGGCGGAAGTATTAAACACTATTTTTCAAAATATTATCAAGACTAAGACTATTCCGCCCACCTGGCACTCAGCTATAGTTATTCCAATTTTTAAACAAGGAGATCGAGAAAATCCTTTTAATTATCATCCAATTGTGCTTTTGGATGCCCCAGTCAAAATTTTAGCAAGGCTTTTAATACGTGATTTTGCCAAATGGCTTATTAAGGAAAATGTAATGGATCCAAATCAATATGGGTTTGTTGCTGATATTGGCACACCGCTAAATCTTATAATAATATCAACCATTAAAGCCCAAGCAATTGAGAACAAGCAGCCAGTATATTGTGGCGCTAGTAGATTTTAAACAAGCTTTTGACTCTGTAGCGAGAAATATTTTAAGGAACAAACTCTTAATAGCTAACTGTCCCTCATATATTATATTTTTAATCCATCAATTTTATTCAAATACAACAATCAAAATAAAACTTTCAACTGAGGGCCTTTTATCTGAATCTACTGACACAAATATAGGCTTGAAACAAGGGTGCCCCTTTGCTTCTATTTTATTTAATTTTTATATTAGTGATTTTTATAAGGCCTTGAAGAATGTTCATTCATTTTCTCCCCGGTTAGGTTCCTGTCACGTTCCGTATTTACTGAATGCAGATGATTTGGTCCTTTTTGACATGACTCTGATTGGTCTCCAAAGAAAGCTAACAGCACTGGCAGTATTTGCAGATTACAATAATAAACACACAAAAAATCTAACATCCTAGTATTTAATCATATCAACAAAAGAGATAAATACGGATTTACTTGGGAACTTGCAAAAAAAAACTCAAGCGCAAATAAACTCCTATAAATATCTAGGAGTCAGTTTGAACGCTCATCCGCTAGAGAGACCGTATAATGAGGAACTTATCCTGAGAATGAAAATGTTGGCAATTCAAGCTAAGGCCCTACAGAGAAAATATGGGAGATTTTCATTACTGCCCGCTCGCATGTATTATCTTCAAAAACCTGTTCCTATTATTACCTATGTCAGCCAAACAAAGGTTATGGATAAAGCAGTCAGATGGGATATTCTAGAAGGCATTTACTGGAAAACTATCTTAGCAGTTCCTGCAAGCACTCCAATTGCCCTCATTCGCTACGAAATGGGATTAGTCTCTTTAGAAGTAGCTGTCCATTGGTCAATGATAGCACTTTATAGGAAAGTTCACTTATCTACAAGTTTATCAAAAAATCTTTTTCGCTAATAAAAATATATTAACGAGCGTAGTTAATAACCCACTAACTAAATGGAAAAACCATTGTGAAACAACTCTTCAAGAAGCTGACATTTCGATGGAGCACTTAATGCAATTTCCAGATAAAGCTAAACTGAAGCTATATAGGAAAGATTGGATTGTTACAGATGAAAGATGTTCCAGCTACCATGTGTATAAAGCAGATTCCTTTCTAAGTAAAGCACTAAATGATGTAGCCCTGTACATCCAAAACTTTCCTGATAGGACATATGTAGACACATTTTTACGCTTTCGATTCAATCTATTATTAACAAAATCTAAAACTACATTATACTCTAAAGATTCTGGCCTATCTAATGCTTGTAGATTTTGTAAATTACATCATAAACAAGAGACTACTGCTCACTTAATTACCGAATGTGAAGGTCTGGTTGAACTGAGGAAAAACTATTTTCTGAAGCATTTTAAAGAGAGAGATATGCTAACTAAAGAACACATGTTGAATGAGGTCTTTAATGCTTCTAGTAATGCGTTGATTATCTCCACTGTAAACCATTTTTTTAAATTGAACTTATAACAGGCACTTTTATTTTATTTATGTCTGCCTAGCTCTCTGAAGATCTTCTTATGTAAATAGTATTATTGTCTATGATGTGAACATTAGATTTTGAGAATGATGTAGAATACGTTTTATAACGGACATCTAACTAATAACTAGTGTATTTTATGAGTGTTAGTAGTATCTGATTTTTAAACTTATTAATTTTAATGTTATTCAATTTTTATGGTGTTAAAGAACTTGATCCTTCCCAAGTCTTGAGAGGATGAATATAATAACTTTCATTTCTAATGTCATGGTTTGTATTGATGAATCTGATTCTAGGAGGTTCATGGTGAAATTGATTTTTATGTATCAATGCAAATCAGTCTGTAAAAGAAAATTAAAATATTATAAGTTTAATGATGATTTATCTGTAATTGAAAAAGTTGCATGTCAACTAAATCAATTTTTTCCAATAAAAAAAGTATATCCAATAATCAGATTCTTCCCTTTGTTAATAGTCACATTACCCACACTATCCCCCACCACTACTCTCTGTTCTTTGTTCAATAAAACACATAGTGGTAGATGGCACTTCTCTAAAAACCAGTGACATATCTTTAACCATAACCAACGCTGCCTTGTTTACAAAGATATACTCAATAGTACTCATGCATAAATGATGTTGGTATAGTAGATGCCCAAGACTTCACTTTGTTGTCACAAGACCTCCTCTCCACCGGTGCCAGCGATAAATCATTGGTATTTGCGATAGGAGGAATCCTCGCATTGAAATCGCCATACACCAAGATCAGGGTATCCCTATTGGTATTTTTGAATGCATCACCTACAATCTTTATTATACCCATGTGCTTTGTCATCCCCAGAGGATAATAAACATTAATAACCATCAGTATTTCGTGTTGCTCTTTCTCCTCATTTTTTACCATGCCAATCAGGACAGTTTCCACACTCTCTTGCTTTTTCACAATAAACCAAGGATTACTAACATTACTTAATAGGCCACCTTTAGGCCTTCCCCTCAGTCCCTTGATTGCCAGAGCATTTATAGTAGTTCTTCTTAAAATTCCGTGTAGAAAACTCAAATGAGTGGACTGAATGAACAGTGGTCCTCTTTTTTGATAGGGGCTCGTGGGGGAGGACTAAATGTCAGGGAAGAGACAAGGAGGGGTCCCACCGAGCTACCTCAAGTGATGTTAGTAAAGATAGCATAAAATTGAATCGATTGTAACTGAGTATGTAGCGATCTGACTGTAAAGAAGCACAGTACAGCCATAGTAATGAATGTATACGATATGCACGCAGAGGGTGACAGCATTGTTTCACCCATGGCTTAAGACAAATATTAGAGAAAATGGAGTGGTTGGCCAATTTAATATTTATATGTATGTTTCTGTTTTTTTATAGATATGTGGAGATAATTTTGCAATAACTCTGGTACACTCCGTAAGATACGGGGTTGATGTGTCCTGAAGAAAGCCTTGCACAATCGGCTCAAATACCCAAGAATAACTAATAGTCCATTTGTGTGTCTACGAAGAAGGCTGGAAACAGATTCACTCATGTCGACACAATGTATATGTGGACCCTGCAAATAGTCGGATATGAACTGCATCTTGCAAAGTCACCCATTTGTTACTAACATCACTTGAAATTCAATGTATTCAAAGAGTGAACACTAGGACAAAAAATTGTTAAATGAATTGTCTTCCTTTTAATTTTGTTTTATGTTGTCTAAATTTGCAAACGCGACCTGTTGGTCTTGTTTTAACGTATGAGTAATCACTAAATAAATAAGAATATATTTTTTGGAACCACCTTTCTCCCCATCTTCTTACATTTGTTGATAAAGATGTGGCTATAAGCACATTAAAGTTGTTACATAGTTCTGTCACCTTCAGTGCTTACATCTTGAGGTAGCTCGGTGGAACCCCTCATTGTCTCTTCTCTTCTTAAAATTCCGCCTTCTTTAGCATCTAGATATCTTTCAACGGCAAAATCATAAAAGTTTCTATAATTTTGCAAATGATCATCTTCTGCGTTATAGTGTGAGAAGCCCTGAGTATTCCATGAACAAACCAGCAATCATCATCAGGGTCTGCTCATAAAATTAGTTTTTGATAAGCTTTTGTGAACCATTGCCAGTAGCTCTGCACCTCTTTATTTTCTCTTAATCCCGATGTGGCCACTCCCATTTCTCTTTTCTCTGTCATTACTAGATCATCATTTCTCTCACCCTTCTTTGAGGTCAAGTCCCCTTGTTTAATAAACCTCTCATCCTTGCCCTCTGAACTTACACTTCTCATTCTGGCCTTCAACCCACTGCTGCTCTTTTTTTACGCATCAAATTTATTTTCCAGTAACATTACTGTTCTACATATATATCCTCTTTGAAAAAGTTCCTCCTCATGCGACAAAATAAACTCCATGATATTTTCAGATGCTCACAGGACATTCGAGGTGACCCGTCCTACTTCTTCTGCCTGGTCTACTATTTTTTATGTCATCTGCATACATAACTTGTAAAATTACTACACTCCGAAAGATTTGCAGTAGAATGGCGTGACTAATCCGCGGATGCCTATCTACTGAGGATATAACCTATATCTGAATGGCTTTTTGATCCTTACTATCAACTCCTGGATAAACTACTGCAGTTAAATAAGAATTGCTTGACATGCTTTAACGTTAGTTCCTTCATTTACCTCACCCATTTTAGTATAATTTCCTCTATTTACCACATCAGCTGACTGTGATACCCTCTCATATTTTCAACGTATGTCTGCACCAGTTTTTCCAATAGCTGTTGAGCGGTTGGTGATCTGACAAGCTTTCGTATAAGTTCCTATCAGTACTTTAGTTTGCTTATCTGTTCTTAGCTATGAGTTTTGAAACAAGGGTTCCAATCAGTCCAATACTTCATCAAGGTCCTACATCCTCCTTTGCCTTTTGTCCCTTTTTTGTTTCTTCTTCTTACTTCTATGTTCATTAAGTCCCCGCTGCCTCAATCTCTCTTGTCTGCTTTCCTTGAAAAAATTGCATATATCATTAATGCCATGCCTCACTTAAGGTGTGCCACTTTGTATTCCAATCTCTACCCCTGGTGCTTCTTTGTACTCCCCTATTCTGTTTCCATATACCTCTGTGTTCTTTTTTCTTTTCTGAGTGCTGCCATCTCCCTCTCTTGCTTCATCAGCACACTTTCAATTTAACAGCTGCTCAGGTTTTCCATTGTCGAGGATAAATCTCAAATCATATTGGACATCTTTTTCAATAATTATAGCTTTGTTAGAATCAACCTTAACTGGTTCTTTTCTCCTCTTTTTCAATTTTTTATTTCCATACATAACTGCTACCTTTTCCATGATCTTTCTCTTTACCGGGCACCTCTCTTCTAAATTATCAGGTCTCTCAATACATTCCATAACCTCCACATCCTCATGAGAGGGTTTGCAATTCCCAGAGCCACCCTCAGCGTCCCCCCATCTGCCGTGAAATGTTTCTACGATGTAAGGTTTCTACAATGTAACCATAACACAACAAACGAAATATATATATGTTTTTAAACTACTTCAAGCAAGAAGCCAGGCATTAAACGGGGATGACAATTTGCGGCCCAACATAATAAGAAATAAAATACACTGTACTGTACTTAAAAGGATATTGCAAGTCACCTCAGAGGTGTGTGACCTTGTTAAAGATCTTGACCTTTAGCCAAATTCCTCTATTTGGTCACCTGTAATCAGGTGCCCTAATCATGGGGTCCACCTCCTTATAACAGCACTGCTGGTATGGTGGAAACATGCACAGATGTTCTAAAACACTGCATGCAGTATTTCTGAAAGTATGCATTTAGTGTGTTTACGTTTTTTTAAAAACATTCCCATTCCTGCTTTGAGGATGGAAATGGACTGTGTACAGCAATGTATTTCTTCCCCATCGCAATTTAGGACCAAGGTCTGTATGCTGTCAGCTGCTAGGAACACCAGCACATTCCATGATGCCTCGGGTCTTTTCCTCACTAGGAAATTGGCACATCCACACCGCAAGGATGCCTACAATGCCCATTGAGGTCTGAGCTGACTATTCCTCACACTAACACGCTCAGATTGTCTGTTCCAGCACAAAACATGTATACCAACTAAACTACTCATGCATAGAAATTGAACACCTACCTACTCAAAAGACATAAAAAATCAGAACGCTACACCTCCCCAAGCAACTGCACAGTCCCGATCAGCACATATTTGCACTACGTGCATATTATTCTGCTCTCTGGACACCGACACATGGCCTACCTAGAAACAGACTCATGCACAGTGCCTAGGTACTCCCGAACAGCACCCAACAGCAAAGCTACCTTGTGTTTTTCCTATGTCATCGCTAACCGACTTAGCCCCTCTCTCTTTCAGAACTGCTAGAGAAGGAAGAGAGACAGCAAATGGCAGGGAAGCACGCCATAAAACCCCAAAACATAACATAAGGTAACATAATGTAACATAACATAACTTTACATCTGCACAATGTAAAAACATCCAGAGACGGCCCATTGTTTAACAATCTCTGCATTACATTTAATGATAATGACATAGGCGTGTAACATTTGATTCACCTACTCTGGGGTCTTCCTGCTGATTTTGTACTCCTTAAATTTAAGGGATAAGCAAGTGCATCCCTTCAATTAAAGCTTTTTGGAGGCAGGGAAAAGTGTAATCATTTTTATGAGGCATTTGACCTGTGATGAAGGCCTGTCTGACTGCATTGGTGGCTAGTGGAAATATCAAGGGGGTATGGTTGCCCTGCCAATTAAAGTGATGCTGGGCCTGTGGGTGGCATGGGGATCCCTTGGCTAGCACCACCATGCTACGGGTGGAAGGCAGGGGTATGTCCCAGGGCAGCTGTAGAGACTCCTGCCCATTTAAGGGAAGCAAGGTTCAGCACTGCCATGGAGCCAGCAGCACCTGCATGCGCGGGTCTCCTCAGACAGATTCAAAAACTGCTTCTAAATCTCCCCAGATTAATAGAGCAACCTCAGCTAACCCGGTATAATTGCGAAGGAGTCATCGAGGCAACACATAAGGCCCCCACTCTCATACAGTTAAGAACATACATGCCAGAGGGTGACCACCACAGACAGGACAGAGCAACAGAGGGGGACCAGCCACCAGCCCCATGTGCCACCTCAGAACTGAAAGCCACCTCAGGGTTGTGCTAACAGCCAGTCACTATACCAGCGACCTAAAGAGGAAGAGGGAGTTTGGAACTCCAGAATGGAGAAGCAGTTCTTGAAACTATGGTTTAGCCAATATAGGAGACCAAACCTGCACACATGAGTTCCCTTAACCCAGAAAAAGGCTCAAAGGCATGTACAGGATTTTTCAGGCTGAATGAGATCAACCATCCAAGTGGATGGACGAGGAATCCCAATACACACACCACATCTGTAAGCCATCTCCAGAGGCTGAGACCGACAGCGAATCTCCATCATATATACCACACCAGAACCTCACTACACTAAAGAGAGACAGGTTGGAGGGGCCAAAGCCCTACAAAACCTAAGGGTTGCCTCTACAGGCACCGGAATTCAGAGCAAGAACACCCGAGAAGGTGAAAAAAAGAAGCTGGAGAAGATGCTGAGACAGGATCGGCAGACGAAACTGGAGCAGAAACTGGAGAGTGTAAACTGGAGCAAAACACGTGGGGCCTGGGCAGAGTTAAAGATAGAAGGATAGAAGAGAGGGTCAGAGGGCTGTCAAAAAGAGGAGACAGAAGGATGCACAGGAGGCCCGCAGGGATTGGAAAAGACTGACCCTGAAAGGCTCAGGGGGAAGGTAAGGGAACGGGCAGAAGGTGGAATTGATAGAAAAGGGGTAAAGCAGGTGAGAGTGATACCAAAGTGTTAGGGAACCCTAACAACTAAATGCAAGTTGCCCAAAGGGGTGAAGAAGGAAGGAGATTGGACGGCTGGGAAGTACTGATGACATATAGATAAGAAACACCAGAGATAGAGGGAAGGGAAGGCAATGTCGAGGAAGAGATATTGTAAAGAGGTGGAGGAAGTGAAGGAGGTGGCCATAGAAAAAAGTGAAGGGTACACATTCGATAACATCAAGCAAGTAAAGGAATAGGAAGTAGAAGGAACTTAAGAGGTGGAGTGGGGGACCATTACTAGATGAGGGGAGGAGGTGGTAGGGAGAAGGGTGTAGTGAAGTATTGTTAAAAAGTGGTGGTGGATCCTAAAACAAACAAAAAACGGGTGCACCTGGGAAGACAGGCAACCTATTGCAAAACATTTTGGGAGTAATATTTGAGTCAAGATGCTGAGGAAGAGAGAGAGAGACTGGAACAGGGGGTTGGAGGAGCAGAACCCTGGGAGAGTGTGAGCCAGTAAGGGTCATAATGAGATCCATGCCCTAACTTAAGGGAAGCCTCCTGATATTCAGTGGTTGTGATGCTTACAGAATGCGCAGTCACTCACATTCCAACTTACACAGTATGCAGGTGGCTTCAAGCTGTGAGGTAAGAACCGCACTGGCGAACCAAGCAAGAGAGCCCCTGAGGACTGTGGGGAAAAGGCATGGGAACCCCTCAGAAACATGAAACGATACAGACTAAAAGTAGGGTTCAGGAGACCATTAAGCTCAGTCTGTAAGCTCCATGGCTATTGGACTGATTTGCCAGGAGAGCCCCGGTTCTAGTCTGACTACAAACAGGGTTTGAACACTTCTACTTCTCAGAGAGACACTTTCTTTTGTTAAGTTGTCAAAGAGCACTAGCCCTTCATGGAGAATAACCATCTTGGTAACTTTTAGTTTAATTCAGATGCAACCATCTTGTTTTTTGGGGCCATATTGTACATGTTTGTTACTAAAACCTTTGTTAAGCATATTCCCAAGTCTGCGCTTACTGTCGATCAATGTCAACCGCATGACATACCTCACAGTAAAGAGGCAAGTATTACTGAAATACTGCCTGTTTTTACCACTACTGGTAAAGAAACAAGTAGCACATTAGAGTTCATTCTTTTGGAAAGAAATATTCAAACCAGACTTTTCATGTGCACATGGCCACTGCATAACTCAGGTCTGATGTGTAAACGAGGTCGCTTATATGTGTCACTGCGTCAGACTCATGAACACAGTTCAGAATATGCTCTGGCTTTTTAGCGCTGCCCTGGATCCCCCTATACTTCTTAGCACAGCTCCATATATGTGCTGAGTGCACCAGGGGAGCAATGCACCCAAGACAGGCCTCAGCTTTACCGGCGTGCATATGTGGGTTAGCATGATACATGAGATAGTTTTGCAGGATAAAGATAGATGTCTGGTATATCAGTCAGGAAGAATGCAGGCAGCCCTGGCTTCTCACCTTGAAATCCCCGGACTCCTGGAATTCCTGGGCTGCCCGAAGCGCCCTTTGATCCTATTGAACAAAACACAGTGGAAAACCATTATGACTTTATCAGAGCCCATTCTTGCCAATATTTACATATGCACATCAACATGAAGGGGCAGGAAAAAACATGTGCTTCATTCACTTAATTATCACCTAGGCTGACCAGAGCAGTAGTACATGACAACTGCTATTTACAATGCTACAAATGGCACAAAGGTGATAGTGGTGAAAGTAGCATACCAACTCTGGAACACGATCTGCCAGTAACATGCTAAAATGGATCAGAAGGCTCATGCACCAAATTTTTATGAGGTTGTTGAAATGGGTAACAATGAGCTGGTTCATAAAACACATGTAAGAGCATAGAACCAGGTTAAGGTTAAAATATTATTTTTAAAAAGACACACAGACAACATATCCCTCTTGCATGTGCACTGTGCATTATGGTACATTCAGAAACATAATATAGAACCAGAACATGGTTGTGCATGAAGTTTGTGTGGGGTGGTGGTGCTGCAGAAGTGGTAAGCGCCTCCTAGACTGGGCCACTTATTGACACCCGGATGCACTTCAGGGTGCAGTGCCTTTGCACCCTTTGCCTTACACCTGGCCTGCCCTGCTGTTCGCTCGGCGTTGGTGAAAGCACAGTGGGGACCTGGGTCATTCCTGGGTCATTCCAGATTCCTGATTGCATAGCATTCCTCTGAAAAGGACATGCCCACACTTAGCAGGAGCACTCGGATTACTTTGAGGTGTTGGCTCCTGCCCGTTGCATTAGCAAACCATTGTTAAGCAGACCCTCCAGTTTATAGCGATTTTGCGATCACGCAAAATGCCACGAAAACGGCTGTTTTGCGCAAAATGCCACGAAAACAGCCGTTTGTGCAAAAACAGCACCTTTAAAAAAAATGGAAAACAATGCGAAAAATTAATCTGCAAAAAATAAATAATTACTCAGGGTGCCAGGTTCTCAAGTTTTGTTTTTTTTTCACAAGAAATTAAATGCGCCAACACATCTCATCACTTGCACCCAAAAAAAGAGCAGCCCAATCCACAAGGGACAGATGGCCTTTTTCACCTCTTTGATCAAATAAAGTGGCGTTTCGGCCAATTTAAAATCGCATCACTCATTTCCAAGCACGATGCACTTTTAAATATGTAGGAATTGTAGGCAACCCCGCGCGCACGGGATGTGGGGGTGCCACTGCATGACAGGGTCTTTCCTGACCCTATCATGCATTTCTTTTAAGGTATGAACCGCTGCTGTGTCGCTTGCATTTCTGTTCCTCAAACAAATGGGTCGCCTGGATGGCCTGTCCCTGTGAAAGGCGCTGGGAGCTTGCAGAACACTGTCGGGAGAGCGATTCTATTCAAGGTACTACCCATTTTGATGACATAAATCGATCGAATGGTACAATTTGACCTATTTCGTCCCGTACTATTCGATCGATTTTCATAAATACCGAGCATGTGTTGCGGGGGTGTCACCCGCACCCCAAGTTCAGTATTATTTGGGTTAGGGAATTGCAGGCGTGTTCCCCACTTCCTCAAAATTGGAGGCGGGGACAGAAAAAAAAGAAAATAACGAAAAAGGGACCCTGCAGAGTCAGATCTGACCCACGTTAGAGGGACGGATCTGACAACGCAGGGTTTCAGGGGAAGCAGCAGCGACCAAGCAGTTAAGTAGGGGAGGGGGTGGTGGTGAAAGGTACATTTTGGGTTGTTTGGCTGAAGTGCAAATCAATTTTCGCCGAGATGGACTACGGTCAATTCCGCTGCAAATAATTACACTTCGGTCAAACAACCTAGAACACCATTCAAGGCAGCTGGCCAGCGCACAATTTGCGCTACAGCTCAAGCCTGTGGAAATGCACCGGTCACCTTTGAGAATAACGTGACCTGCTCATTTCCAAAAATGGGTTGTCTAAAAATAGCATATCCTCGGCTCTATTTTGAAATGCCCCATTATCTGAGGATCTGGTTCAAAATCTACATTTACATTTTTTTTTTAAATGGTTACACTATGAGAGGGAAAGGAGAGAGAGAGAGGGAGAGTGATGGGTGAGATGTGAAGTGAAAGGCAGGAAAGCAGAGGGAGAGCAGTAGGTCGGAGGAGGAAGCAGTGCACAAGAGAGCAGAGGAAGCAGTGATGCAGTGGGCCCGAAATCTGAGAGCGAGCGGAGGTACTGAAAGTAGAGGGAGCATGTGGTCAGGGAGCCAGAAAGCAGAGAGGTAGCGGTTAGCCGGAAAGAGGCTGTGAGCTGCAGATTGGGAACAAGGATGAGGGAAGAGTGCGATAGAATGGGAGAAAGGATGCAAGATGCAGAATCAGCACAAAAGAGTGAAGGACTGTATATAGCGGGAGGAAATGAGTGCAAGGTGTGAGTTGGGAGTATGATTTGGAGTGTGGCAGGGGCTGGGCAGTGCAAATTGTGACTTGACAGTGTGACATAGCACTTGAGTATTTGTATGACAGAGTGAGAGGTTCAGGAATGCAAGTTGTGATGGGGAGTTGGTGAGATGTGTGATGTGTGCTGGTGAGAGAGGTGTGTGGGGGATTGGAGAACATAGAAGGGGAATATTTTCAGCATTGCACCACAGAACTGTTAGGTGTTACCCCTTTGCATTTTGCCAAATTGTGCTATTTGAAGCTAGGTGTTACCCCTTTGCATTTTTTCCAAATTGTGCTATTTGAAGCTAGGTGTTACCCCACTGCATTTTTGCCAAATTGTGCTATTTGAAGCTAGGTGTTACCCCACTGCATTTTTGCCAAATTGTGCTATTTGAAGTTAGGTGTTACCCCATTGCATTTTTGCCAAATTGTGCTATTTGGAGTTAGGTGTTACCCCACTGCATTTTTGCCAAATTGTGCTATTTGGAGTTAGGTGTTACCCCATTGCATTTCCACCAAATTGTGCTATTTGAAGTTAGGTGTTACCCCATTGCATTTTTGCCAAATTGTGCTATTTGGAGTTAGGTGTTACCCCACTGCATTTTTGCCAAATTGTGCTATTTGGAGTTAGGTGTTACCCCACTGCATTTTTGCCAAATTGTGCTATTTGGAGTTAGGTGTTACCCCATTGCATTTTTGTCAAATTGTGCTATTTGGAGTTAGGTGTTACCTCACTGCACTTTTGCCTAATTGTGCTATTTTGAATCTAGGTGCTACCCCACCGCATATTGGCTGCCTACCACTATTCCTGCGCATATTCTGTTTACAAAGCCACCTTTCTCAGATAACACCCACATTGCTACTCCCACTCTGCTCACACAACACCAGCGCAGTACTGCAGAAAATGCTAACTTTATTACTCATCTTCTGTGCAATGGCCACGCCCGCATCCCCAGACATTCCCATCCAGGATACTGACTCAGGAGCCCCCCCTCCCCAGCCAGGCACTAGTCTCACCTACACAACTAGGTACTATCCTGACCCTTCCTACCCAAGATATCATTGCAAGTCAGGTCCTCCAACTTTTGCCTCCCACCCTTGCACTACCACCGAAAGAAACAACAAACTTCGCGCTAGACTCTCTAAACTTCATGAGCCGCCCCGAAGATTCCTGTCTGATTCCAAATGCGAAGCCAAAAGTTCTACCAAAGGCACCACTATCCCCACAACCAAGTCCAAACCTATCATTCATACAAACATCTCGGCAAAAATGGATGCACATTCCTACAAAGGAGCTCTCCTCAATACCAGATCATTGGTCGCACATGCCCTTGATATTGCAGACCTAATTATCAAAGACAAATTAGACTTTATTGCTCTAACTGAAACGTGGCTCCACAAGGCAGCAGGCCCATCTCTAATGCTAGCCATCCCAGACGGCTACACTATATCTAGGCAGGACCGGGTAGGTAACCGGGGCGGTGGCATCGCCATCATATCAAAAGTAAGTTTAGCTCTCAGACTAGCCCCGACCCAAACTCTGCAATCGTGTGAATCCCTCACCGCCAAACTCCCCATAAACAATACCCAATCCCTCACTATCCACCTGATCTACAGACCACCAGGTCCACTTGGAACCTTCGAGGAAGATCTGCACAACCTAATTTCTAACAATGCGAAAACCACTTCACAACTACTGCTACTAGGGGACCTTAATTTAGGGTTCAACGACCCAGCAGAGATACATGCCTCTACCATAGCCAATACGATCTCTTCACTCGGACTCTCACAAAAAGTCAACCTACCCACCCACCTGAAGGGTAGAACCCTAGACTGGGTTGCTGATGCTAATTGCTCAGCGGTCATCTCCGCCACCACACCACTACCTTGGACCGACCATTCGTTGGTCTCATTTAACCTATTGACCTCTAGATCACCTACCACTACCGTGTCACTGGCACCACCCTGCCTCACAAGAAACAAGAAAAATATCTCAATAGAAAAAATCATCCCAGCTATCCTTCCAACCCTAAACGCATTGCCAGACAATCTAGATCCCAACACACTAGTTCACGAATATAATAAAATCATGTTAACTACCATGGACAAAATTGCCCCACTCAAACTTCGCACCAGTAAGCCTAAAACCCATTTAAACAAATGGTACACACCCGAACTCAAAGTCCTCCGCCTAAAAAAGCGCAAATGTGAAGCTGATTGGAAATTATGCCCCTCCAGTGAAAAGAAAGTCATCCTGGACACGATTTCTTGTCATTACAAAGCTGAAATCTGCTTAGCTAAACGGAATTCCTATAACATCCGCATTGCCAACTCCAACTCAAGTATGAAGGAGCTCTTCTCCATACTGAAGGAACTTGAGTCACCCATAGCCACACCCGACACCTGCACTAAGAACCAGACCTGGTGCACAGACATCCAACAAGCACTAGCAAATAAACTAAACACCCTACAAAATAAAATTCATCTAAAAAAAGATTCCCTAAACATCACTAACCCTCCCACATCTCCGCCCAAAGCCTCACCAAGTACACACACCAACTCATTCACCTTCTCTAAAAATACCACCCTTGAGGTTGAGAAAATCATCCTCTCTCTTAAACCATCAAACTGTAAAGGCGATATCTGCCCTGCACACATAATAAAGGACGCAGCCAGAGACCTGTCACCCTTTATCTCTAAACTTATAAATGCCTCCTTCTCCTCAGGCAGTATCCCTTCCAACTTAAAACAATCTTGGGTGCTCCCCCTCCTCAAAAAACAGACGCTCGATCCCCTCATCCCCACCAACTACCGACCCATCACAACGGTACCCTTCCTACTGAAAATCTTGGACAAAGTTGCCTATGTCCAGATTCAAAAATACCTAGAACTACACAAGCTACTAGGTGCCAGACAATCAGGTTTCCGCCCATTACATGGCACGGAAACAGCCCTCATCGATCTGAAAACCCAAATTGATGATCTGAGGGACAAGGGCAAGACAGCACTCCTCCTCTTACTCGACCTCTCCGCGGCTTTCGACCTCGTCGACCACAAGGTCCTCTGCAGACACCTTGACTCAGCTGCCCATTTCTCCCCAGAAGCTATCAAATGGATTGAATCCTTTCTGAGTGAGAGAACTATGAGAGTCTTCTCCCCTTCAGCAGCAGCAGACCCCTCTCCTATCACTTGCGTAGTCCCGCAGGGCTCATGCGTCTCCCCCACACTATATAACATCTTCACCAAACCCCTGTTCGACGATCTGGACCATCTGAGTGTCACCTACACTAATTATGCTGATGACACTCAGATTCTCCTCCCACTTTCAGGGGATCACAGTAAGGACAGTGAGTTGGTGAATAGGGTATATCTCATCATTCAGGCATGGATGGCATCTCATGGTCTATGCCTGAATGATGACAAGACAGAGCTCATCATCTTAGGTACCCCTGCTAATATCAACAAACTAGGCCTTGAATATGCCAAATTCAACATAGATGGTAATCTCATCAGAGTATCCAGGGAAGTAAAAACCCTTGGCTTTTATCTGGATGCCACTATGTCATTCACTAAACAGGTTATCTCACTAGCATCTACCACTGCGTACACTTGCAAATTAATAAGGGCAGGCAGACCATTCCTATCCAATGACAGCTGCCTGATCCTGGCAAGAGCACTCATACTATCTAGGCTTGATTATTGTAATGCCCTCTATAGCGTTGCCAACAAAGCCATTATCCACAGGCTCCAAATCTTACAAAACAATGCCTTGAGAGCTGCCCTCGGCATTAATAAGAGAGATCATATCTCAACCACTAGACGCCAACAGAAATGGCTCTCTACAGACAACAAAATCAAACTAAAGTTGGCCTCCCTAACCCATAAAGCCCTCAACAATGCCGCCCCCAGTTATCTGATGGACAAGGTAAAGAGAAAGTCCTCCATCCCACAAACAAGAACTATCAATTCCAACCGTCTGATAATTCCCAGATTCAAACTCTCCACTATTGGTGGGAACACTTTCCCGGTGAAAGCTGCCACGCTCTGGAACTCTCTGCCTCACAACCTAAGAGCTGACCAACCATACTTGCACTTTAGAAGACACCTCATCAGTCACCTTAACTCCAACAACCCTTGTATTTAGCTGCACTTTCTACACCTATGTATAGATAGTGATACTCTTGTTCGTGATTTTGCCTTCGCCTCTAACAGCCCTGCACACTTCTGTACATTTACCTCCTGTATAGATATTGACTTTTATGTTTAAAGACTTGTATACCTCTTATTCCTGTAATCCTGAATATTTTTTTAGGTTTACCCGCCTCTAACAGCCCTGTACATATCTGTATATTTTCCCCTGTATAGATATTGACTTTGTATGTATGAAGATTTGTATATTTTTTATTCCTGTAATTCTGATTATTTTTATTACTACTTCAAAGTGTATATTTCTGCAACATTGTAAGCTTCGAATTATCTTTTGCCTGCGCCCTGTTGCCCCTGGGTAAGGTGCGCCATACAAATAAATAAACAAACAAACAAAACAAAACAAACAAACAACTGATAATGATCAATTTAGTTAATGCTATTAAATAGGCTTGCACATTAATTTAAGCATAGAAACTATTGGTGTGGATAGTGGTAGAGGGCAAATGTCTACTTTCGGAAAGGCGAACATTCTGTTTGAGCATTAGTTGCAAATGTGTACCTCTGTTTTCAGTTACATGGAAAGAGTCCCAGATGCCCAGTCTTGACGTCTCTGTGTCTTTCTAACTTTTTGTTTCAAGCATTCATTTATTTTGTGTTAAGCCTACTGAAGGTTTTTAATCACTTGTGTATTATATTTGTTGTCTGATAGTCATGGCATCAAGTTTATTTCTTTGTATCACCGAATGTTCTCCGAAAATGGTCTCCTGTTACATGATTAAAAGTTAGGTGTGACCAGCCAATGTAATCAATGAACACAGTGGAAAATATATTTTTGTTCTTTCGAGAGCCATCTGGGAATGCCTTTCTGATGCAGCGCTGAAAGTTAAATGGGCGAATCTGCTAATGTTATCATTCAACTCAGCGCTAAGTGTGATTCTTATTTTGGTTAGTGGGTTTTTATTAGCATGCAATTTATTAGTGAACAGAAAGCACTCAATCAATAAAGAGCTGAATTTTAAAGTCCATTTCATATGTGAGGTTGTTACTGGTTTATGAGGGCATTATTGGGGCATTTGAGGCATATGATGGCAAAACCTGTACATGTGGTGCCATACTTTAGAGTATGGAGAATATCAGGCACATTGTGGCAGAAACTCAAACTACATGATTTCATTATTATTATTATTATTATTATTATTATTATTATTATTATTATATTTATTGAGCACGGACCTACCTTCGAGAAGCCTCTAGGATCAGCCTCCAAAACATTAGGAACATCATTCCACGTCTCACCCACAACTCTGCCCGCAACTCTTACCTCCACCCTGGTTCTGAGTAGAATATACACCTGTTCTAGCATACTCACGGGTCCCCTTCCCAAATCTTTTACTACTTCTAGTAAAATACTTTATGTTGCCATATGCAACCTACCAAGATCTTCTCCTGCCTCAGCATACCGTCACCATGTAAGGTGGGACTTTATGAAGAAATGCTTCTGCTTCTTGCATTCAAATCTATTATAATCTAGCCACCCTCACCCCCCACTACCTGGCTGAATCCATTTCTTTCTCCTAGCAAGCTCAGGCTTTCAGCTCTATAGCCCTCCACAACCTCTGCTCCATATGGCCCTGCTCTGCCTCCTGCCTCACTCTTCGCCATTGGGAGGCTCTTCAAGATGTTTAAGACTAATCTGATGTTAGCCAGAGAAGGTGCATGCTCTACGGTATAGAAGTGTACCAATAAAGTAGTGGGACTGTGACTCGGGCAGGAGACAGAGTAGGAAGGATGGGAGCAACGTGCAAGGCATTTTTCAAGTGTTGCAGTCATGCTGGTTGACAGGCAATTGAGTTGAAACAGATTTCAATTTAGCTGTAACTGATATCCCGTAGCAAAGTGGGCAAGTGTACTTTCACTTCCCAAAGAACAGTTCTGGAATGGGGGACATGGTTGCAAAAAGTAGTGGAGCTGTTAACAGTAAAAAATAAAAGTAGTGGAACACTGCTCCTGCCCGTTCCCGCTCACTTCGACCACTTGCTTCTGCCTCAATCCTCTTGCAGTTTGAATGAAAATCACACACACAAAGTGTCCCAATAACATATGCCATTACAAATCATACAATTTACATCAACAGAGCACAACAATCAGAGAGACCAAATGCAGGGCCATCTTAAGCAATTGTGGGGCCCTGGGCACGGACATCGTTGGGCCCCCCAACACCAGACCATCGGAATTAAGTGATCAAGGATATCTGCCCCCTCTGCCCCGCCGCCCGTGATCACAACCCATAGATTGATATGCTGCCTCATCTTAAAAGTAAGCATGTTTACTCCATTTAAGTCCCCTTACCCTCTTCATTCGTGTTCTAATCAGAATGATAAACAAGTAGCATTTGAAGGCCAACATTATTAGTCTAAGAAGAGGTTACTTCTGTTGTAGCATAGATACAGGAGACATTTTATCAATAGCATCCAGCAAGGTATACAACCTGTAGTAATGCAGGACTGTATGTAAAAGGTACATGTAACCCAGAATAGACAGAACTCACATTTGCTGTCTCACAGAATGCAAACGTGCTTAAGCATGGATAGAGGAGACCAATTGAGAGGAAGGAGAAAGCTACACATGTAGCATGGATAGTGGATACCGATTAGAAGCTACCAGGAAGGTGTCTGTAACCCGACAGACTGAGATTATAAGTGGGACATGGTTTTCAAATAGTGTTGCCATTAGAGATCAAAAGAATAAGTGCCTGTGGTGCACAATATATCGATGTTCACTATTACAGTGAATGGAACACTATAGCCAGTGAAACCAGGAGTGTGGCTGTCTTGAAGATCATACCCTGAGAAGGAAATCACTCTGAAGGGCTAACAATTTTGAAAGGTTTAGGGACTGGCAATTTCGAGAGGCTAGGGAACACAAGAATAAATTAGATGCCCAGCATTACACACACTGGTTAAGGGGTGACTCTGGGATTTGTGCCAACTCTGCAATTTCTGCATTTGAACACTTTCATTACCAGTTCTGACAATGAACTAAAATAATCTCATTTTATAAAACTGACTTGGAAAGTATACCAATCACATTACCAAACATGACCATTTTAAAAAACAAAATAGTATAGAAGGGTGTAACACAGAATGATTCTAGCTTCATTCTCTCCATCATCAAGAGAAGGATACAAGTACCAGCATACCAAGCAATGTGATTTAACAGATTTAATCTTGGTTTGTCTTTTGTATTTTAAAGCTTTACATACTTCCAAAATACTGGGCCTCATTACAAGTCAGGCGGAATGGGTTAACGGGATCCGCTAACGTGTCGAACCACAGCATTTTTGCAGTGATTTTTTGTTCTGGTGACATTTTTGCAGCAATTCTATCACTGCATACCACAAAATTTAGTCTGTGCGGATGGAAGATACCATATGGAACAACAAATACCACATGTTTCAAAAAATCCCCTTGGCAAAGTCTTTTCAGTGAATTTCATTACCAGTGCACCCTTAATTTCCTACAGCTTACTAATACAATACTTACTCCAATATAGCAAAATATGTGTCCAATTTACAAAGTGTCACCTTAAACCTCTGCCTTTCCCCACCTTCTAGCATAATTTTTAACACTTCTATACTTTTTTGCAACTTTTTCCACTGGTTTTGTGGGTGCGGACCAGTTATTCACATTCCGCCTGATTACGAGGTCCTCTCGCGGGACCCGGTAAGGACGCCTGGTAAAACCAGGCGTCCTTACCGGGTCCCGCAAGTGGACCAGGGAGATAACAACGGTCCGGTCATAATTGGCCCGTTGTTAGCTCCCGCTCCCATTCCCATTGAGCCGTATGGGGGCTCGAATGGGAATGGGGAAGGTCCGGGCCCGGGTTCCCTGAGGGAGGAATTACCGGGCCCTCCGAACTCGGAATGGCCCGGTAATTCCTCATTCAGGGAACCCTGACCCGGTTTTGGAGGCAGCGATGCCGCCAATAGCGGCATGGCTACGGCCAAACCTGTAATGAGGCCACTGGCTTGTAAAATTGTCATTCATAAACGTGCAGAAAAACCTTTGACTTTTACAAAAATGCAAAGTGTTTTTGTGTCAAATGAGCTTTCCCGAGTCCTGCATCATCTGGTTCGCTCCCTTTGGTCTACCACCCCTTCCACTCAAATGGCTTACATTAGAAGAAATTCAAGTAATGGGCTAAACGATGCCACCAGCTCGCAAGAAGGCAAACTTCACAGAAGACAGTACAGTAATGTATGAAATATTAGACGATTTGACCAGAATCACTTTATTGTCTGCTAGAAAATCAGAATACAAGTATGAATGCTTTGGTTCCAAATTTGGATACTTATTCATCTCTTGGACTAACAGTTTATGCTCATCGTTGGAGGTGATTGCGTAGGTTTTACAACAAACCAATTTCTAGACCTTCACCAAAAGGATGACATGTTCGTATTTATTGCAACACCTATCTGGTGCAGGTACATTGCTGATAATAGCACCTGTTGTGCTGCAAGACCAAGTACAGGCAGGTTTATAAACTTCAGACATAGGAAAGGCTCAGGCAGCTTTCCAGGAATGTGCTTTTCTAATCTTGCATAGGAACACATATCTCTGCAATGTGTGCTTAACACACTGAGCTAACTTCTGAACAATTGCGGCACTAAATTTGGCTATTGCCCATGATCAGCATAATTCCCACAGGAAGAAAAGAATGCTACAGGAGTTGCGCCGGCAGGAACATACAAACTATACATACCACAGTGAACACAAAGCATTACATGATGAATTGATCGCGGCAGGCAATAGGTTTAGAGCCTCAGCACCATGCCATAAAATATCCTGACATGTGCTATTTAAGTCTGGTGAACAAAGGAGTCTTACTTCTTTAGATCAGGCGCCTCTGACCAAACGAAAACATGACTATACCGTGCAACATACAAAACCTTCTGTAACAACCACACTAACACAAAAGCAGCAAACGTAGCAATCCATGATAACATATCCACAATCATGCGCAGTATTCCAACACCACTGTGGCACACGCACGCCATGAAAAAATGCAAACAAAATGGATTCTAAGAGAATGCGTCACCACAAAATAGAAATCCAATACACCATCTCAAAATACAACCACATGAAACAAGCAGACAAACACGCACAGTATAAATGACTGCGCCATACATGTGCGAGACCATAGCGTCAGAACACATCAATTTCTCAAACACAATAATGCGCTATAAATAAAAACATGCGCACACCAGACAGGTAACACTGCATCACACTTTCCCTTTTACTTTCAAACACTTCCGGAGCAATTCAATCACATCCACACATTTTGAAAATATGAAAACACAAAAATCATGATTAGTCAATAGTCTGACAACACACTCTTACCACACCACACAAACTGAAAACAAGGTTCCTGAATCTCCTGAACCTGCAGGGAAATTTCAGAAAACGCAGTCTTCATATAAAGATTAAAAGAAAATGTCTAACAATGCACACCTAAATTCATATGTACAGAAAAGAAGTCATAACACAATATAACACAATTTGGGTGCAGGGGAGATATCACAATCCTGACACAAAGTCAGACACTACCGTCCCCGGCAGACCATACAGCTGAACATTCAGCTTACAAATATTAAAACTATTATAAAAATAACGCTTATATATATGTTTATATTAATTGTCTGATGGCAAATAAACTTTCCAGAAGATCTTTGGTCAACGCTTCTTTATTTTTAGAAGTCAACGTAGCTCTGCGCGTTTCGGGGCTCTATTCCCCTTCTTCAGGATCTTAACTGTAAATATAAACATAGACAAACGGGATATCTAGCACCCCATTTTGCATGTTTCTTACATTCATAACACATCTTATATGAATCATAACAATTTCACCAAGTATACCATAGTAGTCACCCTATCATCAGATACAAATTAAATGTTCCACCACGTCGTGATCCAATGCCCCAATGTCCGGTACACCTCAAATTATTAACCAACTACCTCACCGCCTATGCCAGTGACATAAAGCCCCATGCAGATCTAACCTCCACCTGTGTGATAACCTCAACAAATTAATATCCACTAAATATCCAGATGTGTGTCCAGAAAAGGTGTGTCAACAAATCATAATCAAACGTAAGGGGTACTGGACCCATGTGCAGCCCAAAACTAAAAATCACATGCCTGACCCCCTTTTACTGAGGAACTACCACGGGTTCCACATAGCATACAGTCTATATTCATCTCACACTAAACTAAATTGGTTCCATGTGTTAGAATCGTGGCAAAAATGGCTGTGAACACAAAATATTGCGGCAAAAAGGCTGTGGTTTTGACGTAGCAATCCATGTAAAGGATGTGGGGGACATCCCTGCAACCCCCAGACCCATTATACCATTTAACGGGAGCGGGGGACACCCCTGCAACACCCACTCTCCTTAAATGGTGTAATGGGGAACACCTTTAACGTGTCAAACCACAGCATTTTTGCAGTGACTTTTTGTTCTGGTGACATTTTTGCAGCAATTTTATCACTGCATACCACTACATTAAGTGTGTGTGGAAGGAAGATAACATATGGAACAACAAATACCACATGTTTCAAAAAATCCCCTCAACAAAGTTTTTTCAGTGAATTTCATAGGTTACCAGTGCAGCCTTAATTTCCTACAACTTACTAATACAATACTTACCCCAATATAGCAAAATATGTGTCCAATTTACAAAGTTTCACCTTAAACCTCTGCCTTTCCTCACCTTCTAGCATCGTTTTTAACACTTCTATTCTTCTTTGCAACTTTTTCCACTGGTTTTGTGGTCCTCAACGTTTGCGAACGTCTGACGTCATCGCAGACTTTTTAGACAGTGTCACGTGACCACTCGTGTGGCGTGATGAGGTGTCCGTAAACACGTCCGCACTAAGCGAACGGGTCCAAGCTTCACAAACAGTTCGGAACTGCATTTTCTGCTGATGTAGGAACTTTGAAGATCAAAATGTCCCCTTGCACAGCTCCTACACCTATTCTTACCCATTATCCATTAACAATCTAGCACAGAGCACATACTCAGCAGAATATTAGAACAACTGCTATTTATCCTACAAATGGCATCAGCTATTGCCATTCCACCTCGTCAAGAGGCAACACCACCACCGGCTGGAGGACCTATGCAACAAATAAAGGGCAGCACTTCAAAAGGCAATGAAGAGGACCAAGAAGATGAGGCAGAGGAAGTACCTACCTCTACCACCCAGAGACAATCATGGGTGTGGCAGTACTTTACCACTGTTGGAAATGTACCAAAGGCTAAAGCTACCAAAGTGAAATGCACTAAGTGCAACGTTACTCCTATGGGACCACCTCCATGCGCCACCACACACAGTCCAACCAATGCAATGCTCTCAGGAAGGTTGTTCCTTTCTTAGGAAGTAGTAGGCTGTCTTCTCCCACCTCATCATCCTCAACCAATACTGTAACCACACAGCCTACTTCAATGGGACACAAAATCCCACCCGCTAGCTTGCAAGCGATAAAAGAGGCTGTTGATCCATATCTTTTGAATCAACCATAAATTGCGCCACTGCCATGCTCTGCTCAGACTAAGAGCCAAGACATAAAAGATTGTATAACAAATGGCACTATCCATGACATCACTGATGACAACATATATCACATCACTACTCTGCAACAATCCTGATAGAAAGTCCCTACAAGGGGTTCTGTCTAGAGTGTGGCAGGGAAAATATGAAGGGTAATATGTAGGCCTTTCATAAACTACTCCATGTATCATAAAATGTAGTTATTAAATCAGAAACGCTCTACTGAAGTTTCGTTGACAATACAAAAACAGGTAACGATACAACATGGACCACAGAAGTAGAGTATTCTTAATCTGGTAGATTTGGTCAGTGGAATCATAAATCCAAACCTATTAGAGTCTTAACTAATGGTAAACTTTGAGTCAACAGCTTATAATACATGAATAACTAGATATATTTGTTAGTATACAGAATATACTTGCAGCATACACATACAGTGAAACTCTAGTTTGGTAAGGGGGCAACATACTATGAGCAGGAAATGAAACTAAGATTAGAGGCCATTGTCAGGCATAGAAAGTATACAAATTGCATTGCGTTGTATACAAACTGTAGGCAGGACCCTCACAGATAAGTATAAAAATTGGAGTATCTGTCTGTGCAAAACAGGGGGTTCTGGGTGTGTCTCTACCGGCCTCTGTCGTGGGGGAGTCCCAACCAGAGTTTCTAGCTCACTATCCCTTTCACAGAAGAGAAATATCCACAACATATCAGTCTTTGTCCTGCCCAAGGGCAGTCCAGCAACGAAATGCTAGGAAATTCTCTTCTGAACAAGAGTACCAACAGCAACCCCAGACACGTCTGTCGGCCTGGTGGGGCCTCATCAATGAGGTGGAGCTGTGCCTCTCTAAGAACAGTGATCAAGGGGTCCACGTCTGGATTACCCTAGTACCTTATCTCTCTGTCACCTGCTTATTGTTCCATGTATTTTCTCTATGAGCTCAGACCAAACTCTAATGAAAGTCCCTTAAGAAAATATGGCAAGGTTAAGATCTACTCTACGCATATAGCACCTTTACAGTATGCGTATCATGTTTTCAATGCAAAATGTCCAAGTCAATTTCTCTGCTTAAACAAGTTACTGTCACTAAACAAAAAGAACTTCCCATGATATGTGATATTATCAGTCATGTTATAGATGATCCCATTTGTGATATCATTTTTGGTGTCCTGGGTTTTAGTCTGAGCAAAGCATGATGGTGGCATGAATTATGGTTGCACTGCTTATATAACTGTCAAACTTCTTTGATTTTTTTGTGTGTGAACATTTTATATAACTATACATACACACTCTATTTTGTAAGATAAATGGCAAGCACCGTTGAATGGTTGGAACTCTGTTTTCCTAAAGATGATACAAATGAATAAGAAGAACCTGCAAATTGTAAATCATTTTGTATTTTACCATGAATTAATCCAGTTCTCCTCCTTACACATAAACCATTAAATTTAATATAGTGTGTATATTTTATGCTCCACAATTTAGAAGAACAGAAAAAACAGCATGAGAATGAAGAAAATCATGCGCAACAAAACAAGAAAATGTATACTCAACAAATATTTCAAAAATTACAGAAAAATCCTGTGAATGATATGTGTCTCCAATCTGATCAAATTAATAATCAACTTCACGATGTATGTAAATATGTAAAACATCATGTAACTAGAAATATTAACTATCATTGTCCAACTTGTTCTTGTGAGCCTTACCCCCAATAATCAACCCAATCAATTGCAGAGGACATTACTGATCAAAGCTTGGACTAAATGTCTACCCCTCCTTTAATTCCCCCAATTATAAATATGTATTACCTCCCTATTGTCCTACTCTTGTTTTCCACTCTGATTCCCCTTCCCTATCCTAACTGTATATAATGTAAACGTATGTATAAAAAATATGTATTATTTTTAAATCACAATTTGGTGTCTGCATACTATTTCCCAGTCCGCTGACAGAATACAAAACAAAACATGGGAGAAACAAATTCAAAGCACATAAACCTTCACATTCAACATTAATAACATGTCACAAAAAAAAACTGGGATCTTGAAATCTGTAACTCTTGTACAACTTTGAAACAATCCAAAGTCAGACACCAATAAGTACAGTCCACAGTCAACGAACATGTCTTCCTCTGGAAATGTTCGCAAACAGGTGCCAGGGCCTGCGGTGCTGTGATGCACATTTAATTAGCTTGAACATGTCGATGCAGGTCTACGGTCGTATGGATGCGTTCAATCAGTGTCACCGCTTGAGCGCTGACGTTCATGAATAGACTTCAATGCCCAGCACAACATGACCCATTTTTAATTGTGTCATGAACGTCAACAGAGAGCAACGGTCATATTGATGCATTCAATGGACATCACTGTGCACGCACTGACGTTTGCGAACACCTGCCGATGTGTGCGGCTTCATGACACACATTTTTGTTTAGTTTGCAAATATCAATGCTGAGCCGCAGGTGCATGGATGCATCTGGTTGACGTTATTGTGGACACTCTGATGTTCAGGAATGTTGTGACAAGGCCGTAAATGCTTAGTGACTTGTCCTGGTCGATGTCCGTGTTCTGCGAACATATATAAATCCATTATGTGAAGTTCAACCTTTGCCCTTCTGCAACTACTAGTACCATTGCTTGTTGTACTTTATACTTTGTGCTACTTTTCCTTCCTTTTTCTGGTCTCTGAAGTCAGTGTACAGGTAAAAGAGACCTCAGACAGCACCTCCAAGGTGACCCACCCATTTTTCTAGTCATACTAAATCTTACTCTCACCTGGAGAGACCAAGTTTGAGGAGCTCTGTAGTCTGCAGTACTAGAAGAACAATGGCATCTTAGGGGCCATCACTACCATCACTCAGAGGACCAGGAGGAGGTAACAGAGACACTGCAGCAGATGCGCTTCAGGAAGAACAGAGAGAGAATGATGTGGAGGAGGTCCATCAGATGTCCAGCAGCCTGAAGGAATCTTGGGTGTGGTGGTTATTTACCACCCTTAAAGGAGTGTCAAAGTTCAGGTCACACTCAGTCATGGCCAAAAGGGGCAGTACTCATTTGGCACTACATCCATCCACTGCCAAACCCGTACTTTTCATCTGGCTGCCCTCAGAAAGGCAATACCTTTCTCAGGGTGATGAAGCACCACCTCCACATCACCATACGCTTCCACCACTGCCCACAATGGTTGCAGCTCTTTTGAGCAGAGTGTTCCTCCTGCCATAGCACAATACGTACAGAAGGCAGTTGACCCCTACCTTCAGAGGACAACTGCCCTATGTATATATTGTGACAAGCTCATCTGCCAAAAGGAGCAATTTTCAAGGCTGCTGTGAAAGCTGTGAAGAATCCTACGGATCCCTCATTGAAACCCTGCCTAAAGTCTCCTGCCAGGTGGCCAGGGGAAGGTAGACACTTCCTGATCCCAACCCTGGGGGTGGTGTAGTGCAGGAGGATCACCTGGGAGGAGACAGGGCCGAGGGTGGTGAGGAGACTCTTTCAGATGAGACACTATTATTCCTCTTACTGGAAGACTTTTACCACTGTACCTAAAGAGATTATGGCCTATTGTCATTTTAATAACTCTCAACCTCAAAATAGATCTAAGGTTGTGAACTCCAAGGTTGAAAAGGCAGAACAAACTATACGGAATGAAGGATCCTATTTGGTATCCCAGACTGAACCCCTTTCTCAAACCGGAGGGTACAATGTAAAGGATTGTGGAAATGTTGGGCCTCATTACAACTCAGGCGTTAAGGGTTAATGCCGTCATTAACCCTTAACGCTTGATTGTGATTTTAACGGCTGCTTTTAGCAGCCGTTAAAAACCATGGCGCTAAACCGCCTTGGTGCTAATTACGCCACCGTAATTTACGGTGGCGTAATTAGCGCCTTCCCCACTCCCATTATGCCCTATGGGGCAAAAATGGGAATGGGGAAGGGTAAAATGGGAAATGGGGATTTACCGCCCCACTCACCTTGGAATGGGGCGGTAAATCCGCCATCCACCATGGTGTAAACGTAGTTTACACCATGTTGGTAAAGTTGGCGTACTTACCGCCTGGGTCGTAATGACCCACGTTGTCTTTACTAAACCATCTTCGCCTGTAAAAGTTAAATCTCACAGCCCCTCTGCGAAAAACCTTAAGGAAAATAAATGTACCCTTATAAATAATATAGAGTTTGAAACCCCTAGTTTCAGTGGAAGAAACTATATGTCCCAGAATCCTAGAGGTACGGAGACAAAGAAAAAGGCTGAAGAGGCATGCAGATGTATTAGTCATGCAATGAAGCCTAGTAGCCATTGCAGGGTGTCCGGTCAAATGGTCGAAAATAAATGGTCGAATGACCATTTGATCGAATCAAAATGGTCGGAAAAAAAAGGTCGCATTTTTTTATTTATTTAATTATATATTTTTTTAAGTTTTGGTTGCTTAAAAAATATTTTTAATAAAGAAAAAGGGGGGTTGGGGGGGAACCCCCCATAAAATAAAATTTAAAAAAATAAAAAAATTCAACCTTTTTTTTCCGACCATTTTACTTCGATCAAATGGTCATTCGACCATTTGGTTTTCGACCAAATGACTGGTAACCCCATTGCAGTAGTTGGGCAATTGAGGCTAATAGCACACACCTGAAAACAATCATTGAGCCTGTGAGGCATAAAAAGCCACAGCAGGAAAGCAGAAGTAGAAGGAGTTGGAACGGGATCTGGAAGGCTGGCTCTAGCAATAGTAGCCGAGGAGAAGCATGAGACTGGCAGAAATACAAGAAAGTGGAAGAACAGAAGGGAGCCAGAATTTGGAGACAGCAGATTTCACCTGAAAGTTCTGAGAGAGAGTCCTGTTCTCCCAAACTCTTAAGTGCAGAGGCTGCATAGAGGAAGATGTGCTGGAGACTGAGTCTTCCCCATGTGAGACATGTTTCCATGATTGCAGATCCGTGGAAGTGCAGGAGACTAAGGCCAGAAGCAGGAGGAAAGCCGAGGGTCTCATGAAGAAAAGGAAATCCCAACCACAGTGGGCGGACCAGAGACACCTGTGCTGGAGAAGGGTGTGGGTCTTGTGATAAACCTGAGGGTATTCTCACTCTTATTCCCCTTGGATCCTCTGTGCATTTGGCCAGGGAAAGGCCATCACTCTTAGATCCTGAATCTGGGGGTGGACAAGCGAGGGAGGATCACCTGGGTGGAGGCTCTTTAGGGACTGGGAGTGGGAGAGACATGGGGCCGGACATGGGTACCGGTAAACCCTTAACGCCTTGCTACTAGGTCCCTTTGCGGGACCCGACCTCAACGGCTGGTTTTACCAGCCGTTAAGGAACGGGCCCGCAAAAGGACCTTGGTGCTAATTACGGTACTGCAATTTGCAGTACCGTAATTAGCTCCTTCCCCATTCCCATTGAGCCCTATGGGGGCAAAAATGGGAATGGGGAAGTGCCTTGGTGAATGGGGAATTACTGCCCCCGCTCACCTTGGAGTAGGGCGGTAATTCCGCCATCCACCGAGGCGGACACAGTAAAATACCAGCGGCAACCATGGCGCTAATAGCGCCATTGGTTACCGCATACCGTGTAATGAGGCCCAAGGTATCTCCATTTTCCTACTAATGACCAATCCAACCCCCCCCCCCACCTTTATGGGGTATTTGGAGTCAACCCCTGTGTTCCTCCTACATAACTCCTAAAGTACTGGGATGAAGAAGCAGCAACCTAGAGTAATCAAGCGCAAGTGCTTTTACCATTCTGGTACTGAGACGAGGAAGAGGCCTACTGAGTGTAGTAGAGGTCAGGCATGTGCCCTAATGATGGTCAGGCAAGGCTAATTGTACATTCCCACCTGCAGCCTGTTAAAGGACTGCAGGTGTATAAAAAGCCCAATCAGGAATGCCTGAAGGGATGAGCAGTGGCGGGAGAAGCATCTGCGAGAGAACCACTGACGGTGATGAATGAGCAACAGTAGAGAGGCCAAGAAAAACAGCGTGAGCTTTACATGTGGAAGGCGCTAGCGGTTCCGGAGAGGGCAGCCTGGGAACCGGGGCTCTGTGGAACCGAATGAACCTTGACAGGGGAGCTGTGCATGGAGACTGACCCTTTTTATGAAATACAAAGTGCTTGTTCTCTTGGGGACAGAAGTCAACCCCGGAGTGCCTGAGGGGCAGGAGGTGAAGCACTGAGGCAGTGACCAAAAGACTGAGAGATGTGCACTGCTAGAACTTGCAACAAAGCAACCAGTGAGTTTCTATGAAAGTAGAAACCAGGTATGCAAGTGTTTGATCTTTTGCACAAGTTTATTTGTATTGCAATGGTCGTGTGGATAATGATACATGTTTTTGAAGGTCTCCAATCTGAATCCTTGGTAAACAGTGAACAATAGAACTTGTTAATCACTAGGTAATTGAGAATACTTTGTTAGAGAGTGGTTGCATGTACATGAAAGCACAGAATCAAAAGTCTCTGAGTGATGGGCATGTTTGAAAACAAACTACAAAAGCATATTATAACGGAATGAACTCAATATAACAACAAAGTGATCTAAATGAACACCTAGACACTTTTTGAACGCCAAACTAAATACAAAGCTATCTTCATACTTATTGAATACTGCACTGAAAGAAAACTGTTACATATGAAGATTTGAAGCTTTCCAATTTAAATAAATCCATTGTGTGCCAAGTTCAAAATTGAATACAAGTAAACATCATACATTTATTGAATCCATAAGTCAATCAAACCTTGAAACAAAGAAATCAACATATATTGAACTTGAAAGTGAATAGAACTTTTTCAAAGCAAGTGAACCCAGTGTGTATTTGACTCCAAAGTGAATGGAACTTTGGGGAAGAAATTTAACAAGTGAGCCAAAACAAACTGCATTCTTCAGCCAGAACCTACCTCCAGAGGAGGTGGGATAGCACTGATTGCCAAAGAATCACCCCCACATATATCAAAGGCCGCACACTAGATTGGATAGCAGATCTCAACTGCCATGTAACCATCCCGGCCTATTCACCATGCCCTTGGTCTGACCACCACATTGTGTTCTTCACCAATTCACCCCCTAAACACACTACCAACCCCTGGTCGGTCTTGTCACCAGCCTAGGCACGTAGATCACGCAAGCTTACTAAGGATAGTATTGCACCTCTTCTACAGGCACTCCTGTCACAACACCTGCACTCAAATGATCCTAGCATTCTTGCTGACATCTACCCGAGCACACTCACCACAGCAGTGGACACTGTTGCACCACTAGCACCAAGAAAATCTAAAACAGCAAAACACACCAATTCCTGGTTCACCCCTGAACTCACTGAGTTGCGAGAAAACACATTCTTGAAAACAGAAGCCAAAAACAAAAAAAAGCCCACAGACTCTCTGAGAGTACAATTCACTATGATGGCACATGCTACAACATGAGAATCGTCAACGCCAAGTCCAATACAAGAAAAATGTTTACAATCCTGACAGAACTAGAAGGTCCAGCCACGCCCCAGCGATCATCACCAAAGACGAGACCTGGTGCTCGTCCATCCAAAAAGCGATGTTGGACAAAATCGACTTGTTGCCGAAAGATTCTAAACAAGCTTTCCCTGCTTAAATCACCCCTGACTCTACTCCCCTCCCACCCTCCAGCGTCTAAACTTGAGACAGCCAACCACCATCCTATGTTTCACTTCGGCACTGTCTCCGAGATGGAAGTGGCCTCCATACTGAAAAGCCTGAAACATTCAAAGTGCAAAGAAAACATCTGCCCTGCCGCCATCATCAAAGAGTGTTCAGAAGAACTTACACCATTCATCACTATATTTATCAATGCCTCCTTCTCCTCGGGCCAAGTCCCTTTCAACCTTAAGGAAGCATGGGTACATCAGCTGATCAAAAAACCCTCTCCTGACCCACCAGTCCCCAACAACTATCGACCCAGCACTACTGTCCCGTTCCTACTAGAAATTCTGGACAGAGCAGCACATATCCAAATTCAACAATTCCTGGAGGCCCACCACATCCTGGGCATTCATCAATCTGGTTCCCGGCCTGGCCATGGCATGGAATCCACTCTATTAGACGTTAAGACTCAGCTAGATGTGATAAGAGATGAGGGGAAACCAGCCCTCCTCCTAATCCTCGACCTCTCAGCTGCATTCGACTTGGTTGACCATCAGATCCTCTGCCAACGCCTCACCGCTGCTGTATACTTCTCGCCTGAAACCGCCACCTGGGTTTCATCCTTCCTTGAGGGTAGATCTATGAGAGTCTTCGCCGAGAACAGTAGTGCCTAACCCGCCCCTTTCCACTGTTGGGTCCTGTGTGTCCCCCACCTTGTACAACATATTCACTAGACCGCTTTTTGACATACTCGACTCCATTGGCATATCATGCACCAACTATGCTGATGACACAAAATCCTTCTCCCCTTTCCAACTATTTGGAAGACACTTGATCATTAAACAACATATATGCTACTATCCAGGCTTTGATGGCCACCCACCGTCTGTCTGAACGACAAAAAAACAGAGCTTCCCCCTGACGGGTCAGCCAGTGGTAATCAATAATCTCATTCTCCAATACACCTCCTTTAACATTGACGGCATTCTAATACCTGTCTCATCTTTAGTGAAAATGTTCAGTGTCTACCTAGACGCTACGCTCTCATTCACACGCCAAGTGAATACGATCGCCTCCTCATCAGCACATACTACTAAATTGATTAATGCTGCCAGATCCTTCCTATGCAAAAACAGCTGTCTTACCATTATGCCAGCAATTATAGGATCAAGGCTTGACTATTGTAATGCCTATATTCGCTGGCACCGCTGGCTGGAACATTGAAGAGTTATGGGTGATACAGAACAACACTATTCGAGCAGCTCTCAACATCCCTAGACAGGAGCACATCTTGGCCACCAGAAAAATGCTCACTGGCTCCCGATCAGAGAAAAATTATTTTCAGACACTCTCCATCACACACAGGTGTTTGTCCAACTGTGGCTATTCGCATAACTGAACAAGGTAGCTGCTAAGACTTTGCCCTTCTAACCCTGAACTATTGCCATCTATTTATGTGTAACCTGTTTGTAACAGCGCCTTCATGCCCTTGGGCTTAGTACGCTTTATAAATGAATAACTATATAAATAAATATGTGGAAGATGCAAGTGTGGTACTGAACTTTAAGAAAACTGGGAAACACTATTTTATTGGAAGTGTATCTTGGGGAAGGGAGCCCTGAGATGTGAGCTTCTTATTGACTTGATTGTGAAGCCTCAAGAAACTTTGTATTTTTTACTGTGTTTTGGAACTTAGGGAAGGGAACCCCGAGTACTGGCCAAACCCATACCATCCTGAACTTAAGGCAATCCTGAAAGCTTTTGTTGGAACTGATTTATACTTGGGGAAGGGAACTGAAAGAAAGTTGCAAACTGAACAGAGCTCTGAACTTTATGTTGCACACTGTTTTGTTGGTTGCTGAAATCCCTACACTTTGTATAGACTAGTTGTGAGGGCAGGAATAGGTTTCGGACACAGACAGATTCCTGAGTTGAAGCCCTCTGATACCTTAGGGTTTAGTCACTTTGCAAATCTAAAAATAAAATAAAACTCTTGGACTTTGACTGTCCTTAGTTTTGATTTGGCAAGACCTTTTTCCATCCTGACTTTAAAGTCAATAAGTTGTATTGTTAATTCAGAATCTGTTGTCTGTGTCTTACTCCAAGATGCCTTCATAGTCCCAAGAGAGACAGAAATAGTAGCAGTAGTTGAGGAAGTTAGGGAAGCAGAACTAGTGTTTTTGAAGTCGGTGAGTGAAGCACAGCATTCAAATGCACTGTAGGAGCCTTGCCAGTAACTGTATCCCGCTCCTAAGCTAACTCCCGTATTACTGAATGTGAGAGAACACTGCTCGTTATATCAGAAGTCTTCTTAACAACGAGATTGTAGCACTCATGTGTAATGTTAAAGATCCATGATTGCCTGTAAAGCTGAAGTGCTTGTAAATCCTTTGTTGAAGTATCTAAAGACAGTTGCTGAATAACAGAGTGGTCGCTTGTCTCTAATTAACAAGTGAGAATGCTTTCTAAGACATTACCGAATATCTAACACTGTCTAGTTATAAGTTACAAGTTGCAATGAGTGAAAACTACTTGAAAAGGAGGTCACATGTGCTCAATTGTAGTTCACGAAGGAAGACAGACTTTCACACTTTACCGCTACATGGGAATACAAGTCTTTATTCCACTTTAAACTTTAAAATCCACTTGAAAGAGACATTGTGTGCACGCAATTGCGTTTTCACGTGAGAGACTAAACTGTATACTATATCACATGACATTCTTTATTCTTCGAAGTAGTAAAGAGATTAAGAGCTTGACGAGAAGAACAAGCATTACCCAAGCCAAGAGGCAACCCCTTTTTAGAGTGAAACCAGTCTTGTCAAGAGTTAAATAACCATCCAACTATTCTGTGAAGTTGCTAACAGTCATGTGACCTAAGAATCAAGTACACCACTGTTACCTGAAGCTGAAAGAGTGGCACATAAGCTTCTGGGTAATTACTTGGGCTGATCACTGGCAGGGAGGTGGAAGCAAAGCTGAGAAAGGGGAAACAAATGCTTGTAACACATACTTTGAAGTAGAATACAACCTGTGGTGCTAAAGACTGCTAACACCAGAAAAGGGAGAGTCTTGTGGGCAGAAGCAGGTTGTCCTTGTGGTAATAAGATAGACAAAGAGGCAAAGAGGCTTCCCCTTTTTAGAAAATCATTTAAAAAGAAAGAGTGCCTTGCCTACCTGACGGGTTTACAGTGTCTGGTTCAAGTCTACACAATACTTCAAAAGTACTGAGCAGTAGTAATTGTATTTGAACTGAAGTGGTGTATTAAGCTGTCAGAAGATGTCACATTGAAGTGGGTTGATGCACTAAAGTACTGTGGGACAAGGTTGACTGTTCCCACAGTCTCAACAGCATAAGTGTGGTTGTTGAAGCTATAAGCAGCAGCACAGAATAAAACATCCTGACAAATTTACCAATTGTAACTGAAGAAGTCCTAACCAAATATAAAGTTGTAATTGAAGTCCTAAAGGAATTGTGTATTACTGACAGTGAGGAATATTACACCTTCTTTTTGATATGTGAAAAATTAATTTGAAGAAGAGATAATTTATCATCATAACCAGGATTACCACAGGTGCTACTTCTTTGCTGGGAATTGGAAGGGGATCTTTTCATCCAGGAACAAAGCGTGGATTTTTGTTTGATGAACAAAACATGATTGTCTGCAGCTCCCATCCCCACTACATAAAAACAGTCATGCATAATACACTTCTTTAAACCTACCCAACAAAGCAACAGCCGTCATGTATGAAAAGTAAGTATATTGGTGTATTATATATTTCATCACAAATAAGCTAAAATAATTATACTTTGTAATACCCTGATCTGCTTCTACCTTATAAAACTATCCATTCATAATGTACTCATTGCCAAATTACACCTTCCTAGTCCCATTACTTCAATCATAATCTTTTGCATTACCCTCACACCCTCTTCCTCATACCAGTACACCTGTGCTCTGCCACCTGTGACTCTACACATTTTTTGGTCTACAGCACACAGTACCTATACATCCCTCTTCCTCATCCCATTACCCAATCATAATTAATTTAATTACCCCAGCCACCCTCATTCTCATCCCAATACCCAATACACATCCATTTTGTTACCCCAAATAATTATTTGTCACCCCATTAGACAATCACAATTATTGCCATTATCATGTCATCATTTTTCCTTGTCCCAGTACTAAAAGAATGTCCATGTCATACGTCATAATACTTTTTCCTCACAATGGTACCTAAAAATAATCCATAAAATTACTCAAACACCCTCTTTCTCTCCTCAATAGCCAATAGTAATCCATATCATTATCCCTGCACTCCTCTTCCTCATCCCGTTACACCAACAGCAATCCATATCATTTCCTCCACATCCCTCTTCCTCATTGTACTACTCAATAGACATTAATTTCATTATATCGAAATCTCTCTTCCTCATCCCAGTTGCCACTATTAATCCATGTCATTATCCCATCCCTCTTCGTATTCCCGGTACCCAATACTAATGTCTTCCAAGATACCTACAATCAATAACAGCTTGCAATACCCAATAGTAACCCGTATCATTACCTCCACATTCCTGTTCCACATTGCACTACCCAATAGCAGTAATTCATGTTTTCATCCCTACAGCCATGTTGCTCATCCCAATACACCAATAGTAATACATAGCAAAATCCCTCAATCGTGATCATTCGCATTACCTATACATTCCTCTTCTTCATCCCAGTTCCCATTCATAATCATATAATTACCCAACAACCCCCCTCTCCCTTGTTTCAGTAAATGTCCATTATGTTACATCCACATTCCTCCTTCTCATCTCACAAGCATTACCATAAGCACTTCTTTCCGCTTCTTCATCCCAGTACCAAATCGTACTCCATGCCATTACCCATATATACCTCTTCCTCACACTAGTACCCATTAGTAATCAAAATCATTACTTCCACATCCCTTTTCCCCATTCCACTATCCAATATTAATCCATGTCATTACCCCAACACCCCACTTCCTATCACAGTAACCAATTCTAATCTCTTCCTAAATATCGACAATCAGTAACAACATTAAAATACACTCTTTCTTTTCTCTTACTTATACAAAAAATGCCTACTAAACTCAACTCTGTATAAAACAAAGAAAGCATTGGGAGGGTAAAAACGAAAGAGTCATACACTCACCCTCCACTAAAAGAATGTATAGAAAATATACAAGCAAGAGAACAAGTAACACTGCTCTTGCAAAGTCCAACCGTAGTAAGCACTAACAAAACTGTTGTTCCTCAATCTCAATCAAAAAAGAAAAGTAAACAATTACCTCCTAAATCAATTCCAACAAAAAATGAACCCCCCAAAAAACAGGCATGGAAACCATATCTTCCATTGTCAATATAGCCCAATAAAACATGTTAATAAATCTATTTTGCAAATAATGTTCTGTCATAGAGTCCTTAGCAATATCATAAAAATATGAGAAAACACGCTCCTCACTTGTAAATTACCAAAGAAAACTCGTCCTAGAAGCAGTAATTGACACCATATTAAAACTAAAAGGAAAATTTGTTATATTAGTATAAAAGAGAATGAAACCATTAGAAACATGTTCATAACCAAAGAAACGTCAATTGAAAAATCTTCCCAAATATTTTATCAAATCTTCCTTTGTCCAGTTTGTCCAGTCTACAAATATTTCTGATGTTCAATATGCAATGTGCGCCAAAAGTCATTCAAATGTTTATGACAATTTCTAAAACAATACATTAAAATGAAAGACAAAAGTAGAATGGAAATTCTACAAAACATGGACTTCTGTCCACTGCACATACACTCTGGACTACAAGTATATACGTTAGGTTGAATTTCAGGAGAATCCAGTAAAAACACCTTTCATCGCATAAATGTTTTTGCAACACACCATTCCACAATGCGCACCATTTTGCATAAATTATAAAGTACTTAATGTCTCGCTCTATGTCTCGCTCTAGAATTACAAAAAAAATGACAGTCTGCTAACTGGAACAGGACAAGAAGTACTGTGACAAATGGAAGAAATACAAAGTAAATATTTTGGAACTGAAGTAGAAGTACAAAAGCAACTAACTTAGAAAGTACCAACCAGCAATTTTTTACCACCACCCTTCTTTCAAAAACATACAAAAAAGAAATAGCAATATTTCAAACCACCTCTGTTGAAATTCCAGACACAGTATGTGTCTTTTGTCACAGAACTTTCATCATGCAAAGTACAAAAAGAGTGTATATGTCCTACAAAATGTAAGACAATAAGAAATCAAAATGGTTCCTATTGGCCTTGCATCTAATAGAAGAGAATCAATACAACATAACAGACCCATTACCACTTTGCACATACTGCAATAATAAGCTTGATGATAACCAAATGCTATCTCAAGCTATTAATATTAATTTAAGGAGTTAAGGAACCAAGGTCTCCTCACATGGCTAATTACACTAAGTTGTGCAAAATATGCATGGGACGACTTACATGAATTCCTACGCACTTCACACCAAAATAAAGAAATAGTAGACATAAAAAGTACAGGAGAACTGTTCTGTAGATCTTATAGATGCTTCAAGATACTTTCACCAGTGTTTGATTACCATGTTACACTTCATCTGCAATACACATTGACATGTGTTTGTGAAAAAGAGTAACCACAATCCTACCTGGAAATTGAATCTCTAGCTACATAAAATCCTGAGAGCCAATATATCTTACAAAATAATCTGATTTACAATTACTATCCAAACAGAAAGCCTGCTTTCGAAAAAGATGTTTGTATGAGATAGCACAAAATTACCCATACAAAAATAATGTCATGTCAAACAGACCAAACAGCAAATAGTCAGTATTAAATTGAGAAGGAAGTATAGTAAGACTTTAAAAAAACGGTCTAATTAACCAAGTGAAAGTATCCTTTAAATCTACCGAACATAGAGAATTTTATTAAAAGGCAGTACTATAACTATTCAAACCTTGGAGAAAAGAGGAAGAGTTGTTACCGTGACACATTTAAAACAGCATTTAAAGTAAATGACAGCAGCATAACAAATTATAATTTCAAACAATACAAAGAAATGTTAGATAATTAAAATCAACAAGAAGAAGAAATAGAAATAGAACGTGATAAAGAAGGGAGTAAACCATCTCTTACAAGTAGCCAAGCCACTTGGAGAACCAACCATTCAAAATGAAGCAGAAATAGCAATGACTGAAGGAGAAAGCACCATGTATCAATGCAAACAATCTGAAAAGGATTTGTCAGTGACCATAGCACAGCTGTGTGATGAAGAACTCATAATTAACCTAGAAGTCACTGAAGAAAATGAACATGGATTAAAATATAGAATCAAAAATGGGATCTGTAATAGTTACAAACCTGTGCTCTTGTGTGTAAGTGGTGAAGCCGATTCTGGCATTTTTTTTTTATTTAAACAATGTTCTACATTTTTAGATGACTAAACAAACAACATTTAATTTGTTGTAACAGCCCCCACAGGCCTGGCACTTACAACATAGGAGGTGTATCTTTACACTGACTACTACTCACAGTTGAGCACCAAAAACAATTAGAATACTTCACATTGGCAGCAGAAGTTGCAATTTGAAATATGCAGAATTCTAAGAAAAATAAAACTCATTCTAATAGATGAAGTAAGCATTGTTTCCAACCCGATACTTGCTTTAATTCACCTAACAAAGCAAGATGTCCTTCAAAAAACACAAAGCAAGATTTCCTTCAAAAAACGGTTTGCAGGACAACATGTAATTTTCTTTGGCGATCTCCTACAGTTCACACCAGTCAAAGGCAAAACCATACATTCAGTTAAAGAGAATGTTGTACCACACTCGGCAGCAAAGGCAACATTAATCTATGGCAATAAAGACAACTTGCATAAGATATGCATCAGTCTGCAGATTCAACATATGCTCAAATTTTAAAGAGCATATGAACTGGTGTACTTACTGAACACGAAATATCATCCTTAAAGAGTAAACTGTTAAATGTACTGTTTGGACACAACACATCAGCCCCTGAGGTAATGCAACAATTGACAAAACTAAATCAGCAATGCATGTGTTTAATGCCCACCAGTCTAAACTGTTCCCAATTTAATAAAACAATGCTAAAAAAAGAAAAGCAACCCATGGTCCACATCAGCTGCACAGACAAACTGAATGTGTATGGAATGATACTTGCAATGTGTCAGCAAGCAATAGTACACCTACATAACCTAGACAAATCTATCTCAAATACAGCTGGTGTGAAAAAGGTATTAACTCTCTGCTTACACTGCAGAGTGATACTTAGACACAACCTTGACGTAGAGCAAGGTTGCATTAATGGAGCAATTGAAACAGTTACTGGCTTTCAAACATAACCAAACAAAAATAATATCCAGTTTGTCCTCATTAACTTAAAGAAACTAAACAAATTCTCAATACTATATCATGTTACCTCATACTACATCATGTTCCCTTCGTTTTAAAGCTATGTATCTACGCAGAGAACAATTCTCTTTCTCTCTTGCATATGCTATTTCAATTCCCAAGTCCCAAGGTATCACCCTCGAGTGCTCGGACATTGCCAGCAAGGTTATAAATTACATAACATATTCATGTCTTCATACACCCAGTGGTACATTTCTACTAAACTTTGATGCAAGCAAATTCAAAGCTGCCATTCCTTGCATCCTTGAATAAAACATACTATGTGCACTGTACACTCCACACATGGATATGTACTGTGACAAGTCCTGCTTACAGGCATTGTAGGGAAGGGAGAGAGTCCACCCCAAACATTCCCTGGTGCTCGTGTGAGTGTGTACAGACTCCCTCCCATTCCCACCTTAGCTATAGTGATGATGAACACTGATGGGGAAAACTGCAGCGGGAGGCTGCAGAGGGAAGCCACCACGCAGCAGCAGTTTGCACTGCTTCACAGCACACAGCCGGCCAAATTCTCCAGAAATCTATACACCATTCAGAAAAGGAGACCTTATTAATGAGGCTCCCACCAGCTTACCAGAGATATTAAGATTGAAGGGCTTATGGAAAAAGGACTCCAGCGCCTCACGTTCCTTGCCAGGGATGCTGCTAGAAAAGGGGGGCTTATACTTACAAGCTCTTTTTGAAGCCTCCCTAAACACTCCCCCTGCCACTCCCCCTTGAGCCAGGCAAGTGATTGGGCAGGGTGAGTGGCCAATCCTGGGAGGGGGTTGGGTATTTAAGGAGATGTGCGTGAGTGTGTGGGTTAGTTGGGTGAAGACAGGAGACGGAGCAGGACGTCAAAGAGACAAGAGGAGGCGAGAGCGACTGGAGTGCAGATACTATTGTTAAAAAGGAGGTCTGTGGAGTGTTTATGTGAGAGCGAGGAGAGTGTGAGCATTAGATGTAGAGTAGGAGTAGTAGAAGAGTGGGATAGTAGTAGGAGCAGAAGTAGCTGTAGTAGTTGTTGGAAGTAAAGTAGTAGGTGGTGGGAGTAGTGAGTGAAGGACATTAGTGGTAGAGTGGGAGTTAGTAGTAGAAGTGTGAGCAGGGCACCATATCCCTGGAGGTCCCTAAGGGTTGAACAGTGGTTAGTAGAGGGTGGGTGGGACACCATATCCCCGGGTTCTGTAACAGTAAGAGCAGTGTGCAGGGCACCATATCCCGGAGTGTCTTGGAGCCGTAAAGGTAGTAGAGAGGTAGTGGTAGTAGGGAAATAGGAACATTATTAGAGCGGGAAGAGCAACAGTGAGTGGGAGAGTAGAAGGGGCTATTGGCATTAAGTGAGATAGAAATTATAACAAGGGGAATAGCAAGAGGTGGAGAAGTAGATTGAGAGGAAGGAGGAAAAAGGAACCAAGTTAGAGGGATAGTTGGAAGTATAAGCGGCAGTAAAGAATGTATTTATTTATTGTTCATTTATTATGCACCTATACACGTGTGTATCAAGGCTCAACAAGGCATGGTGGATAGAGGAACAATCCTACTTGGCCTTGTACATTTGGTTTGTGCTAGTGCAGGTTATTTATAATGCACTCAAACGTCGAGATTGGTTTCAAGCGTGGATCTGGAATTCGGACCTGTGTGGCTCAGCATGGTCTTGCTTCCAAGACCTCCCTTCACAGAATAGGAGTGGGAATGGAAGTAACTCAAAGAGTTGATGTGGAAAGGCAGAGTGAGAGATTGGATGGACAGTAATATGGTGGCAGGATAATAGATTAAGGGATCAGTACAGGAAATGGTCAAGTGTGAAAGGGTGTGAAAGGAGTGTGCGTGATGCTGGTTGAAAGAAGGCACCATTCCTTATTGCCAGAGACTAACGATATGAGAGGGAAAACTAGAAGTTTCCTAAGGAGTCAGATAGTCATTGTTTTAGGGAAAACACCTATAGTCAAAGTTAGTAGAACAGATAAGAGTTACTGATAGGTAGTGACTTACAACCAGTTAGGTATGTATGGAGCTGGGAGGTGGGTCCCAGGCCCAGGGAAGTCAAGAGAGGAAAGGGGCTGACGTAGCGCCAATCATCCTCAGTAATTTAGACCTTAAAGAATCAGGAATATAAACATTCATTCTGACAATTAAGTTTACAAATAAACACCCTTTGACTTTTTATGCGAGTCAGCGTGAGTATTTATAGCGAGCTGCCCCGTCACATAACCTGCACTCAAAAAAGAAAACCTCCAAAAAGGGTATTACTACAAAATTAAACTGCATCAGATATCAGATCTCCCCATAATCCCCATTAAGAAAGAACAAACAAGTGTAGCTCCTTTAAATAAACCACAGGCAAAATGCCATGGTCCTCTTAAATTTAACAACCCAACTGGAGTGAACTACTATGCAAATGTAGGAATCAACCTACTATTTGATTTGCCACCAATTGGGGACAATATTTCCTTTCATGACTTAGAACAGCTATGTTTACAAACTTGTTGTTCTTAATATAAATCCCCTAAAACGCCATCCACTATATACAGTGTATCAGGGGAAAGACAGGAATTGGACCACTGGGCAAGATGTGTTACTTGTTAAATTCATCCTAAACATACATAAGGATTCCAAATAATTCCTAATGCACTAGAGAGAGAACACATCCCTGTAAACTAACTCCTACCGATTTCATACACTTGGACACAGAGATGCAGTAGCTGCAACCATGTTTCTCAAGAGTACATTCCCAATTAATAATTTGTGTATGTATCTATACCAAACTGAGACAATGGGCCTCATTACGACCCAGGTGGTAAGGGGTTTATGGCAGCGTAAACAGCGCCGACCCTTACCGCCTGAGTACGAGGTCCCTTAGCGCCATGGCGGATTTAACACCTGCTTTTAGCAGGTGTTAAAATCTATGGCGCTAAGGGACCATGGAGTTAATTACGCCACTGTAATTTACGGTGGCGTAATTAACGCCTTCCCCACTCCCATTATGCCCTATGGGGCAAAAATGGGAATGGGGAAGGGTAAATGGGGATTGGGGACTTACCGCCCCGCCAAGGTCGGAATGGGGCGGAAAGTCCGCCAACCACCATGGCGTAAATGTAGTTTACGCCATGGTGGTAAAGTCACGGCCCAGGCGGTAACTTACCGCCTGGGTCGTAATGAGGCCCAATGTGCCTCATTACAACTTTGGGGGAGGACCATGGTGCTAATAGCACCATGGTCCATGCCGCTAAGGTTGCAATTCCGCCATGGTGGATGGCGGAATTACCGCCCCATTCCAAGGTGAGTGGGGCGGTAATTCCCCATTCACCAATGGCCCCTTCCCCATTTTCGCCCCATAGGGCATAATGGGAATGGGGAAAGGCGATAAATTACGGCACCGTAAATTACGGTGCCGTAATTATCGCCAAGGTCACTTTGCGGCATGGCTTTTAACACCTGCAAAAAGCAGGCGTTAAACAGCCATCCCGCAAAGGGAACCTTGTAATCAGGCGTTAAGGGTTGGCGCCGTTTACGCCTGAGTCGGAATGAGGCCTTACAACATCTGCAAAATGCAGATGGAACTAAAAAGTAACCGTAAACTCACACAAACTGGCAGAAATAAATTCACCACTGTATGTATAATATACTACACTGGAGCCTCAACCATTTTAGGACATTATACTGCATATGCAAAATAAAGAAGGGGTTAATTTGAATGTAACAACACTTCTGTTACTCAAAAACAGCAAAGGTTAGCAGCGAACCTGAACAATGCCTACTTAATAATCCATAAATATATAGTCATTACATATTACTTTAAATTCATATTAACACTAATAAACAGTTAAACTATGCCTTTGGGTATCTAACTACTTAAAAGAATACATCATCAGGTATCTCAGTACGTTAAATACAAAATATATATATATATATATATATCAATCTTTATTAAAAAAATTACTAACGCTCACAGTAAAATTGGGGTTTTAATATTAACATTCCTACTAACCTACTTTGATTATTCATTAGGTCTCGTCACTTCTGCCCAGGGGGCATCCCTTTCCTATGAGGCTAGGGATGTGAGGCTGCTACCCAATAGTCTCCCTAGGGGTGGTAATATGAAGAAGGACCTCATTGGGAGGTACTCCCCTGAAACCATGTGTTATTGTAAATCCATGTCTGTGACAAATGTAAAACATACTGGGACAAAGAAGATCATGAGAAGCATATGGAATAACCATATGCAGAGCCAGCCAAGTACTGTAACGTGGTGGCTCACTTGAGGCATGAGGAGTGCCAAAGAGACTTTTCCAAGGGGGTGTTGTTACGCCAGGGCAGAGTCAACAGTAGAAATAGAAAGCAAAAACAGACTAAATATATCTCACAGTGGAATCCAGGATTACACGAACGAAGCCTTGGAAGTTCAAACTTGGAACGCTGAAGCTGAAGAAGATGGATCTCTCCAGGACGGGGGCAAGAAAAACAGGATGTTGCTGGAGCATCCTCGGGGCCAGCGGAAAGCTGACTCACTTGGTGGTGACGTTACCGTGGAAAGGTGGACCGTTGGGTCCAGAAAAGACACTGAGACCACCAGCGTGCAGTGGAGCCATGCAGGAAGCAAGAAGGAGGAGAGGTCCCTGCGACCCCATGAATAACTGGAGCTGTGTACCTGAGGCACTGCAGGTAATGGGAATGGTGGGAAGACCGGGTGAGGTGTGGGTAGAGGCTTAACTCAAGCAGAGTGCATCGGGAGTCATCTCCCTCATCGCAGTGGTCAGCCTAATACCACTGCCCACACAGAGTACATCAGGAGTCCTCTCCCTATTCGCAGTGGTCAATCCTATACCGCTGCTCAAGCAGAGTGTAACAGGAGCCATCTCCCTCTCGTAGTGGTCAGCCCAGTACCACTGCCCAAGCAGAGTACATCAGAAGTCCTTTCCCTCATCACAGTGGTTCATGCATACCACTGGTCAAGCAAACTGTGCCGGGAGTCATCTCCCTCATTGCAGTGATCCACCCAATACCACTGGCCAAACAGCAGAATGTAAGGCATCTCATCATCGCAGTGACTCGCCAAATACCCCCATTGAAACACAGGGCATTGGGAGTTATCACCCTAATCACTGTGACCCCACAAACATCATTGGAAAACTTGAGAGCTTTGGGAAACAATCCCCTCATTATGGTATAAAAACCAGCAGAGAGGCATACAAGAAAGAAACAGAGAACCTTGGAAAAGATATCCATCATCAAAGTGTTAAATGGAGGCCAAATAAGGTTATGAGCTTTTCTATTTCCTGGAAGGAGTTAAAGGCACTAATCCAAGTTTTCTGCAAGATTGTTTAGAAGCCACTGTAGATACCTTTTATAGAAGGGGGTAATTCCCCTGGTCCTTTATGATGGGATATTAAAGAAGATACTTCTAGTATAAGATTGTAGCAAAATACAGGAGAAGGGAGTCATTCTCCTGGTGAAGGAACCATACACTTCATTTTAGTTGAAGACTTATGTTTATATTGTTAAGGTTAGATTGGTTGGTTTCTGAAAGAGGACGGAAAACATTTCATTTGTATGGACATTCTGACAGTTTACAGAAATGTTCCTAGGGTGAGTCAGGGCTAGTCCGTTAGAAGTAAGAAGAGAGATTTTCTTGAGTTCAACAATACATGTTTATAGCCCACAACATGACCCCTCCTTGTCAGTCTCCTTCTTGTACAATCTCACGCTACCGACCATTATTCTTTTTCCCATGATCCAATTGTAACTGTAATTTTAATTGTTTATTTGTAAAGCACTTAAACACAAGTGAAGTGCTTCAAAGCGCTCCTAGGCGGGAAGGGAACAAGGGACTACAGTCATCATTCTTAGGCCTTGAAGTTTCCGAATGATCTAACAAAAAATAACTAACATACTAGAACTGAGGCATTTCTACTAGTGCAAGTGTGCATACTGGAAGTGCAAGGGAGGGGACAAGTACACCCAGTCCAGCAGGGGGCAGGGTTAAGTGCTGAGAGGTTTCCACTCTCATGGAGCGTATTCCGAGTACAGTAGTGCGAGCAGAGTGCAGAGGCCCAGAGGCAAGTGCAGCACTGGTGAGGGAGCCTAGGACCTGTGAGGCTCTGGAGGTGCAACAGGCGACCAGTCTGCAACAATGAGCAAGTTGGGAAGGAGAGATGAGGAGGGAAGCAGGAGAGAAGAGAAAGGAGGTTAGCAAGGGAGAGCGAAAGAGGAGGAGAAGTGAAAAGTCTTGAGGAGTTTCTGGAACTTAAGTAGGTCTGGCTTAAGACGTAGAGAGGCAGGGAGGCTGTTCCAGAGGGAGGCACCTGCAGAGCATAAAGATCTATCCCCAAATCTCTGTTCGGAGAAGTGGATCATCTGCAGAGAGTTGGAGGATGCAGAGCAAAGGGCTCTGGAAGGAGAGTATTTAAGAAGAGAGTGTTGTAGATAGTGTGGGCCTCGGCCCCAGAAAGCCTTATGTACTATGCGGAGGGACTTGAACTGTTCTTTGCAGCCACGGGGAGCCAGTGGAGGGATTTCAGCGCTGGAGAGATTCAGTCCCTGGGCTTGAGGCCACAGATTAATTTTGCGGTTCTGTACTGGATAAGTTGAAGAGGTCAGAGAGTAGAAGTAGGAAGATTGAGGAAGAGACTGTTGAAGTACTCCAGTCTGGAGAGAACCAGAGCTCTGGAGACGGTGAGCCTCTGGGGAAAGTGAGAAAGGGTAGATTACCACTGAGGAGGTGCAACTGGTAGTGGGATTTTCGGAGATGTCCGAGATGTGAGAGGAGAAAGAGAGAGTGGAGTCGAAGATGAACCCCAATTTATTGCCTCACTGGGGGGGTGAGGGCGCATGACCAAGAGAGGTCAGCCAGAGTGAAAGTGAGAAAGCGGAAGCAGGGGTCCCAATGAGGACGATCTCTGTTTTACTGGCATTAAGGCAGAGATCATTGGCAGCACACCAGGACTGAATTGCAGACAGAGGTCAGGAATGAGTGAGAAGCAGGAAGAGGCAGAGGGTAGTCTGAAGGAGAGCTGTGTGTCATCTGCATAACACTGAAAGTTGGAGGTGAAGGCAGAGATCTTGTGGGCCATGGGATGCCATGTAGACATTGAAAAACCAGGGGGATAGATTAGATCCCTGTGAGACATCACAAGTACAGAGAGTGATATCAGAGAGAAAGGACCCAAGTTCCACCAGTGAAGGACGGTCAGAGAGAAAGGACACAAGCCACACCAGGGCCTGATCTGTGATGCCCAGGGTATCACGGAGACAGGAGATCAGGATGTTGTGGTTTACTGTATCAAAAGTAGAGGAAAGGTCAAGAAGAATGAGGACAGATGGAGAGTTAGAGTCAAGGTTTCAGATTGATTAAAATGATTCAAATATGTTAATACAACAACAGTCAAGCACATACATATTGTTGAAAACATAGTACAGAAAATGCACAATTTAGGAGGGTCAAAAATGCTTTTATATACAAAACAAATAACTGCAATTACTTCATTACTCCAAATATCACATCCTCCAAGACCTCCAACTAGTACTTTCTAATGGCACATCAGACAAAGAAACAACCATACATAATGCCAGTATCGTACTTTCTACTCATACTTTTGTCTCCTACGCAGGTTCACAAGCGCTTTCAAAATAAATAGAAGACATACACAGGATCCCTGAATTCACTATCTGCAATATCTTTCCTTTCCACAAGAAACACAGTCTGAAAAAAGGTAGAACAAGTTGAACAAAATGGAAATTGTACATGCAGTAAATGTAAACAATATTTTTTTTTCAGTCCACCTTGGATTTTTTCCATGGCCTGATCATTAGAATAGCTGTAAACAACATCAGTGTAGCACAATCAAATGTTGTACAAAACATAGTACGTCAAATGTACTACTTATGAGGGGAAACAAACGTTAATGTATGAATACAATTTAAAGTATATATATTTTCTACATCATGTTCTACAACAAACAGTATTTTCTTTTCTTTGCAGACAAACACACACACACACAGATGATCCCTTGTGCCCATGTGCTCTGCTTTCCAACATCAATCTCTGCTGCAATGGACTGTAACCCCCGTTCAACCCAGCACTGACGCTGTCCACCGAGTGACTCAGCCTGCCTGCGCTCTGCTGTAACGGACAGTAGCTGCACTGCAGGCGCGTCATTTCGCCCTCCATACTACAGACCATCTGGGACTGACACCCTGTCTGGCTCTCTGCTTGCAGGTGATCTCCAAAGGATCCTTCCTCTCTCACCATCTCGCCCTCGGACACCCTGCTGCTCCAACCTTCACCCCACTGCCTAGACCCCCACTCAACTGCCTTGACTCCCCATTCTTCTTCTCTAAAACCTCACTCTCCCAGCCTTCTCACCCCCCCCCCACTGAACCTGAAACAGCTCCTGACACCTACTCCATTGTGGGAACTCTGCTGTGTGACCACCAACACCTACTCTGATCCCCTTCCTGTCATGCACTCTACCTGCCTTTCCCTCTGATGGCCTCCCTCCATCTACCTCCCCCTCTCCATCTCCCTTCTCCTCTTCCTCTTCCTTCACCTTACGCTCATCCTCATGTCCTCCCCACTCTCTCACCTCCCCCCGCCCATCCCTTCCCCCTTGCACAATCCCTTCTCGCTCTAATCTTATCCACCTCCCCACTGCCAATCCCTCCAGTCTCATCAACATTGCCCTCTGGAATGCCCAATCCATCTGCAAAAAAGCCACAGCGACCCTTGATCTTTTCTTCTTACACAACCTTCACTTCCTTTGCATCACCAAGACTTGGATCTCCCCCTTCAATTCCACTGTTCCTGCATCTCTCTCCACCCCCTCTTCCTCCTTCTTTCATGTTCCACGCCCCTCAGGTCACGGAGGTGGTGTCAGACACATTTTTCACCCTAAATGTCTTTCCTCATCCCCTTCCTTATCTCTCTCTACCTTCTCCTCCTCTGAATTTCTCTTCAAATCCTTCACCTTCCCTCACACAATATGCTTCTTAATCATTTACAGACCTCCCGGTCCCCTCTCTTCCTTCTATGAAGACCTGGACCATCTTCTCTCTCTCATTTCTCCCTCCCCTACTCCTCACTCTGTCCTCAGCGATTTTAACCTCCCCCTCTCAACCTCATCTCATTCTTCCCCTCTTCTCTCCTTATTTGACTCCTACCTCCTCTCTCCCCTGCCATCCCCACCCACTCCTCTGGCTCCACTCTCAATCTCATCTTTCTCTCATCATACCTTTTCTCCCCCGTATCGTCTCTTCCCAACTATCTCTCCGACCATGCCTTACTCTCCTTCTCCCTTACTCCTCCCCCTTCCTCATTGTCCTCCCCCTCTCCCTCCTTCTCTCGTTGTGATCTCTGCAACTTCAACCCTTCTCTCTTCCTTGACTCCTGTTCTTCCTCCCTTCCCCCTCTCCCTAACTTCTCATTCCTCTTGGCCGAGGACACCCTCTCCTCACTGTCCTCCTCTATATCCTCCTGTCTTGACTAACTCTATCCTCTTACCTCCTTCTCACCATCTCACAAACCTTCCCAGCCCTGGCTCACCTCTCACCTTCTATCCATGCGTCACTTCCTCAGTCGCCTCGAACGACGCTAGCTCAAATCCCCTTCTCTGACCAACCAATCCTCTTACTTCTCTTATCATTCTCTTTATGACTCTTGCCTCTCATCTGCCAAGTGCTTCTACTTTTCTAACCTCCTTCACTCACAAGCTTCTCATCCCCGCCGAATCTTTCAGACCCTCACCTGCCTTCTTTCCCCTCCTACATCTGACCCTTCCAAGAACTCTCCCCTCTCTCCCTCTGACTTTGCCAACTTCTTCTCATCCAAAATTCTCTCTCTCCACCAAAACATCCTCTCCTCTCCTTCCTTCTCCTCTCCTTCCCCCTCCTCCTCTTCCACCCCTGCTAACATGTCCACCTTCTCTCCTATCACCCCAGACTTCGTCTCCTGTCTCCTGTCCAAAACTCACCCTTCCGCTGCCCCCTCTGATCCCATCCCCACCTCCCTCATCCCCAAAGTCTACCCTCTCCTCATCCCCTACCTAACCATCTTCTTTAAGCTCTCTCCTCTGCTACCTTCCCTTCAGCCTTCAAACACGCTACCATCATCCCTATCCTGAAGAAACCCTCTGCTAGCCCTCTTCTTACCTCCACCTTCAGACCAATCTCCCTTCTCCCCTTCATCTCAAAGCTCCTTGAGCGAATAGCCTACTCTCAACGCTCAGCTTTCGTCTCCTCTCACTACCTCCTCCCCACCTCTCAGTCTGGTTTCCGCCATTAACACTCCACTGAGACTGCTCTCACTTATGTACTCAATTTCTCCCCTCACTGCTCGCTACACTAAGCAATCCTCAATTCTCATCCTCATTGACCTCTCGGCAGCCTTTGACACCGTAGATCACCCCGTACTTCTTAGCACTCTGTCCTCCTTCTGCTTCAAAGGCTCTGTCCTCTCCTAGCTATCCTCTTACCTTTCCAACCGATCCTTTACTGTCTCCTGGGGCGGCCGCACCTCCTCCAACTTCCCCCTGAACTTTGGCGTTCCCCAGGGCACCGTACTCGAACCTTTCCTTTTCTCTCTCTATAACTCCCTTCTCGCCGCCGTCATCTCTTCTTTCGGCATCCCCCACCACTTCTACGCAGATGATACCCAACTCTTTCTCCTTCTCTTCCTTCACCTCTGACCTCCACCACACACTCTCTTCCTGTTTTACGGCCATAAAAAAGTGGATGTCATCCCATTTTCTTTCTCTCAATACTGACAAGACTAAAGTGCTTTTCTTCCCTCCTAGCACTCTCTCACCTTCCCCTCCTCCTTCATCCACTTTCCCCCTCCAATCTCCCCATCTCATCCCATGCCTGCAACCTTGGCCTCCATATTGACTCCTCTCTCTCCTTCTCCAACCACATCTCTCTAACCTCTCGTGCCTGTCGGCACCACCTCTTCAACATCCACAAGATCGGATCCTCCCTTACCTTCCACGCTTCTAAACTCCTAATCTCCTCCCTTATTTTCTCCCGTCTCTTCTACTGATCCTCTCTTCTCTTTGGACTCCCCGTCTCTCACCTGACTCCCCTAAAATCCATCTACCACTCCTCTATCCGCACTCTATGTCTTCTTGGCCCTCAAGACTCTATTTCTACCTCACTCTCTCAACTCGGCTTGCTCCCCTTCTTCTCACAATTGAAATTTCAATTCCTCTGCCTTGTCTACAAATCTCTCCATGACCTCACCCCCCCTATCTTTCCTCCCTCCTCTTATTTTACTCTCCTTCCTGCTCTCTCCGCTCAGTTGATCTCTACCTTCTCACTGTACCCCCTCCCCCTTGTGCCTGCTCACGCTTCTGCTCCTTCCAACTCTTGGCCTCCCTCCACCGGAACTCCTTACCTCTCCCTATTCGCTCCACCCCCACCTCCCCATCTTTCCGCTCCTGCCTCAAAACCCTTCTTCTCCACTCCCCCCTGATTCTCCTTCCCTACCTCTCCCCCTCATACGTCTCCCCCTTCCCTTACCCTTCGCCCTTCCCCCTCCTCCCGATGACCTCAAATTGGATACTGTAACCACCATAGTGTGTAGGAGGTCACCCCCCCTTCCCCTCCCTCCTTCTGCGTCCCCCCCTCTGAGTAAATTGTTCAAAATACTGTACCACTGGTTTGTTTCATGTTTGTAAATTATGCTTCATTTATTACTCTACCTGTTGTTATTCTGTAAAGCGCTTTGGTGTAAAGCGCTATATAAACTCAATAAAACAAACAAACAAAACAAACAATCTGTATATATCATCCCTTGTCATAATAGTCAGAGTAGTCATAGAGTAGGCCAAACTATCTGACCACTGACCATGGCCATAGTAGCCACACTTAAACCTACAACTACAATACCCACTCTCCAGCACCCCCATGACAAAAATATTAAGATTGATTATTCAAACACTTTCAGCTTGCCAATCCATTGCTTATCTCAATTCCATATATCATCCCTTATGCTCATAGCCAGTGACCAGTCACCCAACAAACAAACATGCTATTGTGTACAACAATAAAACCCAAGCCATCATATACACTAACAGGCATATGATCAACATAAATTAAATAAATCATGAAAGGTATGTCGCAACTCCCACCATGGTAAAAAAAACTGTGATTTCCGCTAACCTTAAAAATAGTTTGTGGTCACCTCCCGACAGCCGTGAACATGTGAAAGATATCGCAAACACTACATTATTTTGTATCCCAAAACATCAATATTATGCACCTTTATCCCCTTACCTACCCTCCCCTGGCACTCTTCCATCCTTAACTCAACCACAAAAGTGTTTTTGCATTCCTTTGTATACTCTGTTGTCTGTGAATAACTGGCGCAGATGGCAGGGCCAACATGATGACCGCCACTTAATACTTCATATTTTGATACAGATCTGTTACGCTCACCTGGTATCCACTGGGAAGCCACCCAGCCCTGGTTGGATGATTAACACTCTCGAACCCTCTCCTGGTCCCTTGGTAAGGCCTCTGGTTAAAGATGGGTCTGCAATTTAGGACAGCTGGATTCAATACGAGATTGTCTTTATGTTTTCCCACCTCCCTTGGCCTCAACTCCTTCCTCCCCCTTTGGCCTTCTCCTTACCTTAATATTGTAAAAGGTGGATTCTCCATCCTGCTCCTCGTGGCCGGGGTAATGCGTGATGCACGGCGTTGTTTCGCCTTTTATATTGCTAACCTGTGTATTTTGTCTCCTTGCAGGTTGCGATGTTCCTCGCCGAGCGCTGTAATGTTCCAGCGATGATACTGACCAGGAGATGACTACCCAGGTAAGAATTGTGTGGCTTTCTTCGTTCGGGAGGAAACGTGAGTAAACGCTTACTAATGCTGTCTTTCTTTCTCCTCTTTCCAGGTTATGGTATTCCAGGATGCATGTGGTGCCGGATGATAGAGTTCGTACCTTCAGGTGAGTGGAACTGAAGTCGGCGATGGATTGAAGACAGGATACTATTCCAGGTAAGTTTTGTAGTGTTTTTTCTCTCTCTGCAGATCCTTGGTTTCAGGTAAACTGGCATCAAAGAACAGGACACGGTAAGCGTTACGCTGCCCACAGCAGAATAACGCGAAGCATGTTCTGCTGTTTGGGTGCAGTTTAAATAGTCTCAGGTAAAGTAGTCCAGGTAAAATAGTCCCAGGCCTGCCACACCCAAAGTAGTCCAGGTAAAGTAGTTCCAGGCCTGCCACACCTGCCAGTTCCTTGTAACTGACCTATGTGTTTGCCTCCCTGTTGGCTGAACCCCCCCCAAGTTAAAAAGTCCCAATTAAATAGTGCCATTCTAATGTTGGTCTTTATGATGGCTATGAGCATGGCGCCAAAGGCGCCAGGACTGACTCCAAGAGAGTCTTGGATGAGGTTTTAAGGCCTTTGACCTGGCCCTAACTGGAAGGCTGACTTGCCAGTGAGGGCCAGGGGTAAGGGTCATGACAGATCATGTTCCTTAGTTGGCCAATCAGCAACCTCATATGATGTCCACAAATCTGCTACACTCTCATTGGCCCAGAGGCATCTGCAGACACCAAATCAGGAAGTGAGTCAACGGACGGAACCAAGGTATCCGTACCGTTCTATGACCTTTTTTTTTACATTTTTTAATCTTCCACTGGACAGATTAACACCAAAGTTGCAAAAGCATGCTTTCGCACACACAGCTCCTCGCACAAGTTTTATGCAAATCCGTCCAGCAGTTTGGGCTGTAGCAGCAAGCAAATTATTTTTCCCATTCAAGTTCTATCTGAATTTTGAACATTTTGTGAATCCCCTTAAAACTATGCCCTCCCTTGAACAAAACACTCCAAACTTTGCAAAACAATTTAGATTTGGGGGGATAACAAAGGTATGCTGTGTCACTCTGCTCCTAAACAAATGTGATGAGTAGAATAAAAAACAAAAACTTTTTTAGAGAATATTTGTATTTGGTGCCTGTTGCTCCTCCCAGGATACTTTAAGGTATACCAAATCCCTAGAAGAAAATTTGTAATGGTCTATCCACATGATGGGCAAGGCACACAAAAGGTTGTTTTAAGACTCAAAAAATACATCATGGTTTGAAACTTAGGTACAAGTGGACATTTATTAGATGATGGTAAATGTCCATTATTTCAATGCCCAAATGTGACATGTGTTTTGGCTTTACTGCAGCCTTTTTCAAAACTGAGCATTACTTATTTAATTAGTAGCCCTTCTCATGAGGCTAGTGAAGTGGGACCGCTACCCAATAGTCCCCCTAGTGGTGGTTATTGCAGGCGGACCTCATGGGGGAGACTCCCTTACTGGCGATAAGGACAACCCCCTGGGTGATCGACAGCACACCCTACGAACCCAAACCTACCCAAAACCTCTAGCATTCCTTCATGCCCCCCTTCTGACTGACACAACTATGTGCTATTGCAATATCAGGTTAGTTTCACCAACTGAGATGAAGATAATCCAAGTTGTCCAATGTAACATCTGTCGTTTTGATCAACTGAGATGAAGTAGATCGTCCGAAAAACAAAAGCCAACCCCCATGCAAGTAATAAGAAGAGGTGGCCCTAAAGAGCCATGAAGATTGACTTATGGAACAAGAAAAGCCGTTCTAGTGCTGCACGGGGGAGTGGTCACCAAAACAACATAAAAACAGATGACAGACTCAGCCAGGGAGAACGGTCCTGGATGTGGGCCAGCCGAGAAGGAAAGCAGCACAGCAGACAATCCAGCCCAGGAGAATCAAAGGTGGTGCAGAGAATGCTCAGAGGATGCCAAGAGCTGCAAATCTCTGGAGACGAGAAGCAGGAAGCAAGAATCCTTTGCCCGGTGGTGTGTACATAGTCGTGAACATGGCTGGAGGCAGAGAAGCGGTGGCACGGCCTGGAGAAGGTGGTCCTACAACAGTGACTACACTGCCAGCCCGACGAGTGGAGAAGAACCTAGAGCAAGAGCTGCAGAGACAGTGAAGGCTCATGCAATGCTCCCGAATGAAGAAAAACCCCAAGGAAAACCAGCAGAGTATCCCGAAGTCAGCAGAGGTAACAGGTGTAACGCAGGAACCGGTAGGGGCATAAAACCTGAAAGTAAACACATGGTAATTGGAAATACTGAGTGCAAGTTAACTGAACTTGTTGCTACGAGTAATCCTCCTCGTAACAGTCCTTGGCAGGAGAGTGAACCAAGGGGGCCTGGTGAAAAGGGGAGGAAAGAAAGGGTTTGGAACCCAAGCAAGATATAGGTCTGGGAACCGAAGTGAAACCAAGCCAGTATAAGAGGGAGGCACCCTCAAGACACTGGCAGAGATAACTCGACTGGCCACCAGGGAAAGGTCTAGGACCCTGTCCATAATCACAGTGGGGATAAAGGGCCCACTAGCCATCAGGGAAGGGTTGGAAGCCCTGTCAACACAAACCGAAAGCACTGACTACCAAGGGATCCCAGGAGAAGGGAGTCATAAAACAGAAGCAGAGAGACGTCCATCGAAGGGAGTCATTCCCCCTGGCTTTGGTGTATCAAGAGCAGACCAAGAGACAGGAGGCATTCTCTTGGTCCTGAGATCAAAGTCAAACTGGTTATGCCAGGGGAACAGAGGCATTCCCTGTGGTTCTTTTGGGACTTGTACATAATCACTCCGTGAGGAGGGAGTCCTTCTACTGGAGTGAACATTGTATACAGACTGTTTTGAAAGCCTACCAATAGAGGGAAGGAAATCCTTCCCCCTGGGGTTTAAGGAACATTTTGGTTAAGTAACAAACCAGAAATGTGAGAGCGGGACAATTCTCCTAAAAGATGGAACTTTGTGTTAGTTGACTCTTTAGGTTTATAGTGTGAGGGATAGAAGTAGGTTTTGACACAGGACAGTGATTTATTCTTTGATGGACATCGAGACAGAGGCTTTTAGTATTCATTTTGAGGCAGGCTCCTCTTACAAGTTAGGTATAGCGAGGACTTATTTTCTAAAATGTATACTAAAAGTCTATAACCAAAAACATGCCACCGTTGTGTCAATCTCCTACTGCCACACCCTTACATATGGTATCAGGAGTGGGAACTGACCAAACTGATACAAGTTGGGGAACCCTGAAATATTCCAAACTGAGCGGTCAGACCACTGGTCCCACTATAGCTCCTAGTGAATCTATAGGTTTTGACTTAGAGTAGTCAGGATGTTTCTATTGAGGTTGGAGGATTCCATTTGATTCCCACAGGGTTACTCCTATCACCTAAAAAAAAAAGGTATTTACATCCACGTTTGTCAAAATCCGGGTTAGACTGGAAATGGGTTCTGGACATAATGGAGGCTGGATCCTGACTATAGGGATGATATAAAGATATTAGAACAGAACAATGGGAAACACACTTACCATATGAAAACTGGAGAGAAAGTTGCCCAAGGAATTTTAGAATCTGCCCTCTTTTCTAAGCCCATATAGGTTCAGGAACAAGAACTCACAGAGAGGGGCACTAAGGGTTTTGGAGAAGCTGATGAGGAGCCCCTTTCTATTGTAACACCAAGAGCTATGGGGGAGGAGATCTAGCTTTCAATCAGCAAAATAATCCTATCCTGTCAGATGCTTTCTCGAGAGTAGTGCCTGAAGAGGAAAGAAGGTCTAAAGACGGCCCATTTATTTTCTCAGACATACTCTGTTATACCGGGGAGATCTTAATGCGGAAAGGGTAGCCAGAACACAAATTGTTTTACCCAGGAGACATTGAATAATTGTCCTCGAAATGGCTCATACCCATTTCAATTCATGACACTTGGGGGCAGCAAAACACAGGGGAAGATTTTAAAATATCAGTCATAGCAGCAAAGAAAACCATGTTCAACAAAAGGATAGTTCAGTCTCAATCAGAAGCTAAAGAACCTTTTACAATATTGAGAGAACTAGAAACCCCATACCAGAAAAATTCTAATATATTGGTGAAAGATGCCGCTTGGTGTACATTGATTCAAGATGCTATGTGGGGGAAGTTGGATCGGATAAAAAGAATATTGAGGCAAAAAGGATGAGTACTGGTCTGGCTATTAATACCGATGAATTAGTGGTACCTATACAAAAATCAGACATTCAATTCAACTTCACAAATGTATCTGAAGTTGAATTGGCAAACATTATTGATCATCTTAAATCCACTAGCTGCAAAGGGGATCCTTGCCAATCATTAATTATAAAGGCCTATTCCTCCACCCTGATCAGTGCATTGTGTACATTTGTATCCTTTGCAGAAAATCACGTGCCAGCTGGGCTCAAAAGTGCCTGGATCACACCATTATTAAAGAAACAAGTACTATGCCGGAGTACTGTAGCTAATATCAGCCAACCACTAAAACACAATGGGCCTCATTACACGGATGGCGCTAAGGGATTACCGGCACTGGTAAGAGCACCGGTGCCGGTAATTCCTTAGCGCCATACTACGAGGTCCCTCAGCGGGTCCTGTCCTTAAGGTGTGGCCAGACCACGCAACGGCCGCCACCTTTCTTTCTTTGTCTCCCGCCTGGGGGCGGCGCAACACTGCTCTCCTCCCGGCGGGAGGTCAACACACCTCCACAGCAGCATCGGTACCATCGCCACCTCCTCCCATGGCGACGGATGCCTCAGGCTGCCCCTGTCCCTCTGCACGACGGGGCAGCCGCCTCACCTCCACTCTCAGCACACACGAGAGATGGCGGGTGTTCGTGTCTTCGCTTACTTCGCGGCAACGGCCGCTCACCTTTCTCTCTCTTCCTTCGGGGGCCGCACCAATCTTGTCTTTGCGGCGGAACGCTGTGGGGTGTGTGCCTCACCGCGGGGTGGCCCGGGCCTACATCGCCCACACCGTGGCGGTGAGGTGCAGGCCAAACTGGACCCGCGGTGGGGTCGGACGCTCTTCTCCCCCCTCCACCATTCACTGGCAGCAGAAGGGGCACGTGGCCTCGTCGTCCTCATCGCCATTGTTGGGGGTTGCCTGTCATGTCCATCCAGCAGCCAACCCTGGTGTCATCAGTTGCAAAACACGACAGGCCCAGTACCTGTGGGGATCGGTGCCTGCCCTGGACATCCTGCAGGACCACTGGTGCTATGGGGCATAAGCACCATCGGGGTGGGGGCACAGCCTTCCAGGCCCCTGTCCATGTGAACCTCTGCCTCCGCCCTGGCACGAGGATTCCAATGCATCAGGCTCTGCAGACCTGGTCCACCACGTGTAGGCCTCCAGCCTACATCATTAAAGGAGACACGGACTCAGTCGTTCCTCTTTGGGAGTCTGCAGCCGTTCAGTCTCACGTGCCTGCAGGAGCTCCTTTTATTAGCTTGGGTCATGACACAGTCATGGCCCACCTTAACGGGGCAATACACGTGGGAGGGACACATCCCCTTAAGGGGGCAATGCACACGGGAGGGTCACCCATAACAGTCGTTATTTAGACGACATGCTCATGTTTTTTGAAGGAGAGGAATATTATTAAGTTTCATAGAGTGGTTTAATATGCAAAATCCGTATTTGAGATTCACTCATGGGTACAGTAAGGAAGAAGCGACGTTCCTAGATCTAAAAATCATCAGAAAAGGAACAATGCTAGAAACTACAGTACATCGTAAAGCCACAGATCGCAAAAAATAGCAGCAAGAGAAGAAATAGAGGGTCGAGATAACTACGTTTCAGGTAAATGAAAAAATGGGTTACGTTAGAAATAGAATACTTGTGCGACCTACTGCGAAGTCATCCCAGAACTAGGGACATTCCGTTTGGATATGTTTTGAGAGCCGTGATGCCTGTCATGCATGTGGAATGCACACGAGACTCACCATGAAGTTATCCCACAATTAGGGACATCCCCACTTATTAGATGTTGTGAGTGTTTGATGTCGCAAACAGGCAGCGGCCTCGAGAAAGGAAGGAAGGGGGGGAGAGAATGTATATTTTGTAATTTGAAAACTCAGAAAAATGCAATATTGGTAAATAAATAGGCAGTTAAAGAACAAAGACACCAACACTAGAGAGTGACTGTGAACATTGTGGTGAGCTGACTCACATAAAAAACATCAACTAATGGTACTTAGCGGGGGCTGTTGTAATGTCCACATTTACACTCTGGGAATATTGTGGTGAGCTGACTCACATGAAGGGTACCAACAACTGATACTGAGAGGGAGCTGTTAGAAAGTCCAAATGACACTCTGTAAAGTCGGAGAGGAGTGAAACACCCACAGATATAAATAATAGGGTTGGAGGAGTGACATGCAAAAGCTTGTATCACACATGCATAATCCTGGATATACATGTGTGTTTGATCAAATAGGTGGTCAACTAACCTGCGCAAAGGGAGGGTGAAAAGTGCAAACAAACGTCCCAGTTCTGCATTCACTATCAAATATGCCGAAATTAAGGAAACTGGAAATTGGGTAAGCAGAACTTGGTGTAAATGATGATAACATTTAAGCAGATTGTATGCACGACACTATTAGGAACCAGTTAGATTAAGACCTTGATTATTCATCCTCAGGGTCACTGCCCTGATGAGTAGATCAAGAATCGTAAGGAGGATGAAGACATAAGTGCGAACAGAGACAGAAGCGCAGGTAAGAGAACCTGCATTCAAAACAAGTCCAGTGTAGAAACGTAGCAACACCTCAGACAGAGGCATGTATTGATGGTGCCCCTTTGTATGTATTCCCTTGTAGGGAACTTGGAGTTTCAAGACGTCCCCAGAAGGAAACATGAGATGCTCTCCCTAAATCTGAGAATTGGAGAATAAGACACAAAAGAAGATTTTCTTTTTAGGGTTTATGTGTAATCTGCCAAGTTATAGTCAGGCTTAGTGTCCTGAAGAAAGCGGAGAGGATTTCCGATTCCGCTGAAACCAGTAGACAAACACTAGCCTCAGGATGATGACCTGATCACTGAGACTTGCAAAAATGAATTACAAGCTTGGCTAAAAGATATCATTATAGGACAAGTGTAAATTACAATACACATACAAGCATCATTTGAATATTGAGACTGCTTTTTATTGTGTTTTTTGAGTGAATTGTAGTAGATAATGGATAAGACACACAAGATGGAAGCAACATGAATAAAAAGATGAGAATTGACTTCCAGAAGTGTGCACTTAATTTTAGGTGGCAGAGTAAGCATTGAGAGAGGATAGGGCAAGTCTCTTATATATCCCCTAAACTAGATAGGCGATACACCAGCGCCAATCAGGGACAGCACATGAACATATGGATATAGAGTTTCTTTGTAGGGAAATCTAGTTAGATGTAAGGAATTGAAGTTTAGTTGTAACTTAATAATTGGATTCTGTCTATATTTTAATATACATTAAAAGGTTGAGACAGAAAAAGCTAACCCCTTGACTCTAGTCGTAACCTATGACTGATGACATCACATGTGTGGCGTGCTCTTTTTTTGTTCAGTGACACATGTACACTGGGTGCTCGTCTTTACTGGGAGTCAGGAAGTAAAAATTGAAAAGGTACTATATTTGTTTACCTTACCCTTACATATGTTATGCCACTACTTTCCTTCCGGGCCAGTCACATCATATGATACACATACATAGGGGAAGAAGGCAGCCTGAAACACAGCAATCATTTCTGTACATGAAGATAATCAGTTAGGTTATGAACACTTTCTGGTAGTACTGCTACTTTTTTGCATACTTTACTTTCCCTGTATATGCTCATATTTGTATGCGTTGTGGTCTCTTTATGTTTTGTGTACCGTAGTACAATTATGTTGTAAGTAAGTACATTTTACCTACTTATTACATGTTTCACAGTACACAAAACTCTGAAACGAAAGCATGCATCATTTTACTATCCAACATGGGAAGAATTTGAATATTGCACCTATATGATGCATGCTGCAGACAATGCCTACGTTTGTACATGAGTTGGGACATGTACTGGGAAGAACTCTGAAATGCAAAGGTTAATGAACTAGTTATGTCATGATAGGTCTTCCAATGATCTCTGAAGGTTTTCTGCCAACATTACAATGACAATCCCTTGTGTAGGCTTTTCGTGAAAACTAAAAACACATGTGATGTCATCAGTCATGTCATCAATGACACTTGTGATGTCATCTTTGATGTCATGGGTGTTAGTCCTTGCAGTGCACAGTGGTAGCGCGAGTTATGGTTGCATACCTTGCCATGACTGGCAAATTTCTGCTGTTTTTCAGTTGTACCTGTAACCATAACGTCCCTGTAATAACGTTTTTCCAGTGAATTACATAGATTTTTTAGTAGTGCAACTTGACCATAATGTCCGATTAACAACGTTTTTTGTCAGTGAATTTCAAAGGTTTTTAGTAGGGCACTGACCAGAAAGTTGCTTTAGCATAGTGTTTTCAGTGAAGGCGATAGATTTGTAGTAGCGCAACTTAACCATAACGTCCCTTTAACAATGTTTTTTCACTGAATTTCATTGATTTTTAGCAGGATACCCTTACTTTGTAAATATGTACTGTGCAACATAGTGAAGCTAATGGCACCATGTTAATGGGAACAGTAGTTGTGGACTATGCATCTGGTTGCGGACATCGGGTGGCATCCAACCTGCTCAGGAAGGAAGGTGCTCTCTTACATTGTGGTAACAATAATCAAATACAAGGAACATAAACAAACAGCACTATGTACAAGAAATGCAAGGGAAAATAGAGTAGGGCTGCAAATTGTGTACTTATGTAGCAAACAGAACAAAGGCATAGGGAGTACACGATAACGGAATGCATCAACAAGAGATGGGACGTCTGCCTTGAACAATCAATACCGCACTGCTATTGTTCACGGGACCAGAGAATGAATGGCCAGAGTATGGACTGGAAAGTACAAAGACCAAAACGTCACTACAATGTAGTAAGCACACTAAAGTTTGTCTAATAATTGCACAGGTGCTGCAGTATACAATAGTAGAGAAGCATAACGTTTCGTATATTATACAGCAATGGCAAGCACCTTAGAGTGGCTGGAAGACATTTTCGATACTAACCCCATGGCTACTCACAGTAGCGTGAAGCGTAAATGATGTAATATATATTGCTATATGTACACCAAATACATGTTCTTGTCTGTAAGAGAACATATTGGAAAGGGAAGCAAGGCAGCAACCTTCCACAACAGTATACAGCCATAGGAAAGGAAAGAAACTCTGTGCATGGCAAAATGGACAGCCTGGAAGGTAAAATAAAAACATTTGTGAACAATTGTGCCACCTGAAATACAAGGGTATATTATGGACAAAATAAAACAGCAATGGCAAACCTGCACGTGTACCCCTTCCCCATGTCAGAGCCCGCCAACCCCTCAAAATCTGTGTGATGGGAGACGCTACGGTGATACCTCAATTTCTTCCTCCCCTCACAAACAACTTGTGCAAATCCCCAATTCCCCACAATAAGTATCAACTTCTGCTACCCCTTTCCTTTCCTAATGGTTTGTATGAATGTGTACAAGTAAACGTTTATAATTAAAATGTTGCTGAGTGTATATGTGGTATTGATTTTTTGTTAAAATGCCGTTCTGACTCAGCGGCACACAGTCCTCATTGGAATGACCGCAATTAAGGAAAAGGTAGGTGTCCTATGGACACCACAGCTGGCCGTCCTATCCACAATGAAAATGGAGGCATCTGTATGATGCCAGCACGCTCTGCATGTCCGCATGCTGTCCACCACCTACGATGACGTGTGGGAGCAGATGTTTGTTCGTTTTGCAAGTACATGCATGTGTATCAGTTCCTCTGTGTCCTGGTAACGCTGCCACTGTGCAGCATATGCGAACACACATTAATTAGGATGAGGGGCCCACTCATGTCCTACTGGTAGCTATACAGATAAACATCCCACCTGACCTGCTATACCCTACAAACAGCCAGTGTCTCACAAAATGATCGGCGCGCGTGTGGTATACTATTTTTCAGTAGAGAAGTGGCAACGGTGTGCATAGGACACCTATGCACATGTACACAATGTATTCCAGTGGGAACGCGTCTTGCGTGTGGCCTGTTATTTCGGGGACATGATGCGGACCCTCGGACAGCGGCAAAGTACAGCGTTGAGCAATGTATACACTGTTTTTCGTAAAGTACATGCTTACAAACACACCAAAATGTGCCGTTGTACATGTATGTATGTTTTTGAACAATTTAGGCCTGTTTTCCGGGTGCAAGTTCTCCACAGCAGCCCTACAAAAGGCAACACCCCAGAGCTGCTCCGCAATCTGTTTGCACCTTTTCAGAACAGAGTAGCAGGCCACATAGGATGGCCGTGTAAGTGATGTCGGAACAAATGTGCTGTGCTACATTGCGTTTACAACTAATAGAAATCATGTCAGTCCAGTGCGCACAGGAATTGAGAAAATTATCAATGACGCTTCCTGTGACCCACACCCACAGGTGTGATTATCCCCACTGTCCCAATCTCATGGGTAGCATGCTGAAAACGGGAGTGTGTGCATGTGCGTTTCCCCAAGGATGGCAAGGGCCATGCCCCAATAAAGCAGAAACATTCCCTCTTCCCTTTCCACTTTCTTCTTTCCAGAACGCTGTCATTGTGTACTGTTAAAAGGTTACACACGCATCCACCAATGACATTGTAGAGCTCTCCATGTAACAGTATCAGTTCTGTACAACAGTCCTCTGCGTACACACCACACCCAGAAATGGTATTTCACGATTCCTCTGCCTCCATAGTCCCATTTCCATGACCGCCATACTGAAAATCCCTTGGTGTGGCTTTCGTGCTGCATGCGGGCGTGGGGGAATAAATTGCAACCATGTTAGGGGGAGTTCATTGTAAGGGGTGGCTCTGAAAAAAGCCTTTTTTTGTAGATTCTTCTAGAGAAACACCTTTTTTTGGTTTTATTTGATTTTGTGTTTTCTTGTGCTCACATTGTTACAGTAACCTCTTCACCGCATCTTGTAGACGGGCAAACAAAACAGCATTACCAATGGGTGACAACGAAATGCCATTTGCTTGGAAAAACTCTGCTTTTCCACAACTAATGAGGTAATTGTTGCAGAAGAACATCCCACCAGTGGACAAAAAAGTATACATGCTTCTGTTGATGAGACACCTTCCATCCTCTGGCTCGGAACAACATCTATGATCATTGTCCCATACTCTTCTTGGTGTTATGGATAAGAAAAGCACCTTTGCAATGGGAAAAACCCCCTTCACTACATTCAGCAACCTCTTCAGTCGACGGAACAAACATAAACAAGCCACGTAAACTAAATGCATGCATCCGTAGTGCACGACAACAACATCGACACAAGAAGAAGTGGCCAGACCTTTGCAAAGTGCATACATATCGGCGAAACTGCGGTCATAGACAGTGCTCCACAATGCGTCCACTCCTTCCAAACCGAAATTGCCATCAAAGTGTGTTTCCAGGGCATACTTGTGCAGATCTATCATGAAAGCATCACCCAAAGTCAACACAATGCTTTTCTCCATGTCAGCCAGCCTCACTACGCAGAGTAATGTAAAACAGTATGACCGTCCCTCCCTGTGAACCACACCCACAGTACCTGATTGGATAACCCCCACAGTCCCATGTCCATTGGCCTGCATGGTGAGAAGCGCAGATTGTGATACATGCGCTGCCCAAAGTACCGCGAGGGTCGCACCCCAGTAAAGCAGGAGCAGTCCTTCTTCTCTTTCCACTATCTTTTGTCCACCAGTACCTCATTAGGTACGGGTAAATAGGCACACACAATTCCACCAATGCCATCCAAGACGGTAGCGTCTAACACTGTCAAATCTGCACAACACTTCATAGGTACCGTTACAAATTCAGCCTGCAAGTGTCCTTTCACTCGACAGCACATCCAGTAGAAAGTTCAGTAAAAGATTGCAAAATGTCTGCATCCACATTCATCCACATGAGCACCCATCATGACAAAATGGAGATATGAAAACAGTTTCTGCAGTATGTTTACAACTGTGTTATAAGTGCCTCTGTGCATGGTATCTGCCACTGAGAGGCATTACGTTCTTTAAAAGCATGCTGTTTTTTTCCCATCCCCTACCATCATGTGGCACTTCAGTGGTATGTGCTTGCAACTTTTTCATTTACCCATATCATGCATTGTAATATCGAAACAGGAACTCTCTGCTTTCCTTCCGACAATGCTACAAAATGTTTTCCCCACTAACGAATCTCCTACATAAAACATAAAAGTATGCCACCATAAGCAGCACGTTTCCAAAAGGGCCTTGGAACCTCAATACCTGCAACTCTCACTTCCTATATTTCTCAATGCTCGAGCTCTTGCCTCATGCGCCTCGAACTCCCTCAGGTTCAGTTGCTTCTGCAAGCAACCAGTTGGTGGTAGATGTTTTTTTTCGGCTGGGGCCTCCTTCTGCAACAGCCTCCCTGAAATTTGAGGAGAACCATTGCCAGTTCCGGAAGCACCTCAAAGCCTTTTCCTCAGCGTCTGCTATTTCTCCTCTCCCCGGCTGACTGCCTGGTGTAAACTGATTCTGCACTGGTTACCTGGCGACTCTGTGATGTCGGGCCCATGTCACCTCCCCCCACCAGGTGAACCCCTGCACTTGGGGACTCTTTTCTGTATCCCTAATAGTTCCTCCACTACCTGATGTGTACACTTATCCTTGCACTTGGCACAATAGGCCATATTTTTACAGGTTCCATGTCATTTCATCACCTGCCTGTTCATCCCCAGGCTGTTTAACGTGCACATTCCCCCTCCCCCACTTATATTTGCTATTGCCCATCCGCCCAAAACCTTATCTGCCCTTTCCCACCCCACCTAAAAAATTCGATGAGCACATTCGATGGAATGTGCACGTTGAAAAGCCTGGGGATGAATAGGCAGGCGATGAAAGAACGTTGTACCATTTTTACCTATTGTCATTTGTTCTTCTTCCCATGTTCTGTACCTTCCCCACCATCCACCCATGCACTTGGGCGATATAAGTCACACCTGGCCTATTAGGGTCGTTGTCTCTGTCTCCCCTCTGTTCCCCCTCCCTTGCCTCGTTGCGCTTTACTAAACGTGTGTGTAGGCACTTTGCACATCATATGATATGTGATATAATATGATATCATACACACAATGCATTCATAACAGTAGGATGCCTGCCACTTACCTTGAACACTGCAAAGTATTTTTTTGTTTTCTGCAGTACCCCACTTACTTCATACTTTTCAAAAAATATGGCTCAAAAACAGCACTGCATGCATGTTACGAACTTCAAACAAGTACATACAGTACATGCATACACCCTGAATGTCTGCCCATTACCTTGGACACTTCCACCATAGCCTTCTGCACTTCTTTGTACAAAGAGACCTTCTGCCATAGTTTTGTGTACACACCACAACCACAAACCTTACTGAGCAGTGTCTTTCGCTCCACAGTTTCATTTCCATGGCTCCCATTCTGCATTCTGAAAATGGCTGGATGTGGCACGTGTAATCCGGAAGCTATATCGTAATCTGCAGAGTTTTTGTGCTAGGAAGAGAGTGGGGGGGTGAAACAGGGTAGAGGTTTGGGTCTGTAGTACTGTCTCTGAAAATATATGTTTTTTTTCCCGCCTGTTGTTATGTACATGCTTACATACAAAACCTTTTTTTATCTCATTCAATGAGCTTCTGTTTGCTTCTCCTCCTGACATTTCTACCGATTGAAGGTCAACACTTCTCTTACATTTCTACAGGATTCTTTGCAATGTTTCATGCAGAGTGGCAAACAAAACAGCACTGCCAATGGAAGTAAAAAAAATGCCATGTCCTTGGAACCACTGCAACTCTTGCTCATTAATGCTGTCATAGTCGGTGCAGAACATCCCAGCACTGCACATAAAGTCACACATGCTTCTGTTTATGAAACACCTCCTGACCTCTGGGTGTAGACAAATTACACCGGCATGGTCCCATGCACCTCTTGGTGGTATGGTTGAGAAAATCACCTGGACAGTGGGAAAAATCTGCATGCTGTCATCAACATCTTGAGGTGATGGAGCAAACGTGAGCATGACATGTACCCCAAATTTAGTGCTCCAAAATGCACGACCACAACATCAAAAGTACGGACGGAGGCCACAAATGTACAAAGGAGAACTATGGCACCAAAACCCCATTCATAGACTGTGCCCCAAAAAGCCTCCACTCCTTCCAATTGAAAGTTAGTTAGTAGCAAAGCCTCTTTCCACGGCATACCTGTGTAGCTATTGCACAAAGGTATCACCCATGATCTTCACTCTGCATCTGTCCATCTCTGGCAACCTCACTGCATCGAGGTTTGGGGATAAATATCACTGCCCCTTCCAGTGAACCACACCCTCGACACCTGATTGGATAATCCCCACAGTTCCATTTACAAAGGTACCATGCTCAGGAGGGCAGAATGTACCACGTGCACCTTCCCAGCTACATCGAGTGCCAAACCCCAGTAAAGCAGAGGCAGTCATTCTTCTGTTTCCACTATTGTATTTGCAATACTCCCGCATTAGGTAGTATTAAATAGTCACACAAGCATGTAGCGTTCACATCGAAGACCTCCGCATCGAACACTATCATATGTTTTGTGTCATGTAAAAGTACCTACAGTTAACAGTTCTCCAAACCTATCCAGCTTTCAGTGTCCACATTCACCCAGAGCGGCACCCAGCACCAGTAACTCAGGTAGCAATATTTTTTCCCTCCCAGCACTGCATCAACTGCAATGATGCAATACTTCAAATTGCAGTACAGTAGTTAGTAATCTGCGCAATGCACACTACCCATGCACATGCACTATTCAGTTGAACCCTAAGCCCTAAGCACTGGTATATACACAGTTTCTCACCACAGAACTCAGTAGACACACTGCAGAACTGTTCACTTCATAAGCTCCTGCCATGCACTGGGAAAAGTACAATGTGCTAACAGTGAGCATATCCATGGAATGAACAATGCATGCACAACTCACAAACCACACAAGAAACGCATCAATCTGAAGAGTAGTTGCAAGCAACCCACATAGCTGTCTGTGTAAGGCCTCCAATCATGCATCTAAGATGCTACGGCCTCACCACACACAGCACACCCTAGTACACCTCATGTTTTACTGCTCATGTCATGTGTAATGCACTACCCATCTGCAATTGCGCCTGCCAACTTTCACCCTGGCCACATCCTTGCATTCATGGCTCCATGACTTTGCCTTGGCTGTGCTGAACGGTTTGTGAATGGCTGTGTACATTGTCCATATTGCAACTTTGTGATGCTGATTACCTCCTTTCATGGCACGATATATTAAAACACTTCCTCAAGCCAGGGTCTTGTAAAGTGCATCCCACAGAAAACGGAAATGGTAACATATGGCTCCCTAATGTGCAACACGTGCAGTGCCCTACACCCTGTGCTACTGAATGCATATCACCTCACTTTGGTTGTTCCACCAAGTGTAAAATGTTCTCCGCACCCATTGTTCAAAGGTCACCATCCTTGGAGAGATGCAGACTTAACCTTGCATGGCTGCATTATGTTGTGCTGGCTGTTGTCCTTGGCCATGTACTCAATAGTCTTGGCCTTACCCACACCCAGAACAACATAATGGCATCATGAATGGGAACATTTGCCACGTACCACAATCCACAAATTAACATAGGATGGGTGGTATGAAGAGCAACCCATACCAAAAGCAAATGGTGACATGTGGCTCCCTAATGTGCAAGACGTGCAATAATCTACACCATATGGTCTGTACGCATATCAGGTCACTTGTGCTGTTCTACCACGTCTACAATGTTCTGAGAACCATTCTTTGCATGTCACCACCCTTGGGGAAATGCACACTTAAAACTGGATGCCTGCATTATGGTGGCATGGCTATGGTGCAGGCCTATGCTCTTCGGTGCCTAGCCTACAAACTATGGCCTTTTGCCATTCACCCAACAGTGTAGCCCTTGGCCACACCCAGCACAACATAACCGAGTCATGCAGGTGAACAAGCGGCCAGGTACATGCAGTTCACCCCTAGCCACTACTAAGCATCCAGAACTTCACCACTGCACCCGGTGGGCACTCAGTGGACACACTAGAGGACACGTCACTCCATCAGATCCAGGCGTGGACTGAACACTATAACAATGTGCAACCAATCCCCACAACCATGAAACCAACATTGTATGCAATGATCACAAACCACACACCGAAGGCAACAAAATGAAATGAAACCTACTTCCCCCCAGGGCACATACTTGTCGATGCAAGGTGCACACCCATGCATCGAATGGGCTACGGGCTTAGCACATGCAACACAACGTAGTGCACTGTACGTTTCAAGTTTCATGTGGTCTTCATTGTACCCCCTTCTGCCATTGCTCTACAATCACTGACCATGGCAAGAGGTCGCCTCACCAGGTATCATGCCGGAACGCAGGCTAACTGCAGTCTCAACACAATATAGTTGCATGAGGAGGCAGCCCCGATTTGACGCAATACGCACGGATACTACAGGCCCACAACCGTCTTCTTCTACCTATTGACATATATGAAATTACCCGCTTCTCACTCCCCCACCCTGTCCACCCCTTCTTCCCACCACCACATGGCGTATTGTAGGATTTGCAATGCACTCTCCTTATGCAATTGAGCTGCCACCAGTGAGCATGGTAAGCTGTCACGTCAGGAGCTATCGTGCCGTAATGAAGGCTGTCTGCATTCAGCACACATGGTAGTCACCTGTGCAGGGAACTCTGAATTGGTGCACTTTGCACGGATAGTGCAAGCACACCACCGTCTTCGTCCACCTAATAATCTCATATTTGAAATTAACCACTTCTCACTCCCCACACTTTCAATCCCTTCTTCCCACCACCATATGACATAAAGTATGTTTGTCAGTCCCTTTCAGCACCGCACTCTCCTCCGATACACCATGGCGACGTTTCCCAAAAACTTTGACGCACAACACGCTTCCCTCCTGCCCGCCACCGGCCGCGTCCAATGTTCGCCGACATCACGACGTACTGCAAGCCAATTACACTTCTGTCCGTGTAGTGAACAGGGAAGTGGGTCCGCATAGCGGACCCAGATATCACACATTTATTTAGACGCACATTTCAGTTCTTTGCTACTAAAGTACTGGTCAGATTTCCCTTGGCCCTCCTCCTACCCCCACCTGTGAGGCTAAGAACCTCGGGGTCATCTTTGACTCCACCGTTTCCTTCTCCGCCCACATCTCTGAGGTCTCTAAAAAGTGAAATTTCAAACTGCACCTCCTCAGAGGTACTCTGCCTTTCCTCTCATTCCCCCAGATGCTCATGGTATCTCAAGCTCTGGTTCTCTCTAGCTTGGACTATTGTAACTGCCTCTTTCTAAATCTACCTGCCTCTACTCTCTGCCCTCTGCAACTAATCCAGAACAGGACTGCAAGACTTGTCCTTGGCCTCAAGCCCTGGGATCGTATCTCTCCAGCTCTGAAATCTCTCCACTGGCTCCCAGTGGATGCAAGGATTAAATTCAAAACCCTCTGCATTGTCCACAAGGCTTTCTGGGGCCTGGGTCCAAAATACCTTCAGCTATCCCTCCGCAAATACCTTCCCTCTCAAGCTCTTCGCTCCTCTACCTCCAACTCACTCAGGGTCAGTCGTTTTTCTAAGAAACAAGCTGGGGGTACATCTCTGTCTTCAGCTGGGGCCTCCCTCTGGAACAGCCTCCCTGCCACTCTAAAACTTGAGGAGAACCATCTCCGGTTCCGGAAGCACCTCAAGACCTTCCTCTTTTCTTCTGCCTTCGCTCCCCCTCTCCCCTGCTGATCTGTTCTCTCTTGGCACCGTGCACCTGGCCACCCTCTGTCTTTTGGGCCTAGGTACCTGCTCATCCTGTCACCCTCCCGCACTGCCTCCAGGCCACCCCTTGCACTGGGGTCTGTATCTGTACCCCTACAGCCCCCCCTTTTTCTTCCTGCACTTATCGGACCTACCCTGTCTGCTGCCTTAAACCTAGCACTTGTAAATTGCTGGCTGCATTACCACTGTTTGTTGCCTTTATTATTTATTTATTGTTATTTATCTGTTTCTCCTCTGCATCGCACTTTCCACCTCTCCCTCCTTCAATGCACTCCCCCCCCTCTCCCATGCACTTGCACGTTCTCAATGTCACTGGGCCTAGTAAGATCGCTGTTTTGTTCTCCCCTGTTCCCCTCCCTTGCCTTGTCGCGCTCTGAAACACTTGTGTACTAGCGCGATAGAAATAAAATATCAATCAATCAATTACCAAACGCACAAAATAACGCTTTCTGACTCAAGCCCCTGCCGCAAATTTGGTGAAAATCCATCCAGCCGTTTGGCCTGTAGCCGTGCGCAAAGCTTTTCCCCATTTAGTCTTTGGAAGAAAAAAAAGAAACAAAAAATGTGGAACCCCCAGTATTAACTTTGCCCCCCTGCACAAAACCTCACCAAACTTGTCGAAAGGATTCAGAGCGGGTATATGCTTTTTTTTGCAAATTTTTTTGAGGATTCCTCCAGGGGGAGCAAAGTTATAAACCAGCAAAATAAAGTGGTCTTCCTATGAGTTTAGCAACTTCACCATAACTACATGGCCGCTACTGCGGGCCGTGTAATAAAAATGTGTTCAACATAGCTGATTCACATCTTCCATTTTGGATCAGCTTTTCAGAAGCACTACCCTTTGACTGTATCCTGCATTCGTCCAGTCTACTCAACTGGGAAATGACTGAGATCTTTTCAGCTACCAGCAAAGTGAACATTCCAGACCAGACAAAGACGACTGCATCATAAGACTGTACAAAGAGCAAACTCCTGCCAACAACATGCAATATGCAGACAGTGCATCTTCATTCATTGTGGAAGAACATTGCACCGGTGAAGAGGCGAGTATCCATTACCACGATGGTGGTCTAGAGCAACGAGAAAACTGCCTATTGCTCTGTTACAAGTGAGAAAAACACAGCCTTGAAGCAGCAACTCAGCTTGCCAAACACAAAGGCAGCTGGACACTCCTGAGTTCAGAAATAACTATTCACACGTTAACGTGCAACCTATGTGTGAAGTTTCTACATTGTCACAAACTGCAAGAAGAACAAAACCATTTTCATAAATCCTTCGAGAAAAGAAGAAAGTGTTCCTGTATCAGAGCGTCCAGCCTTACATCCACTTCTGGCAGGTACAAGTGACAACACCAGTACAGTTGTTCAACACAGCAGAAAAAGAAGAACTAACTCTGGTTCTGAAGCCTACCTTTGGGGCTTCAGAATTGCTGCAAGCAAACAAGGAAACTGACAAACTGTGAGGTGAGATTTGAGGCTTGCACTGTGCCCCGAGTAGTCTCAGTCTCATAATCTTTATTATTTTGTCAAGAGACAACTCCACCTGGCCTACACAAATCAAGGCTTGAGAATACAGAGAGTCATTTTACAGAATCCTGCAATGGCAGCTAGAGATAGAAGACTTATGGCCTGGAGATGTCTCCATGCTGCACTGGGTGGGAAATGATAAGGAACACCAAAGCTAACTACAAAATGACCTTAGAACCCAGCAAAGCAAGAGTTATCTTTGAAAGAAAATTAGTCTGTAAATTATACCATTATAAGAAGACAATACTGACAAGACGTCCGACCTACTCACTTGCGCCCCCAAAAAATTGATACATGATTGCAATGAGCGGAGTTACGAATTAGACTTAAATGTTCAGTTCAACCATGGAAACGAACTGCATGTCGATCAAATGGAGCAAGAGTCAACATGAAGTATCAGATGAATCAATCAGAGGTTGTTCCAGAAAACTACCAGCAGGACAATGAACTGCTTGATCAGAGTGAAGAGGATGAGCTTACATATCAAGATCAGTTGATTGTTACAGGAAATGTGTCACCTGAAATATTAATCAATAAGGTAAAGTTTTCTGACACTGATGTGAATGTCATTGATGCATCCAACATTATCAATACTCTTAAATCCTGTACATATTCCTTCCTTAAAATGTACATACCTTTTAAACAGCCCCACTATCTAACATTCCACTAGAAATATGCACATTGTCTTTGCATCCATACATACCCTGTGTTTTCTTGTGAACATGTATATACTGGAACATGCTGGACATACAGGGACACATGCACATACTGTACCTTCACATACTCATATGTTGCATTGTCCATAACATACAGCAATTGTCATGACCTCATCCCCACCGAGGGTTCACGGGGCCCTAAAGACCTTATTTGTTTCCCCTCGGATTCCTTGGAGCTAGTCCTGGCTCTGTTGGCATCGGAGACACATGCTGGGACAGGGTTTCAATGGGCAATGGACAAGCATGGCCGCCCCCATGAGGAATACCGGGGAACTGCATTCAGCGGTCTAGCATCCAGGGCGGGTCCCACCCCGAAGGCACCTGGGATATCACCTGGCTATTTAAACCACGCCCGATTAGAGGCACGCGCTTCGCGTTATTCTGCTCTAGCAGCGTGACTTTCACCGGGTCCTGCTCTGCATCCTGACCTTCTGGGGCGAGAAGAGGCAAGAACCATCGCCATCCTTACCTGCTCAGCAGCAGCCTCCTGCAATCAAAGTCATCCAACGCTCATAGTCTTCCTACTGCATGACCACTGGGAGGTAGTGTGGGAACTGGACATCTTGGGAACTACTTACCAATTCGCCAAGAAGACCATAACCTCCAAGACATCTTTCGTCCCTTTGGATTCCAGAGAACCATTCATCCTCAGTTCTTCTCGATCTGCAAGACAAACAATAGCACAGGTTAGCCATTTGCAAGGACGCTCTCTGCGCCGCTTGGCGTACCATCTTACCTTCTTGAACACGGCTCCGGCTTCCATCGCAGCTTCCAACACCTGCAAGAAGAAGGGAGAAGGTTACTTAGTGCAAACCCTGACAAAGACATTGCTTTCACCTTTAAAGACTTACCTGAAAAGAAGGAGTTGCAGCCGATCTGAACTCTGGCCCTCGCCAGTGAAGAAACTCAGCAGAATGGTGCCATTAACAACGCGCCCCTGCCCCGTGCGGCAGGACGTTGAGTGCATCCTTATAGAAATCAAGGTGAGAGACGTCCCCCTGGGTAACTGCACGGGGAACCCGGGAGGTGGGTCGCAAGGAAGGAACAGCAGTTAAACTTCACCTCCGGTCTTCTAGAGCCGATCCTCGACAGCCCGAACTCCTGGAAAGGAGAGAGGTCCCGAAGAGCATCCCGACTCATCGTGAGGGATCCCCGTAGAAACAAGGTGAGCATTACAGCAATACACTAATGTAGGCCTGATGCTGTGAGATATATTGACCCACTCAGCTGTGCTTTACCAAATCACGTTGCCGCATTTGTGCAAGACACCCCAAAATGGCTGCGCTGGCTCCTGTGCGCACCAGTATCTCAAAACTACATTTTAACAACCAAAAAGATGGCTGCATCATCCTGCCATCCACATTTCAGGCGGGGTGGAACAGGAGACACACTGCAGGAGCATGCCAGCATGCTCTGAGACATTTAACTGGAATTAAGTGAAAGAGGCAGCATTGATTTGCTAAAAAAACAATATTCCCTTTCCCAAATGAAAACTTGTTCACCTTTAAAAATGCTGCTTGATGCTAAATTCATCTATTCCTCATGAAACTACTATGATTGAAAAGGCACTGCTATGCCCAGAAGAAGTCCTTAAGCCTCTGTAAAATGGGGCATAATTCATGAATGAAAGGCCCAGTCAAGGTAGCCTGGAAAGAAATCAACAAGGATCCTTATTTTTACTAACACTGCAACACACTTTCATTTTCTTTACAATGTAGCAAACATCAGCTGTCTTCAAAAGAACTTTAACTATCTGAGCCTGGTCAGTTTCATATACCAGTGTTCAGATAAAACTCATGCATTCAAAGAAAAATGACATTAGCTGCAAGGACATTCTGGAAATCTGAGTGAGCTGCCCAAAACCGAATTAAAGAAAGAAATGTCAGCTTGCACCACATGTGAAAATAGGCTGCTTACAAAATAAGGAAAAACTAATGCCTGTATTTTAAAACAGTACACTGGTAAATAAATGTTTTGCTTGTCTTTAGAAATATAAAGGTGTTTGTTACTGGGGAGAATATATCACATGTGCTATTTGATGTAACAGGGTTATTTAATTCTGGATTTAAGATATAAAGTGAACAATGTTAAACCCAGGGTGGCTTGAGTTACGAAGTTGAAAAACAGGTTTTCTACCAAAAGGGCTATCTCTCCCAGCAGATCCTGCCAACCCACTGATAATTATAGGGTGGAACAGACATTCATCTCTGTTGGAACCCAGGACAATGCAGTTCTCAGGGAAGGAAGCCGGAGGTGTGAAAGACCCTAAAACCTCAAAAAGGCTGAAGGAACCCCCCCATCCTGCTTGAAAGGAAATGCCATTTGGTGTCAGTTGGAGAAAAAAAAAACATGACAGACAATGACTCCCATTTGTTGTAAAGACTATTCCATAAGGAAACTTTAAAGACTTTTAACAAAATTGGTAACAATGTAGAATTTTCACAGTGTAAAAGTAAATGTGTGGCCTTTAGTTTTAAACTTGGTCGAATGTAGTGACACCAAGGGGACAGAAATGGTGATATATGTGGAATTACAAGAAAATCATCCATGTTGCAAATGTAAAATGTTGTACATATCTTCCTTATGACAATCCTCGCTCATGTGTAAAGTTGTAGAATTTGGAAAAATGTAAATCCCAGTGAAAAGTGTGAAAAACTGGTAGAGGAGCGAAACCAGGCCTCACGGACTGGAGGTGTGGATTGAAATGTGAGAAACAAATATGTAACCTGAGTAATTTGATTTACTAAAAGGTTGCAATTGCCTAAATATGTGTTTGCGGCAAAATTAGATTTTAGTTCCAGTAACTCTGGGCAGTTTCTTGGCACTATAAATATCACCCCATAATAATGATATCATTTTTCTTAGATCCAAGCAGCAAAGAGCTAGGCAGAGACTTCTACCCTTGCCCAATCCTATTGTTAGAGGCATATGTAGTAAAGCCTGCCCCTGTCATATAGTGTTATGATGTTACCTGGCATTATAAATAAGAGTCCCTGACAATACACTGACACACACTGATTCCTGATTTCCTACGCCGGCGTCCTGTTCCTGTCTCCATCTTGCATTTATCCATCTAAACTCCAGATCCCAGCCACAAGGCCAAGCATTGCTGTTCCTGCTTCAGCTGGGCCTCAATTCTAAAATAACCCCAATAACCAAGGGAAACGCTGTGGTGTTTTGGGAAGCATACTGAATTGACCTGGCTTGCTGCTCATTAAATGCATGCCTGCTGCAAACCTGTCATCCAGCTGATCTGTAGTATCCAGTGCCAGTCCAGTGCCAGTCCAGTGCCATCTGGTAACCAGTCCATGACCAGCTGATCCTGTCCTGCTGATTTTGTCCGGCTGTCCTTTGTTAGACCAGATCCGTGTGGCTGTCCAAAATCCGCTGACTGTCCAAAATACAAAAACTAAAAGTGGACTACGAGTATCAATAGGAACCATAGAAATTCATAGTATACCGTGCTTTGGTTTGTTCCATCCCAATCTAAGTCATCCTATACTTATCCTGATAACTTGTAATATTGTCAAAATCATTCTTGCCACCCTGTCTTTGATTCCTTGTGCTAGCGCCAACATCTTTAATAATTTTGTCTTGTAAAACCATAAGCTATTAATCCTGTTTGGAGTGATCGGACTGGGTTCGCCTGGGCGGGCGCAGAGGTGCTAGGGTTGAACTTGCGAGTCAACCCCAGAGCTTACTGTGTCTCAATCTGGTAGCCTAACCTGAATGTCCTAGTGTAGAGTAAAACTGTCCTTTTCAAAACAGATTTCTTTGCCTTTTTTGTGCCTTCATTTTCTCCAAAACACACCTCACTAGATCTTGCCTAACTCACTCAATTTACCAGCTAGAGACCTCATTTCACTTCCATATTGTACGTAGGATCCATAGCTACACCCCAACACAAAACCGCATCACTATTTACAATATTCCACCCATTTTTATTAAAAGCCGTTTTGGTAAATTTAGGCGGGAGTGGCAAAAGTTTGCTAATTTTACGTGTCATTTTGATTATAAACTGTTTTTAATCTTCCATGTAATTTCGAATTGTATGCTTTTGCTCAAACCATTGCTTTTGATTGCTAGTATCTTTCCAGTGTTGCTCCAGTAAAGCATTGTTTTTGTTTAAAGATTTTTATATACATTCATTGTTTTATTCAACAATTAATTCCCTAGTGTCATTTTAACATTGCAAGGGATTCAAATCCGCCTTTCACTCTCATTTGAGGAGGAAAAGTTAGATTTGAATTCTGTTTCCAGATTCATAGTCCTAACTGCCTGCTGGTTCCTTATATCCATTCAGAAGTGATTGTTTGTGGGTTGAGGGAATTCTGCAGGGGGAAATCCTAACTTGAGTACTATCTTTCCGAAAATCAAAAAGCGTTTCTATTCCCTGGTGTTGTCTGTGTTGCTAAAGGGTTGAATTAGGTGCATTGCCTCCATTCCTATCGTTCTTATCACCCAATTGCTGATTGCTGCCATATTAAAAATTGTATGATTCTTTTAATTTTCAAATAAATAAATACATATTATATTTTATCAACCAGCCTGGTTCATGGTCCATTGTGACCCGGGGTATTTGAAAAGGGGGTGTGATATGAGTGGTATATCATCTCAATATTGAATCTAATCTATACCATAAGCATTTCAATTGCGCACTGCATTCTGGGCCGAGACTAAGGTGTGCGTCGCCTGATTGAAATCCTCAACAATGCCTATACATGTATTTCATCTGCTATGTCTAGCAATTTCCCTTTTCCTACATGTACTCAACACAATTTATGTGTAGACAACAAAAGCAAAATGCAACACACATGCCTTACAAATAATGCAAGCAACACAATATAAAAAAATAACGGTTTATTACAATCGAAAGCAAAAAAGTAAAACCGAATTTATTTGCATACTAACATGAAGAAACTAAACATCATCCATTTTTACAAAGTATTTAAAATAACGTTATATTTGCAACTGTGTACAAATAAATTGAATTCTATTTAAAATAAATAAAGTTATATTTACAAATAGTTACAGCCTTATAATAGGTTTCCGTTTATCTACATACATGTGTCCAGATCACATGGTTATCTTTTCTTACTTTTACAGAAAACACATCAAATCTGCCTAGGAAACAGGAAATGATGTCAGCAAGTATAATTCCCCAAGTGCCACAACACAAAGCCAAGTAGACAAAGCATCACAAAAAGCATTAGCATGACTCTTGCATGTAACTTCCATGGATTTGTAAAATACAATTTAGAAAAAGTATACATTAGACCTAAAAAAGAAGTTCATATACACAGTTGTGCTCTTTAATATCATTGCATCAGAAAAGAAAAGGTTGTTTTGTGTGTAAGTAGCTGGCCAATGGAAAGAGGATTCTGCTTGGAATGGCTTACCCAAGCAAGCCATAGTGAATGTTGGACTTGTGGAAGAGGCCATCATTAGTGTGAGCCTCTCAGAGGAGGATATTCCACTAGGCCAGGGAGTGGCCAAATGTGGATTGATTACACTGAGTGATAACTGTACCGGATCTCCAGAAGAGACCCCAGTTCCCAATAATACTCAACTCTTTCTAGAGCATGTGTACATCAATGGACACAAAACTCCTGCGGTCTGAGACACAGCGGCTAGCGTCACCACTGTCACCCGGCAGTGGGTACAGCCAAGCCAGTATATGCCTGGGCCTGATTTGTGCGTAAGTGGATTTGATGGTAAGAGTATGTGCCCCTTTGGCGATAGTAGAGTTTAGCTGATGAGGTGAAATGACCCAGCGCCGTGTAGCGGTGAAAGACTCCATCCTTGTCCCATTTCTGTTGGGTAATGATCTTCCCGATCCCGAAATAGTCACAGCGTCTACACGATTGAGGGCCAAAGAGATTGCCAGATTGAACGCTCTCAGATCATTAGGGCCTGGAATGCTTCCAGAGGGCATGTTGGAAGGACCGGCGTGGCTGGATGAGTTTGCATCAGCTGGGGGCCCAGATCAGACTGACTTCTACAGAGCCCAGAAAGAATGTCCCACTCTGGCAGGTCTGCAGAGGCAGGCGGAGGAGCATGCTAAGGAGGAGGCACCTAGACTGTTCAAAGGGGATGGGCTCCTGTACAGTGAGCCAAAGGATTCTGAGGGCGAGGACACCAGAAGGTTGGTGGTTCCCCAACGCCACAGAAAGTTCCTTTTGGATTTGGCTCACCAAATTCCTTTAGCGGGTCGCCTGGGAGTGACTAAGACATCAGACCGGCTGCTTGCGCACTTTTACTGTAGTTGTAGTTTAGCTGTAGTTCAGTAGTTCAGTGTAAAAGTTAAGGAATTTGTTTGGTCCTCCCAAGCTTCTGGCAAGTCAGGTGGTGCCACTGAACTGGGGTTGTCGACCCAGCCCTTTAAGACGAGGCAGCAATACTTTGAGATGGATGGGGATGCAGAATATGCTCAAATATCAATAATCAAACTGACTCAGTAAGTTGGCAAATCACATCTGTTTTATTAGCAATTGTCTAAAACAGGGAGTTACAACGAACATTGACAAATTCTTTTGATCTTCTTGCTCAAGCATTTTCATAAAAAAGCAGATAATATAGTGAAAACTGGTCATTGCTGATGACAATCTATGTTGCAAACTACAGAAATCTACTTAGGAAAGTGATTGGTTCAAAGGGAAAATCCAGGAATACATTCCATACGTGTCTGGGAAAGTGATTGGGCCTCTAGCATCATGTGGGGCCACTAAGCCCTCACTTGTGGAAGTCACTATGAACGTCATCAAATACACAACATCCCATTGGTTATACAAACTATAGGGCTCTCTGTTATGTGGCCCTCTATAATTGAATGCCACCTTTGTACCCCTCTGTACTTTTCCACGTACACCAGCAGCACGCAGGCTGGCATCCAGGTGCTGGTGGGCTGGTCTTGCCCATAGCTTCCCACCAATTAGCCTGTCATCTTTCATCACTTCTGCAGTCTACACATCAATTAAGGCTTTGTACTTGGCCTTTTAAATGTTCTCTGTGCTGAAGAATACGAGGGAGTATAGGCATACTCTGTCTCCTTGCGTTGGTGTAGCTGCTCGTTATAATTGTCAATTTTCACCCATCCAGGTGACTGAAGACCATGTTTTTAGAGTTTTGCTGTATTCAAAATACTTCTAAATAATGAACATCTGACCTTTCAATGTTCTTGTGCCTCTCCTATGAACAGGTTTTGTTTGTTGTTTTAACACGTTTGGTAGCTACTGTCTGATCATTCAGGCGCAAGGCGGCCTTCACTTCTTGGTGCTGATCCAGCCTTGTCTTTCATTGATTCACCTCTGTAATTCAATTGTTTTTCAACTTCGACACACTGGAAAAGCCTTTCTTTTCTGGGTCCAGCTCTGCTAAAGTGCGTAGTGGAATCGTCCAAAGTTCATCGGTTCCTATAAATATACATTTGATGCATGCCACAGTCTTTTCACTACATATCCAGCCTTAAGAATACTTTGTCTGCTTGCTTTTCCTACATCTGTACACGTGTAAAATGACCTAATGTCTTCATCATTTCTGTAGCATGAGTATCTTCATCTCAAGCCCAAAATGTTGCTCATTTTTGACACTTTCTTAGTGCTCATAGAATATTTGTTTTCTCGCCTTGCATCCCTTTTGGGTACGTCAGTATTGCTTCGCTTGAAGTCACCATCTTCTCTTTTGTTCAGTTTTCATACTTCTTCCGGGATTTCATTCAAATGGCCATGATATTGTTGTGTATGCTTATAGCTTCCTTAATTGGAATCTTACTTCCAAGATTCTCTTTGGTATGGTATTTTCACTGGTAATGCTCTTGTTTCACACTCTGGTTCCCAGCATATAGGCAGCATGGGAGCATTGCTTGAAGCAGGGGTACTTGGCTCCTTCTCTACACCCCCACCCCTCTGGGCGATTCATCTACCACTCTCCCATCATCCTTTCACATCAAGAAATCCTTGTCTGAAGAAATGCTTCTTTGAGACCCATATTTGTATTACTCCTTTCAGGCATCCGGCTGATTTCACATGCTCATCCTTGTTCCAGGTTATAAGCATGCACGTCCATTTGGACTGCAGTAGATCCACTTCCCCACATCCTTCTTGTGGTTCATTGGGTACAGGAACTTTGTTACCTCAGGTGCATGGATGCTGGCCTTCACATAGTCTCTGATTTCTTCATCTGTCAGCTCCTTGAATTTCCATCCTGATTCGACATCAATCATGATCTTCATTCATACTGCTTTCTTTGCAGTCTTCTTGCATTGTGAGATAGCTAATCTGATTACACAGAATCCAAGCAAAAGCATCATCTCAGGGCTCCAAGGAACTTGAACATGTCCACCATCCATTGTGGAACCCATGAGACGAGTGATCTATTCCAACTATCATCACCAATGTATTCCACTTCATCTATCATTTGGATGTGTAGCTTCGGCAGCATCCCTATGGCCTCTGTCAAGATGCCATTCTCATTATCTGCAGCAACTCCTATCTGGTTATCTGTGACCAATTGGTATTTGCATCTGTCTGGATCCTGGGCAAAATGATTATCGTGAATATCGATGAAGTCTTACTAAACAACATGTGCTCATATGGAATAGAATCAAAAGCTTCTATTAATTTGGCTGAGAAATGACTCTCTCTCTTCATTAATTTTATCAGCTCCACAGATCTCGTCTTCCTCAGATGAGCATCCACTTTTGGAAAGTCACCAATATTCAGGTCACTTTTAGGAATCTGCAACGCTGAAACATGAACGCTCACTATAGAACATTGTCCTCCCCAATCTTAAGGTAGCTTCATATAATCTCTGGGTCCACAGGCCCAGTAATGATCCATTATCACTGTTGTTCCAGTGCTCATTCCTGGCACATCAAAGATTCGACTGCAATTCTGGGTCTCACCAACTTCTTGTGCCATTGTTTCTGAAACACAGCTTTGCACTTTCCAGAGGCACTATCTGCAGAGGACCTCCGTTGTCTTCGAACCAGGTCAACAGTTAGCTAGTTTCGGCCATAAAGGTTTGTATCCATTCTCCACCATGTCAATAGTCAGTTTGTAAAAGCCAATGACTACCCATGCTCTGCAGATGACCTCTCCTTCCTCCCATCCATCTGGAGAAAGTACTGATCCCCAACTCTGCATTTGACCTCTGTTCTTCCATCTTCGAATTTCTTCTGCAGATTGTCGTGGCCTCTCAAGTCTTCTGTTCACTTCCCATCTGATTCCAGCTCCTTTCACTCCTGACTGTTCGTATCTGATCACATGATTTTTGGTATGCGTTCTTGCTCTTTCCTTTGTGACTGGAACATAATCATCTTCATCTGGATCTGTCCATTCTGTTGCTCCCATGAACTGATCTCTTGTTCAGCAGAGTGCAATGTGAGATAGGCAATGTGCTGTCTGAACATCTATTTCAATAGCTGTGAAGATCATAGACTTTCCCATACTATAAGGCAGGAGTGCACATACATAGCATTCCTCCTCTGAGGTTATCCTTCCCACTTCTTTCATGTGTTGATACCACATGTTATTTCCCAAATGTGCTGTACTATCCTGGTAATCATTCAGGTCATGAGCATCCTCCCTAGTACCTGTCTAAGCTCTCTTTCTTGCCTGATGAGCTTTTGAAATCATCTCACAAAGTATATCAGCATAATTTATTCTTATCAGGAGAATCACAGGGACATCTGTTAGTGAAATAGGTGTCTCTACATGTGCTACTGGTGTAGGAACATTTGCATACAGTTACTTCCCATTGGCATAATACAAGGATACCCGTGTCATGAAGAACTTGCAAACCCAACCTTCCTCCAAAGCGCAGCCCAGACCTATCTGCCACAGGACTAGGTGCCTTCTTATGCACCACTGGAGTAGGGACAATTACATAAGGTCTTGGTTGTCTTATTATTGCCACATCTTTACCTACCTGCTGCAGAGGAAGATATACAGGGACCCTTGCTTTATTTGGATCCACATAATAGACAATACACACTGTAAGTGAGAGAAGAATCACAGTGAATGTGTAAATAATGTACCTATCGGCCCATCTCATCATGGTAGTCTCTCGTTATTTGCCACATTGTTGTTGCTGTGTATGTTGCCCATTTTCTATATTTTTTAATGAAGGAAAAAACAAACCTTAATCAGGCAAGATCATGAAATATTCTGGCAACTGCTGGATCTGTTCAACAGGCTCCAAAAGCAGCTGGCTGATCACAGGACGATCGACAGGATTCCTGATGTACACAAAGGAGTCACCCTTTCACCAAACCAAATGAAAATCCTTCTCAAGCAAATAATAAAAGGTTAAGGCCAGTAAGTTTTGAATATCTTCACTCATAAGATCCATTAATGCGTTCAAAATGAGGTGTAACTTTAATATGCGGATTTGCTTTAGAATCTCATTCAGCAGATAATTAATTACAGATCAATTTCTCTGATCTCTTATAAACACATAAGAGCTGGTTTGTCGTCCAACAAGATACGGAAATTTGTGAAACAGAAAATAAAATACCATTCCAAGCAGTTTGTAAGTGTCCTCATCAGATAGGATCATTTGTACTCTTGCACAGAACTCAGGTCACTGGAGGATATGCTCTATGATAGCTGCGAGCAGTCTCCTTACGAATGGACCATTCTTAGGATCTTGCAGGAAATTGTGAACGTTAACAGTTCTCCCCACCAAAGAAGGGTATGAACGAAGAATGTAGATAAAAACAGCAAGGATGATCTTATGAATGTTGCCATTAGACACCACCATGGGCGCCTCCAGAGAGAAATTCAGTGAGAAAGGAATCGGGGAACTCTTCCCTCTTCCAGTCATCAAAGATGAACTCTAGGTCTGGCCTTTCCTTTTTCTTTCAAGACTTCAGTCTCAGTGCAATGTTAGCACGCTCCTGTGGCTCAAGAACAATAACTTTTTTCCACTCCTTCCTTAGCAGCTATAAAGAGTGTCCCGAAAGAACCAAAGTCTAATGTACTCTTAATCTGTCTGTTTGATAGTCTCTGCGTCTTTCTACCTCGTCATTGATCAAGTCTGCACATGCTGAACTTCTTCTCCGTTGCTTGCTTCTGAATGGGGTTGGGGGTGAGGGGGACTCGCCTGTGTAGACTTTCACATCACCGAGTAATATCCAAGCTTGTCTTTCCAAGACCTTGACCGCCGATGGCGTGACATCCTCCACAATGAAAGGACTGTTAAACCTTGGTTTGTGCCACTTGCGGACAAAGTTCCGGATCAACACTTGATCTCCTGGAAATATCTTATGCAGTAAAAGTTCTTTTGATTTGTTTGCTGTATGGTCTTCATCTGTGTTCGAGCCCAACACCCCGTCCGCTTGAGCTGTTCTGAAATGACAGAGACACTTGTAGTCATACATAATAAGTAAGCATGTAACTCGTTTCCTAACTATTCTGCTGTTGTCTGGGCATCACTTCTAAATCTTGATGGAGGAGTGAGGGGCATCCTCATTCGCCTCCCTGTTACTATTTCATGGGCGTAAGATGATGGTCAGAGCCTCGATGATTCCTCAACGCATATAACGCAACAGGTAGGCAGTGTAACCATCCTTTTTCAATGTAAGTATCAGCTTAGCTATCCTGTCTTTAAGCAAGCCGGTGAGTCTCTCACATATCCCATTAGCTTGCAGGTGATAAGCTGAATCAAACTTGTGCTTTATACTGGGCAATAATCTAATTTGCTGAAAGACTTTGTTTACAAAATGTGGGCCATTATCTGATCTGAATACTTTACATATTCCCCATCTAGGAAATACTTCTCAAACTAAAATTTTCACAGCACAAGTGGCATCTGGATGTGTGCAATGGCCAGCTTCTACCCACCTTGAAAAGGGGCACACTACCACTATCATATATCTATATCCATTACAGATCTGTAGTATATCGACATAGTGAATATGTAAATGCTGAAAATGATCATTAGGTTGCGTGATAACTCCCCTGACTGTTCGCAGCGTGTGCCTAGCAGTAAACCTTTGACATATGATGCAATTTACTAAATAAAATTCAATGTGTTCTAACAGGTTTGGTATGAACCATTCCTCCGCAATGGCTGCTGTGAGGCTTTCTCTAGTGACATGTGTAGGGTAATGTAGCTGTTCCAATGCCACCCTTAACAAGGCTACAGCCATCACCGGTTTACCAATGCTTTCCTGTCACCACAATGCTTCGGAAGGGGATAAAGAACAGCCTCTCTGTGTCTACAGGTCTTTCTCGACCTATGGTGCTTTGCCTTGAACCTCCATTAATTGAGCCTTCGACAGATTGTTAAAGTTTTCATTCACATTAATCATCACCACCATTTTCTCATTCACATCCAGTGTATCAAAGCTCATTTTTTCTTATGAATATGCAACTCATTTTGCCTCTTCGTCTGCGGCTTGGTTTCCATGTGAGATAAAGTCTGCTCCCTTAGTGTGCGCTGCATACTTGACAACCGCAATGCTTACTTGGGAGCTGTAGTGCTCTAATAAGTCTGTCCAATAAAGCAGCGTGTTGCACTGGAGTGCCGTCTGCTCGGCGGTAGCCTCTCCTTTTTCAACATGCTAGCCCTGCGTTTACTGTCAATGTCACATAGGTGGAGCCACTGTACACTGTTACTTCCTGGTCTGCGTGTTTCTCGAGGGTGACAATCAGCACCACTAATTTTGCAGCTTGTGCTGAAAAGTGAGACAGTAGTCGTGCACTTGAGATTACTTCCAACTCCCCATTGACCATGTGTTTCACCACAGCGGCATCGGTATATCTCTGCTCGTCATTAAAGAGAATGTCCCCAGCTGCTAAGCATTTTCCTTCACACTTGGGATCTCGTCATAGAATTCCTCATAATTCGAGCAATCATGTGCATGCTCACTATCTGCCAGTGGTTCGGCTACAAACATGGCAGGGTTCACTTTTTTACATCTAATTATTTTAATTGCTGGATTTGATAAGACCTCCTCATTGGCAGAATCCCTTTGAGATGTCAGCATGCCTTTAGGTTTCTCCAGAACAGCAAATAAAGCATGCTCGACAAACAACGACATGGAACATCCCATTACTATGCTGGCAGACTTCTCAATGGGGAATGCGGCCGCTGCCAAAGTTTGTTCACAAGGAAAGTGACCCCTCATTACTGGGTCCAGAATCCCACTGTAATATGCTAAAAACGTGTACCCGAACGTGGTTCTCTGCATGAGTACTGCTGTCATAACTGTGCCATTCATGTGTGAAAACAAAAAGAATTCCTCAGCATAATTGGGAATCCCTAAAACTGGAGCTGTGCAAATTACCTTTTTCAACTCGTCAAACCCTTCCTCCATCTCCTCAGTCCAAGCATTTTTTTCCTGACTTGCCTGGGCAATTTGCAGAGCTTTTAATAATATGAACTTTTTTTTATATATGAACTATAATCGAATACCCAAGCACTAACATAATTACATAGTCCCAAAAACCATTACATGTGCTTTATTGTGTGTGGCTTCGCTGTTTTCAAAATTGCCTCAACCCTTTCAGGTGTAACTTTTTTCCATCATGCAAGATTTACTGCCCTATGTATAATACTTCTTCCTGGCAATACTGCAATTTCTCCTTTTCCACTTTATATCCTTTCTCTGCTAGAATAATCATTAGCTGGACTGAGTCACGTCTGCACTCTTCCTCTGATTTGCTACAAACTAAAATATCGTCTACGTTTTGCAACACAACACTTTATCAATATTGCTTAGGTCCATCTGCAGAACCCTATTGAAAATCAATGGTGACTCACAATACCCTTGAAGTGATCTTATGCTTTAAGCTTAGTTTGTATGAATGTAAATTAAGTAAGGTCCTGAGAATCTTTATGCAATCTGATTGCGAAAAACGCATTTTTCAAATCAATTACAGTGAAATATCGTGCCTCAACAGGGATACTACATAAGATTGTTGCTGGATTAGGAACTAGAGGGAACTCTGCCTCTACAAGCTGGTTAATTGGGTGCATGTCTTGGACTAAACACCACAACCCCCCTTTTGATTTTTTCACAGGGTACACTGCAGTATTGCATAGTGACTTTGACATCACTACGATGCCTTGATTCATCATGGCGGATGTTTTCTTAAAAATACCCTTCTCTGCCTCTCGAGACATGGGATACTGTCATGCTCGAGGCAAAATTGCTCCTGGCTCCAGCTTAATCTTATCTTCTCCAACCCCTTTTAATAGGCCAACGTCATAAGGGCCTGTAGTCCATAATGAAACTGGCACTTTCGAATTGTCTTCATCAAAAAAAGCAGGAAGCTCCCGCACTATCATCATTTTCTGGGGAACTTTGCGTCTTATTGTCCTAATCCAATAAGTGATACTCATTTCAAATACTACTTCATCATCTGACGGGGTGGTCTCTAAAAAATATCCTCATCAGTGATGTCAGTTAGCCTGTAACCCTTTCCAATGGCAATCACTGTGCTCCATGACCTGCCGTCAATATCAACTCCTCCAAGCATGGCTAACTCTCCTCACACTGTAGCTGCTTGTAAATCCAAGGGAAAAACATGTCCCCTCTCTTCGTCCATAGGTTTCCTCTGCCTAAATAAAAACTCATCAGGTATTCTCACAGTCTTGCCCACTAAACCAGGTAGCCATGTTAACAGAATGTTTACCCCATAGTGAAAAACCTCTGGCTTTAACGGTACCTCTCGTATGGCCATTCACCCTCTAAATGCCATGATAAATTCACTCATGTTTATACGATGCATTCCTGGCGTTGAACACACTATGGGCCTCATTATAAGGCTGGCTCTCCAGGAATGAAGGGGGCCGGTACAGCACGATTACAAGCTTCCCATCGCGGGACCCACATCGCACACCTGGTAAAGCCAGGCGTGCTTTCCGGGTCCCGCGAGGGGAAGAGGGAGGCAATAACAAGCCAGATGTAATCTGCATGTTATTACCTCCCTCCCCATTCCCATTGAGCAGTATGGGGGCTCAAATGGAAATGGGGATGGGTTCCTGCAAGGAGGAATTACCGGGTCCTTCTATGTTGGAGTAACCCGGTAAGTCCCCATTGCAGGAACCCGGTAATGGAGCCCAGAACGGAGGCAGCCATGGAGCTGATAGCTCCATGGCTACCTCCATTCTCGCAATGAGGCCCTATGCCTTCATCAGTAAAATAAATCATCATATTTAACTTTGTCATTAAATCTTGGCCCAGTATATTAACTGGTGTCTGCCTCGAATATAACAATGGCAATTTTTCAGTAAAAGGAACTCTCCTTGTAGGTCCTGAGAATCCGTGAGCATTCATGGCATTTCCAGATAGTGTACATTTCCCCTCCCATATACATGAGCATGTTGCACCTCTGTCTACCAAAAAATAAAACGAGTTGCCTCCTATAGTGACGTCAACCCTCGGTTGCTCTTGAGAATTTGGAGTCACTGATAGTATGGAACACATGAAGTCACCCAGTGACTGTCCTATTGTGGGTACAGGGTTATCCCTGTTCCTGTGAATGGATTCCCTCCTTTAACAGTGACACCCCCTATCCTAGGAGTCAATAGCTCTCCTGTGTTTGGACCCTGCTGTATCTACATGGGTGCGTGTTGTGACTGCTTGCTGTGGTTGCAAAGCCTGTTGCATTCCCGGCGCTTGTGTTTACTGCACTGTCCGATTTTGTTCAAACCCGTTCCTACTTTGTTGGCTATATGCAGGTGGATAAGTGGCCCCCCTTGAGAACTGCCCTTCTGCACAAACCCTTGGTTCCCACATGTTCGCGCTATGTGGCCTGCCATTCCACATGTCCAACATACAGGAGGGAGTCTCTTAATTTGCCCTCCCTGCATGCCTTGGTTATCATTCTGCACATCTTGGAACCCAACTTGGTTATTCTGGAAATGTCCCTGATTATTCTGAAAGCCGCCTTGATTATTCTGGAACCTCTTCCTCAAAAGCCTCCCCTTCCTCTTGGTATGAATCCATTATTCCCCTGGCCATATTGGCTTTGGTTATTCACCTGTGGCATGCCTACTGCTTGCTGTGACCCTGGCCCTTCTCGACTAGTCAAAATCGCTGCTTCCATGGCATATTTTGAAAAAATGTTCTGCACTAATTTTGCTTCTTGAACTTTCTTAACATCATCTTTCTTTCAATTCTTGTCCTGCAACAATTGGCAATAATGCCTCCAGTCCCACCAGTTTCGTGAGCTGTCTCTGCACTTGATCTGGCAGCCCTTGACACAATGTATGGTAGCATACAGGTATAGAATTCCCCCACGGTTCCCATGTTTCCAAACTCCATTCCTCCTGAAAATTCGGAATGTAATTGTGAATGTAAACAAGAGGATCCTCCTCTTCCTGCATCTTTCGTGCCATTATAGCACCCATATCTGACGTATATGGAGATTGCACTCGTAGCGCTTTCCAGACTGCCGCTCCATTATTATTAAATGGCGCTCCATCGTGTGCTGTTTTCTGTGCTGTAACACTTATGTATCCAGCTCTCAACCAAATTTTGTCAGCTCCCTCCGCAAAGATAGCGGCTAGAAGACCTTTAATGTCTCCTGTCATTTTCTCAAATTCATGTATCCATTTCCCAGCATCTGCATTTAAACTGGGGAGTTTACACCTTAAATTATCCTTATCCATCTGAGCCAAGGTATATACTGTGCCTGGCCACTCCTTTCTCTAACAAAGGAAACTGTGAAACCCCAAAATCACATTCACATTCATCCTCCATCGTTTGCCTGTCTATAGCAGACACAATGGTCCTGCACCGCCTTTTTCCCGATAGTGACCTTAGCCTGCTCACATAAATCCCCCCCTCTCACTATGGGATTGCCCTCTAGGTCGACCTGGCTGGTCCAGATCCAACCATCGCACTTCCCTAGCTATCGGAGAACATCCCTCAGGATCATATACATCAACAGCCTCCTCCCCATAGAAGGTTTCTCTGCCTTCGTCTGACATATCTTGCCCCCAACTAGTGTGGCTATCTTCTTTCTCGTCTCTTTTTAACGTTACCTTGTCCAAAGACAAAGCTCTCTGCTCGAGACTGAGCAAACCCCCCTCCTTGCCTTTCGACTGTGCACCTTAAAATCGATAATTTTTGCCTTTACCTTTTGACTCATTTTTGGCCATCATCACGTGATAAACTTTATCGATTTTGTCTCCAATGCTTCTTATATCATAATCATCCTCTAGATTTGCTCTAGATGGACCTGGCATTGGTTCATGTGTCGGGAAGAATTCTTCTATGTCTTCCCATGCTAGTACTGGATTAGGTTCCATTAACTCTTTCTCTATGCGATCAATGTCGCATGCGCTTTGCCTTCTCTTTGGTTCTATTTATTCGTCAAACTCTCTTCTTTTCCTTGTTTCCTCTCTTACACTTTCATCTTCCTGCCTTCTTGCCTCTCTCCTTTCAGTGACCCTATGCACTCCCTCATCTCTGCGTCTTTGCATTCTTTCCTCTCTTAATTTCTGATCTTCTTCCTCCTCTTTTCATTTCTAGTTTTTCTCATTCTTCTATTGCCTTCTGTCTATTATCATACTTTCTTTGCTCATCTGCCTTTTGTTGCTTTTTCAGTTGCTCATCTTGAAACAGCTTTTCCCATCTTTGTCTACTCTTTCTTTTAGCCTCGTCTTCTTTCAATCGTTCCTCTCCTTCTGTCTTTTTTATCTTGCTCGTCCTGATCTTCCCTTTGCCTTACTTCCTCAATGCTCTTTCCATCAGGTTTGAGCAGAATCTGACTGCCCATCCATTCGTTCTGTATGAGCGCCACCTCATCAGCTTTGTCTTTCTTTCCTTTCCATCTCTTCATCTCCTGCCCTATGTCTAGGGACATACTTGGGCGACCACTTCTCTCCTTGTCCTGTGGGACTTTATAGAGATTACATCCCTTTCTGGAGTCTTTTCTGGGCTTTCATCACTGCTATGCACAGGTGACTAATATGTCGGATTGCTGTATCCTATTGCTGCCTTAAGCTCTCTCAATGGGTACACTCTGTCATCCTTTGTACTATCGCCATTTACTTCAGGCGCGGCAGAGGGCGCAGAAGGCTCCACCCCCCCCCCTCTTTGCACTGGTTAAGCATCCAGTCTTCAGGAGGTGGTTCTTCCCTTTCCTCCTGATACATTTCCAAAGCTCTAAGCTAGCTAATCCTTTGTCTATTTTCTTCCCTGTGTACGCTGCGTGCAAGTGTGTCGTCATGTGTTGCAAAACTGCTTTTGATAGTGATCCCACTTGTGGCCTTTGCATGAATATTTTATCTGCTCTGCCCTTAACCCATTCCGCACAATATTACTTAAGCTTGGGTGCGTGTTTTGGCAACTGCTTGCACAAATGTATAAGCAGAGTTATATTCTCCATTTTGACTCGTCACACTTGACAGTCAATACTCACTGTTGTTTTTACACTTCATAAATACGTTTCAGAAACATAACACAATATGAGAGTGGACCAACCGTCACAGCTCAAAACCTCTTATGCCAAGTTCTAATTCAATCTACTTATTTACTAAACATAATCAGTCAACTAAATAAATAATTAGTTTTCAAATCTCAGTGCTTTCTTTCACATTTCTTCAATTTTCATTATTTCTTCACCACATATACATTATACAACATACAAACAGACACACTGACAGACTTGGTCAGCCAACATATATCTTAGTCCACACTCCTCATAACTACTCTTGCCCCTAAAATTACTCCTACGGAGTGTGAGCCGTTCCCTTTAACAGAACAATCTGTTCCGTTCCCTTTAACAGAACAATCTGTTCGTAGCCTACATCATCCACCCTGGGGCTCTGAAACAGCTCCTTCTAGATATCCATTGATGTATGATTATGGGTTTATCACATAGGTCGCTCCTCGCCTATGTGTCTCAATTGCTTGACAATCCTCTTCTGAAGTCAGTTACTTAATAACTCGACTCTCATCATCTCAAGTTAATTATTTAATAATCTTGGCACTCATCGTCTCAAGTTATTCACTTACTAACTCGACACTCATTGTCTCAAGTTAATTACCCAACCAACCCTCCATTACTTATTTCCCCTTATCACTTTCCCCACTCAGTGGTCATTCGTATTTTGCCACCTCACTCAGATTACTCACCATTCATGTTTTCGACTTCTGACTCTCGGGATCGCCACCTCCTCAACTAGCTGCTTCAGCCTTAGGTCCTGTAGAAGCCGGGAAGGTATTTCTCTTTAAAATAAGGGGCCCGTCCCACCTGTACTTGCAAGATGTATTAAACTAGCGGCCGCTATCTACAGGGAGCTTCATGTTCCTCCAGCTAAATGGCGGAGGACATCCAATATTTCAAGGACCCCAAAGCTTACTAGGTCAACGGATCTTGAACCATCCTCTCTGCTACCACATGAACTGGGGTTGTCGACCCAGCCCTTTAAGACGAGGCAGAAATAATTTGAGATGGATGGGGATGCAGAATATACTTGAACATCAATAATCAAACTAACTCAGGAAGTTGGCAAATCACATCTGTTTTATTAGCAATTGTCTAAAACAGGGAGTTACAACGAACATCAACGAATTCTCTCGATCTTCTCGCTCAAAGCATTTTCATAAAAAAGCAGATTATATTGTGGAAACTCGTCATTGCTGACGTCAATCTACGTGGCAAACTACAAAAACCTACTTAGGAAAGAGATTGGTTAAAAGGGAACATCTAGGTATACATTCCATACTTGTCTGGGAAAGTGATTGGCTCTCTAGCATCATGTGAGGCAACTAAGCCCTCGCTAGTGCAAGTCACTATGAACGTCATCAAATACACAACGTCCCATTGGTTATGCAAACTATAGTGTTCTCTGTTACGTGGCCCTCTATAATTGGTTGGCACCCTTGTACCCCTCACTACTTTTCCACATTCGCTTGCAGCACACAGGCTGGCATCCATGTGCTGGTGGGCTGGTCTTGACCTTAGCTTCCCACCAATTAGCCTGTCATCTATCATCACCTCTGCAGTCTGCACGTCAAGGAAGGCTTTGAAGTTGGTCTTGGAAATGTTATCCTTGCTGAAGAATACGAGGGAGTATAGGCATACTCTGTCTCCTTGTGTTGGTGTAGCTTGTTATAATTTGCCATTTTCACCCATCCACGTGACTGAAGACCATGTTTTTAGAGTTTTGCTGTTTTTAAAATACTACTAAATAATGAACCTCTGACGTCTTCAATGTTCTCTTGCCTCTCCTATGAACAGGAGTTTGTTCTTTTCACACTATTGGTAGCTACTGTCTGATCATTCAGGCCCAAGGCAGCCTTCACTTCTTGGTGCTGATCCAGCCGTGTCTTTCTTTGATTCACTTCTGTAATTCAATTGCTTTTCAACTGTGAAACACTGGAAAGCCTTTCTTTACTTTGTCCAGCTCTGCTAAAGTGCATAGTGGAATCGTCCATAGTTCATCCATTCCTATACATATACATTTGGCGCATGCCCAATCTATTCACTACATAGCTAGCCTTAAGAATACTTTGTCTGCTTGCGTTGTCTGCATCTGTACATGTGTAAAATGACTTAATGTCTTCATCATTCCTGTAGCATGAGTATCTTCATCTTGAGCCCAAAATGTTGCTCATTTTCAACACTTTCTTAGTGCTCATAGAATATTTATGTTTTCTCACCTCTGCAACCCTTCTGGGTATGTCAGTCTTGCTTCGCGTGACATCACCAATCTTATCTTTTGGTCAGTTTTCATACTACTTCCGGGATTTCATTCAAATGGCCATCATATTGTCATGTATGCTTGTATCGCTTCTTCTATGGGAATCTTACTTCCAAGATTCTCTTTGGTATGGTATTTTCACTGGTACTGTTCTTGTTTCGCACTTTTGTTCCCAGCATATAGGCAGCATGGGAGCATTGCTTGAAGGGGGGTTACTTGGCTCCTTTTCTACACCACAAATGCCCCCTTAATTCTACTTCCCGTGGTTAGGCGGCCTTTCGAGAGAATAGGCATGGATATTGTGGGTCCTTTGATTCCTCAAACCAGCTCAGGGAACAGATATACCTTGGTGGTGGTGGACCACACCACGCAATACCCTGAGGCTATCCCTCTGAGGAGCATCAAAGCCCCAGTGGTTGCGAAGGCTCTGATTGGGATATTCTCCCGTGTTGGTTTCCTCAAGGAAGTCATTTCTGACAGGGGATCAAACTTATATCAGCATATATGAAGGTTATGTGGGAAGAGTGTGGAGTCACCTACCGTTTCTCTATCTCCTTCCATCCACAAACCAATGGGCTTGTTGAGCGGTTCAACAAGACCCTAAAAGGCATGATAGGTGGCTTGGCAGAGCACCCGAGGAGAAAATGGGATATTCTCCTGCCATGCCTTCTGTTCACCTACAGGGAGGTGCCACAGAACAGAGTAGGGTTTTGCCCATTTGAGCTTCTGTTTAGACAAAGGACCTCTCAGTCTAGTGAAGGAGGGACGGGAAAACAAATCCTCATCCCCATCAGGAGATGTATGTACTCGGCCTTCAGTCTAGAATGGCAAAGTACATGGAACAGTCAACAAAGAATCTAAATGGCCCGTCAGGAGCTGATGAAGCACTGACATGACCAGAAGACCACAGTGACACAGGGGTGTTGCTAGGTCTGGAAAAGATCAGGGGCTAAGCTAATGTCTGGACTGGTGGGACTCGGGGCTAGCTAGCCTTTTGGCTGTAGCCCCTGAGCTTCTATCTGGGGCTACAAACAAAACACCTGGTGCTGTAGCCCCCTCAGCCCCCCCTAGCAATGCCTCTGCAGTGACAGTCTATTCTCCGAGCCAGTGGGTGTGGATTATGGAGTGTGCCAAACCGAGTGCCCTTCAGGACAAGTGGACTTGGGCTTAATGTGTGCTGGAAAAGTTCAGTGAGGTGAATTATCTCATTGAGTGAGAGGACCTAAAAAGATGTGCAGGGTCTTTCACGTCAACTGGCTAAAACCCCATTATTGCCAGAATTACTTGGTTATGGCATTAGTGACAGATGGACAGACTTTTGAGGACACTGATCTCCTCCCAGACTTCCTGCACACTGAAGCCATGGATGGGTCAGTTGAAGGTGTCAACCTTGAAACAGACCTGTCAGAACAGCAACTGGCAGACTGTCAATGTTTACTGGGACAGTTTGCCTGTCTTTTTTCGTTGACCCCCATTTGCGCAGATTGGTTCACCCATGATGATGACACTGTAGACAGTAAGCCGGTGAAGACTAGGATTCACCGGATGTCCGAGAAGGTCATGGACACCGTCAAGGAGGAAGTTTCCAAGATGTCCATAGGAGTGATAGAGCCATCCCACAGCCACTGGGCTAGCCCAGTGGTACTGGTCCCTAAAAAGACCAGTAGTGAGAAAAATGAAGTTTGCTTTTGCATCGAATACAGGGGCTCAATTCTGTCACGAAGACAGATGCTCACCCCATTCCTCGGGCAGATGAGCTCATTGGCAAGCTTGGCGCTGCCAAGTACATGAGTACTTTTGATATCACAGCGGGGTATCGGCAGGAAGGCTTGACCAATGCAGCGAAAGAGAGGTCGGCATTCTCAACCCTGGAAGGATATTATCAATTCACTGTGATGCCTCTTTGAAATGAAGAATGCCCCTGACACTTTTCAGAGGATGCTTAACCAGGTTTTGTCTGGACTGGAAAACTTCAGGGTCACCTATCTAGACGACGTTGCTGTGTTCAGCCACACCTGGGAAGATCATGTATCCCACCTGAAACAAGTGTTTCAGGCACTGCAGAACACAGGCCTGACTATCAAGGCCACAAAGTGCCAGATAGTGCAGGGTACCGTGACTTACCTAGGCCAACTGGTCAGTGGAGGTAAGAAACAACCACTCGAAGCAAAGTTACAGGCTGTAAAGGATTGCGACATCCCCACCACACAGACGCAGGTGAAAGCCTTTCTAGGTTTTACCGGGTGTTACCGGTCGTTCATCAGAGGGTATAGGATCATTGCCATGCCCCTGAATAATGTAACATCCAAAAAGATGCCAAGGAAGGTAACTTGGACCCCGCCTTTCAAACCTCCTTTCAGGATTTTAAGGATAAATTGTGTACGGCCCCAGTTCTGAAAATGCCAGACTATGGTCAGGAATTCATTATCCAGGCAGACACCTGTGATTTTGGGATTAGAACAGTGTTAGCACAGCTGAACTCTGTGAAGGGGTAGAGCTACCTGTCACCTACATTAGCAGGTGGTTGACAAAAAGGGAAAGGAACTGGGCTGTCATAGAAAAAGAGGCATACGCAGTCATCTGAGTCATAAAGAGCTGAAATCCTACATCTTGCGTCTCACTTTACGATCCAGACGGACCACAGGCCTCTGTGATGGTTATTGCGGTATAGGACAATTTTACCAACAAAAAATGGTCGCCATCACCAAAAGTTCTAAAAATGCTACCACCAAAGGTTCGAACACCAAAAGTTCTAACCTTTGGTGGTAGCATTTTAAAATAAAAAACAGGGGCTGCGTGGGTGTCCCCCGCATCGCCCCGCTCACTACACTTCATGGTATAGTGAGCGGGGGTTGCGGGGGACACCCCTGCAGCCTTCCATTTAAAAACATTTTTTAAAAGGGGGCTGCAGGGGTGTCCCCCACATCGTCCCACTCACTACACTTCATGGTATAGTGAGCGGGGGTTGCAGGGGCCACCCCTGCAGCCCTCTGTTACAAAATAAAAGAAAAGAAAAGGACCCTGTGGTGCCGGTTCCCGATCACAGAAGTGAAAGAGAACTGGAGCTGCAGGAACCCAGCCTGAAGATGAAGGTAAGTGGGGTTTATTTATGTTGGGGGTATGGGTGGGGGCGTGGTGAGGGTGTGGGGTGTTATGGGTGTGCTGTGTGTGTGAGAATGTATGTGTGTTCGCATGAGAAAGGTGCAAACTTTTGGTAGTACGCACCTTTCTCATGTGAATGTTTTGGCCGCTGTAGTTTCAGCTACGGTCAAATGACTTGGATTCGGTTATTGGCCATGCAAGGAGAGAACCCTAAGCTTTTGCTGTGGGCCATATCGCTACATCGATTAGATATGGACATCCAGCACAAGCCAGGCTCCCAGCATTTTGCCTTGATGATGAACCAAACCCACAGTAGGGTGGTGGTTCACATGTTGAGGCTGGGGGGCATTTGAGGAATTTGACCATCCGCACGGGGAGAGTGGGCCCACCTGGGCTTTTTTGTTTTTTTAATAATGAAAAGGAACAATGGGAGACCAACCACCGAGGACTGTGTGAGGCCATTCCACACACAGTCCATCTACTTCCCGCACAAAACGCATTATCACATGTACTCTTGGAAGACACAGTCTACAGGTGCCGTCTCCGCTGTCATATTCAGCTGGAATGTACATCAAAACATCTCAAGGAGGGGGAAGGCACACCTTCCTCCAACATGGGGAGACTAATTTAAATATCAAAAGCCCCATGGATCTGCTTTCCTTTGTCCTCCAGCTGGTGGCAGTGCATACTAATGCAAGATAATTGAAGCAAGCCTGAAGGGGCTTGGTTGCGTGGCTAACACCCCTTTGGTGTGCAATGTGTCAACTTGAAGCTAGTTCCCACCCTTCTGTATAAAAGGCAGTGAAATACATGTCTGGGTACACTATTTACCGTAGGCAAACCCCTGCAGAGCTGACCCCTTTCAGAGGGGAGAAGTATGTGGTTTGGGGGAGACAGTAAGTCTGCTCACAGCACAAACTTCATGGGAACCCTGCGCTTTAATCAAGAGTCACAGAGGGCTCAGTTATCCAGAGACACTTTGATCTACAACAGACGCGATGGGTGGGACTTAGTTGTATGTTGTCACCCCTCATCTGTCCTGTTGCAGAGCACTCTGGTCCTGACCTCATGCATAATAGAAAATTGTTGGCGGAGACCCAGGATTGGTTCATTAAGGTAGGCTTAGCCTGCACCAATCACTTGGGCCCATTTGGCTTTGAAAGAGGGCTGAACCCCTCACTTAGCAGATCATCTGAAGACTTAGAAAGGAGTAAGAAGAAGGACTCATTTGGACCCGAGCTGAAAGTACAGTCTACCTTACATCTTCTGCCAGTGAAGGAAGGCCAGGAGTTCCAAGAGGGAAGCAAGTCCCCTCCCCTAAACATCTCCCAGGGAATAGAGGGAGATACCGGACTCAGAGGACTTGTCCAGCAGCTCCAGAACTGGTACCCAGCCAGCACACAGCGTGCCCTGCTAGGTTCTGTCAGCAAGCTACCTAGGTGGGAAGTGCCAGAGAGTATCTGAACTAAGGACAAGGCCGTTGCCTGCAAACACTCTCCTGAGTTTTGGGCCATCCACCTTGAAAGGACACGAGCCCTGTGAAGAAGTTAGGAGTGCCACACAAGCATCACCCAGAGTCTACCTTTTAAGGACATTTTCGAGACAGTCGAGTCCTCGAATCGCATCCGGCTGCATTGCTGACTGTTGTCACGATGCAGTCAACAGAGCCGTCTCACACGCCTCGACCACCATTCTAGATCCACCAACCAGCACAGAGACAACGATTCTTGGCCCCGAGCCACCGCGCCAGACAGCCTACAGATGTAAGTCCAGCCTCGCTTGCCGAACTGGTAGCCACCTGGTACCCGCAGCTGTTTCCCACCACTAACTCTGTCTCAAGAGCTTTGAAGTGCCCTGGAACCACCTTGATGCTGTCGAGCACCAATACATTCTTCAGCACCAGGTACATTGTGGTTCTGCCCCTCTGGTCCTTCTCAGAAGGTCCCTAGAGACAGTTACGACCCTTTGCCCCCTTGGTGCTGAAACCGACTAACCATGAACTGTAAGACTGATTACTTTACCAACTACCCTCCTTTCAGTATCCAGAGTGCATGCCTTTACCTTCATGAAACTGTATGTCCTCTGTGTTCCTTTACAGGGTGGTCATATTTGTAGTGTTTTAGAACTGTCTGTTTTAGTAGTGATAAAGTAGATATTTTTATACAACCTTGACTAGACCGTCCCTTTTATCATTGGGCAATTGTATTTTTGCTGTGTTGCAGCTAACCAACGATCCATGACCTTGCGGAGATAAGCCTGCCGTTCCATCCACGTTACCAAATATTAAACAAGGGGTTGGCCTGAGTTAAGTTGAAAAGAAAGTCCCAAGTTAGAGACAGAGAAAGAAAGAGAAACAGAGAGAGAGAGAGAGATACAGAGAGAGAGAGAGAGAGACAGGGAGAGAGAAAGAGAGAGCGAGTGAGCGAGAGAGTCAGAATTCAATGCATCTGAATTCTCTATCGTGGCATGCTGCTTATTCCATGTCATATCGTGACAGCATACACAGGAACTCATCGGCAGCAAGGGTGACATCCTTAGACAGCCCCAGCAATGAGAAGACCTGCTCATCCTGAGTCTCTGTGCTGAGCACACTGGAAACTGAACACAACAGCAACCCAAACTACTAGACAAGAGCCATCGTTGAATCATCCATTAATAGTTACATTGAGCTTCCTGGCCGTGAAGCAATGCATCAAGCCCTTGCAAGACTCTGCCGCCAGACCCCACAATACTACAATCCAAAGACAAATGCAATGCTACCAACTACTTCCTCACAGGCAAAATAGATACGGTATAGCAACACATTGACAGCGCCAAACAAACGGCAGACATCTCACCCATACCAGTCAGCAACATACCATGATGGATCAAATTCTGGACAAGTACTTCAGAAGACCTGACCACCACGCAGTCCTCAAACCCACCACCTACGAACATTGCATCCACTCTACCTTCACTGTGAAGGTCATCTCAGGAGAAGTACTCACACCACTCTGAAACATTATCAATGCATTCATCATGTATTGCACCGTCCCAGACACACTGAAAATGGGATAGATATTCCCCATGCTGAACAAATCCACATTATGCCTGGACAACATTTCCCACCATCATCCTGTTGCACATCTAACCGTGCTTTGCAAAGAGATTGAGAAGACCATTGCAATCCTGCTGCATGAAAGGTTCAGGCAGCACAATCACCTGCATGACTGCCAATCCAGAGTCCAACTATGATGCAGCACAGAGACCAAGACCTCCATGTTATTGATAATGCCCTCCACAACTTTGACAAAGAGTTCCCTGACGACTCGTCACATTTGTGACATTTTGTGCCTTCAGTGTAGCCCTCCTCAACATACTTGACACTTGGAGTTGCTTTGCTACAACAGTCCTACAGTTATTTGCCCCACACCTCTCAAACAGACACCAACTAGTCCAGATGGGCCAGAGAGATCCAAGCTACACCAAGTAACTTGCAGCAACTGGAGGAAGGTGAATGGCATCAACATGGACATGCTCCCCAGAATACTGTCATTGTCAATACGACAGCCATGGTCAGATTATTCCTATGTAGTGTGGGCTTTTAGATTCATGTAACGATAAAACAGCAATTTGGTTTGCTGTTTCCTTCCTGCAGCGCATTCATCGAATCAGATTAAATGACAGGTCAGGCACACCCTTATAGGGCGAATACCCCTGTCACTCCAGCACTTTGCTTCTTCCTCCCCGGATAAAGTTCACATGTGTATGATGTAATCACACCAAGAACAAAGGTTGCAAATCGCACGCTGACCCTTTGTGTCATAAAAACAGTGTATTTACTTTTCACACATCTCACTCAACTTTGGCCAAATAATGCATACCACTCACTGAAAGAGAATTTAAGGTTAGCCTTAAAAAGAGTCCAATTAACAATGTCTTTTTTCCCACATGAGCATCCTACAGCAACAGGTGTATCCCCTCCCCACCCCACCCAAACACTGTAAATAAAATGTTTTAGCATTCATCCAAATCAATGGTCATTAGAAAGCATCTCTGAAAGATGAAAGGCGGAGATAGCACTGCCAGGATTTGAACCTGGACAGATGAGGTGCAGATGTGAGGAGCAAGTGTGAACGCTCTGAAACACCTGTGTATGGGTATGATATAAATAACATATCATATCACATCATAGCTATACCCTGCAATATATTTAATTTTACCAACTAAATGAAAGTGAATGCTTGAACAGTGCATTGGCTTGGGGAACCGAGCACAGGATTATCTGGAATGCAGTTTTGACTCAACAGACCATTTTTTTAAAATATAATGTATTCATATTTGTAGAGCGCACAACAGCCCGTGGGCATATGCAGAATGAAGTGATACTTTGTTGAATGTACATTGCTTCATAAACCCATTCATCTCATGAAAGGGCCGCCCCTATGAAGAATGAGTAATGAAACAGGGGCGACACATTACGCAAGATAGGTGCTATATTTGTTTTCCTGTTAGCGCACTGAAAAGAATAGGATAAGCTTACTCTGTCAGCATACAACTGCAGATACAAGTCTGTGTGTAACCCAGAAACCGATGCCAGTTTTGATTACTCCTCGTTTTGTTTTGACTCTTCAGAGCAGTAATACATTTAAATACAGGCCAAGGGAAAGCTCAACAGTGAAACGCATTCTCGCTTTACAAGCTATGCACGCACACATATTAATAACCAGATTTCATGAAGTATGTCGTCAAACCTGTACAAAAGAAAGGGTGTCTTCCATGTGACTGGAGTAATAGAGCATGTCATGGCAGCCCTTGGAAAACGATGATACTGTCTGGTCAAAGCATATCAAGAGTTGGCAAATTGTTGGGAGTATGGTCAGACTGTATGATGCCACTGCCTGGAAAATTAATATGCAGCTACCACAACTACTGGCTTTGCTAAGGCTCATTAATTAATGTAATTGTACTGATCAAAATAGCATACTTAAACAAGATTGATGCATTACAGACTGCTTGTGATTGGATAAAATAAATGGACTAACATTGAAGAAACGAAGCCACCCCATTGAAAAACCTGTGTTCGGTATCTTGATGTTTCGTAATTATAGAGGCAGGGGGAATCCAAGGGGGACTGTTACGAAGAATTATCATAAATGTGCTAATTCTCTTCACCTTAGAGAACCCCGGCAACTTTGCTGGATTTTGAGGACTTGATTTTTTTACCTGGAGAGTGTGTGAGCCTTTTTTCCCACTCTCGTATTTTGATGTGTGTTTTACTCTTGTGTTCTTTGAATATGGAGTTTTAGACAACTCCATAGGCATCGTCTTTTCATGTGTGCCACACAGCACCTTCAGTGCAGTGGCGCAGGGATGTATTTTAGACTTCCCAAAGGTTTAAATACCTTCTCTGGGATAAACTACTGTTTCCCAGAGAATGTAAAGTGAAATTGACTTTACTAGTCTTTTCAAACTCCTAGACCTAGCACACCCTATCTTACAATTTAGTGCTGGAGAGGTTACCTAGTATCCCCTGCGTCTAGATACTCATGTAACAATCATATGCTACCCTTTCCTATCGTAATTGCTGGTGGCAGTGATTTTACAACAAACTACCATTATTTTTCTAGACCGTGAACAACGGTAGCGTTAAATCGCATGAGCCATGTTTTTCAAGATGGTGTCTGAGCCCCCTCTGTAAAAACAGGTCCCGGTCTTCTTTTTTCGCCATTTCCTTTTGGAAAGGTCTATCTTGGGTTTTGACTCTGTGTGCCAAACCAGGTTTGGTTCCTTTGTTCCTATGCCTTTGGCGGGCTTCAGGACTGAAGAATGCCACTGGCGCCTGAGTGTCTGGGGTGGGCAGGAAGTGAGGGAGGTGCCCGAAACTCCCTGTGCTTAGTCTCCTAGGAGACCCAAATGCACACTGGCATGATTGGCTGGCTGACTGTCCAGCAAGGACAGCCGCCCTGCTGGATGAGTGACATCTAGGTTGGAATGAATGGGAGAAAACTGAATAAAAGGCAAATCTCTTGGCTTGGAAGGCAGAGTCGACCAGTGGAACGAAAGAACCAAAGATGATCTGGAAGAGTACGGCTGCTGCCACTCCTGCACCGTTGGTTTGCCCGGTGAACCCCTGCTGCAGGTCCGAATCACCAAGTTCACCTCGACAGTGACGCCCCTTCAAGGACAACTTCGCCCTTTGAGTTGGTGGGACCAATCAACTCAACACTAAGCCACCTGGATACCATTCTCAGAGCTGGTTGGGTTTAACCGGGGAGAGGGACACCAGCTTGTGTGCTTGCCTACAGCTACTCGAACCGAAGATCTGCCATTTGCCAGATTTTTAACCAGTCCCAGTGCAGTGCAGCAGTCCCCCCGACGTCCTCCCTCTTGTCCCCACGACTGAGGCTCAGGAACAGCGAAATCTGCAGGAACTGCCAGGAACAGACCTCTTCAGCTGCATCTTTTTCTTCATATTAAGGTACTGTGAATACCCGATTGAGAGTACTTACCTCTCGCTGTGAAAGTTTGTGAAACTTTCCTAACTTGCAGGCCTAATCAGCTTGTGACTCAACATATGATTCTTTCTTTTGCAAACTACTTCGGAGAACTTTGGCAAATAATTTACTGATTGCTATAAGAACTGCTCTTTCCTATCCAAAACACTATCCCATTGACTTTGGCTTAGGCCTATTGAATTGAATTGACTCTTCTGGTGAACTGAAACTATTTGCACTGTCTAAAGAGTATTTGTAATCTATTTTTATTAACTTGTGCCTTTTTGCTCACTTCAAAGTAATTGAAATGCCATTTTGCTCCTACTTCGGGGTGGCCTAAACTGTCTCAGAAACTTAGTGATTTGGACAGAAGTGTATCTGTGTATAATATTAAGTTGCCGCTTTATAGTGAATGTTTTCAATCTGACAGTGTAATAAATTAATAAGTATTTTACCAAGAAACCTTGAGTGTAAGTGTCGATTTGAACCACAGTGATTGTAAGACCTCTGTGTAACATCATTTACTGCTCACATTCCTTCTTGAGATAAGCCTGGCTGCTCAGCTCGCTATCAAAAACTGTGTAGTACATACTTATACCAAAGTTTGGTTTTGCTTACACCTGTAGTCCTAATTGTGTGTGGTGGTCCCAGAGGGTACTGCATACAATTCTGCCTAACACGGCTATGGTTAAGTTGTGTGTGCATTGCAATACCTGCTAGGATAGTGTGAATGTGGACAAAGCCAAGTTAGTGATTTTTGTAAGCTTAGACTTTCCAAATTCAAGTGATAATTTTCACACCATTGTTTGTTTGTTTGTTTATTTATGTGGTATGGCGCGCAAAACCCAGAGGTAACAGGGCGCAACAGAGGGCAGGAAGATAAGGTTACATAAAAACTTAGTTACAGGAAAGGCACATATTTACATATTTACATACAGTAATTAGAATTCCGAGAGGTCAGTTGAGTGGATATACATATATACATTCAGATAGGCTTTGGTCTGTGGGTATGATCAGTCGTGGGGATCATTGGAGCGTAACCAGGTTAGAATGTTGCGCCTGAAGCTGTGGTAGGATTGGTCAGCTGTGGTGTTGAGTGGGAGGACGTTCCAATGTAGGGCTGCCATGACAGGGAAGCTACTGCCGCCTGTTTTCTTTTGTCTGAATGTGGGGATCTGGAGTTGGAAGGAGTTAATCGTTCTGATGGGGCGGGTGGAGGTCTTTTTTATGATTCTGGCAGCGAGGTAGGAGGGGGCTGCGTTGTTTAAGCATTTAAAGGTAAGTGATGCTGTTTTGAGAGCGATACTTCACAGATTTTGAGCCATTTGTGTTCTCTTCTTTTGTTGGATATGTGTTCTCTGGAAGGTAGGTTGAGGGCTGTTCTGAGTGCATTATTTTGAAGTGTTTGGAGTTTGTTGATTATGAATTTGTTGGCTCCTAGGTACAAAGCGTTACAGTAATCAAGTTTGGAAAGTATTAGGGCGTTGGCTATGATGATGCAACTGGCTTGGGAGAGGAATGCTCTACATGCTCTGATTAGCTTGCAGGTGTAAGCGGTGGAGGAAGCTAGTGAATTTACGTGTTTATTTAGTGACAAGGCTGATTCTAGGTGAAAGCCTAGGGTTTTCATTGTTTTGGCGGCTGGAATGGTATTACCATCGATGTTGAACGCTTTGTAGCTGGGGCAGAGTTTTTTTAGGTTAGCGTTGAAGCCAAGGAGCAGGATTTCGGTTTTCTCATCGTTCAGGCAGAGGCTGTGTGTGGCCATCCATGCCTGAATTCTGAGATATATTTTGTTTACCAAGGCCGTATCCGAGTCAAAGTTGCCCAAAACGGGTATGAGGATCTGAGTGTTGTCAGCATAGTTAGTGTATGAGACCCCCAGTCTGTCCAATTTGTCAAATAGGGGCTTGGTAAAGATGTTGTAGAGGGTAGGGGAGACGCAGGATCCCTGAGGCACACCGCAAGTTATGCTGATGGGGTCTGCTGAGGCTATTGAGGAGAAGACTCTCATAGTGCGGTTGTCCAAGAATGATTGTATCCAGTTTATGGCCTCATTCGATAAGTGGGCTGCTGAGGCCAGGTGTTCCCACAGGACTGTGTGATCCACCAGGTCGAAGGCTGCCGACAGGTCGAGGAGGAGTAACATGGAGGTTCTTCCTTTGTCATTGATTTCGTTGATCTGGGTTTTTAGATCAATGAGAGCTGCCTCTGTGCCGTGTTGTGGTCTGAAGCCTGATTGGTGTGTGCCTAGGAGTTTGTGGGTTTCTAGGTATTGCTGGATTTGTAGGTAAGCTACTCTGTCTATTATCTTTAACAGGAACGGTACTGTAGTGATGGGCCTGTAGTTGGTGGGAATAGCGGGGTCTAGTGTTTGCTTCTTGAGCAGAGGCAGGACTCAAGATTCTTTGAGATTGTTAGGTATTGGTTTAGAGGAGAAGGATGCGTTGATCAGTTTGGTTATAAAGGGGGCTAGGTCCCTGGCAGCGTCCTTAATTATTTGGGGTGGGCAGTTGTCGCCTTTGCAATTCGATGGTTTAAGTGAGGCTATGACCGTTTCAGTTTCTAGGATAGATATTTTGGTGAACCTGAACGCATTTGGGTTAGATGGATTGGTTGTTTTAGCGTGGTGACTGGGTGATGATAGGGTAGGGCTTAAGGAATCTGGAGCATTTTGATTTTGTTAGAGCGTTTTGTACACTGGTACACCATGGGGGATTCTAGTTCCCTTAGTATAGCAAACAGCTCTCTTGTGTTGGAATTGGAATTTTCTATTGTTTCGTTAAATATGTTCTTTTTAGTGAGAAGGATTTCTTTCTTGTAGTTATTGGCGAAGAGTTTAAGCTGTAGTTTGTTCTCTTCTGTGGGAGTATTGCGCCATTGGGATTCTAATTTCCTTTTGTGCATTCTTAGTTCTTTCAGGTGGGGGGTGAACCAGTTGTTGAGGTGAGCTTGTTGTTTGCTTTTTTGCATTTTTAGTGGAGCAATGATGCCAAGTCTGTTTTTCATAGCATGGTTCTAGCTTTCTAAAAGGCATTCTGGATTTAGATTGTCGGGGAGGGCATTCAGGATTGGCAGTAGGAGTGGTATGAGATTGTCGGGGGTTATGTGTTTTTTTGCTCTGGTAGGTAGGGGTGGTGCCATGGTCTTTTCTTTATTGGCTTCTTTATTAAGTGATAATGTAAAGTCAATGAGATAGTGGTCTGTCCAGTGTTGAGGGGTGGTTTTGGTAATTGTGGTGTCGCAGTTCAAGGTGGCGATCCAGTCCTGGGTCTTGCCTTTATTGTGTGTGGGGGTGAGTACCTTTTGGAGTAGGCCATGTTCGGCTAACATGGGGGCTATGGCTTGTGCTGACTTGTCGTCAGGGACGTTCAGGCCAAGATTTAGGTCGCCAAGTAAGAGTAGTTGAGAGGTGTCTTTTGTGTTGTTGGCTATGAGGCTGGATAGGTCTGCTTTGAATGTGCCAATGGGGCCAGGAGGCCTATAAATGAGGTGGATCGTTAAGGTGCGGAATCGGAGATGGGTAGTTTTGCAGTGAAGAGCTCGCAGGATTTGCGGGGGGATTGGTTGAGGAGTCTTAGCACTAGGTCAGACTTTGCTATGATGGCCAGACCACCTCCTCTGTTGTTGGGTCTATCCAATCTGATTATTTGGTAATTTTCGGGGATGGCTATTGAGAGGGCTGGGCCTGCGGCTTCATGCAGCCATGTTTCTGTGATTGCTAGTAGGTCGGGGTTGTTAGTGGATAGGATGTCTGATATTTCAGTGGCGTGAGCCACTAAGGATCTGGCGTTGATCAGAGCTCTGGTGATGGTGGTTGTGTTGGGTGAGTTCTGGGTGGTTACAGGGATCAGTTTGAGTTGGGTGGAGTTGTTGCAGGGCATAGTTGAGAGAGGGCATACTTGGGGTGTTGTGAGGTGGATCTCAAGGGTGGATTAAGGCGTTTATTATGGTAGAAGGGCTCATAGAGATGGGGTAGTCTTGCTCGAAGTCTGCGGTTTCTTTCTGTGGGAGAGCAAGGTACAGTTTATACTGTGGGCATGGTTGTTGTAGCAGTGGAGAAGAAGATGGTCGTAAGGAGTTATAGTGAGATGACTGTTTGGTTTCGTTTGGTGTATATTGTGTGATACTTGAGTATTTCACGTAACATTGGTGGAGGTGATGTTTCAGCTTGGCTAGCATCAGGTAAAGTGCAGCAATTGGTATAATGCGGTGTTGGGCGATGGTCGGGCTGCTGGTGGTAGCTGTGGTGCGGCGCGTTAGCTAGCAGCATTCAATACATAAAGTAAAGTAGCTGGTAGTAGCTGTGGTGGCAGGGTGCAGCGATTAGCAGTGTGGGCAGGTCTTGAACTAAGTACACTTAGAAATTTAGCAGAGGCAAATTGGCAGCCAATAATGTTGGGAAATTGGTCAAAGGCTGTGTGAATGCCTAGAAATCGATTTAAAAACAGTGTGGCAAGGACAGTGGTGACTAGAATGGCAGAACTTTCAGGCACGTTATTCAAAGAACATCTGGCAATCAGTAATCATGAGGAATAGGTATGAGACTGTGCGAATACCTAGATTTGATTTTCAAACAATGTATCACAATCCGCGGTGAGTGAGAATGGAAGATAATGGCAGTCAATTAGCAGTTGTCGAACTAGACTATGACTATGATATGTTGCAGCTGCCGTAGGAATTTCGGCGAGGCACCTGTGCAAGCTGCAATTAGTAAATGTGATAGGAGTGAGACCAGAGCACATGTTCTAATGCACGGGGCAGTGTGAGCCATCCGCGAGAGGTGCAGGGACATGGCGAGAGAGTGCGCGTCTTGATAAAGATACGAGCTTCGAGGTAGGTAACAGGATGGCTTGAGAAGCGTTGGGTGGGGAAAGTGAAACAGTGCATGTGCGGCGCCAATGACTTGTGGATGCAGGCGGCAAGGACGTACGTCTTGGAAGAGGCGGTGATTAAGGTTCTGTGGGAAAGTTACCTTTGAGCCAGTGTTTGAGAGCCAGGGGGACTGGCAGATGGCTGACACAGCTAGACCGGCTTCACCTGCCGGCGACCAAAGGGGGTTTAAATCGGCGGCGAGCCAATCGGCTGCTGTGTGGGGCTGGTGTGGGGCTGGTTAGGCAGGGGTGAATGCAGGAGGAAAACGAACGGCCATCTTGGAGAATTCAGGAGAATGCAGGTACCTCGTGTACCTTAATGGCGATGGCACAGATATAGTGCTTTGCACCGCGGTTTGCACATATCCGTTTCTTTTAAATTGGCAGATTTCAGCGACTTTTCGCATGCGGCAAAGTGGATTTAAAATGGCATCTTGTAGATTAGCAGCGCTAAGCAAGCAGCGCTTACCACAATTCGTGGCTGGTTGTGGGGCCTTCCCTGTTTGGGTCCACTGCTTCTGCAGGGGTCGGTCCTGCGTGGAGGAGCTCCTGCTCCTCGGATGGGCCATTACTGTTCTATCGGTGGTATATTGCGCAGTGTTGCCCAGGGGAGACAATGAGGGGAACTGAGCGGTGCAGCGCAATACGTATTGTACTATAATTAACTGCACATGTGGGTACCATCGTCATCCTGCAACCCTGGTGCGCACTCCCTGAAACTTCCTATTGACTGCGTCTGTTTTTTATTACCTATGCGGAGCAGTGCCAAGCTGCCATGTACTGAATGGCCTGGGCTAAAGGAACGCACAAAAATAACCAATTATTCTTCAGAAGAAGACGTTACCAGGATGAGACCATTTTAAAGACTTCAGCCCTCATTCATGGAATTCTTTGCGTGTAAAACAGGGATTTGCGTTCCATTCTGGCCGCAAATCCCCATTCCTCAAATAGGGATTTGCAGGCAGAATGGCACGCAAATCCCCGTTTTACACGCAAATAATTCAATGAATCGTGCGTGAAGATGTTAACTCATGGGAAGTATTTCATCCAGCTCCATTAACTATCACGTTAACATAAGGTGCTTATAGCAGAGAGCTGAGACACTTTGCAACCAGGCTCAAATATCACATTTTCTTTCCACTCTCATGTTTTACCAGTTCAAGAAATACGTCTGCCACGTTGAACCATGACTGTGTGATAACATGAAGGAAGTATGAGGTCAGAGGCATGTTTAGCTATTCAGGGAGATATACAGGACCACGGGAAGCAGGGCACCCAATAGGATACTAACCATGGCCCTTGTTCATGCATGCCCTGTAAGGGCGCAGAAGGCCCTCTGAAATATCTGTCTATGGTCATGCCATTCAGTCTTTCCATGCTTTACCTGTTGCGCCAGTTGCACCTTTTGCACCTTGCGGCCCCATCGCTCCCTTTTCTCCTGTGTGTGAAGAAAAGGTGAGGTTATGCAATGCACTAGAGAAGAATTGTACAGCATAAGCAAAGCATACAACAAGACATATGGGGCTCATTTACTAAGCTGCAAACAAATTGCATAAGTGAACTTAATATTTTTTTCTAGCATACATTTAACCTTACCCTATTTTTTTGTGTGTAATAAATATAGCGTTACTTACACTATATATGTATTTTAGCTTAGTTAATCAGACCAATACATATATACATCTAGGGCTGGTTTACTAAGCTAAACAAATAAGGTAAGTAAAATGTACACCAGAACATGGCTTAAGTTGTACTTTTATGTTTGTAGTCTTACTTAAGCTACTTTCTGAACATATAGCTTTATTCCGAATGAGGTAGATGTAGAGGGACCTGTGGAAAGTGTTGTGCAGTGGGTTTTTCCCATCACACCCAATCTGCCGCACACAGCGAGGAGCTCAGCGGGAAATTCTCACTGCAGGTGTTCAAGACCGACTCCAGGCAGTGAATCCGCACGCCGCTCTGGGAGGTCGATAGTTTGATCCCGGCATAGAGGGGCATTATTCACATGGTCTTGGACGGGCATTCTGCCACCTACAGAATGGCAGCTAGAGCCCTCCGGAGCAAACTGCCGCTCTGCCTCTCTTACCAGACTCCTCCACAGGCACATGAGTGCTGGGCCGAGATCCATTCAGATTTCCCGCATCGAGGGGAAATAGGGAAGGGAACAGTGATTATAGCCGGATTCCTGTGCCCCTTTCCGCTTGAATCCGGCAAAGAGGACCTTGTCTTCTTGGGGCACAGGCGTTCAGGTCTGTTTTGACAGATTCTCGGGCTCATTTAGAATGAGTCCAAAAGTATCCTTAGCTTCTGCACCTTGGTTGACTATTTATCAGTGCTGCTTGGACCTTCCTTCAAAATGCAGTATTGATAACTGCACGTAAAGATGTATTTAAATTGACAGTGACTTCAGATTGGGGTGATATTTTTAGAATGTTTTTTTTAAATTTAAGCTAAATCTGCAATCTCCCTCATTAAACATCTGCAGACACAGTTTGCTTTTTCCTCGGTGATCGAGGAGAACAATTTCAAAGAACTGCCATGACTGTATACATTTGTGTTCCGTGTTTTCATTACCAGAACACTGACTTGTTTGGTTTGACTCAGGACAGAATGTATACCTTGTAGGTAATGTTTCATTTGATGCATTACAGGGCACACAGAGCGCCCTTATGCTAGCGGGCAGACTGATTGTCTGGCACTATCCATATCTATGGCCGCATGCTCAGCCAGTGCAGGTCCGTCACCATAGCTTCTGGCGTGTTGAGCAGTCCACCCATTTCAAACTACCAGGAAGAGCTGATCAGCACCATCCACCAGTGCCCAATACCTGCTTGTACAGAGCGGGCCTTATCACGAGTTGGGCACTAAATGGGCTGTTTTACCTCCAGCTTTTTTCTGGAGGTGAAAATCCTATTTAGCTGCCTGCTTTCAGTGTAATTACAGCCGGCTTTATAAGTGTGTGCTATTTGTGCAGAAAATTCCCCATTGGGTCCAATTGACCAATGGCAGTGTCATAGTCTGGTTGGTGCTAACGCTATAACAGTTGGGCAGTATTAAAGCCGGGATTACAGCTAGAACTGATCCAAATCCAAAGTTACACCAGCCTCTAACTAATCTAATTCTGGGCGATGTTTAGGGGGCACAAAGAGGACCCGGTTCATCAGTATTAACCTGTTGGATCCAAAACCTACTGGAATCTTCAAATGCATTATCAAAGGGTACCCATCCCT